>NC_133132.1:174856467-177256467 GCF_048418815.1 Hemitrygon akajei | reverse complement strand
ATTTAATCACATGGAGGATCTGGTTGTATTTAAACTCTCAGAGGATGTGGTTGTATTTAATCACACTGAGGATCTGGTTAAATTTAAACTTTCAGAGGATCTTGTTAAATTTATTCTCACTGTGGATCTGGTTGTATTTCAGCACAATGAGCATCTGGTTGTACTTAATCACACTGAAGATCTGGCTGAAGTTAATGACACTGAGGATCTGGTTGAATTTTTTCACCCTGAGGATCTGGTTGAAGTTAATGACACTGAGGATCTGGTTGAATTTAAACTTTCAGAAGATCTCGATTTAATCTAACTGAGTATCTGGCTAAACTTAAACTTTCAGAGGATCAGGTTAAATTTAAACTTTCAGATGATCTGGTTATATTTAATCACACTGAGTATCTGCTTGTATTTAATCACACTGAGGGTCTGGCTAAATTTAAACTTTCAGAGGATCTGGCTGAATTTATTCTCACTGAGGATCTCGTTGTATTTAATCACTCTGAGGATCTGGTTAAATTTAAACTTTCAGAGGATCTTGTTGAATTTATTCTCACTGAGGATCTGGTTGAATTTATTCTCACTGTGGATCTGGTTGTATTTAAGCACAATGAGCATCTGGTTGTATTTAATCACACTGAAGATCTGCCTAAATTCAAACTACCAGAAGTTCTGGTTGAATTTAATGACACTGAGGATCCGGCTAAATTAAAACTTTCAGAAGATCCGATTGAATTTAAATTTTCAGAGGATCTGGTTGAATTTAAACTCGCTGAGGATCTGGTTGAATGTAATCACAGTGGGGAACTAGCTGAGTTTAATTTCACTGAGGATCTGGTTGTATTTAATCAGACTGAGGATCTGGCTAAATTGAAACTTTCGGAGGATCTGGTTATATTTAATCTCACTGAAGATCTGGTTGTATTTAATCACACAGAGGATCTGGCTGAAGTTAATCACACTGAGGATCTGGTTGAATTTATTCTCACTGAGGATCTGGTTGAATTTATTCTCACTGTGGATCTGGTTGTATTTAAGCACAATGAGCACCTGGTTGTATTTAATCACACTGAAGATCTGCCTAAATACAAACTTCCAGAAGTTCTGGTTGAATTTAATCACACTGATGATCTGGCTAAATTTAAACTTTCAGAGGATCTGGTTATATTTAATCTCACTGAAGATCTGGTTGTATTTAATCACACAGAAGATCTGGCTGAAGTTAATCACACTGAGGATCTGGTTGTATTTAATCACACTGAAGATCTGCCTAAATTCAAACTACCAGAAGTTCTGGTTGAATTTAATGACACTGAGGATCCGGCTAAATTAAAACTTTCAGAAGATCCGGTTGAATTTAAATTTTCAGAGGATCTGGTTGAATTTAAACTCGCTGAGGATCTGGTTGAATGTAATCACAGTGGGGAACTAGCTGAATTTAATCACACTGAGGATCTGGTTGTATTTAATCACACTGAGGATCTGATTGAATTTAATCTGACTGAAGAACTGGTTGTATTTAATCACACTGAGGATATGGCTATATTTAAACTTGCAGAGGATCTGTTTGGATTTAGTTAAACTGAGGTTCTGGCTGAAGTTAATCACACTGAGGATCTGATTGAATTTAATCTCACTGAGGAACTGGTTGTATTTAATCACACTGAGGATATGGCTATATTTAAACTTGCAGAGGATGTGTTTGAATTTAATCACACTGAGGATCTGGCTGAAGTTAATCACACTGAGGATCTGGTTGTATTTAATAACACTGAGGATCTGATTGAATTTAATCTCACTGAGGAACTGGTTGTATTTAATCTCACTGAGGATCTGGTTGTATTTAATCACACTGAGGATTTGGCTAAATTTAAACTTGCAGAGGATCTGTTTGAATTTATTCACACTGAGGATCTGGTTGAATTTAAACTTTCAGAGGATCTGGTTGAACTAAATCAGACTGAGGATCCGGCTAAATTTAAACGTTCAGAGGATCTGGTTGAATGTAATATCACTGAGGATCTGGTTGAAATTATTCTCACTGTGGATCTGGTTGTATTTAAGCACAATGAGCATCTGGTTGTATTTAATCACACTGAAGATCTGCCTAAATTCAAACTTGCAGAGGATCTGTTTGAATTTAATCACACTGAGGATCTGGCTGAAGTTAATCACACTGAGGATCTGGTTGTATTTTATAACACTGAGGATCTGATTGAATTTAATCTCACTGAGGATCTGGCTGAATATAATCTCACTGAGGATCTGGCTGAATTTAATCCCACTTAGGATCTGGATAAATTTAAACTTTCAGAGGATCTTGTTGAATTTATTCTCACTGTGGATCTGGTTGTATTTAATCACACTGAAGATCTGCCTAAATTTAAACTTCCAGAAGATCTGGTTAAATTTAATCACACTGAGGATCTGGCTGAAGTTAATCACACTGAGGATCTGGTTGAATTTAAACTTTCAGTAGATCTGGTTGTATTTAACCTCAATGTGGATCAGGCTAAATTTAAACTTTCAGAGAATCTGGTTATATTTAATCTCACTGAAGATCTGGTTGTATTTATTCACACTGAGGATCTGGCTAAATTTAAACTTTCAGAGCATCTGGTTGAATTTATTCTCACTGTGGATCTGCTTATATTTAAGCACAATGAGCATCTGGTTGTATTTAATCACACTGAAGATCTGCATAAATTTAAACTTCCAGAAGATCTGGCTGAATTTATTCTCACTGAGGATCTCGTTGTATTTAATCACTCTGAGGATCTGGTTGAATTTATTCTCACTGAGGATCTGGTTGAAATTATTCTCACTGAGGATCTGGTTGAAATTATTCTCACTGAGGATCTGGTTCAATTTATTCTCACTGTGGATCTGGTTGTATTTAAGCACAATGAGCATCTGGTTGTATTTAATCACTCTGAAGATCTGCCTAAATTCAAACTTCCAGAAGTTCTGGCTGAATTTAATCACATGGAGGATCTGGTTGTATTTAAACTCTCAGAGGATGTGGTTGTATTTAATCACACTGAGGATCTGGTTAAATTTAAACTTTCAGAGGATCTTGTTGAATTTATTCTCACTGTGGATCTGGTTGTATTTCAGCACAATGAGCATCTGGTTGTACTTAATCACACTGAAGATCTGGCTGAAGTTAATGACACTGAGGATCTGGTTGAATTTTTTCACCCTGAGGATCTGGTTGAAGTTAATGACACTGAGGATCTGGTTGAATTTAAACTTTCAGAAGATCTCGATTTAATCTAACTGAGTATCTGGCTAAACTTAAACTTTCAGAGGATCAGGTTAAATTTAAACTTTCAGATGATCTGGTTATATTTAATCACACTGAGTATCTGCTTGTATTTAATCACACTGAGGGTCTGGCTAAATTTAAACTTTCAGAGGATCTGGCTGAATTTATTCTCACTGAGGATCTCGTTGTATTTAATCACTCTGAGGATCTGGTTAAATTTAAACTTTCAGAGGATCTTGTTGAATTTATTCTCACTGAGGATCTGGTTGAATTTATTCTCACTGTGGATCTGGTTGTATTTAAGCACAATGAGCATCTGGTTGTATTTAATCACACTGAAGATCTGCCTAAATTCAAACTACCAGAAGTTCTGGTTGAATTTAATGACACTGAGGATCCGGCTAAATTAAAACTTTCAGAAGATCCGATTGAATTTAAATTTTCAGAGGATCTGGTTGAATTTAAACTCGCTGAGGATCTGGTTGAATGTAATCACAGTGGGGAACTAGCTGAATTTAATTTCACTGAGGATCTGGTTGTATTTAATCAGACTGAGGATCTGGCTAAATTGAAACTTTCAGAGGATCTGGTTGAATTTAATCACACTGAGGATCTGGTTGTATTTAATCACACTGAGGATCTGATTGAATTTAATCTCACTGAAGAACTGGTTGTATTTAATCACACTGAGGATATGGCTATATTTAAACTTGCAGAGGATGTGTTTGAATTTAATCACACTGAGGATCTGGCTGAAGTTAATCACACTGAGGATCTGGTAGTATTTAATAACACTGAGGATCTGATTGAATTTAATCTCACTGAGGAACTGGTTGTATTTAATCTCACTGAGGATCTGGTTGTATTTAATCACACTGAGGATTTGGCTAAATTTAAACTTGCAGAGGATCTGTTTGAATTTATTCACACTGAGGATCTGGTTGAATTTAAACTTTCAGAGGATCTGGTTGAACTAAATCAGACTGAGGATCCGGCTAAATTTAAACGTTCAGAGGATCTGGTTGAATGTAATATCACTGAGGATCTGGTTGAAATTATTCTCACTGTGGATCTGGTTGTATTTAAGCACAATGAGCATCTGGTTGTATTTAATCACACTGAAGATCTGCCTAAATTCAAACTTGCATAGGATCTGTTTGAATTTAATCACACTGAGGATCTGGCTGAAGTTAATCACACTGAGGATCTGGTTGTATTTTATAACACTGAGGATCTGATTGAATTTAATCTCACTGAGGATCTGGCTGAATATAATCTCACTGAGGATCTGGCTGAATTTAATCCCACTTAGGATCTGGATAAATTTAAACTTTCAGAGGATCTTGTTGAATTTATTCTCACTGTGGATCTGGTTGTATTTAATCACACTGAAGATCTGCCTAAATTTAAACTTCCAGAAGATCTGGTTAAATTTAATCACACTGAGGATCTGGCTGAAGTTAATCACACTGAGGATCTGGTTGAATTTAAACTTTCAGAAGATCTCTTTGTATTTAATCTAACTGAGGATCTGGCTAAATTTAAGCTGTCAGAGGATCTGGTTGTATTTAAGCACAATGAGCATCAGGTTGTATTTAATCACACTGAAGATCTGCCTAAATTCAAACTTCCAGAAGTTCTGGTTGAATTTAATCACACTGATAATCTGGCTAAATTTAAACTTTCAGAGGATCTGGTTATATTTAATCTCACTGAAGATCTGGTTGTATTTTATAACACAGAGGATCTGGCTGAAGTTAATCACACTGAGGATCTGGTTGAATTTAAACTTTCAGAAGATCTCGATTTAATCTAACTGAGTATCTGGCTAAATTTAAACTTTCAGAAGTTCTTGTTGAATTACATCACACTGAGGATCTGGTTGAATTTAAACTTTCAGTAGATCTGGTTGTATTTAACCTCAATGTGGATCAGGCTAAATTTAAACTTTCAGAGAATCTGGTTATATTTAATCTCACTGAAGATCTGGTTGTATTTATTCACACTGAGGATCTGGCTAAATTTAAACTTTCAGAGCATCTGGTTGAATTTATTCTCACTGTGGATCTGCTTATATTTAAGCACAATGAGCATCTGGTTGTATTTAATCACACTGAAGATCTGCATAAATTTAAACTTCCAGAAGATCTGGCTGAATTTATTCTCACTGAGGATCTCGTTGTATTTAATCACTCTGAGGATCTGGTTGAATTTATTCTCACTGAGGATCTGGTTGAAATTATTCTCACTGAGGATCTGGTTGAATTTATTCTCACTGTGGATCTGGTTGTATTTAAGCACAATGAGCATCTGGTTGTATTTAATCACTCTGAAGATCTGCCTAAATTCAAACTTCCAGAAGTTCTGGCTGAATTTAATCACATGGAGGATCTGGTTGTATTTAAACTCTCAGAGGATGTGGTTGTATTTAATCACACTGAGGATCTGGTTAAATTTAAACTTTCAGAGGATCTTGTTGAATTTATTCTCACTGAGGATCTGGTTGAATTTATTCTCACTGTGGATCTGGTTGTATTTAAGCACAATGAGCATCTGGTTGTATTTAATCACACTGAAGATCTGCCTAAATTCAAACTACCAGAAGTTCTGGTTGAATTTAATGACACTGAGGATCCGGCTAAATTAAAACTTTCAGAAGATCCGATTGAATTTAAATTTTCAGAGGATCTGGTTGAATTTAAACTCGCTGAGGATCTGGTTGAATGTAATCACAGTGGGGAACTAGCTGAATTTAATTTCACTGAGGATCTGGTTGTATTTAATCAGACTGAGGATCTGGCTAAATTGAAACTTTCAGAGGATCTGGTTGAATTTAATCACACTGAGGATCTGGTTGTATTTAATCACACTGAGGATCTGATTGAATTTAATCTCATTGAAGAACTGGTTGTATTTAATCACACTGAGGATATGGCTATATTTAAACTTGCAGAGGATGTGTTTGAATTTAATCACACTGAGGATCTGGCTGAAGTTAATCACACTGAGGATCTGGTAGTATTTAATAACACTGAGGATCTGATTGAATTTAATCTCACTGAGGAACTGGTTGTATTTAATCTCACTGAGGATCTGGTTGTATTTAATCACACTGAGGATTTGGCTAAATTTAAACTTGCAGAGGATCTGTTTGAATTTATTCACACTGAGGATCTGGTTGAATTTAAACTTTCAGAGGATCTGGTTGAACTAAATCAGACTGAGGATCCGGCTAAATTTAAACGTTCAGAGGATCTGGTTGAATGTAATATCACTGAGGATCTGGTTGAAATTATTCTCACTGTGGATCTGGTTGTATTTAAGCACAATGAGCATCTGGTTGTATTTAATCACACTGAAGATCTGCCTAAATTCAAACTTGCATAGGATCTGTTTGAATTTAATCACACTGAGGATCTGGCTGAAGTTAATCACACTGAGGATCTGGTTGTATTTTATAACACTGAGGATCTGATTGAATTTAATCTCACTGAGGATCTGGCTGAATATAATCTCACTGAGGATCTGGCTGAATTTAATCCCACTTAGGATCTGGATAAATTTAAACTTTCAGAGGATCTTGTTGAATTTATTCTCACTGTGGATCTGGTTGTATTTAATCACACTGAAGATCTGCCTAAATTTAAACTTCCAGAAGATCTGGTTAAATTTAATCACACTGAGGATCTGGCTGAAGTTAATCACACTGAGGATCTGGTTGAATTTAAACTTTCAGAAGATCTCTTTGTATTTAATCTAACTGAGGATCTGGCTAAATTTAAGCTGTCAGAGGATCTGGTTGTATTTAAGCACAATGAGCATCAGGTTGTATTTAATCACACTGAAGATCTGCCTAAATTCAAACTTCCAGAAGTTCTGGTTGAATTTAATCACACTGATAATCTGGCTAAATTTAAACTTTCAGAGGATCTGGTTATATTTAATCTCACTGAAGATCTGGTTGTATTTTATAACACAGAGGATCTGGCTGAAGTTAATCACACTGAGGATCTGGTTGAATTTAAACTTTCAGAAGATCTCGATTTAATCTAACTGAGTATCTGGCTAAATTTAAACTTTCAGAAGTTCTTGTTGAATTACATCACACTGAGGATCTGGTTGAATTTAAACTTTCAGTAGATCTGGTTGTATTTAACCTCAATGTGGATCAGGCTAAATTTAAACTTTCAGAGAATCTGGTTATATTTAATCTCACTGAAGATCTGGTTGTATTTATTCACACTGAGGATCTGGCTAAATTTAAACTTTCAGAGCATCTGGTTGAATTTATTCTCACTGTGGATCTGCTTATATTTAAGCACAATGAGCATCTGGTTGTATTTAATCACACTGAAGATCTGCATAAATTTAAACTTCCAGAAGATCTGGCTGAATTTATTCTCACTGAGGATCTCGTTGTATTTAATCACTCTGAGGATCTGGTTGAATTTATTCTCACTGAGGATCTGGTTGAAATTATTCTCACTGAGGATCTGGTTGAATTTATTCTCACTGTGGATCTGGTTGTATTTAAGCACAATGAGCATCTGGTTGTATTTAATCACTCTGAAGATCTGCCTAAATTCAAACTTCCAGAAGTTCTGGCTGAATTTAATCACATGGAGGATCTGGCGGAAGTTAATCACTCTGAGGATCTGGTTGAATTTAAACTTTCAGAAGATCTCGTATTCAATCTAACTGAGGATCTGGCTAAACTTAAACTTTCGGAGGATCCTGTTAAATTTAAACTTTCAGATGATCTGGTTATATTTAATCTCACTGAGGATCTGGTTGTATTTAATCACACTGAAGATCCGGCTAAATTTAAACTTTCAGAGGATCTGGCTGAATTTATTCTCACTGAGGATCTCGTTGTATTTAATTACACTGAGGATCTGGTTGAATTTATTCTCACTGAGGTTCTGGTTGAATTTATTCTCACTGTGGATCTGGTTATATTTAAGCACAATGAGCATCTGGTTGTATTTAATCACACTGAAGATCTGCATAAATTTAAACTTCCAGAAGATCTGGCTGAATTTATTCTCACTGAGGATCTCGTTGTATTTAATCACTCTGAGGATCTGGTTGAATTTCTTCTCACTGAGGATCTGGTTGAAATTATTCTCACTGAGGATCTGGTTGAATTTATTCTCACTGTGGATCTGGTTGTATTTAAGCACAATGAGCATCTAGTTGTATTTAATCACTCTGAAGATCTGCCTAAATTCAAACTTCCAGAAGTTCTGGCTGAATTTAATCACATGGAGGATCTGGTTGTATTTAAACTCTCAGAGGATGTGGTTGTATTTAATCACACTGAGGATCTGGTTAAATTTAAACTTTCAGAGGATCTTGTTGAATTTATTCTCACTGTGGATCTGGTTGTATTTCAGCACAATGAGCATCTGGTTGTATTTAATCACACTGAAGATCTGCCTAAATTCAAACTACCAGAAGTTCTGGTTGAATTTAATGACACTGAGGATCCGGCTAAATTAAAACTTTCAGAAGATCCGGTTGAATTTAAATTTTCAGAGGATCTGGTTGAATTTAAACTCGCTGAGGATCTGGTTGTATTTAAGCACAATGAGCATCTGGTTGTATTTAATCACACTGAAGATCTGCCTAAATACAAACTTCCAGAAGTTCTGGTTGAATTTAATCACACTGAGGATCCGGCTAAATTAAAACTTTCAGAAGATCTGGTTGAATTTAAATTTTCAGAGGATCTGGTTGAATTTAAACTCGCTGAGGATCTGGTTGAATGTAATCACAGTGGGGAACTAGCTGAATTTATTCTCACTGAGGATCTGGTTGAATTTATTCTCACTGTGGATCTGGTTGTATTTAAGCACAATGAGCATCTGGTTGTATTTAATCACACTGAAGATCTGCCTAAATTCAAACTACCAGAAGTTCTGGTTGAATTTAATGACACTGAGGATCCGGCTAAATTAAAACTTTCAGAAGATCGGGTTGAATTTAAATTTTCAGAGGATCTGGTTGAATTTAAACTCGCTGAGGATCTGGTTGTATTTAAGCACAATGAGCATCTGGTTGTATTTAATCAGACTGAAGATCTGCCTAAATACAAACTTCCAGAAGTTCTGGTTGAATTTAATCACACTGAGGATCCGGCTAAATTAAAACTTTCAGAAGATCTGGTTGAATTTAAATTTTCAGAGGATCTGGTTGAATTTAAACTCGCTGAGGATCTGGTTGAATGTAATCACAGTGGGGAACTAGCTGAATTTATTCTCACTGAGGATCTGGTTGAATTTATTCTCACTGTGGATCTGGTTGTATTTAAGCACAATGAGCATCTGGTTGTATTTAATCACACTGAAGATCTGCCTAAATTCAAACTACCAGAAGTTCTGGTTGAATTTAATGACACTGAGGATCCGGCTAAATTAAAACTTTCAGAAGATCGGGTTGAATTTAAATTTTCAGAGGATCTGGTTGAATTTAAACTCGCTGAGGATCTGGTTGTATTTAAGCACAATGAGCATCTGGTTGTATTTAATCACACTGAAGATCTGCCTAAATACAAACTTCCAGAAGTTCTGGTTGAATTTAATCACACTGAGGATCCGGCTAAATTAAAACTTTCAGAAGATCTGGTTGAATTTAAATTTTCAGAGGATCTGGTTGAATTTAAACTCACTGAGGATCTGGTTGAATGTAATCACAGTGGGGAACTAGCTGAATTTATTCTCACTGAGGATCTGGTTGAATTTATTCTCACTGTGGATCTGGTTGTATTTAAGCACAATGAGCATCTGGTTGTATTAAATCACACTGAAGATCTGACTAAATTCAAACTACCAGAAGTTCTGGTTGAATTTAATGACACTGAGGATCCGGCTAAATTAAAACTTTCAGAAGATCTGGTTGAATTTAAATTTTCAGAGGATCTGGTTGAATTTAAACTCGCTGAGGATCTGGTTGAATGTAATCACAGTGGGGAACTAGCTGAATTTATTCTCACTGAGGATCTGGTCGATTTTATTCTCACTGTGGATCTGGTTGTATTTAAGCACAATGAGCATTGGTTGTATTTAACAACACTGAAGATCTGCCTAAATACAAACTTCTAGAAGTTCTGGTTGTATTTAATCACACTGATGATCTGGCTAAATTTAAACTTTCAGAGGATCTGGTTATATTTAATCTCACTGAAGATCTGGTTATATTTAATCACACAGATGATCTGGCTGAAGTTAATCACACTGAGGATCTGGTTGAATTTAAACTTTCAGAAGATCTCGATTTAATCTAACTGAGTATCTGGCTACATTTAAACTTTCGGAGGATCCTGTTAAATTTAAACTTTCAGATGATCTGGCTGAATTTATTCTCACTGAGGATCTCGTTGTATTTAATCACACTGAAGATCCGGCACTGAGGATCTCGTTGTATTTAATCACACTGAAGATCCGGCTAAATTTAAACTTTCAGCGGATCTGGCTGAATTTATTCTCACTGAGGATCTCGTTGTATTTAATCACACTGAGGATCTGGTTGAATTTATTCTCACTGAGGATCTGGTTGAATTTATTCTCACTGTGGATCTGGTTATATTTAAGCACAATGAGCATCTGGTTGTATTTAATCACACTGAAGATCTGCATAAATTTAAACTTCCAGAAGATCTGGCTGAATTTATTCTCACTGAGGATCTCGTTGTATTTAATCACTCTGAGGATCTGGTTGAATTTCTTCTCACTTAGGATCTGGTTGAAATTATTCTCACTGAGGATCTGGTTGAATTTATTCTCACTGTGGATCTGGTTGTATTTAAGCACAATGAGCATCTAGTTGTATTTAATCACTCTGAAGATCTGCCTAAATTCAAACTTCCAGAAGTTCTGGCTGAATTTAATCACATGGAGGATCTGGTTGTATTTAAACTTTCAGAGGATCTTGTTGAATTTATTCTCACTGTGGATCTGGTTGAATTTCAGCACAATGAGCATCTGGTTGTATTTAATCACACTGAAGATCTGCCTAAATTCAAACTACCAGAAGTTCTGGTTGAATTTAATGACACTGAGGATCCGGCTAAATTAAAACTTTCAGAAGATCGGGTTGAATTTAAATTTTCAGAGGATCTGGTTGAATTTAAACTCGCTGAGGATCTGGTTGAATGTAATCACAGTGGGGAACTAGCTGAATTTAATTTCACTGAGGATCTCGTTGTATTTAATCACACTGAAGATCCGGCACTGAGGATCTCGTTGTATTTAATCACACTGAAGATCCGGCTAAATTTAAACTTTCAGAGGATCTGGCTGAATTTATTCTCACTGAGGATCTCGTTGTATTTAATCACACTGAGGATCTGGTTGAATTTATTCTCACTGAGGATCTGGTTGAATTTATTCTCACTGTGGATCTGGTTATATTTAAGCACAATGAGCATCTGGTTGTATTTAATCACACTGAAGATCTGCATAAATTTAAACTTCCAGAAGATCTGGCTGAATTTATTCTCACTGAGGATCTCGTTGTATTTAATCACTCTGAGGATCTGGTTGAATTTCTTCTCACTGAGGATCTGGTTGAAATTATTCTCACTGAGGATCAGGTTGAATTTATTCTCACTGTGGATCTGGTTGTATTTAAGCACAATGAGCATCTAGTTGTATTTAATCACTCTGAAGATCTGCCTAAATTCAAACTTCCAGAAGTTCTGGCTGAATTTAATCACATGGAGGATCTGGTTGTATTTAAACTCTCAGAGGATGTGGTTGAATTTAATGACACTGAGGATCCGGCTAAATTAAAACTTTCAGAAGATCTGGTTGAATTTAAATTTTCAGAGGATCTGGTTGAATTTAAACTCGCTGAGGATCTGGTTGAATGTAATCACAGTGGGGAACTAGCTGAATTTATTCTCACTGAGGATCTGGTTGAATTTATTCTCACTGTGGATCTGGTTGTATTTAAGCACAATGAGCATCTGGTTGTATTTAATCACACTGAAGATCTGCGTAAATTTAAACTTCCAGAAGATCTCGTTGAATTTAATCACACTGAGGGTCTGGCTAAATTTAAACTTCCAGAGGATCTGGCTAAATTTGAACTTTCAGAGGATCTGGTTATATTTAATCTCACTGAAGATCAGGTTATATTTAATCACACAGAGGATCTGGCTGAAGTTAATCACACTGAGGATCTGGTTGAATTTAAACTTTCAGAAGATCTCGATTTAATCTAACTGAGTATCTGGCTAAATTTAAACTTTCAGAGGATCAGGTTAAATTTAAACTTTCAGATGATCTGGTTATATTTAATCTCACTGAGGATCTGGTTGTATTTAATCACACTGAGGGTCTGGCTAAATTTAAACTTTCAGAGGATCTGGCTGAATTTATTCTCACTGAGGATCTCGTTGTATTTGATCACACTGAGGATCTGGTTGAATTTGTTCTCACTGAGGATCTGGTTGAATTTATTCTCACTGTTGATCTGTTTGTATTTCAGCACAATGAGCATCTGGTTGTATTTAATCACACTGAAGATCTGCCTAAATTTAAACTTCCAGAAGATCTGGTTAAATTTAATCACACTGAGGATCTGGCTAAAGTTAATCACACTGAGGATCTGGCTGAATTTAAACTTTCAGAGGTTCTTGTTGAATTTAATCACACTGAGGATCTTCTTGTATTTAACCACACTGAGGGTCTGGCTAAATTTAAAATTCCAGAGTATCTGTTGAATTTATTCTCACTGCGGATCTGGTTATATTTAATCTCACTGAAGATCTGGTTGTATTTAATCACACTGAGGGTCTGGCTAAATTTAAATGTCCAGAGGATCTGGTTGAATTTGTTCTCACTGAGGATCTGGTTGTATTTAATCACACTGAGGATCTGGTTGTATTTAAACTTTCAGAAGATCTGGTTATATTAAATCTCACTGAGGATCTGGCTGAAGTTAATCACACTGAGGAGCTGGTTGAATTTAAACTTTCAGAAGATCTGGTTGAAATTAAACTCACTGAGGATCTGGTTGTATTTAATCTCACTGAGGATCTGGCTAAATTTAAGCTTTCAGAGGACCTGGATGAATTTATTCTCACTGTGGATCTGGTTGTATATAATCACAATGAGCATCTGGTTGTACTTAATCACACTGAGGATCTGGCTGAAGTTAATGACATTGTGGATCTGGTTGATTTTATTCATACTGAGGATCTGGCTGAAGTTAATCACACTGAGGATCTGGCTAAATTTAAACTTTCAGAAGTTCTTGTTGAATTAAATCACACTGAGGATCTGGTTGAATTTAAACTTTCAGTAGATCTGGTTGTATTTAACCTCAATGTGGATCAGGCTAAATTTAAACTTTCAGAGAATCTGGTTATATTTAATCTCACTGAAGATCTGGTTGTATTTATTCACACTGAGGATCTGGCTAAATTTAAACTTTCAGAGCATCTGGTTGAATTTATTCTCACTGTGGATCTGGTTATATTTAAGCACAATGAGCATCTGGTTGTATTTAATCACACTGAAGATCTGCATAAATTTAAACTTCCAGAAGATCTGGCTGAATTTATTCTCACTGAGGATCTCGTTGTATTTAATCACTCTGAGGATCTGGTTGAATTTATTCTCACTGAGGATCTGGTTGAAATTATTCTCACTGAGGATCTGGTTGAATTTATTCTCACTGTGGATCTGGTTGTATTTAAGCACAATGAGCATCTGGTTGTATTTAATCACTCTGAAGATCTGCCTAAATTCAAACTTCCAGAAGTTCTGGCTGAATTTAATCACATGGAGGATCTGGCGGAAGTTAATCACTCTGAGGATCTGGTTGAATTTAAACTTTCAGAAGATCTCGTATTCAATCTAACTGAGGATCTGGCTAAACTTAAACTTTCGGAGGATCCTGTTAAATTTAAACTTTCAGATGATCTGGTTATATTTAATCTCACTGAGGATCTGGTTGTATTTAATCACACTGAAGATCCGGCTAAATTTAAACTTTCAGAGGATCTGGCTGAATTTATTCTCACTGAGGATCTCGTTGTATTTAATCACACTGAGGATCTGGTTGAATTTATTCTCACTGAGGATCTGGTTGAATTTATTCTCACTGTGGATCTGGTTATATTTAAGCACAATGAGCATCTGGTTGTATTTAATCACACTGAAGATCTGCATAAATTTAAACTTCCAGAAGATCTGGCTGAATTTATTCTCACTGAGGATCTCGTTGTATTTAATCACTCTGAGGATCTGGTTGAATTTCTTCTCACTGAGGATCTGGTTGAAATTATTCTCACTGAGGATCTGGTTGAATTTATTCTCACTGTGGATCTGGTTGTATTTAAGCACAATGAGCATCTAGTTGTATTTAATCACTCTGAAGATCTGCCTAAATTCAAACTTCCAGAAGTTCTGGCTTAATTTAATCACATGGAGGATCTGGTTGTATTTAAACTCTCAGAGGATGTGGTTGTATTTAATCACACTGAGGATCTGGTTAAATTTAAACTTTCAGAGGATCTTGTTGAATTTATTCTCACTGTGGATCTGGTTGTATTTCAGCACAATGAGCATCTGGTTGTATTTAATCACACTGAAGATCTGCCTAAATTCAAACTACCAGAAGTTCTGGTTGAATTTAATGACACTGAGGATCCGGCTAAATTAAAACTTTCAGAAGATCCGGTTGAATTTAAATTTTCAGAGGATCTGGTTGAATTTAAACTCGCTGAGGATCTGGTTGTATTTAAGCACAATGAGCATCTGGTTGTATTTAATCACACTGAAGATCTGCCTAAATACAAACTTCCAGAAGTTCTGGTTGAATTTAATCACACTGAGGATCCGGCTAAATTAAAACTTTCAGAAGATCTGGTTGAATTTAAATTTTCAGAGGATCTGGTTGAATTTAAACTCGCTGAGGATCTGGTTGAATGTAATCACAGTGGGGAACTAGCTGAATTTATTCTCACTGAGGATCTGGTTGAATTTATTCTCACTGTGGATCTGGTTGTATTTAAGCACAATGAGCTTCTGGTTGTATTTAATCACACTGAAGATCTGCCTAAATTCAAACTACCAGAAGTTCTGGTTGAATTTAATGACACTGAGGATCTGGCAAAATTAAAACTTTCAGAAGATCGGGTTGAATTTAAATTTTCAGAGGATCTGGTTGAATTTAAACTTGCTGAGGATCTGGTTGTATTTAAGCACAATGAGCATCTGGTTGTATTTAATCAGACTGAAGATCTGCCTAAATACAAACTTCCAGAAGTTCTGGTTGAATTTAATCACACTGAGGATCCGGCTAAATTAAAACTTTCAGAAGATCTGGTTGAATTTAAATTTTCAGAGGATCTGGTTGAATTTAAACTCGCTGAGGATCTGGTTGAATGTAATCACAGTGGGGAACTAGCTGAATTTATTCTCACTGAGGATCTGGTTGAATTTATTCTCACTGTGGATCTGGTTGTATTTAAGCACAATGAGCATCTGGTTGTACTTAATCACACTGAGGATCTGGCTGAAGTTAATGACATTGTGGATCTGGTTGATTTTATTCATACTGAGGATCTGGCTGAAGTTAATCACACTGAGGATCTGGCTAAATTTAAACTTTCAGAAGTTCTTGTTGAATTAAATCACACTGAGGATCTGGTTGAATTTAAACTTTCAGTAGATCTGGTTGTATTTAACCTCAATGTGGATCAGGCTAAATTTAAACTTTCAGAGAATCTGGTTATATGTAATCTCACTGAAGATCTGGTTGTATTTATTCACACTGAGGATCTGGTTAAATTTAAACTTTCAGAGGATCTTGTTGAATTTATTCTCACTGTGGATCTGGTTGTATTTCAGCACAATGAGCATCTGGTTGTATTTAATCACACTGAAGATCTGCCTAAATTCAAACTACCAGAAGTTCTGGTTGAATTTAATGACACTGAGGATCCGGCTAAATTAAAACTTTCAGAAGATCCGGTTGAATTTAAATTTTCAGAGGATCTGGTTGAATTTAAACTCGCTGAGGATCTGGTTGTATTTAAGCACAATGAGCATCTGGTTGTATTTAATCACACTGAAGATCTGCCTAAATACAAACTTCCAGAAGTTCTGGTTGAATTTAATCACACTGAGGATCCGGCTAAATTAAAACTTTCAGAAGATCTGGTTGAATTTAAATTTTCAGAGGATCTGGTTGAATTTAAACTCGCTGAGGATCTGGTTGAATGTAATCACAGTGGGGAACTAGCTGAATTTATTCTCACTGAGGATCTGGTTGAATTTATTCTCACTGTGGATCTGGTTGTATTTAAGCACAATGAGCATCTGGTTGTATTTAATCACACTGAAGATCTGCCTAAATTCAAACTACCAGAAGTTCTGGTTGAATTTAATGACACTGAGGATCTGGCTAAATTAAAACTTTCAGAAGATCGGGTTGAATTTAAATTTTCAGAGGATCTGGTTGAATTTAAACTCGCTGAGGATCTGGTTGTATTTAAGCACAATGAGCATCTGGTTGTATTTAATCAGACTGAAGATCTGCCTAAATACAAACTTCCAGAAGTTCTGGTTGAATTTAATCACACTGAGGATCCGGCTAAATTAAAACTTTCAGAAGATCTGGTTGAATTTAAATTTTCAGAGGATCTGGTTGAATTTAAACTCGCTGAGGATCTGGTTGAATGTAATCACAGTGGGGAACTAGCTGAATTTATTCTCACTGAGGATCTGGTTGAATTTATTCTCACTGTGGATCTGGTTGTATTTAAGCACAATGAGCATCTGGTTGTACTTAATCACACTGAGGATCTGGCTGAAGTTAATGACATTGTGGATCTGGTTGATTTTATTCATACTGAGGATCTCGTTGTATTTAATCACTCTGAGGATCTGGTTGAATTTCTTCTCACTGAGGATCTGGTTGAAATTATTCTCACTGAGGATCTGGTTGAATTTATTCTCACTGTGGATCTGGTTGTATTTAAGCACAATGAGCATCTGGTTGTATTTAATCACTCTGAAGATCTGCCTAAATTCAAACTTCCAGAAGTTCTGGCTGAATTTAATCACATGGAGAATCTGGTTGTATTTAAACTCTCAGAGGATGTGGTTGTATTTAATCACACTGAGGATCTGGTTAAATTTAAACTTTCAGAAGATCTGGTTGAATTTAAATTTTCAGAGGATCTGGTTGAATTTAAACTCGCTGAGGATCTGGTTGAATGTAATCACAGTGGGGAACTAGCTGAATTTATTCTCACTGAGGATCTGGTTGAATTTATTCTCACTGTGGATCTGGTTGTATTTAAGCACAATGAGCATCTGGTTGTATTTAATCACACTGAAGATCTGCCTAAATTCAAACTACCAGAAGTTCTGGTTGAATTTAATGACACTGAGGATCTGGCTAAATTAAAACTTTCAGAAGATCGGGTTGAATTTAAATTTTCTGAGGATCTGGTTGAATGTAATCACAGTGGGGAACTAGCTGAATTTATTCTCACTGAGGATCTGGTCGAATTTATTCTCACTGTGGATCTGGTTGTATTTAAGCACAATGAGCATTGGTTGTATTTAACAACACTGAAGATCTGCCTAAATACAAACTTCTAGAAGTTCTGGTTGTATTTAATCACACTGATGATCTGGCTAAATTTAAACTTTCAGAGGATCTGGTTATATTTAATCTCACTGAAGATCTGGTTATATTTAATCACACAGAGGATCTGGCTGAAGTTAATCACACTGAGGATCTGGTTGAATTTAAACTTTCAGAAGATCTCGATTTAATCTAACTGAGTATCTGGCTAAATTTAAACTTTCAGAGCATCAGGTTAAATTTAAACTTTCAGATGATCTGGTTATATTTAATCTCACTGAGGATCTGGTTGTATTTAATCACACTGAGGGTCTGGCTAAATTTAACCTTTCAGAGGATCTGGCTGAATTTATTCTCACTGAGGATCTCGTTGTATTTGATCACACTGAGGATCTGGTTGAATTTGTTCTCACTGAGGATCTGATTGAATTTATTCTCACTGTGGATCTGGTTGTATTTCAGCACAATGAGCATCTGGTTGTATTTAATCACACTGAAGATCTGCCTAAATTTAAACTTCCAGAAGATCTGGTTAAATTTAATCACACTGAGGATCTGGCTAAAGTTAATCACACTGAGGATCTGGCTGAATTTAAACTTTCAGAGGTTCTTGTTGAATTTAATCACACTGAGGATCTTCTTGTATTTAACCACACTGAGGGTCTGGCTAAATTTAAAATTCCAGAGTATCTGTTGAATTTATTCTCACTGCGGATCTGGTTGTATTTAATCACACTGAGGATCTGGTTGTACTTAAACACACTGAGGATCTGGCTGAAGTTAATGACATTGTGGATCTGGTTGATTTTATTCATACTGAGGATCTGGCTGAAGTTAATCACACTGAGGATCTGGCTAAATTTAAACTTTCAGAAGTTCTTGTTGAATTAAATCACACTGAGGATCTGGTTGAATTTAAACTTTCAGTAGATCTGGTTGTATTTAACCTCAATGTGGATCAGGCTAAATTTAAACTTTCAGAGAATCTGGTTATATGTAATCTCACTGAAGATCTGGTTGTATTTATTCACACTGAGGATCTGGCTAAATTTAAACTTTCAGAGCATCTGGTTGAATTTATTCTCACTGTGGATCTGGTTATATTTAAGCACAATGAGCATCTGGTTGTATTTAATCACACTGAAGATCTGCATAAATTTAAACTTCCAGAAGATCTGGCTGAATTTATTCTCACTGAGGATCTCGTTGTATTTAATCACTCTGAGGATCTGGTTGAATTTATTCTCACTGAGGATCTGGTTGAAATTATTCTCACTGAGGATCCGGTTGAATTTATTCTCACTGTGGATCTGGTTGTATTTAAGCACAATGAGCATCTGGTTGTATTTAATCACTCTGAAGATCTGCCTAAATTCAAACTTCCAGAAGTTCTGGCTGAATTTAATCACATGGAGGATCTGGTTGTATTTAAACTCTCAGAGGATGTGGTTGTATTTAATCACACTGAGGATCTGGTTAAATTTAAACTTTCAGAGGATCTTGTTGAATTTATTCTCACTGTGGATCTGGTTGTATTTCAGCACAATGAGCATCTGGTTGTATTTAATCACACTGAAGATCTGCCTAAATTTAAACTTCCAGAAGATCTGGTTAAATTTAATCACTCTGAGGATCTGGCTAAAGTAAATCACACTGAGGATCTGGCTGAATTTAAACTTACAGAGGTTCTTGTTGAATTTAATCACACTGAGGATCTTCTTGTATTTAACGACACTGAGGGTCTGGCTAAATTTAAAATTCCAGAGGATCTGGTTGAATTTATTCTCACTGAGTATCTGGTTGTATTTAATCACACTGTGGATCTGGCTAAATTTAAACTTTCAGAGGATCTGGATGAATTTATTCTCACTGTGGATCTGGTTGTAAATAATCAGAATGAGCATCTGGTTGTTCTTAATCACACTGAGGATCTGGCTGAAGTTAATGACATTGTGGATCTGGTTGATTTTATTCACACTGAGGATCTGGCTGAAGTTAATCACACTGAGGATCTGGCTGAATTTAATCTCACTGAGGATCTGGCTGAAGTTAATCACACTGAGGATCTGGCTAAATTTAAACTTTCAGAAGTTCTTGTTGAATTAAATCACACTGAGGATCTGGCTAAATTTAAACTTTCAGAGAATCTGGTTATATTTAATCTCACTGAAGATCTGGTTGTATTTAAGCACAATGAGCATCTGGTTGTATTTAATCACACTGAAGATCTGGTTGAATTTAAACTTTCAGAAGATCTCGTATTCAATCTAACTGAGGATCTGGCTAAACTTAAACTTTCGGAGGATCCTGTTAAATTTAAACTTTCAGATGATCTGGTTATATTTAATCTCACTGAGGATCTGGTTGTATTTAATCACACTGAAGATCTGCCTAAATTTAAACTTCCAGAAGATCTGGTTAAATTTAATCACTCTGAGGATCTGGCTAAAGTAAATCACACTGAGGATCTGGCTGAATTTAAACTTACAGAGGTTCTTGTTGAATTTAATCACACTGAGGATCTTCTTGTATTTAACGACACTGAGGGTCTGGCTAAATTTAAAATTTCAGAGGATCTGGTTGAATTTATTCTCACTGAGGATCTGGTTGTATTTAATCACACTGTGGATCTGGCTAAATTTAAACTTTCAGAGGATCTGGATGAATTTATTCTCACTGTGGATCTGGTTGTAAATAATCAGAATGAGCATCTGGTTGTTCTTAATCACACTGAGGATCTGGCTGAAGTTAATGACATTGTGGATCTGGTTGATTTTATTCACACTGAGGATCTGGCTGAAGTTAATCACACTGAGGATCTGGCTGAATTTAATCTCACTGAGGATCTGGCTGAAGTTAATCACACTGAGGATCTGGCTAAATTTAAACTTTCAGAAGTTCTTGTTGAATTAAATCACACTGAGGATCTGGCTAAATTTAAACTTTCAGAGAATCTGGTTATATTTAATCTCACTGAAGATCTGGTTGTATTTAAGCACAATGAGCATCTGGTTGTATTTAATCACACTGAAGATCTGGTTGAATTTAAACTTTCAGAAGATCTCGTATTCAATCTAACTGAGGATCTGGCTAAACTTAAACTTTCGGAGGATCCTGTTAAATTTAAACTTTCAGATGATCTGGTTATATTTAATCTCACTGAGGATCTGGTTGTATTTAATCACACTGAAGATCCGGCTAAATTTAAACTTTCAGAGGATCTGGCTGAATTTATTCTCACTGAGGATCTCGTTGTATTTAATCACACTGAGGATCTGGTTGAATTTATTCTCACTGAGGATCTGGTTGAATTTATTCTCACTGTGGATCTGGTTATATTTAAGCACAATGAGCATCTGGTTGTATTTAATCACACTGAAGATCTGCATAAATTTAAACTTCAAGAAGATCTGGCTGAATTTATTCTCACTGAGGATCTCGTTGTATTTAATCACTCTGAGGATCTGGTTGAATTTCTTCTCACTGAGGATCTGGTTGAAATTATTCTCACTGAGGATCTGGTTGAATTTATTCTCACTGTGGATCTGGTTGTATTTAAGCACAATGAGCATCTAGTTGTATTTAATCACTCTGAAGATCTGCCTAAATTCAAACTTCCAGAAGTTCTGGCTGAATTTAATCACATGGAGGATCTGGTTGTATTTAAACTCTCAGAGGATGTGGTTGTATTTAATCACACTGAGGATCTGGTTAAATTTAAACTTTCAGAGGATCTTGTTGAATTTATTCTCACTGTGGATCTGGTTGTATTTCAGCACAATGAGCATCTGGTTGTATTTAATCATACTGAAGATCTGCCTAAATTTAAACTTCCAGAAGATCTGGTTAAATTTAATCACACTGAGGATCTGGCGGAAGTTAATCACTCTGAGGATCTGGTTGAATTTAAACTTTCAGAAGATCTCGTATTCAATCTAACTGAGGATCTGGCTAAACTTAAACTTTCGGAGGATCCTGTTAAATTTAAACTTTCAGATGATCTGGTTATATTTAATCTCACTGAGGATCTGGTTGTATTTAATCACACTGAGGATCTGGCTGAATTTATTCTCACTGAGGATCTCGTTGTATTTAATCACACTGAGGATCTGGTTGAATTTATTCTCACTGAGGATCTGCTTGAATTTATTCTCACTGTGGATCTGGTTGTATTTCAGAACAATGAGCATCTGGTTGTATTTAATCACACTGAAGATCTGCCTAAATTTAAACTTCCAGAAGATCTGGTTAAATTTAATCACACTGAGGATCCGGCTAAAGTTAATCACACTGAGGATCTGGCTGAATTTAAACTTTCAGAGGTTCTTGTTGAATTTAATCACACTGAGGATCTTCTTGTATTTAACCACACTGAGGGTCTGGTTAAATTTAAAATTCCAGAGGATCTGGTTGAATTTATTCTCACTGAGGATCTGGTTGTATTTAATCACCCTGAGGATCTGGCTAAATTTAACCTTTCAGAGGATCTGGCTGAATTTATTCTCACTGAGGATCTCGTTGTATTTGATCACACTGAGGATCTGGTTGAATTTGTTCTCACTGAGGATCTGGTTGAATTTATTCTCACTGTGGATCTGGTTGTATTTCAGCACAATGAGCATCTGGTTGTATTTAATCACACTGAAGATCTGCCTAAATTTAAACTTCCAGAAGATCTGGTTAAATTTAATCACACTGAGGATCTGGCTAAAGTTAATCACACTGAGGATCTGGCTGAATTTAAACTTTCAGAGGTTCTTGTTGAATTTAATCACACTGAGGATCTTCTTGTATTTAACCACACTGAGGGTCTGGCTAAATTTAAAATTCCAGAGTATCTGTTGAATTTATTCTCACTGCGGATCTGGTTGTATTTAATCACACTGAGGATCTGGTTGTACTTAATCACACTGAGGATCTGGCTGAAGTTAATGACATTGTGGATCTGGTTGAATTTAAACTTTCAGTAGATCTGGTTGTATTTAACCTCAATGTGGATCAGGCTAAATTTAAACTTTCAGAGAATCTGGTTATATGTAATCTCACTGAAGATCTGGTTGTATTTATTCACACTGAGGATCTGGCTAAATTTAAACTTTCAGAGCATCTGGTTGAATTTATTCTCACTGTGGATCTGGTTATATTTAAGCACAATGAGCATCTGGTTGTATTTAATCACACTGAAGATCTGCATAAATTTAAACTTCCAGAAGATCTGGCTGAATTTATTCTCACTGAGGATCTCGTTGTATTTAATCACTCTGAGGATCTGGTTGAATTTATTCTCACTGAGGATCTGGTTGAAATTATTCTCACTGAGGATCTGGTTGAATTTATTCTCACTGTGGATCTGGTTGTATTTAAGCACAATGAGCATCTGGTTGTATTTAATCACTCTGAAGATCTGCCTAAATTCAAACTTCCAGAAGTTCTGGCTGAATTTAATCACATGGAGGATCTGGTTGTATTTAAACTCTCAGAGGATGTGGTTGTATTTAATCACACTGAGGATCTGGTTAAATTTAAACTTTCAGAGGATCTTGTTGAATTTATTCTCACTGTGGATCTGGTTGTATTTCAGCACAATGAGCATCTGGTCGTATTTAATCACACTGAAGATCTGCCTAAATTTAAACTTCCAGAAGATCTGGTTAAATTTAATCACACTGAGGATCTGGCTAAAGTAAATCACACTGAGGATCTGGCTGAATTTAAACTTACAGAGGTTCTTGTTGAATTTAATCACACTGAGGATCTTCTTGTATTTAACGACACTGAGGGTCTGGCTAAATTTAAAATTCCAGAGGATCTGGTTGAATTTATTCTCACTGAGGATCTGGTTGTATTTAATCACACTGTGGATCTGGCTAAATTTAAACTTTCAGAGGATCTGGATGAATTTATTCTCACTGTGGATCTGGTTGTAAATAATCAGAATGAGCATCTGGTTGTTCTTAATCACACTGAGGATCTGGCTGAAGTTAATGACATTGTGGATCTGGTTGATTTTATTCACACTGAGGATCTGGCTGAAGTTAATCACACTGAGGATCTGGCTGAAGTTAATCACACTGAGGATCTGGCTAAATTTAAACTTTCAGAAGTTCTTGTTGAATTAAATCACACTGAGGATCTGGCTAAATTTAAACTTTCAGAGAATCTGGTTATATTTAATCTCACTGAAGATCTGGTTGTATTTAAGCACAATGAGCATCTGGTTGTATTTAATCACACTGAAGATCTGGATAAATTTAAACTTCCAGAAGATCTGGTTGAATTTAATCACACTGAGGATCTGGCGGAAGTTAATCACTCTGAGGATCTGGTTGAATTTAAACTTTCAGAAGATCTCGTATTCAATCTAACTGAGGATCTGGCTAAACTTAAACTTTCGGAGGATCCTGTTAAATTTAAACTTTCAGATGATCTGGTTATATTTAATCTCACTGAGGATCTGGTTGTATTTAATCACACTGAAGATCCGGCTAAATTTAAACTTTCAGAGGATCTGGCTGAATTTATTCTCACTGAGGATCTCGTTGTATTTAATCACACTGAGGATCTGGTTGAATTTATTCTCACTGAGGATCTGGTTGAATTTATTCTCACTGTGGATCTGGTTATATTTAAGCACAATGAGCATCTGGTTGTATTTAATCACACTGAAGATCTGCATAAATTTAAACTTCAAGAAGATCTGGCTGAATTTATTCTCACTGAGGATCTCGTTGTATTTAATCACTCTGAGGATCTGGTTGAATTTCTTCTCACTGAGGATCTGGTTGAAATTATTCTCACTGAGGATCTGGTTGAATTTATTCTCACTGTGGATCTGGTTGTATTTAAGCACAATGAGCATCTAGTTGTATTTAATCACTCTGAAGATCTGCCTAAATTCAAACTTCCAGAAGTTCTGGCTGAATTTAATCACATGGAGGATCTGGTTGTATTTAAACTCTCAGAGGATGTGGTTGTATTTAATCACACTGAGGATCTGGTTAAATTTAAACTTTCAGAGGATCTTGTTGAATTTATTCTCACTGTGGATCTGGTTGTATTTCAGCACAATGAGCATCTGGTTGTATTTAATCATACTGAAGATCTGCCTAAATTTAAACTTCCAGAAGATCTGGTTAAATTTAATCACACTGAGGATCTGGCGGAAGTTAATCACTCTGAGGATCTGGTTGAATTTAAACTTTCAGAAGATCTCGTATTCAATCTAACTGAGGATCTGGCTAAACTTAAACTTTCGGAGGATCCTGTTAAATTTAAACTTTCAGATGATCTGGTTATATTTAATCTCACTGAGGATCTGGTTGTATTTAATCACACTGAGGATCTGGCTAAATTTAAACTTTCAGAGGATCTGGCTGAATTTATTCTCACTGAGGATCTCGTTGTATTTAATCACACTGAGGATCTGGTTGAATTTATTCTCACTGAGGATCTGCTTGAATTTATTCTCACTGTGGATCTGGTTGTATTTCAGAACAATGAGCATCTGGTTGTATTTAATCACACTGAAGATCTGCCTAAATTTAAACTTCCAGAAGATCTGGTTAAATTTAATCACACTGAGGATCCGGCTAAAGTTAATCACACTGAGGATCTGGCTGAATTTAAACTTTCAGAGGTTCTTGTTGAATTTAATCACACTGAGGATCTTCTTGTATTTAACCACACTGAGGGTCTGGTTAAATTTAAAATTCCAGAGGATCTGGTTGAATTTATTCTCACTGAGGTTCTGGTTGTATTTAATCACCCTGAGGATCTGGCTAAATTTAACCTTTCAGAGGATCTGGCTGAATTTATTCTCACTGAGGATCTCGTTGTATTTGATCACACTGAGGATCTGGTTGAATTTGTTCTCACTGAGGATCTGGTTGAATTTATTCTCACTGTGGATCTGGTTGTATTTCAGCACAATGAGCATCTGGTTGTATTTAATCACACTGAAGATCTGCCTAAATTTAAACTTCCAGAAGATCTGGTTAAATTTAATCACACTGAGGATCTGGCTAAAGTTAATCACACTGAGGATCTGGCTGAATTTAAACTTTCAGAGGTTCTTGTTGAATTTAATCACACTGAGGATCTTCTTGTATTTAACCACACTGAGGGTCTGGCTAAATTTAAAATTCCAGAGTATCTGTTGAATTTATTCTCACTGCGGATCTGGTTGTATTTAATCACACTGAGGATCTGGTTGTACTTAATCACACTGAGGATCTGGCTGAAGTTAATGACATTGTAGATCTGGTTGAATTTAAACTTTCAGTAGATCTGGTTGTATTTAACCTCAATGTGGATCAGGCTAAATTTAAACTTTCAGAGAATCTGGTTATATGTAATCTCACTGAAGATCTGGTTGTATTTATTCACACTGAGGATCTGGCTAAATTTAAACTTTCAGAGCATCTGGTTGAATTTATTCTCACTGTGGATCTGGTTATATTTAAGCACAATGAGCATCTGGTTGTATTTAATCACACTGAAGATCTGCATAAATTTAAACTTCCAGAAGATCTGGCTGAATTTATTCTCACTGAGGATCTCGTTGTATTTAATCACTCTGAGGATCTGGTTGAATTTATTCTCACTGAGGATCTGGTTGAAATTATTCTCACTGAGGATCTGGTTGAATTTATTCTCACTGTGGATCTGGTTGTATTTAAGCACAATGAGCATCTGGTTGTATTTAATCACTCTGAAGATCTGCCTAAATTCAAACTTCCAGAAGTTCTGGCTGAATTTAATCACATGGAGGATCTGGTTGTATTTAAACTCTCAGAGGATGTGGTTGTATTTAATCACACTGAGGATCTGGTTAAATTTAAACTTTCAGAGGATCTTGTTGAATTTATTCTCACTGTGGATCTGGTTGTATTTCAGCACAATGAGCATCTGGTTGTATTTAATCACACTGAAGATCTGCCTAAATTTAAACTTCCAGAAGATCTGGTTAAATTTAATCACACTGAGGATCTGGCTAAAGTAAATCACACTGAGGATCTGGCTGAATTTAAACTTACAGAGGTTCTTGTTGAATTTAATCACACTGAGGATCTTCTTGTATTTAACGACACTGAGGGTCTGGCTAAATTTAAAATTCCAGAGGATCTGGTTGAATTTATTCTCACTGAGGATCTGGTTGTATTTAATCACACTGTGGATCTGGCTAAATTTAAACTTTCAGAGGATCTGGATGAATTTATTCTCACTGTGGATCTGGTTGTAAATAATCAGAATGAGCATCTGGTTGTTCTTAATCACACTGAGGATCTGGCTGAAGTTAATGACATTGTGGATCTGGTTGATTTTATTCACACTGAGGATCTGGCTGAAGTTAATCACACTGAGGATCTGGCTGAATTTAATCTCACTGAGGATCTGGCTGAAGTTAATCACACTGAGGATCTGGCTAAATTTAAACTTTCAGAAGTTCTTGTTGAATTAAATCACACTGAGGATCTGGCTAAATTTAAACTTTCAGAGAATCTGGTTATATTTAATCTCACTGAAGATCTGGTTGTATTTAAGCACAATGAGCATCTGGTCGTATTTAATCACACTGAAGATCTGGATAAATTTAAACTTCCAGAAGATCTGGTTGAATTTATTCACACTGAGGATCTCGTTGTATTTAATCACACTGAGGATCTGGTTGAATTTATTCTCACTGAGGATCTGGTTGAATTTATTCTCACTGTGGATCTGGTTATATTTAAGCACAATGAGCATCTGGTTGTATTTAATCACACTGAAGATCTGCATAAATTTAAACTTCAAGAAGATCTGGCTGAATTTATTCTCACTGAGGATTTCGTTGTATTTAATCACTCTGAGGATCTGGTTGAATTTCTTCTCACTGAGGATCTGGTTGAAATTATTCTCACTGAGGATCTGGTTGAATTTATTCTCACTGTGGATCTGGTTGTATTTAAGCACAATGAGCATCTAGTTGTATTTAATCACTCTGAAGATCTGCCTAAATTCAAACTTCCAGAAGTTCTGGCTGAATTTAATCACATGGAGGATCTGGTTGTATGTAAACTCTCAGAGGATGTGGTTGTATTTAATCACACTGAGGACCTGGTTAAATTTAAACTTTCAGAGGATCTTGTTGAATTTATTCTCACTGTGGATCTGGTTGTATTTCAGCACAATGAGCATCTGGTTGTATTTAATCACACTGAAGATCTGCCTAAATTTAAACTTCCAGAAGATCTGGTTAAATTTAATCACACTGAGGATCTGGCGGAAGTTAATCACTCTGAGGATCTGGTTGAATTTAAACTTTCAGAAGATCTCGTATTCAATCTAACTGAGGATCTGGCTAAACTTAAACTTTCGGAGGATCCTGTTAAATTTAAACTTTCAGATGATCTGGTTATATTTAATCTCACTGAGGATCTGGTTGTATTTAATCACACTGAGGATCTGGCTAAATTTAAACTTTCAGAGGATCTGGTTGAATTTATTCTCACTGAGGATCTCGTTGTATTTAATCACACTGAGGATCTGGTTGAATTTATTCTCACTGAGGATCTGCTTGAATTTATTCTCACTGTGGATCTGGTTGTATTTCAGAACAATGAGCATCTGGTTGTATTTAATCACACTGAAGATCTGCCTAAATTTAAACTTCCAGAAGATCTGGTTAAATTTAATCACACTGAGGATCCGGCTAAAGTTAATCACACTGAGGATCTGGCTGAATTTAAACTTTCAGAGGTTCTTGTTGAATTTAATCACACTGAGGATCTTCTTGTATTTAACCACACTGAGG
The DNA here is from genome assembly GCF_048418815.1 of Hemitrygon akajei. Taxonomy (NCBI): domain Eukaryota; kingdom Metazoa; phylum Chordata; class Chondrichthyes; order Myliobatiformes; family Dasyatidae; genus Hemitrygon; species Hemitrygon akajei. Next base: position 177,227,806 of record NC_133132.1, on the reverse strand, counting down.
GTCTGGTTAAATTTAAAATTCCAGAGGATCTGGTTGAATTTATTCTCACTGAGGATCTGGTTGTATTTAATCACCCTGAGGATCTGGCTAAATTTAAACTTTCAGAGCATCTGGTTGAATGTATTCTCACTGTGGATCTGGTTGTATTTCAGCACAATGAGCATCTGGTTGTACTTAATCACACTGAGGATCTGGCTGAAGTTCATGACATTGTGGATCTGGTTGATTTTATTCATACTGAGGATCTGGCTGAAGTTAATCACACTGAGGATCTGGCTAAATTTAAACTTTCAGAAGTTCTTGTTGAATTAAATCACACTGAGGATCTGGTTGATTTTAAACTTTCAGTAGATCTGGTTGTATTTAACCTCAATGTGGATCAGGCTGAATTTAAACTTTCAGAGAATCTGGTTATATTTAATCTCACTGAAGATCTGGTTGTATTTATTCACACTGAGGATCTGTCTAAATTTAAACTTTCAGAGCATCTGGTTGAATTTATTCTCACTGTGGATCTGGTTATATTTAAGCACAATGAGCATCTGGTTGTATTTAATCACTCTGAAGATCTGCCTAAATTCAAACTTCCAGACGTTCTGGCTGAATTTAATCACATGGAGGATCTGGTTGTATTTAAACTCTCAGAGGATGTGGTTGTATTTAATCACACTGAGGATCTGGATAAATTTAAACTTTCAGAGGATCTTGTTGAATTTATTCTCACTGTGGATCTGGTTGTATTTCAGCACAATGAGCATCTGGTTGTATTTAATCACACTGAAGATCTGCCTAAATTTAAACTTACAGAGGTTCTTGTTGAATTTAATCACACTGAGGAACTTCTTGTATTTAACCACACTGAGGGTCTGGCTAAATTTAAAATTCCAGAGGATCTGGTTGAATTTATTCTCACTGAGGATCTGGTTGTATTTAATCACACTGTGGATCTGGCTAAATTTAAACTTTCAGAGGATCTGGATGAATTTATTCTCACTGTGGATCTGGTTGTAAATAATCAGAATGAGCATCTGGTTGTTCTTAATCACACTGAGGATCTGGCTGAAGTTAATGACATTGTGGATCTGGTTGATTTTATTCACACTGAGGATCTGGCTGAATTAATCACACTGAGGATCTGGCTGAATTTAATCTCACTGAGGATCTGGCTGAAGTTAATCACACTGAGGATCTGGCTAAATTTAAACTTTCAGAAGTTCTTGTTGAATTAAATCACACTGAGGATCTGGCTAAATTTAAACTTTCAGAGAATCTGGTTATATTTAATCTCACTGAAGATCTGGTTGTATTTAAGCACAATGAGCATCTGGTTCTATTTAATCACACTGAAGATCTGGATAAATTTAAACTTCCAGAAGATCTGGTTGAATTTAATCACACTGAGGATCTGGCGGAAGTTAATCACTCTGAGGATCTGGTTGAATTTAAACTTTCAGAAGATCTCGTATTCAATCTAACTGAGGATCTGGCTAAACTTAAACTTTCGGAGGATCCTGTTAAATTTAAACTTTCAGATGATCTGGTTATATTTAATCTCACTGAGGATCTGGTTGTATTTAATCACACTGAGCTTTTGTCTAAATTTAAACTTTCAGAGGATCTGGTTGAATTTATTCTCACTGAGGATCTGGTTGAATTTATTCACACTGAGGATCTGGTTGTATTTAATCTCATGGAGGATCTGGTTGTATTTAAACTCTCAGAGGATCTTGTTGAATTTATTCTCACTGTGGATCTGGTTGTATTTCAGCACAATGAGCATCTGGTTGTATTTAATCACACTGAAGATCTGCCTAAATTTAAACTTCCAGAAGATCTGGTTAAATTTAATCACACTGAGGATCTGGCTAAAGTTAATCACACTGAGGATCTGGCTGAATTTAAACTTACAGAGGTTCTTGTTGAATTTAATCACACTGAGGATCTTCTTGTATTTAACCACACTGAGGGTCTGGCTAAATTTAAAATTCCAGAGGATCTGGTTGAATTTAATCACACTGAGGATCTTCTTGTATTTAACCACACTGAGGGTCTGGCTAAATTTAAAATTCCAGAGGATCTGGTTGAATTTATTCTCACTGAAGATCTGGTTGTATTTAAGCACAATGAGCATCTGGTTGTATTTAATCACACTGAAGATCTGGATAAATTTAAACTTCCAGAAGATCTGGTTGAATTTAATCACACTGAGGATCTGGCGGAAGTTAATCACTCTGAGGATCTGGTTGAATTTAAACTTTCAGAAGATCTCGTATTCAATCTAACTGAGGATCTGGCTAAACTTAAACTTTCGGAGGATCCTGTTAAATTTAAACTTTCAGATGATCTGGTTATATTTAATCTCACTGAGGATCTGGTTGTATTTAATCACACTGAAGATCTGCATAAATTTAAACTTCCAGAGGATCTGGCTGAATTTATTCTCACTGAGGATCTCGTTGTATTTAATCACACTGAGGATCTGGTTGAATTTCTTCTCACTGAGGATCTCGTTGAAATTATTCTCACTGAGGATCTGGTTGAATTTATTCTCACTGTGGATCTGGTTGTATTTAAGCACAATGAGCATCTGGTTGTATTTAATCACTCTGAAGATCTGCCTAAATTCAAACTTCCAGAAGTTCTGGCTGAATTTAATCACATGGAGGATCTGGTTGTATTTAAACTCTCAGAGGATGTGGTTGTATTTAATCACACTGAGGATCTGGTTAAATTTAAACTTTCAGAGGATCTTGTTGAATTTATTCTCACTGTGGATCTGGTTGTATTTCAGCACAATGAGCATCTGGTTGTATTTAATCACACTGAAGATCTGCCTAAATTCAAACTACCAGAAGTTCTGGTTGAATTTAATGACACTGAGGATCCGGCTAAATTAAAACTTTCAGAAGATCGGGTTGAATTTAAATTTTCAGAGGATCTGGTTGAATGTAATCACAGTGGGGAACTAGCTGAATTTATTCTCACTGAGGATCTGGTCGAATTTATTCTCACTGTGGATCTGGTTGTATTTAAGCACAATGAGCATTGGTTGTATTTAACAACACTGAAGATCTGCCTAAATACAAACTTCTAGAAGTTCTGGTTGTATTTAATCACACTGATGATCTGGCTAAATTTAAACTTTCAGAGGATCTGGTTATATTTAATCACACTGAGCTTTTGTCTAAATTTAAACTTTCAGAGGATCTGGTTGAATTTATTCTCACTGAGGATCTGGTTGAATTTATTCACACTGAGGATCTGGTTGTATTTAATCTCATGGAGGATCTGGTTGTATTTAAACTCTCAGAGGATCTTGTTGAATTTATTCTCACTGTGGATCTGGTTGTATTTCAGCACAATGAGCATCTGGTTGTATTTAATCACACTGAAGATCTGCCTAAATTTAAACTTCCAGAAGATCTGGTTAAATTTAATCACACTGAGGATCTGGCTAAAGTTAATCACACTGAGGATCTGGCTGAATTTAAACTTACAGAGGTTCTTGTTGAATTTAATCACACTGAGGATCTTCTTGTATTTAACCACACTGAGGGTCTGGCTAAATTTAAAATTCCAGAGGATCTGGTTGAATTTAATCACACTGAGGATCTTCTTGTATTTAACCACACTGAGGGTCTGGCTAAATTTAAAATTCCAGAGGATCTGGTTGAATTTATTCTCACTGAAGATCTGGTTGTATTTAAGCACAATGAGCATCTGGTTGTATTTAATCACACTGAAGATCTGGATAAATTTAAACTTCCAGAAGATCTGGTTGAATTTAATCACACTGAGGATCTGGCGGAAGTTAATCACTCTGAGGATCTGGTTGAATTTAAACTTTCAGAAGATCTCGTATTCAATCTAACTGAGGATCTGGCTAAACTTAAACTTTCGGAGGATCCTGTTAAATTTAAACTTTCAGATGATCTGGTTATATTTAATCTCACTGAGGATCTGGTTGTATTTAATCACACTGAAGATCTGCATAAATTTAAACTTCCAGAGGATCTGGCTGAATTTATTCTCACTGAGGATCTCGTTGTATTTAATCACACTGAGGATCTGGTTGAATTTCTTCTCACTGAGGATCTCGTTGAAATTATTCTCACTGAGGATCTGGTTGAATTTATTCTCACTGTGGATCTGGTTGTATTTAAGCACAATGAGCATCTGGTTGTATTTAATCACTCTGAAGATCTGCCTAAATTCAAACTTCCAGAAGTTCTGGCTGAATTTAATCACATGGAGGATCTGGTTGTATTTAAACTCTCAGAGGATGTGGTTGTATTTAATCACACTGAGGATCTGGTTAAATTTAAACTTTCAGAGGATCTTGTTGAATTTATTCTCACTGTGGATCTGGTTGTATTTCAGCACAATGAGCATCTGGTTGTATTTAATCACACTGAAGATCTGCCTAAATTCAAACTACCAGAAGTTCTGGTTGAATTTAATGACACTGAGGATCCGGCTAAATTAAAACTTTCAGAAGATCGGGTTGAATTTAAATTTTCAGAGGATCTGGTTGAATTTAAACTCGCTGAGGATCTGGTTGAATGTAATCACAGTGGGGAACTAGCTGAATTTATTCTCACTGAGGATCTGGTTGAATTTATTCTCACTGTGGATCTGGTTGTATTTAAGCACAATGAGCATCTGGTTGTATTTAATCACACTGAAGATCTGCCTAAATTCAAACTACCAGAAGTTCTGGTTGAATTTAATGACACTGAGGATCTGGCTAAATTAAAACTTTCAGAAGATCGGGTTGAATTTAAATTTTCTGAGGATCTGGTTGAATGTAATCACAGTGGGGAACTAGCTGAATTTATTCTCACTGAGGATCTGGTCGAATTTATTCTCACTGTGGATCTGGTTGTATTTAAGCACAATGAGCATTGGTTGTATTTAACAACACTGAAGATCTGCCTAAATACAAACTTCTAGAAGTTCTGGTTGTATTTAATCACACTGATGATCTGGCTAAATTTAAACTTTCAGAGGATCTGGTTATATTTAATCACACTGAGCTTTTGTCTAAATTTAAACTTTCAGAGGATCTGGTTGAATTTATTCTCACTGAGGATCTGGTTGAATTTATTCACACTGAGGATCTGGTTGTATTTAATCTCATGGAGGATCTGGTTGTATTTAAACTCTCAGAGGATCTTGTTGAATTTATTCTCACTGTGGATCTGGTTGTATTTCAGCACAATGAGCATCTGGTTGTATTTAATCACACTGAAGATCTGCCTAAATTTAAACTTCCAGAAGATCTGGTTAAATTTAATCACACTGAGGATCTGGCTAAAGTTAATCACACTGAGGATCTGGCTGAATTTAAACTTACAGAGGTTCTTGTTGAATTTAATCACACTGAGGATCTTCTTGTATTTAACCACACTGAGGGTCTGGCTAAATTTAAAATTCCAGAGGATCTGGTTGAATTTAATCACACTGAGGATCTTCTTGTATTTAACCACACTGAGGGTCTGGCTAAATTTAAAATTCCAGAGGATCTGGTTGAATTTATTCTCACTGAAGATCTGGTTGTATTTAAGCACAATGAGCATCTGGTTGTATTTAATCACACTGAAGATCTGGATAAATTTAAACTTCCAGAAGATCTGGTTGAATTTAATCACACTGAGGATCTGGCGGAAGTTAATCACTCTGAGGATCTGGTTGAATTTAAACTTTCAGAAGATCTCGTATTCAATCTAACTGAGGATCTGGCTAAACTTAAACTTTCGGAGGATCCTGTTAAATTTAAACTTTCAGATGATCTGGTTATATTTAATCTCACTGAGGATCTGGTTGTATTTAATCACACTGAAGATCTGCATAAATTTAAACTTCCAGAGGATCTGGCTGAATTTATTCTCACTGAGGATCTCGTTGTATTTAATCACACTGAGGATCTGGTTGAATTTCTTCTCACTGAGGATCTCGTTGAAATTATTCTCACTGAGGATCTGGTTGAATTTATTCTCACTGTGGATCTGGTTGTATTTAAGCACAATGAGCATCTGGTTGTATTTAATCACTCTGAAGATCTGCCTAAATTCAAACTTCCAGAAGTTCTGGCTGAATTTAATCACATGGAGGATCTGGTTGTATTTAAACTCTCAGAGGATGTGGTTGTATTTAATCACACTGAGGATCTGGTTAAATTTAAACTTTCAGAGGATCTTGTTGAATTTATTCTCACTGTGGATCTGGTTGTATTTCAGCACAATGAGCATCTGGTTGTATTTAATCACACTGAAGATCTGCCTAAATTCAAACTACCAGAAGTTCTGGTTGAATTTAATGACACTGAGGATCCGGCTAAATTAAAACTTTCAGAAGATCGGGTTGAATTTAAATTTTCAGAGGATCTGGTTGAATTTAAACTCGCTGAGGATCTGGTTGAATGTAATCACAGTGGGGAACTAGCTGAATTTATTCTCACTGAGGATCTGGTTGAATTTATTCTCACTGTGGATCTGGTTGTATTTAAGCACAATGAGCATCTGGTTGTATTTAATCACACTGAAGATCTGCCTAAATTCAAACTACCAGAAGTTCTGGTTGAATTTAATGACACTGAGGATCTGGCTAAATTAAAACTTTCAGAAGATCGGGTTGAATTTAAATTTTCTGAGGATCTGGTTGAATGTAATCACAGTGGGGAACTAGCTGAATTTATTCTCACTGAGGATCTGGTCGAATTTATTCTCACTGTGGATCTGGTTGTATTTAAGCACAATGAGCATTGGTTGTATTTAACAACACTGAAGATCTGCCTAAATACAAACTTCTAGAAGTTCTGGTTGTATTTAATCACACTGATGATCTGGCTAAATTTAAACTTTCAGAGGATCTGGTTATATTTAATCTCACTGAAGATCTGGTTATATTTAATCACACAGAGGATCTGGCTGAAGTTAATCACACTGAGGATCTGGTTGAATTTAAACTTTCAGAAGATCTCGATTTAATCTAACTGAGTATCTGGCTAAATTTAAACTTTCAGAGGATCAGGTTAAATTTAAACTTTCAGATGATCTGGTTATATTTAATCTCACTGAGGATCTGGTTGTATTTAATCACACTGAGGGTCTGGCTAAATTTAAACTTTCAGAGGATCTGGCTGAATTTATTCTCACTGAGGATCTCGTTGTATTTGATCACACTGAGGATCTGGTTGAATTTGTTCTCACTGAGGATCTGGTTGAATTTATTCTCACTGTGGATCTGGTTGTATTTCAGCACAATGAGCAACTGGTTGTATTTAATCACACTGAAGATCTGCCTAAATTTAAACTTCCAGAAGATCTGGTTAAATTTAATCACACTGAGGATCTGGCTAAAATTAATCACACTGAGGATCTGGCTGAATTTAAACTTTCAGAGGTTCTTGTTGAATTTAATCACACTGAGGATCTTCTTGTATTTAACCACACTGAGGGTCTGGCTAAATTTAAAATTCCAGAGTATCTGTTGAATTTATTCTCACTGCGGATCTGGTTGTATTTAATCACACTGAGGATCTGGTTGTACTTAATCACACTGAGGATCTGGCTGAAGTTAATGACATTGTGGATCTGGTTGATTTTATTCATACTGAGGATCTGGCTGAAGTTAATCACACTGAGGATCTGGCTAAATTTAAACTTTCAGAAGTTCTTGTTGAATTAAATCACACTGAGGATCTGGTTGAATTTAAACTTTCAGTAGATCTGGTTGTATTTAACCTCAATGTGGATCAGGCTAAATTTAAACTTTCAGAGAATCTGGTTATATGTAATCTCACTGAAGATCTGGTTGTATTTATTCACACTGAGGATCTGGCTAAATTTAAACTTTCAGAGCATCTGGTTGAATTTATTCTCACTGTGGATCTGGTTATATTTATGCACAATGAGCATCTGGTTGTATTTAATCACACTGAAGATCTGCCTAAATTTAAACTTCCAGAAGATCTGGCTGAATTTATTCTCACTGAGGATCTCGTTGTATTTAATCACTCTGAGGATCTGGTTGAATTTATTCTCACTGAGGATCTGGTTGAAATTATTCTCACTGAGGATCTGGTTGAATTTATTCTCACTGTGGATCTGGTTGTATTTAAGCACAATGAGCATCTGGTTGTATTTAATCACTCTGAAGATCTGCCTAAATTCAAACTTCCAGAAGTTCTGGCTGAATTTAATCACATGGAGGATCTGGTTGTATTTAAACTCTCAGAGGATGTGGTTGTATTTAATCACACTGAGGATCTGGTTAAATTTAAACTTTCAGAGGATCTTGTTGAATTTATTCTCACTGTGGATCTGGTTGTATTTCAGCACAATGAGCATCTGGTTGTATTTAATCACACTGAAGATCTGCCTAAATTTAAACTTCCAGAAGATCTGGTTAAATTTAATCACACTGAGGATCTGGCTAAAGTAAATCACACTGAGGATCTGGCTGAATTTAAACTTACAGAGGTTCTTGTTGAATTTAATCACACTGAGGATCTTCTTGTATTTAACGACACTGAGGGTCTGGCTAAATTTAAAATTCCAGAGGATCTGGTTGAATTTATTCTCACTGAGGATCTGGTTGTATTTAATCACACTGTGGATCTGGCTAAATTTAAACTTTCAGAGGATCTGGATGAATTTATTCTCACTGTGGATCTGGTTGTAAATAATCAGAATGAGCATCTGGTTGTTCTTAATCACACTGAGGATCTGGCTGAAGTTAATGACATTGTGGATCTGGTTGATTTTATTCACACTGAGGATCTGGCTGAAGTTAATCACACTGAGGATCTGGCTGAATTTAATCTCACTGAGGATCTGGCTGAAGTTAATCACACTGAGGATATGGCTAAATTTAAACTTTCAGAAGTTCTTGTTGAATTAAATCACACTGAGGATCTGGCTAAATTTAAACTTTCAGAGAATCTGGTTATATTTAATCTCACTGAAGATCTGGTTGTATTTAAGCACAATGAGCATCTGGTTGTATTTAATCACACTGAAGATCTGGATAAATTTAAACTTCCAGAAGATCTGGTTGAATTTAATCACACTGAGGATCTGGCGGAAGTTAATCACTCTGAGGATCTGGTTGAATTTAAACTTTCAGAAGATCTCGTATTCAATCTAACTGAGGATCTGGCTAAACTTAAACTTTCGGAGGATCCTGTTAAATTTAAACTTTCAGATGATCTGGTTATATTTAATCTCACTGAGGATCTGGTTGTATTTAATCACACTGAGCTTTTGTCTAAATTTAAACTTTCAGAGGATCTGGTTGAATTTATTCTCACTGAGGATCTGGTTGAATTTATTCACACTGAGGATCTGGTTGTATTTAATCTCATGGAGGATCTGGTTGTATTTAAACTCTCAGAGGATCTTGTTGAATTTATTCTCACTGTGGATCTGGTTGTATTTCAGCACAATGAGCATCTGGTTGTATTTAATCACACTGAAGATCTGCCTAAATTTAAACTTCCAGAAGATCTGGTTAAATTTAATCACACTGAGGATCTGGCTAAAGTTAATCACACTGAGGATCTGGCTGAATTTAAACTTACAGAGGTTCTTGTTGAATTTAATCACACTGAGGATCTTCTTGTATTTAACCACACTGAGGGTCTGGCTAAATTTAAAATTCCAGAGGATCTGGTTGAATTTAATCACACTGAGGATCTTCTTGTATTTAACCACACTGAGGGTCTGGCTAAATTTAAAATTCCAGAGGATCTGGTTGAATTTATTCTCACTGAAGATCTGGTTGTATTTAAGCACAATGAGCATCTGGTTGTATTTAATCACACTGAAGATCTGGATAAATTTAAACTTCCAGAAGATCTGGTTGAATTTAATCACACTGAGGATCTGGCGGAAGTTAATCACTCTGAGGATCTGGTTGAATTTAAACTTTCAGAAGATCTCGTATTCAATCTAACTGAGGATCTGGCTAAACTTAAACTTTCGGAGGATCCTGTTAAATTTAAACTTTCAGATGATCTGGTTATATTTAATCTCACTGAGGATCTGGTTGTATTTAATCACACTGAAGATCTGCATAAATTTAAACTTCCAGAGGATCTGGCTGAATTTATTCTCACTGAGGATCTCGTTGTATTTAATCACACTGAGGATCTGGTTGAATTTCTTCTCACTGAGGATCTCGTTGAAATTATTCTCACTGAGGATCTGGTTGAATTTATTCTCACTGTGGATCTGGTTGTATTTAAGCACAATGAGCATCTGGTTGTATTTAATCACTCTGAAGATCTGCCTAAATTCAAACTTCCAGAAGTTCTGGCTGAATTTAATCACATGGAGGATCTGGTTGTATTTAAACTCTCAGAGGATGTGGTTGTATTTAATCACACTGAGGATCTGGTTAAATTTAAACTTTCAGAGGATCTTGTTGAATTTATTCTCACTGTGGATCTGGTTGTATTTCAGCACAATGAGCATCTGGTTGTATTTAATCACACTGAAGATCTGCCTAAATTCAAACTACCAGAAGTTCTGGTTGAATTTAATGACACTGAGGATCCGGCTAAATTAAAACTTTCAGAAGATCGGGTTGAATTTAAATTTTCAGAGGATCTGGTTGAATTTAAACTCGCTGAGGATCTGGTTGAATGTAATCACAGTGGGGAACTAGCTGAATTTATTCTCACTGAGGATCTGGTTGAATTTATTCTCACTGTGGATCTGGTTGTATTTAAGCACAATGAGCATCTGGTTGTATTTAATCACACTGAAGATCTGCCTAAATTCAAACTACCAGAAGTTCTGGTTGAATTTAATGACACTGAGGATCTGGCTAAATTAAAACTTTCAGAAGATCGGGTTGAATTTAAATTTTCTGAGGATCTGGTTGAATGTAATCACAGTGGGGAACTAGCTGAATTTATTCTCACTGAGGATCTGGTCGAATTTATTCTCACTGTGGATCTGGTTGTATTTAAGCACAATGAGCATTGGTTGTATTTAACAACACTGAAGATCTGCCTAAATACAAACTTCTAGAAGTTCTGGTTGTATTTAATCACACTGATGATCTGGCTAAATTTAAACTTTCAGAGGATCTGGTTATATTTAATCTCACTGAAGATCTGGTTATATTTAATCACACAGAGGATCTGGCTGAAGTTAATCACACTGAGGATCTGGTTGAATTTAAACTTTCAGAAGATCTCGATTTAATCTAACTGAGTATCTGGCTAAATTTAAACTTTCAGAGGATCAGGTTAAATTTAAACTTTCAGATGATCTGGTTATATTTAATCTCACTGAGGATCTGGTTGTATTTAATCACACTGAGGGTCTGGCTAAATTTAAACTTTCAGAGGATCTGGCTGAATTTATTCTCACTGAGGATCTCGTTGTATTTGATCACACTGAGGATCTGGTTGAATTTGTTCTCACTGAGGATCTGGTTGAATTTATTCTCACTGTGGATCTGGTTGTATTTCAGCACAATGAGCAACTGGTTGTATTTAATCACACTGAAGATCTGCCTAAATTTAAACTTCCAGAAGATCTGGTTAAATTTAATCACACTGAGGATCTGGCTAAAATTAATCACACTGAGGATCTGGCTGAATTTAAACTTTCAGAGGTTCTTGTTGAATTTAATCACACTGAGGATCTTCTTGTATTTAACCACACTGAGGGTCTGGCTAAATTTAAAATTCCAGAGTATCTGTTGAATTTATTCTCACTGCGGATCTGGTTGTATTTAATCACACTGAGGATCTGGTTGTACTTAATCACACTGAGGATCTGGCTGAAGTTAATGACATTGTGGATCTGGTTGATTTTATTCATACTGAGGATCTGGCTGAAGTTAATCACACTGAGGATCTGGCTAAATTTAAACTTTCAGAAGTTCTTGTTGAATTAAATCACACTGAGGATCTGGTTGAATTTAAACTTTCAGTAGATCTGGTTGTATTTAACCTCAATGTGGATCAGGCTAAATTTAAACTTTCAGAGAATCTGGTTATATGTAATCTCACTGAAGATCTGGTTGTATTTATTCACACTGAGGATCTGGCTAAATTTAAACTTTCAGAGCATCTGGTTGAATTTATTCTCACTGTGGATCTGGTTATATTTATGCACAATGAGCATCTGGTTGTATTTAATCACACTGAAGATCTGCCTAAATTTAAACTTCCAGAAGATCTGGCTGAATTTATTCTCACTGAGGATCTCGTTGTATTTAATCACTCTGAGGATCTGGTTGAATTTATTCTCACTGAGGATCTGGTTGAAATTATTCTCACTGAGGATCTGGTTGAATTTATTCTCACTGTGGATCTGGTTGTATTTAAGCACAATGAGCATCTGGTTGTATTTAATCACTCTGAAGATCTGCCTAAATTCAAACTTCCAGAAGTTCTGGCTGAATTTAATCACATGGAGGATCTGGTTGTATTTAAACTCTCAGAGGATGTGGTTGTATTTAATCACACTGAGGATCTGGTTAAATTTAAACTTTCAGAGGATCTTGTTGAATTTATTCTCACTGTGGATCTGGTTGTATTTCAGCACAATGAGCATCTGGTTGTATTTAATCACACTGAAGATCTGCCTAAATTTAAACTTCCAGAAGATCTGGTTAAATTTAATCACACTGAGGATCTGGCTAAAGTAAATCACACTGAGGATCTGGCTGAATTTAAACTTACAGAGGTTCTTGTTGAATTTAATCACACTGAGGATCTTCTTGTATTTAACGACACTGAGGGTCTGGCTAAATTTAAAATTCCAGAGGATCTGGTTGAATTTATTCTCACTGAGGATCTGGTTGTATTTAATCACACTGTGGATCTGGCTAAATTTAAACTTTCAGAGGATCTGGATGAATTTATTCTCACTGTGGATCTGGTTGTAAATAATCAGAATGAGCATCTGGTTGTTCTTAATCACACTGAGGATCTGGCTGAAGTTAATGACATTGTGGATCTGGTTGATTTTATTCACACTGAGGATCTGGCTGAAGTTAATCACACTGAGGATCTGGCTGAATTTAATCTCACTGAGGATCTGGCTGAAGTTAATCACACTGAGGATATGGCTAAATTTAAACTTTCAGAAGTTCTTGTTGAATTAAATCACACTGAGGATCTGGCTAAATTTAAACTTTCAGAGAATCTGGTTATATTTAATCTCACTGAAGATCTGGTTGTATTTAAGCACAATGAGCATCTGGTTGTATTTAATCACACTGAAGATCTGGATAAATTTAAACTTCCAGAAGATCTGGTTGAATTTAATCACACTGAGGATCTGGCGGAAGTTAATCACTCTGAGGATCTGGTTGAATTTAAACTTTCAGAAGATCTCGTATTCAATCTAACTGAGGATCTGGCTAAACTTAAACTTTCGGAGGATCCTGTTAAATTTAAACTTTCAGATGATCTGGTTATATTTAATCTCACTGAGGATCTGGTTGTATTTAATCACACTGAAGATCCGTCTAAATTTAAACTTTCAGAGGATCTGGCTGAATTTATTCTCACTGAGGATCTCGTTGTATTTAATCACACTGAGGATCTGTTTGAATTTATTCTCACTGAGGTTCTGGTTGAATTTATTCTCACTGTGGATCTGGTTATATTTAAGCACAATGAGCATCTGGTTGTATTTAATCACACTGAAGATCTGCATAAATTTAAACTTCAAGAAGATCTGGCTGAATTTATTCTCACTGAGGATCTCGTTGTATTTAATCACTCTGAGGATCTGGTTGAATTTCTTCTCACTGAGGATCTGGTTGAAATTATTCTCACTGAGTATCTGGTTGAATTTATTCTCACTGTGGATCTGGTTGTATTTAAGCACAATGAGCATCTAGTTGTATTTAATCACTCTGAAGATCTGCCTAAATTCAAACTTCCAGAAGTTCTGGCTGAATTTAATCACATGGAGGATCTGGTTGTATTTAAACTCTCAGAGGATGTGGTTGTATTTAATCACACTGAGGATCTGGTTAAATTTAAACTTTCAGAGGATCTTGTTGAATTTATTCTCACTGTGGATCTGGTTGTATTTCAGCACAATGAGCATCTGGTTGTATTTAATCACACTGAAGATCTGCCTAAATTTAAACTTCCAGAAGATCTGGTTAAATTTAATCACACTGAGGATCTGGCGGAAGTTAATCACTCTGAGGATCTGGTTGAATTTAAACTTTCAGAAGATCTCGTATTCAATCTAACTGAGGATCTGGCTAAACTTAAACTTTCGGAGGATCCTGTTAAATTTAAACTTTCAGATGATCTGGTTATATTTAATCTCACTGAGGATCTGGTTGTATTTAATCACACTGAGGATCTGGCTAAATTTAAACTTTCAGAGGATCTGGCTGAATTTATTCTCACTGAGGATCTCGTTGTATTTAATCACACTGAGGATCTGGTTGAATTTATTCTCACTGAGGATCTGCTTGAATTTATTCTCACTGTGGATCTGGTTGTATTTCAGAACAATGAGCATCTGGTTGTATTTAATCACACTGAAGATCTGCCTAAATTTAAACTTCCAGAAGATCTGGTTAAATTTAATCACACTGAGGATCTGGCTGAATTTAAACTTTCAGAGGTTCTTGTTGAATTTAATCACACTGAGGATCTTCTTGTATTTAACCACACTGAGGGTCTGGTTAAATTTAAAATTCCAGAGGATCTGGTTGAATTTATTCTCACTGAGGATCTGGTTGTATTTAATCACCCTGAGGATCTGGCTAAATTTAAACTTTCAGAGCATCTGGTTGAATGTATTCTCACTGTGGATCTGGTTGTATTTCAGCACAATGAGCATCTGGTTGTACTTAATCACACTGAGGATCTGGCTGAAGTTCATGACATTGTGGATCTGGTTGATTTTATTCATACTGAGGATCTGGCTGAAGTTAATCACACTGAGGATCTGGCTAAATTTAAACTTTCAGAAGTTCTTGTTGAATTAAATCACACTGAGGATCTGGTTGATTTTAAACTTTCAGTAGATCTGGTTGTATTTAACCTCAATGTGGATCAGGCTGAATTTAAACTTTCAGAGAATCTGGTTATATTTAATCTCACTGAAGATCTGGTTGTATTTATTCACACTGAGGATCTGTCTAAATTTAAACTTTCAGAGCATCTGGTTGAATTTATTCTCACTGTGGATCTGGTTATATTTAAGCACAATGAGCATCTGGTTGTATTTAATGACACTGAAGATCTGCATAAATTTAAACTTCCAGAAGATCTGGCTGAATTTATTCTCACTGAGGATCTCGATGTATTTAATCACTCTGAGGATCTGGTTGTATTTAAGCACAATGAGCATCTGGTTGTATTTAATCACTCTGAAGATCTGCCTAAATTCAAACTTCCAGACGTTCTGGCTGAATTTAATCACATGGAGGATCTGGTTGTATTTAAACTCTCAGAGGATGTGGTTGTATTTAATCACACTGAGGATCTGGATAAATTTAAACTTTCAGAGGATCTTGTTGAATTTATTCTCACTGTGGATCTGGTTGTATTTCAGCACAATGAGCATCTGGTTGTATTTAATCACACTGAAGATCTGCCTAAATTTAAACTTACAGAGGTTCTTGTTGAATTTAATCACACTGAGGATCATCTTGTATTTAACCACACTGAGGGTCTGGCTAAATTTAAAATTCCAGAGGATCTGGTTGAATTTATTCTCACTGAGGATCTGGTTGTATTTAATCACACTGTGGATCTGGCTAAATTTAAACTTTCAGAGGATCTGGATGAATTTATTCTCACTGTGGATCTGGTTGTAAATAATCAGAATGAGCATCTGGTTGTTCTTAATCACACTGAGGATCTGGCTGAAGTTAATGACATTGTGGATCTGGTTGATTTTATTCACACTGAGGATCTGGCTGAATTAATCACACTGAGGATCTGGCTGAATTTAATCTCACTGAGGATCTGGCTGAAGTTAATCACACTGAGGATCTGGCTAAATTTAAACTTTCAGAAGTTCTTGTTGAATTAAATCACACTGAGGATCTGGCTAAATTTAAACTTTCAGAGAATCTGGTTATATTTAATCTCACTGAAGATCTGGTTGTATTTAAGCACAATGAGCATCTGGTTGTATTTAATCACACTGAAGATCTGGATAAATTTAAACTTCCAGAAGATCTGGTTGAATTTAATCACACTGAGGATCTGGCGGAAGTTAATCACTCTGAGGATCTGGTTGAATTTAAACTTTCAGAAGATCTCGTATTTCATCTAACTGAGGATCTGACTAAACTTAAACTTTCGGAGGATCCTGTTAAATTTAAACTTTCAGATGATCTGGTTATATTTAATCTCACTGAGGATCTGGTTGTATTTAATCACACTGAGGTTTTGTCTAAATTTAAACTTTCAGAGGATCTGGTTGAATTTATTCTCACTGAGGATCTGGTTGAATTTATTCACACTGAGGATCTGGTTGTATTTAATCTCATGGAGGATCTGGTTGTATTTAAACTCTCAGAGGATCTTGTTGAATTTATTCTCACTGTGGATCTGGTTGTATTTCAGCACAATGAGCATCTGGTTGTATTTAATCACACTGAAGATCTGCCTAAATTTAAACTTCCAGAAGATCTGGTTATATTTAATCACACTGAGGATCTGGCTAAAGTTAATCACACTGAGGATCTGGCTGAATTTAAACTTACAGAGGTTCTTGTTGAATTTAATCACACTGAGGATCTTCTTGTATTTAACCACACTGAGGGTCTGGCTAAATTTAAAATTCCAGAGGATCTGGTTGAATTTATTCTCACTGAGGATCTGGTTGTATTTAATCACACTGAGGATCTGTCTAAATTTAAACCTTCAGAGGATCTGGATGAATTTATTCTCACTGTGGATCTGGTTGTAAATAATCACAATGAGCATCGGGTTGTACTTAATCACACTGAGGATCTGGCTGAAGTTAATCACACTGAGGATCTGGCTGAATTTAATCTCACTGAGGATCTGGCTGAATTTAATCTCACTGAGGATCTGGCTGAATTTAATCTCACTGAGGATCTGGCTAAATTTAAACTTTCAGAGAATCTGGTTATATTTAATCTCACTGAAGATCTGGTTGTATTTATTCACACTGAGGATCTGGCTAAATTTAAACTGTCAGAGCATCTGGTTGAATTTATTCTCACTGTGGATCTGGTTGTATTTAAGCACAATGAGCATCTGGTTGTATTTAATCACACTGAAGATCTGCATAAATTTAAACTTCCAGAAGATCTGGTTGAATTTAATCACACTGAGGATCTGGCGGAAGTTAATCACTCTGAGGATCTGGTTGAATTTAAACTTTCAGAAGATCTCGTAATCAATCTAACTGAGGATCTGGCTAAACTTAAACTTTCGGAGGATCCTGTTAAATTTAAACTTTCAGATGATCTGGTTATATTTAATCCCACTGAGGATCTGGTTGTATTTAATCACACTGAGGGTCTGGCTAAATTTTAACTTTCAGAGGATCTGGCTGAATTTATTCTCACTGAGGATCTGGTTGTATTTAATCTCACTGAGGATCTGGTTGTATTTAATCACACTGAGGGTCTGGCTAAATTTTAACTTTCAGAGGATCTGGTTGAATTTATTCTCACTGAGGATCTGGTTGTATTTAATCTCACTGAGGATCTGGTTGTATTTAATCACACTGAGGGTCTGGCTAAATTTTAACTTTCAGAGGATCTGGTTGAATTTATTCTCACTGAGGATCTGGTCGAATTTATTCTCACTGTGGATCTGGTTGTATTTAAGCACAATGAGCATCTGGTTGTATTTAATCACACTGAAGATCTGGTTGTATTTAATCACACAGAGTATCTGGCTGAAGTTAATCACACTGAGGATCTGGTTGAATTTAAACTTTCAGAAGATCTCGATTTAATCTAACTGAGTATCTGGCTAAACATAAACTTTCAGAGGATCAGGTTAAATTTAAACTTTCAGATGATCTGGTTATATTTAATCTCACTGAGGATCTGGTTGTATTTAATCACACTGAGGGTCTGGCTAAATTTAAACTTTCAGAGGATCTGGCTGAATTTATTCTCACTGAGGATCTCGTTGTATTTAATCACTCTGAGGATGTGGTTAAATTTAATCACAGTGAGGATCTGGTTGAATTTATTCTCACTGAGGATCTGGTTGAATTTATTCTAACTGTGGATCTGGTTGTATTTCAGCACAATGAGCATCTGGTTGTTTTTAATCACACTGAAGATCTGCCTAAATTTAAACTTCCAGAAGATCTGGATAAATTTAATCACACAGAGGATCTGGCTGAAGTTAATCACACTGAGGATCTGGTTGAATTTAAACTTTCAGAAGATCTCGATTTAATCTAACTGAGTATCTGGCTAAATTTAAACTTTCAGAGGATCTGGTTGAAATTATTCTCACTGAGGATCTGATTGTATTTAACCACACTCAGGATCTGGTTGAATTTAATCACACTCAGGATCTGGTTGTAATTAATCACACTGTGGATCTGGTTGAATTTATTCACACTGAGGATCTGGCTGAACTTTATCTCACTGAGGATTTGGCTGAAGTTAATGACACTGAGGATCTGGTTGAATTTAAACTTTCAGAAGATCTCGATTTAATCTAACTGAGTATCTGGCTAAACTTAAACTTTCAGAGGATCAGGTTAAATTTAAACTTTCAGATGATCTGGTTGTATTTAATCACACTGAGGTTTTGTCTAAATTTAAACTTTCAGAGGATCTGGTTGAATTTATTCTCACTGAGGATCTGGTTGAATTTATTCACACTGAGAATCTGGTTGAATTTATTCTCACTATGGATCTGGTTGTATTTAAGCACAATGAGCATATGGTTGTATTTAATCACACTGAAGATCTGCCTAAATTTAAACTACCAGAAGATCTGGTTAAATTTAATCACACTGAGGATCTGGCTAAAGTTAGTCACACTGAGGATCCAGCAGAATTTAAACTTTCAGAGGTTCTTGTTGAATTTAATCACACTGAGGATCTGGCTGAAGTTAATCTAACTGAGGATCTGGCTAAATTTAAACTTTCAGAGGATCTGGTTGAAATTATTCACACTGAGGATCTGATTGTATTTAACCACACTGAGGATCTGGTTGAATTTAATCACACTGAGGATCTGGCTGAACTTTATCTCACTGAGGATTTGGCTGAAGTTAATGACACTGAGGATCTGGTTGAATTTAAACTTTCAGAAGATCTGGTTGTATTTAGTCTCACTGAGGATCTGGCTAAATTTAAACTTTCAGAGGATCTGGTTATATTTAATCTCACTGAAGATCTGTTTGTATTTAATCACACTGAGGGTCTGGCTAAATTTAAACGTCCAGAGGATCTGGTTGAATTTATTCTCACTGAGGATCTGGTTGTATTTAACCACACTGAGGATCTGGTTAAATTTAAACTTTCAGAGGATCTTGTTGAATTTATTCTCACTGTGGATCTGGTTGTATTTCAGCACAATTTGCATCTGGTTGTATTTAATCACACTGAAGATCTGCCTAAATTTAAACTTCCAGAAGATCTGGTTAAATTTAATCTCACTGAGGATCTGGCTGAAGTTAATCACACTGAGGATCTGGCTAAATTTAAACTTTCAGAAGTTCTTGTTGAATTAAATCACACTGAGAATCTGGCTGAATTTAAACTTCCAGAAGATCTGGTTAAAGTTAATCACACTGAGGATCCGGCAGAATTTAAACTTTCAGAGGTTCTTGTTGAATTTAATCACACTGAGGATCTTCTTGTATTTAACCACACTGAGGGTCTGGCTAAATTTAAAATTCCAGAGGATCTGGATGAATTTATTCTCACTGTGGATCTGGTTGTAAATAATCACAATGAGCATCTGGTTGTACTTAATCAAACTGAGGATCTGGCTGAAGTTAATCACACTGAGGATCTGGCTGAATTTATTCTCACTGTGGATCTGGTTGTATTTAAGCACAATGAGAATCTGGTTGTATTTAATCACACTGAAGATCTGCATAAATTTAAACTTCCAGAAGATCTGGTTGAATTTAATCACACTGAGGATCTGGCGGAAGTTAATCACTCTGAGGATCTGGTTGAATTTAAACATTCAGAAGATCTTGTATTCAATCTAACTGAGGATCTGGCTAAACTTAAACTTTCGGAGCATCCTGTTAAATTTAAACTTTCAGATGATCTGGTTATATTTAATCTCACTGAGGATCTGGTTGTATTTAATCACACTGAGGGTCTGGCTAAATTTAAACTTTCAGAGGATCTGGCTGAATTTATTCTCACTGAGGATCTGGTTGTATTTAATCACACTGAGGGTCTGGCTAAATTTTAACTTTCAGAGGATCTGGCTGAATTTATTCTCACTGAGGATCTGGTTGTATTTAATCTCACTGAGGATCTGGTTGTATTTAATCACACTGAGGGTCTGGCTAAATTTTAACTTTCAGAGGATCTGGTTGAATTTATTCTCACTGAGGATCTGGTTGTATTTAATCTCACTGAGGATCTGGTTGTATTTAATCACACTGAGGGTCTGGCTAAATTTTAACTTTCAGAGGATCTGGTTGAATTTATTCTCACTGAGGATCTGGTCGAATTTATTCTCACTGTGGATCTGGTTGTATTTAAGCACAATGAGCATCTGGTTGTATTTAATCACACTGAAGATCTGGTTGTATTTAATCACACAGAGTATCTGGCTGAAGTTAATCACACTGAGGATCTGGTTGAATTTAAACTTTCAGAAGATCTCGATTTAATCTAACTGAGTATCTGGCTAAACATAAACTTTCAGAGGATCAGGTTAAATTTAAACTTTCAGATGATCTGGTTATATTTAATCTCACTGAGGATCTGGTTGTATTTAATCACACTGAGGGTCTGGCTAAATTTAAACTTTCAGAGGATCTGGCTGAATTTATTCTCACTGAGGATCTCGTTGTATTTGATCACACTGAGGATCTGGTTGAATTTATTCTCACTGATGATCTGGTTGAATTTATTCTCACTGAGGATCTGGTTGTATTTAACCACACTGAGGATCTGGTTAAATTTAAACTTTCAGAGGATCTTGTTGAATTTATTCTCACTGTGGATCTGGTTGTATTTCAGCACAATATGCATCTGGTTGTATTTAATCACACTGAAGATCTGCCTAAATTTAAACTTCCAGAAGATCTGGTTAAATTTAATCACACTGAGGATCTGGTTAAAGTTAGTCACACTGAGGATCTGGCTGAATTTAAACTTACAGAGGTTCTTGTTGAATTTAATCACACTGAGGATCTTCTTGTATTTACCCACACTGAGGGTCTGGCTAAATTTAAAATTCCAGAGGATCTGGTTGAATTTATTCTCACTGAGGATCTGGTTGTATTTAATCACACTGTGGATCTGGCTAAATTTAAACTTTCAGAGGATCTGGATGAATTTATTCTCACTGTGGATCTGGTTGTAAATAATCACAATGAGTATCTGGTTGTACTTAATCACACTGAGGATCTGGCTGAAGTTAATGACATTGTGGATCTGGTTGATTTTATTCACACTGAGGATCTGGCTGAAGTTAATCACACTGAGGATCTGGCTGAATTTAATCTCACTGAGGATCTGGCTGAAGTTAATCACACTGAGGATCTGGCTAAATTTAAACTTTCAGAAGTTCTTGTTGAATTAAATCACACTGAGAATCTGGCTGAATTTAAACTTCCAGAAGATCTGGTTAAAGTTAATCACACTGAGGATCCGGCAGAATTTAAACTTTCAGAGGTTCTTGTTGAATTTAATCACACTGAGGATCTTCTTGTATTTAACCACACTGAGGGTCTGGCTAAATTTAAAATTCCAGAGGATCTGGATGAATTTATTCTCACTGTGGATCTGGTTGTAAATAATCACAATGAGCATCTGGTTGTACTTAATCAAACTGAGGATCTGGCTGAAGTTAATGACATTGTGGATCTGGTTGATTTTATTCACACTGAGGATCTCGCTGAAGATAATCACACTGAGGATCTGGCTGAATTTATTCTCACTGTGGATCTGGTTGTATTTAAGCACAATGAGAATCTGGTTGTATTTAATCACACTGAAGATCTGCATAAATTTAAACTTCCAGAAGATCTGGTTGAATTTAATCTCACTGAGGATCTGGCGGAAGTTAATCACTCTGAGGATCTGGTTGAATTTAAACTTTCAGAAGATCTCGTATTCAATCTAACTGAGGATCTGGCTAAACTTAAACTTTCAGAGGATCCTGTTAAATTTAAACTTTCAGATGATCTGGTTATATTTAATCTCACTGAGGATCTGGTTGTATTTAATCACACTGAGGGCCTGGCTAAATTTAAACTTTCAGAGGATCTGGCTGAATTTATTCTCACTGAGGATCTCGTTGTATTTAATCACTCTGAGGATGTGGTTAAATTTAATCACAGTGAGGATCTGGTTGAATTTATTCTCACTGAGGATCTGGTTGAATTTATTCTAACTGTGGATCTGGTTGTATTTCAGCACAATGAGCATCTGGTTGTTTTTAATCACACTGAAGATCTGCCTAAATTTAAACTTCCAGAAGATCTGGATAAATTTAATCACACAGAGGATCTGGCTGAAGTTAATCACACTGAGGATCTGGTTGAATTTAAACTTTCAGAAGATCTCGATTTAATCTAACTGAGTATCTGGCTAAATTTAAACTTTCAGAGGATCTGGTTGAAATTATTCTCACTGAGGATCTGATTGTATTTAACCACACTCAGGATCTGGTTGAATTTAATCACACTCAGGATCTGGTTGTAATTAATCACACTGTGGATCTGGTTGAATTTATTCACACTGAGGATCTGGCTGAACTTTATCTCACTGAGGATTTGGCTGAAGTTAATGACACTGAGGATCTGGTTGAATTTAAACTTTCAGAAGATCTCGATTTAATCTAACTGAGTATCTGGCTAAACTTAAACTTTCAGAGGATCAGGTTAAATTTAAACTTTCAGATGATCTGGTTGTATTTAATCACACTGAGGTTTTGTCTAAATTTAAACTTTCAGAGGATCTGGTTGAATTTATTCTCACTGAGGATCTGGTTGAATTTATTCACACTGAGAATCTGGTTGAATTTATTCTCACTATGGATCTGGTTGTATTTAAGCACAATGAGCATATGGTTGTATTTAATCACACTGAAGATCTGCCTAAATTTAAACTACCAGAAGATCTGGTTAAATTTAATCACACTGAGGATCTGGCTAAAGTTAGTCACACTGAGGATCCAGCAGAATTTAAACTTTCAGAGGTTCTTGTTGAATTTAATCACACTGAGGATCTGGCTGAAGTTAATCTAACTGAGGATCTGGCTAAATTTAAACTTTCAGAGGATCTGGTTGAAATTATTCACACTGAGGATCTGATTGTATTTAACCACACTGAGGATCTGGTTGAATTTAATCACACTGAGGATCTGGCTGAACTTTATCTCACTGAGGATTTGGCTGAAGTTAATGACACTGAGGATCTGGTTGAATTTAAACTTTCAGAAGATCTGGTTGTATTTAGTCTCACTGAGGATCTGGCTAAATTTAAACTTTCAGAGGATCTGGTTATATTTAATCTCACTGAAGATCTGTTTGTATTTAATCACACTGAGGGTCTGGCTAAATTTAAACGTCCAGAGGATCTGGTTGAATTTATTCTCACTGAGGATCTGGTTGTATTTAACCACACTGAGGATCTGGTTAAATTTAAACTTTCAGAGGATCTTGTTGAATTTATTCTCACTGTGGATCTGGTTGTATTTCAGCACAATTTGCATCTGGTTGTATTTAATCACACTGAAGATCTGCCTAAATTTAAACTTCCAGAAGATCTGGTTAAATTTAATCTCACTGAGGATCTGGCTGAAGTTAATCACACTGAGGATCTGGCTAAATTTAAACTTTCAGAAGTTCTTGTTGAATTAAATCACACTGAGAATCTGGCTGAATTTAAACTTCCAGAAGATCTGGTTAAAGTTAATCACACTGAGGATCCGGCAGAATTTAAACTTTCAGAGGTTCTTGTTGAATTTAATCACACTGAGGATCTTCTTGTATTTAACCACACTGAGGGTCTGGCTAAATTTAAAATTCCAGAGGATCTGGATGAATTTATTCTCACTGTGGATCTGGTTGTAAATAATCACAATGAGCATCTGGTTGTACTTAATCAAACTGAGGATCTGGCTGAAGTTAATCACACTGAGGATCTGGCTGAATTTATTCTCACTGTGGATCTGGTTGTATTTAAGCACAATGAGAATCTGGTTGTATTTAATCACACTGAAGATCTGCATAAATTTAAACTTCCAGAAGATCTGGTTGAATTTAATCACACTGAGGATCTGGCGGAAGTTAATCACTCTGAGGATCTGGTTGAATTTAAACATTCAGAAGATCTTGTATTCAATCTAACTGAGGATCTGGCTAAACTTAAACTTTCGGAGCATCCTGTTAAATTTAAACTTTCAGATGATCTGGTTATATTTAATCTCACTGAGGATCTGGTTGTATTTAATCACACTGAGGGTCTGGCTAAATTTAAACTTTCAGAGGATCTGGCTGAATTTATTCTCACTGAGGATCTCGTTGTATTTAATCACACTGAGGATCTGGTTGAATTTATTCTCACTGAGGATCTGGTTGAATTTATTCTAACTGTGGATCTGGTTGTATTTCAGCTCAATGAGCATCTGGTTGTTTTTAATCACACTGAAGATCTGCCTAAATTTAAACTTCCAGAAGATCTGGTTAAATTTAATCACACTGAGGATCTGGCTGAATTTAAACTTACAGAGGTTCTTGTTGAATTTAATCACACTGAGGATCTTCTTGTATTTAACCACACTGAGGGTCTGGCTAAATTTAAAATTCCAGAGGATCTGGATGAATTTATTCTCACTGTGGATCTGGTTGTAAATAATCACAATGAGCATCTGGTTGTACTTAATCACACTGAGGATCTGGCTGAAGTTAATGACATTGTGGATCTGGTTGATTTTATTCACACTGAGGATCTCGCTGAAGTTAATCACACTGAGGATCTGGCTGAATTTATTCTCACTGTGGATCTGGTTGTATTTAAGCACAATGAGCATCTGGTTGTATTTAATCACACTGAAGATCTGCATAAATTTAAACTTCCAGAAAATCTGTTTGAATTTAATCACACCGAGGATCTGGCGGAAGTTAATCACTCTGAGGATCTGGTTGAATTTAATCTTTCAGAAGATCTCGTATTCAATCTAACTGAGGATCTGGCTAAACTTAAACTTTCGGAGGATCCTGTTAAATTTAAACTTTCAGATTATCTGGTTATATTTAATCTCACTGAGGATCTGGTTGTATTTAATCACACTGAGGGTCTGGCTAAATTTAAACTTTCAGAGGATCTGGCTGAATTTATTCTCACTGAGGATCTCGTTGTATTTAATCACTCTGAGGATGTGGTTAAATTTAATCACAGTGAGGATCTGGTTGAATTTATTCTCACTGAGGATCTGGTTGAATTTATTCTAACTGTGGATCTGGTTGTATTTCAGCACAATGAGCATCTGGTTGTTTTTAATCACACTGAAGATCTGCCTAAATTTAAACTTCCAGAAGATCTGGATAAATTTAATCACACAGAGGATCTGGCTGAAGTTAATCACACTGAGGATCTGGTTGAATTTAAACTTTCAGAAGATCTCGATTTAATCTAACTGAGTATCTGGCTAAATTTAAACTTTCAGAGGATCTGGTTGAAATTATTCTCACTGAGGATCTGATTGTATTTAACCACACTCAGGATCTGGTTGAATTTAATCACACTCAGGATCTGGTTGTATTTAATCACACTGTGGATCTGGTTGAATTTATTCACACTGAGGATCTGGCTGAACTTTATCTCACTGAGGATTTGGCTGAAGTTAATGACACTGAGGATCTGGTTGAATTTAAACTTTCAGAAGATCTCGATTTAATCTAACTGAGTATCTGGCTAAACTTAAACTTTCAGAGGATCAGGTTAAATTTAAACTTTCAGATGATCTGGTTGTATTTAATCACACTGAGGTTTTGTCTAAATTTAAACTTTCAGAGGATCTGGTTGAATTTATTCTCACTGAGGATCTGGTTGAATTTATTCACACTGAGAATCTGGTTGAATTTATTCTCACTATGGATCTGGTTGTATTTAAGCACAATGAGCATATGGTTGTATTTAATCACACTGAAGATCTGCCTAAATTTAAACTACCAGAAGATCTGGTTAAATTTAATCACACTGAGGATCTGGCTAAAGTTAGTCACACTGAGGATCCAGCAGAATTTAAACTTTCAGAGGTTCTTGTTGAATTTAATCACACTGAGGATCTTCTTGTATTTAACCACACTGAGGGTCTGGCTAAATTTAAAATTCCAGAGGATCTGGTTGAATTTATTCTCACTGAGGATCTGGTTGTATTTAATCACACTGAGGATCTGGCTAAATTTAAACTTTCAGAGGATCTGGATGAATTTATTCTCACTGAGGATCTGGTTGTACTTAATCACACTGAAGATCTGCCTAAATTTAAACTTCCAGATGATCTGGTTGAATTTAATCACACTGAGGATCTGGCTGAAGTTAATCTAACTGAGGATCTGGCTAAATTTAAACTTTCAGAGGATCTGGTTGAAATTATTCACACTGAGGATCTGATTGTATTTAACCACACTGAGGATCTGGTTGAATTTAATCACACTGAGGATCTGGCTGAACTTTATCTCACTGAGGATTTGGCTGAAGTTAATGACACTGAGGATCTGGTTGAATTTAAACTTTCAGAAGATCTGGTTGTATTTAGTCTCACTGAGGATCTGGCTAAATTTAAACTTTCAGAGGATCTGGTTATATTTAATCTCACTGAAGATCTGTTTGTATTTAATCACACTGAGGGTCTGGCTAAATTTAAACGTCCAGAGGATCTGGTTGAATTTATTCTCACTGAGGATCTGGTTGTATTTAACCACACTGAGGATCTGGTTGTATTTCAGCACAATTTGCATCTGGTTGTATTTAATCACACTGAAGATCTGCCTAAATTTAAACTTCCAGAAGATCTGGTTAAATTTAATCACACTGAGGATCTGGCTGAAGTTAATCACACTGAGGATCCGTCAGAATTTAATCTTTCAGAGGTTCTTGTTGAATTTAATCACACTGAGGATCTTCTTGTATTTAACCACACTGAGGGTCTGGCTAAATTTAAAATTCCAGAGGATCTGTTTGAATTTATTCTCACTGTGGATCTGGTTGTAAATAATCACAATGAGCATCTGGTTGTACTTAATCACACTGAGGATCTGGCTGACGTTAATGACACTGTGGATCTGGTTGATTTTATTCACACTGAGGATCTGGCTGAAGTTAATCACATTGAGGATCTGGCTAAATTTAAACTTTCATAAGTTCTTGTTGAATTAAATCACACTGAGGATCTGGCTGAATTTAGACTTTCAGAAGATCTGGTTGTATTTAATCTCAATGTGGATCTGGCTAAATTTAAACTTTCAGAGAATCTGGTTATATTTAATCTCACTGAAGATCTGGTTGTATTTATTCACACTGAGGATCTGGCTAAATTTAAACTTTCAGAGCATCTGGTTGAATTTATTCTCACTGTGGATCTGGTTGTATTTAAGCACAATGAGCATCTGGTTGTAGTTAATCAGCACAGGGGTGCTGCAGGGAACCGTACTCTCTCCGGTCCTGTTCACCCTGTACACATCAGACTTCCAATATAACTCGGAGTCCTGCCATGTGCGGAAGTTCGCTGATGACACGGCCATAGTGGGGTGTGTCAGGAATGGACAGGAGGAGGAGTATAGGAAACTGATACAGGACTTTGTGATATGGTGCAACTCAAACTACCTGCGTCTCAATATCACCAAGACCAAGGAGATGGTGGTGGACTTTAGGAGATCTAGGCCCCATATGGAGCCAGTGATCATTAATGGAGAACGTGTGGAGCAGGTTAAGACCTACAAGTATCTGGGAGTACAGTTAGACGAGAAGCTTGACTGGACTGCCAACACAGATGCCTTGTGCAGGAAGGCACAGAGTCTAATGTACTTCCTAAGAAGGTTGGTGTCATTCAATGTCTGTAGTGAGATGCTGAAGATGTTCTATAGGTCAGTTGTGGAGAGCGCCCACTTCTTTGTGGTGGCGTGTTGGGGAGGAAGCATTAAGAAGAGGGACGCCTCACATCTTAATAAGCTGGTAAGGAAGGCGGGCTCTGTCGTGGGCAAATTACTGGAGAGTTTAACATCGGTAGCTGAGCGAAGGGCGCTGAGTAGGCTACGGTCAATTATGGATAACTCTGAACATCCTCTACATAGCACCATCCAGAGACAGAGAAGCAGTTCCAGTGACAGGTTACTATCGATGCAATGCTCCTCAGACAGGATGAAGAGGTCAATACTCTCATGGAGGATCTCATGGATCTCATTCTCATGGAGGATCTGGTTGTATTTAATCACACTTAGGAGCTGGCTAAATTTAAACTTTCAGAGGATCTGGATGAATTTATTCTCACTGTGGATCTGGTTGTAAATAATCACAATGAGCATCTGGTTGTACTTAATGACACTGAGTATCTGGCGGAAGTTAATCACTCTGAGGATCTGGTTGAATTTAAACTTTCAGAAGATCTCATATTCAATCTAACTGAGGATCTGGCTAAATTTAAACTTTCAGATGATCTGGTTATATTTAATCTCACTGAGGATCTGGTTGAATTTAATCACACTGAGGGTCTGGCTAAATTTAAACTTTCAGAGGATCCTGTTAAATTTAAACTTTCAGATGATCTGGTTATATTTAATCTCACTGAGGATCTGGTTGTATTTAATCACACTGAGGATCTGGCTAAATTTAAACTTCCAGATGATCTGGTTGAGTTTAATCACACTGAGGATCTGGCTGAAGTTAATCACACTGAGGATCTGGTTGAAATTAAACTTTCAGCAGATCTCGTTGCATTTAATCTAACTGAGGATCTGGCTAAATTTAAACTTTCAGAGGATCTGTTAGAAATTATTCTCACTGAGGATCTGATTGTATTTAACCACACTGAGGATCTGGTTGAATTAAATCACACTGAGGATCTGGTTGTACTTAATCACACTGTGGATCTGGTTGAATTTATTCACACTGAGGATCTAGCTGAACTTAATCTCACTGAGAATTTGGCTGAAGTTAATGACACTGAGGATCTGGTTGAAATTAAACTTTCAGAAGTTCTGGTTGTATTTAATCTCACTGAGGATCTGGCTAAATTTAAACTTTCAGAGGATCTGGTTATATTTAATCTCACTGAAGATCTGGTTGTATTTAATCACACTGAGAGTCTGGCTAAATTTAAACGTCCAGAGAATCTGGTTGAATTTATTCTCACTGTGGATCTGGTTGTATTTCAGCACATTGAGCATCTGGTTGTATTTAATCACACTGAAGATCTGCCTAAATTTAAACTTCCAGAAGATCTGTTTATATTTAATCACTCTGAGGATCTGGTTAAAGTTAATCACACTGAGGATCTGGCTGAATTTAAAATTTCAGAGGTTCTTGTTGAATTTAATCACACTGAGGATCTTCTTGTATTTAACGACACTGAGGGTCTGGCTAAATTTAAAATTCCAGAGGATCTGGTTGAATTTATTCTCACTGAGGATCTGGCTAAATTTAAACTTTCAGAGGATCTGGATGAATTTATTCTCACTGTGGATCTGGTTGTAAATAATCACAATGAGCATCTGGTTGTACTTAATCACACTGAGTATCTGGCGGAAGTTAATCCCTCTGAGGATCTGGTTGAATTTAAACTTTCAGAAGATCTCGTATTCAATCTAACTGAGGATCTGGCTAAATTTAAACTTTCAGAGGATCTGGTTGAAATTATTCTCACTGAGGATCTGATTGTATTTAACCACACTGAGGATCTGGTTGAATTTAATCACACTGAGGATCTGGTTGTATTTAATCACACTGTGGATCTGGTTGAATTTATTCACACTGAGGATCTGGTTGAATTTAAACTTTCAGAAGTTCTGGTTGTATTTAATCTCACTGAGGATCTGGCTAAATTTAAACTTTCAGAGGATCAAGTTATATTTAATCTCACTGAAGATCTAGTTGTATTTAATCACACTGAGGGTATGGCTAAATTTAAACGTTCAGAGGATCTGGTTGAATTTATTCTCACTGAGGATCTGGTTATATTTAATCACACTGAGGATCTGGCTAAATTTAACCTTTCAGAGGATCTGGATGAATTTAAACTCACTGAGGATCAGGTTGAATTTATTCACACTGAGGATCTGGCTGAATTTAATCACATGGAGGATCTGGTTGTATTTAAACTCTCAGAGGATCTGGTTGTATTTAATCACACTGAGGATCTGGTTAAATTTATACTTTCAGAGGATCTTGTTGAATTTATTCTCTCTGTGGATCTGGTTGTATTTCAGCACAATGAGCATCTGGTTGTATTTAATCACACTGAAGATCTGCCTAAATTTAAACTTCCAGAAGATCTGTTTATATTTAATCACACTGAGGATCTGGCTAAAGTTAATCACACTGAGGATCTGGCTGAATTTAAACTTTCAGAGGTTCTTGTTGAATTTAATCACACTGAGGATCTTCTTGTATTTAACCACACTGAGGGTCTGGCTAAATTTAAAATTCCAGAGGATCTGGTTGAATTTATTCTCATGGAGGATCTGGTTGTATTTAATCACACTTAGGAGCTGGCTAAATTTAAACTTTCAGAGGATCTGGATGAATTTATTCTCACTGTGGATCTGGTTGTAAATAATCACAATGAGCATCTGGTTGTACTTAATGACACTGAGTATCTGGCGGAAGTTAATCACTCTGAGGATCTGGTTGAATTTAAACTTTCAGAAGATCTCGTATTCAATCTAACTGAGGATCTGGCTAAATTTAAACTTTCAGATGATCTGGTTATATTTAATCTCACTGAGGATCTGGTTGAATTTAATCACACTGAGGGTCTGGCTAAATTTAAAGTTTCAGAGGATCTGGCTGAATTTATTCTCACTGAGGATCTCTTTGTATTTAATCACACTGAGGATCTGGTTGAATTTATTCTCACTGTGGATCTGGTTGTATTTAAGCACTATGAGCATCTGGTTGTATTTAATCACACTGAAGATCTGCCTAAATTCAAACCTCCAGAATTTCTGGTTGAATTTAATCACACTGAGATCTGGCTAAATTTAAACTTTCAGAGGATCTGTTTATATTTAATCTCACTGAAGATCTGGTTGTATTTAATCACACAGAGGATCTGGCTGAAGTTAATCACACTGAGGATCTGGTTGAATTTAAACTTTCAGAAGATCTCGTTGCATTTAATCTAACTGAGGATCTGGCTAAATTTAAACTTTCAGAGGATCTCGTTGCATTTAATCTAACTGAGGATCTGGCTAAATTTAAACTTTCAGAGGATCTGGTTATATTTAATCACACTGAAGATCTGGTTGTATTTAATCACACAGAGGATCTGGCTGAAGTTAATCACACTGAGGATCTGGTTGAATTTAAACTTTCAGAAGATCTCAATTTAATCTAACTGAGTATCTGGCTAAAATAAACTTTCAGTGGATCAGGTTAAATTTAAACTTTCAGATGATCTGGTTATATTTAATCTCACTGAGGATCTGGTTGTATTTAATCACACAGAGGGTTTGGCTAAATTTAAACTTTCAGAGGATCTGGTTGAATTTAATCTCACTGAGGATCTGGTTGTATATAATCACACTAAGGATCTGGTTGAATTTATTCACACTGAGAATCTGGTTGAATTTATTCTCACTATGGATCTGGTTGTATTTAAGAACAATGAGCATTTGGTTGTATTTAATCACACTGAAGATCTGCCTAAATTTAAACTTCCAGATGATCTGGTTGAATTTAATCACACTGAGGATCTGGCTGAAGTTAATCACACTGAGTATCTGTTTGAATTTAAACTTTCAGAAGATCTCGTTGCATTTAATCTAACTGAGGATCCGGCTAAATTTAAACTTTCAGAGGATCTGGTTGAAACTTTTCTCACTGAGAATCTGGTTGTATTTAACCACACTGAGGATCTGGTTGATTTTAATCACACTGAGGATCTGGTTGAATTTAAACTCTCAGTTGATCTGGCTGAAGTTAATGACACTGAGGATCTGGTTGAATTTATTCTCACTGAAGTTCTGGTTGTATTTAATCATACTGAGGATCTGGATAAATTTAAACTTTCAGAGGATCTGGTTGAATTTATTCTCACTGTGGTTCTGGTTGTAAATAATCACAATGATCATCTGGTTGTACTTAATCACACTGAGGATCTGGCTGAAGTTAATGACACTGTGGATCTGGTTGATTTTATTCACACTGAGGATCTGGCTGAAGTTAATCCCACTGAGGATCTGGTTGAATTTAATCTCACTGAGGATCTGGCTGAAGTTAATCACACTGAGGATCTGGATAAATTTAAACTTTCAGAAGTTCTTGTTGAATTAAATCACACTGAGGATCTGGCTGAATTTAAACTTTCAGAAGATTTGGTTGTATTTAATCTCAATGTGGATCTGGCAAAATTTAAACTTTCAGAGACTCTGGTTATATTTAATCTCACTGAGGATCTGGTTGTATTTATTCACACTGAGGATCTGGCTAAATTTAAACTTCAGAGCATCTGGTTGAATTTATTCTCACTGTGGATCTGGTTGTATTTAAGCAGAATGAGCATCTGGTTGTATTTAATCACAATGAAGATCTGCGTAATTTTAAACTTCCAGAAGATCTGGTTGAATTTAATCACACTGAGGTTCTGGCGGAAGTTAATCACAATGAGGATCTGGTTGAATTTAAACTTTCAGAAGATCTCGTATTCAATCTAACTGAGGATCTGGCTAAACTTTAACTTTCAGAGGATCTGGTTAAATTTAAACTTTCAGATGATCTGGTTATATTTAATCTCACTGAGGATCTGGTTGTATTTAATCACACTGAGGGTCTGGCTAAATTTAAACTTTCAGAGGATCTGGCTGAATTTATTCTCACTGAGGATCTCGTTGTATTTAATCACACTGAGGATCTCGTTGAATTTATTCTCACTGAGGATCTGGTTGAATTTATTCTCACTGTGGATCTGGTTGTATTTAAGCACAATGAGCATCTGGTTGTATTTAATCAAACTGAAGATCTGCCTAAATTCAAACTTCCAGAAGTTCTGTTTGAATTTAATCACACTGAGGATCTGGCTAAAATTAAACTTTCAGAGGATCTGGTTATATTTAAATTCACTGAAGATCTGGTTGTATTTAATCACACAGAGGATCTGGTTGAATTTAAACTTTCAGAAGATCTCGATTTAATCTAACTGAGTATCTGGCTAAAATAAACTTTCAGTGGATCAGGTTAAATTTAAACTTTCAGATGAGCTGGTTATATTTAATCTCACTGAGGATCTGGTTGTATTTAATCACACTGAGGGTTTGGCTAAATTTAAACTTTCAGAGGATCTGGTTGAATTGATTCTCACTGAGGATCTGGTTGTATATAATCACACTGAGAATCTGGTTGAATTTATTCACACTGAGAATCTGGTTGAATTTATTCTCACTATGGATCTGGTTGTATTTAAGCACAATGAGCATATGGTTATATTTAATCACACTGATGATCTGCCTAAATTTAAACTTCCAGATGATCTGGTTGAATTTAATCACACTGAGGATGAGGCTGAAGTTAATCACACTGAGGATCTGTTTGAATTTAAACTTTCAGAAGATCTGGTTATATTTAATCTCACTGAAGATCTGGTTGTATTTAATCACACTGAGTATCTGGCTGAAGTTAATCACACTGAGGATCTGGTTGAATTTAAACTCTCAGTTGATCTGGCTGAAGTTAATGACACTGAGGATCTGGTTGAATTTATTCACACAGAGGATCTGACTGAATTTAATGTCACTGAGGATCTGGCTGAAGTTAATCACACTGAGGATCTGGTTGAATTTAAACTTTCAGAAGATCTGGTTGTATTTAATCTCACTGAGGATCTGGCTAACTTTAAACTTTCAGAAGATCTGGTTATATTTAATCTCACTGAGGATCAGGTTGAATTTATTCTCACTGAGGATCTGGTTGAATTTAATCACACTGAGGTTCTGGCTGAATTTAATCTCACTGAGGATCTGTCTGAATATAATCTCACTGAGGATCTGGCTGAATTTAATCACACTGAAGATATGCCTAAATTCAAACTTCCAGAAGTTCTGGTTGAATTTAATCACACTGAGGATCTGGCTGAAGTTATTCACTCTGAGGATCTGGTTGAATTTAAACTCTCAGCGGATCTGGCTGAAGTTAATCACACTTAGTATCTGGTTGAATTTAATCTTTCAGAGGATCTGGTTATATTTAATCTCACTGAGGATCTGGTTGTATTTAATCACACTGAGGATCTGGTTGAATTTATTCACACTGAGGATCTGGCTGAATTTAAACTTTCAGAGGTTCTTGTTGAATTTAATCACACTGAGGATCTTCTTGTGTTTAACCACACTGAGGGTCTGGCTAAATTTAAAATTCCAGAGGATCTGGTTAAATTTATTCTCACTGAGGATCTGGTTGTATTTAAACACACTGAGGATCTGGATAAATTTAAACTTTCAGAGGATCTGGTTGAATTTATTCTCACTGTGGATCTGGTTGTAAATAATCACAATGATCATCTGGTTGTACTTAATCACACTGAGGATCTGGCTGAAGTTAAAGACACTGTGGATCTGGTTGATTTTATTCACACTAAGGATCTGGCTGAAGTTAATCCCACTGAGGATCTGGCTGAATTTAATCTCACTGAGGATCTGGCTGAAGTTAATCACACTGAGGATCTGGCTAAATTTAAACTTTCAGAAGTTCTTGTTGAATTAAATCACACTGTGGATCTGGCTGAATTTAAACTTTCAGAAGATCTGGTTGTATTTAATCTCAATGTGGAACTGGCAAAATTTAAACTTTCAGAGACTGGTTATATTTAATCACACTGAAGATCTGGTTGTATTCATTCACACTGAGGATCTGGCTAAATTTAAACTTCCAAGCATCTGGTTGAATTTATTCTCACTGTGGATCTAGTTGTATTTTTAACACAATGTGCATCTGGGTGTATTTAATCACACTGAAGATCTGCGTAAATTTAAACTTCCAGAAGATCTGGTTGAATTTAATCACACTGAGGATCTGGCGGATGT
The DNA here is from genome assembly GCF_048418815.1 of Hemitrygon akajei. Lineage (NCBI taxonomy): Eukaryota > Metazoa > Chordata > Chondrichthyes > Myliobatiformes > Dasyatidae > Hemitrygon > Hemitrygon akajei. The sequence continues at coordinate 177,192,407 of NC_133132.1, read as the reverse complement.
TAATCACTCTGAGGATCTGGTTGAATTTAAACTTTCAGAAGATCTCGTATTCAATCTAAATGAGGATCTAGCTAAACTTAAACTTTCAGAGGATCTGGTTAAATTTAAACTTTCAGATGATCTGGATATATTTAATCTCACTGAGGGTCTGGTTGTATTTAATCACACTGAGGGTCTGGCTAAATTTAAACTTTCAGAGGATCTGGCTGACTTTATTCTCACTGAGGATCTCGTTGTATTTAATCACACTGAGGATCTGGTTGAATTTATTCTCACTGAGGATCTGGTTGAATTTATTCTCACTGTGGATCTGGTTGTATTTAAGCACAATGAGCATCTGGTTGTATTTAATCACACTGAAGATCTGCCTAAATTCAAACTTCCAGAAGTTCTGTTTGAATTTAATCACACTGAGGATCTGGCTAAAATTAAACTTTCAGAGGATCTGGTTATATTTAATCTCACTGAGGATCTGGTTGTATTTAATCACACAGAGGATCTGGTTGAATTTAAACTTTCAGAAGATCTCGATTTAATCTAACTGAGTATCTGGCTAAAATAAACTTTCAGTGGATCAGGTTAAATTTAAACTTTCAGATGAGCTGGTTATATTTAATCTCACTGAGGATCTGGTTGTATTTAATCACACTGAGGGTTTGGCTAAATTTAAACTTTCAGAGGATCTGGTTGAATTGATTCTCACTGAGGATCTGGTTGTATATAATCACACTGAGAATCTGGTTGAATTTATTCACACTGAGAATCTGGTTGAATTTATTCTCACTATGGATCTCGTTGTATTTAAGCACAATGAGCATATGGTTATATTTAATCACACTGACGATCTGCCTAAATTTAAACTTCCAGATGATCTGGTTGAATTTAATCACACTGAGGATGAGGCTGAAGTTAATCACACTGAGGATCTGTTTGAATTTAAACTTTCAGAAGATCTGGTTATATTTAATCTCACTGAAGATCTGGTTGTATTTAATCACACTGAGTATCTGGCTGAAGTTAATCACACTGAGGATCTGGTTGAATTTAAACTCTCAGTTGATCTGGCTGAAGTTAATGACACTGAGGATCTGGTTGAATTTATTCACACAGAGGATCTGACTGAATTTAATGTCACTCAGGATCTGGCTGAAGTTAATCACACTGAGGATCTGGTTGAATTTAAACTTTCAGAAGATCTGGTTGTATTTAATCTCACTGAGGATCTGGCTAACTTTAAACTTTCAGAAGATCTGGTTATATTTAATCTCACTGAGGATCAGGTTGAGTTTATTCTCACTGAGGATCTGGTTGAATTTAATCACACTGAGGTTCTGGCTGAATTTAATCTCACTGAGGATCTGTCTGAATATAATCTCACTGAGGATCTGGCTGAATTTAATCACACTGAAGATATGCCTAAATTCAAACTTCCAGAAGTTCTGGTTGAATTTAATCACACTGAGGATCTGGCTGAAGTTATTCACTCTGAGGATCTGGTTGAATTTAAACTCTCAGCGGATCTGGCTGAAGTTAATCACACTTAGTATCTGGTTGAATTTAATCTTTCAGAGGATCTGGTTATATTTAATCTCACTGAGGATCTGGTTGTATTTATTCTCACTGTGGATCTAGTTGTATTTTTAACACAATGTGCATCTGGGTGTATTTAATCACACTGAAGATCTGCGTAAATTTAAACTTCCAGAAGATCTGGTTGAATTTAATCACACTGAGGATCTGGCGGATGTTAATCACTCTGAGGATCTGGTTGAATTTAAACTTTCAGAAGATCTCGTATTCAATCTAAATGAGGATCTAGCTAAACAAACTTTCAGAGGATCTGGTTAAATTTAAACTTTCAGATGATCTGGATATATTTAATCTCACTGAGGGTCTGGTTGTATTTAATCACACTGAGGGTCTGGCTAAATTTAAACTTTCAGAGGATCTGGCTGACTTTATTCTCACTGAGGATCTCGTTGTATTTAATCACACTGAGGATCTGGTTGAATTTATTCTCACTGAGGATCTGGTTGAATTTATTCTCACTGTGGATCTGGTTGTATTTAAGCACAATGAGCATCTGGTTGTATTTAATCACACTGAAGATCTGCCTAAATTCAAACTTCCAGAAGTTCTGTTTGAATTTAATCACACTGAGGATCTGGCTAAAATTAAACTTTCAGAGGATCTGGTTATATTTAATCTCACTGAAGATCTGGTTGTATTTAATCACACAGAGGATCTGGTTGAATTTAAACTTTCAGAAGATCTCGATTTAATCTAACTGAGTATCTGGCTAAAATAAACTTTCAGTGGATCAGGTTAAATTTAAACTTTCAGATGAGCTGGTTATATTTAATCTCACTGAGGATCTGGTTGTATTTAATCACACTGAGGGTTTGGCTAAATTTAAACTTTCAGAGGATCTGGTTGAATTGATTCTCACTGAGGATCTGGTTGTATATAATCACACTGAGAATCTGGTTGAATTTATTCACACTGAGAATCTGGTTGAATTTATTCTCACTATGGATCTCGTTGTATTTAAGCACAATGAGCATATGGTTATATTTAATCATACTGACGATCTGCCTAAATTTAAACTTCCAGATGATCTGGTTGAATTTAATCACACTGAGGATGAGGCTGAAGTTAATCACACTGAGGATCTGTTTGAATTTAAACTTTCAGAAGATCTGGTTATATTTAATCTCACTGAAGATCTGGTTGTATTTAATCACACTGAGTATCTGGCTGAAGTTAATCACACTGAGGATCTGGTTGAATTTAAACTCTCAGTTGATCTGGCTGAAGTTAATGACACTGAGGATCCGGTTGAATTTATTCACACAGAGGATCTGACTGAATTTAATGTCACTGAGGATCTGGCTGAAGTTAATCACACTGAGGATCTGGTTGAATTTAAACTTTCAGAAGATCTGGTTGTATTTAATCTCACTGAGGATCTGGCTAACTTTAAACTTTCAGAAGATCTGGTTATATTTAATCTCACTGAGGATCAGGTTGAATTTATTCTCACTGAGGATCTGGTTGAATTTAATCACACTGAGGTTCTGGCTGAATTTAATCTCACTGAGGATCTGTCTGAATATAATCTCACTGAGGATCTGGCTGAATTTAATCACACTGAAGATATGCCTAAATTCAAACTTCCAGAAGTTCTGGTTGAATTTAATCACACTGAGGATCTGGCTGAAGTTATTCACTCTGAGGATCTGGTTGAATTTAAACTCTCAGCGGATCTGGCTGAAGTTAATCACACTTAGTATCTGGTTGAATTTAAACTTTCAGAGGATCTGGTTATATTTAATCTCACTGAGGATCTGGTTGTATTTAATCTCACTGAAGATCTGGTTGTATTTAATCACACTGAGGATCTGGCTGAAGTTAATCACACTGAGGATCTGGTTGAATTTAAACTCTCAGTTGATCTGGCTGAAGTTAATGACACTGAGGATCTGGTTGAATTTATTCACACAGCGGATCTGACTGAATTTAATGTCACTGCGGATCTGGCTGAAGTTAATCACACTGAGGATCTGGTTGAATTTAAACTTTCAGAAGATCTGGTTGTATTTAATCTCACTGAGGATCTGGCTAACTTTAAACTTTCAGAAGATCTGGTTATATTTAATCTCACTGAGGATCAGGTTGAATTTATTCTCACTGAGGATCTGGTTGAATTTAATCACACTGAGGTTCTGGCTGAATTTAATCTCACTGAGGATCTGTCTGAATATAATCTCACTGAGGATCTGGCTGAATTTAATCACACTGAAGATATGCCTAAATTCAAACTTCCAGAAGTTCTGGTTGAATTTAATCACACTGAGGATCTGGCTGAAGTTATTCACTCTGAGGATCTGGTTGAATTTAAACTCTCAGCGGATCTGGCTGAAGTTAATCACACTTAGTATCTGGTTGAATTTAAACTTTCAGAGGATCTGGTTATATTTAATCTCACTGAGGATCTGGTTGTATTTAATCACACTGAGGATCTGGTTGAATTTATTCACACTGAGGGTCTGGCTAAATTTAAAATTCCAGAGGATCTGGTTAAATTTATTCTCACTGAGGATCTGGTTGTATTTAAACACACTGAGGATCTGGATAAATTTAAACTTTCAGAGGATCTGGTTGAATTTATTCTCACTGTGGATCTGGTTGTAAATAATCACAATGATCATCTGGTTGTACTTAATCACACTGAGGATCTGGCTGAAGTTAAAGACACTGTGGATCTGGTTGATTTTATTCACACTGAGGATCTGGCTGAAGTTAATCCCACTGAGGATCTGGCTGAATTTAATCTCACTGAGGATCTGGCTGAAGTTAATCACACTGAGGATCTGGCTAAATTTAAACTTTCAGAAGTTCTTGTTGAATTAAATCACACGGTGGATGTGGCTGAATTTAAACTTTCAGAAGATCTGGTTGTATTTAATCTCAATGTGGAACTGGCAAAATTTAAACTTTCAGAGACTGGTTATATTTAATCACACTGAAGATCTGGTTGTATTCATTCACACTGAGGATCTGGCTAAATTTAAACTTCCAAGCATCTGGTTGAATTTATTCTCACTGTGGATCTGGTTGTATTTCAACACAATGTGCATCTGGGTGTATTTAATCACACTGAAGATCTGCGTAAATTTAAACTTCCAGAAGATCTGGTTGAATTTAATCACACTGAGGATCTGGCGGATGTTAATCACTCTGAGGATCTGGTTGAATTTAAACTTTCAGAAGATCTCGTATTCAATCTAACTGAGGATCTAGCTAAACTTAAACTTTCAGAGGATCTGGTTAAATTTAAACTTTCAGATGATCTGGATATATTTAATCTCACTGAGGGTCTGGTTGTATTTAATCACACTGAGGGTCTGGCTAAATTTAAACTTTCAGAGGATCTGGCTGACTTTATTCTCACTGAGGATCTCGTTGTATTTAATTACACTGAGGATCTGGTTGAATTTATTCTCACTGAGGATCTGGTTGTATTTAAGCACAATGAGCATCTGGTTGTATTTAATCACACTGAAGATCTGCCTAAATTCAAACATCCAGAAGTTCTGTTTGAATTTAATCACACTGAGGATCTGGCTAAATTTAAACTTTCAGAGGAACTGGTTATATTTAATCTCACTGAAGATCTGGTTGTATTTAATCAGACAGAGGATCTGGTTGAAGTTAATCTCACTGAGGATCTGTCTGAATATAATCTCACTGAGGATCTGGCTGAATTTAATCACACTGAAGATATGCCTAAATTCAAACTTCCAGAAGTTCTGGTTGAATTTAATCACACTGAGGATCTGGCTGAAGTTATTCACTCTGAGGATCTGGTTGAATTTAAACTTTCAGAGGATCTGGTTATATTTAATCTCACTGAGGATCTGGTTGTATTTATTCTCACTGAGGATCTGGTTGAATTTATTCACACTGAGGATCTGGTTGTATTTAAACTCTCAGAGGATCTGGTTGTATTTAATCACACTGAGGATCTGGTTAAATTTAAACTTTCAGAGGATCTTGTTGAATTTATTCTCACTGTGGATCTGGTTGTATTTCAGCACAATGAGCATCTGGTTTTATTTAATCACACTGAAGATCTGCCTAAATTCAAACTTCCAGAAGTTCTGTTTGAATTTAATCACACTGAGGATCTGGCTAAATTTAAACTTTCAGAGGATCTGGTTATATTTAATCTCACTGAACATCTGGTTGTATTAAATCACACTGTGGATCTGGCTGAAATTATACTTTCGGAAGATCTGGTTGTATTTAATCTCAATGAGGATCCGTCTAAATTTAAACTTTCAGAGGATCTGGATAAATTTAAACTTTCAGAGTATCTGGTTGAATTTGTTCTCACTGAGGATCTGGTTATATTTAATCTCACTGAGGTTCTGGCTAAATTTAAATGTCCAGAGGATCTGGTTAAATTTGTTCTCACTGAGCATCTGGTTGTAGTTAATCACACTGAGGATCTGGCTAAATTTAAACTTTCAGAGGATCTGGATAAATTTAAACTCACTGAGGATCAGGTTGAATTTATTCACACTGAGGATCTGGCTGAATTTAATCACATGGAGGATCTGGTTGTATTTAAACTCTCAGAGGATCTGGTTGTATTTAATCACACTGAGGATCTGGTTAAATTTAAACTTTCAGAGGATCTTGTTTAATTTATTCTCACTGTGGATCTGGTTGTATTTCAGCACAATGAGCATCTGGTTGTATTTAATCACACTGAAGATCTGCCTAAATTTAAACTTCCAGAAGATCTAGTTAAATTTAATCACACTGAGGATCTGGCTGAATTTAATCACACTGAGGATCAGGTTGAATTTAAACTTTCAGAAGATCTCGTTGTATTTAATCTAACAGAGGATCTGGCTAAAGTTAAACTTTCAGAGGATTTGGTTATATTTAATCTCACTAAGGATCTGGTTGTATTTAATTTCCCTGAGGATCTGGTTGAATTTATTCACACTGAGGATCTGGTTGAATTTATTCACACTGAGGATCTGGTTGTATTTAATCACACTGAGGGTCTGGCTAAATGTAAACTTTCAGAGGATCTGGATGAATTTAAACTCACTGAGGATCTGGTTGACTTTATTCTCACTGTGGATCTGGTTGTTTTTAATCACAATGAGCATCTGGTTGTAGTTAATCACACTGAAGATCTGGCTGAAGTTAATGACACTGAGGATCTGGTTGAATTTATTCAGACTGAGGATCTGGCTAAATTTATACTTTCTGAAGATCTGGTTATATTTAATCTCACTGAAGATCTGGTTGTATTAAATCACACGGTGGATCTGGCTGAATTTATACTTTCAGATGAGCTGGTTGTATTTAATCTCAATGAGAATCTGGCTAAATTTAAACTTTCAGAGGATCTGGCTAAATTTAAACTTTCAGAGTATCTGGTTGAATTTGTTCTCACTGAGGATCTGGTTATATTTAATCTCACTGAAGATCTGGTTGTATTTAATCACACTGAGGGTCTGGCTAAATTTAAATGTCCAGAGGATCTGGTTGAATTTGTTCTCACTGAGGATCTGGTTGTATTTAATCACACTGAGGATCTGGTTGTATTTAAACTTTCAGAAGATCTGGTTATATTAAATCTCACTGAGGATCTGGCTGATGTTAATCACACTGAGGAGCTGGTTGAATTTAAACTTTCAGAAGATCTGGTTGAAATTAAACTCACTGAGGATCTGGTTGTATTTAATCTCACTGAGGATCTGGCTAACTTTAAACTTTCAGAAGATCTGGTTATATTAAATCTCACTGAGGTTCTGGGTGAATTTATTCTCACTGAGGATCTGGTTGAATTTATTCTCACTGTGGATCTGGTTGTATTTCAGCACAATGAGCATCTGGTTGTCTTTAATCACACTGAAGATCTGCCTAAATTTAAACTTCCAGAAGATCTGGTTAAATTTAATCACACTGAGGATCTGGCTGAAGTTAATCACACTGAGAATCAGGTTGAATTTAAACTTTCAGTAGATCTCGTTGTATTTAATCTAACAGAGGATCTGGCTAAAGTTAAACTTTCAGAGGATCTAGTTATATTTAATCTCACTGAGGATCTGGTTGTATTTAATCACACTGAGGGTCTGGCTAAATTTAAACTTTCAGAGGATTTGGTTATCTTTAATCTCACTAAGGATCTGGTTTTATTTAATCTCCCTGAGGATCTGGTTGAATTTATTCACACTGAGGATCTGGCTAAATTTAAACTTTCAGAGGTTCTTGTTGAATTTAGTCACACTGAGGATCTGCTTGTGTATAACCACACTGAGGGTCTGGCTAAATTTAAAGTTCCAGAGGATCTTGTTGAATTTATTCTCACTGAGGATCTTGTTGTATTTAATCACACTGAGTGTCTGGCTAAATGTAAACTTTCAGAGGAGCTGGATGAATTTAAACTCACTGAGGATCTGGTTGACTTTATTCTCACTGTGGATCTGGTTGTTTTTAATCACAATGAGCATCTGGTTGTACTTAATCACACTGAAGATCTTGCTGAAGTTAATGACACTGAGGATCTGGTTGAATTTATTCAGACTGAGAATCTGGCTAAATTTATAGTTTCTGAAGATCTGGTTATATTTAATCTCACTGAAGATCTGGTTGTATTAAATCACACTGTGGATCTGGCTGAATTTATACTTTCAGAAGATCTGGTTGTATTTAATCTCAATGAGGATCTGGCTAAATTTAAACTTTCAGAGGATCTGGCTAAATTTAAACTTTCAGAATATCTGGTTGAATTTGTTCTCACTGAGGATGTGGTTATATTTAATCTCACTGAGGTTCTGGCTAAATTTAAATGTCCAGAGGATCTGGTTAAATTTGTTCTCACTGAGGATCTGGTTGTAGTTAATCACACTGAGGATCTGGCTAAATTTAAACTTTCAGAGGATCTGGATAAATTTAAACTCACTGAGGATCAGGTTGAATTTATTCACACTGAGGATCTGGCTGAATTTAATCACATGGAGGATGTGGTTGTATTTAAACTCTCAGAGGATCTGGTTGTATTTAATCACACTGAGGATCTGGTTGTATTTCAGCACAATGAGCATCTGGTCGTATTTAATCACACTGAACATCTGCCTAAATTTAAACTTCCAGAAGATCTGGTTAAATTTAATCACACTGAGGATCTGGCTGAAGTTAATGACACTGAGGATCTGGTTGAATTTATTCAGACTCAGGATCTGGCTAAATTTATACTTTCTGAAGATCTGGTTATATTTAATCTCACTGAAGATCTGGTTGTATTAAATCACACTGTGGATCTGGCTGAATTTATTCTTTCAGAAGATCTGGTTGTATTTAATCTCAATGAGGATCTGGATAAATTTAAACTTTCAGAGGATCTGGCTAAATTTAAACTTTCAGAGTATCTGGTTGAATTTGTTCTCACTGAGGATCTGGTTATATTTAATCTCACTGAAGATCTGGTTGTATTTAATCACACTGAGGGTCTGGCTAAATTTAAATGTCCAGAGGATCTGGTTGAATTTGTTCTCACTGAGGATCTGGTTGTATTTAATCTCACTGAAGATCTGGTTGTATTTAATCACACTGAGGATCTGGCTAAATTTAAACTTTCAGAGGATCTAGATGAATTTAAACTCACTGAGGATCAGGTTGAATTTATTCACATGGAGGATCTGGTTGTATTTAAACTTTCAGAAGATCTGGTTATATTAAATCTCACTGAGGATCTGGCTGAAGTTAATCACACTGAGGAGCTGGTTGAATTTATTCTCACTGTGGATCTGGTTGTATTTCAGCACAATGAGCATCTGGTTGTATTTAATCACACAGAAGATCTGCCTAAATTTAAACTTCCAGAAGATCTGGTTAAATTTAATCACACTGAGGATCTGGCTGAAGTTAATCACACTGAGGATCAGGTTGAATTTAAACTTTCAGTAGATCTCGTTGTATTTAATCTAACAGAGGATCTGGCTAAAGTTAAACTTTCAGAGGATTTGGTTATATTTAATCTCACTAAGGATCTGGTTGTATTTAATCTCCCTGAGGATCTGGTTGAATTTATTCACACTGAGGGTCTGGTTGTATTTAATCACACTGAGGGTCTGGCTAAATGTAAACTTTCAGAGGATCTGGATGAATTTAAACTCACTGAGGATCTGGTTGACTTTATTCTCACTGTGGATCTGGTTGTTTTTAATCACAATGAACATCTGGTTGTACTTAATCACACTGAAGATCTGGCTGAAGTTAATGACACTGAGGATCTGGTTGAATTTATTCAGACTGAGGATCTGGCTAAATTTATACTTTCTGAAGATCTGGTTATATTTAATCTCACTGAAGATCTGGTTGTATTAAATCACACGGTGGATCTGGCTGAATTTATACTTTCAGATGAGCTGATTGTATTTAATCTCAATGAGGATCTGGCTAAATTTAAACTTTCAGAGGATCTGGCTAAATTTAAACTTTCAGAGTATCTGGTTGAACTTGTTCTCACTGAGGATCTGGTTATATTTAATCTCACTGAAGATCTGGTTGTATTTAATCACACTGAGGGTCTGGCTAAATTTAAATGTCCAGAGGATCTAGTTGAATTTGTTCTCACTGAGGATCTGGTTGTATTTAATCACACTGAGGATCTGGCTAAATTTAAAATTTCAGAGTATCTGGATGAATTTAAACTCACTGAGGATCAGGTTGAATTTATTCACATGGAGGATCTGGTTGTATTTAAACTTTCAGAAGATCTGGTTATATTAAATCTCACTGAGGATCTGGCTGAAGTTAATCACACTGAGGAGCTGGTTGAATTTAAACTTTCAGAAGATCTGGTTGTATTTAATCTCACTGAGGATCTGGCTAACTTTAAACTTTCAGAAGATCTGGTTATATTAAATCTCACTGAGGTTCTGGGTGAATTTATTCTCACTGAGGATCTGGTTGAATTTATTCTCACTGTGGATCTGGTTGTATTTCAGCACAATGAGTATCTGGTTGTATTTAATCACACTGAAGATCTGCCTAAATTTAAACTTCCAGAAGATCTGGTTAAATTTAATCACACTGAGGATCTGGCTGAAGTTAATGACACTGAGGATCTGGTTGAATTTAAACTTTCAGATGATCTGGTTATATTTAATCTCACTGAGGATCTGGTTGTATTAAATCACACTGTGGATCTGGCTGAATTTATACTTTCAGAAGATCTGGTTGTATTTAATCTCAATGAGGATCTGGCTAAATTTAAACTTTCAGAGGATCTGGCTAAATTTAAACTTTCAGAGTATCTGGTTGAATTTGTTCTCACTGAGGATCTGGTTATATTTAATCTCACTGAAGATCTGGTTGTATTTAATCACACTGAGGGTCTGGCTAAATTTAAATGTCCAGAGGATCTGGTTGAATTTGTTCTCACTGAGGATCTGGTTGTATTTAATCTCACTGAAGATCTGGTTGTATTTAATCACACTGAGGATCTGGCTAAATTTAAACTTTCAGAGGATCTAGATGAATTTAAACTCACTGAGGATCAGGTTGAATTTATTCACATGGAGGATCTGGTTGTATTTAAACTTTCAGAAGATCTGGTTATATTAAATCTCACTGAGGATCTGGCTGATGTTAATCACACTGAGGAGCTGGTTGAATTTAAACTTTCAGAAGATCTGGTTGTATTTAATCTCACTGAGGATCTGGCTAACTTTAAACTTTCAGAAGATCTGGTTATATTAAATCTCACTGAGGATCTGGTTGAATTTATTCTCACTGTGGATCTGGTTGAATTTATTCTCACTGTGGATCTGGTTGTATTTCAGCACAATGAGCATCTGGTTGTATTTAATCACACTGAAGATCTGCCTAAATTTAAACTTCCAGAAGATCTGGTTAAATTTAATCACACTGAGGATCTGGCTGAAGTTAATCACACTGAGGATCAGGTTGAATTTAAACTTTCAGTAGATCTCGTTGTATTTAATCTAACAGAGGATCTGGCTAAAGTTAAACTTTCAGAGGATTTGGTTATATTTAATCTCACTAAGGATCTGGTTGTATTTAATCTCCCTGAGGATCTGGTTGAATTTATTCACACTGAGGGTCTGGTTGTATTTAATCACACTGAGGGTCTGGCTAAATGTAAACATTCAGAGGATCTGGATGAATTTAAACTCACTGAGGATCTGGTTGACTTTATTCTCACTGTGGATCTGGTTGTTTTTAATCACAATGAACATCTGGTTGTACTTAATCACACTGAAGATCTGGCTGAAGTTAATGACACTGAGGATCTGGTTGAATTTATTCAGACTGAGGATCTGGCTAAATTTATACTTTCTGAAGATCTGGTTATATTTAATCTCACTGAAGATCTGGTTGTATTAAATCACACGGTGGATCTGGCTGAATTTATACTTTCAGATGAGCTGGTTGTATTTAATCTCAATGAGGATCTGGCTAAATTTAAACTTTCAGAGGATCTGGCTAAATTTAAACTTTCAGAGTATCTGGTTGAACTTGTTCTCACTGAGGATCTGGTTATATTTAATCTCACTGAAGATCTGGTTGTATTTAATCACACTGAGGGTCTGGCTAAATTTAAATGTCCAGAGGATCTGGTTGAATTTGTTCTCACTGAGGATCTGGTTGTATTTAATCACACTGAGGGTCTGGCTAAATTTAAATGTCCAGAGGATCTGGTTGAATTTGTTCTCACTGAGGATCTGGTTGTATTTAATCACACTGAGGATCTGGCTAAATTTAAAATTTCAGAGTATCTGGATGAATTTAAACTCACTGAGGATCAGGTTGAATTTATTCACATGGAGGATCTGGTTGTATTTAAACTTTCAGAAGATCTGGTTATATTAAATCTCACTGAGGATCTGGCTGAAGTTAATCACACTGAGGAGCTGGTTGAATTTAAACTTTCAGAAGATCTGGTTGTATTTAATCTCACTGAGGATCTGGCTAATGTTATGATACCAGCCCCCTCCTTTGTGAGAATTGCAAGAGCCCTAGTGAAAGGGGGGTCAATGACCCGAGAGAGAGAGAGAGACAGGCTGAATGGACACAGGAAATGGAAAGACATTCCACTGGGACAAAAGCTGGTGACTGTGGCATTGTTCTCAGGAGACACCTGGGAACTGCAGACGTGCCAACTCGCAGGGACATTGTAAAGCCCTCGGGCAAAGTGGGCTGGTTGAGAGAGAGATTGCATCACCTGCAACCTGATTGACACCTGAGATCCCGTGAGGCAGTATAAAGAAGGGTCTGAAAGAGGACGACCCTCAGACGCACCAAGGAGACACCAAGAAGCACGATACCGCTTCCGCTTCCCGTGGGAACGGGAAGCCATTTTGAAATAAGCCACGTGCGTTAAATTCCGAATGCGGGGTTTGTGGCTGGAACCAACGGAAGATCGCTTTTTAACTAACAACGGGGAAGATCGCTCCCCTGATTCCACGGATGTTTTGGGCAAGTTTTTCCGTTTTATCTCTCTCTCTCTCCAACACGTGAAACCAAAAGAGAAAAGCCTGCAGACTTCAGAGTGACTCTTTATATTTCCAATTGGACTCAGTATTATATACCCTAGACAACGAAAGAGCTTATTTCTGATTGATTATGGTTACACCGGTGTTTTAGATTGAGTTTTGACGATTTGAATATTTTGTATTAACCATACGTTTGTGCCCTTATTGAATAAAACGTTTGAAAATAGTAGCATCCGACTCAGCTGATCCATCTATCTTTGCTGGTAAGTTACCTGGTTACGGGGTTTTCGTAACAAGTGGGGTTCTCGTCCCGGATTTGAAACCAAACGGGAGGGTCAGTGAATCGGGCTGTAAGTCCAAACTTAAATCTGGTTACGCAGGTAGTCAGACGGGAAACCAGCAAAGATGGATGTGTCGGAATTTAGGAGAAACCCGACGGTAGAGGCGCTAGGGAAGGCTACAAAATCAGACTTAGTAAGTTTGGCGCAGGCCTTAGACCTCACAGCGGTGAAGCCAGCAATGAAAAAGCAGGAAGTGCTAAGGGTCATACAACAGCATTACGTTGGGAAGAAGGTGTTTACAGCTGAGGATTTGGAAAATATTCCCGAAAGGAGATTAGTGAGTGGGACAAATCAGGCAGAGTTGGAGAAAGCAAGGCTGGAACATGAGTTTAAAATAAAGCAGCTAGAAATAGACGCAGCTCAGAAGGCTGCAGAGAGAGAAGCCGAGAGGGCAAGAGAAGCCGAGAGGGCAAGAGAAGCCGAGAGGGAAAGAGAGCAGGTGTTCAAACTAAAGCAGCTAGAAGCAGAAGAGAGAGAGAAACAGAGGAACTATGAATTGGAGCTGGACAGGCGGAAACAAGAGCGAAGAACTCAAGGGGGAGAGAAAGAGGGGTTTGATATTAGTCGGGCGTTGAGGTTGGTCCCCCCGTTCGAGGAGACGGATGTTGATAGTTATTTCTTGCTCTTTGAAAAGGTGGCAGAGAATCAGCAGTGGCCCAGAGAGCAATGGGTGGCGTTGTTACAAAGTGTGTTACGAGGAAAAGCACAGCGGGTATATGCCGCGCTGCCCACAGAAAGGGACGGGAATTATGATCAAGTAAAGGAGGCCATTCTCCGAGGTTACGAGTTAGTACCTGAGGCGTATAGACAAAGGTTCCGAAATTTAAAAAGAGGGTGGAATCAAACGTATACCGAGCTAGCCCATGAGAAGGGTGTGCTCTTGAATCGTTGGTGCACAGCTGAAAAGGTGGCCGAGGACTATGGGCGTCTCAGGGAGCTAGTTTTGATTGAGGAATTTAAAAGTTGCGTTCCGGAAGAGATCCGAATGTATTTAAGTGAGAGGACGAATCAGTCCATCTCAGAGATGGCTAGGCTCGCAGATGAATATGCCCTAACCCACAAGACAAAGTTTTCCTCGCCAAAAAGTTACCCGAGAGACCGTCGGAATGGTAGGGACAGTCCGCCGGCTAAGGGAGAGACTCCACCGGGAGCTAGCACAAAAAGTGAGGATAACAGACAGGAAACCTGGAGATCTCCTGGTTTAAACTGTTTTAATTGTGGAAAGGTGGGACATATTGCATCAAAGTGCTTTGCTCTGAGAAAGGAGCCAGAGAGGGAGAGAGCAGCGATCCCTATCGGGCGTGCAGTGGTAATCAGGACGTTGACAAGAGGGCCCCAGGTAGATGGAGTACCGGAGGGGCGGGAGACATTTAGTTCCGAAGGAACCGTGTCTTTGAGGGAAGGGGACCCCCCCATCCCTGTACGAATTTGGAGAGACACGGGGGCGGAACTATCGTTAATTAGCCGTAATGTGTTAAATTTCGGCCCTCGGACGGGGGAGGTTGCCCTGAGAGGAATCGGGAACCAGATCACGGTCGTGCCTTTGCATAGGGTCTTTCTCGATTGCGAGTTGGTGTCGGGACCTGTGGAGCTAGGAGTCCTGCCGGAGTTACCGGGGGAGGGCGTGGACCTCCTGTTGGGTAATGACCTCGCGGGTGGGAAGATGGGAACCGCCCTGATAGTTGAGGCCCCGCCCATGGAGTCCCCGAGCTATCGCGCATGCGCGGTCACTCGCAGCCTGTCGAGAGCGGCGACTGGGACCGCGCGCAGTTTGAAATTGGCCCAGACGTTTTTACCGACCCTACACCACGAGGGTTCAGAGGGTGGTAAAACGGAAGGTAGTAAAGTAAAATGGGGTAAGGGTAAGGAGATAGCCCTCCCCTTAGTGAAGAGAAAGGTCCTAGAGGTAGGAAATAAAGATGAGAAACGGATAAAGCTGTTAAAACGTCCAGAGTTGGACGTGGTTGATCTGTCTGGTTTGGCAGAATTGTTTGGAGAAGTTGAGAGTCCTAAAGATGTTCTCGATGGTCCCGAGAGTGAAATGAGGGCAGTCTTAGAGGAGAAGGGTACCCTTGCCGTGGAGAAGTCAGCTGAAATGGCCGAGGAGGTTGTTTCAGCTCGCAGGGTTGCGCCTTCCCCAACGGGGGGCTGCCTAGAGAGTAACTGGAAGGATCGGGGGACGTTAGAATTTGAAAAAGGTACGGGTGTTGAAAGCCTGGAAGAGGCCAATGTCCCGTTTGAGTGTGTCCAAGATGGGGATGCACGTGGTGCTGACCCTGGTAACGGAGCTCAGGGGAAGTCTGAGGTATTTGATTCAGGGGAACGGGGCGGCCGTCCTCGTGAGTCAGATAGACCTGGTTCGGGGAAAAAGGGGTTAACCTTGGGAAGTGTGAGTTCCCAGAGGGTTGCACAGAAGGGGGTCTTCAGAGTTAATGTGGAGTTTACGAATGGGGAGATAACTGTTGTTGTGGAGGGAGACGGGAAATCTGTAATTCCCAAATCAAAGGAAGAAAATTTAATGTCTGGATTGATGTCAGAAGCAGCAACCAGGCTGCAGAGACAATGGCTTGGTAACACGGTGCCTGCGAATCAATTACAGGTTGATTTGGAATGTAAAGGTGCCCCACACGCTATTGTTATTCAAGAGGGTGCTGTGAAAAGGCAGAATTTGAAATGCTGTCTGAACAAAGCGAGATCGCTTGCGGATCTTAAATTGGAAACTAATAGCATGACGGGTCCTGAAGAGAAAAACGACAAATGGCCTAAAATTAAGGAATTGGGTGGTCTAAGTTTGGAACACGCTGATAAAATAACTCCTATGAAAGGAGCGGGCGAAAGCTTATTTCGCCAGGGTGCCCAAGATCGCCACGAGGGAATTAACCGGAAAAAAGGCGAGGGTTAATGGGGGCGCGATTTTTAAAATAGCAGAAGCCGGTTTTAAGGGATTTTGACAAAGTATGTGAATAATAAAGACAACACCCATGGAAGCTTGACTGTTAAGTTTGAAAGTAGCATAAAAATTTGTCTTTTGCATGAACCTTTGTAGATGTATGTAAGCTAAGATCACACCTCCTTAGTTATGTTGCCGAAGAAAGCAAATAAATAAGGTGGTTATTGAGCTGAAGTTTGATGCTACCAGGCGTTAGTAGGGCACATGAGGTTAAGGTATTAAAGAAAAGGGGCACTGTACTTGTTAACTGTTTAGATGCTGACTTGAATGTATAACTGTATTACTCTGTAGTGAAAAGAAAAGCAGCTGTATTGTATTAGATTCAAAATTTCTGTAAGACTGTACCACTCTGGGTTTTAACCGCTGGTAAAAACCTTTTTAAGAGGGGAGGTGTTATGATACCAGCCCCCTCCTTTGTGAGAATTGCAAGAGCCCTAGTGAAAGGGGGGTCAATGACCCGAGAGAGAGAGAGAGAGACAGGCTGAATGGACACAGGAAATGGAAAGACATTCCACTGGGACAAAAGCTGGTGACTGTGGCATTGTTCTCAGGAGACACCTGGGAACTGCAGACGTGCCAACTCGCAGGGACATTGTAAAGCCCTCGGGCAAAGTGGGCTGGTTGAGAGAGAGATTGCATCACCTGCAACCTGATTGACACCTGAGATCCCGTGAGGCAGTATAAAGAAGGGTCTGAAAGAGGACGACCCTCAGACGCACCAAGGAGACACCAAGAAGCACGATACCGCTTCCGCTTCCCGTGGGAACGGGAAGCCATTTTGAAATAAGCCACGTGCGTTAAATTCCGAATGCGGGGTTTGTGGCTGGAACCAACGGAAGATCGCTTTTTAACTAACAACGGGGAAGATCGCTCCCCTGATTCCACGGATGTTTTGGGCAAGTTTTTCCGTTTTATCTCTCTCTCTCTCCAACACGTGAAACCAAAAGAGAAAAGCCTGCAGACTTCAGAGTGACTCTTTATATTTCCAATTGGACTCAGTATTATATACCCTAGACAACGAAAGAGCTTATTTCTGATTGATTATGGTTACACCGGTGTTTTAGATTGAGTTTTGACGATTTGAATATTTTGTATTAACCATACGTTTGTGCCCTTATTGAATAAAACGTTTGAAAATAGTAGCATCCGACTCAGCTGATCCATCTATCTTTGCTGGTAAGTTACCTGGTTACGGGGTTTTCGTAACACTAACTTTAAACTTTCAGAAGATCTGGTTATATTAAATCTCACTGAGGTTCTGGGTGAATTTATTCTCACTGAGGATCTGGTTGAATTTATTCTCACTGTGGATCTGGTTGTATTTCAGCACAATGAGTATCTGGTTGTATTTAATCACACTGAAGATCTGCCTAAATTTAAACTTCCAGAAGATCTGGTTAAATTTAATCACACTGAGGATCTGGCTGAAGTTAATGACACTGAGGATCTGGTTGAATTTAAACTTTCAGATGATCTGGTTATATTTAATCTCACTGAGGATCTGGTTGTATTAAATCACACTGTGGATCTGGCTGAATTTATACTTTCAGAAGATCTGGTTGTATTTAATCTCAA
Organism: Hemitrygon akajei; assembly: GCF_048418815.1. Lineage (NCBI taxonomy): Eukaryota > Metazoa > Chordata > Chondrichthyes > Myliobatiformes > Dasyatidae > Hemitrygon > Hemitrygon akajei. The sequence continues at coordinate 177,174,492 of NC_133132.1, read as the reverse complement.
TGAGGATCTGGCTAAATTTAAACTTTCAGAGGATCTGGCTAAATTTAAACTTTCAGAGTATCTGGTTGAATTTGTTCTCACTGAGGATCTGGTTATATTTAATCTCACTGAAGATCTGGTTGTATTTAATCACACTGAGGGTCTGGCTAAATTTAAATGTCCAGAGGATCTGGTTGAATTTGTTCTCACTGAGGATCTGGTTGTATTTAATCTCACTGAAGATCTGGTTGTATTTAATCACACTGAGGATCTGGCTAAATTTAAACTTTCAGAGGATCTAGATGAATTTAAACTCACTGAGGATCAGGTTGAATTTATTCACATGGAGGATCTGGTTGTATTTAAACTTTCAGAAGATCTGGTTATATTAAATCTCACTGAAGATCTGGTTGTATTAAATCACACTGTGGATCTGGCTGAATTTAAACTTTTAGAAGATCTGGTTGTATTTAATCTCAATGAGGATCTGGCTAAATTTAAACTTTCAGAGGATCTGGTTGAATTTAATCACACTGAGGATCTGCTTCAATTTATTAACACTGAGGATCTGGTTGAATTTATTCTCACTGAGGATCAGGCTGAATTTAATCTCAGTGAGGAACTGGCTGAATATAATCACACTGAGGATCTGGATAAATTTAAACTTTCAGAGGATCTGGCTAAATTTAAACTTCCAGAGGATCTGGTTATATTTAATCTCACTGAAGATCTGGTTGTATTTTATCACACTGAGGATCTGGTTGAATTTATTCTCACTGTGGATCTGGTTGTATTTAAGCACAGTGAGCATCTGGTTGTATTTAATCACACTGAAGATCTGCCTAAATTCAAACTTCCAGAAGTTCTGGTAGAATTTAATCACACTGAGGATCTGGCTAAATTTAAACTCTCAGCGGATCTGGCTGAAGTTAATCACACTTAGTATCTGGTTTAATTTAAACTTTCAGAGAAGCTGGTTATATTTAATCTCACTGAGGATCTGGTTGTATTTAATCACACTGAAGATCTGCCTAAATTTAAACTTCCAGATGATCTGGTTGAATTTAATCACACTGACGATCTGGCTAAATTTATTCACACTGAGGATCTGGTTGAATTTAAACTCTCAGCGGATCTGGCTGAAGTTAATCACACTGAGGATCTGGTTGAATTTAAACTTTCAGAAGATCTGGTTGTATTTAATCTCACTGAGGATCTGGCTAACTTTAAACTTTCAGAATATCTGGTTATATTTAATCTCACTGAGGATCTGGTTGAATTTATTCTCACTGAGGATCTGGTTGAATTTATTCACACTAAGGATCTGGTTGAATTTAATCACACTGAGGATCTAGCTAAATTTAAACTTTCAGAGGATCGTGTTGAATTTATTCTCACGGAGGATCTGGTTTTATTTAATCACACTGAAGATCTGCCTAAATTTAAACTTCCAGAAGATCTGGTTAAATTTAATCTCACTGAGGATCTGGTTGTATTTAATCACACTGAGGGTCTGGCTAAATTTAAACTTTCAGAGGATCTGGATGAATTTAAACTTACTGAGGATCTGGTTGAATTTATTCTCACTGTGGATGAGGTTGTATTTAATCACAATGAGCATCTGGTTGTATTTAATCACACTGAAGATCTGGCTGAATTTAATGACACTGAGGATCTGGTTGAATTTATTCCCACTGAGGATTTGGATAAATTTATACTTTCTGAAGTTCTGGTTATATTTAATCTCACTGAAGATCTGGTTGTATTAAATCACACTGTGGATCTGGCTGAATTTAAACTTTTAGAAGATCTGGTTGTATTTAATCTCAATGAGGATCTGGCTAAATTTAAACTTTCAGAGGATCTGGTTGAATTTAATCACACAGGATCTGGTTGAATTTATTCACACTGAGGATCTGGTTGAATTTATTCTCACTGAGGATCTGGTTGTATTTAAGCACAATGAGCATCTGGTTGTATTTAATCACTCTGAAGATCTGCCTAAATTTAAACTTCCAGATGATCTGGTTGAATTTAATCACACTGAGGATCTTGCTGATGTTATTCACACTGAGGATCTGGTTGAATTTAAACTCTCAGCGGATCTGGCTGAAGTTAATGACACTGAGGATCTGGTTGAATTTATTCACACTGAGGATCTGCCTGAATTTAGTCTCACTGAGGATCTGGCTGAAGTTAATCACACTGAGGATCTGGTTGAATTTAAACTTTCAGAAGATCTGGTTATATTAATTCTCACTGAGGATCTGGGTGAATTTATTCTCACTGAGGATCTGGCTGAATGTAATCTCAGTGAGGATCTGGCTGAATGTAATCTCAGTGAGGAACTGGCTGAATATAATCACACTGAGGATCTGGATAAATTTAAACTTTCAGAGGATCTGGCTAAATTTAAACTTCTAGAGGATCTGGTTATATTTAATCTCACTGAAGATCTGGTTGTATATTATCACACTGAGGATCTGGTTGAATTTATTCTCACTGTGGATCTGGTTGTATTTAAGCACAGAGAGCATCTGGTTGTATTTAATCACACTGAAGATCTGCCTAAATTCAAACTTCCAGAAGTTCTGGTTGAATTTAATCTCACTGAGGATCTGGTTGTATTTAATCACACTGAAGATCTGCCTAAATTCAAACTTCCAGAAGTTCTGGTTGAATTTAATCTCACTGAGGATCTGGTTGTATTTAATCACACTGTATGTGGTTGTATTTAATCACAATGAGCATCTGGTTGTATTTAATCACACTGAAGATCTGGCTGAATTTAATGACACTGAGGATCTGGTTGAATTTATTCCCACTGAGGATTTGGATAACTTTATACTTTCTGAAGTTCTGGTTATATTTAATCTCACTGAAGATCTGGTTGTATTAAATCACACTGTGGATCTGGCTGAATTTAAACTTTCAGAAGATCCGGTTGTATTTAATCTCAATGAGGATCTGGCTAAATTTAAACTTTCAGAGGATCTGGTTGAATATAATCACACTGAGGATCTGGTTGAATTTATTCTCACTGTTTATCTGGTTGTATTTAATCACAATGAGCATCTGGTTGTACTTAATCACACTGAAGATCTGGCTGAAGTTAATGACACTGAGGATCTGGTTGTATTTAATCACACTGAAGATCTGCCTAAATTTAAACTTTCAGAAGATCTGGTTATATTAATTCTCACTGAGGATCTGGGTGAATTTATTCTCACTGAGGATCTGGCTGAATTTAATCTCAGTGAGGAACTGGCTGAATATAATCACACTGAGGATCTGGATAAATTTAAACTTTCAGAGGATCTGGCTAAATTTAAACTTCCAGAGGATCTGGTTATATTTAATCTCACTGAAGATCTGGTTGTATTTTATCACACTGAGGATCTGGTTGAATTTATTCTCACTGTGGATCTGGTTGTATTTAAGCACAGTGAGCATCTGGTTGTATTTAATCACACTGAAGATCTGCCTAAATTCCAACTTCCAGAAGTTCTGGTTGAATTTAATCTCACTGAGGATCTGGTTGTATTTAATCACACTGAGGGTCTGGCTAAATTTAAACTTTCAGAGGATCTGGATGAATTTAAACTCACTGAGGATCTGGTTGAATTTATTCTCACTGTGGATGTGGTTGTATTTAATCACAATGAGCATCTGGTTGTATTTAATCACACTGAAGATCTGGCTGAATTTAATGACACTGAGGATCTGGTTGAATTTATTCCCACTGAGGATTTGGATAACTTTATACTTTCTGAAGTTCTGGTTATATTTAATCTCACTGAGGATCTGGTTGAATTTATTCTCACTGAGGATCTGGTTGAATTTATTCACACTAAGGATCTGGTTGAATTTAATCACACTGAGGATCTAGCTAAATTTAAACTTTCAGAGGATCGTGTTGAATTTATTCTCACGGAGGATCTGGTTTTATTTAATCACACTGAAGATCTGCCTAAATTTAAACTTCCAGAAGATCTGGTTAAATTTAATCTCACTGAGGATCTGGTTGTATTTAATCACACTGAGGGTCTGGCTAAGTTTAAACTTTCAGAGGATCTGGATGAATTTAAACTTACTGAGGATCTGGTTGAATTTATTCTCACTGTGGATGTGGTTGTATTTAATCACAATGAGCATCTGGTTGTATTTAATCACACTGAAGATCTGGCTGAATTTAATGACACTGAGGATCTGTTTGAATTTATTCCCACTGAGGATTTGGATAAATTTATACTTTCTGAAGTTCTGGTTATATTTAATCTCACTGAAGATCTGGTTGTATTAAATCACACTGTGGATCTGGCTGAATTTAAACTTTTAGAAGATCTGGTTGTATTTAATCTCAATGAGGATCTGGCTAAATTTAAACTTTCAGAGGATCTGGTTGAATTTAATCACACTGAGGATCTGGTTGAATTTATTCACACTGAGGATCTGGTTGAATTTATTCTCACTGAGGATCTGGTGGTATTTAAGCACAATGAGCATCTGGTTGTATTTAATCACACTGAAGATCTGCCTAAATTTAAACTTCCAGATGATCTGGTTGAATTTAATCACACTGAGGATCTTGTTGATGTTATTCACACTGAGGATCTGGTTGAATTTAAACTTTCAGAAGATCTGGTTATATTAATTCTCACTGAGGATCTGGGTGAATTTATTCTCACTGAGGATCTGGCTGAATTTAATCTCAGTGAGGAACTGGCTGAATATAATCACACTGAGGATCTGGATAAATTTAAACTTTCAGAGGATCTGGCTAAATTTAAACTTCCAGAGGATCTGGTTATATTTAATCTCACTGAAGATCTGGTTGTATTTTATCACACTGAGGATCTGGTTGAATTTATTCTCACTGTGGATCTGGTTGTATTTAAGCACAGTGAGCATCTGGTTGTATTTAATCACACTGAAGATCTGCCTAAATTCAAACTTCCAGAAGTTCTGGTTGAATTTAATCTCATTGAGGATCTGGTTGTATTTAATCACACTGAGGGTCTGGCTAAATTTAAACTTTCAGAGGATCTGGATGAATTTAAACTCACTGAGGATCTGGTTGAATTTATTCTCACTGTGGATGTGGTTGTATTTAATCAAAATGAGCATCTGGTTGTATTTAATCACACTGAAGATCTGCCTAAATTCAAACTTCCAGAAGTTCTGGTTGAATTTAATCTCACTGAGGATCTGGTTGTATTTAATCACACTGAGGATCTGGCTAACTTTAAACTTTCAGAATATCTGGTTATATTTAATCTCACTGAGGATCTGGTTGAATTTATTCTCACTGAGGATCTGGTTGAATTTATTCACACTAAGGATCTGGTTGAATTTAATCACACTGAGGATCTAGCTAAATTTAAACTTTCAGAGGATCGTGTTGAATTTATTCTCACGGAGGATCTGGTTTTATTTAATCACACTGAAGATCTGCCTAAATTTAAACTTACAGAAGATCTGGTTAAATTTAATCTCACTGAGGATCTGGTTGTATTTAATCACACTGAGGGTCTGGCTAAATTTAAACTTTCAGAGGATCTGGATGAATTTAAACTTACTGAGGATCTGGTTGAATTTATTCTCACTGTGGATGTGGTTGTATTTAATCACAATGAGCATCTGGTTGTATTTAATCACACTGAAGATCTGGCTGAATTTAATGACACTGAGGATCTGGTTGAATTTATTCCCACTGAGGATTTGGATAAATTTATACTTTCTGAAGTTCTGGTTATATTTAATCTCACTGAAGATCTGGTTGTATTAAATCACACTGTGGATCTGGCTGAATGTAAACTTTTAGAAGATCTGGTTGTATTTAATCTCAATGAGGATCTGGCTAAATTTAAACTTTCAGAGGATCTGGTTGAATTTAATCACACTGAGGATCTGGTTGCATTTATTCACACTGAGGATCTGGTTGAATTTATTCTCACTGAGGATCTGGTTGTATTTAAGCACAATGAGCATCTGGTTGTATTTAATCACACTGAAGATCTGCCTAAATTTAAACTTCCAGATGATCTGGTTGAATTTAATCACAATGAGGATCTTGCTGATTTTATTCACACTGAGGATCTGGTTGAATTTAAACTCTCAGCGGATTTGGCTGAAGTTAATGACACTGAGGATCTGGTTGAATTTATTCACACTGAGGATCTGCCTGAATTTAGTCTCACTGAGGATCTGGCTGAAGTTAATCACACTGAGGATCTGGTTGAATATAAACTTTCAGAAGATCTGGTTATATTAATTCTCACTGAGGATCTGGGTGATTTTATTCTCACTGAGGATCTGGCTGAATTTAATCTCAGTGAGGAACTGGCTGAATATAATCACACTGAGGATCTGGATAAATTTAAACTTCCAGAGGATCTGGTTATATTTACTCTCACTGAAGATCTGGTTGTATTTTATCACACTGAGGATCTGGTTGAATTTATTCTCACTGTGGATCTGGTTGTATTTAAGCACAGTGAGCATCTGGTTGTATTTAATCACACTGAAGATCTGCCTAAATTCAAACTTCCAGAAGTTCTGGTTGAATTTAATCTCACTGAGGATCTGGTTGTATTTAATCACACTGAGGGTCTGGCTAAATTTAAACTTTCAGAGGATCTGGATGAATTTAAACTCACTGAGGATGTGGTTGTATTGAATCACAATGAGCATCTGGTTGTATTTAATCACACTGAAGATCTGGCTGAATTTAATGACACTGAGGATCTGGTTGAATTTATTCCCACTGAGGATTTGGATAACTTTATACTTTCTGAAGTTCTGGTTATATTTAATCTCACTGAAGATCTGGTTGTATTAAATCACACTGTGGATCTGGCTGAATTTAAACTTTCAGAAGATCTGGTTGTATTTAATCTCAATGAGGATCTGGCTAAATTTAAACTTTCAGAGGATCTGGTTGAATATAATCACACTGAGGATCTGGTTGAATTTATTCACACTGAGGATCTGGTTGAATTTATTCTCACTGTTTATCTGGTTGTATTTAATCACAATGAGCATCTGGTTGTACTTAATCACACTGAAGATCTGGCTGAAGTTAATGACACTGAGGATCTGGTTGAATTTAATCACACTGAAGATCTGCCTGAATTTAAACTTCCAGATGATCTGGTTGTATTTAATCTCACTGAGGATCTAGCTAACTTTAAACTTTCAGAATATCTGGATGAATTTGTTCTCACTGAGGATCTGGTTGTATTTAATCACACTGAAGATCTGCCTAAATTTAAACGTTCAGATGATCTGGTTGAATTTAATCACACTGAGGATCTGGCTAACTTTATTCACACTGAGGATCTGGTTGAATTTAAACTCTCAGCGGATCTGGCTGAAGTTAATCACACTGAGGATCTGGTTGAATTTCAACTTTCAGAAGATCTGGTTGTATTTAATCTCACTGAGGATCTGGCTAACTTTAAACTTTCAGAATATCTGGTTATATTTAATCTCACTGAGGATCTGGTTGAATTTATTCTCACTGAGGATCTGGTTGAATTTATTCACACTAAGGATCTGGTTGAATTTAATCACACTGAGGATCTAGCTAAATTTAAACTTTCAGAGGATCGTGTTGAATTTATTCTCACGGAGGATCTGGTTTTATTTAATCACACTGAAGATCTGCCTAAATTTAAACTTCCAGAAGATCTGGTTAAATTTAATCTCACTGAGGATCTGGTTGTATTTAATCACACTGAGGGTCTGGCTAAGTTTAAACTTTCAGAGGATCTGGATGAATTTAAACTTACTGAGGATCTGGTTGAATTTATTCTCACTGTGGATGTGGTTGTATTTAATCACAATGAGCATCTGGTTGTATTTAATCACACTGAAGATCTGGCTGAATTTAATGACACTGAGGATCTGGTTGAATTTATTCCCACTGAGGATTTGGATAAATTTATACTTTCTGAAGTTCTGGTTATATTTAATCTCACTGAAGATCTGGTTGTATTAAATCACACTGTGGATCTAGCTGAATTTAAACTTTTAGAAGATCTGGTTGTATTTAATCTCAATGAGGATCAGGCTAAATTTAAACTTTCAGAGGATCTGGTTGAATTTAATCACACTGAGGATCTGGTTGAATTTATTAACACTGAGGATCTGGTTGAATTTATTCTCACTGTTTATCTGGTTGTATTTAAGCACAATGAGCATCTGGTTGTATTTAATCACACTGAAGATCTGCCTAAATTTAAACTTCCAGATGATCTGGTTGAAATTAATCACACTGAGGATCTTGCTGATGTTATTCACACTGAGGATCTGGTTGAATTTAAACTCTCAGCGGATCTGGCTGAAGTTAATGACACTGAGGATCTGGTTGAATTTATTCACACTGAGGATCTGCCTGAATTTAGTCTCACTGAGGATCTGGCTGAAGTTAATCACACTGAGGATCTGGTTGAATTTAAACTTTCAGAAGATCTGGTTGTAATTAATCTCACTGAGGATCTGGCTAACTTTAAACTTTCAGAAGATCTGGTTGTAATTAATCTCACTGAGGATCTGGGTGAATTTATTCTCACTGAGGATCTGGTTGAATTTATTCACACTGAGGATCTGGCTGAATTTAATCTCAGTGAGGAACTGGCTGAATATAATCACACTGAGGATCTGGATAAATTTAAACTTTCAGAGGATCTGGCTAAATTTAAACTTCCAGAGGATCTGGTTATATTTAATCTCACTGAAGATCTGGTTTTATTTTATCACACTGCGGATCTGGTTGAATTTATTCTCACTGTGGATCTGGTTGTATTTAAGCACAGTGAGCATCTGGTTGTATTTAATCGCACTGAAGATCTGCCTAAATTCAAACTTCCAGAAGTTCTGGTTGAATTTAATCTCACTGAGGATCTGGTTGTATTTAATCACACTGAGGGTCTGGCTAAATTTAAACTTTCAGAGGATCTGGTTGAATTTAATCACACTGAGGATCTGGTTGTATTTAATCACACTGAGGGTCTGGCTAAATTTAAACTTTCAGAGGATCTGGTTGAATTTATTCTCACTGTTTATCTGGTTGTATTTAATCACAATGAGCATCTGGTTGTACTTAATCACACTGAAGATCTGGCTAAAGTTAATGACACTGAGGATCTGGTTGTATTTATTCACACTGAGGATCTGGTTGTATTTAATCACACTGAAGATCTGCCTAAATTTAAACTTCCAGATGATCTGGTTGTATTTAATCTCACTGAGGATCTGGCTAACTTTAAACTTTCAGAATATCTGGATGAATTTATTCTCACTGAGGATCTGGCTGTATTTAATCACACTGAAGATCTGCCTAAATTTAAACTTCCAGATGATCTGGTTGAATTTAATCACACTGAGGATCTGGCTAAATTTATTCACACTGAGGATCTGGTTGAATTTAAACTCTCAGCGGATCTGGCTGAAGTTAATCACACTGAGGATCTGGTTGAATTTAAACTTTCAGAAGATCAGGTTATATTTAATCTCACTGAGGATCTGGTTGAATTTATTCTCACTGAGGATCTGGTTGAATTTCTTCACACTAAGGATCTGGTTGAATTTATTCTCACTGTGGATCTGGTTGTATTTAAGCACAGTGAGCATCTGGTTGTATTTAATCGCACTGAAGATCTGCCTAAATTCAAACTTCCAGAAGTTCTGGTTGAATTTAATCTCACTGAGGATCTGGTTGTATTTAATCACACGGAGGGTCTGGCTAAATTTAAACTTTCAGAGGATCTGGTTGAATTTAATCACACTGAGGATCTGGTTGTATTTAATCACACTGAGGGTCTGGCTAAATTTAAACTTTCAGAGGATCTGGTTGAATTTATTCACACTGAGGATCTGGTTGAATTTAAACTCTCAGCGGATCTGGCTGAAGTTAATCACACTGAGGATCTGGTTGAATTTAAACTTTCAGAAGATCTGGTTGTATTTAATCTCACTGAGGGTCTGGCTAAGTTTAAACTTTCAGAGGATCTGGATGAATTTAAACTTACTGAGGATCTGGTTGAATTTATTCTCACTGTGGATGTGGTTGTATTTAATCACAATGAGCATCTGGTTGTATTTAATCACACTGAAGATCTGGCTGAATTTAATGACACTGAGGATCTGTTTGAATTTATTCCCACTGAGGATTTGGATAAATTTATACTTTCTGAAGTTCTGGTTATATTTAATCTCACTGAAGATCTGGTTGTATTAAATCACACTGTGGATCTGGCTGAATTTAAACTTTTAGAAGATCTGGTTGTATTTAATCTCAATGAGGATCTGGCTAAATTTAAACTTTCAGAGGATCTGGTTGAATTTAATCACACTGAGGATCTGGTTGAATTTATTCACACTGAGGATCTGGTTGAATTTATTCTCACTGAGGATCTGGTGGTATTTAAGCACAATGAGCATCTGGTTGTATTTAATCACACTGAAGATCTGCCTAAATTTAAACTTCCAGATGATCTGGTTGAATTTAATCACACTGAGGATCTTGTTGATGTTATTCACACTGAGGATCTGGTTGAATTTAAACTTTCAGAAGATCTGGTTATATTAATTCTCACTGAGGATCTGGGTGAATTTATTCTCACTGAGGATCTGGCTGAATTTAATCTCAGTGAGGAACTGGCTGAATATAATCACACTGAGGATCTGGATAAATTTAAACTTTCAGAGGATCTGGCTAAATTTAAACTTTCAGAGGATCTGGATGAATTTAAACTCACTGAGGATCTGGTTGAATTTATTCTCACTGTGGATGTGGTTGTATTTAATCAAAATGAGCATCTGGTTGTATTTAATCACACTGAAGATCTGCCTAAATTCAAACTTCCAGAAGTTCTGGTTGAATTTAATCTCACTGAGGATCTGGTTGTATTTAATCACACTGAGGATCTGGCTAACTTTAAACTTTCAGAATATCTGGTTATATTTAATCTCACTGAGGATCTGGTTGAATTTATTCTCACTGAGGATCTGGTTGAATTTATTCACACTAAGGATCTGGTTGAATTTAATCACACTGAGGATCTAGCTAAATTTAAACTTTCAGAGGATCGTGTTGAATTTATTCTCACGGAGGATCTGGTTTTATTTAATCACACTGAAGATCTGCCTAAATTTAAACTTACAGAAGATCTGGTTAAATTTAATCTCACTGAGGATCTGGTTGTATTTAATCACACTGAGGGTCTGGCTAAATTTAAACTTTCAGAGGATCTGGATGAATTTAAACTTACTGAGGATCTGGTTGAATTTATTCTCACTGTGGATGTGGTTGTATTTAATCACAATGAGCATCTGGTTGTATTTAATCACACTGAAGATCTGGCTGAATTTAATGACACTGAGGATCTGGTTGAATTTATTCCCACTGAGGATTTGGATAAATTTATACTTTCTGAAGTTCTGGTTATATTTAATCTCACTGAAGATCTGGTTGTATTAAATCACACTGTGGATCTGGCTGAATGTAAACTTTTAGAAGATCTGGTTGTATTTAATCTCAATGAGGATCTGGCTAAATTTAAACTTTCAGAGGATCTGGTTGAATTTAATCACACTGAGGATCTGGTTGCATTTATTCACACTGAGGATCTGGTTGAATTTATTCTCACTGAGGATCTGGTTGTATTTAAGCACAATGAGCATCTGGTTGTATTTAATCACACTGAAGATCTGCCTAAATTTAAACTTCCAGATGATCTGGTTGAATTTAATCACAATGAGGATCTTGCTGATTTTATTCACACTGAGGATCTGGTTGAATTTAAACTCTCAGCGGATTTGGCTGAAGTTAATGACACTGAGGATCTGGTTGAATTTATTCACACTGAGGATCTGCCTGAATTTAGTCTCACTGAGGATCTGGCTGAAGTTAATCACACTGAGGATCTGGTTGAATATAAACTTTCAGAAGATCTGGTTATATTAATTCTCACTGAGGATCTGGGTGATTTTATTCTCACTGAGGATCTGGCTGAATTTAATCTCAGTGAGGAACTGGCTGAATATAATCACACTGAGGATCTGGATAAATTTAAACTTCCAGAGGATCTGGTTATATTTACTCTCACTGAAGATCTGGTTGTATTTTATCACACTGAGGATCTGGTTGAATTTATTCTCACTGTGGATCTGGTTGTATTTAAGCACAGTGAGCATCTGGTTGTATTTAATCACACTGAAGATCTGCCTAAATTCAAACTTCCAGAAGTTCTGGTTGAATTTAATCTCACTGAGGATCTGGTTGTATTTAATCACACTGAGGGTCTGGCTAAATTTAAACTTTCAGAGGATCTGGATGAATTTAAACTCACTGAGGATCTGGTTGAATTTATTCTCACTGTGGATGTGGTTGTATTGAATCACAATGAGCATCTGGTTGTATTTAATCACACTGAAGATCTGGCTGAATTTAATGACACTGAGGATCTGGTTGAATTTATTCCCACTGAGGATTTGGATAACTTTATACTTTCTGAAGTTCTGGTTATATTTAATCTCACTGAAGATCTGGTTGTATTAAATCACACTGTGGATCTGGCTGAATTTAAACTTTCAGAAGATCTGGTTGTATTTAATCTCAATGAGGATCTGGCTAAATTTAAACTTTCAGAGGATCTGGTTGAATATAATCACACTGAGGATCTGGTTGAATTTATTCACACTGAGGATCTGGTTGAATTTATTCTCACTGTTTATCTGGTTGTATTTAATCACAATGAGCATCTGGTTGTACTTAATCACACTGAAGATCTGGCTGAAGTTAATGACACTGAGGATCTGGTTGAATTTAATCACACTGAAGATCTGCCTGAATTTAAACTTCCAGATGATCTGGTTGTATTTAATCTCACTGAGGATCTAGCTAACTTTAAACTTTCAGAATATCTGGATGAATTTGTTCTCACTGAGGATCTGGTTGTATTTAATCACACTGAAGATCTGCCTAAATTTAAACGTTCAGATGATCTGGTTGAATTTAATCACACTGAGGATCTGGCTAACTTTATTCACACTGAGGATCTGGTTGAATTTAAACTCTCAGCGGATCTGGCTGAAGTTAATCACACTGAGGATCTGGTTGAATTTCAACTTTCAGAAGATCTGGTTGTATTTAATCTCACTGAGGATCTGGCTAACTTTAAACTTTCAGAATATCTGGTTATATTTAATCTCACTGAGGATCTGGTTGAATTTATTCTCACTGAGGATCTGGTTGAATTTATTCACACTAAGGATCTGGTTGAATTTAATCACACTGAGGATCTAGCTAAATTTAAACTTTCAGAGGATCGTGTTGAATTTATTCTCACGGAGGATCTGGTTTTATTTAATCACACTGAAGATCTGCCTAAATTTAAACTTCCAGAAGATCTGGTTAAATTTAATCTCACTGAGGATCTGGTTGTATTTAATCACACTGAGGGTCTGGCTAAGTTTAAACTTTCAGAGGATCTGGATGAATTTAAACTTACTGAGGATCTGGTTGAATTTATTCTCACTGTGGATGTGGTTGTATTTAATCACAATGAGCATCTGGTTGTATTTAATCACACTGAAGATCTGGCTGAATTTAATGACACTGAGGATCTGGTTGAATTTATTCCCACTGAGGATTTGGATAAATTTATACTTTCTGAAGTTCTGGTTATATTTAATCTCACTGAAGATCTGGTTGTATTAAATCACACTGTGGATCTAGCTGAATTTAAACTTTTAGAAGATCTGGTTGTATTTAATCTCAATGAGGATCAGGCTAAATTTAAACTTTCAGAGGATCTGGTTGAATTTAATCACACTGAGGATCTGGTTGAATTTATTAACACTGAGGATCTGGTTGAATTTATTCTCACTGTTTATCTGGTTGTATTTAAGCACAATGAGCATCTGGTTGTATTTAATCACACTGAAGATCTGCCTAAATTTAAACTTCCAGATGATCTGGTTGAAATTAATCACACTGAGGATCTTGCTGATGTTATTCACACTGAGGATCTGGTTGAATTTAAACTCTCAGCGGATCTGGCTGAAGTTAATGACACTGAGGATCTGGTTGAATTTATTCACACTGAGGATCTGCCTGAATTTAGTCTCACTGAGGATCTGGCTGAAGTTAATCACACTGAGGATCTGGTTGAATTTAAACTTTCAGAAGATCTGGTTGTAATTAATCTCACTGAGGATCTGGCTAACTTTAAACTTTCAGAAGATCTGGTTGTAATTAATCTCACTGAGGATCTGGGTGAATTTATTCTCACTGAGGATCTGGTTGAATTTATTCACACTGAGGATCTGGCTGAATTTAATCTCAGTGAGGAACTGGCTGAATATAATCACACTGAGGATCTGGATAAATTTAAACTTTCAGAGGATCTGGCTAAATTTAAACTTCCAGAGGATCTGGTTATATTTAATCTCACTGAAGATCTGGTTTTATTTTATCACACTGCGGATCTGGTTGAATTTATTCTCACTGTGGATCTGGTTGTATTTAAGCACAGTGAGCATCTGGTTGTATTTAATCGCACTGAAGATCTGCCTAAATTCAAACTTCCAGAAGTTCTGGTTGAATTTAATCTCACTGAGGATCTGGTTGTATTTAATCACACTGAGGGTCTGGCTAAATTTAAACTTTCAGAGGATCTGGTTGAATTTAATCACACTGAGGATCTGGTTGTATTTAATCACACTGAGGGTCTGGCTAAATTTAAACTTTCAGAGGATCTGGTTGAATTTATTCTCACTGTTTATCTGGTTGTATTTAATCACAATGAGCATCTGGTTGTACTTAATCACACTGAAGATCTGGCTAAAGTTAATGACACTGAGGATCTGGTTGTATTTATTCACACTGAGGATCTGGTTGTATTTAATCACACTGAAGATCTGCCTAAATTTAAACTTCCAGATGATCTGGTTGTATTTAATCTCACTGAGGATCTGGCTAACTTTAAACTTTCAGAATATCTGGATGAATTTATTCTCACTGAGGATCTGGCTGTATTTAATCACACTGAAGATCTGCCTAAATTTAAACTTCCAGATGATCTGGTTGAATTTAATCACACTGAGGATCTGGCTAAATTTATTCACACTGAGGATCTGGTTGAATTTAAACTCTCAGCGGATCTGGCTGAAGTTAATCACACTGAGGATCTGGTTGAATTTAAACTTTCAGAAGATCAGGTTATATTTAATCTCACTGAGGATCTGGTTGAATTTATTCTCACTGAGGATCTGGTTGAATTTCTTCACACTAAGGATCTGGTTGAATTTATTCTCACTGTGGATCTGGTTGTATTTAAGCACAGTGAGCATCTGGTTGTATTTAATCGCACTGAAGATCTGCCTAAATTCAAACTTCCAGAAGTTCTGGTTGAATTTAATCTCACTGAGGATCTGGTTGTATTTAATCACACGGAGGGTCTGGCTAAATTTAAACTTTCAGAGGATCTGGTTGAATTTAATCACACTGAGGATCTGGTTGTATTTAATCACACTGAGGGTCTGGCTAAATTTAAACTTTCAGAGGATCTGGTTGAATTTATTCACACTGAGGATCTGGTTGAATTTAAACTCTCAGCGGATCTGGCTGAAGTTAATCACACTGAGGATCTGGTTGAATTTAAACTTTCAGAAGATCTGGTTGTATTTAATCTCACTGAGGATCTGGCTAACTTTAAACTTTCAGAATATCTGGTTATATTTAATCTCACTGAGGATCTGGTTGAATTTATTCTCACTGATGATCTGGTTGAATTTATTCACACTAAAGATCTGGTTGAATTTAATCACACTGAGGATCTAGCTAAATTTAAACTTTCAGAGGATCATGTTGAATTTATTCTCACGGAGGATCTGGTTTTATTTAATCACACTGAAGATCTGCCTAAATTTAAACTTCCAGAAGATCTGGTTAAATTTAATCTCACTGAGGATCTGGTTGTATTTAATCACACTGAGTGTCTGGCTGAATTTAAACTTTCAGAAGATCTGGTTGTATTTAATCTCAATGAGGATCTGGCTAAATTTAAACTTTCAGAGGATCTGGTTGAATTTAATCACACTGAGGATCTGGTTGAATTTATTCTCACTGTTTATCTGGTTGTATTTAATCACAATGAGCATCTGGTTGTACTTAATCACACTGAAGATCTGGCTGAAGTTAATGACACTGAGGATCTGGTTGAATTTATTCACACTGATGATCTGGTTGTATTTAATCACACTGAAGATCTGCCTAAATTTAAACTTCCAGATGATCTGGTTGTATTTAATCACACTGAAGATCTGCCTAAATTTAAACTTCCAGATGATCTGGTTGAATTTATTCTCACTGAGGATCTGGTTGAATTTATTCACACTAAGGATCTGGTTGAATTTAATCACACTGAAGATCTAGCTAAATTTAAACTTTCAGAGGATCGTGTTGAATTTATTCTCACGGAGGATCTGGTTTTATTTAATCACACTGAAGATCTGCCTAAATTTAAACTTCCAGAAGATCTGGTTAAATTTAATCTCACTGAGGATCTGGTTGTATTTAATCACACTGAGGGTCTGGCTAAATTTAAACTTTCAGAGGATCTGGATGAATTTAAACTCACTGAGGATCTGGTTGAATTTATTCTCACTGTGGATGTGGTTGTATTTAATCACAATGAGCATCTGGTTGTATTTAATCACACTGAAGATCTGGCTGAATTTAATGACACTGAGGATCTGGTTGAATTTATTCCCACTGAGGATTTGGCTAAATTTATAGTTTCTGAAGTTCTGGTTAAATTTAATCTCACTGAAGATCTGGTTGTATTAAATCACACTGTGGATCTGGCTGAATTTAAACTTTCAGAAGATCTGGTTGTATTTAATCTCAATGAGGATCTGGTTGAATTTATTCACACTGAGGATCTGGTTGAATTTATTCTCACTGTTTATCTGGTTGTATTTAATCACAATGAGCTTCTGGTTGTACTTAATCACACTGAAGATCTGGCTGAATTTAATGACACTGAGGATCTGGTTGTATTTATTCACACTGAGGATCTGGTTGTATTTAATCACACTGAAGATCTGCCTAAATTTAAACTTCCAGATGATCTGGTTGTATTTAATCTCACAGAGGATCTGGCTAACTTTAAACTTTCAGAATATCTGGATGAATTTATTCTCACTGAGGATCTGGTTGTATTTAATCACACTGAAGATCTGCCTAAATTTAAACTTCCAGATGATCTGGTTGAATTTAATCACACTGAGGATCTGGCTAAATTTATTCACACTGAGGATCTGGTTGAATTTAAACTCTCAGCGGATCTGGCTGAAGTTAATCACACTGAGGATCTGGTTGAATTTAAACTTTCAGAAGATCAGGTTATATTTAATCTCACTGAGGATCTGGTTGAATTTATTCTCACTGAGGATCTGGTTGAATTTATTCACACTAAGGATCTGGTTGAATTTAATGACACTGAGGATCTAGCTATATTTAAACTTTCAGAGGATCATGTTGAATTTATTCTCACGGAGGATCTGGTTTTATTTAATCACACTGAAGATCTGCCTAAATTTAAACTTCCAGAAGATCTGGTTAAATTTAATCTCACTGAGGATCTGGTTGTATTTAATCACACTGAGGGTCTGGCTAAGTTTAAACTTTCAGAGGATCTGGATGAATTTAAACTTACTGAGGATCTGGTTGAATTTATTCTCACTGTGGATGTGGTTGTATTTAATCACAATGAGCATCTGGTTGTATTTAATCACACTGAAGATCTGGCTGAATTTAATGACACTGAGGATCTGGTTGAATTTATTCCCACTGATGATTTGGATAAATTTATACTTTCTGAAGTTCTGGTTATATTTAATCTCACTGAAGATCTGGTTGTATTAAATCACACTGTGGATCTGGCTGAATTTAAACTTTTAGAAGATCTGGTTTTATTTAATCTCAATGAGGATCTGGCTAAATTTAAACTTTCAGAGGATCTGGTTGAATTTAATCACACTGAGGATCTGGTTGAATTTATTAACACTGAGGATCTGGTTGAATTTATTCTCACTGTTTATCTGGTTGTATTTAATCACAATGAGCATCTGGTTGTACTTAATCACACTGAAGATCTGGCTGAAGTAAATGACACTGAGGATCTGGTTGAATTTATTCACACTGAGGATCTGGTTGTATTTAATCACACTGAAGATCTGCCTAATTTTAAACTTCCAGATGATCTGGTTGTATTTAATCTCACTGAGGATCTGGCTAACTTTAAACTTTCAGAATATCTGGATGAATTTGTTCTCACTGAGGATCTGGTTGTATTTAATCACACTGAAGATCTGCCTAAATTTAAACTTCCAGATGATCTGGTTGAATTTAATCACACTGAGGATCTGGCTAAATTTATTCACACTGAGGATCTGGTTGAATTTAAACTCTCAGCGGATCTGGCTGAAGTTAATCACACTGAGGATCTGGTTGAATTTAAACTTTCAGAAGATCTGGTTGAATTTAATCACACTGAGGATCTAGCTATATTTAAACTTTCAGAGGATTGTGTTGAATTTATTCTCACGGAGGATCTGGTTTTATTTAATCACACTGAAGATCTGCCTAAATTTAAACTTCCAGAAGATCTGGTTAAATTTAATCTCACTGAGGATCTGGTTGTATTTAATCACACTGAGGGTCTGGTTGAATTTATTCTCACTGTGGATGTGGTTGTATTTAATCACAATGAGCATCTGGTTGTATTTAATCACACTGAAGATCTGGCTGAATTTAATGACACTGAGGATCTGGTTGAATTTATTCCCACTGATGATTTGGATAAATTTTTACTTTCTGAAGTTCTGGTTAAATTTAATCTCACTGAAGATCTGGTTGTATTAAATCACACTGTGGATCTGGCTGAATTTAAACTTTCAGAAGATCTGGTTGTATTTAATCTCAATGAGGATCAGGCTAAATTTAAACTTTCAGAGGATCTGGTTGAATTTAATCACACTGAGGATCTGGTTGAATTTATTCACACTGAGGATCTGGTTGAATTTATTCTCACTGTTTATCTGGTTGTATTTAATCACAATGAGCATCTGGTTGTACTTAATCACACTGAAGATCTGGCTGAAGTTAATGACACTGAGGATCTGGTTGAATTTATTCACACTGAGGATCTGGCTAACTTTAAACTTTCAGAATATCTGGATGAATTTGTTCTCACTGAGGATCTGGTTGTATTTAATCACACAGAAGATCTGCCTAAATTTAAACTTCCAGATGATCTGGTTGAATTTAATCACACTGAGGATCTTGCTGATGTTATTCACACTGAGGATCTGGTTGAATTTAAACTCTCTGCGGATCTGGCTGAAGTTAATGACACTGAGGATCTGGTTGAATTTATTCACACTGAGGATCTGCCTGAATTTAGTCTCACTGAGGATCTGGCTGACGTTAATCACACTGAGGATCTGGTTGAATTTAAACTTTCAGAAGATATGGTTATATTAAATCTCACTGAGGATCTGGGTGAATTTATTCTCACTGAGGATCTGGTTGAATTTATTCACACTGAGGATCTGGCTGAATTTAATCTCAGTGAGGAACTGGCTGAATATAATCACACTGAGGATCTGGATAAATTTAAACTTTCAGAGGATCTGGTTATATTTAATCTCACTGAAGATCTGGTTAAATTTATTCTCACTGAGGATCTGGTTGTATTTAACCACACTGAGGGTCTGGCTATATTTAAACTTTCAGATGATCTGGATGAATTTAAACTCACTGAGGATCTGGTTGAATTTATTCACATTGAGGATCTGGCTGAACTTAATTTCACTGAGGATTTGGCTGAAGTTAATGACACTGATGATCTAGCTAAATTTAAACTTCCAGATGATCTGGTTGAAATTAATCAGACTGAGGATCTGGCTGAAGTTAATCATACTGAGGATCTGGTTGAATTTAAACTTTCAAAAGATCTCGTTGTATTTAATCTAACTGAAGAGCTGGCTAAATTTAAACTTTCAGAGGATCTCGTTATATTTATTCTCAATGAGGATCTGGCTTAATTTAACCTTTCAGAGGATCTGGCTAAATTTAAACTTTCAGAGGATCTGGTTGAATTTGTTCTCACTGATGATCAGGTTGAATTTATTCACACCGAAGATCTGGTTGAATTTATTCTCACTGTGGATCTGGTTGTATTTAAGCACAATGAGCATCTGGTTGTATTTAATCACACTGAAGATCTGCCTAAATTTAAAGCTCCAGATGATCTGGTTGAATTTAATCACACTGAGGATCTGCTTGTATATAACCATACTGAGGGTCTGGCTAAATTTAAACTTACAGAGGATCTGGTTGAATTTATTCTCACTGAAGATCTGGTTATATTTAATCACACTGCGGATCTGGCTAAATTTAAACTTTCAGAGGATCTGGATGAATTTAAACTCACTGAGGATCTGGTTGAATTTATTCTCACTGTGGATCTGGTTGTATTTAACCACACTGAAGATCTGGCTAAATTTAAACTTTCAGAGGATCTGGTTGAATTTGTTCTCACTGAGGATCTGGTTGTATTTAATCACAATCAGCATCTGGTTGTATTTAACCACACTGAAGATCTGGCTGAAGTTAATGACACTAAGGATCTGGTTGAATTTATTCACACTGAGGATCTGGCTGAATTTAATCTCACTGAGGATCTGGCTGAAGTTAATCACACTGAGGATCTGGTTGAATTTAAACTTTCAGAACATCTGGTTGTATTTAATCTCACTGAGCATCTGGCTAAATTTAAACTTTCTGAAGATCTGGTTATATTTAATGACACTGAAGATCTGGTTGTATTAAATCACAATCAGCATCTGGTTGTATTTAATCACACTGAGGATCTGGCTAAATTTAAACGTTCAGAGCATCTGGTTGAATTTATTCTCACAGTAGATCTGGTTGTATTTAAGCACAATGAGCATCTGGTTGTATTTAATCACACTGAAGATCTGCGTACATTTAAACTTCCAGACGATCTGGTTGTAATTAATCTCAATGAGGATCTGGATAAATTTAAACTTTCAGAGAATCTGGCTAAATTTAAACTTTCAGAGGATCTGGTTATATTTAATCTCACTGAAGATCTGGTTGTATTTAATCACACTGAGGATCTGGTTGAATTTATTCTCACTGAGGTTCTGGTTGTATTTAACCACACTGAGGGTCTGGCTATATTTAAACTTTCAGATGATCTGGATGAATTTAAACTCACTGAGGATCTGGTTGAATTTATTCATGCTGAGGATCTGGCTGAACTTAATCTCAGTGAGGAACTGGCTGAATATAATCACAGTGAAGATTAGGATAAATTTAAACTTTAAGAGGATCTGGCTAAATTTAAACTTCCAGAGGATCTGGTTATATTTAATCTCACTGAGGATCTGGTTGTATTTAATCACACTGAGGATCTGGTTGAATTTAATCTCACTGAGGATCTGGCTGAATTTAATCTCACTGAGGATCTGGCTGAAGTTAATCACACTGAGGATCTGGTTGAATTTAAACTTTCAGAACATCTGGTTGTATTTAATCTCACTGAGCATCTGGCTAAATTTAAACTTTCTGAAGATCTGGTTATATTTAATGACACTGAAGATCTGGTTGTATTAAATCACACTGTGGATCTGGCTGAATTTAAACCTTCAGAAGATCTGATTGTATTTAATCTCAATGAGGATCTGGCTAAATATAAACTTTCAGAGGATCTGGTTATATTTAATCTCACTGAAGATCTGGTTGTATTTAATCACACTGAGGATCTGGCTAAATTTAAACTTTCAGAGGATCTGGTTGAATTTGTTCTCACTGAGGATCTGGTTGTACTTAATCACACTGTGGATCTGGTTGTATTTAAGCACAATGAACATCAGGTTGTATTTAATCACACTGAAGATCTGCCTAAATTTAAACTTCCAGATGATCTGGTTGAATTTAATCACACTGAGGATCTGGTTGAATTTAAACTTTCAGAAGATCTCGTTGTATATAATCTAACTGCAGGTCTGGCTAGATAGATAGATAGATAGATAGATAGATAGATACTTTATTCATCCCCATGGGGAAATTCATCTTTTTTTCCAATGTCCCATACACTTTTTGTAGCAAAACTAATTACATACAATACTTAACTCAGTAAAAAAAAATATGATATGCATCTAAATCACCGTCTCAAAAAGCATTAATAGCTTTTAAAAAGTTCTTAAGTCCTGGAGGTAGAATTGTAAAGCCTAATGGCATTGGGGAGTATTGACCTCTTCATCCTGTCTGAGGAGCATTGCATTGATAGTAACCTGTCACTGAAAGTGCTTCTCTGTCTCTGGATGGTGCTATGTAGAGGATGTTCAGAGTTATCCATAATTGACCGTAGCCTACTCAGCGCCCTTCGCTCAGCTACCGATGTTAAACTCTCCAGTCCTTTGCCCACGTCAGAGCCCGCCTTCCTTACCAGCTTATTAAGACGTGAGGCGTCCCTCTTCTTAATGCTTCCTCCCCAACACGCCACCACAAAGAAGAGGGCGCTCTCCACAACTGACCTATAGAACATCTTCAGCATCTCACTGCAGACATGGAATGATGCCAACCTTCTTAGGAAGTACATTCGACTCTGTGCCTTCCTGCACAAGGCATCTGTGTTGGCAGTCCAGTCAAGCTTCTCGTCTAACTGTACTCCCAGATACTTGTAGGTCTTAACCTGCTCCACACGTTCTCCATTAATGATCACTGGCTCCATATGAGGCCTAGACCTCCTAAAGTCCACCACCATCTCCTTGGTCTTGGTGATATTGAGACGCAGGTAGTTTGAGTTGCACCATATCACAAAGTCCTGTATCAGTTTCCTATACTCCTCCTCCTGTCCATTCCTGACACACCCCACTATGGCCGTGTCATCAGCGAACTTCCGCACATGGCAGGACTCCGAGTCATATTGGAAGTCTGATGTGTACAGGGTGAACAGGACCGGAGAGAGTACGGTTCCCTGCAGTGCCCCTGTGCTGCTGACCACCGTGTCAGACCTACAGTCTCCCAACCGCACATACTGAGGTCTATCTGTCAAGTAGTCCACTATCCAATCCACCATGTGAGAGTCTACTCCCATCTCCGTTAGTTTGTGCCTTAAGATCTTGGGCTGGATGGTGTTAAAGGCACTAGAGAAGTCAAGGAATGTAATCCTCACAGCACAACTGACCCCCTCTAGGTGAGAGAGTGATTTGTGCAGCAAATACGTGATAGCATCCTCCACTCCCACCTTCTCCTTATATGCAAACTGAAGTTTGAACTGAACTGATATGAAGATTGATATGAACTGAGGCTAAATTTATAATTTCAGAGGATCTCTTTATATTTAATCTCACTGAGGATCTGGTTGTATTTAATCACACTGAGGATCTGGTTGAATTTATTCACACTGAGGATCTGGCTGAATTTATTCTCACTGAGGATCTGGCTGAAGTAAATGACAGTGAGGATCTGGTTGAATTTATTCACACTGAGGATCTGTCTAAATTTAAACTTTCAGACATTCTTTTTGAATTTAATCACACTGAGGATCTGGTTGAATTTATTCACACTGAGAATCTGGCTGAATTTAATCTCACTGAGGATCTGGTTGAATTTATTCACACTGAGGGTCTGGCTAAATTAAAAGTTTCATAGGATCTGGTTGAATTAATTCTCACTGAGGATCTGTTTGTATTTAATCACACTGAGGATATGGCTAAATTTAAACTTTCAGATGATCTGGATGAATTTAAACTCACTGAGGATCTGTTTGAACTTATTCACACTGAGGATCTGGTTGAATTTATTCTCACTGAGGATCTGGTTGAATTTAACCACACTGAGGGTCTGGCTATATTTAAACTTTCAGATGATCTGGATGAATTTAAACTCACTGAGGATCTGGTTGAATTTATTCACACTGAGGATCTGGCTGAACTTAATTTCACTGAGAATTTGGCTGAAGTTAATGACACTGATTATCTAGCTAAATTTAAACTTCCAGATGATCTGGTTGAATTTAATCAGACTGAGGATCTGGCTGAAGTTAATCATACTGAGGATCTGGTTGAATTTAAACTTTCAAAAGATCTCGTTGTATTTAATCTAACTGAAGAGCTGGCTAAATTTAAACTTTCAGAGGATCTCGTTATATTTAATCTCAATGAGGATCTGGCTAAATTTAACCTTTCAGAGGATCTGGCTAAATTTAAACTTTCAGAGGATCTGGTTGAATTTGTTCTCACTGATGATCAGGTTGAATTTATTCACACAGAGGATCTGGTTGAATTTAAACTCTAAGCGGATCTGGCTGAAGTTAATGACACTGAGGATCTGGCTAAACTTAATCACACTGAGGATCTGGTTGAATTTAAACTTTCAGAAGATCTGGTTGTACTTAATCTCACTGAGGATCTGGGTGAATTTATTCTCACTGAGGATCTGGTTCTATTTAATCACACTGAAAATCTGCCTAAATTCAAACTTCCAGAAGTTCTGGTTGAATTTAATCAGACTGAGGATCTGGCTAAATTTAAACTCTCAGCGGATCTGGCTGAATTTAATCACAATGAGGATCTGGTTAAATTTAAACTTTCAGAGGTTCTTGTTGAATTTAATCACACTGAGCATCTTCTTGTATTTAACCACACTGAGGGTCTGGCTAAATTTACACTTCCAGCGAATCTGGTTGAATTTAATCTCACTAAGGATCTGGCTGAATTTAATCTCACTGAGGATCTGGATGAATATAATCTCAGTGAGGATCTGGCTGAATTTAATCACACTGAGGATCTGGATAAATTTAAACTTTCAGAGGTTCTTGTTGAATTTAATCACACTGAGGATCTGCTTGTATATAACCACACTGAGGGTCTGGCTTAATTTAAACTTGCAGAGGATCTGGTTGAATTTATTCTCACTGAGGATCTCATTGCATTTAATCACACTGAGGATCTGTCTAAATTTAAACTTTCAGAGGATCAGGATGAATTTAAACTCACTGAGGATCTGGTTGAATTTATTCTCACTGTGGATCTGGTTGTTTTTAATCACAATGAGCATCTGGTTGTACTTAATCACACTGAAGAACTGGTTGTATTAAATCACACTGTGGATCTGGATGAATTTATACTTTCAGAAGATCTGGTTGTATTTGTTCTCACTGAGGATCTGGTTGTATTTAATCACACTGAAGATCAGCCTAAATTTAAACTTCCAGATGATCTGGTTGAATTTAATCACACTGAGGATCTGGCTGAAGTTATTCACATTGAGGATCTGGTTAAATTTAAACACTCAGCGGATCTGGTTGAACTTAATGACACTGAGGATCTGGTTGAATTTATTCACACTGAGGATCTGCCTGAATTTAATCTCACTGAGGATCTGGCTGAAGTTAATCACACTGATGATCAGGTTGAATTTAAACTTTCAGTAGATCTGGTTGTATTTAATCTCACTGAGGATCTGGCTAACTTTAAACTTTCAGAAGATCTGGTTATATTGAATCTCACTGAGGATCTGGATAAATTTAAACTTTCAGAGGATCTTGTTGAATTTATTCTCACTGTGGATCTGGTTGTATTTCAGCACAATTAGCACCTGTTGTATTTAATCACACTGAAGATCTGCCTAAATTTAAACTTCCAGATGATCTGGTTGAATTTCATCACAGTGAGGATCTTGCTGTATTTAATCTCAGTGAGGAACTGGCTGAATATAATCACACTGAGGATCTGGATGAATATAATCTCACTGAAGATCTGCCTAAATTCAAACTTGCAGAAGATCTGGTTGTATTTAATCTCAATGAGGATCTGGCAAAATTTAAACTTTCAGAGGATCTGGTTAAATTTAATCTCACTGAAGATCTGGTTGTATTTAATCACACTGAGGATCTGGATGAATTTATACTTTCAGAAGATCTGGTTGTATTTGTTCTCACTCAGGATCTGGTTGTATTTAATCACACTGAAGATCTGCCTAAATTTAAACTTCCAGATGATCTGGTTGAATTTAATCACACTGAGGATCTGGCTGAAGTTATTCACACTGAGGATCTGGTTGAATTTATTCACACTGAGGATCTGCCTGAATTTAATCTCACTGAGGATCTGGCTGAAGTTAATCACACTGATGATCAGGTTGAATTTAAACTTTCAGTAGATCTGGTTGTATTTAATCTCACTGAGGATCTGGCTGAATTTAATCTCACTGAGGATCTGGATGAATATACTCTCACTGAGGATCTGGCTGAATTTAATCACACTGAGGATCTGGATAAATTTAAACTTTCAGAGGATCTTGTTGAATTTATTCTCAATGTAGATCTGGTTGTATTTAAGCACAATGAGCATCTGGTTGTATTTAATCACACTGAAGATCTGCATAAATTTAAACTTTCAGAAGATCTGGTTGAATTTAATCACAGTGAGGATCTGGATGAATATAATCTCACTGAAGATCTGCCTAAATTCAAACTTGCAGAAGATCTGGTTGTATTTAATCTCAATGAGGATCTGGCAAAATTTAAACTTTCAGAGGATCTGGTTAAATTTAATCTCACTGAAGATCTGGTTGTATTTAATCACACTGAGGATCTGGATGAATTTATACTTTCAGAAGATCTGGTTGTATTTGTTCTCACTCAGGATCTGGTTGTATTTAATCACACTGAAGATCTGCCTAAATTTAAACTTCCAGATGATCTGGTTGAATTTAATCACACTGAGGATCTGGCTGAAGTTATTCACACTGAGGATCTGGTTGAATTTATTCACACTGAGGATCTGCCTGAATTTAATCTCACTGAGGATCTGGCTGAAGTTAATCACACTGATGATCAGGTTGAATTTAAACTTTCAGTAGATCTGGTTGTATTTAATCTCACTGAGGATCTGGCTGAATTTAATCTCACTGAGGATCTGGATGAATATACTCTCACTGAGGATCTGGCTGAATTTAATCACACTGAGGATCTGGATAAATTTAAACTTTCAGAGGATCTTGTTGAATTTATTCTCAATGTGGATCTGGTTGTATTTAAGCACAATGAGCATCTGGTTGTTTTTAATCACACTGAAGATCTGCATAAATTTAAACTTTCAGAAGATCTGGTTGAATTTAATCACAGTGAGGATCTTGCTGTATTTAATCTCAGTGAGGAACTGGCTGAATATAATCACACTGAGGATCTGGATGAATATAATCTCACTGAAGATCTGCCTAAATTCAAACTTGCAGAAGATCTGGTTGTATTTAATCTCAATGAGGATCTGGCAAATTTTAAACTTTCAGAGGATCTGGTTAAATTTAATCTCACTGAAGATCTGGTTGTATTTAATCACACTGAGGATCTGGTTGAATTTATTCTCACTGTGGATCTGGTTGTATTTAAGCACAATGAGCATCTGGTTGTATTTATTCTCACTGAAGATCTGGTTGTATTTAATCACACTGAGGATCTGGTTGAATTTATTCACACTGAGGATCTGGCTGAATTTAATCTCACGGAGGATCTGGCTGAAGTTAATCACACTGAGGATCTGGTTGTATTAAATCTCACTGTGGATCTGGCAGAATTTAAACTTTCAGAAGATCTTCTTGTATTTAATCTCACTGAAGATCTGGTTGTATTTAATCTCACTGAGGATCTGGTTGTATTGAATCACACTGAGGATCTGGTTGTATATAATCCCACTGAGGATCTGGTTGAATTTAATCTCACTGAGGATCTGGTTGTATTTAATCACAATCAGCATCTGGTTGTATTTAATCACACTGAGGATCTGGCTGAATTTAATCTCACTGAGGATCTGGCTGAAGTTAATCACACTGAGGATCTGGTTGAATTTAAACTTTCAGAACATCTGGTTATATTTAATCTCACTGAGCATCTGGCTAAATTTAAACTTTCTGAAGATCTGGTTATATTTAATGACACTGAAGATCTGGTTATATTAAATCACACTGTGGATCTGGCTGAATTTAAACCTTCAGATGATCTGGTTGTATTTAATCACACTGAGGATCTGGCTAAATTTAAACTTTCAGAGGATCTGGTTGAATTTGTTCTCACTGAGGATCTGGTATTTAATCACACTGTGGATCTGGTTGTATTTAAGCACAATGAACATCAGGTTGTATTTAATCACACTGAAGAGCTGCCTAAATTTAAACTTCCAGATGATCTGGTTAAATTTAATCACACTGAGGATCTGGCTGAAGTTAATCACACTGAGGATCTGGTTGAATTTAAACTTTCAGAAGATCTCGTTGTATTTACTCTAACTGAGGATCTGACTAAAGTTCAACTTTCAGAGGATCTAGTTATATTTAATCTCACTGAGGATCTGGTTGTATTTAATCGCACTGAGGGTCTGGTTGAATGTAATCACACTGAAGATCTGGCTGAATTTAATGACACTGAGGATCTGGATGAATTTAAGCTCACTGAGGATCTGGTTGAATTTAATCACACTGAAGATCTGGCTGAATTTAATGACACTGAGGATCTGGTTGAATTTATTCCCACTGAGGATTTGGCTAAATTTATACTTTCTGAAGTTCTGGTTATATTTAATCTCACTGAAGATCTGGTTGTATTAAATCACACTGTGGATATGGCTGAATTTAAACTTTCAGAAGATCTGGTTGTATTTAATCTCAATGAGGATCTGGCTAAATTTAAACTTTCAGAGGATCTGGTTGAATTTAATCACACTGAGGATCTGGTTGAATTTATTCACACTGAGGGTCTGGTTGAATTTATTCTCACTGTTTATCTGGTTGTATTTAATCACAATGAGCATCTGGTTGTATTTAATCACACTGAAGATCTGCCTAAATTTAAACTTCCAGATGATCTGGTTGAATTTCATCACAGTGAGGATCTTGCTGTATTTAATCTCAGTGAGGAACTTGCTGAATATAATCACACTGAGGATCTGGATGAATATAATCTCACTGAAGATCTGCCTAAATTCAAACTTGCAGAAGATCTGGTTGTATTTAATCTCAATGAGGATCTGGCAAAATTTAAACTTTCAGAGGATCTGGTTAAATTTAATCTCACTGAAGATCTGGTTGTATTTAATCACACTGAGGATCTGGATGAATTTATACTTTCAGAAGATCTGGTTGTATTTGTTCTCACTCAGGATCTGGTTGTATTTAATCACACTGAAGATCTGCCTAAATTTAAACTTCCAGATGATCTGGTTGAATTTAATCACACTGAGGATCTGGCTGAAGTTATTCACACTGAGGATCTGGTTGAATTTAAACTTTCAGTAGATCTGGTTGTATTTAATCTCACTGAGGATCTGGATGAATATACTCTCACTGAGGATCTGGCTGAATTTAATCACACTGAGGATCTGGATAAATTTAAACTTTCAGAGGATCTTGTTGAATTTATTCTCAATGTCGATCTGGTTGTATTTAAGCACAATGAGCATCTGGTTGTATTTAATCACACTGAAGATCTGCATAAATTTAAACTTTCAGAAGATCTGGTTGAATTTAATCACAGTGAGGATCTTGCTGTATTTAATCTCAGTGAGGAACTGGCTGAATATAATCACACTGAGGATCTGGATGAATATAATCTCACTGAAGATCTGCCTAAATTCAAACTTGCAGAAGATCTGGTTGTATTTAATCTCAATGAGGATCTGGCAAAATTTAAACTTTCAGAGGATCTGGTTAAATTTAATCTCACTGAAGATCTGGTTGTATTTAATCACACTGAGGATCTGGTTGAATTTATTCTCACTGTGGATCTGGTTGTATTTAAGCACAATGAGCATCTGGTTGTATTTATTCTCACTGAAGATCTGGTTGTATTTAATCACACTGAGGATCTGGTTGAATTTATTCACACTGAGGATCTGGCTGAATTTAATCTCACTGAGGATCTGGCTGAAGTTAATCACACTGAGGATCTGGTTGTATCAAATCTCACTGTGGATCTGGCAGAATTTAAACTTTCAGAAGATCTTCTTGTATTTAATCTCACTGAAGCTCTGGTTGTATTTAATCTCACTGAGGATCTGGTTGTATTGAATCACACTGAGGATCTGGCTAAATTTAAACTTTCAGAAGATCTGGTTGAATTTAATCTCACTGAGGATCTGGTTGTATTGTATCACACTGAGGATCTGGCTAAGTTGAAACTTTCAGAGGATCTGGTTGAATTTGTTCTCACTGATGATCAGGGTGAATTTATTCACACTGTAGATCTGGTTGAATTTATTCTCACTGTGGATCTGGTTGAATTTAAACTTTCAGAAGATCTGGTTGTATTTAATCTCACTGAGGATCTGGCTAAATTTAAATTTTCAGAATATCTGGTTGTATTTAATCTCAATGAGGATCTTGCTAAATTTAAACTTTCAGAGGGTCTGGTTATATTTAATCTCACTGAAGATCTGGTTGTATTTAATCACACTGAGGATCTGGCTAAATTTAAATTTCAGAGGATCTCGTTGAATTTGTTCTCACTGATGATCAGGTTGAATTTATTCACACTGTAGATCTGGCTGAATTTATTCTCACTGTGGATCTGGTTGTATTTAAGCACAATGAGCATCTGGTTGTATTTAAGCACAATGAGCATCTGGTTGTATTTAATCACACTGAAGATCTGCCTAAATTTAAACTTCCAGATGATCTGGTTGAATTTAATCACACTGAGGATCTGGCTAAAGTTAATCACACTGAGTATCTGGTTGAATTTAAACTTTCAGAAGACCTCGTTGTATTTAATCTAACTGAGGATCTTGCTAAATTTAAACTTTCAGAGGATCTAGTTATATTTAATCTCACTGAGGATCTGGTTGTATTTAATCACACTGAGAGTCTGGCTAAATTTAAACTTTTAGATGATCTGGTTGAATTTATTCTCACTGAGGATCTGGTTGTATTTATTCACACTGTGGATCTGGTTGAATTTATTCACCCTGAGGATCTGGCTGAACTTAATTTCACTGAGGATTTGGCTGAAGTTAATGACACTGATGATCTAGCTAAATTTAAACTTCCAGATGATCTTGTTGAATTTAATCAGACTGAGGATCTGGCTGAAGTTAATCATACTGAGGATCTGGTTGAATTTAAAGTTTCAAAAGATCTCGTTGTATTTAATCTAACTGAAGAGCTGGCTAAATTTAAACTTTCAGAGGATCTCGTTATATTTAATCTCAATGAGGATCTGGCTAAATTTAACCTTTCAGAGGATCTGGCTAAATTTAAACTTTCAGAGGATCTGGTTGAATTTGTTCTCACTGATGATCATGTTGAATTTATTCACTCTAAGGATCTGGTTGAATTTATTCTCACTGTGGATCTGGTTGTATTTAAGCACAATGAGCATCTGGTTGTATTTAATCACACTGAAGATCTGCATAAATTTAAACTTCCAGAAGATCTGTTTATATTTAATCACACTGAGGATCTGGCTAAAGTTAATCACACTGAGGATCTGGTTGTATATAATCCCACTGAGGATCTGGTTGAATTTAATCTCACTGAGGATCTGGTTGTATTTAATCACAATCAGCATCTGGTTGTATTTAATCACACTGAGGATCTGGCTGAATTTAATCTCACTGAGGATCTGGCTGAAGTTAATCACACTGAGGATCTGGTTGAATTTAAACTTTCAGAACATCTGGTTATATTTAATCTCACTGAGCATCTGGCTAAATTTAAACTTTCTGAAGATCTGGTTATATTTAATGACACTGAAGATCTGGTTATATTAAATCACACTGTGGATCTGGCTGAATTTAAACCTTCAGATGATCTGGTTGTATTTAATCACACTGAGGATCTGGCTAAATTTAAACTTTCAGAGGATCTGGTTGAATTTGTTCTCACTGAGGATCTGGTATTTAATCACACTGTGGATCTGGTTGTATTTAAGCACAATGAACATCAGGTTGTATTTAATCACACTGAAGAGCTGCCTAAATTTAAACTTCCAGATGATCTGGTTAAATTTAATCACACTGAGGATCTGGCTGAAGTTAATCACACTGAGTATCTGGTTGAAGTTAAACTTTCAGAAGATCTCGTTGTATTTACTCTAACTGAGGATCTGACTAAAGTTCAACTTTCAGAGGATCTAGTTATATTTAATCTCACTGAGGATCTGGTTGTATTTAATCGCACTGAGGGTCTGGTTGAATGTAATCACACTGAAGATCTGGCTGAATTTAATGACACTGAGGATCTGGATGAATTTAAGCTCACTGAGGATCTGGTTGAATTTAATCACACTGAAGATATGGCTGAATTTAATGACACTGAGGATCTGGTTGAATTTATTCCCACTGAGGATTTGGCTAAATTTATACTTTCTGAAGTTCTGGTTATATTTAATCTCACTGAAGATCTGGTTGTATTAAATCACACTGTGGATATGGCTGAATTTAAACTTTCAGAAGATCTGGTTGTATTTAATCTCAATGAGGATCTGGCTAAATTTAAACTTTCAGAGGATCTGGTTGAATTTAATCACACTGAGGATCTGGTTGAATTTATTCACACTGAGGGTCTGGTTGAATTTATTCTCACTGTTTATCTGGTTGTATTTAATCACAATGAGCATCTGGTTGTATTTAATCACACTGAAGATCTGCCTAAATTTAAACTTCCAGATGATCTGGTTGAATTTAATCACACTGAGGATCATGCTGATGTAATTCACACTGAGGATCTGGTTGAATTTAAACTCTAAGCGGATCTGGCTGAAGTTAATGACACTGAGGATCTGGCTGAAGTTAATCACACTGAGGATCTGGTTGAATTTAAACTTTCAGAAGATCTGGTTGTACTTAATCTCTCTGAGGATCTGGCTAACTTTATACTTTCATAAGATCTGGTTATATTAAATCTCACTGAGGATCTGGGTGAATTTATTCTCACTGAGGATCTGGGTGAATTTATTCTCACTGAGGATCTGGTTGAATTTGTTCTCACTGTGGATCTGGTTGTATTTAAGCACAATGAGCATCTGGTTGTATTTAATCACACTGAAGATCTGCCTAAATTTAAACTTCCAGATGATCTGGTTGAATTTAATCACACTGAGGATCTGGCTAAAGTTAATCACACTGAGTATCTGGTTGAATTTAAACTTTCAGAAGACCTCGTTGTATTTAATCTAACTGAGGATCTTGCTAAATTTAAACTTTCAGAGGATCTAGTTATATTTAATCTCACTGAGGATCTGGTTGTATTTAATCACACTGAGAGTCTGGCTAAATTTAAACTTTTAGATGATCTGGTTGAATTTATTCTCACTGAGGATCTGGTTGTATTTATTCACACTGTGGATCTGGTTGAATTTATTCACCCTGAGGATCTGGCTGAACTTAATTTCACTGAGGATTTGGCTGAAGTTAATGACACTGATGATCTAGCTAAATTTAAACTTCCAGATGATCTTGTTGAATTTAATCAGACTGAGGATCTGGCTGAAGTTAATCATACTGAGGATCTGGTTGAATTTAAAGTTTCAAAAGATCTCGTTGTATTTAATCTAACTGAAGAGCTGGCTAAATTTAAACTTTCAGAGGATCTCGTTATATTTAATCTCAATGAGGATCTGGCTAAATTTAACCTTTCAGAGGATCTGGCTAAATTTAAACTTTCAGAGGATCTGGTTGAATTTGTTCTCACTGATGATCATGTTGAATTTATTCACTCTAAGGATCTGGTTGAATTTATTCTCACTGTGGATCTGGTTGTATTTAAGCACAATGAGCATCTGGTTGTATTTAATCACACTGAAGATCTGCATAAATTTAAACTTCCAGAAGATCTGTTTATATTTAATCACACTGAGGATCTGGCTAAAGTTAATCACACTGAGGATCTGGTTGTATATAATCACACTGAGGATCTGGCTGAATTTAATCTCACTGAGGATCTGGCTGAAGTTAATCACACTGAGGATCTGGTTGAATTTAAACTTTCAGAACATCTGGTTATATTTAATCTCACTGAGCATCTGGCTAAATTTAAACTTTCTGAAGATCTGGTTATATTTAATGACACTGAAGATCTGGTTATATTAAATCACACTGTGGATCTGGCTGAATTTAAACCTTCAGATGATCTGGTTGTATTTAATCACACTGAGGATCTGGCTAAATTTAAACTTTCAGAGGATCTGGTTGAATTTGTTCTCACTGAGGATCTGGTATTTAATCACACTGTGGATCTGGTTGTATTTAAGCACAATGAACATCAGGTTGTATTTAATCACACTGAAGAGCTGCCTAAATTTAAACTTCCAGATGATCTGGTTAAATTTAATCACACTGAGGATCTGGCTGAAGTTAATCACACTGAGTATCTGGTTGAAGTTAAACTTTCAGAAGATCTCGTTGTATTTACTCTAACTGAGGATCTGACTAAAGTTCAACTTTCAGAGGATCTAGTTATATTTAATCTCACTGAGGATCTGGTTGTATTTAATCGCACTGAGGGTCTGGTTGAATGTAATCACACTGAAGATCTGGCTGAATTTAATGACACTGAGGATCTGGATGAATTTAAGCTCACTGAGGATCTGGTTGAATTTAATCACACTGAAGATATGGCTGAATTTAATGACACTGAGGATCTGGTTGAATTTATTCCCACTGAGGATTTGGCTAAATTTATACTTTCTGAAGTTCTGGTTATATTTAATCTCACTGAAGATCTGGTTGTATTAAATCACACTGTGGATATGGCTGAATTTAAACTTTCAGAAGATCTGGTTGTATTTAATCTCAATGAGGATCTGGCTAAATTTAAACTTTCAGAGGATCTGGTTGAATTTAATCACACTGAGGATCTGGTTGAATTTATTCACACTGAGGGTCTGGTTGAATTTATTCTCACTGTTTATCTGGTTGTATTTAATCACAATGAGCATCTGGTTGTATTTAATCACACTGAAGATCTGCCTAAATTTAAACTTCCAGATGATCTGGTTGAATTTAATCACACTGAGGATCATGCTGATGTAATTCACACTGAGGATCTGGTTGAATTTAAACTCTAAGCGGATCTGGCTGAAGTTAATGACACTGAGGATCTGGCTGAAGTTAATCACACTGAGGATCTGGTTGAATTTAAACTTTCAGAAGATCTGGTTGTACTTAATCTCTCTGAGGATCTGGCTAACTTTATACTTTCATAAGATCTGGTTATATTAAATCTCACTGAGGATCTGGGTGAATTTATTCTCACTGAGGATCTGGGTGAATTTATTCTCACTGAGGATCTGGTTGAATTTGTTCTCACTGAGGATCTGGTTGTATTTAATCACACTGAAAATCTGCCTAAATTCAAACTTCCAGAAGTTCTGGTTCAATTTAATCACACTGAGGATCTGGCTAAATTTAAACTCTCAGCGGATCTGGCTGAGGTTAATCACACTTAGTATCTGGTTGAATTTAAACTTTCAGAGGAGATGGTTATATTTAATCTCACTGAGGATCTGGTTGTATTTAATCAAATGGAGGATCTGGTTGAATTTATTCACACTGAGGATCTGGCTGAATTTAATCACAATGAGGATCTGGTTAAATTTAAACTTTCAGAGGTTCTTGTTGAATTTAATCACACTGAGCATCTTCTTGTATTTAACCACACTGAGGGTCTGGCTAAATTTACACTTCCAGCGGATCTGGTTGAATTTAATCTCACTGAGGATCTGGCTGAAATTAATCTCACTGAGGATCTGGATGAATATAATCTCAGTGAGGATCTGGCTGAATTTAATCACACTGAGGATCTTGCTGAATTTAATCTCAGTGAGGAACTGGCTGAATATAACCACACTAAGGATCTGGATGAATATAATCTCACTGAGGATCTGGCTGAATTTAATCACACTGAGGATCTGGATAAATTAAAACTTTCAGAGGATCTTGTTGAATTTATTCTCACTGTGGATCTGGTTGTATTTCAGCACAATTAGCATCTAGTTGTATTAAATCACACTGAAGATCTGCCTAAATTCAAACTTGCAGAAGATCTGGTTGTATTTAATCTCAATGAGGATCTGGCAAAATTTAAACTTTCAGAGGATCTGGTTAAATTTAATCTCACTGAAGATCTGGTTGTATTTAAACACACTGAGGATCTGGTTGAATTTATTCTCACTGTGGATCTGGTTGTATTTAATCTCACTGAGGATCTGGCTAAATTTAAACTTTCAGAGGGTCTGGGTATATTTAATCTCACTGAAGATCTGGTTGTACTTAATCACACTGAGGATCTAGCTAAATTTAAACTTCCAGATGATCTGGTTGAATTTAATCAGACTGAGGATCTGGCTGAAGTTAATCATACTGAGGATCTGGTTGAATTTAAACATTCAGAGGATCTCGTTATATTTAATCTCAATGAGGATCTGGCTAAATTTAACCTTTCAGAGGAGCTGGCTTAATTTAAACTTTCAGAGGATCTGTTTGAATTTGTTCTCACTGATGATCAGGTTGAATTTATTCACACTGAGGATCTGGTTGAATTTATTCACACTGTGGATCTGGATGTATTTAAGCACAATGAGCATCTGGTTGTATTTAATCACACTGAAGATCTGGTTGTATATAATCCCACTGAGGATCTGGTTGTATTTAATCACAATCAGCATCTGGTTGTATTTAATCACACTGAAGATCTGGCGTAAGTTAATGACACTAAGGATCTGGTTGAATTTATTCACACTGTGGATCTGGCTGAATTTAAACCTTCAGAAGATCTGGTTGTATTTAATCTCAATGAGGATCTGGCTAAATTTAAACTTTCAGAGGATCTCGTTGAATTTGTTCTCACTGAGGATCTGGTTGTATTTAATCACACTGAAAATCTGCCTAAATTTATACTTCCAGATGATCTGGTTGAATTTAATCACACTGAGGATCTGGCTGAAGTTATTCACACTGAGGATCCAGTTGAATTTAAACTCTCAGTGGATCTGGATGAACTTAATGACACTGAGGATCTGGTTGAATTTATTCACACTGAGGATCTGCCTGAATTTAATCTCACTGAGGATCTGGCTAAATTTAAACTTTCAGAGGATCTGGTTGTATTTAATCTCACTGAAGATCTGGTTGTATTTAATCACACTGAGGATCTGGTTGTATTTAATCACACTGAGGATCTGGTTGTATTTAATCACACTGAGGATCTGGCTAAATTTAAACTTTCAGACGATCTGGTTGAATTTGTTCTCACTGAGGATCTGGTTGTATTTAATCACACTGAGGATCTGGCTAAATTTAAACGTTCAGAGCATCTGGTTGAATTTATTCTCACAGTAGATCTGGTTATATTTAAGCACAATGAGCATCTGGTTGTATTTAATCACACTGAAGATCTGCGTACATTTAAACTTCCAGAAGATCTGGTTGTATTTAATCTCAATGAGGATCTGTATAAATTTAAACTTTCAGAGAATCTGGCTAAATTTAAACTTTCAGAGGATCTGGTTATATTTAATCTCACTGAAGATCTGGTTGTATTTAATCACACTGAGGATCTGTTTGAATTTATTCTCACTGAGGATCTGGTTGTATTTAACCACACTGAGGGTCTGGCTATATTTAATCTTTCAGATGATCTGGATGAATTTAAACTCACTAAGGATCTGGCTGAATTTATTCACACTGAGGATCTGGCTGAACTTAATTTCACTGAGGATTTGGCTGAAGTTAATTACACTGATGATCTAGCTAAATTTAAACTTCCAGATGATCTGGTTGAATTTAATCACACTGAGGATCTGGCTGAATTTATTCACACTGAGGATCTGGTTGAATTTATTCTCACTGTGGATCTGGTTGTATTTAATCACACTGAAGATCTGCCTAAATTTAAAGCTCCAGATGATCTGGTTGAATGTAATCACACTGAGGATTTGGCTGAAGTTAATGACACTGAGGATCTGGTTGAATTTAAACTTTCAGAAGATCTGGTTGTATTTAATCTCACTGAGGATCTGGCAAAATTTAAACTTTCAGAGGACCTGCTTGAATTTTTTTCTCACTGTAGATCTGGTTGTAATTAATCACAATGAGCATCTGGTTGTATTTAATCACACTGAAGATCTGGCTGAAGTTAAATACACTGAGGATCTGGTTGAATTTATTCACACTGACGATCTGGCTGAATTTAATCTCAAAGAGGATCTCGCTGAAGTTAATCACACTGAGGATCTGGTTGTATTAAATCACACTGTGGATCTGGCTGAATTTAAACTTTCAGAAGAGCTGGTTGTATTTAATCTCACTGAAGATCTGGTTGTATTTATTCACACTGAGGATCTGGTTGTATTTAAGCACAATGAGCATCTGGTTGAATTTAATCACACTGAAGATCTGCGTACATTTAAACTTGCAGAAGATCTGGTTGTATTTAATCTCAATGAGGATCTGGCTGAATTTAAACTTTCAGAAGATCTGTTTGTATTTAATATCAATGAGGATCTGGCTAAATTTAAACTTTCAGAGGATCTGGCTAAATTTAAACTTTCAGAGGGTCTGGATGAATTTAAACTCACTGAGGATCCAGTTGAATTTATTCACACTGAAGATCAAGTTGTAATTAATCACAATGAGGATCTGGATAAATTTAAACTTTCAGAGGATCTGGTTGAATTTATTCTCACTGTGGATCTGGTTGTAAATAATCACAATGAGGATCTGGCTGAAGTTAATCACACTGAGGATCTGGTTGAATTTAAACTTTCAGAAGATCTGGTTGTATTTAATCACACTGAGGATCTGGCTGAATTTAATCTCACTGAGAATCTGGCAGAAGTTAATCACACTGAGGATCTGGTTGAATTTAAACATTCAGAAGATCTGGTTGTATTTAATCTCACTCCGGAACTGGTTAAATTTAAACTTTCAGAATATCTGGTTGTATTTAATCTCAATAAGGATCTGGCTAAATTTAACATTTCAGAGGATCTGGTTGAATTTGTTCTCACTGATGATTAGGTTGAATTTATTCACACCGAGGATCTGCCTGAATTTAATCTCACTGAGGATCTGGTTGAATTTAAACTTTCAGAAGATCTCGTTGTATTTAATCAAACTGAGGATCTTGCTAAATTTAAACTTTCAGAGGATCTGGTTGAAATTATTCTCACTGAGGATCTGGTTGTATTTAATCACACTGCGGATCTGGTTGAATTTATTCACACTGAGGATCTGGCTGAAATTAATCTCACTGAGGATTTGGCTGAAGTTAATGACACTGAGGATCTGGTTGAATTTAAACTTTCAGAAGATCTGGTTGTATTTAATCTCACTGAGGAACTGGCAAAATTTAAACTTTCAGAGGATCTGGTTATATTTAATCTCACTGAACATCTGGTTGTATTTAATCACACTGAGGATCTGGTTGAATTTATTCTCACTGTGGATCTGGTTGTATTTAAGCACAATGAGCATCTGGTTGTATTTAATCTCACTGAAGATCTGGCAGTATTTAATGACACTGAGGATCTGGTTGAATTTTTTTCACACTGAGGATCTGGCTGAATTTAATCTCACTGATGAGCTGGCTGAAGTTAATCACACTGAGGATCTGGTTGAATTTAAACTTTCAGAAGATCTGATTGTATTTAATCTTCCTGACTGTCTGGTTGAATTTAATCTTTCTCAAGATCTGGTTATATTAAATCTCACTGAAGATCTGGTTGTATTAAATCACACTGTGGATCTGGCTAAATTTAAACTTTCAGAATATCTGGTTGTCTTTAATCTCAATGAGGATCTGGCTGAATTTAAACTTTCAGAGGATTTGGATGAATTTAAAATCACTGAGGATCTGGTTGAATTTATTCACACTGAGGATCAAGTTGTATTTAATCACACTGAGGATCTGGATGAAGTTAAATACACTGAGGATCTGGTTGATTTTATTCACACTGAGGATCTGGCTGAACTTAATCTCACTGAGGATCTGGCTGAAGTTAATCACACTGAGGATCTGGTTGAATTTAAACTTTCAGAAGATCTGGTTGAATTTATTCACACTGAGGATCTGGCTGAACTTAATCTCACTGAGGATTTGGCTGAAGTTAATGACACTGAGGATCTGGTTGAATTTAAACTTTCAGAAGATCTGGTTGTATTTAATCTCACTGAGGATCTGGCAAAATTTAAACTTTCAGAGGATCTGGTTATATTTAATCTCACTGAAGATCTGGTTGTATTTAATCACACTGAGGATCTGGTTGAATTTATTCTCACTGTGGATCTGGTTGTATTTAATATCACTGAAGATCTGGTTGTATTTAATGACACTGAGGATCTGGTTGAATTTATTCACACTGAGGATCTGGCTGAATTTAATCTCACTGAGGATCTCGCTGAAGTTAAGCACACTGAGGATCTGGTTGAATTTAAACTTCCAGAGGATCTGGCTGAATTTATTCTCACTGAAGATCTGGTTATATTTAATCACACTGAGGATCTGGCTAAATTTAAACTTCCAGAGGATCTGGTTATATTTAATCTCACTGAAGATCTGGTTGTATTAAATCACAGTGTGGATCTGGCTGAATTTAAACTTTCAGAATATCTGGTTGACTTTAATCTCAATGAGAATCTGGCTAAACTTTAACTTTCAGAGCATCTGGTTGAATTTATTCTCACTGTGGATCTGGTTGTATTTAAGCACAATGAGAATCTGGCTAAATTTAAACTTTCAGAGGATATGGTTGAATTTATTCACACTGAGGATCAAGTTGTAATTAATCACACTGAGGATCTGGATGAAGTTAAATACACTGAGGATCTGGTTGATTTTATTCACACTGAGGATCTGGCTGAGGTTAATCACACTGAGGATCTGGCTGAATTTAATCACACTGAGGATCTGGCTGAATTTAATCTCACTGAGGATCTGGTTGTATTAAATCACACTGTGGATCTGGCTGAATTTAAACTTTCAGAGCATCTGGTTGAATTTATTCTCACTGTGGATCTGGTTGTATTTAAGAACAATGAGCATCTGGTTGTATTTAATCACACTGAAGATCTGCCTAAATTCAAACTTGCAGAAGATCTGGTTGTATTTAATCTCAATGAGGATCTGGCAAAATTTAAACTTTCAGAGGATCTGTTTATATTTAATCTCACTGAAGATCTGGTTGTATTTAATCACACTGAGGATCTGGTTGAATTTATTCTCACTGTGGATCTGGTTGTATTTAAGCACAATGAGCATCTGGTTGTATTTAATCTCACTGAAGATCTGGTTGTATTTAATGACACTGAGGATCTGATTGAATTTATTCACACTGAGGATCTGGCTGAATTTAATCTCACTGAGGATCTGGCTGAAGTTAATCACACTGAAGATGTGGTTGAATTTAACCTTTCAGAAGATCTGATTGTATTTGATCTCCCTGAGTGTCTGGTTGAATTTAATCTTTCTCAAGATCTGGTTATATTTAATCTCACTGAAGATCTGGTTGTATTAAATCACACTGTGGATCTGGCTGAATTTAAACTTTCAGAAGATCTGGTTGTATTTAATCTCACTGAACATCTGGTTGTATTAAATCACACTGAGGATCTGGCTGAATTTAAACTTTCAGAGCATCTGGTTGAATTTATTCTCACTGTGGATCTGGTTGTATTTAAGAACAATGAGCATCTGGTTGTATTTAATCACACTGAAGATCTGCCTAAATTCAAACTTGCAGAAGATCTGGTTGTATTTAATCTCAATGAGGATCTGGCAAAATTTAAACTTTCAGAGGATCTGGTTATATTTAATCTCACTGAAGATCCGGTTGTATTTAATCACACTGAGGATCTGGTTGAATTTATTCTCACTGTGGATCTGGTTGTATTTAAACACAATGAGCAACTGGTTGTATTTAATCTCACTGAAGATCTGGTTGCATTTAATGACACTGAGGATCTGGTTGAATTTATTCACACTGAGGATCTGGTTGAATTTATTCCAACTGAGGATCTGGCTGAATTTAATCTCACTGAGGATCTGGCTGAAGTTAATCACACTGAGGATCTGGTTGAATTTAATCTTTCACAAGATCTGGTTATATTTAATCTCTCTGAAGATCTGGTTGTACTTAATCTCACTCCGGAACTGGTTAAATTTAAACTTTCAGAATATCTGGTTGTATTTAATCTCAATAAGGATCTGGATAAATTTAACATTTCAGAGGATCTGGTTGAATTTGTTCTCACTGATGATTAGGTTGAATTTATTCACACTGGGGATCTGCCTGAATTTAATCTCACTGAGGATCTGGTTGTATTTAATCACACTGCGGATCTGGTTGAATTTAATCACACTGAGGATCTGGCTGAAGTTATTCACACTGAGGATCTGGTTGAATTTAAACTCTCAGCGGATCTGGCAGTATTTAATGACACTGAGGATCTGCTTGAATTTATTCACACTGAGGATCTGGCTGAATTTAATCTCACTGAGGATCTGGCTGAAGTTAATCACACTGAGGATCTGGTTGAATTTAAACTTTCAGAAGATCTGATTGTATTTAATCCCCCTGACTGTCTGGTTGAATTTAATCGTTCTCAAGATCTGGTTATATTTCATCACACTGAAGATCTGGTTGTATTAAATCACTCTGTGGATCTGGCTGAATTTAAACGTTCAGAAGATCTGGTTGTATTTAATCTCACTGAAGATCTGGTTGTATTTAATCACACTGAGGATCTGGCTAAATTTAAAATTTCAGAGCATCTGGTTGAATTTATTCTCACTGTGGATCTGGTTGTATTTAAGCACAATGAGAACCTGGTTGTATTTAATCTCACTGAGAATCTGGCTAAATTTAAACTTTCAGAGGATCTGGTTGAATTTATTCACACTGATGATCAAGTTGTATTTAATCACACTGAGGATCTGGATGAAGTTAAATACACTGAGGATCTGGTTGATTTTATTCACACTGAGGATCTGGTTGATTTTATTCACACTGAGGATCTGGCTGAAGTTAATCACACTGAGGATCTGGCTGAATTTAAACTCACTGAGGATCTGGCTGAAGTTAATCACACTGAGGATCTGGTTGAATTTAAACTTTCAGAGGATCTGGTTATATTTAATCTTCCTTAAGATCTGGTTGTATTTAATCACACAGAGGATCTGGTTGTATTTAATCATACTGCGGATCTGGTTGAATTTAATCACACTGAGGATCTGGCTGAAGTTATTCACACTGAGGATCTGGTTGAATTTAAACTCTCAGCGGATCTGGCTGAAGTTAATGACACTGAGGATCTGGTTGAATTTAAACTCTCAGCGGATCTGGCTGAAGTTAATGACACTGAGGATCTGGTTGAATTTACTCACACTGAGGATCTGCCTGAATTTAATCTCACTGAGGATCTGGTTGAATTTAAACTTTCAGAAGATCTCGTTGTATTTAATCAAACTGAGGATCTTGCTAAATTTAAACTTTCAGAGGATCTGGTTGAAATTATTCTCACTGAGGATCTGGTTGTATTTAATCACACTGCGGATCTGGTTGAATTTATTCACACTGATGATCTGGCTGAAATTAATCTCACTGAGGATTTGGCTGAAGTTAATGACACTGAGGATCTGGTTGAATTTAAACTTTCAGAAGATCTGGTTGTATTTAATCTCACTGAGGAACTGGCAAAATTTAAACTTTCAGAGGATCTGGTTATATTTAATCTCACTGAAGATCTGGTTGTATTTAATCACACTGAGGATCTGGTTGAATTTATTCTCACTGTGGATCTGGTTGTATTTAAGCACAATGAGCATCTGGTTGTTATTAATCTCACTGCAGATCTGGCAGTATTTAATGACACTGAGGATCTGTTTGAATTTGTTCACACTGAGGATCTGGCTGAATTTAATCTCACTGAGGATCTGGTTGAAGTTAATCACACTGAGGATCTGGTTGAATTTAAACTTTCAGAAGAACTGATTGTATTTAATCTCCCTGACTGTCTGGTTGAATTTAATCTTTCTCAAGATCTGGTTATATTTAATCTCACTGAAGATCTGGTTGTATTAAATCACTCTGTGGATCTGGCTGAATTTAAACGTTCAGAAGATCTGGTTGTATTTAATCTCACTGAAGATCTGGTTGTATTTAATCACACTGAGGATCTGGCTAAATTTAAACTTTCAGAGCATCTGGCTGAATTTATTCTCACTGTGGATCTGGTTGTATTTAAGCACAATGAGAATCTGGTTGTATTTAATCTCACTGAGGATCTGGCTAAATTTAAACTTTCAGAGGATCTGGCTAAATTTAAACTTTCAGAGGATTTGGATGAATTTCAAATCACTGAGGATCCGGTTGAATTTATTCACACGGAGGATCAAGTTGTATTTAATCACACTGAGGATCTGGATGAAGTTAAATACACTGAGGATCTGGTTGATTTTATTCACATTGAGGATCTGGCTGAAGTTAATCACACTGAGGATCTGGCTGAAGTTAATCACACTGAGGATCTGGTTGAATTTAAACTTACA
This sequence comes from Hemitrygon akajei, assembly GCF_048418815.1. NCBI lineage: Eukaryota > Metazoa > Chordata > Chondrichthyes > Myliobatiformes > Dasyatidae > Hemitrygon > Hemitrygon akajei. The sequence continues at coordinate 177,129,866 of NC_133132.1, read as the reverse complement.
GAAGATCTGGTTGAATTTATTCACACTGAGGATCTGGCTGAACTTAATCTCACTGAGGATTTGGCTGAAGTTAATCACACTGAGGATCTGGTTGAATTTAAACTTTCAGAAGATCTGGTTGTATTTAATCTCACTGAGGATCTGGCAAAATTTAAACTTTCAGAGGATCTGGTTATATTTAATCTCACTGAAGATCTGGTTGTATTTATTCTCACTGTGGATCTGGTTGTATTTAATATCACTGAAGATCTGGTTGTATTTAATGACACTGAGGATCTGGTTGAATTTATTCACACTGAGGATCTGGCTGAATTTAATCTCACTGAGGATCTCGCTGAAGTTAATCACACTGAGGATCTAGTTGTATTTAATCACACTGAGGATCTGGTTGAATTTATTCTCACTGAGGATCTGGTTGAATTTATTCTCACTGTGGATCTGGTTGTATTTAAGCACAATGAGCATCTGGTTGTATTTAATCACACTGAAGATCTGCATAAATTTAAACTTCCAGAAGATCTGTTTATATTTAATCACACTGAGTATCTGGCTAAAGTTAATCACACTGAGGATCTGGTTGTATATAATCCCACTGAGGGTCTGGTTGAATTTAATCTCACTGAGGATCTGGTTGTATTTAATCACAATCAGCATCTGGTTGTATTTAATCACACTGAGGATCTGGCTGAATTTAATCTCACTGAGGATCTGGCTGAAGTTAATCACACTGAGGATCTGGTTGAATTTAAACTTTCAGAACATCTGGTTATATTTAATCTCACTGAGCATCTGGCTAAATTTAAACTTTCTGAAGATCTGGTTATATTTAATGACACTGAAGATCTGGTTATATTAAATCACACTGTGGATCTGGCTGAATTTAAACCTTCAGATGATCTGGTTGTATTTAATCACACTGAGGATCTGGCTAAATTTAAACTTTCAGAGGATCTGGTTGAATTTGTTCTCACTGAGGATCTGGTATTTAATCACACTGTGGATCTGGTTGTATTTAAGCACAATGAACATCAGGTTGTATTTAATCACACTGAAGAGCTGCCTAAATTTAAACTTCCAGATGATCTGGTTAAATTTAATCACACTGAGGATCTGGCTGAAGTTAATCACACTGAGTATCTGGTTGAAGTTAAACTTTCAGAAGATCTCGTTGTATTTACTCTAACTGAGGATCTGACTAAAGTTAAACTTTCAGAGGATCTAGTTATATTTAATCTCACTGAGGATCTGGTTGTATTTAATCGCACTGAGGGTCTGGTTGAATGTAATCACACTGAAGATCTGGCTGAATTTAATGACACTGAGGATCTGGATGAATTTAAGCTCACTGAGGATCTGGTTGAATTTAATCACACTGAAGATATGGCTGAATTTAATGACACTGAGGATCTGGTTGAATTTATTCCCACTGAGGATTTGGCTAAATTTATACTTTCTGAAGTTCTGGTTATATTTAATCTCACTGAAGATCTGGTTGTATTAAATCACACTGTGGATATGGCTGAATTTAAACTTTCAGAAGATCTGGTTGTATTTAATCTCAATGAGGATCTGGCTAAATTTAAACTTTCAGAGGATCTGGTTGAATTTAATCACACTGAGGATCTGGTTGAATTTATTCACACTGAGGGTCTGGTTGAATTTATTCTCACTGTTTATCTGGTTGTATTTAATCACAATGAGCATCTGGTTGTATTTAATCACACTGAAGATCTGCCTAAATTTAAACTTCCAGATGATCTGGTTGAATTTAATCACACTGAGGATCATGCTGATGTAATTCACACTGAGGATCTGGTTGAATTTAAACTCTAAGCGGATCTGGCTGAAGTTAATGACACTGAGGATCTGGCTGAAGTTAATCACACTGAGGATCTGGTTGAATTTAAACTTTCAGAAGATCTGGTTGTACTTAATCTCTCTGAGGATCTGGCTAACTTTATACTTTCATAAGATCTGGTTATATTAAATCTCACTGAGGATCTGGGTGAATTTATTCTCACTGAGGATCTGGGTGAATTTATTCTCACTGAGGATCTGGTTGAATTTGTTCTCACTGTGGATCTGGTTGTATTTAAGCACAATGAGCATCTGGTTGTATTTAATCACACTGAAGATCTGCCTAAATTTAAACTTCCAGATGATCTGGTTGAATTTAATCACACTGAGGATCTGGCTAAAGTTAATCACACTGAGTATCTGGTTGAATTTAAACTTTCAGAAGACCTCGTTGTATTTAATCTAACTGAGGATCTTGCTAAATTTAAACTTTCAGAGGATCTAGTTATATTTAATCTCACTGAGGATCTGGTTGTATTTAATCACACTGAGAGTCTGGCTAAATTTAAACTTTTAGATGATCTGGTTGAATTTATTCTCACTGAGGATCTGGTTGTATTTATTCACACTGTGGATCTGGTTGAATTTATTCACCCTGAGGATCTGGCTGAACTTAATTTCACTGAGGATTTGGCTGAAGTTAATGACACTGATGATCTAGCTAAATTTAAACTTCCAGATGATCTTGTTGAATTTAATCAGACTGAGGATCTGGCTGAAGTTAATCATACTGAGGATCTGGTTGAATTTAAAGTTTCAAAAGATCTCGTTGTATTTAATCTAACTGAAGAGCTGCTAAATTTAAACTTTCAGAGGATCTCGTTATATTTAATCTCAATGAGGATCTGGCTAAATTTAACCTTTCAGAGGATCTGGCTAAATTTAAACTTTCAGAGGATCTGGTTGAATTTGTTCTCACTGATGATCATGTTGAATTTATTCACTCTAAGGATCTGGTTGAATTTATTCTCACTGTGGATCTGGTTGTATTTAAGCACAATGAGCATCTGGTTGTATTTAATCACACTGAAGATCTGCATAAATTTAAACTTCCAGAAGATCTGTTTATATTTAATCACACTGAGGATCTGGCTAAAGTTAATCACACTGAGGATCTGGTTGTATATAATCCCACTGAGGATCTGGTTGAATTTAATCTCACTGAGGATCTGGTTGTATTTAATCACAATCAGCATCTGGTTGTATTTAATCACACTGAGGATCTGGCTGAATTTAATCTCACTGAGGATCTGGCTGAAGTTAATCACACTGAGGATCTGGTTGAATTTAAACTTTCAGAACATCTGGTTATATTTAATCTCACTGAGCATCTGGCTAAATTTAAACTTTCTGAAGATCTGGTTATATTTAATGACACTGAAGATCTGGTTATATTAAATCACACTGTGGATCTGGCTGAATTTAAACCTTCAGATGATCTGGTTGTATTTAATCACACTGAGGATCTGGCTAAATTTAAACTTTCAGAGGATCTGGTTGAATTTGTTCTCACTGAGGATCTGGTATTTAATCACACTGTGGATCTGGTTGTATTTAAGCACAATGAACATCAGGTTGTATTTAATCACACTGAAGAGCTGCCTAAATTTAAACTTCCAGATGATCTGGTTAAATTTAATCACACTGAGGATCTGGCTGAAGTTAATCACACTGAGTATCTGGTTGAAGTTAAACTTTCAGAAGATCTCGTTGTATTTACTCTAACTGAGGATCTGACTAAAGTTCAACTTTCAGAGGATCTAGTTATATTTAATCTCACTGAGGATCTGGTTGTATTTAATCGCACTGAGGGTCTGGTTGAATGTAATCACACTGAAGATCTGGCTGAATTTAATGACACTGAGGATCTGGATGAATTTAAGCTCACTGAGGATCTGGTTGAATTTAATCACACTGAAGATATGGCTGAATTTAATGACACTGAGGATCTGGTTGAATTTATTCCCACTGAGGATTTGGCTAAATTTATACTTTCTGAAGTTCTGGTTATATTTAATCTCACTGAAGATCTGGTTGTATTAAATCACACTGTGGATATGGCTGAATTTAAACTTTCAGAAGATCTGGTTGTATTTAATCTCAATGAGGATCTGGCTAAATTTAAACTTTCAGAGGATCTGGTTGAATTTAATCACACTGAGGATCTGGTTGAATTTATTCACACTGAGGGTCTGGTTGAATTTATTCTCACTGTTTATCTGGTTGTATTTAATCACAATGAGCATCTGGTTGTATTTAATCACACTGAAGATCTGCCTAAATTTAAACTTCCAGATGATCTGGTTGAATTTAATCACACTGAGGATCATGCTGATGTAATTCACACTGAGGATCTGGTTGAATTTAAACTCTAAGCGGATCTGGCTGAAGTTAATGACACTGAGGATCTGGCTGAAGTTAATCACACTGAGGATCTGGTTGAATTTAAACTTTCAGAAGATCTGGTTGTACTTAATCTCTCTGAGGATCTGGCTAACTTTATACTTTCATAAGATCTGGTTATATTAAATCTCACTGAGGATCTGGGTGAATTTATTCTCACTGAGGATCTGGGTGAATTTATTCTCACTGAGGATCTGGTTGAATTTGTTCTCACTGTGGATCTGGTTGTATTTAATCACACTGAAAATCTGACTAAATTCAAACTTCCAGAAGTTCTGGTTCAATTTAATCACACTGAGGATCTGGCTAAATTTAAACTCTCAGCGGATCTGGCTGAGGTTAATCACACTTAGTATCTGGTTGAATTTAAACTTTCAGAGGAGATGGTTATATTTAATCTCACTGAGGATCTGGTTGTATTTAATCACATGGAGGATCTGGTTGAATTTATTCACACTGAGGATCTGGCTGAATTTAATCACAATGAGGATCTGGTTAAATTTAAACTTTCAGAGGTTCTTGTTGAATTTAATCACACTGAGCATCTTCTTGTATTTAACCACACTGAGGGTCTGGCTAAATTTACACTTCCAGCGGATCTGGTTGAATTTAATCTCACTGAGGATCTGGCTGAAATTAATCTCACTGAGGATCTGGATGAATATAATCTCAGTGAGGATCTGGCTGAATTTAATCACACTGAGGATCTTGCTGAATTTAATCTCAGTGAGGAACTGGCTGAATATAACCACACTAAGGATCTGGATGAATATAATCTCACTGAGGATCTGGCTGAATTTAATCACACTGAGGATCTGGATAAATTAAAACTTTCAGAGGATCTTGTTGAATTTATTCTCACTGTGGATCTGGTTGTATTTCAGCACAATTAGCATCTAGTTGTATTAAATCACACTGAAGATCTGCCTAAATTCAAACTTGCAGAAGATCTGGTTGTATTTAATCTCAATGAGGATCTGGCAAAATTTAAACTTTCAGAGGATCTGGTTAAATTTAATCTCACTGAAGATCTGGTTGTATTTAAACACACTGAGGATCTGGTTGAATTTATTCTCACTGTGGATCTGGTTGTATTTAATCTCACTGAGGATCTGGCTAAATTTAAACTTTCAGAGGGTCTGGGTATATTTAATCTCACTGAAGATCTGGTTGTACTTAATCATACTGAGGATCTAGTTAAATTTAAACTTCCAGATGATCTGGTTGAATTTAATCAGACTGAGGATCTGGCTGAAGTTAATCATACTGAGGATCTGGTTGAATTTAAACTTTCAAAAGATCTTGTTGTATTTAATCTAGCTGAAGAGCTGGCTAAATTTAAACATTCAGAGGATCTCGTTATATTTAATCTCAATGAGGATCTGGCTAAATTTAACCTTTCAGAGGAGCTGGCTTAATTTAAACTTTCAGAGGATCTGTTTGAATTTGTTCTCACTGATGATCAGGTTGAATTTATTCACACTGAGGATCTGGTTGAATTTATTCACACTGTGGATCTGGATGTATTTAAGCACAATGAGCATCTGGTTGTATTTAATCACACTGAAGATCTGGTTGTATATAATCCCACTGAGGATCTGGTTGTATTTAATCACAATCAGCATCTGGTTGTATTTAATCACACTGAAGATCTGGCGTAAGTTAATGACACTAAGGATCTGGTTGAATTTATTCACACTGTGGATCTGGCTGAATTTAAACCTTCAGAAGATCTGGTTGTATTTAATCTCAATGAGGATCTGGCTAAATTTAAACTTTCAGAGGATCTCGTTGAATTTGTTCTCACTGAGGATCTGGTTGTATTTAATCACACTGAAAATCTGCCTAAATTTATACTTCCAGATGATCTGGTTGAATTTAATCACACTGAGGATCTGCCTGAAGTTATTCACACTGAGGATCCAGTTGAATTTAAACTCTCAGTGGATCTGGATGAACTTAATGACACTGAGGATCTGGTTGAATTTTTTCACACTGAGGATCTGCCTGAATTTATTCTCACTGAGGATCTGGCTAAATTTAAACTTTCAGAGGATCTGGTTGTATTTAATCTCACTGAAGATCTGGTTGTATTTAATCACACTGAGGATCTGGTTGTATTTAATCACACTGAGGATCTGGCTAAATTTAAACTTTCAGACGATCTGGTTGAATTTGTTCTCACTGAGGATCTGGTTGTATTTAATCACACTGAGGATCTGGCTAAATTTAAACATTCAGAGCATCTGGTTGAATTTATTCTCACAGTAGATCTGGTTATATTTAAGCACAATGAGCATCTGGTTGTATTTAATCACACTGAAGATCTGCGTACATTTAAACTTCCAGAAGATCTGGTTGTATTTAATCTCAATGAGGATCTGTATAAATTTAAACTTTCAGAGAATCTGGCTGAATTTAAACTTTCAGAATATCTGGTTGACTTTAATCTCAATGAGAATCTGGCTAAACTTTAACTTTCAGAGCATCTGGTTGAATTTATTCTCACTGTGGATCTGGTTGTATTTAAGCACAATGAGAATCTGGCTAAATTTAAACTTTCAGAGGATATGGTTGAATTTATTCACACTGAGGATCAAGTTGTAATTAATCACACTGAGGATCTGGATGAAGTTAAATACACTGAGGATCTGGTTGATTTTATTCACACTGAGGATCTGGCTGAGGTTAATCACACTGAGGATCTGGCTGAATTTAATCACACTGAGGATCTGGCTGAATTTAATCTCACTGAGGATCTGGTTGTATTAAATCACACTGTGGATCTGGCTGAATTTAAACTTTCAGAGCATCTGGTTGAATTTATTCTCACTGTGGATCTGGTTGTATTTAAGAACAATGAGCATCTGGTTGTATTTAATCACACTGAAGATCTGCCTAAATTCAAACTTGCAGAAGATCTGGTTGTATTTAATCTCAATGAGGATCTGGCAAAATTTAAACTTTCAGAGGATCTGTTTATATTTAATCTCACTGAAGATCTGGTTGTATTTAATCACACTGAGGATCTGGTTGAATTTATTCTCACTGTGGATCTGGTTGTATTTAAGCACAATGAGCATCTGGTTGTATTTAATCTCACTGAAGATCTGGTTGTATTTAATGACACTGAGGATCTGATTGAATTTATTCACACTGAAGATGTGGTTGAATTTAACCTTTCAGAAGATCTGATTGTATTTGATCTCCCTGAGTGTCTGGTTGAATTTAATCTTTCTCAAGATCTGGTTATATTTAATCTCACTGAAGATCTGGTTGTATTAAATCACACTGTGGATCTGGCTGAATTTAAACTTTCAGAAGATCTGGTTGTATTTAATCTCACTGAACATCTGGTTGTATTAAATCACACTGAGGATCTGGCTGAATTTAAACTTTCAGAGCATCTGGTTGAATTTATTCTCACTGTGGATCTGGTTGTATTTAAGAACAATGAGCATCTGGTTGTATTTAATCACACTGAAGATCTGCCTAAATTCAAACTTGCAGAAGATCTGGTTGTATTTAATCTCAATGAGGATCTGGCAAAATTTAAACTTTCAGAGGATCTGGTTATATTTAATCTCACTGAAGATCCGGTTGTATTTAATCACACTGAGGATCTGGTTGAATTTATTCTCACTGTGGATCTGGTTGTATTTAAACACAATGAGCAACTGGTTGTATTTAATCTCACTGAAGATCTGGTTGCATTTAATGACACTGAGGATCTGGTTGAATTTATTCACACTGAGGATCTGGTTGAATTTATTCCAACTGAGGATCTGGCTGAATTTAAACTCACTGAGGATCTGGCTGAAGTTAATCACACTGAGGATCTGGTTGAATTTAATCTTTCACAAGATCTGGTTATATTTAATCTCTCTGAAGATCTGGTTGTACTTAATCTCACTCCGGAACTGGTTAAATTTAAACTTTCAGAATATCTGGTTGTATTTAATCTCAATAAGGATCTGGATAAATTTAACATTTCAGAGGATCTGGTTGAATTTGTTCTCACTGATGATTAGGTTGAATTTATTCACACTGGGGATCTGCCTGAATTTAATCTCACTGAGGATCTGGTTGTATTTAATCACACTGCGGATCTGGTTGAATTTAATCACACTGAGGATCTGGCTGAAGTTATTCACACTGAGGATCTGGTTGAATTTAAACTCTCAGCGGATCTGGCAGTATTTAATGACACTGAGGATCTGCTTGAATTTATTCACACTGAGGATCTGGCTGAATTTAATCTCACTGAGGATCTGGCTGAAGTTAATCACACTGAGGATCTGGTTGAATTTAAACTTTCAGAAGATCTGATTGTATTTAATCCCCCTGACTGTCTGGTTGAATTTAATCGTTCTCAAGATCTGGTTATATTTCATCACACTGAAGATCTGGTTGTATTAAATCACTCTGTGGATCTGGCTGAATTTAAACGTTCAGAAGATCTGGTTGTATTTAATCTCACTGAAGATCTGGTTGTATTTAATCACACTGAGGATCTGGCTAAATTTAAAATTTCAGAGCATCTGGTTGAATTTATTCTCACTGTGGATCTGGTTGTATTTAAGCACAATGAGAACCTGGTTGTATTTAATCTCACTGAGAATCTGGCTAAATTTAAACTTTCAGAGGATCTGGTTGAATTTATTCACACTGATGATCAAGTTGTATTTAATCACACTGAGGATCTGGATGAAGTTAAATACACTGAGGATCTGGTTGATTTTATTCACACTGAGGATCTGGTTGATTTTATTCACACTGAGGATCTGGCTGAAGTTAATCACACTGAGGATCTGGCTGAATTTAATCTCACTGAGGATCTGGCTGAAGTTAATCACACTGAGGATCTGGTTGAATTTAAACTTTCAGAGGATCTGGTTATATTTAATCTTCCTTAAGATCTGGTTGTATTTGATCACACTGAGGATCTGGTTGTATTTAATCACACTGCGGATCTGGTTGAATTTAATCACACTGAGGATCTGGCTGAAGTTATTCACACTGAGGATCTGGTTGAATTTAAACTCTCAGCGGATCTGGCTGAAGTTAATGACACTGAGGATCTGGTTGAATTTAAACTCTCAGCGGATCTGGCTGAAGTTAATGACACTGAGGATCTGGTTGAATTTACTCACACTGAGGATCTGCCTGAATTTAATCTCACTGAGGATCTGGTTGAATTTAAACTTTCAGAAGATCTCGTTGTATTTAATCAAACTGAGGATCTTGCTAAATTTAAACTTTCAGAGGATCTGGTTGAAATTATTCTCACTGAGGATCTGGTTGTATTTAATCACACTGCGGATCTGGTTGAATTTATTCTCACTGTGGATCTGGTTGTATTTAAGCACAATGAGCATCTGGTTGTTATTAATCTCACTGCAGATCTGGCAGTATTTAATGACACTGAGGATCTGTTTGAATTTAATCTCACTGAGGATCTGGCTGAATTTAATCTCACTGAGGATCTGGTTGAAGTTAATCACACTGAGGATCTGGTTGAATTTAAACTTTCAGAAGAACTGATTGTATTTAATCTCCCTGACTGTCTGGTTGAATTTAATCTTTCTCAAGATCTGGTTATATTTAATCTCACTGAAGATCTGGTTGTATTAAATCACTCTGTGGATCTGGCTGAATTTAAACGTTCAGAAGATCTGGTTGTATTTAATCTCACTGAAGATCTGGTTGTATTTAATCACACTGAGGATCTGGCTAAATTTAAACTTTCAGAGCATCTGGCTGAATTTATTCTCACTGTGGATCTGGTTGTATTTAAGCACAATGAGAATCTGGTTGTATTTAATCTCACTGAGGATCTGGCTAAATTTAAACTTTCAGAGGATCTGGCTAAATTTAAACTTTCAGAGGATTTGGATGAATTTCAAATCACTGAGGATCTGGTTGAATTTATTCACACGGAGGATCAAGTTGTATTTAATCACACTGAGGATCTGGATGAAGTTAAATACACTGAGGATCTGGTTGATTTTATTCACATTGAGGATCTGGCTGAAGTTAATCACACTGAGGATCTGGCTGAAGTTAATCACACTGAGGATCTGGTTGAATTTAAACTTACAGAAGATCTGGTTGAATTTATTCACACTGAGGATCTGGCTGAACTTAATCTCACTGAGGATTTGGCTGAAGTTAATCACACTGAGGATCTGGTTGAATTTAAACTTTCAGAAGATCTGGTTGTATTTAATCTCACTGAGGATCTGGCAAAATTTAAACTTTCAGAGGATCTGGTTATATTTAATCTCACTGAAGATCTGGTTGTATTTATTCTCACTGTGGATCTGGTTGTATTTAATATCACTGAAGATCTGGTTGTATTTAATGACACTGAGGATCTGGTTGAATTTATTCACACTGAGGATCTGGCTGAATTTAATCTCACTGAGGATCTCGCTGAAGTTAATCACACTGAGGATCTGGTTGAATTTAAACTTCCAGAGGATCTGGTTGAATTTATTCTCACTGAAGATCTGGTTATATTTAATCACACTGAGGATCTGGCTAAATTTAAACTTCCAGAGGATCTGGTTATATTTAATCTCACTGAAGATCTGGTTGTATTAAATCACAGTGTGGATCTGGCTGAATTTAAACTTTCAGAATATCTGGTTGACTTTAATCTCAATGAGAATCTGGCTAAACTTTAACTTTCAGAGCATCTGGTTGAATTTATTCTTACTGTGGATCTGGATGTATTTAAGCACAATGAGAATCTGGTAGTATTTAATCTCACTGAGGATCTGGCTAAATTTCAACTTTCAGAGGATTTGGATGAATTTAAAATCACTGAGGATCTGGTTGAATTTATTCACACTGAGGATCAAGTTGTATTTAATCACACTGAGGATCTGGATGAAGTTAAATACACTGAGGATCTGGTTGATTTTATTCACACTGAGGATCTGGCTGAAGTTAATCTCAGTGAGGAACTGGCTGAATATAACCACACTAAGGATCTGGATGAATATAATCTCACTGAGGATCTGGCTGAATTTAATCACACTGAGGATCTGGATAAATTAAAACTTTCAGAGGATCTTGTTGAATTTATTCTCACTGTGGATCTGGTTGTATTTCAGCACAATTAGCATCTAGTTGTATTTAATCACACTTGTTACGAAACCAGTAACTGGTTTCACTTACCAGCAACGATAGATATGTCAGTTGAAGTCCAATGGTACTATTTTCAAAAGTTTTATTAATAAAGGGGCACAAAAATTAAGGTTAATACAAACATTCAGATAACATGCGTCAATACTCAATCTAAAACGCAGGTACATTAATAATCACTCAGAAATAAGCTCTTTCGTTGTCTAGGGTATAATACTGAGTCCAATTGGAAATATAAAGAGTCACTCTGAAGTCTGCAGGCTTTTCCCTTTTGGTTTCACGTGTTGGAGAGAGAGAGAGATAAAACGGAAAAACTTGCCCAAAAACATCCGTGGAATCAGGGGAGCGATCTTCCCCGTTGTTAGTTAAAAGCGATCTTCCGTTGGTTCCAGCCACAAACCCCGCATTCGGAATTTAACGCACGTGGCTTATTTCAAAATGGCTTCCCGTTCCCACGGGAAGCGGTATCGTGCTTCTTGGTGTTTCCTTGGTGCATCTGAGGGTCGTCCTCTTTCAGACCCTTCTTTATACTGCCTCACGGGATCTCAGGTGTCAATCAGGTTGCAGGTGATGCAATCTCTCTCTCAACCAGCCCACTTTGCCCGAGGGCTTTACAATGTCCCTGCGAGTTGGCACGTCTGCAGTTCCCAGGTGTCTCCTGAGAACAATGCCACAGTCACCAGCTTTTGTCCCAGTGGAATGTCTTTCCATTTCCTGTGTCCATTCAGCCTGTCTCTCTCTCTCTCTTGGGTCATTGACCCCCCTTTCACTAGGGCTCTTGCAATTCTCACAAAGGAGGGGGCTGGTATCATAACACACTGAAGATCTGCCTAAATTCAAACTTGCAGAAGATCTGGTTAAATTTAATCTCACTGAAGATCTGGTTGTATTTAAACACACTGAGGATCTGGTTGAATTTATTCTCACTGTGGATCTGGTTGTATTTAAGCACAATGAGCATCTGGTTGTATTTATTCTCACTGAAGATCTGGTTGTATTTAATGACACTGAGGATCTGGTTGAATTTATTCACACTGAGGATCTGGCTGAATTTAATCTCACTGAGGATCTGGCTGAAGTTAATCACACTGAGGATCTGGTTGAATTTAAACTTTCAGAAGATCTGATTGTATTTAATCTCCCTGAGTGTCTGGTTGAATTTAGTCTTTCTCAAGATCTGGTTGTATTTAATCTCACTGAAGATCTGGTTGTATTTAATCACACTGAGGATCTGGCTAAATTTAAACTTTCAGAGGATCTGGTTGAATTTGTTCTCACTGATGATCAAGTTGAATTTATTCACACTGTAGATCTGGTTGAATTTATTCTGACTGTGGATCTGGTTGTATTTAATCTCACTGAGGATCTGGCTAAATTTAAACTTTCAGAGGGTCTGGGTATATTTAATCTCACTGAAGATCTGGTTGTACTTAATCACACTGAGGATCTAGCTAAATTTAAACTTCCAGATGATCTGGTTGAATTTAATCAGACTGAGGATCTGGCTGAAGTTAATCATACTGAGGATCTGGTTGAATTTAAACTTTCAAAAGATCTTGTTGTATTTAATCTAACTGAAGAGCTGGCTAAATTTAAACATTCAGAGGATCTCGTTATATTTAATCTCAATGAGGATCTGGCTAAATTTAACCTTTCAGAGGAGCTGGCTAAATTTAAACTTTCAGAGGATCTGTTTGAATTTGTTCTCACTGATGATCAGGTTGAATTTATTCACACTGAGGATCTGGTTGAATTTATTCACACTGTGGATCTGGATGTATTTAAGCACAATGAGCATCTGGTTGTATTTAATCACACTGAAGATCTGGTTGTATATAATCCCACTGAGGATCTGGTTGTATTTAATCACAATCAGCATCTGGTTGTATTTAATCACACTGAAGATCTGGCGTAAGTTAATGACACTAAGGATCTGGTTGAATTTATTCACACTGTGGATCTGTCTGAATTTAAACCTTCAGAAGATCTGGTTGTATTTAATCTCAATGAGGATCTGGCTAAATTTATACTTTCAGAGGATCTCGTTGAATTTGTTCTCACTGAGGATCTGGTTGTATTTAATCACACTGAAAATCTGCCTAAATTTATACTTCCAGATGATCTGGTTGAATTTAATCACACTGAGGATCTGGCTGAAGTTATTCACACTGAGGATCCAGTTGAATTTAAACTCTCAGTGGATCTGGATGAACTTAATGACACTGAGGATCTGGTTGAAATTATTCACACTGAGGATCTGCCTGAATTTAATCTCACTGAGGATCTGGCTAAATTTAAACTTTCAGAGGATCTGGTTGTATTTAATCTCACTGAAGATCTGGTTGTATTTAATCACACTGAGGATCTGGTTGTATTTAATCACACTGAGGATCTGGTTAAATTTAAACTTTCAGACGATCTGGTTGAATTTGTTCTCACTGAGGATCTGGTTGTATTTAATCACACTGAGGATCTGGCTAAATTTAAACGTTCAGAGCATCTGGTTGAATTTATTCTCACAGTAGATCTGGTTATATTTAAGCACAATGAGCATCTGGTTGTATTTAATCACACTGAAGATCTGCGTACATTTAAACTTCCAGAAGATCTGGTTGTATTTAATCTCAATGAGGATCTGGATAAATTTAAACTTTCAGAGAATCTGGCTAAATTTAAACTTTCAGAGGATCTGGTTATATTTAATCTCACTGAAGATCTGGTTGTATTTAATCACACTGAGGATCTGGTTGAATTTATTCTCACTGAGGATCTGGTTGTATTTAACCACACTGAGGGTCTGGCTATATTTAATCTTTCAGATGATCTGGATGAATTTAAACTCACTAAGGATCTGGCTGAATTTATTCACACTGAGGATCTGGCTGAACTTAATTTCACTGAGGATTTGGCTGAAGTTAATTACACTGATGATCTAGCTAAATTTAAACTTCCAGATGATCTGGTTGAATTTAATCACACTGAGGATCTGGCTGAATTTATTCACACTGAGGATCTGGTTGAATTTATTCTCACTGTGGATCTGGTTGTATTTAATCACACTGAAGATCTGCCTAAATTTAAAGCTCCAGATGATCTGGTTGAATGTAATCACACTGAGGATTTGGCTGAAGTTAATGACACTGAGGATCTGGTTGAATTTAAACTTTCAGAAGATCTGGTTGTATTTAATCTCACTGAGGATCTGGCAAAATTTAAACTTTCAGAGGACCTGCTTGAATTTTTTTCTCACTGTAGATCTGGTTGTAATTAATCACAATGAGCATCTGGTTGTATTTAATCACACTGAAGATCTGGCTGAAGTTAATGACACTGAGGATCTGGTTGAATTTATTCACACTGACGATCTGGCTGAATTTAATCTCAAAGAGGATCTCGCTGAAGTTAATCACACTGAGGATCTGGTTGTATTAAATCACACTGTGGATCTGGCTGAATTTAAACTTTCAGAAGAGCTGGTTGTATTTAATCTCACTGAAGATCTGGTTGTATTTATTCACACTGAGGATCTGGTTGTATTTAAGCACAATGAGCATCTGGTTGAATTTAATCACACTGAAGATCTGCGTACATTTAAACTTGCAGAAGATCTGGTTGTATTTAATCTCAATGAGGATCTGGCTGAATTTAAACTTTCAGAAGATCTGTTTGTATTTAATATCAATGAGGATCTGGCTAAATTTAAACTTTCAGAGGATCTGGCTAAATTTAAACTTTCAGAGGATCTGGATGAATTTAAACTCACTGAGGATCCAGTTGAATTTATTCACACTGAAGATCAAGTTGTAATTAATCACAATGAGGATCTGGATAAATTTAAACTTTCAGAGGATCTGGTTGAATTTATTCTCACTGTGGATCTGGTTGTAAATAATCACAATGAGGATCTGGCTGAAGTTAATCACACTGAGGATCTGGTTGAATTCAAACTTTCAGAAGATCTGATTGTATTTAATCTTCCTGACTGTCTGGTTGAATTTAATCTTTCTCAAGATCTGGTTATATTAAATCTCACTGAAGATCTGGTTGTATTAAATCACACTGTGGATCTGGCTAAATTTAAACTTTCAGAATATCTGGTTGTCTTTAATCTCAATGAGGATCTGGCTGAATTTAAACTTTCAGAGGATTTGGATGAATTTAAAATCACTGAGGATCTGGTTGAATTTATTCACACTGAGGATCAAGTTGTATTTAATCACACTGAGGATCTGGATGAAGTTAAATACACTGAGGATCTGGTTGATTTTATTCACACTGAGGATCTGGCTGAAGTTAATCTCACTGAGGATCTGGCTGAAGTTAATCACACTGAGGATCTGGTTGAATTTAAACTTTCAGAAGATCTCGTTGTATTTAATCAAACTGAGGATCTTGCTAAATTTAAACTTTCAGAGGATCTGGTTGAAATTATTCTCACTGAGGATCTGGTTGTATTTAATCACACTGCGGATCTGGTTGAATTTATTCACACTGAGGATCTGGCTGAAATTAATCTCACTGAGGATTTGGCTGAAGTTAATGACACTGAGGATCTGGTTGAATTTAAACTTTCGGAAGATCTGGTTGTATTTAATCTCACTGAGGAACTGGCAAAATTTAAACTTTCAGAGGATCTGGTTATATTTAATCTCACTGAACATCTGGTTGTATTTAATCACACTGAGGATCTGGTTGAATTTATTCTCACTGTGGGTCTGGTTGTATTTAAGCACAATGAGCATCTGGTTGTATTTAATCTCACTGAAGATCTGGCAGTATTTAATGACACTGAGGATCTGGTTGAATTTTTTTCACACTGAGGATCTGGCTGAATTTAATCTCACTGAGGATCTGGCTGAAGTTAATCACACTGAGGATCTGGTTGAATTTAAACTTTCAGAAGATCTGATTGTATTTAATCTTCCTGACTGTCTGGTTGAATTTAATCTTTCTCAAGATATGGTTATATTAAATCTCACTGAAGATCTGGTTGTATTAAATCACACTGTGGATCTGGCTAAATTTAAACTTTCAGAATATCTGGTTGTCTTTAATCTCAATGAGGATCTGGCTGAATTTAAACTTTCAGAGGATTTGGATGAATTTAAAATCACTGAGGATCTGGTTGAATTTATTCACACTGAGGATCAAGTTGTATTTAATCACACTGAGGATCTGGATGAAGTTAAATACACTGAGGATCTGGTTGATTTTATTCACACTGAGGATCTGGCTGAAGTTAATCTCACTGAGGATCTGGCTGAAGTTAATCACACTGAGGATCTGGTTGAATTTAAACTTTCAGAAGATCTGGTTGAATTTATTCACACTGAGGATCTGGCTGAACTTAATCTCACTGAGGATTTGGCTGAAGTTAATGACACTGAGGATCTGGTTGAATTTAAACTTTCAGAAGATCTGGTTGTATTTAATCTCACTGAGGATCTGGCAAAATTTAAACTTTCAGAGGATCTGGTTATATTTAATCTCACTGAAGATCTGGTTGTATTTAATCACACTGAGGATCTGGTTGAATTTATTCTCACTGTGGATCTGGTTGTATTTAATATCACTGAAGATCTGGTTGTATTTAATGACACTGAGGATCTGGTTGAATTTATTCACACTGAGGATCTGGCTGAATTTAATCTCACTGAGGATCTCGCTGAAGTTAATCACACTGAGGATCTGGTTGAATTTAAACTTCCAGAGGATCTGGCTGAATTTATTCTCACTGAAGATCTGGTTATATTTAATCACACTGAGGATCTGGCTAAATTTAAACTTCCAGAGGATCTGGTTATATTTAATCTCACTGAAGATCTGGTTGTATTAAATCACAGTGTGGATCTGGCTGAATTTAAACTTTCAGAATATCTGGTTGACTTTAATCTCAATGAGAATCTGGCTAAACTTTAACTTTCAGAGCATCTGGTTGAATTTATTCTCACTGTGGATCTGGTTGTATTTAAGCACAATGAGAATCTGGCTAAATTTAAACTTTCAGAGGATATGGTTGAATTTATTCACACTGAGGATCAAGTTGTATTTAATCACACTGAGGATCTGGATGAAGTTAAATACACTGAGGATCTGGTTGATTTTATTCACACTGAGGATCTGGCTGAGGTTAATCACACTGAGGATCTGGTTGTATTTATTCACACTGTGGATCTGGCTGAATTTAAACTTTCAGAGCATCTGGTTGAATTTATTCTCACTGTGGATCTGGTTGTATTTAAGAACAATGAGCATCTGGTTGTATTTAATCACACTGAAGATCTGCCTAAATTCAAACTTGCAGAAGATCTGGTTGTATTTAATCTCAATGAGGATCTGGCAAAATTTAAACTTTCAGAGGATCTGTTTATATTTAATCTCACTGAAGATCTGGTTGTATTTAATCACACTGAGGATCTGGTTGAATTTATTCTCACTGTGGATCTGGTTGTATTTAAGCACAATGAGCATCTGGTTGTATTTAATCTCACTGAAGATCTGGTTGTATTTAATGACACTGAGGATCTGGTTGAATTTATTCACACTGAGGATCTGGCTGAATTTAATCTCACTGAGGATCTGGCTGAAGTTAATCACACTGAAGATGTGGTTGAATTTAACCTTTCAGAAGATCTGATTGTATTTGATCTCCCTGAGTGTCTGGTTGAATTTAATCTTTCTCAAGATCTGGTTATATTTAATCTCACTGAAGATCTGGTTGTATTAAATCACACTGTGGATCTGGCTGAATTTAAACTTTCAGAAGATCTGGTTGTATTTAATCTCACTGAACATCTGGTTGTATTAAATCACACTGAGGATCTGGCTGAATTTAATCTTTCAGAGGATTTGGATGAATTTAAAATCACTGAGGATCTGGTTGTAATTAATCACAATGAGCATCTGGTTGTATTTAATCACTCGAAGATCTGGCTGAAGTTAATGACACTGAGGATCTGGTTGAATTTATTTACACTGAGGATCTGGCTGAATTTAATCTCACTGAGGATCTGGCTGAAGTTAATCACACTGAGGATCTGGTTGAATTTAAACTTTCAGAAGATCTGATTGTATTTAATCTCACTGAGTATCTGGTTGAATTTAAACTTTCTCAAGATCTGGTTATATTTAATCTCACTGAAGATCTGGTTGTATTAAATCATACTTTGGATCTGTCTGAATTTAAACTTTCAGAGCATCTGGTTGAATTTATTCTCACTGTGGATCTGGTTGTATTTAATAACAATGAGCATCTGGTTGTATTTAATCACACTGAAGATCTGCCTAAATTCAAACTTGCAGAAGATCTGGTTGTATTTAATCTCAATGAGGATCTGGCAAAATTTAAACTTTCAGAGGATCTGGTTATATTTAATCTCACTGAAGATCCGGTTGTATTTAATCACACTGAGGATCTGGTTGAATTTATTCTCACTGTGGATCTGGTTGTATTTAAACACAATGAGCAACTGGTTGTATTTAATCTCACTGAAGATCTGGTTGCATTTAATGACACTGAGGATCTGGTTGAATTTATTCACACTGAGGATCTGGTTGAATTTATTCCAACTGAGGATCTGGCTGAATTTAAAATCACTGAGGATCTGGCTGAAGTTAATCACACTGAGGATCTGGTTGAATTTAATCTTTCACAAGATCTGGTTATATTTAATCTCTCTGAAGATCTGGTTGTACTTAATCTCACTCCGGAACTGGTTAAATTTAAACTTTCAGAATATCTGGTTGTATTTAATCTCAATAAGGATCTGGATAAATTTAACATTTCAGAGGATCTGGTTGAATTTGTTCTCACTGATGATTAGGTTGAATTTATTCACACTGGGGATCTGCCTGAATTTAATCTCACTGAGGATCTGGTTGTATTTAATCACACTGCGGATCTGGTTGATTTTAATCACACTGAGGATCTGGCTGAAGTTATTCACACTGAGGATCTGGTTGAATTTAAACTCTCAGCGGATCTGGCAGTATTTAATGACACTGAGGATCTGCTTGAATTTATTCACACTGAGGATCTGGCTGAATTTAATCTCACTGAGGATCTGGCTGAAGTTAATCACACTGAGGATCTGGTTGAATTTAAACTTTCAGAAGATCTGATTGTATTTAATCCCCCTGACTGTCTGGTTGAATTTAATCGTTCTCAAGATCTGGTTATATTTCATCACACTGAAGATCTGGTTGTATTAAATCACTCTGTGGATCTGGCTGAATTTAAACGTTCAGAAGATCTGGTTGTATTTAATCTCACTGAAGATCTGGTTGTATTTAATCACACTGAGGATCTGGCTAAATTTAAAATTTCAGAGCATCTGGTTGAATTTATTCTCACTGTGGATCTGGTTGTATTTAAGCACAATGAGAACCTGGTTGTATTTAATCTCACTGAGAATCTGGCTAAATTTAAACTTTCAGAGGATCTGGTTGAATTTATTCACACTGATGATCAAGTTGTATTTAATCACACTGAGGATCTGGATGAAGTTAAATACACTGAGGATCTGGTTGATTTTATTCACACTGAGGATCTGGTTGATTTTATTCACACTGAGGATCTGGCTGAAGTTAATCACACTGAGGATCTGGCTGAATTTAATCTCACTGAGGATCTGGCTGAAGTTAATCACACTGAGGATCTGGTTGAATTTAAACTTTCAGAGGATCTGGTTATATTTAATCTTCCTTAAGATCTGGTTGTATTTAATCACACTGAGGATCTGGTTGTATTTAATCACACTGCGGATCTGGTTGAATTTAATCACACTGAGGATCTGGCTGAAGTTATTCACACTGAGGATCTGGTTGAATTTAAACTCTCAGCGGATCTGGCTGAAGTTAATGACACTGAGGATCTGGTTGAATTTAAACTCTCAGCGGATCTGGCTGAAGTTAATGACACTGAGGATCTGGTTGAATTTACTCACACTGAGGATCTGCCTGAATTTAATCTCACTGAGGATCTGGTTGAATTTAAACTTTCAGAAGATCTCGTTGTATTTAATCAAACTGAGGATCTTGCTAAATTTAAACTTTCAGAGGATCTGGTTGAAATTATTCTCACTGAGGATCTGGTTGTATTTAATCACACTGCGGATCTGGTTGAATTTATTCACACTGATGATCTGGCTGAAATTAATCTCACTGAGGATTTGGCTGAAGTTAATGACACTGAGGATCTGTTTGAATTTAAACTTTCAGAAGATCTGGTTGTATTTAATCTCACTGAGGAACTGGCAAAATTTAAACTTTCAGAGGATCTGGTTATATTTAATCTCACTGAAGATCTGGTTGTATTTAATCACACTGAGGATCTGGTTGAATTTATTCTCACTGTGGATCTGGTTGTATTTAAGCACAATGAGCATCTGGTTGTATTTAATCTCACTGCAGATCTGGCAGTATTTAATGACACTGAGGACTGTTTGAATTTGTTCACACTGAGGATCTGGCTGAATTTAATCTCACTGAGGATCTGGTTGAAGTTAATCACACTGAGGATCTGGTTGAATTTAAACTTTCAGAAGAACTGATTGTATTTAATCTCCCTGACTGTCTGGTTGAATTTAATCTTTCTCAAGATCTGGTTATATTTATTCTCACTGAAGATCTGGTTGTATTAAATCACTCTGTGGATCTGGCTGAATTTAAACGTTCAGAAGATCTGGTTGTATTTAATCTCACTGAAGATCTGGTTGTATTTAATCACACTGAGGATCTGGCTAAATTTAAACTTTCAGAGCATCTGGCTGAATTTATTCTCACTGTGGATCTGGTTGTATTTAAGCACAATGAGAATCTGGTTGTATTTAATCTCACTGAGGATCTGGCTAAATTTAAACTTTCAGAGGATCTGGCTAAATTTAAACTTTCAGAGGATTTGGATGAATTTCAAATCACTGAGGATCTGGTTGAATTTATTCACACGGAGGATCAAGTTGTATTTAATCACACTGAGGATCTGGATGAAGTTAAATACACTGAGGATCTGGTTGATTTTATTCACATTGAGGATCTGGCTGAAGTTAATCACACTGAGGATCTGGCTGAAGTTAATCACACTGAGGATCTGGTTGAATTTAAACTTACAGAAGATCTGGTTGAATTTATTCACACTGAGGATCTGGCTGAACTTAATCTCACTGAGGATTTGGCTGAAGTTAATCACACTGAGGATCTTGTTGAATTTAAACTTTCAGAAGATCTGGTTGTATTTAATCTCACTGAGTATCTGGCAAAATTTAAACTTTCAGAGGATCTGGTTATATTTAATCTCACTGAAGATCTGGTTGTATTTAATCACACTGAGGATCTGGTTGAATTTATTCTCACTGTGGATCTGGTTGTATTTAATATCACTGAAGATCTGGTTGTATTTAATCACACTGCGGATCTGGTTGAATTTAATCACACTGAGGATCTGGCTGAAGTTATTCACACTGAGGATCTGGTTGAATTTAAACTCTCAGCGGATCTGGCAGTATTTAATGACACTGAGGATCTGCTTGAATTTATTCACACTGAGGATCTGGCTGAATTTAATCTCACTGAGGATCTGGCTGAAGTTAATCACACTGAGGATCTGGTTGAATTTAAACTTTCAGAAGATCTGATTGTATTTAATCCCCCTGACTGTCTGGTTGAATTTAATCGTTCTCAAGATCTGGTTATATTTCATCACACTGAAGATCTGGTTGTATTAAATCACTCTGTGGATCTGGCTGAATTTAAACGTTCAGAAGATCTGGTTGTATTTAATCTCACTGAAGATCTGGTTGTATTTAATCACACTGAGGATCTGGCTAAATTTAAACTTTCAGAGGATCTGGTTGAATTTATTCACACTGATGATCAAGTTGTATTTAATCACACTGAGGATCTGGATGAAGTTAAATACACTGAGGATCTGGTTGATTTTATTCACACTGAGGATCTGGTTGATTTTATTCACACTGAGGATCTGGTTGAATTTAAACTCACTGAGGATCTGGTTGAAGTTAATCACACTGAGGATCTGGTTGAATTTAAACTTTCAGAAGAACTGATTGTATTTAATCTCCCTGACTGTCTGGTTGAATTTAATCTTTCTCAAGATCTGGTTATATTTAATCTCACTGAAGATCTGGTTGTATTAAATCACTCTGTGGATCTGGCTGAATTTAAACGTTCAGAAGATCTGGTTGTATTTAATCTCACTGAAGATCTGGTTGTATTTAATCACACTGAGGATCTGGCTAAATTTAAACTTTCAGAGCATCTGGCTGAATTTATTCTCACTGTGGATCTGGTTGTATTTAAGCACAATGAGAATCTGGTTGTATTTAATCTCACTGAGGATCTGGCTAAATTTAAATTTCAGAGGATCTGGCTAAATTTAAACTTTCAGAGGATTTGCATGAATTTCAAATCACTGAGGATCTGGTTGAATTTATTCACACGGAGGATCAAGTTGTATTTAATCACACTGAGGATCTGGTTGATTTTATTCACATTGAGGATCTGGCTGAAGTTAATCACACTGAGGATCTGGCTGAAGTTAATCACACTGAGGATCTGGTTGAATTTAAACTTACAGAAGATCTGGTTGAATTTATTCACACTGAGGATCTGGCTGAACTTAATCTCACTGAGGATTTGGCTGAAGTTAATCACACTGAGGATCTGGTTGAATTTAAACTTTCAGAAGATCTGGTTGTATTTAATCTCACTGAGGATCTGGCAAAATTTAAACTTTCAGAGGATCTGGTTATATTTAATCTCACTGAAGATCTGGTTGTATTTAATCACACTGAGGATCTGGTTGAATTTATTCTCACTGTGGATCTGGTTGTATTTAATATCACTGAAGATCTGGTTGTATTTAATCACACTGCGGATCTGGTTGAATTTAATCACACTGAGGATCTGGCTGAAGTTATTCACACTGAGGATCTGGTTGAATTTAAACTCTCAGCGGATCTGGCAGTATTTAATGACACTGAGGATCTGCTTGAATTTATTCACACTGAGGATCTGGCTGAATTTAATCTCACTGAGGATCTGGCTGAAGTTAATCACACTGAGGATCTGGTTGAATTTAAACTTTCAGAAGATCTGATTGTATTTAATCCCCCTGACTGTCTGGTTGAATTTAATCGTTCTCAAGATCTGGTTATATTTCATCACACTGAAGATCTGGTTGTATTAAATCACTCTGTGGATCTGGCTGAATTTAAACGTTCAGAAGATCTGGTTGTATTTAATCTCACTGAAGATCTGGTTGTATTTAATCACACTGAGGATCTGGCTAAATTTAAACTTTCAGAGGATCTGGTTGAATTTATTCACACTGATGATCAAGTTGTATTTAATCACACTGAGGATCTGGATGAAGTTAAATACACTGAGGATCTGGTTGATTTTATTCACACTGAGGATCTGGTTGATTTTATTCACACTGAGGATCTGGTTGAATTTAAACTCTCAGCGGATCTGGCTGAAGTTAATGACACTGAGGATCTGGTTGAATTTAAACTCTCAGCGGATCTGGCTGAAGTTAATGACACTGAGGATCTGGTTGAATTTACTCACACTGAGGATCTGCCTGAATTTAATCTCACTGAGGATCTGGTTGAATTTAAACTTTCAGAAGATCTCGTTGTATTTAATCAAACTGAGGATCTTGCTAAATTTAAACTTTCAGAGGATCTGGTTGAAATTATTCTCACTGAGGATCTGGTTGTATTTAATCACACTGCGGATCTGGTTGAATTTATTCACACTGATGATCTGGTTGTATTTAAGCACAATGAGCATCTGGTTGTATTTAATCTCACTGCAGATCTGGCAGTATTTAATGACACTGAGGACTGTTTGAATTTGTTCACACTGAGGATCTGGCTGAATTTAATCTCACTGAGGATCTGGTTGAAGTTAATCACACTGAGGATCTGGTTGAATTTAAACTTTCAGAAGAACTGATTGTATTTAATCTCCCTGACTGTCTGGTTGAATTTAATCTTTCTCAAGATCTGGTTATATTTAATCTCACTGAAGATCTGGTTGTATTAAATCACTCTGTGGATCTGGCTGAATTTAAATGTTCAGAAGATCTGGTTGTATTTAATCTCACTGAAGATCTGGTTGTATTTAATCACACTGAGGATCTGGCTAAATTTAAACTTTCAGAGCATCTGGCTGAATTTATTCTCACTGTGGATCTGGTTGTATTTAAGCACAATGAGAATCTGGTTGTATTTAATCTCACTGAGGATCTGGCTAAATTTAAACTTTCAGAGGATCTGGCTAAATTTAAACTTTCAGAGGATTTGGATGAATTTCAAATCACTGAGGATCTGGTTGAATTTATTCACATGGAGGATCAAGTTGTATTTAATCACACTGAGGATCTGGATGAAGTTAAATACACTGAGGATCTGGTTGATTTTATTCACATTGAGGATCTGGCTGAAGTTAATCACACTGAGGATCTGGCTGAAGTTAATCACACTGAGGATCTGGTTGAATTTAAACTTACAGAAGATCTGGTTGAATTTATTCACACTGAGGATCTGGCTGAACTTAATCACACTGAGGATCTGGTTGAATTTAAACTTTCAGAAGATCTGGTTGTATTTAATCTCACTGAGGATCTGGCAAAATTTAAACTTTCAGAGGATCTGGTTATATTTAATCTCACTGAAGATCTGGTTGTATTTAATCACACTGAGGATCTGGTTGAATTTATTCTCACTGTGGATCTGGTTGTATTTAATATCACTGAAGATCTGGTTGTATTTAATGACACTGAGGATCTGGTTGAATTTCTTCACACTGAGGATCTGGCTGAATTTAATCTCACTGAGGATCTCGCTGAAGTTAATCACACTGAGGATCTGGTTGAATTTAAACTTCCAGAGGATCTGGTTGAATTTATTCTCACTGAAGATCTGGTTATATTTAATCACACTGAGGATCTGGCTAAATTTAAACTTCCAGAGGATCTGGTTATATTTAATCTCACTGAAGATCTGGTTGTATTAAATCACAGTGTGGATCTGGCTGAATTTAAACTTTCAGAATATCTGGTTGACTTTAATCTCAATGAGAATCTGGCTAAACTTTAACTTTCAGAGCATCTGGTTGAATTTATTCTTACTGTGGATCTGGTTGTATTTAAGCACAATGAGAATCTGGTAGTATTTAATCTCACTGAGGATCTGGCTAAATTTCAACTTTCAGAGGATTTGGATGAATTTAAAATCACTGAGGATCTGGTTGAATTTATTCACACTGAGGATCAAGTTGTATTTAATCACACTGAGGATCTGGATGAAGTTAAATACACTGAGGATCTGGTTGATTTTATTCACACTGAGGATCTGGCTGAAGTTAATCACACTGAGGATCTGGCTGAATTTAGTCACACTGAGGATCTGGCTGAATTTAATCTCACTGAGGATCTGGTTGTATTAAATCACACTGTGGATCTGGCTGAATTTAAACTTTCAGAGCATCTGGTTGAATTGATTCTCACTGTGAATCTGGTTGTATTTAAGAACAATGAGCATCTGGTTGTATTTAATCACACTGAAGATCTGCCTAAATTCAAACTTGCAGACGATCTGGTTGTATTTAATCTCAATGAGGATCTGGCAAAATTTAAACTTTCAGAGGATCTGGTTATATTTAATCTCACTGAAGATCTGGTTGTATTTAATCACACTGAGGATCTGGTTGAATTTATTCTCACTGTGGATCTGGTTGTATTTAATCACACAGAGGGTCTGGCTAAATTTAAACTTTCAGAGGATCTGGGTGAATTTATTCTCACTGAGGATCTCGTTGTATTTAATCACAGTGAGGATCTGGTTGAATTTATTCTCACTGAGGATCTGGTTGAATTTATTCTCACTGTGGATCTGGTTGTATTTAAGCACAATGAGCATCTGGTTGTATTTAATCTCACTGCAGATCTGGCAGTATTTAATGACACTGAGGACTGTTTGAATTTGTTCACACTGAGGATCTGGCTGAATTTAATCTCACTGAGGATCTGGTTGAAGTTAATCACACTGAGGATCTGGTTGAATTTAAACTTTCAGAAGAACTGATTGTATTTAATCTCCCTGACTGTCTGGTTGAATTTAATCTTTCTCAAGATCTGGTTATATTTATTCTCACTGAAGATCTGGTTGTATTAAATCACTCTGTGGATCTGGCTGAATTTAAACGTTCAGAAGATCTGGTTGTATTTAATCTCACTGAAGATCTGGTTGTATTTAATCACACTGAGGATCTGGCTAAATTTAAACTTTCAGAGCATCTGGCTGAATTTATTCTCACTGTGGATCTGGTTGTATTTAAGCACAATGAGAATCTGGTTGTATTTAATCTCACTGAGGATCTGGCTAAATTTAAACTTTCAGAGGATCTGGCTAAATTTAAACTTTCAGAGGATTTGGATGAATTTCAAATCACTGAGGATCTGGTTGAATTTATTCACACGGAGGATCAAGTTGTATTTAATCACACTGAGGATCTGGATGAAGTTAAATACACTGAGGATCTGGTTGATTTTATTCACATTGAGGATCTGGCTGAAGTTAATCACACTGAGGATCTGGCTGAAGTTAATCACACTGAGGATCTGGTTGAATTTAAACTTACAGAAGATCTGGTTGAATTTATTCACACTGAGGATCTGGCTGAACTTAATCTCACTGAGGATTTGGCTGAAGTTAATCACACTGAGGATCTTGTTGAATTTAAACTTTCAGAAGATCTGGTTGTATTTAATCTCACTGAGTATCTGGCAAAATTTAAACTTTCAGAGGATCTGGTTATATTTAATCTCACTGAAGATCTGGTTGTATTTAATCACACTGAGGATCTGGTTGAATTTATTCTCACTGTGGATCTGGTTGTATTTAATATCACTGAAGATCTGGTTGTATTTAATCACACTGCGGATCTGGTTGAATTTAATCACACTGAGGATCTGGCTGAAGTTATTCACACTGAGGATCTGGTTGAATTTAAACTCTCAGCGGATCTGGCAGTATTTAATGACACTGAGGATCTGCTTGAATTTATTCACACTGAGGATCTGGCTGAATTTAATCTCACTGAGGATCTGGCTGAAGTTAATCACACTGAGGATCTGGTTGAATTTAAACTTTCAGAAGATCTGATTGTATTTAATCCCCCTGACTGTCTGGTTGAATTTAATCGTTCTCAAGATCTGGTTATATTTCATCACACTGAAGATCTGGTTGTATTAAATCACTCTGTGGATCTGGCTGAATTTAAACGTTCAGAAGATCTGGTTGTATTTAATCTCACTGAAGATCTGGTTGTATTTAATCACACTGAGGATCTGGCTAAATTTAAACTTTCAGAGGATCTGGTTGAATTTATTCACACTGATGATCAAGTTGTATTTAATCACACTGAGGATCTGGATGAAGTTAAATACACTGAGGATCTGGTTGATTTTATTCACACTGAGGATCTGGTTGATTTTATTCACACTGAGGATCTGGTTGAATTTAAACTCACTGAGGATCTGGTTGAAGTTAATCACACTGAGGATCTGGTTGAATTTAAACTTTCAGAAGAACTGATTGTATTTAATCTCCCTGACTGTCTGGTTGAATTTAATCTTTCTCAAGATCTGGTTATATTTAATCTCACTGAAGATCTGGTTGTATTAAATCACTCTGTGGATCTGGCTGAATTTAAACGTTCAGAAGATCTGGTTGTATTTAATCTCACTGAAGATCTGGTTGTATTTAATCACACTGAGGATCTGGCTAAATTTAAACTTTCAGAGCATCTGGCTGAATTTATTCTCACTGTGGATCTGGTTGTATTTAAGCACAATGAGAATCTGGTTGTATTTAATCTCACTGAGGATCTGGCTAAATTTAAATTTCAGAGGATCTGGCTAAATTTAAACTTTCAGAGGATTTGCATGAATTTCAAATCACTGAGGATCTGGTTGAATTTATTCACACGGAGGATCAAGTTGTATTTAATCACACTGAGGATCTGGTTGATTTTATTCACATTGAGGATCTGGCTGAAGTTAATCACACTGAGGATCTGGCTGAAGTTAATCACACTGAGGATCTGGTTGAATTTAAACTTACAGAAGATCTGGTTGAATTTATTCACACTGAGGATCTGGCTGAACTTAATCTCACTGAGGATTTGGCTGAAGTTAATCACACTGAGGATCTGGTTGAATTTAAACTTTCAGAAGATCTGGTTGTATTTAATCTCACTGAGGATCTGGCAAAATTTAAACTTTCAGAGGATCTGGTTATATTTAATCTCACTGAAGATCTGGTTGTATTTAATCACACTGAGGATCTGGTTGAATTTATTCTCACTGTGGATCTGGTTGTATTTAATATCACTGAAGATCTGGTTGTATTTAATCACACTGCGGATCTGGTTGAATTTAATCACACTGAGGATCTGGCTGAAGTTATTCACACTGAGGATCTGGTTGAATTTAAACTCTCAGCGGATCTGGCAGTATTTAATGACACTGAGGATCTGCTTGAATTTATTCACACTGAGGATCTGGCTGAATTTAATCTCACTGAGGATCTGGCTGAAGTTAATCACACTGAGGATCTGGTTGAATTTAAACTTTCAGAAGATCTGATTGTATTTAATCCCCCTGACTGTCTGGTTGAATTTAATCGTTCTCAAGATCTGGTTATATTTCATCACACTGAAGATCTGGTTGTATTAAATCACTCTGTGGATCTGGCTGAATTTAAACGTTCAGAAGATCTGGTTGTATTTAATCTCACTGAAGATCTGGTTGTATTTAATCACACTGAGGATCTGGCTAAATTTAAACTTTCAGAGGATCTGGTTGAATTTATTCACACTGATGATCAAGTTGTATTTAATCACACTGAGGATCTGGATGAAGTTAAATACACTGAGGATCTGGTTGATTTTATTCACACTGAGGATCTGGTTGATTTTATTCACACTGAGGATCTGGTTGAATTTAAACTCTCAGCGGATCTGGCTGAAGTTAATGACACTGAGGATCTGGTTGAATTTAAACTCTCAGCGGATCTGGCTGAAGTTAATGACACTGAGGATCTGGTTGAATTTACTCACACTGAGGATCTGCCTGAATTTAATCTCACTGAGGATCTGGTTGAATTTAAACTTTCAGAAGATCTCGTTGTATTTAATCAAACTGAGGATCTTGCTAAATTTAAACTTTCAGAGGATCTGGTTGAAATTATTCTCACTGAGGATCTGGTTGTATTTAATCACACTGCGGATCTGGTTGAATTTATTCACACTGATGATCTGGTTGTATTTAAGCACAATGAGCATCTGGTTGTATTTAATCTCACTGCAGATCTGGCAGTATTTAATGACACTGAGGACTGTTTGAATTTGTTCACACTGAGGATCTGGCTGAATTTAATCTCACTGAGGATCTGGTTGAAGTTAATCACACTGAGGATCTGGTTGAATTTAAACTTTCAGAAGAACTGATTGTATTTAATCTCCCTGACTGTCTGGTTGAATTTAATCTTTCTCAAGATCTGGTTATATTTAATCTCACTGAAGATCTGGTTGTATTAAATCACTCTGTGGATCTGGCTGAATTTAAATGTTCAGAAGATCTGGTTGTATTTAATCTCACTGAAGATCTGGTTGTATTTAATCACACTGAGGATCTGGCTAAATTTAAACTTTCAGAGCATCTGGCTGAATTTATTCTCACTGTGGATCTGGTTGTATTTAAGCACAATGAGAATCTGGTTGTATTTAATCTCACTGAGGATCTGGCTAAATTTAAACTTTCAGAGGATCTGGCTAAATTTAAACTTTCAGAGGATTTGGATGAATTTCAAATCACTGAGGATCTGGTTGAATTTATTCACATGGAGGATCAAGTTGTATTTAATCACACTGAGGATCTGGATGAAGTTAAATACACTGAGGATCTGGTTGATTTTATTCACATTGAGGATCTGGCTGAAGTTAATCACACTGAGGATCTGGCTGAAGTTAATCACACTGAGGATCTGGTTGAATTTAAACTTACAGAAGATCTGGTTGAATTTATTCACACTGAGGATCTGGCTGAACTTAATCACACTGAGGATCTGGTTGAATTTAAACTTTCAGAAGATCTGGTTGTATTTAATCTCACTGAGGATCTGGCAAAATTTAAACTTTCAGAGGATCTGGTTATATTTAATCTCACTGAAGATCTGGTTGTATTTAATCACACTGAGGATCTGGTTGAATTTATTCTCACTGTGGATCTGGTTGTATTTAATATCACTGAAGATCTGGTTGTATTTAATGACACTGAGGATCTGGTTGAATTTCTTCACACTGAGGATCTGGCTGAATTTAATCTCACTGAGGATCTCGCTGAAGTTAATCACACTGAGGATCTGGTTGAATTTAAACTTCCAGAGGATCTGGTTGAATTTATTCTCACTGAAGATCTGGTTATATTTAATCACACTGAGGATCTGGCTAAATTTAAACTTCCAGAGGATCTGGTTATATTTAATCTCACTGAAGATCTGGTTGTATTAAATCACAGTGTGGATCTGGCTGAATTTAAACTTTCAGAATATCTGGTTGACTTTAATCTCAATGAGAATCTGGCTAAACTTTAACTTTCAGAGCATCTGGTTGAATTTATTCTTACTGTGGATCTGGTTGTATTTAAGCACAATGAGAATCTGGTAGTATTTAATCTCACTGAGGATCTGGCTAAATTTCAACTTTCAGAGGATTTGGATGAATTTAAAATCACTGAGGATCTGGTTGAATTTATTCACACTGAGGATCAAGTTGTATTTAATCACACTGAGGATCTGGATGAAGTTAAATACACTGAGGATCTGGTTGATTTTATTCACACTGAGGATCTGGCTGAAGTTAATCACACTGAGGATCTGGCTGAATTTAGTCACACTGAGGATCTGGCTGAATTTAATCTCACTGAGGATCTGGTTGTATTAAATCACACTGTGGATCTGGCTGAATTTAAACTTTCAGAGCATCTGGTTGAATTGATTCTCACTGTGAATCTGGTTGTATTTAAGAACAATGAGCATCTGGTTGTATTTAATCACACTGAAGATCTGCCTAAATTCAAACTTGCAGACGATCTGGTTGTATTTAATCTCAATGAGGATCTGGCAAAATTTAAACTTTCAGAGGATCTGTTTATATTTAATCTCACTGAAGATCTGGTTGTATTTAATCACACTGAGGATCTGGTTGAATTTATTCTCACTGTGGATCTGGTTGTATTTAAGCACAATGAGCATCTGGTTGTATTTAATCTCACTGAAGATCTGGTTGCATTTAATGACACTGAGGATCTGGTTGAATTTATTCACACTGAGGATCTTGCTGAATTTAATCTCACTGAGGATCTGGCTGAAGTTAATCACACTGAGGATGTGGTTGAATTTAACCTTTCAGAAGATCTGATTGTATTTGATCTCCCTGAGTGTCTGGTTGAATTTAATCTTTCTCAAGATCTGGTTATATTTAATCTCACTGAAGATCTGGTTGTATTAAATCACACTGTGGATCTGGCTGAATTTAAACTTTCAGAAGATCTGGTTGTATTTAATCTCACTGTAGATCTGGTTGTATTTAATCACACTGAGGATCTGGCTAAAGTTAAACTTTCAGAGCATCTGGTTGAATTTATTCTCACTGTGGATCTGGTTGTATTTAAGCACAATGAATATCTGGTTGTATTTAATCTCACTGAGGATCTGGCTAAATTTAAACTTTCAGAATATCTGGTTGTCTTTAATCTTAATGAGAATCTGGCTAAATTTAAAATTCCAGAGGATCTGGTTGAATTTATTCTCACTGTGGATCTGGTTGTAATTAATCACATTGACATCTGGTTGTATTTAATCACTCGAAGATCTGACTGAAGTTAATGACACTGAGGATCAAGTTGTATTTAAACACACTGAGGATCTGGATGAAGTTAAATACACTGAGGATCTGGTTGATTTTAATCACACTGAGGATCTGGTTGAATTTATTTACACTGTGGATCTGGCTGAATTTAATCTCACTGAGGATCTGGCTGAAGTTAATCACACTGAGGATCTGGTTGAATTTAAAATTTCAGAAGATCTGGTTGTATTTAATCTCACTGAGTATCTGGTTGAATTTAAACTTTCTCAAGATCTGGTTATATTTAATCTCACTGAAGATCTGGTTGTATTAAATCATACTGTGGATCTGTCTGAATTTAAACTTTCAGAGCATCTGGTTGAATTTATTCTCACTGTGGATCTGGTTGTATTTAAGAACAATGAGCATCTGGTTGTATTTAATCACACTGAAGATCTGCCTAAATTCAAACTTGCAGAAGATCTGGTTGTATTTAATCTCAATGAGGATCTGGCAAAATTTAAACTTTCAGAGGATCTGGTTATATTTAATCTCACTGAAGATCCGGTTGTATTTAATCACACTGAGGATCTGGTTGAATTTATTCTCACTGTGGATCTGGTTATATTTAATCTCACTGAAGATCTGGTTGTATTAAATCACACTGTGGATCTGGCTGAATTTAAACTTTCAGAAGATCTGGTTGTATTTAATCTCACTGAAGATCTGGTTGTATTTAATCACACTGAGGATCTGGCTAAATTTAAACTTTCAGAGCATCTGGTTGAATTTAAACTTTCAGAGGATCTGGTTGAACTTATTCACACTGAGGATCAAGTTGTATTTAATCACACTGAGGATCTGGATGAAGTTAAATACACTGAGGATCTGGTTGATTTTATTCACACTGAGGATCTGGCTGAAGTTAATCACACTGAGGATCTGGTTGAATTTAAACTTTCAGAAGATCTGGTTGTATTGAATCTCACTGCGGATCTGGCTAAATTTAAACTTTCTGAAGATCTGGTTATATTTAATCTCACTGAAGATCTGGTTGTATTAAATCACACTGTGGATCTGGCTGAATTTAAACTTTTAGAGCATCTGGTTGAATTTATTCTCACTGTGGATCTGGTTGTATTTAAGAACAATGAGCATCTGGTTGTATTTAATCACACTGAAGATCTGCCTAAATTCAAACTTGCAGAAGATCTGGTTGTATTTAATCTCAATGAGGATCTGGCAAAATTTAAACTTTCAGAGGATCTGGTTATATTTAATCTCACTGAAGATCTGGTTGCATTTAATCACACTGAGGATCTGGTTGAATTTATTCTCACTGTGGATCTGGTTGTATTTAATCACACTGAGGATCTGGTTGTATTAAATCACTCTGTGGATCTGGCTGAATTTAAACGTTCAGAAGATCTGGTTGTATTTAATCTCACTGAAGATCTGGTTGTATTTAATCACACTGAGGATCTGGCTAAATTTAAACGTTCAGAGCATCTGGCTGAATTTATTCTCACTGTGGATCTGGTTGTATTTAAGCACAATGAGAATCTGGTTGTATTTAATCTCACTGAGGATCTGGCTAAATTTAAATTTCAGAGGATCTGGCTAAATTTAAACTTTCAGAGGATTTGGATGAATTTCAAATCACTGAGGATCTGGTTGAATTTATTCACACGGAGGATCAAGTTGTATTTAATCACACTGAGGATCTGGTTGATTTTATTCACATTGAGGATCTGGCTGAAGTTAATCACACTGAGGATCTGGCTGAAGTTAATCACACTGAGGATCTGGTTGAATTTAAACTTACAGAAGATCTGGTTGAATTTATTCACACTGAGGATCTGGCTGAACTTAATCTCACTGAGGATTTGGCTGAAGTTAATCACACTGAGGATCTGGTTGAATTTAAACTTTCAGAAGATCTGGTTGTATTTAATCTCACTGAGGATCTGGCAAAATTTAAACTTTCAGAGGATCTGGTTATATTTAATCTCACTGAAGATCTGGTTGTATTTAATCACACTGAGGATCTGGTTGAATTTATTCTCACTGTGGATCTGGTTGTATTTAATATCACTGAAGATCTGGTTGTATTTAATCACACTGCGGATCTGGTTGAATTTAATCACACTGAGGATCTGGCTGAAGTTATTCACACTGAGGATCTGGTTGAATTTAAACTCTCAGCGGATCTGGCAGTATTTAATGACACTGAGGATCTGCTTGAATTTATTCACACTGAGGATCTGGCTGAATTTAATCTCACTGAGGATCTGGCTGAAGTTAATCACACTGAGGATCTGGTTGAATTTAAACTTTCAGAAGATCTGATTGTATTTAATCCCCCTGACTGGTTGAATTTAATCGTTCTCAAGATCTGGTTATATTTCATCACACTGAAGATCTGGTTGTATTAAATCACTCTGTGGATCTGGCTGAATTTAAACGTTCAGAAGATCTGGTTGTATTTAATCTCACTGAAGATCTGGTTGTATTTAATCACACTGAGGATCTGGCTAAATTTAAACTTTCAGAGGATCTGGTTGAATTTATTCACACTGATGATCAAGTTGTATTTAATCACACTGAGGATCTGGATGAAGTTAAATACACTGAGGATCTGGTTGATTTTATTCACACTGAGGATCTGGTTGATTTTATTCACACTGAGGATCTGGTTGAATTTAAACTCTCAGCGGATCTGGCTGAAGTTAATGACACTGAGGATCTGGTTGAATTTAAACTCTCAGCGGATCTGGCTGAAGTTAATGACACTGAGGATCTGGTTGAATTTACTCACACTGAGGATCTGCCTGAATTTAATCTCACTGAGGATCTGGTTGAATTTAAACTTTCAGAAGATCTCGTTGTATTTAATCAAACTGAGGATCTTGCTAAATTTAAACTTTCAGAGGATCTGGTTGAAATTATTCTCACTGAGGATCTGGTTGTATTTAATCACACTGCGGATCTGGTTGAATTTATTCACACTGATGATCTGGTTGTATTTAAGCACAATGAGCATCTGGTTGTATTTAATCTCACTGCAGATCTGGCAGTATTTAATGACACTGAGGACTGTTTGAATTTGTTCACACTGAGGATCTGGCTGAATTTAATCTCACTGAGGATCTGGTTGAAGTTAATCACACTGAGGATCTGGTTGAATTTAAACTTTCAGAAGATCTGGTTGTATTTAATCTCACTGAGGAACTGGCAAAATTTAAACTTTCAGAGGATCTGGTTATATTTAATCTCACTGAAGATCTGGTTGTATTTAATCACACTGAGGATCTGGTTGAATTTATTCTCACTGTGGATCTGGTTGTATTTAAGCACAATGAGCATCTGGTTGTATTTAATCTCACTGCAGATCTGGCAGTATTTAATGACACTGAGGACTGTTTGAATTTGTTCACACTGAGGATCTGGCTGAATTTAATCTCACTGAGGATCTGGTTGAAGTTAATCACACTGAGGATCTGGTTGAATTTAAACTTTCAGAAGAACTGATTGTATTTAATCTCCCTGACTGTCTGGTTGAATTTAATCTTTCTCAAGATCTGGTTATATTTAATCTCACTGAAGATCTGGTTGTATTAAATCACTCTGTGGATCTGGCTGAATTTAAACGTTCAGAAGATCTGGTTGTATTTAATCTCACTGAAGATCTGGTTGTATTTAATCACACTGAGGATCTGGCTAAATTTAAACTTTCAGAGCATCTGGCTGAATTTATTCTCACTGTGGATCTGGTTGTATTTAAGCACAATGAGAATCTGGTTGTATTTAATCTCACTGAGGATCTGGCTAAATTTAAACTTTCAGAGGATCTGGCTAAATTTAAACTTTCAGAGGATTTGGATGAATTTCAAATCACTGAGGATCTGGTTGAATTTATTCACACGGAGGATCAAGTTGTATTTAATCACACTGAGGATCTGGATGAAGTTAAATACACTGAGGATCTGGTTGATTTTATTCACATTGAGGATCTGGCTGAAGTTAATCACACTGAGGATCTGGCTGAAGTTAATCACACTGAGGATCTGGTTGAATTTAAACTTACAGAAGATCTGGTTGAATTTATTCACACTGAGGATCTGGCTGAACTTAATCTCACTGAGGATTTGGCTGAAGTTAATCACACTGAGGATCTTGTTGAATTTAAACTTTCAGAAGATCTGGTTGTATTTAATCTCACTGAGTATCTGGCAAAATTTAAACTTTCAGAGGATCTGGTTATATTTAATCTCACTGAAGATCTGGTTGTATTTAATCACACTGAGGATCTGGTTGAATTTATTCTCACTGTGGATCTGGTTGTATTTAATATCACTGAAGATCTGGTTGTATTTAATCACACTGCGGATCTGGTTGAATTTAATCACACTGAGGATCTGGCTGAAGTTATTCACACTGAGGATCTGGTTGAATTTAAACTCTCAGCGGATCTGGCAGTATTTAATGACACTGAGGATCTGCTTGAATTTATTCACACTGAGGATCTGGCTGAATTTAATCTCACTGAGGATCTGGCTGAAGTTAATCACACTGAGGATCTGGTTGAATTTAAACTTTCAGAAGATCTGATTGTATTTAATCCCCCTGACTGTCTGGTTGAATTTAATCGTTCTCAAGATCTGGTTATATTTCATCACACTGAAGATCTGGTTGTATTAAATCACTCTGTGGATCTGGCTGAATTTAAACGTTCAGAAGATCTGGTTGTATTTAATCTCACTGAAGATCTGGTTGTATTTAATCACACTGAGGATCTGGCTAAATTTAAACTTTCAGAGGATCTGGTTGAATTTATTCACACTGATGATCAAGTTGTATTTAATCACACTGAGGATCTGGATGAAGTTAAATACACTGAGGATCTGGTTGATTTTATTCACACTGAGGATCTGGTTGATTTTATTCACACTGAGGATCTGGTTGAATTTAAACTCACTGAGGATCTGGTTGAAGTTAATCACACTGAGGATCTGGTTGAATTTAAACTTTCAGAAGAACTGATTGTATTTAATCTCCCTGACTGTCTGGTTGAATTTAATCTTTCTCAAGATCTGGTTATATTTAATCTCACTGAAGATCTGGTTGTATTAAATCACTCTGTGGATCTGGCTGAATTTAAACGTTCAGAAGATCTGGTTGTATTTAATCTCACTGAAGATCTGGTTGTATTTAATCACACTGAGGATCTGGCTAAATTTAAACTTTCAGAGCATCTGGCTGAATTTATTCTCACTGTGGATCTGGTTGTATTTAAGCACAATGAGAATCTGGTTGTATTTAATCTCACTGAGGATCTGGCTAAATTTAAATTTCAGAGGATCTGGCTAAATTTAAACTTTCAGAGGATTTGGATGAATTTCAAATCACTGAGGATCTGGTTGAATTTATTCACACGGAGGATCAAGTTGTATTTAATCACACTGAGGATCTGGTTGATTTTATTCACATTGAGGATCTGGCTGAAGTTAATCACACTGAGGATCTGGCTGAAGTTAATCACACTGAGGATCTGGTTGAATTTAAACTTACAGAAGATCTGGTTGAATTTATTCACACTGAGGATCTGGCTGAACTTAATCTCACTGAGGATTTGGCTGAAGTTAATCACACTGAGGATCTGGTTGAATTTAAACTTTCAGAAGATCTGGTTGTATTTAATCTCACTGAGGATCTGGCAAAATTTAAACTTTCAGAGGATCTGGTTATATTTAATCTCACTGAAGATCTGGTTGTATTTAATCACACTGAGGATCTGGTTGAATTTATTCTCACTGTGGATCTGGTTGTATTTAATATCACTGAAGATCTGGTTGTATTTAATCACACTGCGGATCTGGTTGAATTTAATCACACTGAGGATCTGGCTGAAGTTATTCACACTGAGGATCTGGTTGAATTTAAACTCTCAGCGGATCTGGCAGTATTTAATGACACTGAGGATCTGCTTGAATTTATTCACACTGAGGATCTGGCTGAATTTAATCTCACTGAGGATCTGGCTGAAGTTAATCACACTGAGGATCTGGTTGAATTTAAACTTTCAGAAGATCTGATTGTATTTAATCCCCCTGACTGTCTGGTTGAATTTAATCGTTCTCAAGATCTGGTTATATTTCATCACACTGAAGATCTGGTTGTATTAAATCACTCTGTGGATCTGGCTGAATTTAAACGTTCAGAAGATCTGGTTGTATTTAATCTCACTGAAGATCTGGTTGTATTTAATCACACTGAGGATCTGGCTAAATTTAAACTTTCAGAGGATCTGGTTGAATTTATTCACACTGATGATCAAGTTGTATTTAATCACACTGAGGATCTGGATGAAGTTAAATACACTGAGGATCTGGTTGATTTTATTCACACTGAGGATCTGGTTGATTTTATTCACACTGAGGATCTGGTTGAATTTAAACTCTCAGCGGATCTGGCTGAAGTTAATGACACTGAGGATCTGGTTGAATTTAAACTCTCAGCGGATCTGGCTGAAGTTAATGACACTGAGGATCTGGTTGAATTTACTCACACTGAGGATCTGCCTGAATTTAATCTCACTGAGGATCTGGTTGAATTTAAACTTTCAGAAGATCTCGTTGTATTTAATCAAACTGAGGATCTTGCTAAATTTAAACTTTCAGAGGATCTGGTTGAAATTATTCTCACTGAGGATCTGGTTGTATTTAATCACACTGCGGATCTGGTTGAATTTATTCACACTGATGATCTGGTTGTATTTAAGCACAATGAGCATCTGGTTGTATTTAATCTCACTGCAGATCTGGCAGTATTTAATGACACTGAGGACTGTTTGAATTTGTTCACACTGAGGATCTGGCTGAATTTAATCTCACTGAGCATCTGGTTGAAGTTAATCACACTGAGGATCTGGTTGAATTTAAACTTTCAGAAGAACTGATTGTATTTAATCTCCCTGACTGTCTGGTTGAATTTAATCTTTCTCAAGATCTGGTTATATTTAATCTCACTGAAGATCTGGTTGTATTAAATCACTCTGTGGATCTGGCTGAATTTAAACGTTCAGAAGATCTGGTTGTATTTAATCTCACTGAAGATCTGGTTGTATTTAATCACACTGAGGATCTGGCTAAATTTAAACTTTCAGAGCATCTGGCTGAATTTATTCTCACTGTGGATCTGGTTGTATTTAAGCACAATGAGAATCTGGTTGTATTTAATCTCACTGAGGATCTGGCTAAATTTAAACTTTCAGAGGATCTGGCTAAATTTAAACTTTCAGAGGATTTGGATGAATTTCAAATCACTGAGGATCTGGTTGAATTTATTCACATGGAGGATCAAGTTGTATTTAATCACACTGAGGATCTGGATGAAGTTAAATACACTGAGGATCTGGTTGATTTTATTCACATTGAGGATCTGGCTGAAGTTAATCACACTGAGGATCTGGCTGAAGTTAATCACACTGAGGATCTGGTTGAATTTAAACTTACAGAAGATCTGGTTGAATTTATTCACACTGAGGATCTGGCTGAACTTAATCACACTGAGGATCTGGTTGAATTTAAACTTTCAGAAGATCTGGTTGTATTTAATCTCACTGAGGATCTGGCAAAATTTAAACTTTCAGAGGATCTGGTTATATTTAATCTCACTGAAGATCTGGTTGTATTTAATCACACTGAGGATCTGGTTGAATTTATTCTCACTGTGGATCTGGTTGTATTTAATATCACTGAAGATCTGGTTGTATTTAATGACACTGAGGATCTGGTTGAATTTCTTCACACTGAGGATCTGGCTGAATTTAATCTCACTGAGGATCTCGCTGAAGTTAATCACACTGAGGATCTGGTTGAATTTAAACTTCCAGAGGATCTGGTTGAATTTATTCTCACTGAAGATCTGGTTATATTTAATCACACTGAGGATCTGGCTAAATTTAAACTTCCAGAGGATCTGGTTATATTTAATCTCACTGAAGATCTGGTTGTATTAAATCACAGTGTGGATCTGGCTGAATTTAAACTTTCAGAATATCTGGTTGACTTTAATCTCAATGAGAATCTGGCTAAACTTTAACTTTCAGAGCATCTGGTTGAATTTATTCTTACTGTGGATCTGGTTGTATTTAAGCACAATGAGAATCTGGTAGTATTTAATCTCACTGAGGATCTGGCTAAATTTCAACTTTCAGAGGATTTGGATGAATTTAAAATCACTGAGGATCTGGTTGAATTTATTCACACTGAGGATCAAGTTGTATTTAATCACACTGAGGATCTGGATGAAGTTAAATACACTGAGGATCTGGTTGATTTTATTCACACTGAGGATCTGGCTGAAGTTAATCACACTGAGGATCTGGCTGAATTTAGTCACACTGAGGATCTGGCTGAATTTAATCTCACTGAGGATCTGGTTGTATTAAATCACACTGTGGATCTGGCTGAATTTAAACTTTCAGAGCATCTGGTTGAATTGATTCTCACTGTGAATCTGGTTGTATTTAAGAACAATGAGCATCTGGTTGTATTTAATCACACTGAAGATCTGCCTAAATTCAAACTTGCAGACGATCTGGTTGTATTTAATCTCAATGAGGATCTGGCTAAATTTAAACTTTCAGAGGATCTGGTTGAATTTATTCACACTGATGATCAAGTTGTATTTAATCACACTGAGGATCTGGATGAAGTTAAATACACTGAGGATCTGGTTGATTTTATTCACACTGAGGATCTGGTTGATTTTATTCACACTGAGGATCTGGTTGAATTTAAACTCTCAGCGGATCTGGCTGAAGTTAATGACACTGAGGATCTGGTTGAATTTAAACTCTCAGCGGATCTGGCTGAAGTTAATGACACTGAGGATCTGGTTGAATTTACTCACACTGAGGATCTGCCTGAATTTAATCTCACTGAGGATCTGGTTGAATTTAAACTTTCAGAAGATCTCGTTGTATTTAATCAAACTGAGGATCTTGCTAAATTTAAACTTTCAGAGGATCTGGTTGAAATTATTCTCACTGAGGATCTGGTTGTATTTAATCACACTGCGGATCTGGTTGAATTTATTCACACTGATGATCTGGTTGTATTTAAGCACAATGAGCATCTGGTTGTATTTAATCTCACTGCAGATCTGGCAGTATTTAATGACACCGAGGACTGTTTGAATTTGTTCACACTGAGGATCTGGCTGAATTTAATCTCACTGAGCATCTGGTTGAAGTTAATCACACTGAGGATCTGGTTGAATTTAAACTTTCAGAAGAACTGATTGTATTTAATCTCCCTGACTGTCTGGTTGAATTTAATCTTTCTCAAGATCTGGTTATATTTAATCTCACTGAAGATCTGGTTGTATTAAATCACTCTGTGGATCTGGCTGAATTTAAACGTTCAGAAGATCTGGTTGTATTTAATCTCACTGAAGATCTGGTTGTATTTAATCACACTGAGGATCTGGCTAAATTTAAACTTTCAGAGCATCTGGCTGAATTTATTCTCACTGTGGATCTGGTTGTATTTAAGCACAATGAGAATCTGGTTGTATTTAATCTCACTGAGGATCTGGCTAAATTTAAACTTTCAGAGGATCTGGCTAAATTTAAACTTTCAGAGGATTTGGATGAATTTCAAATCACTGAGGATCTGGTTGAATTTATTCACATGGAGGATCAAGTTGTATTTAATCACACTGAGGATCTGGATGAAGTTAAATACACTGAGGATCTGGTTGATTTTATTCACATTGAGGATCTGGCTGAAGTTAATCACACTGAGGATCTGGCTGAAGTTAATCACACTGAGGATCTGGTTGAATTTAAACTTACAGAAGATCTGGTTGAATTTATTCACACTGAGGATCTGGCTGAACTTAATCACACTGAGGATCTGGTTGAATTTAAACTTTCAGAAGATCTGGTTGTATTTAATCTCACTGAGGATCTGGCAAAATTTAAACTTTCAGAGGATCTGGTTATATTTAATCTCACTGAAGATCTGGTTGTATTTAATCACACTGAGGATCTGGTTGAATTTATTCTCACTGTGGATCTGGTT
Organism: Hemitrygon akajei; assembly: GCF_048418815.1. Classification (NCBI taxonomy): domain Eukaryota; kingdom Metazoa; phylum Chordata; class Chondrichthyes; order Myliobatiformes; family Dasyatidae; genus Hemitrygon; species Hemitrygon akajei. The sequence goes on along the minus strand of NC_133132.1, from coordinate 177,087,426 downwards.
GTATTTAATATCACTGAAGATCTGGTTGTATTTAATGACACTGAGGATCTGGTTGAATTTCTTCACACTGAGGATCTGGCTGAATTTAATCTCACTGAGGATCTCGCTGAAGTTAATCACACTGAGGATCTGGTTGAATTTAAACTTCCAGAGGATCTGGTTGAATTTATTCTCACTGAAGATCTGGTTATATTTAATCACACTGAGGATCTGGCTAAATTTAAACTTCCAGAGGATCTGGTTATATTTAATCTCACTGAAGATCTGGTTGTATTAAATCACAGTGTGGATCTGGCTGAATTTAAACTTTCAGAATATCTGGTTGACTTTAATCTCAATGAGAATCTGGCTAAACTTTAACTTTCAGAGCATCTGGTTGAATTTATTCTTACTGTGGATCTGGTTGTATTTAAGCACAATGAGAATCTGGTAGTATTTAATCTCACTGAGGATCTGGCTAAATTTCAACTTTCAGAGGATTTGGATGAATTTAAAATCACTGAGGATCTGGTTGAATTTATTCACACTGAGGATCAAGTTGTATTTAATCACACTGAGGATCTGGATGAAGTTAAATACACTGAGGATCTGGTTGATTTTATTCACACTGAGGATCTGGCTGAAGTTAATCACACTGAGGATCTGGCTGAATTTAGTCACACTGAGGATCTGGCTGAATTTAATCTCACTGAGGATCTGGTTGTATTAAATCACACTGTGGATCTGGCTGAATTTAAACTTTCAGAGCATCTGGTTGAATTGATTCTCACTGTGAATCTGGTTGTATTTAAGAACAATGAGCATCTGGTTGTATTTAATCACACTGAAGATCTGCCTAAATTCAAACTTGCAGACGATCTGGTTGTATTTAATCTCAATGAGGATCTGGCAAAATTTAAACTTTCAGAGGATCTGTTTATATTTAATCTCACTGAAGATCTGGTTGTATTTAATCACACTGAGGATCTGGTTGAATTTATTCTCACTGTGGATCTGGTTGTATTTAAGCACAATGAGCATCTGGTTGTATTTAATCTCACTGAAGATCTGGTTGCATTTAATGACACTGAGGATCTGGTTGAATTTATTCACACTGAGGATCTTGCTGAATTTAATCTCACTGAGGATCTGGCTGAAGTTAATCACACTGAGGATGTGGTTGAATTTAACCTTTCAGAAGATCTGATTGTATTTGATCTCCCTGAGTGTCTGGTTGAATTTAATCTTTCTCAAGATCTGGTTATATTTAATCTCACTGAAGATCTGGTTGTATTAAATCACACTGTGGATCTGGCTGAATTTAAACTTTCAGAAGATCTGGTTGTATTTAATCTCACTGTAGATCTGGTTGTATTTAATCACACTGAGGATCTGGCTAAAGTTAAACTTTCAGAGCATCTGGTTGAATTTATTCTCACTGTGGATCTGGTTGTATTTAAGCACAATGAATATCTGGTTGTATTTAATCTCACTGAGGATCTGGCTAAATTTAAACTTTCAGAATATCTGGTTGTCTTTAATCTTAATGAGAATCTGGCTAAATTTAAAATTCCAGAGGATCTGGTTGAATTTATTCTCACTGTGGATCTGGTTGTAATTAATCACATTGACATCTGGTTGTATTTAATCACTCGAAGATCTGACTGAAGTTAATGACACTGAGGATCAAGTTGTATTTAAACACACTGAGGATCTGGATGAAGTTAAATACACTGAGGATCTGGTTGATTTTAATCACACTGAGGATCTGGTTGAATTTATTTACACTGAGGATCTGGCTGAATTTAATCTCACTGAGGATCTGGCTGAAGTTAATCACACTGAGGATCTGGTTGAATTTAAAATTTCAGAAGATCTGGTTGTATTTAATCTCACTGAGTATCTGGTTGAATTTAAACTTTCTCAAGATCTGGTTATATTTAATCTCACTGAAGATCTGGTTGTATTAAATCATACTGTGGATCTGTCTGAATTTAAACTTTCAGAGCATCTGGTTGAATTTATTCTCACTGTGGATCTGGTTGTATTTAAGAACAATGAGCATCTGGTTGTATTTAATCACACTGAAGATCTGCCTAAATTCAAACTTGCAGAAGATCTGGTTGTATTTAATCTCAATGAGGATCTGGCAAAATTTAAACTTTCAGAGGATCTGGTTATATTTAATCTCACTGAAGATCCGGTTGTATTTAATCACACTGAGGATCTGGTTGAATTTATTCTCACTGTGGATCTGGTTATATTTAATCTCACTGAAGATCTGGTTGTATTTAATCACACTGAGGATCTGGCTAAATTTAAACTTTCAGAGCATCTGGTTGAATTTAAACTTTCAGAGGATCTGGTTGAACTTATTCACACTGAGGATCAAGTTGTATTTAATCACACTGAGGATCTGGATGAAGTTAAATACACTGAGGATCTGGTTGATTTTATTCACACTGAGGATCTGGCTGAAGTTAATCACACTGAGGATCTGGTTGAATTTAAACTTTCAGAAGATCTGGTTGTATTGAATCTCACTGCGGATCTGGCTAAATTTAAACTTTCTGAAGATCTGGTTATATTTAATCTCACTGAAGATCTGGTTGTATTAAATCACACTGTGGATCTGGCTGAATTTAAACTTTTAGAGCATCTGGTTGAATTTATTCTCACTGTGGATCTGGTTGTATTTAAGAACAATGAGCATCTGGTTGTATTTAATCACACTGAAGATCTGCCTAAATTCAAACTTGCAGAAGATCTGGTTGTATTTAATCTCAATGAGGATCTGGCAAAATTTAAACTTTCAGAGGATCTGGTTATATTTAATCTCACTGAAGATCTGGTTGCATTTAATCACACTGAGGATCTGGTTGAATTTATTCTCACTGTGGATCTGGTTGTATTTAAGCACAATGAGCATCTGGTTGTATTTAATCTCACTGAAGATCTGGTTGTATTTAATCACACTGAGGATCTGGTTGTAATTAATCACAATGAGCATCTGGTTGTATTTAATCACTCGAAGATCTGGCTGAAGTTAATGACACTGAGGATCTGGTTGAATTTAAACTTTCAGAGGATCTGGTTGAATTTATTCTCACTGTGGATCTGGTTGTAATTAATCACAATGAGCCTCTGGTTGTATTTAATCACTCGAAGATCTGGCTGAAGTTAATGACACTGAGGATCTGGTTGAATTTATTCACACTGAGGATCTGGCTGAATTTAATCTCACTGAGGATCTGGCTGAAGTTAATCACACTGAGGATCTTGTTGAATTTAAACTTTCAGAAGATCTGATTGTATTTAATCTCACTGAGTATCTGGTTGAATTTAAACTTTCTCAAGATCTGGTTATATTTAATCTCACTGAAGATCTGGTTGTATTTAATCACAGAGGATCTGGCTAAATTTAATCTTTCAGAGCATCTGGTTGAATTTATTCTCACTGTTGATCTGGTTGTATTTAAGCACAATGAGCATCTGGTTGTATTTAATCACACTGAAGATCTGGCTGAAGTGAATGACACTGAGGATCTGGTTGAATTTAAACTTTCAGAAGATCTGATTGTATTTAATCTCACTGAGTATCTGGTTGAATTTAAACTTTCTCAAGATCTGGTTATATTTAATCTCACTGATGATCTGGTTGTATTTAATCACACTGAGGATCTGGCTAAATTTAAACTTTCAGAGCATCTGGTTGAATTTATTCTCACTGTGGATCTGGTTGTATTTAAGCACAATGAGCATCTGGTTGTATTTAATCACACTGAAGATCTGCCTGTTATGCCGTCGGCCCCCTCCTTTGTGAGAATCTCAAGAACCCTAGTCAAGGGGGGGTCAACTGACCCAAAAGAGGAAGAGACGTGCTGAATAGACACAGCAAAATAGGAGACAGAGAGAGAGACCACGTTCTCCCAAGAAGCAGAATAAAGGTGACCTTGACTATTGTCTCATGGAGACCACGTGAAAAGCCCTCGGGCAAAGTGGGCTGGTTGAGAGAGAGATCGCATCACCTGCAACTTGATTGACACCTGCGATCCCGTGAAGAAGTATAAAGGAGTGTCTGGGGGGGGGGGGGAACCCTCAGACGCACCCAGGAGACACCAAGGAAGCACGATACCGATTCCCGTGGGAGCGGGACACCATTTTGAAGGAAGCCACGTGCGTTAGATTCCGAATTTGAATCTGTGGCCAGAGCCAACGAAAGACTGCTTTTAACTAACAACGGGGAAGTCTGCTCCCCGGATTCCAAGGATCTGCTCTGCCAAGACGACGGGCAAGTGTTTATCTTTTCTAAATCATCTCTCTCTCTCTCTACAACGTGAAAACCCCAGCAGTTCCCAAAAGGGAAAAGCCTGCAAACTTCTGAGTGACTCTTTATATTTCAATTGGACTCAGTATTACCCCTAGACAACTATAGAGCTTATTTCTGATTGATTATTATTACACCGGTGTTTTAGATTGAGTTTTGATGATCTGAATGTTTTGTATTAACCATACGTTTGTGCCCTTGTTGAATAAAACGTTTGAAACTAGTAGCATCCGACTCAGCTGATCCATCTATCTTTGCTGGTAAATTACCTGGTTACGGGGTTACGTAACAAGTGGGGTTCTCGTCCCGGGATTTGAAACCAAATGGGAGGGTCAGTGAATCGGGCTGTAAGTCCAAACTTAAATCTGGTTACGCAGGTAGCCAGACGGGAAACCAGCAAAGATGGATGTGGGTGAATTTATGAGAAACCCGACGGTAGAGGCGCTAGGGAAGGCTACAAAATCAGACTTGGTAAATTTGGCGCAGGTGTTAGACCTCACAGCGGTGAAGCCAGCAATGAAAAAGCAGGAAGTGCGAAGGGTCATACAACAGCATTACGTTGGGAAGAAGGTGTTTGCAGCTGAGGATTTGGAAAATATTCCCGAAAGGAGATTAGCGAGTGGGGCAGAGCAGGCAGAGTTGGAGAAAGCAAGGCTGGCCCATGAGCTTAAAGTAAAGCAGCTAGAAGTAGAAGCAGCTGAGAAGGCTGCAGAAAGAGCTGCGAGGGAAAGGGATGCAGAGAGAGCTGAAAAGGCTGCGGAAAGAGAGCATGTGTTCAAACTAAAGCAGCTAGAAGCAGAAGAGAAAGAGAAACAAAGGAGCCATGAATTGGAGCTGAACAGGCGAAGGCAGGAGCGAAGAGCTCAAGGGGAAGAGAGAGAGAGAGGAGGGGTTTGATGTTAGTCGGGCGTTGAGGTTGGTCCCCCCCCCCCCCCCCCGTTCGAGGAGACGGATGTTGATAGTTATTTCTTGCTTTTTGAGAAGGTGGCAGTGAATCAGAAGTGGCCCAGAGAGCAGTGGGTGGCATTGTTACAAAGTGTGTTACGAGGGAAAGCACAGCGGGTATATGCCGCGCTGCCCACAGAAAGGGACGGGAATTATGATCAAGTAAAGGAGGCCATTCTCCGAGGTTACGAGTTAGTACCTGAGGCGTATAGACAAAGGTTCCGAAATTTAAAAAGAGGGTGGAATCAAACGTATACCGAGCTAGCCCATGAGAAGGGTGTGCTCTTGGACCGTTGGTGCACCGCTGAAAAGGTGGCCGAGAACTATGGGCGTCTCAGGGAGCTAGTTTTGATTGAGGAATTTAAAAGTTGCGTTCCGGAAGAGATCCGAACGTATTTAAATGAGAGGACGAATCAGTCCATCTCAGAGATGGCTAGGGTCACAGATGAATATACCCTAACCCACAAGACAAAGTTTTCCTCACCAAAAAGTTACCCGAGAGACCGTCGGAATGGTAGGGAAAGTCCGCTGGCTAAGGGAGAAACTCCGCCGGGAGCTAGCACAAAAAGTGAGGATAACAGACAGGAAACCTGGAGATCTCCTGGTTTAACCTGTTTTAATTGTGGAAAGGTGGGACATATTGCATCAAAATGCCCTGCTCTGAGGAAGGAGCCAGAAAAAGGGAAAGCAGCTATCACTATAGGCTGTATTGCGTCGATCAGAAAATCGACAAGAGGGCCCCAGGTAGATGGAATACAGGAGGGGCGGGAGACATTTAGTTCCGAAGGAACCGTGGCTTTGAGGGAAGGGGACCCCCCAATCCCCGTACGAATTTGGAGAGACACAGGGGCGGAACTATTGAGAGAGTCGGTTCTCTCTGAGACTGAACTGGAGGCAGAGCCAGAGGGTTATTATCTCTAGGAGGGGGTGTTGATGAGTAAGTGGAGACCCCCTGCGGTGCCGGCCGATGAGGACTGGGTGGTGATACATCAGATAGTAGTCCCGACAGTATATCGGGACGAAATTCTTGACTTAGCCCATAAGGGACCTTTAGGCGGGCATTTAGGAATAAAGAAGACAGTGGAGCGGGTTCAGAGAGAGTTCTATTGGCCAAACCTGAGAAAAGATGTTACTGAGTATTGTAAAAGATGTCATACATGCCAGGTGGTGGGTAAGCCGAATCAAGTTATCCCTAAGGCCCCCCTCCGACCTATCCCCGCATGTGAGGAGCCTTTCTCCCGAGTCATTGTGGATTTTGTGGGACCCTTACCTAAAACTGCGAGTGGGCGGCAGTATATCATGACCCTGATGTGTGCCGCTACACGATTTCCCGAGGCCGTGCCTCTGGGTAGTATTAGGACCTCTGCGGTGGTGAAGGCCCTTATTAAATTCTTTACCACCGTGGGGCTGCCCAAGGAGATACAATCAGACCAGGGGAGTACATTTACGTCGAGCACATTTCGGCAGATGATGACCCAGCTAGGGGTGAAGCAGATTATGGCCTCTGCGTATCACCCGGAGTCACAGGGAGTGTTGGAAAGGTTCCACGCTACCCTAAAGACCATGCTTAAAGCTTATTGTCAGGAGAACGTTCGAGACTGGGATGAGGCTTTACCCCTTTTGTTATTTGCCGTACGAGATACAGTCCAGTGCTCCCTGGGGTTCAGTCCGTTCGAGCTGGTTTTCGGTCACAGGCCCAGGGGACCCCTAACCCTACTGAAAGAAAAATGGTCTAACCCGACCACCCAAGTCAGTGTGATCGACTATGTGCTGAAATTCCGGGAAAGGCTGCGTAAAGTATGCGCCTTGGCAAACGAAAACCTTAAAGCCTCTCAGGAAAAAATGGGTCAGTGGTATAACCCGAGAGCGAGAGAACGAGAGTTTCACGTGGGCGACCGGGTCTTGGTCCTATTCCCGGTAGCTACCCACCCCCTGGGGGCGAGGTTTCAAGGACCATATACAGTGCGTAAGAAAATAGACTCGCTGAATTACGTGATTGAAACCCCCGACCGACGAAAGCCGACCCAGTTAGTTCACGTGAACATGATAAAAGGGTATCACGAACCCACCCCCACGGTTGTTGGCGCGGCCATGAAAGCCGATGAGGTAGAGGGGGATGGTAAGGAGGGACCAGAACGGTTTGACAAGATAGGTATAGTCCCTACCAGATTAGAGAACTCTGTCGTATTGGAGAATCTTGCGGATAAAGTTGGCCACTTAAAGCCTGAACAGCGGGAGCAGGTAATACAGCTCGTTAACCGGCATGCAGACTTATGTCCAGATGTTCCCCGATGGTGTAGTGGGACGCAACATGATGTGATAGTTACCTCAACCCAACCTATTAAACAAGCCCCTTATCGGATGAATCCTGAAAAGAGCCAGCTAGTAGAGAAGGAGATTGAACATATGCTAGCTGCTGGGATAATCCGCGAATCCTCTTCCGCGTGGGCTTCTCCTTGCGTGGTTGTCCCAAAGCCGGACGGGACCATAAGATTCTGTACCGATTATCGGAAGGTCAACGCGGTCACCCAGACAGATGCTTACCCTATTCCCCGGGTGGATGATTGCATTGATCAAGTGGGGAAGGCAAGGTACATCACAAAAATTGACTTGTTAAAGGGGTACTGGTGCGTTCCGTTAACGGACAGGGCTCGAGAGATTTCAGCCTTTGTCACCCCGTCCGGGTTGTACGAGTACAACGTTATGCCGTTTGGGATGAAAAATGCCCCAGGGACATTTCAGCGGATGATAGACGCTGTGATAAAGGGGTTAACCCACACCAAGGCTTATCTTGACGATGTGGTAGTTTGGAATGACACCTGGGAGGAGCATCTGGGGGCTGTAGAAAGTTGTTTACCCGAATGTCGGCAGCCCACCTTACTGTAAAGCTCGCCAAGAGTGAGTTTGGTCATGCCACGATCACCTATCTGGGGTATGTGGTGGGAGATGGGCAGTTGGCCCCTGTGCAGGCGAAGGTCCGGGCTATTTCTGAGGTCCCGGTACCCTCCAATAAAAGGGCCCTGAGGAGGTTTCTGGGCATGGTGGGATACTACCGGAAATTCTGTAAAAATTTCGCGGACATTGCGCTCCCCCTTACAAAATTACTGCAGAAGGAGGAAAAATTTGAGTGGGGTCATTCTTGTCAGAATGCCTTTGAAAAGTTAAAAGCCGTACTGTGCCATGACCCGGTGTTAAAAGCGCCCGATCTGTTAACCCCCTTCTCCTTGGCCACGGACGCCAGCGATGAGGCGGCAGGAGCAGTCCTATTGCAGCAAGCCGGGGATGGAGTGGAGCACCCGGTAGCATATTTCTCTCGGAAGTTCAATAGACACCAGAGGAATTACTCTACCGTGGAAAAGGAATTGTTAGCGCTTGTGTTGGCGATACAACATTTCGAAGTGTACATTTGTCCGGCGCAAAGACCCCTAGTGGTCTATACCGATCACAACCCGCTGGTATTCTTGGACAATATGAAAAATAAAAACAGAAGGTTATTAAGCTGGAGTCTGATGCTGCAGGAATTCGATATTAAGATCCAGCACATAAAGGGGAGTGATAATGTGCTAGCGGATTGTTTATCCAGGTGCTGAATTAAATGTAAGATGTATGGCTCTGTAGTTCAAACGAAAAGCTTGTGTGTTGTATTAGAAAAAAACCCCTATAAGACCCATTGAGCTGAAGTCTGATGCTACCAGGCGTTAGTATGGCACGTGAGGGTAAGGTATTAAAGAAAAGGGGCACTGTACTTGTTACCTGTTTCGATCCTGACTTGAATGTATAACAGTAGTACTCTGTGAAGAGAAAAGCTTGTGTAGTATGTAGATTAAAAAAAAAAGTCCTGTACCAACCTGTTTTTAACCGCTGGTTAAAAACCCGATATGGGGGGAGGTGTTATGCCGTCGGCCCACTCCTTTGTGAGAATCACAAGAGCCCTAGTCGGGGGGGGGGGGGGGGGGTCAACTGACCCAAGAGAGAAAGAGACGTGCTGAATAGACACAGGAAAATGGGAGAGAGAGAGAGAAACAACGTTCTCCCAAGAAGCAGAATAAAGGCGACATTGACCGTTGTCTCATGGAGACCACGTGAAAAGCCCTCGGGCAAAGTGGGCTGGTTGAGAGAGAGAGATCGCATCACCTGCAACCTGATTGACACCTGCGATCCCGTGAAGAAGTATAAAGGAGGGTCTGAGGGGGGGAAACCCTCAGACGCACCAAGGAAGCACGATATCGATTCCTGTGGGAGCGGGAAGCCATTCTGAAGGAAGCCACGTGCGTTAGATTCCAAATTGTGAATCTGTGGCTAGAACCAACGAAAGACTGCTTTTAGCTAACAACGGGGAAGCCTGCTCCCTGATTCCAAGGATTTGCTCTGTAAAGACAACGAGCAAGTGTTTATATTTTCTAAATCATCTCTCTCTCTACAACGTGAAAACCCCAGCGGTTCCCAAAAGGGAAAAGCCTGCGAACTTCTGAGTGATTCTTTATATTTCAATTGGACTCAGTATTACCCCTAGACAACTATAGAGCTTATTTCTGATTGACTATTATTACACCGGTGTTTTAGATTGAGTTTTGATGATGTATATGATCTGAATGTTTTGTATTAACCATACGCTTGTGCACTTTTTTTTGAATAAAACGTTTGAAACTAGTAGCATCCGACTCAGCTGATCCCGCTATCTTTGCTGGTAAATTACCTGGTTACGGGGTTACGTAACAATTCACACTGAGGATCTGGCTGAACTTAATCTCACTGAGGATTTGGCTGAAGTTAATGACACTGAGGATCTGGCAAAATTTAAAATTTCAGAGGATCTGGTTGAATTTATTCTCACTGTGGATCTGGTTGTAATTAATCACAATGAGCATCTGGTTGTATTTAATCACTCGAAGATCTGGCTGAAGTTAATGACACTGAGGATCTGGTTGAATTTATTCGCACTGAGAATCTGGCTAAATTTAATCTCACTGAGGATCTGGCTGAATTTAATCTCACTGAGGATCTGGCTGAATTTAATCTCACTGAGGATATGGTTGAATTTAAACTTTCAGAAGATCTGATTGTATTTAATCTCACTGAAGATCTGGTTGTATTAAATCAGACTGTGGATCTGGCTGAATTTAAAATTTCAGAAGATCTGGTTGTATTTAATCTCACTGTAGATCTGGTTGTATTTAATCACACTGAGGATCTGGCTAAATTTAAACTTTCAGAGCATCTGCTTGAATATATTCTCACTGTGGATCTGGTTGTATTTAAACACAATGAGCATCTGGTTGTATTTAATCACACTGAAGATCTGCCTAAATTCAAACTTGCAGAAGATCTGGTTGTATTTAATCTCAATGAGGATCTGGCTAAAGTTAAACTTTCAGAGGATTTGGCTAAATTTAAACTTTCAGAGGATCTGGATGAATTTAAACTCACTGAGGATCTGGTTGAATTTATTCACACTGAGGATCTGGCGAAATTTAAACCTTCAGCGGATCTGGTTGAATTTATTCTCACTGATGATCAGGTTGAATATATTCACACTGAGGATCCGGTTGAATTTATTCTCACTGTGGATCTGGTTGTAAATAATCACAATGAGCATCTGGTTGTATTTAATCACACTGAGGATCTGTCTGAAGTTAATGACATTGAGGATCTGGTTGAATTTATTCACACTGAGGATCTGGCTGAATTTAATCTCACTGAGGATCTGGCTGAAGTTAATCACACTGAGGATCTGGTTGAATTTAAACTTTCAGAAGTTCTGGTTGTATTTAATCTCACTGAGGATCTGGCTAAATTTAAACTTTCAGAAGATCTGGTTATATTTAATCTCACTGAAGATGTGGTTGTATTAAATCACACTGGATCTGGCTAAATTTAAACTTTCAGAGCATCTGGATGAATTTAAACTCTCTGAGGTTCTGGTTGAATTTATTCACACTGAGGATCTGCTTGTAATTAATCACACTGAGGATCTGGCTAAATTTAAACTTTCAGAGGATCTGGATGAAATTAAAATCACTGAGGATCTGGCTGTATTTATTCACACTGAGGATCTGGCTGTATTTAATCACACTGAGGATCTGGATGAATTTAAACTTTCAGAGGATCTGGTTGAATTTAATCTCACTGAGGATCTGGCTGAAGTTAATGACACTGAGGATCTGGTTGAATTTATTCACCCTGAGGATCTGGTTGAAGTTACTGACACTGAGGATCTGGTTGAATTTATTCACCCTGAGGATCTGGCTGAATTTAACCATTCAGAAGATCTGATTGTATTTAATCTCAATGAGGATCTGGCTAAATATAAACTTTCAGAGGATCTGGATGAATTTAAACTCACTGAGGATCTGGTTGAATTTATTCACACTGAGGATCTGCTTGTAATTAATCACACTGAGGATCTGGCTAAATTTAAACTTTTAGAGGATCTGGATGAATTTAAACTCACTGAGGATCTGTTTGAATTTATTCACACTGAGGATCTGGTTGTATTTAATCACACAGAGGATCTGGCTGAAGTTAATGACATTGATGATCTGGTTGATTTTATTCACACTGAGGATCTGGCTGAATTTAATCTCACTGAGGATCTGGCTGAAGTTAATCACACTGTGGATCTGGCTGAATTTAAACTTTCAGAAGATCTGGTTGTATTTAAACTCAATGAGGATCTGGCTAAATTTAAACTTTCAGAGGATCTGGATGAATTTAAACTCACTGAGGATCTGGTTGAATTTATTCACACTGAGGATCTGGTTGAATTTATTCTCACTGTGGATCTGTTTGTATTTAAGCACAATGAGCATCTTGTTGTATTTAATCACACTGAGGATCTGGCTAAAGTTAATCACACTGAGGATCTGGTTGAATTTAAACTTTCAGAAGATCTGGTTGTATTTAATCTCAATGAGGATCTGGCTAAATTTAAACTTTCAGAGGATCTGGATGAATTTAAACTCACTGAGGATCTGGTTGAATTTATTCACACTGAGGATCAAGTTGTATTTAATCACATTGAGGATCTGGCTAAATATAAACTTTCAGAGGTTCCGGTTGAATTTATTCTCACTGTGGATCTGGTTGTAAATAATCACAATGAGCATCTGGTTGTATTTAATCACACTGAGGATCTGTCTGAATTTAATCTCACTGAGGATCTGGCTGAAGTTAATCACACTGAGGATCTGGTTGAATTTAAACTTTCAGAAGTTCTGGTTGTATTTAATCTCACTGAGGATCTGGCTAAATTTAAACTTTCAGAAGATCTGGTTATATTTAATCTCACTGAAGATGTGGTTGTATTAAATCACACTGGATCTGGCTAAATTTAAACTTTCAGAGCATCTGGATGAATTTAAACTCTCTGAGGTTCTGGTTGAATTTATTCACACTGAGGATCTGCTTGTAATTAATCACACTGAGGATCTGGCTAAATTTAAACTTTCAGAGGATCTGGATGAAATTAATATCACTGAGGATCTGGTTGAATTTAATCACACTGAGGATCTGGCTGTATTTAATCACACTGAGGATCTGGCTGAAGTTAATCACACTGGGTATCTGGCTGAAGTTAATCACACTGAGGATCTGGCTGAATTTAATCACACTGAGGAACTGGTTGAATTTAAACTTTCAGAGGATCTGGTTATATTTAATCTCACTGAGGATCTGGTTGTACTCAATCACACTGAGGATTTGGCTGAAGTTAATGACACTGAGGATCTGGTTGAATTTAAACTTTCAGAAGATCTGGTTGTATTTAATCAAACTGAGGGTCTGGCTAAATTTAAATGTCCAGAGGATCTGGTTGAATTTATTCTCGCTGAGGATCTGGATGAATTTAAACTCACTGAGGATCTGGTTGAATTCTTTCACACTGAGGATCTGGTTGAATTCTTTCACACTGAGGATCTGGCTGAATTAAATCTCACTGAGGATCTGCCTGAATATAAACTCACTGAGGATGTGGATGAATTTAATCACTTGGAGGATCTGGTTGTAATTAAACTCTCAGAGGATCTGGTTGTATTTAATCACACTGAGGATCTGGATAAATTTAAACTTTCAGAGGATCTGGTTGAATTTATTCTCACTGTGGATCTGGTTGTATTTAATCACAATGAGCATCTGTTTGTATTAAATCACACTGAAGATCTCTCTAAATTCAAACTTCCTGAAGTTCTGGTTGAATTTATTCACACTGAGGATCTGCTTGTAATTAATCACACTGAGGATCTGGCTAAATTTAAACTTTTAGAGGATCTGGATGAATTTATTCACACTGAGGATCTGTTTGAATTTATTCACACTGAGGATCTGGTTGTATTTAATCACACTGAGGATCTGGCTGAAGTTAATGACATTGATGATCTGGCTGAATTTAATCTCACTGAGGATCTGGCTGAATTTAATCTCACTGAGGATCTGGCTGAAGTTAATCACACTGAGGATCTGGTTGAATTTAAACTTTCAGAAGATCTGGTTGCATTTAATCTCACTGCGGATCTGGCTAAATTTAAACTTTCTGAATATCTGGTTATATTTAATCTCACTGAAGATCTGGTTGTATTAAATCACACTGTGGATCTGGCTGAATTTAAACTTTCAGAAGATCTGGTTGTATTTAAACTCAATGAGGATCTGGCTAAATTTAAACTTTCAGAGGATCTGGATGAATTTAAACTCACTGAGGATCTGGTTGAATTTATTCACACTGAGGATCAAGTTGTATTTAATCACATTGAGGATCTGGCTAAATTTAAACTTTCAGAGAATCTGGTTGAATTTGTTCTCACTGATGATCAGGTTGAATTTATTCACACTGAGGATCTGGTTGAATTTATTCTCACTGTGGATCTGGTTGTATTTAAGCACAATGAGCATCTTGTTGTATTTAATCACACTGAAGATCTGCCTAAATTTAAACTTCCAGATGATCTGCTTGAATTTAATCACACTGAGGATCTGGCTAAAGTTAATCACACTGAGGATCTGGTTGAATTTAAACTTTCAGAAGATCTGGTTGTATTTAATCTCACTGAGGATCTGGCTAAATTTAAACTTTCAGAATATCTGGTTGTATTTAATCTCAATGAGAATCTTGCAAAATTTAAACTTTCAGAGGATCTGGCTAAATTTAAACTTTCAGAGGGTCTGGTTATATTTAATCTCACTGAAGTTCTGGTTGCATTTAATCACACTGAGGATCTGGCTAAATTTAAACTTTCAGAGGATCTGGTTGAATTTGTTCTCACTAAGGATCAGGTTGATTTTATTCACACTGAGGATCCGGTTGAATTTAAGCACAATGAGCATCTGGTTGTATTTAATCACACTGAAGATCTGCCTAAATTTAAACTTGCAGATGATCTGGTTGAATTTAATCACACTGAGGATCTGGCTAAATTTAAACTTTCAGAGGATCTGGTTGAATTTATTCACACTGAGGATCTGGCTGAATTTAATCTCACTGAGGATCTGGCTGAATTTAATCTCACTGAGGATCTGGCTGAAGTTAATCTCACTGAGGATCAGGTTCAATTTAAACTTTCTGAAGATCTGGTTATATTTACTCTCACTGAAGGCCTGGTTTTATTTAATCTCAATGAGGATCTGGCTAAATTTAAACATTCAGAGGGTCTGGCTAAATTTAAACTTTCAGAGGATCTGGTTGAATTTATTCTCACTGAGGATCTGGTTGTATTTAACCACACTGAGGGTCTGGCTAAATTTAAACTTCCAGAGGATCTGGTTGAATTTCATTTCACTGAGGATCTTGTTGTATTTAATCACACTGAGGATTTGACTATATTTAACCTTTCTGATGATCTGGATAAATTTAAAGTCACTGAGGATCTGGTTGAATTTATTCGCACTGAGGATCTGACTGAACTTTATCTCACTGAGGATCTGGCTGAAGTTAATCACACTGAGGATCTGGTTGAATTTAAACTTTCAGAAGATCTCGTTGTATTTAATCTAACTGAGGATCTGGCTAAATTTAAACTTTCAGAGGATCTGGTTATATTTACTCTCACTGAGGATCTGGTTGTATTTAATCACACTGAGAGTTTGGCTAAATTTAAACTTTTAGAGGATCTGGTTGAATTTATTCTCACTGAGCATCTGGTTGTATTTAATCACACTGAGGATCTGGTTGAATTTAAACTTTCAGAAGATCTCGTTGTATTTAATCTAACTGAGGATCTGGCTAAATTTAAACTTTCAGAGGATCTGGTTATATTTAATCTCACTGAGGATCTGGTTGTATTTAATCACACTGAGAGTTTGGCTAAATTTAAACTTTTAGAGGATCTGGTTGAATTTATTCACACTGAGGATCTGGCAGAACTTAATCTCACTGAGGATTTGGCTGAAGTTAATGACACTGAGGATCTGGTTGAATTTAAACTTTCAGAAGATATGGTTGTATTTAATCTCACTGAGGATCTGGCTAAATTTAAATGTCCAGAGGATCTGGTTGAATTTATTCTCACTGAGGATCTGGCTGAAGTTAATGACATTGATGATCTGGTTGATTTTATTCACACTGAGGATCTGGCTGAATTTAATCTCACTGAGGATCTGGCTGAAGTTAATCACACTGAGGATCTGGTTGAATTTAATCTCACTGAGGATCTGGCTAAATTTAAACTTTCAGAGGATCTGGATGAATTTAAACTTTCAGAGGATCTGGTTGAATTTGTTCTCACTGATGATCAGGTTGAATTTATTCACACTGAGGATCTGGTTGAATTTATTCTCACTGTGGATCTGGTTGTATTTAAGCACAATGATCATCTTGTTGTATTTAATCACACTGAAGATCTGCCTAAAGTTAAACTTCCAGATGATCTGGTTGAATTTAATCACACTGAGGATCTGGCTAAATTTAATCACACTGTGGATCTGGTTGAATTTAGACTTTCGGAAGATCTGGTTGTATTTAATCTCACTGAGGATCTGGTTGTGTTAAATCACACTGAGGATCTGGCTAAATTTAAACTTTCAGAGCATCTGGTTATATTTAATCTCACTGAGGATTTGGTTGTACTCAATCACACTGAGATTTTTGCTAAATTTAAACTTTTAGAGGATAGTTTGAATTTATTCTCACTGAGCATCTGGTTGTATTTAATCACACTGAGGATCTGGCTGAACTTTATCTCACTTAGGATTTGGCTGAAGTTAATGACACCGAGGATCTGGTTGAACTTAAAATTTCAGAAGATCTGGTTGTCTTTAATCTCACTGAGGATCTGGCTAAATTTAAACTTTCAGAGGATCTGGTTGAATTTATTCACACTGAGGATCTGGTTGTTTTTAATCACACTGAGGGTCTGGCTAAATTTAAATGTCCAGAGGATCTGGTTGAATTTATTCTCACTGATGATCTGGATGAATTTAAACTCACTGAGTATCTGGATGAATTTAAACTCACTGAGGATCTGGTTGAATTAAATCTCACTGAGGATCTGGTTGTAATTAAACTCTCAGAGGATCTGGTTGTATTTAATCACACTGAGGATCTGGATAAATTTAAACTTTCAGAGGAACTGGTTGAATTTATTCTCACTGTGGATCTGGTTGTATTTAATCACAATGAGCATCTGGTTGTATTTAATCACACTGAAGATCTCTCTAAATTCAAACTTCCTGAAGTTCTGGTTGAATTTATTCACACTGAGGATCTGGCTGAACTTAATCTCACTGAGGATTTGGCTGACGTTAATGACACTGAGGATCTGGCTGAATTTAATCTCACTGAGGATCTTGCTGAAGATAATCACACTGAGGATCTGGTTGTATTTAATCTCACTGAGGATCTGGCTAAAGTTAAACTTCCAGATGATCTGGTTGAATTTAATCACACTGAGGATCTGGCTAAATTTAATCACACTGTGGATCTGGTTGAATTTAGACTTTCAGAAGATCTGGTTGTATTTAATCTCACTGAGGATCTGGTTGTGTTAAATCACACTGAGGATCTGGCTAAATTTAAACTTTCAGAGCATCTGGTTATATTTAATCTCACTGAGGATCTGGTTGTACTCAATCACACTGAGATTTTTGCTAAATTTAAACTTTCAGAGGATCTGGATGAATTTAAACTTTCAGAGGATCTGGTTGAATTTATTCACACTGAGGATCTGGCTGAACTTAATCTCACTGAGGATTTGGCTGACGTTAATGACACTGAGGATCTGGCTGAATTTAATCTCACTGAGGATCTTGCTGAAGATAATCACACTGAGGATCTGGTTGTATTTAATCTCACTGAGGATCTGGCTAAATTTAAACTTTCAGAAGATCTGGTTATATTTAATCTCACTGAAGATGTGGTTGTATTAAATCACACTGGATCTGGCTAAATTTAAACTTTCAGAGGATCTGGATGAATTTAAACTCACTGAGGATCTGGTTGAATTTATTCACACTGAGGATCTGCTTGTAATTAATCACACTGAGGATCTGGCTAAATTTAAACTTTCAGAGGATCTGGATGAAATTAAAATCACTGAGGATCTGGTTGAATTAATTCACACTGAGGATCTGGCTGTATTTAATCACACTGAGGATCTGGCTGAATTTAAACTTTCAGAAGATCTGTCTGAAGTTAATCTCACTGAGGATGTGGCTGAAGTTAATCACACTGAGGATCTGGTTGAATTTAAACTTTCCAAAGATCTGATTGTATTTAATCTCACTGAGTATCTGGTTGAATTTAAACTTTCTCAAGATCTGGTTATATTTAATCTTACTGAAGATCTGGTTGTATTTAATCACACTGAGGATCTGGTTGAATTTATTCACACTGAGGATCTGGCTGAATTTAATCTCACTGAGGATCTGGCTGAAGTTAATCACACTGAGGATCTGGCTAAATTTAAACTTTCAGAAGATCTGGTTATATTTAATCTCACTGAAGATGTGGTTGTATTAAATCACACTGGATCTGGCTAAATTTAAACTTTCAGAGGACCTGGATGAATTTAAACTCACTGAGGATTTGGTTGAATTTTTTCACACTGAGGATCTGGTTGAATTTATTCACACTGAGGATCTGGTTGAATTTATTCTCACTGTGGATCTGGTTGTATTTAAGCACAATGAGCATCTGGTTGTATTTAATCACACTGAAGATCTGCGTACATTTAAAGTTAGAGGAGATCTGGTTGTATTTAATCTCAATGAGGATCTGGCTAAATTGAAACTTTCAGAGGATCTGGCTAAATTTAATCTTTCAGAGGATTTGGTTATATTTAATCTCACTGAAGATCTGGTTGTATTTAATCTCACTGAAGATCTGGTTGTATTTAATCACACTGAGGATCTGGTTGAATTTATTCTCACTGAGGATCTGGTTGTATTTAACCACACTGAGGGTCTGGCTAAATTTAAACTTCCAGAGGATCTGGTTGAATTTCTTTTCACTGAGGATCTGATTGAATTTAATCACACTGAGGATCTGGCTAAATTTAAACTTTCAGAGCATCTGGTTGAATTTATTCTCACTGAGGATCTGGCTGAACTTTATCTCACTGAGGATTTGGCTGAAGTTAATGACACTGAGGATCTGGTTGAACTTAAAATTTCAGAAGATCTGGTTGTCTTTAATCTCACTGAGGATCTGGTTGTATTTATTCACACTGAGGATCTGGTTGAATTTATTCACACTGAGGATCTGGTTGAATTTATTCTCACTGTGGATCTGGTTGTATTTAAGCACAATGAGCATCTGGTTGTATTTAAACACACTGAAGATCTCTCCAAATTCAAACTTCCTGAAGTTCTGGTTGAATTTATTCACACTGAGGATCTGGCTGAACTTAATCTCACTGAGGATTTAGCTGAAGTTAATGACACTGAGGATCTGGTTGAATATAAATTCTCAGAAGATCTGATTGTATTTAATCTCACTGAGGATCTGGCTAAATTTAAATTTTCAGAGGGTGTGGTTGAATTTATTCTCACTGTGTATCTGGTTGTATTTAATCACACTGAAGATCTGGCTGAAGTTAATGACACTGAGGATCTGGTTGAATTTATTCACCCTGAGGATCTGGTTGAAGTTAATGACACTGAGGATCTGGTTGAATTTATTCACCCTGAGGATCTGGCTGAATTTAACCTTTCAGAAGATCTGATTGTATTTAATCTCAATGAGGATCTGGCTAAATATAAACTTTCAGAAGATCTGGATGAATTTAAACTCACTGAGGATCTGGTTGAATTTATTCACACTGAGGATCTGGCTGAACTAAATCACACTGAAGATCTCTCTAAATTCAAACTTCCTGAAGTTCTGGTTGAAATTATTCACACTGAGGATCTGGCTGAACTTAATCTCACTGAGGATTTGGCTGAAGTTAATGACACTGAGGATCTGGTTGAATTTAAACTTTCAGAAGATCTGGTTGTATTTAATCTCACTGAGGATCTGGCTAAATTTAAATTTTCAGAGGATCTGGTTGAATTTATTCTGACTGTGGATCTGGTTGTATTTAATCACACTGAAGATCTGGCTGAAGTTAATGACACTGAGGATCCGGTTGAATTTATTCACACTGAGGATCTGCTTGTATTTAATCACACAGAGGATCTGGCTAAATTTAAAATTTCAGAGGATCTGGTTGAATTTATTCACACTGCTGATCTGGTTGAATTCATTCACACTGAAGATCTGGTTGTATTTAATCACACTGAGGATCTGGCTGAAGTTAATCACACTGAGGATCTGGTTGAATTTAAACTTTCAGAAGATCTGGTTGTATTTAATCTCACTGAGGATCTGGCTAAATTTAAACTTTCTGAATATCTGTTTATGCTTAATCTCACTGAAGATCTGGTTGTATTAAATCACACTGTAGATCTAGCTGAATTTAAACTTTCAGAAGATCTGTCTGAAGTTAATCTCACTGAGGATCTAGCTGACGTTAATCACACTGAGGATCTGATTGAATTTAAACTTTCCGAAGATCTGATTGTATTTAATCTCACTGAGTATCTGGTTGAATTTAAACTTTCTCAAGATCTGGTTATATTTAATCTTACTGAAGATCTGGTTGTATTTAATCACACTGAGGATATGGTTGAATTTTTTCACCCTGAGGATCTGGTTGAATTTTTTCACCCTGAGGATCTGGCTGAATGTAATCACACTGTGGATCTGGCTGAAGTTAATCACACTGAGTATCTGGCTGAAGTTAATCACACTGAGTATCCGGCTGAATTTAATCTCACTGAGGATCTGGTTGAATTTAAACTTTCAGAAGATCAGCTTGTATTTAATCTCACTGGGGATCTGGCAAAATTTAAACTTTCAGAGGATCTGGCTAAATTTAAACTTTCAGAGGGTCTGGTTATATTTAATCTCACTGAAGTTCTGGTTGTATTTAATCACACTGAGGATCTGGCTAAATTTAATCTCACTGAGGATCTGTCTGAAGTTAATCTCACTGAGGTTCTGGTTCAATTTAAACTTTCTCAAGATCTGGTTATATTTACTCTCACTGAAGATCTGGTTGTATTTAATCTCAATGAGTATCTGGCTAAATTTAAACATTCTGAGGATCTGGCTAAATTTAAACTTTCAGAGGATCTGGTTGAATTTGTTCTCACTGAGGATCTGGTTGAATTTGTTCTCACTGAGGATCTGGTTGAATTTGTTCTCACTGAGGATCTGGTTGAATTTATTCACACTGAGGATCTGGTTGAATTTATTCTCACTGTGGATCTGGTTGTATTTAAGCACAATGAGCATCTGGTTGTATTTAATCACACTGAAGATCTGTGAACATTTAAAGTTAGAGGAGATCTGGTTGTATTTAATCTCAATGAGGATCTGGCTAAATTTAAACTTTCAGAGGATCTGGCTAAATTTAAACTTTCAGAGGATTTGGTTATATTTAATCTCACGGAAGATCTGGTTGTATCTAATCTCACTGAGGATCTGGTTGTATTTAACCACACTTAGGGTCTGGCTAAATTTAAACTTCCAGAGGATCTGGTTGAATTTCTTTTCACTGAGGATATTGTTGTATTTAATCACACTGAGGATTTGACTATATTTAAACTTTCTGATGATCTGGATGAATTTAAAGTCACTGAGGATCTGGTTGAATTTATTCACACTGAGGATCTGACTGAACTTTATCTCACTGTGGATCTGGTTGTATTTAAGCACAATGAGCATCTGGTTGTATTTAATCACACTGAAGATCTGCGTAAATTTAAACTTCCAGAAGATCTGGTTGAATTTAATCACACTGAGGATCTGGCTGAAGTTAATCACTCTGAGGATCTGTTTGAATTTAAACTTTCAGAAGATCTCGTATTCAATCTAACTGAGGATCTGGAAAAACTTAAACTTTCAGAGGATCTGGTTAAATTTAAACTTTCAGATGATCTGGTTATATTTAATCTCACTGAGGATCTGGTTGTATTTAATCACACTGAGGGTCTGGCTAAATTTAAACTTTCAGAGGATCTGGGTGAATTTATTCTCACTGAGGATCTGGTTGTATTTATTGTCACTGTGGATCTGGTTGTATTTAAGCACAATGAGCATCTTGTTGAATTTAATCTCACTGAGGATTTGGCTGAAGTTAATGACACTGAGGATCTGGTTGAACTTAAAATTTCAGAAGATCTGGTTGTCTTTAATCTCACTGAGGATCTGGCTAAATTTAAATTTTCAGAGGATCTTGTTGAATTTAATCACACTGAGGATCTGGTTGTTTTTAATCACACTGAGGGTATGGCTAAATTTAAATGTCCAGAGGATCTGATTGAATTTATTCTCACTGAGGATCTGGATGAATTCTTCCACACTGAGGATCTGGCTGAAATAAATCTCACTGAGGATCTGGATGAATTTAATCACTTGGAGGATCTGGTTGTAATTAAACTCTCAGAGGATCTGGTTGTATTTAATCACACTGAGGATCTGGATAAATTTAAACTTTCAGAGGATCTGGTTGAATTTATTCTCACTGTGGATCTGGTTGTATTTAATCACAATGAACATCTGGTTCTATTTAATCACACTGAAGATCTCTCTAAACTCAAACTTCCTGAAGTTCTGGTTGAATTTATTCACACTGAGGATCTGGCTGAACTTAATCTCACTGAGGATTTGGCTGAAGTTAATGACACTGAGGATCTGGTTGAATATAAACTTTCAGAAGATCTGGTTGTATTTAATCTCACTGAGGATCTGGCTAAATTTAAATTTTCAGAGGGTGTGGTTGAATTTATTCTCACTGTGGATCTGGTTGTATTTAATCACACTGAAGATCTGGCTGAAGTTAATGACACTGAGGATCTGGCTGAATTTAACCTTTCAGAAGATCTGATTGTATTTAATCTCAATGAGGATCTGGCTAAATATAAACATTCAGAGGATCTGGATGAATTTAAACTCACTGAGGATCTGGTTGAATTTATTCACACTGAGGATCTGACTGAAGTTAATCTCACTGAAGATCTGGCTGAAGTTAATCACACTGCGGATCTGGTTGAATTTAAACTTTCAGAAGATCTGGTTGTATTTAGTCTCACTGAGGATCTGGTTGTATTTAATCACACTGAGGATCTGGCTGAAGTTAATGACATTGATGATCTGGTTGATTTTATTCACACTGAGGATCTGGCTGAAGTTAATCACACTGAGGACCTGGCTGAATTTAATCGCACTGAGGATCTGGCTGAACTTAATCTCACTGAGGATTTGGCTGAAGTTAATGACACTGAGGATCTGGTTGAATATAAACTTTCAGAAGATCTGGTTGTATTTAATCTCACGGAGGATCTGGCTAAATTTAAATTTTCAGAGGGTGTGTTTGAATTTATTCTCACTGTGGATCTGGTTGTATATAATCACACTGAAGATCTGGCTGAAGTTAATGACACTGAGGATCTGTTTGAATTTATTCACACTGAGGATCTGTTTGAATTTATTCACACTGAGGATCTGGTTGTATTTAATCACACTGAGGATCTGGTTGTATTTAATCACACTGAAGATCTGGCTGAAGTTAATGACACTGAGGATCTGGCTGAATTTTTTCACCCTGAGGATCTGGTTGAAGTTAATGACACTGAGGATCTGGTTGAATTTATTCACCCTGAGGATCTGGCTGAATTTAACCTTTCAGAAGATCTGATTGTATTTAATCTCAATGAGGATCTGGCTAAATATAAACTTTCAGAGGATCTGGATGAATTTAAACTCACTGAGTATCTGGTTGAATTTATTCACACTGAGGATCTGACTGAAGTTAATCTCACTGAGGATCTGGCTGAAGTTAATCACACTGCGGATCTGGTTGAATTTAAACTTTCAGAAGATCTGGTTGTATTTAATCTCACTGAGGATCTGGCTAAATTGAAACTTTCAGAGGATCTGGCTAAATTTAAACCGTCAGAGGGACTGGATGAATTTATTCACACTGTGGATCTGGTTGTAATTAATCACAATGAACATCTGGTTGTATATAATCACACTGAAGATATGACTGAAGTTAATGACACTGAGGATCTGTTTGAATTTATTCACACTGAGGATCTGGTTGTATTTAATCACACTGAGGATCTGGTTGTATTTAATCACACTGAGGATCTGGTTGTATTTAATCACACAGAAGATCTGGCTGAAGTTAATGACACTGAGGATCTGGTTGAATTTGTTCACACTGAGGATCTGGCTGAATGTAATCTCACTGAGGATCTGGCTGATGTTAATCACACTTAGGATGTGGTTGAATTTAAACTTTCAGAAGATCTGGTTGTATTTAATCTCACTGAGTATCTGGTTAAATTTAAACTTTCAGAAGATCTGGTTGAATTTATTCTCACTGAAGATCCGGTTGTATTAAATCACACTGTGGATCTGGCTGAATTTAAACTTTCCGAAGATCTGGTTGTATTTAATCTCAATGAGGATCTGGCTAAATTTAAACTTTCAGAGGATCTGGATGAATTTAATCTCACTGAGGATCTGGTTGAATTTATTCACACTGAGGATCTGGTTGTATTTAATCACACTGAGGATCTGGATAAATTTAAACTTTCAGAGGATCTGGTTGAATTCATTCTCACTGTGGATCTGGTTGTAAATAATCACAATGAGCATCTGGTTGTATTTAATCACACAGAAGATCTGGCTGAATTTATTCACACTGAGGATCTGTTTGAATTTATTCACACTGAGGATCTGTTTGAATTTATTCACACTGAGGATCTGGCTGAATTTAATCTCACTGAGGATCTGGCTGATGTTAATCACACTTAGGATCTGGTTGAATTTAAACTTTCAGAAGATCTGATTGTATTTAATCTCACTGAGTTTCTGGTTAAATTTAAACTTTCAGTAGATCTGGTTGAATTTACTCTCACTGAAGATCTGGTTGTATTAAATCACACTGTGGATCTGGCTGAATTTAAACTTTCAGAAGATCTGGTTGTATTTAATCTCAATTAGGATCTGGCTAAATTTAAACTTTCAGAGGATCTGGATGAATTTAATCTCACTGAAGATCTGGTTGTATTTAATCACACTGAGGATCTGGATAAATTTAAACTTTCAGAGGATCTGGTTGAATTCATTCTCACTGTGGATCTGGTTGTAAATAAGCACAATGAGCATCTGGTTGTATTTAATCACACAGAAGATCTGGCTGAAGTTAATGACACTGAGGATCTGTTTGAATTTATTCACACTGAGGATCTGGCTGAATTTAATCTCACTGAGGATCTGGCTGATGTTAATCACACTTAGGATCTGGTTGAATTTAAACTTTCAGAAGATCTGATTGTATTTAATCTCACTGAGTTTCTGGTTGAATTTAAACTTTCTCAAGATTTGGTTACATTTAATCTTACTGAAGATCATGTTGTATTTAATCACACTGAGGATCTGGCTAAATTTAAACTTTCAGAGGATCTGGTTGAATTTATTCACACTGTGGATCTGGTTGTAATTAATCACAATGAACATCTGGTTGTATATAATCACACTGAACATCTGGCTGAAGTTAATGACACTGAGGATCTGGCTAAATTTAAACTTTCAGATGATCTGGATGAATTTAAACTCACTGAGGATCTGGTTGAATTTAAGCACAATGAGCATCTGGTTGTATTTAATCACACTGAAGATCTCCCTAAATTCAAAATTTCTGAAGTTCTGGTTGAATTTATTCACACTGAGGATCTGGCTGAACTTAATCGCACTGAGTATTTGGCTGAAGTTAATGTCACTGAGGATCTGGTTGAATATAAACTTTCAGAAGATCTGGTTGTATTTAATCTCACTGAGGATCTGGATAAATTTAAATTTTCAGAGGGTGTGGTTGAATTTATTCTCACTGTGGATCTGGTTGTATTTAATCACACTGAAGATCTGGCTGAAGTTAATGACACTGAGGATCTGGTTGAATTTATTCACCCTGAGGATCTGGTTGAAGTTAATGACACTGAGGATCTGGTTGAATTTATTCACCCTGAGGATCTGGCTGAATTTAACCTTTCAGAAGATCTGGTTGTATTTAATCTCACTGAGTATCTGGTTAAATTTAAACTTTCAGAAGATCTGGTTGAATTTATTCTCACTGAAGATCCGGTTGTATTAAATCACACTGTGGATCTGGCTGAATTTAAACTTTCCGAAGATCTGGTTGTATTTAATCTCAATGAGGATCTGGCTAAATTTAAACTTTCAGAGGATCTGGATGAATTTAAACTCACTGAGTATCTGGTTGAATTTATTCACACTGAGGATCTGACTGAAGTTAATCTCACTAAGGATCTGGCTGAAGTTAATCACACTGCGGATCTGGTTGAATTTAAACTTTCAGAAGATCTGGTTGTATTTAATCTCACTGAGGATCTGGCTAAATTGAAACTTTCAGAGGATCTGGCTAAATTTAAACCTTCAGAGGGTCTGGATGAATTTATTCACACTGTGGATCTGGTTGTAATTAATCACAATGAACATCTGGTTGTATATAATCACACTGAAGATCTGGCTGAAGTTAATGACACTGAGGATCTGTTTGAATTTATTCACACTGAGGATCTGGTTGAATTTATTCTCACTGAGGATCTGGTTGTATTTAACCACACTGAGGGTCTGGCTAAATTTAAACTTCCAGAGGATCTGGTTGAATTTCTTTTCACTGAGGATCTGATTGAATTTAATCACACTGAGGATCTGGCTAAATTTAAACTTTCAGAGCATCTGGTTGAATTTATTCTCACTGAGGATCTGGCTGAACTTTATCTCACTGAGGATTTGGCTGAAGTTAATGACACTGAGGATCTGGTTGAACTTAAAATTTCAGAAGATCTGGTTGTCTTTAATCTCACTGAGGATCTGGTTGTATTTATTCACACTGAGGATCTGGTTGAATTTATTCACACTGAGGATCTGGTTGAATTTATTCTCACTGTGGATCTGGTTGTATTTAAGCACAATGAGCATCTGGTTGTATTTAAACACACTGAAGATCTCTCCAAATTCAAACTTCCTGAAGTTCTGGTTGAATTTATTCACACTGAGGATCTGGCTGAACTTAATCTCACTGAGGATTTAGCTGAAGTTAATGACACTGAGGATCTGGTTGAATATAAATTCTCAGAAGATCTGATTGTATTTAATCTCACTGAGGATCTGGCTAAATTTAAATTTTCAGAGGGTGTGGTTGAATTTATTCTCACTGTGTATCTGGTTGTATTTAATCACACTGAAGATCTGGCTGAAGTTAATGACACTGAGGATCTGGTTGAATTTATTCACCCTGAGGATCTGGTTGAAGTTAATGACACTGAGGATCTGGTTGAATTTATTCACCCTGAGGATCTGGCTGAATTTAACCTTTCAGAAGATCTGATTGTATTTAATCTCAATGAGGATCTGGCTAAATATAAACTTTCAGAAGATCTGGATGAATTTAAACTCACTGAGGATCTGGTTGAATTTATTCACACTGAGGATCTGGCTGAACTAAATCACACTGAAGATCTCTCTAAATTCAAACTTCCTGAAGTTCTGGTTGAAATTATTCACACTGAGGATCTGGCTGAACTTAATCTCACTGAGGATTTGGCTGAAGTTAATGACACTGAGGATCTGGTTGAATTTAAACTTTCAGAAGATCTGGTTGTATTTAATCTCACTGAGGATCTGGCTAAATTTAAATTTTCAGAGGATCTGGTTGAATTTATTCTGACTGTGGATCTGGTTGTATTTAATCACACTGAAGATCTGGCTGAAGTTAATGACACTGAGGATCCGGTTGAATTTATTCACACTGAGGATCTGCTTGTATTTAATCACACAGAGGATCTGGCTAAATTTAAAATTTCAGAGGATCTGGTTGAATTTATTCACACTGCTGATCTGGTTGAATTCATTCACACTGAAGATCTGGTTGTATTTAATCACACTGAGGATCTGGCTGAAGTTAATCACACTGAGGATCTGGTTGAATTTAAACTTTCAGAAGATCTGGTTGTATTTAATCTCACTGAGGATCTGGCTAAATTTAAACTTTCTGAATATCTGTTTATGCTTAATCTCACTGAAGATCTGGTTGTATTAAATCACACTGTAGATCTAGCTGAATTTAAACTTTCAGAAGATCTGTCTGAAGTTAATCTCACTGAGGATCTAGCTGACGTTAATCACACTGAGGATCTGATTGAATTTAAACTTTCCGAAGATCTGATTGTATTTAATCTCACTGAGTATCTGGTTGAATTTAAACTTTCTCAAGATCTGGTTATATTTAATCTTACTGAAGATCTGGTTGTATTTAATCACACTGAGGATATGGTTGAATTTTTTCACCCTGAGGATCTGGTTGAATTTTTTCACCCTGAGGATCTGGCTGAATGTAATCACACTGTGGATCTGGCTGAAGTTAATCACACTGAGTATCTGGCTGAAGTTAATCACACTGAGTATCCGGCTGAATTTAATCTCACTGAGGATCTGGTTGAATTTAAACTTTCAGAAGATCAGCTTGTATTTAATCTCACTGGGGATCTGGCAAAATTTAAACTTTCAGAGGATCTGGCTAAATTTAAACTTTCAGAGGGTCTGGTTATATTTAATCTCACTGAAGTTCTGGTTGTATTTAATCACACTGAGGATCTGGCTAAATTTAATCTCACTGAGGATCTGTCTGAAGTTAATCTCACTGAGGTTCTGGTTCAATTTAAACTTTCTCAAGATCTGGTTATATTTACTCTCACTGAAGATCTGGTTGTATTTAATCTCAATGAGTATCTGGCTAAATTTAAACATTCTGAGGATCTGGCTAAATTTAAACTTTCAGAGGATCTGGTTGAATTTGTTCTCACTGAGGATCTGGTTGAATTTGTTCTCACTGAGGATCTGGTTGAATTTGTTCTCACTGAGGATCTGGTTGAATTTATTCACACTGAGGATCTGGTTGAATTTATTCTCACTGTGGATCTGGTTGTATTTAAGCACAATGAGCATCTGGTTGTATTTAATCACACTGAAGATCTGTGAACATTTAAAGTTAGAGGAGATCTGGTTGTATTTAATCTCAATGAGGATCTGGCTAAATTTAAACTTTCAGAGGATCTGGCTAAATTTAAACTTTCAGAGGATTTGGTTATATTTAATCTCACGGAAGATCTGGTTGTATCTAATCTCACTGAGGATCTGGTTGTATTTAACCACACTTAGGGTCTGGCTAAATTTAAACTTCCAGAGGATCTGGTTGAATTTCTTTTCACTGAGGATATTGTTGTATTTAATCACACTGAGGATTTGACTATATTTAAACTTTCTGATGATCTGGATGAATTTAAAGTCACTGAGGATCTGGTTGAATTTATTCACACTGAGGATCTGACTGAACTTTATCTCACTGTGGATCTGGTTGTATTTAAGCACAATGAGCATCTGGTTGTATTTAATCACACTGAAGATCTGCGTAAATTTAAACTTCCAGAAGATCTGGTTGAATTTAATCACACTGAGGATCTGGCTGAAGTTAATCACTCTGAGGATCTGTTTGAATTTAAACTTTCAGAAGATCTCGTATTCAATCTAACTGAGGATCTGGAAAAACTTAAACTTTCAGAGGATCTGGTTAAATTTAAACTTTCAGATGATCTGGTTATATTTAATCTCACTGAGGATCTGGTTGTATTTAATCACACTGAGGGTCTGGCTAAATTTAAACTTTCAGAGGATCTGGGTGAATTTATTCTCACTGAGGATCTGGTTGTATTTATTGTCACTGTGGATCTGGTTGTATTTAAGCACAATGAGCATCTTGTTGAATTTAATCTCACTGAGGATTTGGCTGAAGTTAATGACACTGAGGATCTGGTTGAACTTAAAATTTCAGAAGATCTGGTTGTCTTTAATCTCACTGAGGATCTGGCTAAATTTAAATTTTCAGAGGATCTTGTTGAATTTAATCACACTGAGGATCTGGTTGTTTTTAATCACACTGAGGGTATGGCTAAATTTAAATGTCCAGAGGATCTGATTGAATTTATTCTCACTGAGGATCTGGATGAATTCTTCCACACTGAGGATCTGGCTGAAATAAATCTCACTGAGGATCTGGATGAATTTAATCACTTGGAGGATCTGGTTGTAATTAAACTCTCAGAGGATCTGGTTGTATTTAATCACACTGAGGATCTGGATAAATTTAAACTTTCAGAGGATCTGGTTGAATTTATTCTCACTGTGGATCTGGTTGTATTTAATCACAATGAACATCTGGTTCTATTTAATCACACTGAAGATCTCTCTAAACTCAAACTTCCTGAAGTTCTGGTTGAATTTATTCACACTGAGGATCTGGCTGAACTTAATCTCACTGAGGATTTGGCTGAAGTTAATGACACTGAGGATCTGGTTGAATATAAACTTTCAGAAGATCTGGTTGTATTTAATCTCACTGAGGATCTGGCTAAATTTAAATTTTCAGAGGGTGTGGTTGAATTTATTCTCACTGTGGATCTGGTTGTATTTAATCACACTGAAGATCTGGCTGAAGTTAATGACACTGAGGATCTGGCTGAATTTAACCTTTCAGAAGATCTGATTGTATTTAATCTCAATGAGGATCTGGCTAAATATAAACATTCAGAGGATCTGGATGAATTTAAACTCACTGAGGATCTGGTTGAATTTATTCACACTGAGGATCTGACTGAAGTTAATCTCACTGAAGATCTGGCTGAAGTTAATCACACTGCGGATCTGGTTGAATTTAAACTTTCAGAAGATCTGGTTGTATTTAGTCTCACTGAGGATCTGGTTGTATTTAATCACACTGAGGATCTGGCTGAAGTTAATGACATTGATGATCTGGTTGATTTTATTCACACTGAGGATCTGGCTGAAGTTAATCACACTGAGGACCTGGCTGAATTTAATCGCACTGAGGATCTGGCTGAACTTAATCTCACTGAGGATTTGGCTGAAGTTAATGACACTGAGGATCTGGTTGAATATAAACTTTCAGAAGATCTGGTTGTATTTAATCTCACGGAGGATCTGGCTAAATTTAAATTTTCAGAGGGTGTGTTTGAATTTATTCTCACTGTGGATCTGGTTGTATATAATCACACTGAAGATCTGGCTGAAGTTAATGACACTGAGGATCTGTTTGAATTTATTCACACTGAGGATCTGTTTGAATTTATTCACACTGAGGATCTGGTTGTATTTAATCACACTGAGGATCTGGTTGTATTTAATCACACTGAAGATCTGGCTGAAGTTAATGACACTGAGGATCTGGCTGAATTTTTTCACCCTGAGGATCTGGTTGAAGTTAATGACACTGAGGATCTGGTTGAATTTATTCACCCTGAGGATCTGGCTGAATTTAACCTTTCAGAAGATCTGATTGTATTTAATCTCAATGAGGATCTGGCTAAATATAAACTTTCAGAGGATCTGGATGAATTTAAACTCACTGAGTATCTGGTTGAATTTATTCACACTGAGGATCTGACTGAAGTTAATCTCACTGAGGATCTGGCTGAAGTTAATCACACTGCGGATCTGGTTGAATTTAAACTTTCAGAAGATCTGGTTGTATTTAATCTCACTGAGGATCTGGCTAAATTGAAACTTTCAGAGGATCTGGCTAAATTTAAACCGTCAGAGGGACTGGATGAATTTATTCACACTGTGGATCTGGTTGTAATTAATCACAATGAACATCTGGTTGTATATAATCACACTGAAGATATGACTGAAGTTAATGACACTGAGGATCTGTTTGAATTTATTCACACTGAGGATCTGGTTGTATTTAATCACACTGAGGATCTGGTTGTATTTAATCACACTGAGGATCTGGTTGTATTTAATCACACAGAAGATCTGGCTGAAGTTAATGACACTGAGGATCTGGTTGAATTTGTTCACACTGAGGATCTGGCTGAATGTAATCTCACTGAGGATCTGGCTGATGTTAATCACACTTAGGATGTGGTTGAATTTAAACTTTCAGAAGATCTGGTTGTATTTAATCTCACTGAGTATCTGGTTAAATTTAAACTTTCAGAAGATCTGGTTGAATTTATTCTCACTGAAGATCCGGTTGTATTAAATCACACTGTGGATCTGGCTGAATTTAAACTTTCCGAAGATCTGGTTGTATTTAATCTCAATGAGGATCTGGCTAAATTTAAACTTTCAGAGGATCTGGATGAATTTAATCTCACTGAGGATCTGGTTGAATTTATTCACACTGAGGATCTGGTTGTATTTAATCACACTGAGGATCTGGATAAATTTAAACTTTCAGAGGATCTGGTTGAATTCATTCTCACTGTGGATCTGGTTGTAAATAATCACAATGAGCATCTGGTTGTATTTAATCACACAGAAGATCTGGCTGAATTTATTCACACTGAGGATCTGTTTGAATTTATTCACACTGAGGATCTGTTTGAATTTATTCACACTGAGGATCTGGCTGAATTTAATCTCACTGAGGATCTGGCTGATGTTAATCACACTTAGGATCTGGTTGAATTTAAACTTTCAGAAGATCTGATTGTATTTAATCTCACTGAGTTTCTGGTTAAATTTAAACTTTCAGTAGATCTGGTTGAATTTACTCTCACTGAAGATCTGGTTGTATTAAATCACACTGTGGATCTGGCTGAATTTAAACTTTCAGAAGATCTGGTTGTATTTAATCTCAATTAGGATCTGGCTAAATTTAAACTTTCAGAGGATCTGGATGAATTTAATCTCACTGAAGATCTGGTTGTATTTAATCACACTGAGGATCTGGATAAATTTAAACTTTCAGAGGATCTGGTTGAATTCATTCTCACTGTGGATCTGGTTGTAAATAAGCACAATGAGCATCTGGTTGTATTTAATCACACAGAAGATCTGGCTGAAGTTAATGACACTGAGGATCTGTTTGAATTTATTCACACTGAGGATCTGGCTGAATTTAATCTCACTGAGGATCTGGCTGATGTTAATCACACTTAGGATCTGGTTGAATTTAAACTTTCAGAAGATCTGATTGTATTTAATCTCACTGAGTTTCTGGTTGAATTTAAACTTTCTCAAGATTTGGTTACATTTAATCTTACTGAAGATCATGTTGTATTTAATCACACTGAGGATCTGGCTAAATTTAAACTTTCAGAGGATCTGGTTGAATTTATTCACACTGTGGATCTGGTTGTAATTAATCACAATGAACATCTGGTTGTATATAATCACACTGAACATCTGGCTGAAGTTAATGACACTGAGGATCTGGCTAAATTTAAACTTTCAGATGATCTGGATGAATTTAAACTCACTGAGGATCTGGTTGAATTTAAGCACAATGAGCATCTGGTTGTATTTAATCACACTGAAGATCTCCCTAAATTCAAAATTTCTGAAGTTCTGGTTGAATTTATTCACACTGAGGATCTGGCTGAACTTAATCGCACTGAGTATTTGGCTGAAGTTAATGTCACTGAGGATCTGGTTGAATATAAACTTTCAGAAGATCTGGTTGTATTTAATCTCACTGAGGATCTGGATAAATTTAAATTTTCAGAGGGTGTGGTTGAATTTATTCTCACTGTGGATCTGGTTGTATTTAATCACACTGAAGATCTGGCTGAAGTTAATGACACTGAGGATCTGGTTGAATTTATTCACCCTGAGGATCTGGTTGAAGTTAATGACACTGAGGATCTGGTTGAATTTATTCACCCTGAGGATCTGGCTGAATTTAACCTTTCAGAAGATCTGGTTGTATTTAATCTCACTGAGTATCTGGTTAAATTTAAACTTTCAGAAGATCTGGTTGAATTTATTCTCACTGAAGATCCGGTTGTAT
This sequence comes from Hemitrygon akajei, assembly GCF_048418815.1. Taxonomy (NCBI): domain Eukaryota; kingdom Metazoa; phylum Chordata; class Chondrichthyes; order Myliobatiformes; family Dasyatidae; genus Hemitrygon; species Hemitrygon akajei. The sequence continues at coordinate 177,053,796 of NC_133132.1, read as the reverse complement.
TAAATCACACTGTGGATCTGGCTGAATTTAAACTTTCCGAAGATCTGGTTGTATTTAATCTCAATGAGGATCTGGCTAAATTTAAACTTTCAGAGGATCTGGATGAATTTAAACTCACTGAGTATCTGGTTGAATTTATTCACACTGAGGATCTGACTGAAGTTAATCTCACTAAGGATCTGGCTGAAGTTAATCACACTGCGGATCTGGTTGAATTTAAACTTTCAGAAGATCTGGTTGTATTTAATCTCACTGAGGATCTGGCTAAATTGAAACTTTCAGAGGATCTGGCTAAATTTAAACCTTCAGAGGGTCTGGATGAATTTATTCACACTGTGGATCTGGTTGTAATTAATCACAATGAACATCTGGTTGTATATAATCACACTGAAGATCTGGCTGAAGTTAATGACACTGAGGATCTGTTTGAATTTATTCACACTGAGGATCTGTTTGAATTTAATCACACTGAGGATCTGGTTGTATTTAATCACACTGAGGATCTGGTTGTATTGATTCACACAGAAGATCTGGCTGAAGTTAATGACACTGAGGATCTGGTTGAATTTATTCACACTGAGGATCTGGCTGAATGTAATCTCACTGAGGATCTGGCTGATGTTAATCACACTTAGGATCTGGTTGAATTTAAACTTTCAGAAGATCTGATTGTATTTAATCTCACTGAGTTTCTGGTTGAATTTAAACTTTCTCAAGATTTGGTTACATTTAATCTTACTGAAGATCTGGTTGTATTTAATCACACTGAGGATCTGGCTAAATTTAAACTTTCAGAGGATCTGGTTGAATTTATTCACACTGTGGATCTGGTTGTAATTAATCACAATGAACATCTGGTTGTATATAATCACACTGAACATCTGGCTGAAGTTAATGACACTGAGGATCTGGTTGAATTTATTCACACTGAGGATCTGGCTAAATTTAAACTTTCAGATGATCTGGATGAATTTAAACTTACTGAGGATCTGGTTGAATTTAAGCACAATGAGCATCTGGTTGTATTTAATCACACTGAAGATCTCCCTAAATTCAAAATTTCTGAAGTTCTGGTTGAATTTATTCACACTGAGGATCTGGCTGAACTTAATCTCACTGAGTATTTGGCTGAAGTTAATGTCACTGAGGATCTGGTTGAATATAAACTTTCAGAAGATCTGGTTGTATTTGTTACGAAAACCCCGTAACCAGGTAACTTACCAGCAAAGATAGATGGATCAGCTGAGTCGGATGCTACTATTTTCAAACGTTTTATTCAATAAGGGCACAAACGTATGGTTAATACAAAACATTCAAATCGTCAAAACTCAATCTAAAACACCGGTGTAACCATAATCAATCAGAAATAAGCTCTTTCGTTGTCTAGGGTATATAATACTGAGTCCAATTGGAAATATAAAGAGTCACTCTGAAGTCTGCAGGCTTTTCTCTTTCACGTGTTGGAGAGAGAGAGAGATAAAACGGAAAAACTTGCCGTTTACATCCATGGAATCAGGGGAGCGATCTTCCCCGTTGTTAGTTAAAAGCGATCTTCCGTTGGTTCCAGCCACAAACCCCGCATTCGGAATTTAACGCACGTGGCTTATTTCAAAATGGCTTCCCGTTCCCACGGGAAGCGTTATCGTGCTTCTTGGTGTCTCCTTGGTGCGTCTGAGGGTCGTCCTCTTTCGGACCCTTCTTTATACTGCCTCACGGGATCTCAGGTGTCAATCAGGTTGCAGGTGATGCAATCTCTCTCTCAACCAGCCCACTTTGCCCGAGGGCTTTACAATGTCCCTGCGAGTTGGCACGTCTGCAGTTCCCAGGTGTCTCCTGAGAACAATGCCACAGTCTCCAGCTTTTGTCCCAGTGGAATGTCTTTCCATTTCCTGTGTCCATTCAGCCTGTCTCTCTCTCTCTCTTTTGGGTCATTGACCCCCCTTTTCTAGGGCTCTTGCAATTCTCACAAAGGAGGGGGCCGGTATCATAACACCTCCCCTCTTAAAAAGGTTTTTACCAGCGGTTAAAACCCAGTGGTACAGTCTTACAGAAATTTTGAATCTAATACAATACAGAAGCTTTTCTTTTCACTACAGAGTAATACAGTTATACATTCAAGTCAGCATCTAAACAGTTAACAAGTACAGTGCCCCTTTAGTTAATATCTGAACATCTTAATATCTTAAAGTCTTGTAGCATCAGACTTCAATTCAATAACCACCTATTTATTGTTTTCAGCAACAAAACTGCGGAGGTGTGATCTTAGCTTAGGTGCATCTACAAAAGTTTATGCGAATACTAATCGTTTCGGTCGGTTTACTTTGCCGGCAGGTCTCCAAAGGTCTGTCTTTATTATTCACAGGCTTTGGCGCAACCCGTAAAACCTGCTTTGCTGTTTAAAAAAAAATGGCATCCCCATTAACCGTCACCTCTTCTCTGGCAAGTCCCCCCCGTTGGGACTTTGAGTAATTTGGCGTGGTGAACTCCCGCCCGCCTCGTTCATCGGGGCTATTTTTTCAACACCATGCCCCAAACTGTCAAGACCCTTCAGGCTATTTGTTTTTAATTCCAACTCCTCTTTCAGGTAGCATTTCGAATGCAACCTCTTCACACCCCACCCTGGCGTAACAATAGAGTGGGGGGCCCCGCTATTTCCCGACTCACTCTGTGAGCGATCTGCCAGGTTTAAAATTTCTTCCTTCGACTTGGGAACTACAGACTTTCCGTTTCCTTCAGTAACAATCCTCATTCCCCCCTTAAATTCGGCACTAACCTTGGCCCCACTCTCGAACACAAACACCGTGGAACTCACACTTCCCACGGTTACCAAGGTTAACCCTTTTCCTACTGAACCAACCCTATCTGATCCACAAAGACGGCCGCCCCGTCCCCCTGAATCAAACACCTCAGACTTCCCCTGAGCTCTGTTACCAGGTTCAGCACCACGTGCGCCCCCATCTTGGACACACTCAAACGGGACATTGGCCCCTTCCAGGCTCTCAATACCCGTATCTTTTTCAAATTCTAACGTCCCCCGATCCTTCCAGTTACTCTCTAGGCAGCCCCCCGTTGGGGAAGGCGCAACCCTGCGAGCTGAAACAACCTCCTCGGCCATTTCAGCTGACTTCTCCACAGCAAGGATACCCTTCCTCTCTAAGACTGCCCTCATTTCACTCTCGGGACCATCGAGAACACCTTTAGAACTCTCAACTTCTTCAAACAATTCTGCCAAACCAGACAGATTAACCATGTCCAACTCTGGACATTTTAACAACTTTATCCGTTTCTCAACTTTAGTTCCTACCTCTAGGACCTTTCTCTTCACTAAGGGCAGGGCTATTTCCTCTCCCTTACCCCCTTTTACTATACTGCTTTCTGTTTTACCACCCTCGGAACCCTCATGGTACAGGGTCGGTAAAAACATCTTGGCCAGATCACCGCTGGCTTCATTTAAACTGTCCTCTTTCTCAGCCGCTTTTTCCGACAGGCTGCGAGTGACCGCGCATGCGCGATAGCTTTGGGACTCTAGGGGCGGGGCCACCGCACTCGCCGGTCGGCGGGTCGGCATCATGGCTGCCCAAATCCTCCCTCCTGCTAACACACTTTGTAACAACGCGACCCACTGCTCTTGTGGCCACTTCTGGTTCACTACCACCTTTTCAAAAAACAAGAAATAACTATCAACATCCGTCTCTTCGAACGGAGGTACTACTCTCAGCTCCCGACTAACATTAAACCGCTCTCTCCTTAGCTCCTCCCTCTCTCTTTCTCTCCCCGCTGCCGCTCTCTCGGCTGCTGCTAACTCTCTGATCCGAATTTCATGCTGTCTTTGCCTCTCCGCTTGATTCTGCTCGTTTTCCATCTCTAACCCCTTCGCCAAATTTAACAAGTCTGATTTGGTGCTCACCTCTAGCGCCGCCACAGTCGCGCTTTCCATAAATTCACACACGTCCATCCTTGCTGGTTTTTCTGTCTGGCTACCTGCGTACCAGATCCAAATTATTTTGTTTTGACTTACAATCCCGATTGACTGACCTCCCCCTTTTTGGTGTCAAATCCCGAGACGAGAACCCCACTTGTTACGAAACCGGTATCTGGTTTCACTTACCAGCAAAGATAGATATGTCAGTTGAAGTCCGATGGTACTATTTTCAAAAGTTTTATTAATAAAGGGGCACAAAAATTAAGGTTAATACAAACATTCAGATAACATGCGTCAATACTCAATCTAAAACGCAGGTACATTAATAATCACTCAGAAATAAGCTCTTTCGTTGTCTAGGGTATAATACTGAGTCCAATTGGAAATATAAAGAGTCACTCTGAAGTCTGCAGGCTTTTCCCTTTTTGGTTTCACGTGTTGGAGAGAGAGAAGAGAGATTGTTAGGAAAAGAGACACTTGCCGTTGTCTTGATGAATCAAATCCTCAGCCTCAGAGGATTTGGCTTCCCTGGTGTTAAATAAAAGCGATCTTCCGTTGGTTCCAGCCACAAACCCCGCATTCGGAATTTAACGCACGTGGCTTATTTCAAAATGGCTTCCCGTTCCCACGGGAAGCGTTATCGTGCTTCTTGGTGTCTCCTTGGTGCGTCTGAGGGTCGTCCTCTTTCAGACCCTTCTTTATACTGCCTCACGGGATCTCAGGTGTCAATCAGGTTGCAGGTGATGCAATCTCTCTCTCAACCAGCCCACTTTGCCCGAGGGCTTTACAATGTCCCTGCGAGTTGGCACGTCTGCAGTTCCCAGGTGTCTCCTGAGAACAATGCCACAGTCTCCAGCTTTTGTCCCAGTGGAATGTCTTTCCATTTCCTGTGTCCATTCAGCCTGTCTCTCTCTCTCTCTTTTGGGTCATTGACCCCCCTTTTCTAGGGCTCTTGCAATTCTCACAAAGGAGGGGGCCGGTATCATAACATATTTAATCTCACTGAGGATCTGGAGAAATTTAAATTTTCAGAGGGTGTGGTTGAATTTATTCTCACTGTGGATCTGGTTGTATTTAATCACACTGAAGATCTGGCTGAAGTTAATGACACTGAGGATCTGGTTGAATTTATTCACCCTGAGGATCTGGTTGAAGTTAATGACACTGAGGATCTGGTTGAATTTATTCACCCTGAGGATCTGGCTGAATTTAACCTTTCAGAAGATCTGGTTGTATTTAATCTCACCGAGTATCTGGTTAAATTTAAACTTTCAGAAGATCTGGTTGAATTTATTCTCACTGAAGATCCGGTTGTATTAAATCACACTGTGGATCTGGCTGAATTTAAACTTTCCGAAGATCTGGTTGTATTTAATCTCAATGAGGATCTGGCTAAATTTAAACTTTCAGAGGATCTGGATGAATTTAATCTCACTGAGGATCTGGTTGAATTTATTCACTCTGAGGATCTGGTTGTATTTAATCACACTGAGGATCTGGATAAATTTAAACTTTCAGAGGATCTGGTTGAATTCATTCTCACTGTGGATCTGGTTGTAAATAATCACAATGAGCATCTGGTTGTATTTAATCACACAGAAGATCTGGCTGAAGTTAATGACACTGAGGATCTGTTTGAATTTATTCACACTGAGGATCTGGCTGAATTTAATCTCACTGAGGATCTGGCTGATGTTAATCACACTTAGGATCTGGTTGAATTTAAACTTTCAGAAGATCTGATTGTATTTAATCTCACTGAGTTTCTGGTTAAATTTAAACTTTCAGTAGATCTGGTTGAATTTACTCTCACTGAAGATCTGGTTGTATTAAATCACACTGTGGATCTGGCTGAATTTAAACTTTCAGAAGATCTGGTTGTATTTAATCTCAATGAGGATCTGGCTAAATTTAAACTTTCAGAGGATCTGGATGAATTTAATCTCACTGAGGATCTGGTTGAATTTATTCACACTGAGGATCTGGATAAATTTAAACTTTCAGAGGGTCTGGTTGAATTCATTCTCACTGTGGATCTGGTTGTAAATAAACACAATGAGCATCTGGTTGTATTTAATCACACAGAAGATCTGGCTGAAGTTAATGACACTGAGGATCTGTTTGAATTTATTCACACTGAGGATCTGGCTGAATTTAATCTCACTGAGGATCTGGCTGATGTTAATCACACTTAGGATCTGGTTGAATTTAAACTTTCAGAAGATCTGATTGTATTTAATCTCACTGAGTTTCTGGTTGAATTTAAACTTTCTCAAGATTTGGTTACATTTAATCTTACTGAAGATCTGGTTGTATTTAATCACACTGAGGATCTGGCTAAATGTAAACTTTCAGAGGATCTGGTTGAATTTATTCACACTGTGGATCTGGTTGTAATTAATCACAATGAACATCTGGTTGTATATAATCACACTGAACATCTGGCTGAAGTTAATGACACTGAGGATCTGGTTGAATTTATTCACACTGAGGATCTGGCTAAATTTAAACTTTCAGATGATCTGGATGAATTTAAACTCACTGAGGATCTGGTTGAATTTAAGCACAATGAGCATCTGGTTGTATTTAATCACACTGAAGATCTCCCTAAATTCAAAATTTCTGAAGTTCTGGTTGAATTTATTCACACTGAGGATCTGGCTGAACTTAATCTCACTGAGTATTTGGCTGAAGTTAATGTCACTGAGGATCTGGTTGAATATAAACTTTCAGAAGATCTGGTTGTATTTAATCTCACTGAGGATCTGGATAAATTTAAATTTTCAGAGGGTGTGGTTGAATTTATTCTCACTGTGGATCTGGTTGTATTTAATCACACTGAAGATCTGGCTGAAGTTAATGACACTGAGGATCTGGTTGAATTTATTCACCCTGAGGATCTGGTTGAAGTTAATGACACTGAGGATCTGGTTGAATTTATTCACCCTGAGGATCTGGCTGAATTTAACCTTTCAGAAGATCTGGTTGTATTTAATCTCACTGAGTATCTGGTTAAATTTAAACTTTCAGAAGATCTGGTTGAATTTATTCTCACTGAAGATCCGGTTGTATTAAATCACACTGTGGATCTGGCTGAATTTAAACTTTCCGAAGATCTGGTTGTATTTAATCTCAATGAGGATCTGGCTAAATTTAAACTTTCAGAGGATCTGGATGAATTTAAACTCACTGAGTATCTGGTTGAATTTATTCACACTGAGGATCTGACTGAAGTTAATCTCACTGAGGATCTGGCTGAAGTTAATCACACTGCGGATCTGGTTGAATTTAAACTTTCAGAAGATCTGGTTGTATTTAATCTCACTGAGGATCTGGCTAAATTGAAACTTTCAGAGGATCTGGCTAAATTTAAACCTTCAGAGGGTCTGGATGAATTTATTCACACTGTGGATCTGGTTGTAATTAATCACAATGAACATCTGGTTGTATATAATCACACTGAAGATCTGGCTGAAGTTAATGACACTGAGGATCTGTTTGAATTTATTCACACTGAGGATCTGTTTGAATTTAATCACACTGAGGATCTGGTTGTATTTAATCACACTGAGGATCTGGTTGTATTTAATCACACAGAAGATCTGGCTGAAGTTAATGACACTGAGGATCTGGTTGAATTTATTCACACTGAGGATCTGGCTGAATGTAATCTCACTGAGGATCTGGCTGATGTTAATCACACTTAGGATCTGGTTGAATTTAAACTTTCAGAAGATCTGATTGTATTTAATCTCACTGAGTTTCTGGTTGAATTTAAACTTTCTCAAGATTTGGTTACATTTAATCTTACTGAAGATCTGGTTGTATTTAATCACACTGAGGATCTGGCTAAATTTAAACTTTCAGAGGAGCTGGTTGAATTTATTCACACTGTGGATCTGGTTGTAATTAATCACAATGAACATCTGGTTGTATATAATCACACTGAACATCTGGCTGAAGTTAATGACACTGAGGATCTGGTTGAATTTATTCACACTGAGGATCTGGCTAAATTTAAACTTTCAGATGATCTGGATGAATTTAAACTTACTGAGGATCTGGTTGAATTTAAGCACAATGAGCATCTGGTTGTATTTAATCACACTGAAGATCTCCCTAAATTCAAAATTTCTGAAGTTCTGGTTGAATTTATTCACACTGAGGATCTGGCTGAACTTAATCTCACTGAGTATTTGGCTGAAGTTAATGTCACTGAGGATCTGGTTGAATATAAACTTTCAGAAGATCTGGTTGTATTTAATCTCACTGAGGATCTGGAGAAATTTAAATTTTCAGAGGGTGTGGTTGAATTTATTCTCACTGTGGATCTGGTTGTATTTAATCACACTGAAGATCTGGCTGAAGTTAATGACACTGAGGATCTGGTTGAATTTATTCACCCTGAGGATCTGGTTGAAGTTAATGACACTGAGGATCTGGTTGAATTTATTCACCCTGAGGATCTGGCTGAATTTAACCTTTCAGAAGATCTGGTTGTATTTAATCTCACTGAGTATCTGGTTAAATTTAAACTTTCAGAAGATCTGGTTGAATTTATTCTCACTGAAGATCCGGTTGTATTAAATCACACTGTGGATCTGGCTGAATTTAAACTTTCCGAAGATCTGGTTGTATTTAATCTCAATGAGGATCTGGCTAAATTTAAACTTTCAGAGGATCTGGATGAATTTAATCTCACTGAGGATCTGGTTGAATTTATTCACACTGAGGATCTGGATAAATTTAAACTTTCAGAGGGTCTGGTTGAATTCATTCTCACTGTGGATCTGGTTGTAAATAAACACAATGAGCATCTGGTTGTATTTAATCACACAGAAGATCTGGCTGAAGTTAATGACACTGAGGATCTGTTTGAATTTATTCACACTGAGGATCTGGCTGAATTTAATCTCACTGAGGATCTGGCTGATGTTAATCACACTTAGGATCTGGTTGAATTTAAACTTTCAGAAGATCTGATTGTATTTAATCTCACTGAGTTTCTGGTTGAATTTAAACTTTCTCAAGATTTGGTTACATTTAATCTTACTGAAGATCTGGTTGTATTTAATCACACTGAGGATCTGGCTAAATTTAAACTTTCAGAGGATCTGGTTGAATTTATTCACACTGTGGATCTGGTTGTAATTAATCACAATGAACATCTGGTTGTATATAATCACACTGAACATCTGGCTGAAGTTAATGACACTGAGGATCTGGTTGAATTTATTCACACTGACGATCTGGCTAAATTTAAACTTTCAGATGATCTGGATGAATTTAAGCACAATGAGCATCTGGTTGTATTTAATCACACTGAAGATCTCCCTAAATTCAAAATTTCTGAAGTTCTGGTTGAATTTATTCACACTGAGGATCTGGCTGAACTTAATCTCACTGAGTATTTGGCTGAAGTTAATGTCACTGAGGATCTGGTTGAATATAAACTTTCAGAAGATCTGGTTGTATTTAATCTCACTGAGGATCTGGATAAATTTAAATTTTCAGAGGGTGTGGTTGAATTTATTCTCACTGTGGATCTGGTTGTATTTAATCACACTGAAGATCTGGCTGAAGTTAATGACACTGAGGATCTGGTTGAATTTATTCACCCTGAGGATCTGGTTGAAGTTAATGACACTGAGGATCTGGTTGAATTTATTCACCCTGAGGATCTGGCTGAATTTAACCTTTCAGAAGATCTGATTGTATTTAATCTCAATGGGGATCTGGCTAAATATAAACTTTCAGAGGATCTGGATGAATTTAAACTCACTGAGGATCTGGTTGAATTTATTCACACTGAGGATCTGACTAAAGTTAATCTCACTGAGGATCTGGCTGAAGTTAATCACACTGCGGATCTGGTTGAATTTAAACTTTCAGAAGATCTGGTTGTATTTAATCTCACTGAGGATCTGGCTAAATTTAAACTTTCAGAACATCTGGATGAATTTAAATTCACTGAGGATCTGGTTGAATTTATTCACACTGAGGATCTGGTTGTATTTAATCACACTGAGGATCTGGCTGAAGTTAATGACATTGATGATCTGGTTGATTTTATTCACACTGAGGATCTGGCTGAAGTTAATCACACTGAGGATCTGTCTGAAGTTAATCACACAGAGGATCTGGTTGAATTTAAACTTTCAGAAGATCTGGTTGTATTTAATCTCACTGAGGATCTGGCTAAATTTAAACTTTCAGAATATCTGGTTGTATTTAATGTCAATGAGAATCTGGCTAAATTGAAAATTTCAGAGGATCTGGCTAAATTTAAACTATCAGAGGGTCTGGATGAATTTAAACTCACTGAGGATGTGTTTGAATTTATTCACACTGAGGATCTGGTTGTATTTAATCACACTGAGGATCTAGTTGAATTTATTCACACTGAGGATCTGGTTGAATTTATTCACACTGAGGATCTGGTTGTATTTAATCACACTGAGGATCTGGCTGAAGTTAATGACATTGATGATCTGGTTGATTTTATTCACACTGAGGATCTGGCTGAAGTTAATCACACCGAGGATCTGTCTGAAGTTATTCACACTTAGGAACTGGTAGAATTTAAACTTTCAGAAGATCTGATTGTATTTAATCTCACTGAGTATCTGGTTAAATTTAAACTTTCAGAAGATCTGGTTGAATTTATTCTCACTGAAGATCTGGTTGTATTAAATCACACTGTGGATCTGGCTGAATTTAAACTTTCAGAAGATCTGGTTGTTTTTAATCTCAATGAGGATCTGGCTAAATTTAAACTTTCAGTGGATCTGGATGAATTTAATCTCACTGAGGATCTGGTTGAATTTATTCACACTGAGGATCTGGTTGAATTTATTCACACTGAGGATCTGGTTGTATTTAATCACACTGAGGATCTGGATAAATTTAAACTTTCAGAGGATCTGGTTGAATTCATTCTCACTGTGGATCTGGTTGCAAATAAACACAATGAGCATCTGGTTGTATTTAATCACACAGAAGATCTGGCTGAAGTTAATGACACTGAGGATCTGGTTGAATTTAAACTTTCAGAAGATCTGGTTGTATTTAATCACACTGAGGATCTGGCTAAATATAAACTTTCAGAGGATCTGGATGAATTTAAACTCACTGAGGATCTGGTTGAATTTATTCACACTGAGGATCTGACTAAAGTTAATCTCACTGAGGATCTGGCTGAAGTTAATCACACTGCGGATCTGGTTGAATTTAAACTTTCAGAAGATCTGGTTGTATTTAATCTCACTGAGGATCTGGCTAAATTTAAACTTTCAGAACATCTGGATGAATTTAAATTCACGTAGGATCTGGTTGAATTTATTCACACTGAGGATCTGTTTGAATTTATTCACACTGAGGATCTGGCTGAATTTAATCTCACTGAGGATCTGGCTGATGTTAATCACACTTAGGATCTGGTTGAATTTAAACTTTCAGAAGATCTGATTGTATTTAATCTCACTGAGTTTCTGGTTAAATTTAAACTTTCAGTAGATCTGGTTGAATTTACTCTCACTGAAGATCTGGTTGTATTAAATCACACTGTGGATCTGGCTGAATTTAAACTTTCAGAAGATCTGGTTGTATTTAATCTCAATGAGGATCTGGCTAAATTTAAACTTTCAGAGGATCTGGATGAATTTAATCTCACTGAGGATCTGGTTGAATTTATTCACACTGAGGATCTGGATAAATTTAAACTTTCAGAGGGTCTGGTTGAATTCATTCTCACTGTGGATCTGGTTGTAAATAAACACAATGAGCATCTGGTTGTATTTAATCACACAGAAGATCTGGCTGAAGTTAATGACACTGAGGATCTGTTTGAATTTATTCACACTGAGGATCTGGCTGAATTTAATCTCACTGAGGATCTGGCTGATGTTAATCACACTTAGGATCTGGTTGAATTTAAACTTTCAGAAGATCTGATTGTATTTAATCTCACTGAGTTTCTGGTTGAATTTAAACTTTCTCAAGATTTGGTTACATTTAATCTTACTGAAGATCTGGTTGTATTTAATCACACTGAGGATCTGGCTAAATGTAAACTTTCAGAGGATCTGGTTGAATTTATTCACACTGTGGATCTGGTTGTAATTAATCACAATGAACATCTGGTTGTATATAATCACACTGAACATCTGGCTGAAGTTAATGACACTGAGGATCTGGTTGAATTTATTCACACTGAGGATCTGGCTAAATTTAAACTTTCAGATGATCTGGATGAATTTAAACTCACTGAGGATCTGGTTGAATTTAAGCACAATGAGCATCTGGTTGTATTTAATCACACTGAAGATCTCCCTAAATTCAAAATTTCTGAAGTTCTGGTTGAATTTATTCACACTGAGGATCTGGCTGAACTTAATCTCACTGAGTATTTGGCTGAAGTTAATGTCACTGAGGATCTGGTTGAATATAAACTTTCAGAAGATCTGGTTGTATTTAATCTCACTGAGGATCTGGATAAATTTAAATTTTCAGAGGGTGTGGTTGAATTTATTCTCACTGTGGATCTGGTTGTATTTAATCACACTGAAGATCTGGCTGAAGTTAATGACACTGAGGATCTGGTTGAATTTATTCACCCTGAGGATCTGGTTGAAGTTAATGACACTGAGGATCTGGTTGAATTTATTCACCCTGAGGATCTGGCTGAATTTAACCTTTCAGAAGATCTGGTTGTATTTAATCTCACTGAGTATCTGGTTAAATTTAAACTTTCAGAAGATCTGGTTGAATTTATTCTCACTGAAGATCCGGTTGTATTAAATCACACTGTGGATCTGGCTGAATTTAAACTTTCCGAAGATCTGGTTGTATTTAATCTCAATGAGGATCTGGCTAAATTTAAACTTTCAGAGGATCTGGATGAATTTAAACTCACTGAGTATCTGGTTGAATTTATTCACACTGAGGATCTGACTGAAGTTAATCTCACTGAGGATCTGGCTGAAGTTAATCACACTGCGGATCTGGTTGAATTTAAACTTTCAGAAGATCTGGTTGTATTTAATCTCACTGAGGATCTGGCTAAATTGAAACTTTCAGAGGATCTGGCTAAATTTAAACCTTCAGAGGGTCTGGATGAATTTATTCACACTGTGGATCTGGTTGTAATTAATCACAATGAACATCTGGTTGTATATAATCACACTGAAGATCTGGCTGAAGTTAATGACACTGAGGATCTGTTTGAATTTATTCACACTGAGGATCTGTTTGAATTTAATCACACTGAGGATCTGGTTGTATTTAATCACACTGAGGATCTGGTTGTATTTAATCACACAGAAGATCTGGCTGAAGTTAATGACACTGAGGATCTGGTTGAATTTATTCACACTGAGGATCTGGCTGAATGTAATCTCACTGAGGATCTGGCTGATGTTAATCACACTTAGGATCTGGTTGAATTTAAACTTTCAGAAGATCTGATTGTATTTAATCTCACTGAGTTTCTGGTTGAATTTAAACTTTCTCAAGATTTGGTTACATTTAATCTTACTGAAGATCTGGTTGTATTTAATCACACTGAGGATCTGGCTAAATTTAAACTTTCAGAGGAGCTGGTTGAATTTATTCACACTGTGGATCTGGTTGTAATTAATCACAATGAACATCTGGTTGTATATAATCACACTGAACATCTGGCTGAAGTTAATGACACTGAGGATCTGGTTGAATTTATTCACACTGAGGATCTGGCTAAATTTAAACTTTCAGATGATCTGGATGAATTTAAACTTACTGAGGATCTGGTTGAATTTAAGCACAATGAGCATCTGGTTGTATTTAATCACACTGAAGATCTCCCTAAATTCAAAATTTCTGAAGTTCTGGTTGAATTTATTCACACTGAGGATCTGGCTGAACTTAATCTCACTGAGTATTTGGCTGAAGTTAATGTCACTGAGGATCTGGTTGAATATAAACTTTCAGAAGATCTGGTTGTATTTAATCTCACTGAGGATCTGGAGAAATTTAAATTTTCAGAGGGTGTGGTTGAATTTATTCTCACTGTGGATCTGGTTGTATTTAATCACACTGAAGATCTGGCTGAAGTTAATGACACTGAGGATCTGGTTGAATTTATTCACCCTGAGGATCTGGTTGAAGTTAATGACACTGAGGATCTGGTTGAATTTATTCACCCTGAGGATCTGGCTGAATTTAACCTTTCAGAAGATCTGGTTGTATTTAATCTCACTGAGTATCTGGTTAAATTTAAACTTTCAGAAGATCTGGTTGAATTTATTCTCACTGAAGATCCGGTTGTATTAAATCACACTGTGGATCTGGCTGAATTTAAACTTTCCGAAGATCTGGTTGTATTTAATCTCAATGAGGATCTGGCTAAATTTAAACTTTCAGAGGATCTGGATGAATTTAATCTCACTGAGGATCTGGTTGAATTTATTCACACTGAGGATCTGGATAAATTTAAACTTTCAGAGGGTCTGGTTGAATTCATTCTCACTGTGGATCTGGTTGTAAATAAACACAATGAGCATCTGGTTGTATTTAATCACACAGAAGATCTGGCTGAAGTTAATGACACTGAGGATCTGTTTGAATTTATTCACACTGAGGATCTGGCTGAATTTAATCTCACTGAGGATCTGGCTGATGTTAATCACACTTAGGATCTGGTTGAATTTAAACTTTCAGAAGATCTGATTGTATTTAATCTCACTGAGTTTCTGGTTGAATTTAAACTTTCTCAAGATTTGGTTACATTTAATCTTACTGAAGATCTGGTTGTATTTAATCACACTGAGGATCTGGCTAAATTTAAACTTTCAGAGGATCTGGTTGAATTTATTCACACTGTGGATCTGGTTGTAATTAATCACAATGAACATCTGGTTGTATATAATCACACTGAACATCTGGCTGAAGTTAATGACACTGAGGATCTGGTTGAATTTATTCACACTGACGATCTGGCTAAATTTAAACTTTCAGATGATCTGGATGAATTTAAGCACAATGAGCATCTGGTTGTATTTAATCACACTGAAGATCTCCCTAAATTCAAAATTTCTGAAGTTCTGGTTGAATTTATTCACACTGAGGATCTGGCTGAACTTAATCTCACTGAGTATTTGGCTGAAGTTAATGTCACTGAGGATCTGGTTGAATATAAACTTTCAGAAGATCTGGTTGTATTTAATCTCACTGAGGATCTGGATAAATTTAAATTTTCAGAGGGTGTGGTTGAATTTATTCTCACTGTGGATCTGGTTGTATTTAATCACACTGAAGATCTGGCTGAAGTTAATGACACTGAGGATCTGGTTGAATTTATTCACCCTGAGGATCTGGTTGAAGTTAATGACACTGAGGATCTGGTTGAATTTATTCACCCTGAGGATCTGGCTGAATTTAACCTTTCAGAAGATCTGATTGTATTTAATCTCAATGGGGATCTGGCTAAATATAAACTTTCAGAGGATCTGGATGAATTTAAACTCACTGAGGATCTGGTTGAATTTATTCACACTGAGGATCTGACTAAAGTTAATCTCACTGAGGATCTGGCTGAAGTTAATCACACTGCGGATCTGGTTGAATTTAAACTTTCAGAAGATCTGGTTGTATTTAATCTCACTGAGGATCTGGCTAAATTTAAACTTTCAGAACATCTGGATGAATTTAAATTCACTGAGGATCTGGTTGAATTTATTCACACTGAGGATCTGGTTGTATTTAATCACACTGAGGATCTGGCTGAAGTTAATGACATTGATGATCTGGTTGATTTTATTCACACTGAGGATCTGGCTGAAGTTAATCACACTGAGGATCTGTCTGAAGTTAATCACACAGAGGATCTGGTTGAATTTAAACTTTCAGAAGATCTGGTTGTATTTAATCTCACTGAGGATCTGGCTAAATTTAAACTTTCAGAATATCTGGTTGTATTTAATGTCAATGAGAATCTGGCTAAATTGAAAATTTCAGAGGATCTGGCTAAATTTAAACTATCAGAGGGTCTGGATGAATTTAAACTCACTGAGGATGTGTTTGAATTTATTCACACTGAGGATCTGGTTGTATTTAATCACACTGAGGATCTAGTTGAATTTATTCACACTGAGGATCTGGTTGAATTTATTCACACTGAGGATCTGGTTGTATTTAATCACACTGAGGATCTGGCTGAAGTTAATGACATTGATGATCTGGTTGATTTTATTCACACTGAGGATCTGGCTGAAGTTAATCACACCGAGGATCTGTCTGAAGTTATTCACACTTAGGAACTGGTAGAATTTAAACTTTCAGAAGATCTGATTGTATTTAATCTCACTGAGTATCTGGTTAAATTTAAACTTTCAGAAGATCTGGTTGAATTTATTCTCACTGAAGATCTGGTTGTATTAAATCACACTGTGGATCTGGCTGAATTTAAACTTTCAGAAGATCTGGTTGTTTTTAATCTCAATGAGGATCTGGCTAAATTTAAACTTTCAGTGGATCTGGATGAATTTAATCTCACTGAGGATCTGGTTGAATTTATTCACACTGAGGATCTGGTTGAATTTATTCACACTGAGGATCTGGTTGTATTTAATCACACTGAGGATCTGGATAAATTTAAACTTTCAGAGGATCTGGTTGAATTCATTCTCACTGTGGATCTGGTTGCAAATAAACACAATGAGCATCTGGTTGTATTTAATCACACAGAAGATCTGGCTGAAGTTAATGACACTGAGGATCTGGTTGAATTTAAACTTTCAGAAGATCTGGTTGTATTTAATCACACTGAGGATCTGGCTAAATATAAACTTTCAGAGGATCTGGATGAATTTAAACTCACTGAGGATCTGGTTGAATTTATTCACACTGAGGATCTGACTAAAGTTAATCTCACTGAGGATCTGGCTGAAGTTAATCACACTGCGGATCTGGTTGAATTTAAACTTTCAGAAGATCTGGTTGTATTTAATCTCACTGAGGATCTGGCTAAATTTAAACTTTCAGAACATCTGGATGAATTTAAATTCACGTAGGATCTGGTTGAATTTATTCACACTGAGGATCTGGTTGTATTTAATCACACTGAGGATCTGGCTGAAGTTAATGACATTGATGATCTGGTTGATTTTATTCACACTGAGGATCTGGCTGAAGTTAATCACACTGAGGATCTGTCTGAAGTTAATCACACAGAGGATCTGGTTGAATTTAAACTTTCAGAAGATCTGGTTGTATTTAATCTCACTGAGGATCTGGCTAAATTTAAACTTTCAGAATATCTGGTTGTATTTAATGTCAATGAGAATCTGGCTAAATTGAAAATTTCAGAGGATCTGGCTAAATTTAAACTTTCAGAAGGTCTGGATGAATTTAAACTCACTGAGGATGTGTTTGAATTTATTCACACTGAGGATCTGGTTGTATTTAATCACACTGAGGATCTGGTTGTATTTAATCACACAGAAGATCTGGCTGAAGTTAATGACACTGAGGATCTGGTTGAATTTATTCACACTGAGGATCTGGTTGAATTTATTCACACTGAGGATCTGGTTGTATTTAATCACACTGAGGATCTGGCTGAAGTTAATGACATTGATGATCTGGTTGATTTTATTCACACTGAGGATCTGGCTGAAGTTAATCACACCGAGGATCTGTCTGAAGTTATTCACACTTAGGAACTGGTAGAATTTAAACTTTCAGAAGATCTGATTGTATTTAATCTCACTGAGTATCTGGTTAAATTTAAACTTTCAGAAGATCTGGTTGTTTTTAATCTCAATGAGGATCTGGCTAAATTTAAACTTTCAGTGGATCTGGATGAATTTAATCTCACTGAGGATCTGGTTGAATTTATTCACACTGAGGATCTGGTTGAATTTATTCACACTGAGGATCTGGTTGTATTTAATCACACTGAGGATCTGGATAAATTTAAACTTTCAGAGTATCTGGTTGAATTTATTCTCACTGAGGATCTGGTTCAATTTATTCACACTGAGGATCTGGCTGAATTTAAACTCACTGAGGATCTGGTTGAATTTATTCACACTGCGGATCTGGTTGTATTTAATCACACTGAGGATCTGGATAAATTTAAACTTTCAGAGGATCTGGTTGAATTTATTCTCACTGTGGATCTGGTTGTATTTAAGCACAATGAGCATCTGGTTGTATTTAATCACACTGAAGATCTCCCTAAATTCAAAATTTCTGAAGTTCTGGTTGAATTTATTCACACTGAGGATCTGGGTGAACTTAATCTCACTGAGGATTTGGCTGAAGTTAATGACACTGAGCATCTGGTTGAATTTAAACTTTCAGAAGATCTGGTTGTATTTAATCTCACTGAGGATCTGGCTAAATTTAAACTTTCAGAGTATCTGGTTGAATTTATTCTCACTGTGGATCTGGTTGTAATTAATCAGAATGAGCATCTGGTTGTATATAATCACACTGAAGATCTGGCTGAAGTTATTCACACTGAGGATCCGGTTGAATTTATTCACACTGAGGATCCGGTTGAATTTATTCACACTGAGGATCCGGCTGAATTTAATCTCACTGAGGATCTGGCTGAAGTTAATCACACTGAGGATCTGGTTGAATTTAAACTTTCAGAAGATCAGGTTGTATTTAATCACACTGAGGATCTGGCTAAATTTAAACTTTCTGAAGATCTGGTTATATTTAATCTCACTGAAGATCTGGATGAATTTGTTCTCACTGAGGATCAGGTTGAATTTATTCACAGTGAGGATCTGCTTGAATTTATTCTCACTGTGGATCTGGTTGTATTGAAGCACAATGAGCATCTGGTTGTATTTAATCACACTGAAGATCTGCCTACATTTAAACTTCCAGATGATCTGGTTGAATTTAATCACACTGAGTATCTGGTTGAATTTAAACTTTCAGAAGATCTGGTTGTATTTACTCTCATTGAGGATCTGGCTAAATTTAAACTTTCAGAGGATCTGGTTGAATTTATTCTCACTGAAGATCTGGTTGTATTAAATCACACTGTGGATCTGGCTGAATTTAAACTTTCAGAGGATCTGGATGAATTTAAACTCACTGAAGATCTGGTTTAATTTATTCACAGTGAGGATCTGGTTGAATTTATTCACACTGAGGATCTGGTTGAATTTATTCACACTGAGGATCTGGTTGTATTTAATCACACTGAGGATCTGGATAAATTTAAACTTTCAGAGGATCTGGTTGAATTTATTCTCACTGTGGATCTGGTTGTAAATAATCACAATGAGCATCTGGTTGTATTTAATCACACTTAAGATCTGGCTGAAGTTAATGACACTGTGGATCTGGTTGAATTTATTCACACTTAGGATCTGGCTGAAATTAATCTCACTGAGGATCTGGCTGAAGTTAATCACACTGAGGATCTGGTAGAATTTAAACTTTCAGAAGATCAGGTTGTATTTAATCACACTGAGGATCTGGCTAAATTTAAACTTTCCGAATATCTGGTTATATTTAATCTCACTGAAGATCTGGATGAATTTGTTCTCACTGAGGATCAGGTTGAATTTATTCACAGTGAGGATCTGCTTGAATTTATTCTCACTGTGGATCTGGTTGTATTGAAGCACAATGAGCATCTGGTTGTATTTAATCACACTGAAGATCTGCCTACATTTAAACTTCCAGATGATCTGGTTGAATTTAATCACACTGAGGATCTGTCTGAAGTTAATCACACTGAGTATCTGGTTGAATTTAAACTTTCAGAAGATCTGATTGTATTTAATCTCACTGAGTGTCTGGTTGAATTTAAACTTTCTCAAGATCTGGTTATATTTAATCTTACTGAAGATCTGGTTGTATTTAATCACACTGAGGATCTGGCTAAATTTAAACTTTCAGAGGATCTGGTTGAATTTATTCACACTGTGGATCTGGTTGTAATTAATCACAATGAACATCTGGTTGTATTTAATCACACGGAAGATCTGGCTGAATTTAATGACACTGAGGATCTGGTTGAATTTATTCACACTGAGGATCTGGTTGTATTTAATCACACTGAGGATCTGGATAAATTTAAACTTTCAGAGGATCTGGTTGAATTTATTCTCACTGTGGATCTGGTTGTATTTAAGCACAATGAGCATCTGGTTGTATTTAATCACACTGAAGATCTCCCTAAATTCAAAATTTCTGAAGTTCTGGTTGAATTTATTCACACTGAGGATATGGGTGAACTTAATCTCACTGAGGATTTGGCTGAAGTTAATGACACTGAGCATCTGGTTGAATTTAAACTTTCAGAAGATCTGGTTGTATTTAATCTCACTGAGGATCTGGCATAAATTTAAACTTTCAGAATATCTGGCTGAATTTATTCTCACTGTGGATCTGGTTGTAATTAATCAGAATGAGCATCTGGTTGTATATAATCACACTGAAGATCTGGCTGAAGTTATTCACACTGAGGATCCGGTTGAATTTATTCACACTGAGGATCCGGTTGAATTTATTCACACTGAGGATCTGGCTGAAGTTAATCACACTGAGGATCTGGTAGAATTTAAACTTTCAGAAGATCAGGTTGTATTTAATCACACTGTGGATCTGGCTAAATTTAAACTTTCTGAATATCTGGTTATATTTAATCTCACTGAAGATCTGGTTGTATTAAATCACACTGTGGATCTTGCTGAATTTAAACTTTCAGAGGGTCTGGTTGAATTTATTCACACTTAGGATCTGGCTGAATTTAATCTCACTGAAGATCTGGCTGAAGTTATTTACACTGAGGATCCGGTTGAATTTATTCACACTGAGGATCCGGTTGAATTTATTCACACTGAGGATCTGGCTGAATTTAATCTCACTGAGGATCTGGCTGAAGTTAATCACACTGAGAATCTAGTAGAATTTAAACTTTCAGAGGGTCTGGTTGTATTTAATCTCACTGAAGATCTGGATGAATTTGTTCTCACTGAGGATCAGGTTGAATTTATTCACAGTGAGGATCTGCTTGAATTTATTCTCACTGTAGATCTGGTTGTATTGAAGCACAATGAGCATCTGGTTGTATTTAATCACACTGAAGATCTGCCTACATTTAAACTTCCAGATGATCTGGTTGAATTTAATCACACTGAGGATCTGTCTGAAGTTAATCACACTGAGTATCTGGTTGAATTTAAACTTTCAGAAGATCTGGTTGTATTTACTCTCACTGAGGATCTGGCTAAATTTAAACTTTCAGAGGATCTGGTTGAATTTATTCACAGTGAGGATCTGGTTGTATTTAATCACAGAGGATCTGGATAAATTTAAACTTTCAGAGGATCTGGTTGAATTTATTCTCACTGTGGATCTGCTTGTAAATAATCACAATGAGCATCTGGTTGTATTTAATCACACTTAAGATCTGGCTGAAGTTAATGACACTGTGGATCTGGTTGAATTTATTCACACTTAGGATCTGGCTGAATTTAATCTCACTGAGGATCTGGCTGAAGTTAATCACACTGAGGATCTCGTTGAATTTAAACTTTCAGAAGATCTGATTGTATTTAATCTCACTGAGTGGTTGAATTTAAACTTTCTCAAGATCTGGTTATATTTAATCTTACTGAAGATCTGGTTGTATTTAATCACACTGAGGATCTGGCTAAATTTAAACTTTCAGAGGATCTGGTTGAATTTATTCACACTGTGGATCTGGTTGTAATTAATCACAATGAACATCTGGTTGTATTTAATCACACGGAAGATCTGGCTGAATTTAATGACACTGAGGATCTGGTTGAATTTATTCAAACTGAGGATCTGGTTGTATTTAATCACACTGAGGATCTGGATAAATTTAAACTTTCAGAGGATCTGGTTGAATTTATTCTCACTGTGGATCTGGCTGAACTTAATCTCACTGAGGATTTGGCTGAAGTTAATGACACTGAGCATCTGGTTGAATTTAAGCTTTCAGAAGATCTGGTTATATTTAATCTCACTGAGGATCTGGCTAAATTTAAACTTTTAGTGGATCTGGTTGAATTTATTCTCACTGTGTATCTGGTTGTAATTAATCACAATGAGCATCTGGTTGTATATAATCACACTGAAGATCTGGTTGAAGTTATTCACACTGAGGATCCGGTTGAATTTATTCACACTGAGGATCTGGCTGAATTTAATCTCACTGAGGATCTGGCTGAAGTTAATCACACTGAGGATCTGGTTGAATTTAAACTTTCAGAAGATCTGGTTGTATTTAATCTCACTGAGGATCTGGCTAAATTTAAACTTTCTGAAGATCTGGTTATATTTAATCTCACTGAAGATCTGGTTGTATTAAATCACACTGTGGATCTGGCTGAATTTAAACTTTCAGAGGATCTGACTAAACTTAAACTTTCAGAGGGTCTGGTTGTATTTAATCTCACTGAGGATCTGGCTAAATTTAAACTTTCTGAAGATCTGGTTATATTTAATCTCACTGAAGATCTGGTTGTATTAAATCACACTGTGGATCAGGCTGAATTTAAACTTTCAGAAGATCTGGTTGTATTTAATCTCAATGAGAATCTGGCTAAATTTAAACTATCAGAGGATCTGGCTAAATTTAAACTTTCAGAGGGTTTGGTTATATTTAATCTCACTGAAGATCTGGTTGAATTTGTTCTCACTGAGGATCAGGTTGAATTTATTCACACTGAGGATCTGCTTGAATTTATTCTCACCGTCGATCTGGTTGTATTGAAGCACAATGAGCATCTGGTTGTATTTAATCACACTGAAGATCTGCCTAAATTTAAACTTCCAGATGATATGGTTGAATTTCATCACACTGAGGATCTGTCTGAAGTTAATCACACTGAGTATCTGGTTGAATTTAAACTTTCAGAAGATCTGGTTGTATTTAATCTCACTGAGGATCTGGCTAAATTTAAACTTTCAGAGGATCTGGTTGAATTTGTTCTCACTGAGGATCTGGTTGTATTTATTCACACTGAGGATCTGGTTGAATTTATTCACACTGAAGATCTGGTTGAATTTATTCACACTGTGGATCTGGTTGTATTTAAGCACAATGTGCATCTGGTTGTGTTTAATCACACTGAAGATCTGCCTAAATTTAAACTTCCAGATGATATGTTTGAATTTCATCACACTGAGGATCTGTCTGAAGTTAATCACACTGAGTATCTGGTTGAATTTAAACTTTCAGAAGATCTGGTTGTATTTAATCTCACTGAGGATCTGGCTAAATTTAAACTTTCAGAGGATCTGGTTGAATTTGTTCTCACTGAGGATCTGGTTGAATTTATTCACACTGAGGATCTGGTTGTATTTATTCACACTGAGGATCTGGTTGAATTTATTCACACTGAAGATCTGGTTGAATTTATTCACACTGTGGATCTGGTTGTATTTAAGCACAATGTGCATCTGGTTGTATTTAATCACACTGAAGATCTGCCTAAATTTAAACTTCCAGATGATATGGTTGAATTTCATCACACTGAGGATCTGTCTGAAGTTAATCACACTGAGTATCTGGTTGAATTTAAACTTTCAGAAGATCTGGTTGTATTTAATCTCACTGAGGATCTGGCTAAATTTAAACTTTCAGAGGATCTGGTTGAATTTGTTCTCACTGAGGATCTGGTTGAATTTGTTCTCACTGAGGATCTGGTTGAATTTGTTCTCACTGAGGATCTGGTTGAATTTATTCACACTGAGGATCTGGTTGAATTTATTCACACTGAAGATCTGGTTGAATTTATTCACACTGTGGATCTGGTTGTATTTAAGCACAATGTGCATCTGGTTGTATTTAATCACACTGAAGATCTGCCTAAATTTAAACTTCCAGATGATATGGTTGAATTTCATCACACTGAGGATCTGTCTGAAGTTAATCACACTGAGTATCTGGTTGAATTTAAACTTTCAGAAGATCTGGTTGTATTTAATCTCACTGAGGATCTGGCTAAATTTAAACTTTCAGAGGATCTGGTTGAATTTGTTCTCACTGAGGATCTGGTTGTATTTATTCACACTGAGGATCTGGTTGAATTTATTCACACTGAGGATCTGGTTGAATTTATTCACACTGAAGATCTGGTTGAATTTATTCACACTGTGGATCTGGTTGTATTTAAGCACAATGTGCATCTGGTTGTATTTAATCACACTGAAGATCTGCCTAAATTTAAACTTCCAGATGATATGGTTGAATTTCATCACACTGAGGATCTGTCTGAAGTTAATCACACTGAGTATCTGGTTGAATTTAATCTCAATGAGGATCTGGCTAAATTTAAACTTTCAGAAGATCTGGTTATATTGAATCTCACTGAAGATCTGGTTGTATTAAATCACACTGGATCTGGCTGAATTTAAACTTTCAGAAGATCTGGTTGTATTTAATCTCACTGAGGATCTGGCTAAATTTAAACTTTCAGAGGATCTGGTTGAATTTATTCTCACTGTGGATCTGGTTGTAATTAATCACAATGAGCATCTGGTTGTATATAACCACACTGTGGATCTTGCTGAATTTAAACTTTCAGAGGATCTGGCTAAATTTAAACTTTCAGAGGGTCTGGTTGAATTTATTCTCACTGTGGATCTGGTTGTAATTAATCACAATGAGCTTCCTGTTGTATTTAATCACACTGAGGATCTGGTTGAAGTTATTCACACTGAGGATCTGGCTGAATTTAATCTCACTGAGGATATGGCTGAAGTTAATCACACTGAGGATCTGGTTGAATTTAAACTTTCAGAAGACCTGATTGTATTTAATCTCACTGAGGATCTGGCTAAATTTAAACTTTCAGAGGATCTGGCTAAATTTAAACTTTCAGAGGATCTGGTTATATTTAATCTCACTGAAGATCTGGTTGTATTTAATCACACTGAGGATCTGGCTAAATTAAACTTTCAGAGGATCTGGTTGAATTTGTTCTCACTGAGGATCTGGTTGAATTTATTCACACTGAGGATCTGGTTGAATTTATTCACACTGAGGATCTGGTTGAATTTATTCACACTGAAGATCTGGTTGAATTTATTCTCACTGTAGATCTGGTTGTATTTAAGCACAATGAGCATCTGGTTGTATTTAATCACACTGAAGAACTGCGTATATTTAAACTTCCAGAAGATCTGGTTGTATTTAATCTCAATGAGGATCTGGCTAAATTTAAACTTTCAGAGGATCTGGCTAAATTTAAACTTTCAGAAGATCTGGTTATATTGAATCTCACTGAAGATCTGGTTGTATTAAATCACAATGGATCTGGCTGAATTTAAACTTTCAGAAGATCTGGTTGTATTTAATCTCACTGAGGATCTGGCTAAATTTAAACTTTCAGAGGATCTGGTTGAATTTATTCTCACTGTGGATCTGGTTGTAATTAATCACAATGAGCATCTGGTTGTATATAATCACACTGTGGATCTGGCTGAATTTAAACTTTCAGAGGATCTGGCTAAATTTAAACTTTCAGAGGATCTGGTTATATTTAATCTCACTGAAGATCTGGTTGAATTTGTTCTCACTGAGGATCAGGTTGAATTTATTCACACTGAGGATCTGCTTGAATTTATTCTCTCTGTGGATCTGGTTGTATTGAAGCACAATGAGCATCTGGTTGTATTTAATCACACTGAAGATCTGCCTAAATTTAAACTTCCAGATGATCTGGTTGTATTTAATTTCACTGAGGATCTGGCTAAATTTAAACTTTCAGAGGGTCTGGTTGAATTTATTCTCACTGAAGATCTGGTTATATTAAATCACACTGTGGATCTGGCTGAATTTAAACTTTCAGAAGATCTGGTTGTATTTAATCTCAATGAGGATCTGGCTAAATTTAAACTTTCAGAGGATCTGGATGAATTTAAACTCACTGAGGATCTGGTTGAATTTATTCACAGTGAGGATCTGGTTGAATTTATTCACAGTGAGGATCTGGTTGAATTTATTCACTCTGAGGATCTGGTTGAATTTATTCACACTGAGGATCTGGTTGAATTTATTCACACTGAGGATCTGGTTGTATTTAATCAGACTGAGGATCTGGATAAATTTAAACTTTCAGAGGATCTGGTTGAATTTATTCTCACTGTGGATCTGGTTGTAAATAATCACAATGAGCATCTGGTTGTATTTAATCACACTTAACATCTGGCTGAAGTTAATGACACTGTGGATCTGGTTGAATTTATTCACACTGAGGATCCGGTTGAATTTATTCACACTGAGGATCTGGCTGAATTTAATCTCACTGAGGATCTGGCTGAAGTTAATCACACTGAGAATCTAGTAGAATTTAAACTTTCAGAGGGTCTGGTTGTATTTAATCTCACTGAGGATCTGGCTAAATTTAAACTTTCTGAAGATCTGGTTATATTTAATCTCACTGAAGATCTGGATGAATTTCTTCTCACTGAGGATCAGGTTGAATTTATTCACAGTGAGGATCTGCTTGAATTTATTCTCACTGTAGATCTGGTTGTATTGAAGCACAATGAGCATCTGGTTGTATTTAATCACACTGAAGATCTGCCTACATTTAAACTTCCAGATGATCTGGTTGAATTTAATCACACTGAGGATCTGTCTGAAGTTAATCACACTGAGTATCTGGTTGAATTTAAACTTTCAGAAGATCTGGTTGTATTTACTCTCACTGAGGATCTGGCTAAATTTAAACTTTCAGAGGATCTGGTTGAATTTATTCACAGTGAGGATCTGGTTGTATTTAATCACAGAGGATCTGGATAAATTTAAACTTTCAGAGGATCTGGTTGAATTTATTCTCACTGTGGATCTGGTTGTAAATAATCACAATGATCATCTGGTTGTATTTAATCACACTTAAGATCTGGCTGAAGTTAATGACACTGGATCTGGTTGAATTTATTCACACTTAGGATCTGGCTGAATTTAATCTCACTGAGGATCTGGCTGAAGTTAATCACACTGAGGATCTCGTTGAATTTAAACTTTCAGAAGATCTGATTGTATTTAATCTCGCTGAGTGTCTGGTTGAATTTAAACTTTCTCAAGATCTGGTTATATTTAATCTTACTGAAGATCTGGTTGTATTTAATCACACTGAGGATCTGGCTAAATTTAAACTTTCAGAGGATCTGGTTCAATTTATTCACACTGTGGATCTGGTTGTAATTAATCACAATGAACATCTGGTTGTATTTAATCACACGGAAGATCTGGCTGAATTTAATGACACTGAGGATCTGGTTGAATTTATTCAAACTGAGGATCTGGTTGTATTTAATCACACTGAGGATCTGGATAAATTTAAACTTTCAGAGGATCTGGTTGAATTTATTCTCACTGTGGATCTGGCTGAACTTAATCTCACTGAGGATTTGGCTGAAGTTAATGACACTGAGCATCTGGTTGAATTTAAGCTTTCAGAAGATCTGGTTATATTTAATCTCACTGAGGATCTGGCTAAATTTAAACTTTTAGTGGATCTGGTTGAATTTATTCTCACTGTGTATCTGGTTGTAATTAATCACAATGAGCATCTGGTTGTATATAATCACACTGAAGATCTGGTTGAAGTTATTCACACTGAGGATCCGGTTGAATTTATTCACACTGAGGATCCGGTTGAATTTATTCACACTGAGGATCTGGCTGAATTTAATCTCACTGAGGATCTGGCTGAAGTTAATCACACTGAGGATCTGGTTGAATTTAAACTTTCAGAAGATCTGGTTGTATTTAATCTCACTGAGGATCTGGCTAAATTTAAACTTTCTGAAGATCTGGTTATATTTAATCTCACTGAAGATCTGGTTGTATTAAATCACACTGTGGATCAGGCTGAATTTAAACTTTCAGAAGATCTGGTTGTATTTAATCTCAATGAGAATCTGGCTAAATATAAACTATCAGAGGATCTGGCTAAATTTAAACTTTCAGAGGGTCTGGTTATATTTAATCTCACTGAAGATCTGGTTGAATTTGTTCTCACTGAGGATCAGGTTGAATTTATTCACACTGAGGATCTGCTTGAATTTATTCTCACCGTCGATCTGGTTGTATTGAAGCACAATGAGCATCTGGTTGTATTTAATCACACTGAAGATCTGCCTAAATTTAAACTTCCAGATGATATGGTTGAATTTCATCACACTGAGGATCTGTCTGAAGTTAATCACACTGAGTATCTGGTTGAATTTAATCTTTCAGAAGATCTGGTTGTATTTAATCTCACTGAGGATCTGGCTAAATTTAAACTTTCAGAGGATCTGGTTGAATTTGTTCTCACTGAGGATCTGGTTGAATTTGTTCTCACTGAGGATCTGGTTGAATTAATTCACACTGAAGATCTGGTTGAATTTATTCACACTGTGGATCTGGTTGTATTTAAGCACAATGTGCATCTGGTTGTATTTAATCACACTGAAGATCTGCCTAAATTTAAACTTCCAGATGATATGTATGAATTTCATCACACTGAGGATCTGTCTGAAGTTAATCACACTGAGTATCTGGTTGAATTTAAACTTTCAGAAGATCTGGTTGTATTTAATCTCACTGAGGATCTGGCTAAATTTAAACTTTCAGAGGATCTGGTTGAATTTGTTCTCACTGAGGATCTGGTTGAATTTATTCACACTGAGGATCTGGTTGTATTTATTCACACTGAGGATCTGGTTGAATTTATTCACACTGAAGATCTGGTTGAATTTATTCACACTGTGGATCTGGTTGTATTTAAGCACAATGTGCATCTGGTTGTATTTAATCACACTGAAGATCTGCCTAAATTTAAACTTCCAGATGATATGGTTGAATTTCATCACACTGAGGATCTGTCTGAAGTTAATCACACTGAGTATCTGGTTGAATTTAAACTTTCAGAAGATCTGGTTGTATTTAATCTCACTGAGGATCTGGCTAAATTTAAACTTTCAGAGGATCTGGTTGAATTTGTTCTCACTGAGGATCTGGTTGAATTTGTTCTCACTGAGGATCTGGTTGAATTTGTTCTCACTGAGGATCTGGTTGAATTTATTCACACTGAGGATCTGGTTGAATTTATTCACACTGAAGATCTGGTTGAATTTATTCACACTGTGGATCTGGTTGTATTTAAGCACAATGTGCATCTGGTTGTATTTAATCACACTGAAGATCTGCCTAAATTTAAACTTCCAGATGATATGGTTGAATTTCATCACACTGAGGATCTGTCTGAAGTTAATCACACTGAGTATCTGGTTGAATTTAAACTTTCAGAAGATCTGGTTGTATTTAATCTCACTGAGGATCTGGCTAAATTTAAACTTTCAGAGGATCTGGTTTCAATTTGTTCTCACTGAGGATCTGGTTGTATTTATTCACACTGAGGATCTGGTTGAATTTATTCACACTGAGGATCTGGTTGAATTTATTCACACTGAAGATCTGGTTGAATTTATTCACACTGTGGATCTGGTTGTATTTAAGCACAATGTGCATCTGGTTGTATTTAATCACACTGAAGATATGCCTAAATTTAAACTTCCAGATGATATGGTTGAATTTCATCACACTGAGGATCTGTCTGAAGTTAATCACACTGAGTATCTGGTTGAATTTAAACTTTCAGAAGATCTGGTTGTATTTAATCTCACTGAGGATCTGGCTAAATTTAAACTTTCTGAAGATCTGGTTATATTTAATATCACTGAAGATCTGGTTGAAGTTATTCACACTGAGGATCTGGCTGAATTTAATCTCACTGAGGATATGGCTGAAGTTAATCACACTGAGGATCTGGTTGAATTTAAACTTTCAGAAGACCTGATTGTATTTAATCTCACTGAGGATCTGGCTAAATTTAAACTTTCAGAGGATCTGGCTAAATTTAAACTTTCAGAGGATCTGGTTATATTTAATCTCACTGAAGATCTGATTGTATTTAATCACACTGAGGATCTGGCTAAATTAAACTTTCAGAGGATCTGGTTGAATTTGTTCTCACTGAGGATCTGGTTGTATTTATTCACACTGAGGATCTGGTTGAATTTATTCACACTGAGGATCTGGTTGAATTTATTCACACTGAGGATCTGGTTGAATTTATTCACACTGAAGATCTGGTTGAATTTATTCTCACTGTAGATCTGGTTGTATTTAAGCACAATGAGCATCTGGTTGTATTTAATCACACTGAAGAACTGCGTATATTTAAACTTCCAGAAGATCTGGTTGTATTTAATCTCAATGAGGATCTGGCTAAATTTAAACTTTCAGAGGATCTGGCTAAATTTAAACTTTCAGAAGATCTGGTTATATTGAATCTCACTGAAGATCTGGTTGTATTAAATCACAATGGATCTGGCTGAATTTAAACTTTCAGAAGATCTGGTTGTATTTAATCTCACTGAGGATCTGGCTAAATTTAAACTTTCAGAGGATCTGGTTGAATTTATTCTCACTGTGGATCTGGTTGTAATTAATCACAATGAGCATCTGGTTGTATATAATCACACTGTGGATCTGGCTGAATTTAAACTTTCAGAGGATCTGGCTAAATTTAAACTTTCAGAGGGTCTGGTTGTAGTTAATCTCACTGAGGATCTGGCTAAATTTAAACGTTCTGAAGATCTGGTTATATGTAATCTCACTGAAGATCTGGTTGTATTAAATCACACTGTGGATCTGGCTAAATAGAAACTTTCAGAAGATCTGGTTGTATTTAATCTCAATGAGAATCTGGCTAACTTTAAACTTTCAGAGGATCTGGTTATATTTAATATCACTGAAGATCTGGTTGAAGTTATTCACACTGAGGATCTGGCTGAATTTAATCTCACTGTGGATCTGGTTGTAATTAATCACAATGAGCATCTGGTTGTATATAATCACACTGTGGATCTGGCTGAATTTAAACTTTCAGAGGATCTGGCTAAATTTAAACTTTCAGAGGGTCTGGTTGTAGTTAATCTCACTGAGGATCTGGCTAAATTTAAACGTTCTGAAGATCTGGTTATATGTAATCTCACTGAAGATCTGGTTGTATTAAATCACACTGTGGATCTGGCTAAATAGAAACTTTCAGAAGATCTGGTTGTATTTAATCTCAATGAGAATCTGGCTAACTTTAAACTTTCAGAGGATCTGGTTATATTTAATATCACTGAAGATCTGGTTGAAGTTATTCACACTGAGGATCCGGTTGAATTTATTCACACTGAGGATCCGGTTGAATTTATTCACACTGAGGATCTGGCTGAATTTAATCTCACTGAGGATCTGGCTGAAGTTAATCACACTGAGGATCTGGTTGAATTTAAACTTTCAGAAGATCTGGTTGTATTTAATCTCACTGAGGATCTGGCTAAATTTAAACTTTCTGAAGATCTGGTTATATTTAATCTCACTGAAGATCTGGTTGTATTAAATCACACTGTGGATCTGGCTGAATTTAAACTTTCAGAGGATCTGACTAAACTTAAACTTTCAGAGGGTCTGGTTGTATTTAATCTCACTGAGGATCTGGCTAAATTTAAACTTTCTGAAGATCTGGTTATATTTAATCTCACTGAAGATCTGGTTGTATTAAATCACACTGTGGATCAGGCTGAATTTAAACTTTCAGAAGATCTGGTTGTATTTAATCTCAATGAGAATCTGGCTAAATTTAAACTATCAGAGGATCTGGCTAAATTTAAACTTTCAGAGGGTCTGGTTATATTTAATCTCACTGAAGATCTGGTTGAATTTGTTCTCACTGAGGATCAGGTTGAATTTATTCACACTGAGGATCTGCTTGAATTTATTCTCACCGTCGATCTGGTTGTATTGAAGCACAATGAGCATCTGGTTGTATTTAATCACACTGAAGATCTGCCTAAATTTAAACTTCCAGATGATATGGTTGAATTTCATCACACTGAGGATCTGTCTGAAGTTAATCACACTGAGTATCTGGTTGAATTTAATCTTTCAGAAGATCTGGTTGTATTTAATCTCACTGAGGATCTGGCTAAATTTAAACTTTCAGAGGATCTGGTTGAATTTGTTCTCACTGAGGATCTGGTTGAATTTATTCACACTGAGGATCTGGTTGTATTTATTCACACTGAGGATCTGGTTGAATTTATTCACACTGAAGATCTGGTTGAATTTATTCACACTGTGGATCTGGTTGTATTTAAGCACAATGTGCATCTGGTTGTATTTAATCACACTGAAGATCTGCCTAAATTTAAACTTCCAGATGATATGGTTGAATTTCATCACACTGAGGATCTGTCTGAAGTTAATCACACTGAGTATCTGGTTGAATTTAAACTTTCAGAAGATCTGGTTGTATTTAATCTCACTGAGGATCTGGCTAAATTTAAACTTTCAGAGGATCTGGTTGAATTTGTTCTCACTGAGGATCTGGTTGAATTTGTTCTCACTGAGGATCTGGTTGAATTTATTCACACTGAGGATCTGGTTGAATTTATTCACACTGAAGATCTGGTTGAATTTATTCACACTGTGGATCTGGTTGTATTTAAGCACAATGTGCATCTGGTTGTATTTAATCACACTGAAGATCTGCCTAAATTTAAACTTCCAGATGATATGGTTGAATTTCATCACACTGAGGATCTGTCTGAAGTTAATCACACTGAGTATCTGGTTGAATTTAAACTTTCAGAAGATCTGGTTGTATTTAATCTCACTGAGGATCTGGCTAAATTTAAACTTTCAGAGGATCTGGTTGAATTTGTTCTCACTGAGGATCTGGTTGTATTTATTCACACTGAGGATCTGGTTGAATTTATTCACACTGAGGATCTGGTTGAATTTATTCACACTGAAGATCTGGTTGAATTTATTCACACTGTGGATCTGGTTGTATTTAAGCACAATGTGCATCTGGTTGTATTTAATCACACTGAAGATCTGCCTAAATTTAAACTTCCAGATGATATGGTTGAATTTCATCACACTGAGGATCTGTCTGAAGTTAATCACACTGAGTATCTGGTTGAATTTAAACTTTCAGAAGATCTGGTTGTATTTAATCTCACTGAGGATCTGGCTAAATTTAAACTTTCTGAAGATCTGGTTATATTTAATATCACTGAAGATCTGGTTGAAGTTATTCACACTGAGGATCCGGTTGAATTTATTCACACTGAGGATCCGGTTGAATTTATTCACACTGAGGATCTGGCTGAATTTAATCTCACTGAGGATCTGGCTGACGTTAATCACACTGAGGATCTGGTTGAATTTAAACTTTCAGAAGATCTGGTTGTATTTAATCTCACTGAGGATCTGGCTAAATTTAAACTTTCTGAAGATCTGGTTATATTTAATCTCACTGAGGATCTGGTTGTATTAAATCACACTGTGGATCTGGCTGAATTTAAACTTTCAGAGGATCTGACTAAACTTAAACTTTCAGAGGGTCTGGTTGTATTTAATCTCACTGAGGATCTGGCTAAATTTAAACTTTCTGAAGATCTGGTTATATTTAATCTCACTGAAGATCTGGTTGTATTAAATCACACTGTGGATCAGGCTGAATTTAAACTTTCAGAAGATCTGGTTGTATTTAATCTCAATGAGAATCTGGCTAAATTTAAACTATCAGAGGATCTGGCTAAATTTAAACTTTCAGAGGGTCTGGTTATATTTAATCTCACTGAAGATCTGGTTGAATTTGTTCTCACTGAGGATCTGGTTGAATTTGTTCTCACTGAGGATCTGGTTGAATTAATTCACACTGAAGATCTGGTTGAATTTATTCACACTGTGGATCTGGTTGAACTTAATCTCACTGAGGATTTGGCTGAAGTTAATGACACTGAGTATCTGGTTGAATTTTAACTTTCAGAAGATCTGGTTGTATTTAATCTCACTGAGGATCTGGCTGAACTTAATCTCACTGAGGATTTGGCTGAAGTTAATGACACTGAGTATCTGGTTGAATTTAAACTTTCAGAAGATCTGGTTGTATTTAATCTCACTGAGGATCTGGCTAAATTTAAACTTTCAGAGGATCTGGTTGAATTTGTTCTCACTGAGGATCTGGTTGTATTTATTCACACTGAGGATCTGGTTGAATTTATTCACACTGAAGATCTGGTTGAATTTATTCACACTGTGGATCTGGGTGTATTTAAGCACAATGTGCATCTGGTTGTATTTAATCACACTGAAGATCTGCCTAAATTTAAACTTCCAGATGATATGTTTGAATTTCATCACACTGAGGATCTGTCTGAAGTTAATCACACTGAGTATCTGGTTGAATTTAAACTTTCAGAAGATCTGGTTGTATTTAATCTCACTGAGGATCTGGCTAAATTTAAACTTTCAGAGGATCTGGTTGAATTTGTTCTCACTGAGGATCTGGTTGAATTTATTCACACTGAGGATCTGGTTGTATTTATTCACACTGAGGATCTGGTTGAATTTATTCACACTGAAGATCTGGTTGAATTTATTCACACTGTGGATCTGGTTGTATTTAAGCACAATGTGCATCTGGTTGTATTTAATCACACTGAAGATCTGCCTAAATTTAAACTTCCAGATGATATGGTTGAATTTCATCACACTGAGGATCTGTCTGAAGTTAATCACACTGAGTATCTGGTTGAATTTAAACTTTCAGAAGATCTGGTTGTATTTAATCTCACTGAGGATCTGGCTAAATTTAAACTTTCAGAGGATCTGGTTGAATTTGTTCTCACTGAGGATCTGGTTGAATTTGTTCTCACTGAGGATCTGGTTGAATTTGTTCTCACTGAGGATCTGGTTGAATTTATTCACACTGAGGATCTGGTTGAATTTATTCACACTGAAGATCTGGTTGAATTTATTCACACTGTGGATCTGGTTGTATTTAAGCACAATGTGCATCTGGTTGTATTTAATCACACTGAAGATCTGCCTAAATTTAAACTTCCAGATGATATGGTTGAATTTCATCACACTGAGGATCTGTCTGAAGTTAATCACACTGAGTATCTGGTTGAATTTAAACTTTCAGAAGATCTGGTTGTATTTAATCTCACTGAGGATCTGGCTAAATTTAAACTTTCAGAGGATCTGGTTGAATTTGTTCTCACTGAGGATCTGGTTGTATTTATTCACACTGAGGATCTGGTTGAATTTATTCACACTGAGGATCTGGTTGAATTTATTCACACTGAAGATCTGGTTGAATTTATTCACACTGTGGATCTGGTTGTATTTAAGCACAATGTGCATCTGGTTGTATTTAATCACACTGAAGATCTGCCTAAATTTAAACTTCCAGATGATATGGTTGAATTTCATCACACTGAGGATCTGTCTGAAGTTAATCACACTGAGTATCTGGTTGAATTTAATCTCAATGAGGATCTGGCTAAATTTAAACTTTGTGAGGATCTTGTTGAATTTAATCACACTGAGGAGCTGGCTAAATTTAAATGTCCAGAGGATCTGGTTGAATTTATTCACACTGAGGATCTGGCTGAATTTAATCTCACTGAGGATCTGGCTAAATTTAAACTTTCTGAAGATCTGGTTATATTTAATCTCACTGAAAATCTGGTTGTATTAAATCACTCTGTGGATCTGGCTGAATTTAAACTTTCAGAAGTTCTGGTTGTATTTAATCTGAATGAGAATCTGGCTAAATTTAAACTTTCAGAGGATCTGGTTGAATTTGTTCTCACTGAGGATCAGGTTGAATTTAATTGCACTGAGGATCTGCTTGAATTTATTCTCACTGTGGATCTGGTTGTATTTAAGCACAATGAGCATCTGGTTGTATTTAATCACACTGAAGATCTGCCTAAATTTAAACTTCCAGATGATCTGGTTGAATTTAATCACACTGAGGATCTGGCTAAAGTTAATCACACTGAGTATCTGGTTGAATTTAAACTTTCAGAAGATCTCGTTGTATTTAATCTAACTGAGGATCCTGCTAAATTTAAACTTTCAGAGGATCTGGTTATATTTAATCACACTGAGAGTCTGGCTAAATTTAAACTTTCAGATGATCTGGATGAATTTAAACTCACTGAGGATCTGGTTGAATTTATTCACACTGAGGTTCTGGTTGTATTTAATCACACTGAGAATCTGGCTATATTTAAACTTTCAGAGGATCTGGTTGAATTTGTTCTCACTGAGGATCAGGTTGAATTTATTCGCACTGAGGATCTGCTTGAATTTATTCTCACTGTGAATCTGGTTGTATTTAAGCACAATGAGCATCTGGTTGTATTTAAGCACACTGAAGATCTGCCTAAATTTAAACTTCCAGATGATCTGGTTGAATTTAATCTCACTGAGGATCTGGTTGTATTTAATCACACTGAGGATCTGGCTAAATTTAAACTTTCAGAGGATCTGGTTGAATTTATTCTCAATGTGGATCTGGTTGTATTTAAGCACAATGAGCATCTGGTTGTATTTAATCACACTGAAGATCTCCCTAAATTCAAACTTACTGAAGTTCTGGTTGAATTTATTCACACTGAGGATCTGGCTGAACTTAATCTCACTGAGGATTTGGCTAAATTTAAACGTTCAGACGATCCAGTTGAATTTATTCACACTGAGGATCCGGTTGAATTTATTCACACTGAGGATCTGGCTGAATTTAATCTCACTGAGGATCTGGCTAAATTTAAACTTTCTGAAGATCTGGTTATATTTAATCTCACTGAAAATCTGGTTGTATTAAATATCTCTGTGGATCTGGCTGAATTTAAACTTTCAGAAGTTCTGGTTGTATTTAATCTGAATGAGAATCTGGCTAAATTTAAACTTTCAGAGGGTCTGGTTATATTTAATCTCACTGAAGATCTGGTTGTATTTAATCACACTGAGAATCTGGCTAAATTTAAACTTTCAGAGGATCTGGTTGAATTTGTTCTCACTGAGGATCAGGTTGAATTTATTCGCACTGAGGATCTGCTTGAATTTATTCTCACTGTGGATCTGGTTGTATTTAAGCACAATGAGCATCTGGTTGTATTTAATCACACAGAAGATCTGCCTAAATTTAAACTTCCAGATGATCTGGTTGAATTTAATCACACTGAGTATCTGGTTGAATTTAAACTTTCAGAAGATCTGGTTGTATTTAATCTCACTGAGGATCTGGCTAAATTTAAACTTTCAGAGGATCTGGTTGAATTTGTTCTCACTGAGGATCTGGTTGTATTTATTCACACTGAGGATCTGGTTGAATTTATTCACACTGAAGATCTGGTTGAATTTATTCACACTGTGGATCTGGTTGTATTTAAGCACAATGTGCATCTGGTTGTATTTAATCACACTGAAGATCTGCCTAAATTTAAACTTCCAGATGATATGTTTGAATTTCATCACACTGAGGATCTGTCTGAAGTTAATCACACTGAGTATCTGGTTGAATTTAAACTTTCAGAAGATCTGGTTGTATTTAATCTCACTGAGGATCTGGCTAAATTTAAACTTTCAGAGGATCTGGTTGAATTTGTTCTCACTGAGGATCTGGTTGAATTTATTCACACTGAGGATCTGGTTGTATTTATTCACACTGAGGATCTGGTTGAATTTATTCACACTGAAGATCTGGTTGAATTTATTCACACTGTGGATCTGGTTGTATTTAAGCACAATGTGCATCTGGTTGTATTTAATCACACTGAAGATCTGCCTAAATTTAAACTTCCAGATGATATGGTTGAATTTCATCACACTGAGGATCTGTCTGAAGTTAATCACACTGAGTATCTGGTTGAATTTAAACTTTCAGAAGATCTGGTTGTATTTAATCTCACTGAGGATCTGGCTAAATTTAAACTTTCAGAGGATCTGGTTGAATTTGTTCTCACTGAGGATCTGGTTGAATTTGTTCTCACTGAGGATCTGGTTGAATTTGTTCTCACTGAGGATCTGGTTGAATTTATTCACACTGAGGATCTGGTTGAATTTATTCACACTGAGGATCTGGTTGAATTTATTCACACTGAAGATCTGGTTGAATTTATTCACACTGTGGATCTGGTTGTATTTAAGCACAATGTGCATCTGGTTGTATTTAATCACACTGAAGATCTGCCTAAATTTAAACTTCCAGATGATATGGTTGAATTTCATCACACTGAGGATCTGTCTGAAGTTAATCACACTGAGTATCTGGTTGAATTTAAACTTTCAGAAGATCTGGTTGTATTTAATCTCACTGAGGATCTGGCTAAATTTAAACTTTCAGAGGATCTGGTTGAATTTGTTCTCACTGAGGATCTGGTTGTATTTATTCACACTGAGGATCTGGTTGAATTTATTCACACTGAGGATCTGGTTGAATTTATTCACACTGAAGATCTGGTTGAATTTATTCACACTGTGGATCTGGTTGTATTTAAGCACAATGTGCATCTGGTTGTATTTAATCACACTGAAGATCTGCCTAAATTTAAACTTCCAGATGATATGGTTGAATTTCATCACACTGAGGATCTGTCTGAAGTTAATCACACTGAGTATCTGGTTGAATTTAATCTCAATGAGGATCTGGCTAAATTTAAACTTTGTGAGGATCTTGTTGAATTTAATCACACTGAGGAGCTGGCTAAATTTAAATGTCCAGAGGATCTGGTTGAATTTATTCACACTGAGGATCTGGCTGAATTTAATCTCACTGAGGATCTGGCTAAATTTAAACTTTCTGAAGATCTGGTTATATTTAATCTCACTGAAAATCTGGTTGTATTAAATCACTCTGTGGATCTGGCTGAATTTAAACTTTCAGAAGTTCTGGTTGTATTTAATCTGAATGAGAATCTGGCTAAATTTAAACTTTCAGAGGATCTGGTTGAATTTGTTCTCACTGAGGATCAGGTTGAATTTAATTGCACTGAGGATCTGCTTGAATTTATTCTCACTGTGGATCTGGTTGTATTTAAGCACAATGAGCATCTGGTTGTATTTAATCACACTGAAGATCTGCCTAAATTTAAACTTCCAGATGATCTGGTTGAATTTAATCACACTGAGGATCTGGCTAAAGTTAATCACACTGAGTATCTGGTTGAATTTAAACTTTCAGAAGATCTCGTTGTATTTAATCTAACTGAGGATCCTGCTAAATTTAAACTTTCAGAGGATCTGGTTATATTTAATCACACTGAGAGTCTGGCTAAATTTAAACTTTCAGATGATCTGGATGAATTTAAACTCACTGAGGATCTGGTTGAATTTATTCACACTGAGGTTCTGGTTGTATTTAATCACACTGAGAATCTGGCTATATTTAAACTTTCAGAGGATCTGGTTGAATTTGTTCTCACTGAGGATCAGGTTGAATTTATTCGCA
This sequence comes from Hemitrygon akajei, assembly GCF_048418815.1. NCBI lineage: Eukaryota > Metazoa > Chordata > Chondrichthyes > Myliobatiformes > Dasyatidae > Hemitrygon > Hemitrygon akajei. The sequence continues at coordinate 177,014,517 of NC_133132.1, read as the reverse complement.
CTGAGGATCTGCTTGAATTTATTCTCACTGTGGATCTGGTTGTATTTAAGCACAATGAGCATCTGGTTGTATATAAGCACACTGAAGATCTGCCTAAATTTAAACTTCCAGATGATCTGGTTGAATTTAATCTCACTGAGGATCTGGTTGTATTTAATCACACTGAGGATCTGGCTAAATTTAAACTTTCAGAGGATCTGGTTGAATTTATTCTCAATGTGGATCTGGTTGTATTTAAGCACAATGAGCATCTGGTTGTATTTAAGCACAATGAGCATCTGGTTGTATTTAATCACACTGAAGATCTCCCTAAATTCAAACTTACTGAAGTTCTGGTTGAATTTATTCACACTGAGGATCTGGCTGAACTTAATCTCACTGAGGATTTGGCTAAATTTAAACGTTCAGAGGATCCAGTTGAATTTATTCACACTGAGGATCCGGTTGAATTTATTCACACTGAGGATCTGGCTGAATTTAATCTCACTGAGGATCTGGCTAAATTTAAACTTTCTGAAGATCTGGTTATATTTAATCTCACTGAAAATCTGGTTGTATTAAATATCTCTGTGGATCTGGCTGAATTTAAACTTTCAGAAGTTCTGGTTGTATTTAATCTGAATGAGAATCTGGCTAAATTTAAACTTTCAGAGGGTCTGGTTATATTTAATCTCACTGAAGATCTGGTTGTATTTAATCACACTGAGAATCTGGCTAAATTTAAACTTTCAGAGGATCTGGTTGAATTTGTTCTCACTGAGGATCAGGTTGAATTTATTCGCACTGAGGATCTGCTTGAATTTATTCTCTCTGTGGATCTGGTTGTATTTAAGCACAATGAGCATCTGGTTGTATTTAATCATACAGAAGATCTGCCTAAATTTAAACTTCCAGATGATCTGGTTGAATTTAATCACACTGAGTATCTGGTTGAATTTAAACTTTCAGAAGATCTCGTTTTATTTAATCTAACTGAGGATCTTGCTAAATTTAAACTTTCAGAGGATCTGGTTATATTTAATCACACAGAGAGTCTGGCTGAATTTAAACTTTCAGATGATCTGGATGAATTTAAACTCACTGAGGATCTGGTTGAATTTATTCACACTTTGGATCTGGTTGAATTTATTCACACTGAGGATCTGGCTGAATTTAATCTCACTGAGGATCTGGCTGAAGTTAATCACACATAGGATCTGGTTGAATTTAAACTTTCAGAAGATCTGATTGTATTTAATCTCACTGAGTATCTGGTTGAATTTAAACTTTCTCAAGATCTGGTTATATTTAATCTTACTGAAGATCTGGTTGTATTTAATCACACTGAGGATCTGGCTAAATTTAAACTTTCAGAGGATCTGGTTGAATTTATTCACACTTTGGATCTGGTTGTAATTAATCACAATGAGCATCTGATTGTATTTAATCACACTGAAGATCTGGCTGAAGTTAATGACACTGAGGATCTGGCTGAATTTAATCTCACTGAGGATCTGGCTAAATTTAAACTTTCAGAAGATCTGGTTATATTTAACCTCACTGAAGATCTGGTTGTATTAAATCACACTGTGGATCTGGCTAAATTTAAACTTTCAGAGGACCTGGATGAATTTATACTCACTGAGGATCTGGCTGAATTTATTCACACTGAGGATCTGCTTGTAATTAATCACACTGAGGATCTGGATAAATTTAAACTCACTGAGGATCTGGATGAATTTAAACTCACTGTGGATCTGGATGAATTTAAACTCACTGAGGATCTGGTTGAATTTATTCACACTGAGGATCTGGTTGAATTTATTCACACTGAGGATCTGGCTGAAGATAATGACATTGAGGATCTGGCTGAAGATAATGACATTGAGGATCTGGTTGATTTTATTCACACTGAGGATCTGTCTGAAGTTAATCACACTGAGGATCTGGTTGAATTTAAACTTTCTCAAGATCTGGTTATATTTAATCTTACTGAAGATCTGGTTGTATTTAATCACACTGAGGATCTGGCTAAATTTAAACTTTCTGAGGATCTTGTTGAATTTAATCACACTGAGGATCTGGCTAAATTTAAATGTCCAGAGGATCTGGTTGAATTATTCTCACTGAGGATCTGGCTGAATTTATTCACACTGAGGATCTGCTTGTAATTAATCACACTGAGGATCTGGATAAATTTAAACTCACTGAGGATCTGGATGAATTTATTCACACTGAGGATCTGGTTGAATTTATTCACACTGAGGATCTGGCTGAAGATAATGACATTGAGGATCTGGTTGATTTTATTCACACTGAGGATTTGGCTGAAGTTAATCACACTGAGGATCTGTCTGAAGTTAATCACACTGAGGATCTGGTTGAAATTAAACTTTCAGAAGATCTGGTTGTATTTAATCTCACTGAGGATCTGGCTAAATTTAAACTTTCAGAGGATCTGGTTGAATTTATTCTCACTGTGGATCTGGTTGTAATTAATCACAATGTGCATCTGGTTGTATTTAATCACACTTAAGATCTGGCTGAAGTTAATGACACGGTGGATCTGGTTGAATTTATTCACACGGAGGATCTGGCTGAATTTAATCTCACTGAGGATCTGGCTGAAGTTAATGACACTGAGGATCTGGTTGAATTTAAACTTTCAGAAGATCTGATTGTATTTAATCTCACTGAGGATCTGGCTAAATTTAAACTTTCAGAGGATCTGGCTAAATTTAAACTTTCAGAGGATCTGGTTATATTTAATCTCACTGAAGATCTGGTTGTAATTAATCACACTAAGGATCTGGCTAAATTTAAACTCACTGAGGATCTGGTTGAATTTGTTCTCACTGAGGATCAGGTTGAATTTATTCGCACTGAGGATCTGCTTGAATTTATTCTCACTGTGGATCTGGTTGTATTTAAGCACAATGAGAATCTGGTTGTATTTAATCACACTGAAGATCTGCCTAAATTTAAACTTCCAGATGATCTGGTTGAATTTAATCACACTGAGGATCTGGCTGAAGTTAATCACACTGAGGATCTGCCTGAATTTAATCTCACTGAGGATCTGGCTGAAGTTAATCACACTGAGGATCTGGTTGAATTTAAACTTTCAGAAGATCTGATTGTATTTAATCTCACTGAGGATCTGGCTAAATTTCAAGTTTCAGAGGATCTGGCTAAATTAAAACTTTCAGAGGATCTGGTTATATTTAATCTCACTGAAGATCTGGTTGTATTTAATCACACTGAGGATCTGGTTGAATTTATTCACAATGAGGATCTGGTTGAATTTATTCACACTGAAGATCTGGTTGAATTTATCCTCACTGTGGATCTGGTTGTATTTAAGCACAATGAGCATCTGGTTGTATTTAATCACACTGAAGATCTGCGTACAGTGAAACTTCCAGAAGATCTGGTTGTATTTAACCTCAATGAGGATCTGGCTAAATTTAAACTTTCAGAGGATCTGGCTAAATTTAAACTTTCAGAAGATCTGATAATATTGAATCTCACTGAAGATCTGGTTGTATTAAATCACACTGGATCTGGCTGAATTTAAACTTTCAGAAGATCTGATTGTATTTAATCTCAATGAGGATCTGGCTGAACTTAAACTTTCAGAAGATCTGATTGTATTTAATCTCAATGAGGATCTGGCTAAATTTAAACTTTCAGAGGATCTGGATGAATTTAAACTCACTGAGGATCTGGTTGAATTTATTCACACTGAGGATCTGCTTGTAATTAATCACACTAAGGATCTGGCTGAAGTTAATTACATTGATGATCTGGTTGATTTTATTCACACTGAGGATCTGCTTGTAATTAATCACACTGAGGTTCTGGATAAATTTAAACTCACTGAGGTTCTGGATAAATTTAAACTCACTGAGGATCTGGATGAATTTAAACTCACTGTGGATCTGGTTGTATTTAAGCACAATGAGCATCTGTTTGTATTTAATCACACTGACGATCTCCCTAAATTCAAACTTCCTGAAGTTCTGGTTGAATTTATTCACACTGAGGTTCTGGCTGAACTTAATCTCACTGAGGATTTGGCTAAATTTAAAATTTCAGAGGATCCGGTTGAATTTATTCACACTGAGGATCTGGCTGAATTTAATCTCACTGAGGATCTGGCTAAATTTAAACTTTCTGAAGATCTGGTTATATTTAATCTCACTGAAAATCTGGTTGTATTAAATCACTCTGTGGATCTGGCTGAATTTAAACTTTCAGAAGTTCTGGTTGTATTTAATCTCAATGAGAATCTGGCTTAATTTAAACTTTCAGAGCATCTGGCTAAATTTAAACTTTCAGAGGGTCTGGTTATATTTAATCTCACTGAAGATCTGGTTGTATTTAATCACACTGAGAATCTGGCTATATTTAAACTTTCAGAGGATCTGGTTGAATTTGTTCTCTCTGAGGATCAGGTTGAATTTATTCGCACTGAGGATCTGCTTGAATTTATTCTCACTGTGGATCGGGTTGTATTTAAGCACAATGAGCATCTGGTTGTATTTAATCACACTGAAGATCTGCCTAAATTTAAACTTCCAGATGATCTGGTTGAATTTAATCACACTGAGTATCTGGTTGAATTTAAACTTTCAGAAGATCTCGTTGTATTTAATCTAACTGAGGATGTTGCTAAATTTAAACTATCAGAGGATCTGATTATATTTAATCACACTGAGGTTCTAGCTGAAGTTAATCACACATAGGATCTGGTTGAATTTAAACTTTCAGAAGATCTGATTGTACTTAATCTCACTGAGTATCTGGTTGAATTTAAACTTTCTCAAGATCTGGTTATATTTAATCTTACTGAAGATCTGGTTGTATTTAATCACACTGAGGATCTGGCTAAATTTAAACTTTCAGAGGATCTGGTTGAATTTATTCACACTTTGGATCTGGTTGTAATTAATCACAATGAGCATCTGATTGTATTTAATTACACTGAAGGTCTGGCTGAAGTTAATGACACTGAGGATCTGGCTGAATTTAATGTCACTGAGGATCTGGCTGAATTTAATCTCACTGAGGATCTGGCTGAAGTTAATCACACTGAGGATCTGATTGAATTTAAACTTTGAGAAGTTCTGGTTGTATTCAATCTCACTGAGGATCTGGCTAAATTTAAACTTTCAGAGGATCTGGCTAAATTTAAACTTTCAGAAGATCTGATAATATTGAATCTCACTGAAGATCTGGTTGTATTAAATCACACTGGATCTGGCTGAATTTAAACTTTCAGAAGATCTGATTGTATTTAATCTCAATGAGGATCTGGCTGAACTTAAACTTTCAGAAGATCTGATTGTATTTAATCTCAATGAGGATCTGGCTAAATTTAAACTTTCAGAGGATCTGGCTAAATTTAAACTTTCAGAAGATCTGATAATATTGAATCTCACTGAAGATCTGGTTGTATTAAATCACACTGGATCTGGCGAAATTTAAACTTTCAGAGGATCTGGATGAATTTAAACTCACTGAGGATCTGGTTGAATTTATTCACACTGAGGATCTGCTTGTAATTAATCACACTAAAGATCTGGCTGAAGTTAATTACATTGATGATCTGGTTGATTTTATTCACACTGAGGATCTGCTTGTAATTAATCACACTGTGGTTCTGGATAAATTTAAACTCACTGAGGATCTGGATGAATTTAAACTCACTGTGGATCTGGTTGTATTTAAGCACAATGAGCATCTGTTTGTATTTAATCACACTGACGATCTCCCTAAATTCAAACTTCCTGAAGTTCTGGTTGAATTTATTCACACTGAGGTTCTGGCTGAACTTAATCTCACTGAGGATTTGGCTAAATTTAAAATTTCAGAGGATCCGGTTGAATTTATTCACACTGAGGATCCGGTTGAATTTATTCACACTGAGGATCTGGCTGAATTTAATCTCACTGAGGATCTGGCTAAATTTAAACTTTCTGAAGATCTGGTTATATTTAATCTCACTGAAAATCTGGTTGTATTAAATCACTCTGTGGATCTGGCTGAATTTAAACTTTCAGAAGTTCTGGTTGTATTTAATCTCAATGAGAATCTGGCTTAATTTAAACTTTCAGAGCATCTGGCTAAATTTAAACTTTCAGAGGGTCTGGTTATATTTAATCTCACTGAAGATCTGGTTGTATTTAATCACACTGAGAATCTGGCTATATTTAAACTTTCAGAGGATCTGGTTGAATTTGTTCTCTCTGAGGATCAGGTTGAATTTATTCGCACTGAGGATCTGCTTGAATTTATTCTCACTGTGGATCTGGTTGTATTTAAGCACAATGAGCATCTGGTTGTATTTAATCACACTGAAGATCTGCCTAAATTTAAACTTCCAGATGATCTGGTTGAATTTAATCACACTGAGTATCTGGTTGAATTTAAACTTTCAGAAGATCTCGTTGTATTTAATCTAACTGAGGATCTTGCTAAATTTAAACTATCAGAGGATCTGATTATATTTAATCACACTGAGGTTCTAGCTGAAGTTAATCACACATAGGATCTGGTTGAATTTAAACTTTCAGAAGATCTGATTGTACTTAATCTCACTGAGTATCTGGTTGAATTTAAACTTTCTCAAGATCTGGTTATATTTAATCTTACTGAAGATCTGGTTGTATTTAATCACACTGAGGATCTGGCTAAATTTAAACTTTCAGAGGATCTGGTTGAATTTATTCACACTTTGGATCTGGTTGTAATTAGTCACAATGAGCATCTGATTGTATTTAATTACACTGAAGGTCTGGCTGAAGTTAATGACACTGAGGATCTGGCTGAATTTAATCTCACTGAGGATCTGGCTGAATTTAATCTCACTGAGGATCTGGCTGAAGTTAATCACACTGAGGATCTGATTGAATTTAAACTTTGAGAAGTTCTGGTTGTATTCAATCTCACTGAGGATCTGGCTAAATTTAAACTTTCAGAGGATCTGGCTAAATTTAAACTTTCAGAAGATCTGATAATATTGAATCTCACTGAAGATCTGGTTGTATTAAATCACACTGGATCTGGCTGAATTTAAACTTTCAGAAGATCTGATTGTATTTAATCTCAATGAGGATCTGGCTGAACTTAAACTTTCAGAAGATCTGATTGTATTTAATCTCAATGAGGATCTGGCTAAATTTAAACTTTCAGAGGATCTGGCTAAATTTAAACTTTCAGAAGATCTGATAATATTGAATCTCACTGAAGATCTGGTTGTATTAAATCACACTGGATCTGGCTAAATTTAAACTTTCAGAGGATCTGGATGAATTTAAACTCACTGAGGATCTGGTTGAATTTATTCACACTGAGGATCTGCTTGTAATTAATCACACTAAAGATCTGGCTGAAGTTAATTACATTGATGATCTGGTTGATTTTATTCACACTGAGGATCTGCTTGTAATTAATCACACTGAGGTTCTGGATAAATTTAAACTCACTGAGGATCTGGATGAATTTAAACTCACTGTGGATCTGGTTGTATTTAAGCACAATGAGCATCTGTTTGTATTTAATCACACTGACGATCTCCCTAAATTCAAACTTCCTGAAGTTCTGATTGAATTTATTCACACTGAGGTTCTGGCTGAACTTAATCTCACTGAGGATTTGGCTAAATTTAAAATTTCAGAGGATCCGGTTGAATTTATTCACACTGAGGATCCGGTTGAATTTATTCACACTGAGGATCTGGCTGAATTTAATCTCACTGAGGATCTGGCTAAATTTAAACTTTCTGAAGATCTGGTTATATTTAATCTCACTGAAAATCTGGTTGTATTAAATCACTCTGTGGATCTGGCTGAATTTAAACTTTCAGAAGTTCTGGTTGTATTTAATCTCAATGAGAATCTGGCTTAATTTAAACTTTCAGAGCATCTGGCTAAATTTAAACTTTCAGAGGGTCTGGTTATATTTAATCTCACTGAAGATCTGGTTGTATTTAATAACACTGAGAATCTGGCTATATTTAAACTTTCAGAGGATCTGGTTGAATTTGTTCTCTCTGAGGATCAGGTTGAATTTATTCGCACTGAGGATCTGCTTGAATTTATTCTCACTGTGGATCTGGTTGTATTTAAGCACAATGAGCATCTGGTTGTATTTAATCACACTGAAGATCTGCCTAAATTTAAACTTCCAGATGATCTGGTTGAATTTAATCACACTGAGTATCTGGTTGAATTTAAACTTTCAGAAGATCTCGTTGTATTTAATCTAACTGAGGATCTTGCTAAATTTAAACTATCAGAGGATCTGATTATATTTAATCACACTGAGGTTCTAGCTGAAGTTAATCACACATAGGATCTGGTTGAATTTAAACTTTCAGAAGATCTGATTGTACTTAATCTCACTGAGTATCTGGTTGAATTTAAACTTTCTCAAGATCTGGTTATATTTAATCTTACTGAAGATCTGGTTGTATTTAATCACACTGAGGATCTGGCTAAATTTAAACTTTCAGAGGATCTGGTTGAATTTATTCACACTTTGGATCTGGTTGTAATTAATCACAATGAGCATCTGATTGTATGTAATTACACTGAAGGTCTGGCTGAAGTTAATGACACTGAGGATCTGGCTGAATTTAATCTCACTGAGGATCTGGCTGAATTTAATCTCACTGAGGATCTGGCTGAAGTTAATCACACTGAGGATCTGATTGAATTTAAACTTTGAGAAGTTCTGGTTGTATTTAATCTCACTGAGGATCTGGCTAAATTTAAACTTTCAGAAGATCTGGTTATATTTAAACTCACTGAAGATCTGGTTGTATTAAATCACACTGTGGATCTGGCTAAATTTAAACTTTCAGAGGACCTGGATGAATTTATACTCACTGAGGATCTGGCTGAATTTATTCACACTGAGGATCTGGTTGAATTTAAGCACAATGAGCATCTAGTTGTATTTAATCACACTGAAGATCTGCCTAAATTTAAACTTGCAGATGATCTGGTTGAATTTAATCACACTGAGGATCTGGCTAAATTTAAACTTTCAGAGGATTTGGTTGAATTTATTCTCACTGTGGATCTGGTTGTAAATAATCACAATGAGCATCTGGTTGTATTTAATCACACTTAAGATCTGGCTGAAGTTAATGACACTGAGGATCTGGTTGAATTTAATCTCACTGAGTATCTGGTTAAATTTAAACTTTCTCAAGATCTGGTTATATTTAATCTTACTGAAGATCTGGTTGTATCTATTCACACTGAGGATCTGGTTGAATTTATTCACACTGTGGATCTGGTTGTAATTAATGACAATGAGCATCTGGTTGTATTTAATCACACTGAAGATCTGGCTGAAGTTAATGACACTGAGGATCTGGCTGAAGTTAATGACACTGAGGATCTGGCTGAATTTAATCACACTGAGGATCTGGCTGAAGTTAATCACACTGAGGATTTGGTTGAATTTAAACTTTCAGAAGATCTGGTTGTATTTAATCTCACTGAGGATCTGGCTAACTTTAAACTTTCAGAAGATCTGGTTATATTTAATCTCACTGAAGATCTGGTTGAATTTAATCACACTGTGGATCTGACTGAATTTAAACTTTCAGAAGATCTGATTGTATTTATTCTTAATGAGGATCTGGCTAAATTTTAACTTTCAGAAGATCTGGCTAAATTTAAACTTTCAGAGCATCTGGTTGAATTTATTCTCACTGTGGATCTGGTTGTATTTAAGCACAATGAGCATCTGGTTGTATTTAATCACACTGAAGATCTGCCTAAATTTAAACTTCCAGAAGATCTGGTTAAAGTTAATCACACTGAGGATCTGGCTAAATTTAAAATTTCAGAGGATCTGGCTGAATTTAATCTCACTGAGGATCTGGCTGAATATAATCTCACTGAGGTTCTGGCTGAATGTAATCACATGGAGGATCTGGTAGTATTTAAACACTCAGAGGATCTGGTTGTATTTAATCACACTGAGGATCTGGATAAATTTAAACTTTCAGAGCATCTTGTTGAATTTATTGTCACTGTGGATCTGGTTGTATTTCAGCACAATGAGCATCTGGTTGTATTTAATCACACTGAAGATCTGGCTGAAGTTAATCACACTGAGGATCTGGTTGAATTTAAACTTCCAGAAGATCTGGTTAAATTTAATCACACTGAGGATCTGGCTGAAGTTAATCACACTGAGGATCTGGTTGAATTTAAACTTTCAGAAGATCTCATTGTATTTAATCTAACTGAGGATCTGGCTAAATTTAAACTTTCAGAGGATCCAGTTGAATTTATTCACACTGAGGATCTGGCTGAATTTAATCTCACTGAGGATCTGGCTAAATTTAAACTTTCTGAAGATCTGGTTATATTTAATCTCACTGAAAATCTGGTTGTATTAAATCACTCTGTGGATCTGGCTGAATTTAAACATTCAGAATTTCTGGTTGTATTTAATCTGAATGAGAATCTGGCTAAATTTAAACTTTCAGAGCATCTGGCTAAATTTAAACTTTCAGAGGGTCTGGTTGAATTTGTTCTCACTGAGGATCCGGTTGAATTTATTCGCACTGAGGATCTGCTTGAATTTATTCTCACTGTGGATCTGGTTGTATTTAAGCACAATGAGCATCTGGTTGTATTGAATCACACTGAAGATCTGCCTAAATTTAAACTTCCAGATGATCTGGTTGAATTTAATCACACTGAGGATCTGGCTAAAGTTAATCACACTGAGTATCTGGTTGAATTTAAACTTTCAGAAGATCTCGTTGTATTTAATCTAACTGAGGATCTTGCTAAATTTAAACTTTCAGAGGATCTGGTTATATTTAATCACACTGAGAGTCTGGCTAAATTTAAACTTTCAGATGATCTGGATGAATTTAAACTCACTGAGGATCTGGTTGAATTTATTCACACTGAGGTTCTGGTTGTATTTAATCACACTGAGGATCTGGATAAATTTAAACTTTCAGAGCATCTGGTTGAATTTATTCTCACTGTGGATCTGGTTGTAAATAATCACAATGAGCATCTGGTTGTATTTAATCACACAGAAGATCTGGCTGAAGTTAATGACACTGTGGATCTGGTTGAATTTATTCACACTGAGGATCTGGCTGAATTTAAACTTTCAGAAGATCTGATTGTATTTAATCTCAATGAGGATCTGGCTAAATTTAAACTTTCAGAGGATCTGGCTAAATTTAAACTTTCAGAAGATCTGATAATATTGAATCTCACTGAAGATCTGGTTGTATTAAATCACACTGGATCTGGCTGAATTTAAACTTTCAGAAGATCTGATTGTATTTAATCTCAATGAGGATCTGGCTGAACTTAAACTTTCAGAAGATCTGATTGTATTTAATCTCAATGAGGATCTGGCTAAATTTAAACTTTCAGAGGATCTGGATGAATTTAAACTCACTGAGGATCTGGTTGAATTTATTCACACTGAGGATCTGCTTGTAATTAATCACACTAAGGATCTGGCTGAAGTTAATTACATTGATGATCTGGTTGATTTTATTCACACTGAGGATCTGCTTGTAATTAATCACACTGAGGTTCTGGATAAATTTAAACTCACTGAGGATCTGGATGAATTTAAACTCACTGTGTATCTGGTTGTATTTAAGCACATTGAGCATCTGTTTGTATTTAATCACACTGACGATCTCCCTAAATTCAAACTTCCTGAAGTTCTGGTTGAATTTATTCACACTGAGGTTCTGGCTGAACTTAATCTCACTGAGGATTTGGCTAAATTTAAAATTTCAGAGGATCCGGTTGAATTTATTCACACTGAGGATCCGGTTGAATTTATTCACACTGAGGATCTGGCTGAATTTAATCTCACTGAGGATCTGGCTAAATTTAAACTTTCTGAAGATCTGGTTATATTTAATCTCACTGAAAATCTGGTTGTATTAAATCACTCTGTGGATCTGGCTGAATTTAAACTTTCAGAAGTTCTGGTTGTATTTAATCTCAATGAGAATCTGGCTTAATTTAAACTTTCAGAGCATCTGGCTAAATTTAAACTTTCAGAGGGTCTGGTTATATTTAATCTCACTGAAGATCTGGTTGTATTTAATCACACTGAGAATCTGGTTATATTTAAACTTTCAGAGGATCTGGTTGAATTTGTTCTCTCTGAGGATCAGGTTGAATTTATTCGCACTGAGGATCTGCTTGAATTTATTCTCACTGTGGATCTGGTTGTATTTAAGCACAATGAGCATCTGGTTGTATTTAATCACACTGAAGATCTGCCTAAATTTAAACTTCCAGATGATCTGGTTGAATTTAATCACACTGAGTATCTGGTTGAATTTAAACTTTCAGAAGATCTCGTTGTATTTAATCTAACTGAGGATCTTGCTAAATTTAAACTATCAGAGGATCTGATTATATTTAATCACACTGAGGTTCTAGCTGAAGTTAATCACACATAGGATCTGGTTGAATTTAAACTTTCAGAAGATCTGATTGTACTTAATCTCACTGAGTATCTGGTTGAATTTAAACTTTCTCAAGATCTGGTTATATTTAATCTTACTGAAGATCTGGTTGTATTTAATCACACTGAGGATCTGGCTAAATTTAAACTTTCAGAGGATCTGGTTGAATTTATTCACACTTTGGATCTGGTTGTAATTAATCACAATGAGCATCTGATTGTATTTAATTACACTGAAGGTCTGGCTGAAGTTAATGACACTGAGGATGTGGCTGAATTTAATCTCACTGAGAATCTGGCTGAATTTAATCTCACTGAGGATCTGGCTGAAGTTAATCACACTGAGGATCTGATTGAATTTAAACTTTGAGAAGTTCTGGTTGTATTTAATCTCACTGAGGATCTGGCTAAATTTAAACTTTCAGAAGATCTGGTTATATTTAAACTCACTGAAGATCTGGTTGTATTAAATCACACTGTGGATCTGGCTAACTTTAAACTTTCAGAGGACCTGGATGAATTTATACTCACTGAGGATCTGGCTGAATTTATTCACACTGAGGATCTGGTTGAATTTAAGCACAATGAGCATCTAGTTGTATTTAATCACACTGAAGATCTGCCTAAATTTAAACTTGCAGATGATCTGGTTGAATTTAATCACACTGAGGATCTGGCTAAATTTAAACTTTCAGAGGATTTGGTTGAATTTATTCTCACTGTGGATCTGGTTGTAAATAATCACAATGAGCATCTGGTTGTATTTAATCACACTTAAGATCTGGCTGAAGTTAATGACACTGAGGATCTGGTTGAATTTATTCACACTGAGGATCTGGCTGTATTTAATCTCACTGAGTATCTGGTTAAATTTAAACTTTCTCAAGATCTGGTTATATTTAATCTTACTGAAGATCTGGTTGTATCTATTCACACTGAGGATCTGGTTGAATTTATTCACACTGTGGATCTGGTTGTAATTAATGACAATGAGCATCTGGTTGTATTTAATCACACTGAAGATCTGGCTGAAGTTAATGACACTGAGGATCTGGCTGAAGTTAATGACACTGAGGATCTGGCTGAAGTTAATCACACTGAGGATTTGGTTGAATTTAAACTTTCAGAAGATCTGGTTATATTTAATCTCACTGAAGATCTGGTTGAATTTAATCACACTGTGGATCTGGCTGAATTTAAACTTTCAGAAGATCTGATTGTATTTATTCTTAATGAGGATCTGGCTAAATTTTAACTTTCAGAAGATCTGGCTAAATTTAAACTTTCAGAGCATCTGGTTGAATTTATTCTCACTGTGGATCTGGTTGTATTTAAGCACAATGAGCATCTGGTTGTATTTAATCACACTGAAGATCTGCCTAAATTTAAACTTCCAGAAGATCTGGCTGAATTTAATCTCACTGAGGATCTGGCTGAATATAATCTCACTGAGGTTCTGGCTGAATGTAATCACATGGAGGATCTGGTAGTATTTAAACACTCAGAGGATCTGGTTGTATTTAATCACACTGAGGATCTGGATAAATTTAAACTTTCAGAGCATCTTGTTGAATTTATTGTCACTGTGGATCTGGTTGTATTTCAGCACAATGAGCATCTGGTTGTATTTAATCACACTGAAGATCTGCCTAAATTTAAACTTCCAGAAGATCTGGTTAAATTTAATCACACTGAGGATCTGGCTGAAGTTAATCACACTGAGGATCTGGTTGAATTTAAACTTTCAGAAGATCTCATTGTATTTAATCTAACTGAGGATCTGGCTAAATTTAAACTTTCAGAGGATCCAGTTGAATTTATTCACACTGAGGATCTGGCTGAATTTAATCTCACTGAGGATCTGGCTAAATTTAAACTTTCTGAAGATCTGGTTATATTTAATCTCACTGAAAATCTGGTTGTATTAAATCACTCTGTGGATCTGGCTGAATTTAAACATTCAGAATTTCTGGTTGTATTTAATCTGAATGAGAATCTGGCTAAATTTAAACTTTCAGAGCATCTGGCTAAATTTAAACTTTCAGAGGGTCTGGTTGAATTTATTCTCACTGTGGATCTGGTTGTATTTAAGCACAATGAGCATCTGGTTGTATTGAATCACACTGAAGATCTGCCTAAATTTAAACTTCCAGATGATCTGGTTGAATTTAATCACACTGAGGATCTGGCTAAAGTTAATCACACTGAGTATCTGGTTGAATTTAAACTTTCAGAAGATCTCGTTGTATTTAATCTAACTGAGGATCTTGCTAAATTTAAACTTTCAGAGGATCTGGTTATATTTAATCACACTGAGAGTCTGGCTAAATTTAAACTTTCAGATGATCTGGATGAATTTAAACTCACTGAGGATCTGGTTGAATTTATTCACACTGAGGTTCTGGTTGTATTTAATCACACTGAGGATCTGGATAAATTTAAACTTTCAGAGCATCTGGTTGAATTTATTCTCACTGTGGATCTGGTTGTAAATAATCACAATGAGCATCTGGTTGTATTTAATCACACAGAAGATCTGGCTGAAGTTAATGACACTGTGGATCTGGTTGAATTTATTCACACTGAGGATCTGGCTGAATTTAAACATTCAGAAGATCTGATTGTATTTAATCTCAATGAGGATCTGGCTAAATTTAAACTTTCAGAGGATCTGGCTAAATTTAAACTTTCAGAAGATCTGATAATATTGAATCTCACTGAAGATCTGGTTGTATTAAATCACACTGGATCTGGCTGAATTTAAACTTTCAGAAGATCTGATTGTATTTAATCTCAATGAGGATCTGGCTGAACTTAAACTTTCAGAAGATCTGATTGTATTTAATCTCAATGAGGATCTGGCTAAATTTAAACTTTCAGAGGATCTGGATGAATTTAAACTCACTGAGGATCTGGTTGAATTTATTCACACTGAGGATCTGCTTGTAATTAATCACACTAAGGATCTGGCTGAAGTTAATTACATTGATGATCTGGTTGATTTTATTCACACTGAGGATCTGCTTGTAATTAATCACACTGAGGTTCTGGATAAATTTAAACTCACTGAGGATCTGGATGAATTTAAACTCACTGTGTATCTGGTTGTATTTAAGCACAATGAGCATCTGTTTGTATTTAATCACACTGACGATCTCCCTAAATTCAAACTTCCTGAAGTTCTGGTTGAATTTATTCACACTGAGGTTCTGGCTGAACTTAATCTCACTGAGGATTTGGCTAAATTTAAAATTTCAGAGGATCCGGTTGAATTTATTCACACTGAGGATCCGGTTGAATTTATTCACACTGAGGATCTGGCTGAATTTAATCTCACTGAGGATCTGGCTAAATTTAAACTTTCTGAAGATCTGGTTATATTTAATCTCACTGAAAATCTGGTTGTATTAAATCACTCTGTGGATCTGGCTGAATTTAAACTTTCAGAAGTTCTGGTTGTATTTAATCTCAATGAGAATCTGGCTTAATTTAAACTTTCAGAGCATCTGGCTAAATTTAAACTTTCAGAGGGTCTGGTTATATTTAATCTCACTGAAGATCTGGTTGTATTTAATCACACTGAGAATCTGGCTATATTTAAACTTTCAGAGGATCTGGTTGAATTTGTTCTCTCTGAGGATCAGGTTGAATTTATTCGCACTGAGGATCTGCTTGAATTTATTCTCACTGTGGATCTGGTTGTATTTAAGCACAATGAGCATCTGGTTGTATTTAATCACACTGAAGATCTGCCTAAATTTAAACTTCCAGATGATCTGGTTGAATTTAATCACACTGAGTATCTGGTTGAATTTAAACTTTCAGAAGATCTCGTTGTATTTAATCTAACTGAGGATCTTGCTAAATTTAAACTATCAGAGGATCTGATTATATTTAATCACACTGAGGTTCTAGCTGAAGTTAATCACACATAGGATCTGGTTGAATTTAAACTTTCAGAAGATCTGATTGTACTTAATCTCACTGAGTATCTGGTTGAATTTAAACTTTCTCAAGATCTGGTTATATTTAATCTTACTGAAGATCTGGTTGTATTTAATCACACTGAGGATCTGGCTAAATTTAAACTTTCAGAGGATCTGGTTGAATTTATTCACACTTTGGATCTGGTTGTAATTAATCACAATGAGCATCTGATTGTATTTAATTACACTGAAGGTCTGGCTGAAGTTAATGACACTGAGGATGTGGCTGAATTTAATCTCACTGAGAATCTGGCTGAATTTAATCTCACTGAGGATCTGGCTGAAGTTAATCACACTGAGGATCTGATTGAATTTAAACTTTGAGAAGTTCTGGTTGTATTTAATCTCACTGAGGATCTGGCTAAATTTAAACTTTCAGAAGATCTGGTTATATTTAAACTCACTGAAGATCTGGTTGTATTAAATCACACTGTGGATCTGGCTAACTTTAAACTTTCAGAGGACCTGGATGAATTTATACTCACTGAGGATCTGGCTGAATTTATTCACACTGAGGATCTGGTTGAATTTAAGCACAATGAGCATCTAGTTGTATTTAATCACACTGAAGATCTGCCTAAATTTAAACTTGCAGATGATCTGGTTGAATTTAATCACACTGAGGATCTGGCTAAATTTAAACTTTCAGAGGATTTGGTTGAATTTATTCTCACTGTGGATCTGGTTGTAAATAATCACAATGAGCATCTGGTTGTATTTAATCACACTTAAGATCTGGCTGAAGTTAATGACACTGAGGATCTGGTTGAATTTATTCACACTGAGGATCTGGCTGTATTTAATCTCACTGAGTATCTGGTTAAATTTAAACTTTCTCAAGATCTGGTTATATTTAATCTTACTGAAGATCTGGTTGTATCTATTCACACTGAGGATCTGGTTGAATTTATTCACACTGTGGATCTGGTTGTAATTAATGACAATGAGCATCTGGTTGTATTTAATCACACTGAAGATCTGGCTGAAGTTAATGACACTGAGGATCTGGCTGAAGTTAATGACACTGAGGATCTGGCTGAAGTTAATCACACTGAGGATTTGGTTGAATTTAAACTTTCAGAAGATCTGGTTGTATTTAATCTCACTGAGGATCTGGCTAACTTTAAACTTTCAGAAGATCTGGTTATATTTAATCTCACTGAAGATCTGGTTGAATTTAATCACACTGTGGATCTGGCTGAATTTAAACTTTCAGAAGATCTGATTGTATTTATTCTTAATGAGGATCTGGCTAAATTTTAACTTTCAGAAGATCTGGCTAAATTTAAACTTTCAGAGCATCTGGTTGAATTTATTCTCACTGTGGATCTGGTTGTATTTAAGCACAATGAGCATCTGGTTGTATTTAATCACACTGAAGATCTGCCTAAATTTAAACTTCCAGAAGATCTGGTTAAATTTAATCACACTGAGGATCTGGCTAAATTTAAAATTTCAGAGGATCTGGCTGAATTTAATCTCACTGAGGATCTGGCTGAATATAATCTCACTGAGGTTCTGGCTGAATGTAATCACATGGAGGATCTGGTAGTATTTAAACACTCAGAGGATCTGGTTGTATTTAATCACACTGAGGATCTGGATAAATTTAAACTTTCAGAGCATCTTGTTGAATTTATTGTCACTGTGGATCTGGTTGTATTTCAGCACAATGAGCATCTGGTTGTATTTAATCACACTGAAGATCTGCCTAAACTTAAACTTCCAGAAGATCTGGTTAAATTTAATCACACTGAGGATCTGGCTGAAGTTAATCACACTGAGGATCTGGTTGAATTTATTCACACTGAGGATCTGCTTGTAATTAATCACACTAAGGATCTGGCTGAAGTTAATTACATTGATGATCTGGTTGATTTTATTCACACTGAGGATCTGCTTGTAATTAATCACACTGAGGTTCTGGATAAATTTAAACTCACTGAGGATCTGGATGAATTTAAACTCACTGTGTATCTGGTTGTATTTAAGCACAATGAGCATCTGTTTGTATTTAATCACACTGACGATCTCCCTAAATTCAAACTTCCTGAAGTTCTGGTTGAATTTATTCACACTGAGGTTCTGGCTGAACTTAATCTCACTGAGGATTTGGCTAAATTTAAAATTTCAGAGGATCCGGTTGAATTTATTCACTCTGAGGATCCGGTTGAATTTATTCACACTGAGGATCTGGCTGAATTTAATCTCACTGAGGATCTGGCTAAATTTAAACTTTCTGAAGATCTGGTTATATTTAATCTCACTGAAAATCTGGTTGTATTAAATCACTCTGTGGATCTGGCTGAATTTAAACTTTCAGAAGTTCTGGTTGTATTTAATCTCAATGAGAATCTGGCTTAATTTAAACTTTCAGAGCATCTGGCTAAATTTAAACTTTCAGAGGGTCTGGTTATATTTAATCTCACTGAAGATCTGGTTGTATTTAATCACACTGAGAATCTGGCTATATTTAAACTTTCAGAGGATCTGGTTGAATTTGTTCTCTCTGAGGATCAGGTTGAATTTATTCGCACTGAGGATCTGCTTGAATTTATTCTCACTGTGGATCTGGTTGTATTTAAGCACAATGAGCATCTGGTTGTATTTAATCACACTGAAGATCTGCCTAAATTTAAACTTCCAGATGATCTGGTTGAATTTAATCACACTGAGTATCTGGTTGAATTTAAACTTTCAGAAGATCTCGTTGTATTTAATCTAACTGAGGATCTTGCTAAATTTAAACTATCAGAGGATCTGATTATATTTAATCACACTGAGGTTCTAGCTGAAGTTAATCACACATAGGATCTGGTTGAATTTAAACTTTCAGAAGATCTGATTGTACTTAATCTCACTGAGTATCTGGTTGAATTTAAACTTTCTCAAGATCTGGTTATATTTAATCTTACTGAAGATCTGGTTGTATTTAATCACACTGAGGATCTGGCTAAATTTAAACTTTCAGAGGATCTGGTTGAATTTATTCACACTTTGGATCTGGTTGTAATTAATCACAATGAGCATCTGATTGTATTTAATTACACTGAAGGTCTGGCTGAAGTTAATGACACTGAGGATGTGGCTGAATTTAATCTCACTGAGAATCTGGCTGAATTTAATCTCACTGAGGATCTGGCTGAAGTTAATCACACTGAGGATCTGATTGAATTTAAACTTTGAGAAGTTCTGGTTGTATTTAATCTCACTGAGGATCTGGCTAAATTTAAACTTTCAGAAGATCTGGTTATATTTAAACTCACTGAAGATCTGGTTGTATTAAATCACACTGTGGATCTGGCTAACTTTAAACTTTCAGAGGACCTGGATGAATTTATACTCACTGAGGATCTGGCTGAATTTATTCACACTGAGGATCTGGTTGAATTTAAGCACAATGAGCATCTAGTTGTATTTAATCACACTGAAGATCTGCCTAAATTTAAACTTGCAGATGATCTGGTTGAATTTAATCACACTGAGGATCTGGCTAAATTTAAACTTTCAGAGGATTTGGTTGAATTTATTCTCACTGTGGATCTGGTTGTAAATAATCACAATGAGCATCTGGTTGTATTTAATCACACTTAAGATCTGGCTGAAGTTAATGACACTGAGGATCTGGTTGAATTTATTCACACTGAGGATCTGGCTGTATTTAATCTCACTGAGTATCTGGTTAAATTTAAACTTTCTCAAGATCTGGTTATATTTAATCTTACTGAAGATCTGGTTGTATCTATTCACACTGAGGATCTGGTTGAATTTATTCACACTGTGGATCTGGTTGTAATTAATGACAATGAGCATCTGGTTGTATTTAATCACACTGAAGATCTGGCTGAAGTTAATGACACTGAGGATCTGGCTGAAGTTAATGACACTGAGGATCTGGCTGAAGTTAATCACACTGAGGATTTGGTTGAATTTAAACTTTCAGAAGATCTGGTTATATTTAATCTCACTGAAGATCTGGTTGAATTTAATCACACTGTGGATCTGGCTGAATTTAAACTTTCAGAAGATCTGATTGTATTTATTCTTAATGAGGATCTGGCTAAATTTTAACTTTCAGAAGATCTGGCTAAATTTAAACTTTCAGAGCATCTGGTTGAATTTATTCTCACTGTGGATCTGGTTGTATTTAAGCACAATGAGCATCTGGTTGTATTTAATCACACTGAAGATCTGCCTAAATTTAAACTTCCAGAAGATCTGGCTGAATTTAATCTCACTGAGGATCTGGCTGAATATAATCTCACTGAGGTTCTGGCTGAATGTAATCACATGGAGGATCTGGTAGTATTTAAACACTCAGAGGATCTGGTTGTATTTAATCACACTGAGGATCTGGATAAATTTAAACTTTCAGAGCATCTTGTTGAATTTATTGTCACTGTGGATCTGGTTGTATTTCAGCACAATGAGCATCTGGTTGTATTTAATCACACTGAAGATCTGCCTAAATTTAAACTTCCAGAAGATCTGGTTAAATTTAATCACACTGAGGATCTGGCTGAAGTTAATCACACTGAGGATCTGGTTGAATTTAAACTTTCAGAAGATCTCATTGTATTTAATCTAACTGAGGATCTGGCTAAATTTAAACTTTCAGAGGATCCAGTTGAATTTATTCACACTGAGGATCTGGCTGAATTTAATCTCACTGAGGATCTGGCTAAATTTAAACTTTCTGAAGATCTGGTTATATTTAATCTCACTGAAAATCTGGTTGTATTAAATCACTCTGTGGATCTGGCTGAATTTAAACATTCAGAATTTCTGGTTGTATTTAATCTGAATGAGAATCTGGCTAAATTTAAACTTTCAGAGCATCTGGCTAAATTTAAACTTTCAGAGGGTCTGGTTGAATTTATTCTCACTGTGGATCTGGTTGTATTTAAGCACAATGAGCATCTGGTTGTATTGAATCACACTGAAGATCTGCCTAAATTTAAACTTCCAGATGATCTGGTTGAATTTAATCACACTGAGGATCTGGCTAAAGTTAATCACACTGAGTATCTGGTTGAATTTAAACTTTCAGAAGATCTCGTTGTATTTAATCTAACTGAGGATCTTGCTAAATTTAAACTTTCAGAGGATCTGGTTATATTTAATCACACTGAGAGTCTGGCTAAATTTAAACTTTCAGATGATCTGGATGAATTTAAACTCACTGAGGATCTGGTTGAATTTATTCACACTGAGGTTCTGGTTGTATTTAATCACACTGAGGATCTGGATAAATTTAAACTTTCAGAGCATCTGGTTGAATTTATTCTCACTGTGGATCTGGTTGTAAATAATCACAATGAGCATCTGGTTGTATTTAATCACACAGAAGATCTGGCTGAAGTTAATGACACTGTGGATCTGGTTGAATTTATTCACACTGAGGATCTGGCTGAATTTAAACATTCAGAAGATCTGATTGTATTTAATCTCAATGAGGATCTGGCTAAATTTAAACTTTCAGAGGATCTGGCTAAATTTAAACTTTCAGAAGATCTGATAATATTGAATCTCACTGAAGATCTGGTTGTATTAAATCACACTGGATCTGGCTGAATTTAAACTTTCAGAAGATCTGATTGTATTTAATCTCAATGAGGATCTGGCTGAACTTAAACTTTCAGAAGATCTGATTGTATTTAATCTCAATGAGGATCTGGCTAAATTTAAACTTTCAGAGGATCTGGATGAATTTAAACTCACTGAGGATCTGGTTGAATTTATTCACACTGAGGATCTGCTTGTAATTAATCACACTAAGGATCTGGCTGAAGTTAATTACATTGATGATCTGGTTGATTTTATTCACACTGAGGATCTGCTTGTAATTAATCACACTGAGGTTCTGGATAAATTTAAACTCACTGAGGATCTGGATGAATTTAAACTCACTGTGTATCTGGTTGTATTTAAGCACAATGAGCATCTGTTTGTATTTAATCACACTGACGATCTCCCTAAATTCAAACTTCCTGAAGTTCTGGTTGAATTTATTCACACTGAGGTTCTGGCTGAACTTAATCTCACTGAGGATTTGGCTAAATTTAAAATTTCAGAGGATCCGGTTGAATTTATTCACACTGAGGATCCGGTTGAATTTATTCACACTGAGGATCTGGCTGAATTTAATCTCACTGAGGATCTGGCTAAATTTAAACTTTCTGAAGATCTGGTTATATTTAATCTCACTGAAAATCTGGTTGTATTAAATCACTCTGTGGATCTGGCTGAATTTAAACTTTCAGAAGTTCTGGTTGTATTTAATCTCAATGAGAATCTGGCTTAATTTAAACTTTCAGAGCATCTGGCTAAATTTAAACTTTCAGAGGGTCTGGTTATATTTAATCTCACTGAAGATCTGGTTGTATTTAATCACACTGAGAATCTGGCTATATTTAAACTTTCAGAGGATCTGGTTGAATTTGTTCTCTCTGAGGATCAGGTTGAATTTATTCGCACTGAGGATCTGCTTGAATTTATTCTCACTGTGGATCTGGTTGTATTTAAGCACAATGAGCATCTGGTTGTATTTAATCACACTGAAGATCTGCCTAAATTTAAACTTCCAGATGATCTGGTTGAATTTAATCACACTGAGTATCTGGTTGAATTTAAACTTTCAGAAGATCTCGTTGTATTTAATCTAACTGAGGATCTTGCTAAATTTAAACTATCAGAGGATCTGATTATATTTAATCACACTGAGGTTCTAGCTGAAGTTAATCACACATAGGATCTGGTTGAATTTAAACTTTCAGAAGATCTGATTGTACTTAATCTCACTGAGTATCTGGTTGAATTTAAACTTTCTCAAGATCTGGTTATATTTAATCTTACTGAAGATCTGGTTGTATTTAATCACACTGAGGATCTGGCTAAATTTAAACTTTCAGAGGATCTGGTTGAATTTATTCACACTTTGGATCTGGTTGTAATTAATCACAATGAGCATCTGATTGTATTTAATTACACTGAAGGTCTGGCTGAAGTTAATGACACTGAGGATGTGGCTGAATTTAATCTCACTGAGAATCTGGCTGAATTTAATCTCACTGAGGATCTGGCTGAAGTTAATCACACTGAGGATCTGATTGAATTTAAACTTTGAGAAGTTCTGGTTGTATTTAATCTCACTGAGGATCTGGCTAAATTTAAACTTTCAGAAGATCTGGTTATATTTAAACTCACTGAAGATCTGGTTGTATTAAATCACACTGTGGATCTGGCTAACTTTAAACTTTCAGAGGACCTGGATGAATTTATACTCACTGAGGATCTGGCTGAATTTATTCACACTGAGGATCTGGTTGAATTTAAGCACAATGAGCATCTAGTTGTATTTAATCACACTGAAGATCTGCCTAAATTTAAACTTGCAGATGATCTGGTTGAATTTAATCACACTGAGGATCTGGCTAAATTTAAACTTTCAGAGGATTTGGTTGAATTTATTCTCACTGTGGATCTGGTTGTAAATAATCACAATGAGCATCTGGTTGTATTTAATCACACTTAAGATCTGGCTGAAGTTAATGACACTGAGGATCTGGTTGAATTTATTCACACTGAGGATCTGGCTGTATTTAATCTCACTGAGTATCTGGTTAAATTTAAACTTTCTCAAGATCTGGTTATATTTAATCTTACTGAAGATCTGGTTGTATCTATTCACACTGAGGATCTGGTTGAATTTATTCACACTGTGGATCTGGTTGTAATTAATGACAATGAGCATCTGGTTGTATTTAATCACACTGAAGATCTGGCTGAAGTTAATGACACTGAGGATCTGGCTGAAGTTAATGACACTGAGGATCTGGCTGAAGTTAATCACACTGAGGATTTGGTTGAATTTAAACTTTCAGAAGATCTGGTTGTATTTAATCTCACTGAGGATCTGGCTAACTTTAAACTTTCAGAAGATCTGGTTATATTTAATCTCACTGAAGATCTGGTTGAATTTAATCACACTGTGGATCTGGCTGAATTTAAACTTTCAGAAGATCTGATTGTATTTATTCTTAATGAGGATCTGGCTAAATTTTAACTTTCAGAAGATCTGGCTAAATTTAAACTTTCAGAGCATCTGGTTGAATTTATTCTCACTGTGGATCTGGTTGTATTTAAGCACAATGAGCATCTGGTTGTATTTAATCACACTGAAGATCTGCCTAAATTTAAACTTCCAGAAGATCTGGTTAAATTTAATCACACTGAGGATCTGGCTAAATTTAAAATTTCAGAGGATCTGGCTGAATTTAATCTCACTGAGGATCTGGCTGAATATAATCTCACTGAGGTTCTGGCTGAATGTAATCACATGGAGGATCTGGTAGTATTTAAACACTCAGAGGATCTGGTTGTATTTAATCACACTGAGGATCTGGATAAATTTAAACTTTCAGAGCATCTTGTTGAATTTATTGTCACTGTGGATCTGGTTGTATTTCAGCACAATGAGCATCTGGTTGTATTTAATCACACTGAAGATCTGCCTAAACTTAAACTTCCAGAAGATCTGGTTAAATTTAATCACACTGAGGATCTGGCTGAAGTTAATCACACTGAGGATCTGGTTGAATTTATTCACACTGAGGATCTGCTTGTAATTAATCACACTAAGGATCTGGCTGAAGTTAATTACATTGATGATCTGGTTGATTTTATTCACACTGAGGATCTGCTTGTAATTAATCACACTGAGGTTCTGGATAAATTTAAACTCACTGAGGATCTGGATGAATTTAAACTCACTGTGTATCTGGTTGTATTTAAGCACAATGAGCATCTGTTTGTATTTAATCACACTGACGATCTCCCTAAATTCAAACTTCCTGAAGTTCTGGTTGAATTTATTCACACTGAGGTTCTGGCTGAACTTAATCTCACTGAGGATTTGGCTAAATTTAAAATTTCAGAGGATCCGGTTGAATTTATTCACTCTGAGGATCCGGTTGAATTTATTCACACTGAGGATCTGGCTGAATTTAATCTCACTGAGGATCTGGCTAAATTTAAACTTTCTGAAGATCTGGTTATATTTAATCTCACTGAAAATCTGGTTGTATTAAATCACTCTGTGGATCTGGCTGAATTTAAACTTTCAGAAGTTCTGGTTGTATTTAATCTCAATGAGAATCTGGCTTAATTTAAACTTTCAGAGCATCTGGCTAAATTTAAACTTTCAGAGGGTCTGGTTATATTTAATCTCACTGAAGATCTGGTTGTATTTAATCACACTGAGAATCTGGCTATATTTAAACTTTCAGAGGATCTGGTTGAATTTGTTCTCTCTGAGGATCAGGTTGAATTTATTCGCACTGAGGATCTGCTTGAATTTATTCTCACTGTGGATCTGGTTGTATTTAAGCACAATGAGCATCTGGTTGTATTTAATCACACTGAAGATCTGCCTAAATTTAAACTTCCAGATGATCTGGTTGAATTTAATCACACTGAGTATCTGGTTGAATTTAAACTTTCAGAAGATCTCGTTGTATTTAATCTAACTGAGGATCTTGCTAAATTTAAACTATCAGAGGATCTGATTATATTTAATCACACTGAGGTTCTAGCTGAAGTTAATCACACATAGGATCTGGTTGAATTTAAACTTTCAGAAGATCTGATTGTACTTAATCTCACTGAGTATCTGGTTGAATTTAAACTTTCTCAAGATCTGGTTATATTTAATCTTACTGAAGATCTGGTTGTATTTAATCACACTGAGGATCTGGCTAAATTTAAACTTTCAGAGGATCTGGTTGAATTTATTCACACTTTGGATCTGGTTGTAATTAATCACAATGAGCATCTGATTGTATTTAATTACACTGAAGGTCTGGCTGAAGTTAATGACACTGAGGATGTGGCTGAATTTAATCTCACTGAGAATCTGGCTGAATTTAATCTCACTGAGGATCTGGCTGAAGTTAATCACACTGAGGATCTGATTGAATTTAAACTTTGAGAAGTTCTGGTTGTATTTAATCTCACTGAGGATCTGGCTAAATTTAAACTTTCAGAAGATCTGGTTATATTTAAACTCACTGAAGATCTGGTTGTATTAAATCACACTGTGGATCTGGCTAACTTTAAACTTTCAGAGGACCTGGATGAATTTATACTCACTGAGGATCTGGCTGAATTTATTCACACTGAGGATCTGGTTGAATTTAAGCACAATGAGCATCTAGTTGTATTTAATCACACTGAAGATCTGCCTAAATTTAAACTTGCAGATGATCTGGTTGAATTTAATCACACTGAGGATCTGGCTAAATTTAAACTTTCAGAGGATTTGGTTGAATTTATTCTCACTGTGGATCTGGTTGTAAATAATCACAATGAGCATCTGGTTGTATTTAATCACACTTAAGATCTGGCTGAAGTTAATGACACTGAGGATCTGGTTGAATTTATTCACACTGAGGATCTGGCTGTATTTAATCTCACTGAGTATCTGGTTAAATTTAAACTTTCTCAAGATCTGGTTATATTTAATCTTACTGAAGATCTGGTTGTATCTATTCACACTGAGGATCTGGTTGAATTTATTCACACTGTGGATCTGGTTGTAATTAATGACAATGAGCATCTGGTTGTATTTAATCACACTGAAGATCTGGCTGAAGTTAATGACACTGAGGATCTGGCTGAAGTTAATGACACTGAGGATCTGGCTGAAGTTAATCACACTGAGGATTTGGTTGAATTTAAACTTTCAGAAGATCTGGTTGTATTTAATCTCACTGAGGATCTGGCTAACTTTAAACTTTCAGAAGATCTGGTTATATTTAATCTCACTGAAGATCTGGTTGAATTTAATCACACTGTGGATCTGGCTGAATTTAAACTTTCAGAAGATCTGATTGTATTTATTCTTAATGAGGATCTGGCTAAATTTTAACTTTCAGAAGATCTGGCTAAATTTAAACTTTCAGAGCATCTGGTTGAATTTATTCTCACTGTGGATCTGGTTGTATTTAAGCACAATGAGCATCTGGTTGTATTTAATCACACTGAAGATCTGCCTAAATTTAAACTTCCAGAAGATCTGGTTAAATTTAATCACACTGAGGATCTGGCTAAATTTAAAATTTCAGAGGATCTGGCTGAATTTAATCTCACTGAGGATCTGGCTGAATATAATCTCACTGAGGTTCTGGCTGAATGTAATCACATGGAGGATCTGGTAGTATTTAAACACTCAGTGGATCTGGTTGTATTTAATCACACTGAGGATCTGGATAAATTTAAACTTTCAGAGCATCTTGTTGAATTTATTGTCACTGTGGATCTGGTTGTATTTCAGCACAATGAGCATCTGGTTGTATTTAATCACACTGAAGATCTGCCTAAACTTAAACTTCCAGAAGATCTGGTTAAATTTAATCACACTGAGGATCTGGCTGAAGTTAATCACACTGAGGATCTGGTTGAATTTAAACTTTCAGAAGATCTCATTGTATGTAATCTAACTGAGGATCTGGCTAAAGTTAAACTTTCAGAGGATCTGGTTGAAATTATTCTCAATGAGGATCTGGTTGTATTTAATCACACTGAGGGTCTGGCTAAATATAAACTTTCAGAGGGTCTGGTTGAATTTCTTCACACTTTGGATCTTGCTGAATTTAATCTCACTGAGGATTTGGCTGAAGTAAATGACACTGAGGATCTGGTTGAATTTAAACTTTCAGAAGATCTGTTTATATTTAATCTCACTGAGGATCTGCTTGTATTTAACCACACTGATGGTCTGGCTAAATTTAAACTTCCAGAGGATCTGGTTGAATTTATTCTCACTGAGGATCTGGTTGTATTTAATCACACTGAGGATCTGGTTACATTTAAACTTTCAGAGGATCTGGCTGAATTTAATCTCACTGAGGATCTGGCTGAATTTAATCACATGGCGGATCTGGTTGCATTTAAACTCTCAGAGGATCTGGTTGTATTTAATCACACTTAGGATCTGGATAAATTTAAACTTTCAGAGGATCTTATTGAATTTATTTTCACTGTGGATCTGGTTGTATTTCAGCACAATGACCATCTGGTTGTATTTAATCACACTGAAGATCTGCCTAAATTTAAACTTCCAGAAGATCTGGTTAAGTTTAATCACACTGAGGATCTGGTTGCATTTAAACTTTCAGAAGATCTCGTTGTATTTAATCTCAATGTGGATCTGGCTAGTTATGCCGTTGGCCCCCTCCTTTGTGAAAATCGCAAGAACTCTAGTTAAGGGGGGTCAACTGACCCAAGAGAGAGATGTGCGAAAGACCACGTTCTTCCAAGACGCAGAATAAAAGTGACTTTGACTATTGTCTCATGGAGACCACCTGAAAAGCCCTCGGGCAAAGTGGGCTGGTGGAGAGAGAGATCGCATTACCTGCAACTTGATCGACACCTGCGATCTCGTGAAGAAGTATAAAGGCGGGTCTGAGGGGAGGACCCTCAGATGCACCAAGGAAACACACGAAGGAGAAACGCTAGAAATCCTGCGACAGCGTTTTAATAGCTACAGCCGGTGGTGGGGTTCGTGTGCGTCCTTCCCTTGCCTGGGATTGGCGACTTCACCACGGAAGACGGCCTAGCTACAGGGGAAGCCACAGATGAGAGTCCATTCCCCCAACGAGACTTCCGACTACCTCCTACAGGTTGGAAAACCTGTCGGGTAAATGCTTCATGTTCTCTGTCTTTCTAACTAAACGTGCACCAACGCGACACTTCCGCCGACAACTAAGTGAAACTGCCGTGATCTGAAAGACTTTTAGCTATCCAGTGAACGATATAAAATCTACATTACCCCTAGACGACGATCGAGCTTGTGTTTTGAATGATTATTATTACACCGGTGTTTTAGATTGAGTTTTGATGATCTGAATGTTTTGTATTAACCATACGTTTGTGCCCTTGTTGAATAAAACGGTTGAAAATAGTAGCATCCGACTCAGCTGATCCATCTATCTTTGCTGGTAAGTTACCTGGTTACGGGGTTACGTAACAGGCTAAATTTAAACTTTCAGAGAATCTGGTTATATTTTGTTATGATACCAGCCCCCTCCTTTGTGAGAATTGCAAGAGCCCTAGTGAAAGGGGGGTCAATGACCCGAGAGAGAGCAAGAGAGAGAGAGAGACAGGCCGAATGGACACAGGAAATGGAAAGACAGCGACGTGCTGGATACCGCATTCCACTGGGACAAAAGCTGGCGACTGTGGCATTGTTCTCAGGAGACACCTGGGAACTGGAGACGTGCCAACTCGCAGGGACATTGTAAAGCCCTCGGGCAAAGTGGGCTGGTTGAGAGAGAGATTGCATCACCTGCAACCTGATTGACACCTGAGATCCCGTGAGGCAGTATAAAGAAGGGTCTGAAAGAGGACGACCCTCAGACGCACCAAGGAGACACCAAGAAGCACGATACCGCTTCCCGTGGGAACGGGAAGCCATTTTGAAGCAAGCCACGTGCGTTAAATTCCGAATGCGGAGTTTGTGGCTAGAACCAACGGAAGATCGCTTTTAACTAACAACGGGGAAGATCGCTCCCCTGATTCCACGGATGTTTTGGGCAAGTTTTTCCGTTTATCTCTCTCTCTCTCCAACACGTGACACCAAAAGGGAAAAGCCTGCAGACTTCAGAGTGACTCTTTATATTTCCAATTGGACTCAGTATTATACCCTAGACAACGAAAGAGCTTATTTCTGAGTGATTATTAATGTACCTGCGTTATAGATTGAGTATTGACGCATGTTATCTGAATGTTTGTATTAACCTTAATTTCTGTGCCCCTTTATTAATAAAACTTTTGAAAATAGTACCATTGGACTTCAACTGACATATCTATCTTTGCTGGTAAGTGAAACCAGTTACTGGTTTCATAACAATTTAATCTCACTGAAGATCTGGTTGTACTTAATCACACTGAGGATCTGGCTAAATTTAAACTTTCAGAGCATCCGGTTGAATTTATTCTCACTGTGGATCTGGTTGTATTTAAGCACAATGAGCATCTGGTTGAATTTAATCACACTGAGGGTCTGGCTATATTTAAACTTCCAGAGGATCTGGCTAAATTTGAACTTTCAGAGAATCTGGTTATATTTAATCTCACTGAAGATCTGGTTGTATTTAACCACACTGCGGACATGGCTGAATTTAAAATTTCGGAAGATCTGGTTGTATTTAATCTCAATGAGGATCTGGCTAAATTTAAACTTTCAGAGGATCTGGCTAAATTTAAACTTTCAGAGAATCTGGTTATATTTAATCTCACTGAAGATCTGGTTGTATTTAATCACACTGAGGATCTGGCTAAATTTAAACTTTCAGAGCATCTGGTTGAATTTATTCACACTTTGGATCTGGTTGTAATTAATCACAATGAGCATCTGATTGTATTTAATTACACTGAAGGTCTGGCTGAAGTTAATGACACTGAGGATGTGGCTGAATTTAATCTCACTGAGAATCTGGCTGAATTTAATCTCACTGAGGATCTGGCTGAAGTTAATCACACTGAGGATCTGATTGAATTTAAACTTTGAGAAGTTCTGGTTGTATTTAATCTCACTGAGGATCTGGCTAAATTTAAACTTTCAGAAGATCTGGTTATATTTAAACTCACTGAAGATCTGGTTGTATTAAATCACACTGTGGATCTGGCTAACTTTAAACTTTCAGAGGACCTGGATGAATTTATACTCACTGAGGATCTGGCTGAATTTATTCACACTGAGGATCTGGTTGAATTTAAGCACAATGAGCATCTAGTTGTATTTAATCACACTGAAGATCTGCCTAAATTTAAACTTGCAGATGATCTGGTTGAATTTAATCACACTGAGGATCTGGCTAAATTTAAACTTTCAGAGGATTTGGTTGAATTTATTCTCACTGTGGATCTGGTTGTAAATAATCACAATGAGCATCTGGTTGTATTTAATCACACTTAAGATCTGGCTGAAGTTAATGACACTGAGGATCTGGTTGAATTTATTCACACTGAGGATCTGGCTGTATTTAATCTCACTAAGTATCTGGTTAAATTTAAACTTTCTCAAGATCTGGTTATATTTAATCTTACTGAAGATCTGGTTGTATCTATTCACACTGAGGATCTGGTTGAATTTATTCACACTGTGGATCTGGTTGTAATTAATGACAATGAGCATCTGGTTGTATTTAATCACACTGAAGATCTGGCTGAAGTTAATGACACTGAGGATCTGGCTGAAGTTAATGACACTGAGGATCTGGCTGAAGTTAATGACACTGAGGATCTGGCTGAAGTTAATCACACTGAGGATTTGGTTGAATTTAAACTTTCAGAAGATCTGGTTGTATTTAATCTCACTGAGGATCTGGCTAACTTTAAACTTTCAGAAGATCTGGTTATATTTAATCTCACTGAAGATCTGGTTGAATTTAATCACACTGTGGATCTGGCTGAATTTAAACTTTCAGAAGATCTGATTGTATTTATTCTTAATGAGGATCTGGCTAAATTTTAACTTTCAGAAGATCTGGCTAAATTTAAACTTTCAGAGCATCTGGTTGAATTTATTCTCACTGTGGATCTGGTTGTATTTAAGCACAATGAGCATCTGGTTGTATTTAATCACACTGAAGATCTGCCTAAATTTAAACTTCCAGAAGATCTGGTTAAATTTAATCACACTGAGGATCTGGCTAAATTTAAAATTTCAGAGGATCTGGCTGAATTTAATCTCACTGAGGATCTGGCTGAATATAATCTCACTGAGGTTCTGGCTGAATGTAATCACATGGAGGATCTGGTAGTATTTAAACACTCAGAGGATCTGGTTGTATTTAATCACACTGAGGATCTGGATAAATTTAAACTTTCAGAGCATCTTGTTGAATTTATTGTCACTGTGGATCTGGTTGTATTTCAGCACAATGAGCATCTGGTTGTATTTAATCACACTGAAGATCTGCCTAAACTTAAACTTCCAGAAGATCTGGTTAAATTTAATCACACTGAGGATCTGGCTGAAGTTAATCACACTGAGGATCTGGTTGAATTTAAACTTTCAGAAGATCTCATTGTATGTAATCTAACTGAGGATCTGGCTAAAGTTAAACTTTCAGAGGATCTGGTTGAAATTATTCTCAATGAGGATCTGGTTGTATTTAATCACACTGAGGGTCTGGCTAAATATAAACTTTCAGAGGGTCTGGTTGAATTTCTTCACACTTTGGATCTTGCTGAATTTAATCTCACTGAGGATTTGGCTGAAGTAAATGACACTGAGGATCTGGTTGAATTTAAACTTTCAGAAGATCTGTTTATATTTAATCTCACTGAGGATCTGCTTGTATTTAACCACACTGATGGTCTGGCTAAATTTAAACTTCCAGAGGATCTGGTTGAATTTATTCTCACTGAGGATCTGGTTGTATTTAATCACACTGAGGATCTGGTTACATTTAAACTTTCAGAGGATCTGGCTGAATTTAATCTCACTGAGGATCTGGCTGAATTTAATCACATGGCGGATCTGGTTGCATTTAAACTCTCAGAGGATCTGGTTGTATTTAATCACACTTAGGATCTGGATAAATTTAAACTTTCAGAGGATCTTATTGAATTTATTTTCACTGTGGATCTGGTTGTATTTCAGCACAATGACCATCTGGTTGTATTTAATCACACTGAAGATCTGCCTAAATTTAAACTTCCAGAAGATCTGGTTAAGTTTAATCACACTGAGGATCTGGTTGCATTTAAACTTTCAGAAGATCTCGTTGTATTTAATCTCAATGTGGATCTGGCTTGTTATGCCGTTGGCCCCCTCCTTTGTGAAAATCGCAAGAACTCTAGTTAAGGGGGGTCAACTGACCCAAGAGAGAGATGTGCGAAAGACCACGTTCTTCCAAGACGCAGAATAAAAGTGACTTTGACTATTGTCTCATGGAGACCACCTGAAAAGCCCTCAGGCAAAGTGGGCTGGTGGAGAGAGAGATCGCATTACCTGCAACTTGATCGACACCTGCGATCTCGTGAAGAAGTATAAAGGCGGGTCTGAGGGGAGGACCCTCAGATGCACCAAGGAAACACACGAAGGAGAAACGCTAGAAATCCTGCGACAGCGTTTTAATAGCTACAGCCGGTGGTGGGGTTCGTGTGCGTCCTTCCCTTGCCTGGGATTGGCGACTTCACCACGGAAGACGGCCTAGCTACAGGGGAAGCCACAGATGAGAGTCCATTCCCCCAACGAGACTTCCGACTACCTCCTACAGGTTGGAAAACCTGTCGGGTAAATGCTTCATGTTCTCTGTCTTTCTAACTAAACGTGCACCAACGCGACACTTCCGCCGACAACTAAGTGAAACTGCCGTGATCTGAAAGACTTTTAGCTATCCAGTGAACGATATAAAATCTACATTACCCCTAGACGACGATCGAGCTTGTGTTTTGAATGATTATTATTACACCGGTGTTTGAGATTGAGTTTTGATGATCTGAATGTTTTGTATTAACCATACGTTTGTGCCCTTGTTGAATAAAACGGTTGAAAATAGTAGCATCCGACTCAGCTGATCCATCTATCTTTGCTGGTAAGTTACCTGGTTACGGGGTTACGTAACAGGCTAAATTTAAACTTTCAGAGAATCTGGTTATATTTTGTTATGATACCAGCCCCCTCCTTTGTGAGAATTGCAAGAGCCCTAGTGAAAGGGGGGTCAATGACCCGAGAGAGAGCAAGAGAGAGAGAGAGACAGGCCGAATGGACACAGGAAATGGAAAGACAGCGACGTGCTGGATACCGCATTCCACTGGGACAAAAGCTGGCGACTGTGGCATTGTTCTCAGGAGACACCTGGGAACTGGAGACGTGCCAACTCGCAGGGACATTGTAAAGCCCTCGGGCAAAGTGGGCTGGTTGAGAGAGAGATTGCATCACCTGCAACCTGATTGACACCTGAGATCCCGTGAGGCAGTATAAAGAAGGGTCTGAAAGAGGACGACCCTCAGACGCACCAAGGAGACACAAAGAAGCACGATACCGCTTCCCGTGGGAACGGGAAGCCATTTTGAAGCAAGCCACGTGCGTTAAATTCCGAATGCGGAGTTTGTGGCTAGAACCAACGGAAGATCGCTTTTAACTAACAACGGGGAAGATCGCTCCCCTGATTCCACGGATGTTTTGGGCAAGTTTTTCCGTTTATCTCTCTCTCTCTCCAACACGTGACACCAAAAGGGAAAAGCCTGCAGACTTCAGAGTGACTCTTTATATTTCCAATTGGACTCAGTATTATACCCTAGACAACGAAAGAGCTTATTTCTGAGTGATTATTAATGTACCTGCGTTATAGATTGAGTATTGACGCATGTTATCTGAATGTTTGTATTAACCTTAATTTCTGTGCCCCTTTATTAATAAAACTTTTGAAAATAGTACCATTGGACTTCAACTGACATATCTATCTTTGCTGGTAAGTGAAACCAGTTACTGGTTTCATAACAATTTAATCTCACTGAAGATCTGGTTGTACTTAATCACACTGAGGATCTGGCTAAATTTAAACTTTCAGAGCATCCGGTTGAATTTATTCTCACTGTGGATCTGGTTGTATTTAAGCACAATGAGCATCTGGTTGAATTTAATCACACTGAGGGTCTGGCTATATTTAAACTTCCCGAGGATCTGGCTAAATTTGAACTTTCAGAGAATCTGGTTATATTTAATCTCACTGAAGATCTGGTTGTATTTAACCACACTGCGGACATGGCTGAATTTAAAATTTCGGAAGATCTGGTTGTATTTAATCTCAATGAGGATCTGGCTAAATTTAAACTTTCAGAGGATCTGGCTAAATTTAAACTTTCAGAGAATCTGGTTATATTTAATCTCACTGAAGATCTGGTTGTATTTAATCACACTGAGGATCTGGCTAAATTTAAACTTTCAGAGCATCTGGTTGAATCTATTCTCACTGTGGATCTGGTTGTATTTAAGCACAATGAGCATCTGGTTGTATTTAATCATACTGAAGACCTGCGTAAATTTAAACTTCCAGAAGATCTGGTTGAATTTAATCACACTGTGGGTCTGGCTATATTTAAATTTCCAGAGGATCTGGCTAAATTTGAACTTTCAGAGGATCTGGTTATATTTAATATCACTGAAGATCTGGTTGTATTTAATCACACTGAGGATCTGGCTAAATTTAAACTTTCAGAGGATCCGGTTATATTTAATCTCACTGAAAATCTGGTTGTATTAAATCACTCTGTGGATCTGGCTGAATTTAAACTTTCAGAATTTCTGGTTGTATTTAATCTGAATGAGAATCTGGCTAAATTTAAACTTTCAGAGCATCTGGCTAAATTTAAACTTTCAGAGGGTCTGGTTACATTTAATCTCACTGAAGATCTGGTTGTATTTAATCACACTGAGAATCTGGCTATATTTAAACTTTCAGAGGATCTGGTTGAATTTGTTCTCACTGAGGATCCGGTTGAATTTATTCGCACTGAGGATCTGCTTGAATTTATTCTCACTGTGGATCTGGTTGTATTTAAGCACAATGAGCATCTGGTTGTATTGAATCACACTGAAGATCTGCCTAAATTTAAACTTCCAGATGATCTGGTTGAATTTAATCACACTGAGGATCTGGCTAAAGTTAATCACACTGAGTATCTGGTTGAATTTAAACTTTCAGAAGATCTCGTTGTATTTAATCTAACTGAGGATCTTGCTAAATTTAAACTTTCAGAGGATCTGGTTATATTTAATCACACTGAGAGTCTGGCTAAATTTAAACTTTCAGATGATCTGGATGAATTTAAACTCACTGAGGATCTGGTTGAATTTATTCACACTGAGGTTCTGGTTGTATTTAATCACACTGAGGATCTGGATAAATTTAAACTTTCAGAGGATCTGGTTGAATTTATTCTCACTGTGGATCTGGTTGTAAATAATCACAATGAGCATCTGGTTGTATTTAATCACACAGAAGATCTGGCTGAAGTTAATGACACTGTGGATCTGGTTGAATTTATTCACACTGAGGATCTGGCTGAATTTAAACTTTCAGAAGATCTGATTGTATTTAATCTCAATGAGGATCTGGCTAAATTTAAACTTTCAGAGGATCTGGCTAAATTTAAACTTTCAGAAGATCTGATAATATTGAATCTCAATGAGGATCTGGCTGAACTTAAACTTTCAGAAGATCTGATTGTATTTAATCTCAATGAGGATCTGGCTAAATTTAAACTTTCAGAGGATCTGGATGAATTTAAACTCACTGAGGATCTGGTTGAATTTATTCACACTGAGGATCTGCTTGTAATTAATCACACTAAGGATCTGGCTGAAGTTAATTACATTGATGATCTGGTTGATTTTATTCACACTGAGGATCTGCTTGTAATTAATCACACTGAGGTTCTGGATAAATTTAAACTCACTGAGGATCTGGATGAATTTAAACTCACTGTGTATCTGGTTGTATTTAAGCACAATGAGCATCTGTTTGTATTTAATCACACTGACGATCTCCCTAAATTCAAACTTCCTGAAGTTCTGGTTGAATTTATTCACACTGAGGTTCTGGCTGAACTTAATCTCACTGAGGATTTGGCTAAATTTAAAATTTCAGAGGATCCGGTTGAATTTATTCACACTGAGGATCCGGTTGAATTTATTCACACTGAGGATCTGGCTGAATTTAATCTCACTGAGGATCTGGCTAAATTTAAACTTTCTGAAGATCTGGTTATATTTAATCTCACTGAAAATCTGGTTGTATTAAATCACTCTGTGGATCTGGCTGAATTTAAACTTTCAGAAGTTCTGGTTGTATTTAATCTCAATGAGAATCTGGCTTAATTTAAACTTTCAGAGCATCTGGCTAAATTTAAACTTTCAGAGGGTCTGGTTATATTTAATCTCACTGAAGATCTGGTTGTATTTAATCACACTGAGAATCTGGCTATATTTAAACTTTCAGAGGATCTGGTTGAATTTGTTCTCTCTGAGGATCAGGTTGAATTTATTCGCACTGAGGATCTGCTTGAATTTATTCTCACTGTGGATCTGGTTGTATTTAAGCACAATGAGCATCTGGTTGTATTTAATCACACTGAAGATCTGCCTAAATTTAAACTTCCAGATGATCTGGTTGAATTTAATCACACTGAGTATCTGGTTGAATTTAAACTTTCAGAAGATCTCGTTGTATTTAATCTAACTGAGGATCTTGCTAAATTTAAACTATCAAAGGATCTGATTATATTTAATCACACTGAGGTTCTAGCTGAAGTTAATCACACATAGGATCTGGTTGAATTTAAACTTTCAGAAGATCTGATTGTATTTAATCTCACTGAGTATCTGGTTGAATTTAAACTTTCTCAAGATCTGGTTATATTTAATCTTACTGAAGATCTGGTTGTATTTAATCACACTGAGGATCTGGCTAAATTTAAACTTTCAGAGGATCTGGTTGAATTTATTCACACTTTGGATCTGGTTGTAATTAATCACAATGAGCATCTGATTGTATTTAATTACACTGAAGGTCTGGCTGAAGTTAATGACACTGAGGATGTGGCTGAATTTAATCTCACTGAGAATCTGGCTGAATTTAATCTCACTGAGGATCTGGCTGAAGTTAATCACACTGAGGATCTGATTGAATTTAAACTTTGAGAAGTTCTGGTTGTATTTAATCTCACTGAGGATCTGGCTAAATTTAAACTTTCAGAAGATCTGGTTATATTTAAACTCACTGAAGATCTGGTTGTATTAAATCACACTGTGGATCTGGCTAACTTTAAACTTTCAGAGGACCTGGATGAATTTATACTCACTGAGGATCTGGCTGAATTTATTCACACTGAGGATCTGGTTGAATTTAAGCACAATGAGCATCTAGTTGTATTTAATCACACTGAAGATCTGCCTAAATTTAAACTTGCAGATGATCTGGTTGAATTTAATCACACTGAGGATCTGGCTAAATTTAAACTTTCAGAGGATTTGGTTGAATTTATTCTCACTGTGGATCTGGTTGTAAATAATCACAATGAGCATCTGGTTGTATTTAATCACACTTAAGATCTGGCTGAAGTTAATGACACTGAGGATCTGGTTGAATTTATTCACACTGAGGATCTGGCTGTATATAATCTCACTGAGTATCTGGTTAAATTTAAACTTTCTCAAGATCTGGTTATATTTAATCTTACTGAAGATCTGGTTGTATCTATTCACACTGAGGATCTGGTTGAATTTATTCACACTGTGGATCTGGTTGTAATTAATGACAATGAGCATCTGGTTGTATTTAATCACACTGAAGATCTGGCTGAAGTTAATGACACTGAGGATCTGGCTGAAGTTAATGACACTGAGGATCTGGCTGAAGTTAATGACACTGAGGATCTGGCTGAAGTTAATCACACTGAGGATTTGGTTGAATTTAAACTTTCAGAAGATCTGGTTGTATTTAATCTCACTGAGGATCTGGCTAACTTTAAACTTTCAGAAGATCTGGTTATATTTAATCTCACTGAAGATCTGGTTGAATTTAATCACACTGTGGATCTGGCTGAATTTAAACTTTCAGAAGATCTGATTGTATTTATTCTTAATGAGGATCTGGCTAAATTTTAACTTTCAGAAGATCTGGCTAAATTTAAACTTTCAGAGCATCTGGTTGAATTTATTCTCACTGTGGATCTGGTTGTATTTAAGCACAATGAGCATCTGGTTGTATTTAATCACACTGAAGATCTGCCTAAATTTAAACTTCCAGAAGATCTGGTTAAATTTAATCACACTGAGGATCTGGCTAAATTTAAAATTTCAGAGGATCTGGCTGAATTTAATCTCACTGAGGATCTGGCTGAATATAATCTCACTGAGGTTCTGGCTGAATGTAATCACATGGAGGATCTGGTAGTATTTAAACACTCAGAGGATCTGGTTGTATTTAATCACACTGAGGATCTGGATAAATTTAAACTTTCAGAGCATCTTGTTGAATTTATTGTCACTGTGGATCTGGTTGTATTTCAGCACAATGAGCATCTGGTTGTATTTAATCACACTGAAGATCTGCCTAAACTTAAACTTCCAGAAGATCTGGTTAAATTTAATCACACTGAGGATCTGGCTGAAGTTAATCACACTGAGGATCTGGTTGAATTTAAACTTTCAGAAGATCTCATTGTATGTAATCTAACTGAGGATCTGGCTAAAGTTAAACTTTCAGAGGATCTGGTTGAAATTATTCTCAATGAGGATCTGGTTGTATTTAATCACATGGCGGATCTGGTTGCATTTAAACTCTCAGAGGATCTGGTTGTATTTAATCACACTTAGGATCTGGATAAATTTAAACTTTCAGAGGATCTTATTGAATTTATTTTCACTGTGGATCTGGTTGTATTTCAGCACAATGACCATCTGGTTGTATTTAATCACACTGAAGATCTGCCTAAATTTAAACTTCCAGAAGATCTGGTTAAGTTTAATCACACTGAGGATCTGGTTGCATTTAAACTTTCAGAAGATCTCGTTGTATTTAATCTCAATGTGGATCTGGCTTGTTATGCCGTTGGCCCCCTCCTTTGTGAAAATCGCAAGAACTCTAGTTAAGGGGGGTCAACTGACCCAAGAGAGAGATGTGCGAAAGACCACGTTCTTCCAAGACGCAGAATAAAAGTGACTTTGACTATTGTCTCATGGAGACCACCTGAAAAGCCCTCAGGCAACGTGGGCTGGTGGAGAGAGAGATCGCATTACCTGCAACTTGATCGACACCTGCGATCTCGTGAAGAAGTATAAAGGCGGGTCTGAGGGGAGGACCCTCAGATGCACCAAGGAAACACACGAAGGAGAAACGCTAGAAATCCTGCGACAGCGTTTTAATAGCTACAGCCGGTGGTGGGGTTCGTGTGCGTCCTTCCCTTGCCTGGGATTGGCGACTTCACCACGGAAGACGGCCTAGCTACAGGGGAAGCCACAGATGAGAGTCCATTCCCCCAACGAG
Organism: Hemitrygon akajei; assembly: GCF_048418815.1. NCBI lineage: Eukaryota > Metazoa > Chordata > Chondrichthyes > Myliobatiformes > Dasyatidae > Hemitrygon > Hemitrygon akajei. The sequence continues at coordinate 176,973,998 of NC_133132.1, read as the reverse complement.
ACTTCCGACTACCTCCTACAGGTTGGAAAACCTGTCGGGTAAATGCTTCATGTTCTCTGTCTTTCTAACTAAACGTGCACCAACGCGACACTTCCGCCGACAACTAAGTGAAACTGCCGTGATCTGAAAGACTTTTAGCTATCCAGTGAACGATATAAAATCTACATTACCCCTAGACGACGATCGAGCTTGTGTTTTGAATGATTATTATTACACCGGTGTTTTAGATTGAGTTTTGATGATCTGAATGTTTTGTATTAACCATACGTTTGTGCCCTTGTTGAATAAAACGGTTGAAAATAGTAGCATCCGACTCAGCTGATCCATCTATCTTTGCTGGTAAGTTACCTGGTTACGGGGTTACGTAACAGGCTAAATTTAAACTTTCAGAGAATCTGGTTATATTTTGTTATGATACCAGCCCCCTCCTTTGTGAGAATTGCAAGAGCCCTAGTGAAAGGGGGGTCAATGACCCGAGAGAGAGCAAGAGAGAGAGAGAGACAGGCCGAATGGACACAGGAAATGGAAAGACAGCGACGTGCTGGATACCGCATTCCACTGGGACAAAAGCTGGCGACTGTGGCATTGTTCTCAGGAGACACCTGGGAACTGGAGACGTGCCAACTCGCAGGGACATTGTAAAGCCCTCGGGCAAAGTGGGCTGGTTGAGAGAGAGATTGCATCACCTGCAACCTGATTGACACCTGAGATCCCGTGAGGCAGTATAAAGAAGGGTCTGAAAGAGGACGACCCTCAGACGCACCAAGGAGACACCAAGAAGCACGATACCGCTTCCCGTGGGAACGGGAAGCCATTTTGAAGCAAGCCACGTGCGTTAAATTCCGAATGCGGAGTTTGTGGCTAGAACCAACGGAAGATCGCTTTTAACTAACAACGGGGAAGATCGCTCCCCTGATTCCACGGATGTTTTGGGCAAGTTTTTCCGTTTATCTCTCTCTCTCTCCAACACGTGACACCAAAAGGGAAAAGCCTGCAGACTTCAGAGTGACTCTTTATATTTCCAATTGGACTCAGTATTATACCCTAGACAACGAAAGAGCTTATTTCTGAGTGATTATTAATGTACCTGCGTTATAGATTGAGTATTGACGCATGTTATCTGAATGTTTGTATTAACCTTAATTTCTGTGCCCCTTTATTAATAAAACTTTTGAAAATAGTACCATTGGACTTCAACTGACATATCTATCTTTGCTGGTAAGTGAAACCAGTTACTGGTTTCATAACAATTTAATCTCACTGAAGATCTGGTTGTACTTAATCACACTGAGGATCTGGCTAAATTTAAACTTTCAGAGCATCCGGTTGAATTTATTCTCACTGTGGATCTGGTTGTATTTAAGCACAATGAGCATCTGGTTGAATTTAATCACACTGAGGGTCTGGCTATATTTAAACTTCCAGAGGATCTGGCTAAATTTGAACTTTCAGAGAATCTGGTTATATTTAATCTCACTGAAGATCTGGTTGTATTTAACCACACTGCGGACATGGCTGAATTTAAAATTTCGGAAGATCTGGTTGTATTTAATCTCAATGAGGAACTGGCTAAATTTAAACTTTCAGAGGATCTGGCTAAATTTAAACTTTCATAGAATCTGGTTATATTTAATCTCACTGAAGATCTGGTTGTATTTAATCACACTGAGGATCTGGCTAAATTTAAACTTTCAGAGCATCTGGTTGAATCTATTCTCACTGTGGATCTGGTTGTATTTAAGCACAATGAGCATCTGGTTGTATTTAATCATACTGAAGACCTGCGTAAATTTAAACTTCCAGAAGATCTGGTTGAATTTAATCACACTGTGGGTCTGGCTATATTTAAATTTCCAGAGGATCTGGCTAAATTTGAACTTTCAGAGGATCTGGTTATATTTAATATCACTGAAGATCTGGTTGTATTTAATCACACTGAGGATCTGGCTAAATTTAAACTTTCAGAGGATCCGGTTATATTTAATCACACTGAAGTTCTGGTTGTATTTAATCACACTGAGGATCTGGCCTAATTTAAACTTTCAGAGGTTCTTGTTGAATTTAATCACACTGAGGATCTGGTTGTATTGAATCACACTGAGGGTCTGGCTAAAATTAAACATCCAGAGGATCTGGTTGAATTTATTCTCACTGAGGATATGGTTGTATTTAATCACAATGAGGATCTGGTTAAATTTAAACTTTCAGAGGATCTGGCTGAATTTAATCTCACTGAGGATCTAGCTGAATTTAATCACATGGAGGATCTGGTTGCATTTAAACTCTCAGAGGATCTGTTTGTATTTAATCACACTGAGGATCTGGATAAATTTAAACTTTCAGAGGATCTTGTTGAATTTATTGTCACTGTGGATCTGGTTGTATTTCAGCACAATGAGCATCTGGTTGTATTTAATCACAGTGAAGATCTGCCTAAATTTAAACTTCCAGAAGATCTGGTTAAATTTAATCACACTGAGGATCTGGTTGAATTTAAACTTCCAGAGGATCTGGGTTTATTTAATCTCACTGAAGATCTGGTTGAATTTAATCACACTGAGGGTCTGGCTAAATTTGAACTTTCAGAGGATCTGGTTATATTTAATATCACTGAAGATCTGGTTGTATTTAATCACACTGAGGATCTGCTTGAATTTATTCTCACTGAGGATCTGGTTGTATTTAATTACACTGTGGATCTGGTTGAATGTATTCACACTGAGGATCTGGTTGAATTTAAACTTTCAGAAGATCTGGTTGTATTTAATCTCACTGACGATCTGGCTAAATTTAAACTTTCCGAAGATCTGGTTATATTAAATCTCACTAAAGATCTGATTGTATTTAACCACACTGGGGATCTGGCTGAATTTAAACTTTCAGAAGATCTGGTTGTACTTAATCTCTATGAGGATCTGGCTCAATTTAAACTTTCAGAGCATCTGACTAAATTTAAACTTTCAGAGTATCTGGTTGAATTTATTCTCACTGTGGATCTGGTTGTATTTAAGCACAATGAGCATCTGGTTGAATTTAATCACACTGAGGGTCTGGCTAAATTTAAACTTCCAGAGGATCTGGCTAAATTTGAACTTTCAGAGGATCTGGTTATATTTAATATTACTGAAGATCTGGTTGAATTTATTCTCACTGAGGATCTGATTGTATTTAACCACACTGTGGACATGGCTGAATTTAAAATTTCGGAAGTTCTGGTTGTATATAATCTCAATGAGGATCTGGCTAAATTTAAACTTTCAGAGGATCTGGCTAAATTTAAACTTTCAGAGAATCTGGTTATATTTAATCTCACTGAAGATCTGGTTGTATTTAATCACACTGAGGATCTAGCTAAATTTAAACTTTCAGAGCATCTGGTTGAATTTATTCTCACTGTGGATCTGGTTGTATTTAAGCACAATGATCAGCTGGTTGTATTTAATCACACTGAAGACCTGCGTAAATTTAAACTTCCAGAAGATCTGGTTGAATTTAATCACACTGAGGGTCTGGCCTAATTAAACTTTCAGAGGTTCTTGTTGAATTTAATCACACTGAGGATCTGGTTGTATTGAATCACACTGAGGGTCTGGCTAAAATTAAACGTCCAGAGGATCTGGTTGAATTTATTCTCACTGAGGATCTGGTTGTATTTAATCACACTGAGGATCTGGTTAAATTTAAACATTCAGAGGATCTGGCTGAATTTAATCTCACTGTGGATCTGGCTGAATTTAATCACATGGAGGATCTGGTTGCATTTAAACTCTCAGAGGATCTGGTTGTATTTAATCACACTGAGGATCTGGATAAATTTAAACTTTCCGAAGATCTGGTTATATTAAATCTCACTAAAGATCTGATTGTATTTAACCACACTGTGGATCTGGCTGAATTTAAACTTTCAGAAGATCTGGTTGTATTTAATCTCAATGAGGATCTGGCTAAATTTAAACTTGCAGAGGATCTGGCTAAATTTGAACTTTCAGTGGATCTGGTTAAATTTAATATCACTGAAGATCTGGTTGTATTTAATCACACTGAGGATCTGGTTGAATTTATTCTCACTGAGGATTTGGTTGTATTTAATCACACTGAGGATCTGGTTGAATTTATTCACACTGAGGATCTGGCTGAACTTAATCTCACTGAGGATTTGGCTGAAGTTAATGATACTGAGGATCTGGTTGAATTTAAACTTTCAGAAGATCTGGTTGTATTTAATCTCACTGAGGATCTGGCTAAATTTAAACTTACAGAGTATCCGGTTATATTTAATCTTACTGAAGATCTGGTTGTATTTAATCACACTGAGGATCTGGCCTAATTTAAACTTTCCGAGGTTCTTGTTGAATTTAATCACACTGAGGATCTGGTTGTATTGAATCACCCTGAGGATCTGGCTAAATTTAAACTTTCAGAGGATCTGGCTGAATTTAATCTCACTGAGGATCTGGCTAAATATAATCTCACTGAGGATCTGGCTGAATTTAATCACATGGAGGATCTGGTTGCATTTAAACTCACAAAGGATCTGGTTGCAATTTAATCACACTGAGGATCTGGATAAATTTAAACTTTCAGAGGATCTTGTTGAATTTATTGTCACTGTGGATCTGGTTGTATTTCAGCACAATGAGCATCTGGTTGTATTTAATCACACTGAAGATCTGCCTAAATTTAAACTTCCAGAAGATCTGGTTAAATTTAATCACACTGAGCATCTGGTTGTATTGAATCACAATGAGGGTCTGGCTAAAATTAAACGTCCAGAGGATCTGTTTGAATTTATTCTCACTGAGGATCTGGTTGTATTTAATCACACTGAGGATCTGGCTAAATTTAAACTTTCAGAGGATCTGGATGAATTTAAAGTCACTGAGGATCTGGTTGAATTTATTCACACTGAGGATCTGGCTAAATTAAAACTTTCAGAGGATCTGGCTGAATTTAATCTCACTGAGGATCTGGCTGAATATAATCTCACTGAGGATCAGGCCGAATTTAATCACATGGAGGATCTGGTTGAATTTATTCACACTGAGGATCTGGATAAATTTAAACTTTCAGAGGATCTTGTTGAATTTATTGTCACTGTGGATCTGGTTGTATTTCAGCACAATGAGCATCTGGTTGTATTTAATCACACTGAAGATCTGCCTAAATTTAAACTTTCAGAAGATCTGGTTATATTAAATCTCACTAAAGATCAGATTGTATTTAACCACACTGTGGATCTGGCTGAATTTAAACTTTGAGAAGATCTGGTTGTATTTAATCTCAATGAGGTTCTGGCTAAATTAAAACTTTCAGAGGATCTGGCTAAATTTAAACTTTCAGAGAATCTGGTTATATTGAATCTCACTGAAGATCTGGTTGTATTTAATCACACTGAGGATCTGGCCAAATTAAAACTTTCGGAGCATCTGGTTGAATTTATTCTCACTGTGGATCTGGTTGTATTTAAGCACAATGAGCATCTGGTTGAATTTAATCACACTGAGGGTCTGGCTAAATTTAAACTTCCAGAGGATCTGGCTAAATTTGAAATTTCAGAGGATCTGGTTATATTTAATATCACTGAAGATCTGGTTGTATTTAATCACACTGAGGATCTGGTTGAATTTATTCTCACTGAGGATCTGGTTGTATTTAATCACACTGTGGATCTGGTTGAATTTATTCACACTGAGGATCTGGCTGAAGTTAATGACACTGAGGATCTGGTTGAATTTAAACTTTCAGAAGATCTGGTTGTATTTAATCTCACTGAGGATCTGGCTAAATTTAAACTTTCAGAGGATCCGGTTATATTTAATCTCACTGAAGATCTGGTTGTATTTAATCACACTGAGGATCTGGCCTAATTTAAACTTTCAGAGGTTCTTGTTGAATTTAATCACACTGAGGATCTGGTTGTATTGAATCACACTGAGGGTCTGGCTAAAATTCAACTTCCAGAGGATCTGGTTGAATTTATTCTCACTAAGGATCTGGTTGTATTTAATCACACTGAGGATCTGGGTAAATTTAAACTTTCAGAGGATCTGGCTGAATATAATCTCACTGAGGATCTGGCTGAATTTAATCACATGGAGGATCTGGTTGTATTTAAACTCTCAGAGGATCTTGTTGAATTTAATCACATTGAGGATCTGGTTGTATTGAATCACACTGAGGGTCTGGCTAAAATTAAACGTCCAGAGGATCGGGTTGAATTTATTCTCACTGAGGATCTGCTTGTATTTAATCACACTGAAGATCTGGCTAAATTTAAACTTTCAGAGGATCTGGATGAATTTAAAGTCACTGAGGATCTGGTTGAATTTAATCACACTGAGGATCTGGCTAAATTTAAACTTTCAGAGGATCTGGCTGAATTTAATCTCACTGAGGATCTGGCTAAATATAATCTCACTGAGGATCTGGCTCAATTTAATCACACTGAGGATCTGGATAAATTTAAACTTTCAGAGGATCTTGTTGAATTTATTGTCACTGTGGATCTGGTTGTATTTCAGCACAATGAGCATCTGGTTGTATTTAATCACACTGAAGATCTGCCTAAATTTAAACTTCCAGAAGATCTGGTTGAATTTATTCACACTGAGCATCTGGTTGTATTGAATCACAATGAGGGTCTGGCTAAAAATAAACGTCCAGAGGATCTGGTTGAATTTATTCTCACTGAGGATCTGGTTGTATTTAATCACACTGAGGATCTGGCTAAATTTAAACTTTCAGAGGATCTGGATGAATTTAAAGTCACTGAGGATCTGGTTGAATTTATTCACACTGAGGATCTGGCAAAATTAAAACTTTCATAGGATCTGGCTGAATTTAATCTCACTGAGGATCTGGTTGAATTTATTCACACTGAGGATCTGGTTGTATTTTATCACACTGAGGATCTAGATAAATTTAATCTTTCAGAGGATCTTGTTGAATTTATTGTCACTGTTGTTATGAAACCAGTAACTGGTTTCACTTACCAGCAAAGATAGATATGTCAGTTGAAGTCCAATGGTACTATTTTCAAAAGTTTTATTAATAAAGGGGCACAAAAATTAAGGTTAATACAAACATTCAGATAACATGCGTCAATACTCAATCTAAAACGCAGGTACATTAATAATCACTCAGAAATAAGCTCTTTCGTTGTCTAGGGTATAATACTGAGTCCAATTGGAAATATAAAGAGTCACTCTGAAGTCTGCAGGCTTTTCCCTTTTGGTTTCACGTGTTGGAGAGAGAGAGAGATAAACGGAAAAACTTGCCCAAAACATCCGTGGAATTAGGGGAGCGATCTTCCCCGTTGTTAGTTAAAAGCGGTTTTCCGTTGGTTCTAGCCACAAACCCCGCATTCGGAATTTAACGCACGTGGCTTGCTTCAAAATGGCTTCCCGTTCCCACGGGAAGCGTTATCGTGCTTCTTGGTGCGTCTGAGGGTCGTCCTCTTTCAGACCCTTCTTTATACTGCCTCACGGGATCTCAGGTATCAATCAGGTTGCAGGTGATGCAATCTCTCTCTCCACCAGCCCACTTTGCCCGAGGGCTTTACAATGTCCCTGCGAGTTGGCACGTCTGCAGTTCCCAGGTGTCTCCTGAGAACAATGCCACAGTCGCCAGCTTTTGTCCCAGTGGAATGCGGTATCCAGCACGTCGCTGTCTTTCCATTTCCTGTGTCCATTCAGCCTGTCTCTCTCTCTCTCTCTCTTGCTCTCTCTCTCGGGTCATTGACCCCCCTTTCACTAGGGCTCTTGCAATTCTCACAAAGGAGGGGGCTGGTATCATAACACCTCCCCTCTTAAAAAGGTTTTTACCAGCGGTTAAAACCCAGAGTGGTACAGTCTTACAGAAATTTTGAATCTAATACAATACAGAAGCTTTTCTTTTCACTACAGAGTAATACAGTTATACATTCAAGTCAGCATCTAAACAGTTAACAAGTACAGTGCCCCTTTAGTTAATATCTTAACATCTTAATATCTTAAAGTCTTGTAGCATCAGACTTCAATTCAATAACCACCTATTTATTTATTGTTTTCAGCCACAAAACTGCGGAGGTGTGATCTTAGCTTAGGTGCATCTACAAAAGTTTATGCGAATACTAATCGTTTCGGTCGGTTTACTTCGCCGGCAGGTCTCCAAAGGTCTGTCTTTATTATTCACAGGCTTTGGCGCAACCCGTAAACCTGCTTTGCTGTTTAAAAAAAAATGGCATCCCCATTAACCATCACCTCTTTTCTGGCGAGTCCCCCCGTTGGGACTTTGAGTAATTTGGCGTGGTGAACTCCCGCCCGCCTCGTTCATCGGGGCTATTTTTTCAACACCATGCCCTAAACTGTCAAGACCCTTCAGGCTATTTGTTTTTAATTCCAACTCCTCTTTCAGGTAGCATTTCGAATGCAACCTCTTCACACCCCACCCTGGCGTAACAATAGAGTGGGGGGCCCCGCTATTTCCCGACTCACTCTGTGAGCGATCTGCCAGGTTTAAAATTTCTTCCTTCGACTTGGGAACTACAGACTTTCCGTTTCCTTCAATAACAATCCTCATTCCCCCCTTAAATTCGGCATTAACCTTGGCCCCACTCTCGAATACAAACACCGTGGAACTCACACTTCCCACGGTTACTAAGGTTAACCCTTTTCCTACTGAACCAACCCTATCTGATCCACAAAGACGGCCGCCCCGTCCCCCTGAATCAAACACCTCAGACTTCCCCTGAGCTCTGTTACCAGGTTCAGCACCACGTGCGCCCCCATCTTGGACACACTCAAACGGGACATTGGCCCCTTCCAGGCTTTCATACCCATACCTTTTTCAAATTCTAACGTCCCCCGATCCTTCCAGTTACTCTCTAGGCAGCCCCCCGTTGGGGAAGGCGCAACCCTGCGAGCTGAAACAACCTCCTCGGCCATTTCAGCTGACTTCTCCACAGCAAGGATACCCTTCCTCTCTACGACTGCCCTCATTTCACTCTCGGGACCATCGAGAACACCTTTAGAACTCTGAACTTCTTCAAACAATTCTGCCAAACCAGACAGATCAACCATGTCCAACTCTGGACGTTTTAACAACTTTATCCGTTTCTCAACTTTAGTTCCTACCTCTAGGACCTTTCTCTTCACTAAGGGCAGGGCTATTTCCTCTCCCTTACCCCCTTTTACTTTACTGCTTTCTGTTTTACCACCCTCGGAACCCTCATGGTACAGGGTCGGTATGGCCAGATTACTGCTGGCCCGATTTAAACCGCTCACTGCTTTTCTGGACAGGCTGCGTGTGACCGCGCATGCGCGATAGCTTTGGGTCTCTAGGGGCGGAGCCACCGCACTCGCCGGTCGGCGGGTCGGCATCATAGCTGCCACCGTTTCAAAAAACAAGAAATAACTATCAACATCCTTCTCTTCGAACGGAGGTACTACTCTCAGCTCCCGACTAACATTAAACCGCTCTCTCCTTAGCTCCTCCCTCTCTCTTTCTCTCCCCGCTGCCGCTCTCTTGGCTGCTGCTAACTCTCTGATCCGAATTTCATGCTGTCTTTGCCTCTCAGCTTGATCCTGCTCGTTTTCCACCTCTAACCCCTTCGCCAAATTTAACAAGTCTGCTTTGGTGCTCACCTCTAGCGCCGCCACAGTCGCGCTTTCCATAAATTCACACACGTCCATCTTTGCTGGTTTTTCTGTCTGGCTACCTGCGTACCAGATCCAAATTATTTTGTTTTGACTTACAATCCCGATTGACTGACCTCCCCCTTTTTTGGTGTCAAATCCCGAGACGAGAACCCCACTTGTTATGAAACCAGTAACTGGTTTCACTTACCAGCAAAGATAGATATGTCAGTTGAAGTCCAATGGTACTATTTTCAAAAGTTTTATTAATAAAGGGGCACAAAAATTAAGGTTAATACAAACATTCAGATAACATGCGTCAATACTCAATCTAAAACGCAGGTACATTAATAATCACTCAGAAATAAGCTCTTTCGTTGTCTAGGGTATAATACTGAGTCCAATTGGAAATATAAAGAGTCACTCTGAAGTCTGCAGGCTTTTCCCTTTTGGTTTCACGTGTTGGAGAGAGAGAGAGAGATTGTTAGGAAAAGAGACACTTGCCGTTGTCTTTATGAATCAAATCCTCAGCCTCAGAGGATTTGGCTTCCCTGGTGTTAAATAAAAGCGGTTTTCCGTTGGTTCTAGCCACAAACCCCGCATTCGGAATTTAACGCACGTGGCTTGCTTCAAAATGGCTTCCCGTTCCCACGGGAAGCGGTATCGTGCTTCTTGGTGTCTCCTTGGTGCGTCTGAGGGTCGTCCTCTTTCAGACCCTTCTTTATACTGCCTCACGGGATCTCAGGTGTCAATCAGGTTGCAGGTGATGCAATCTCTCTCTCAACCAGCCCACTTTGCCCGAGGGCTTTACAATGTCCCTGCGAGTTGGCACGTCTGCAGTTCCCAGGTGTCTCCTGAGAACAATGCCACAGTCGCCAGCTTTTGTCCCAGTGGAATGCGGTATCCAGCACGTCGCTGTCTTTCCATTTCCTGTGTCCATTCGGCGGGTCTCTCTCTCTCTCTCTCTTGCTCTCTCTCTCGGGTCATTGACCCCCCTTTCACTAGGGCTCTTGCAATTCTCACAAAGGAGGGGGCTGGTATCATAACACTGTGGATCTGGTTGTATTTAAACTTTCAGAAGATCTGGTTGTATTTAATCTCACTGAGGATCTGGCTAAATTTAAACTTTCAGAGGATCCGGTTATATTTAATCTCACTGAAGATCTGGTTGTATTTAATCACACTGATGATATGGCCTAATTTAAACTTTCAGAGGTTCTCGTTGAATTTAATCACACTGAGGATCTGGTTGTATTTATTCACACTGTGGATCTGGTTGAATTTATTCACACTTGGGATCTGGCTGAACTTAATCTCACTGAGTATTTGGCTGAAGTTAATGACACTGAGGATCTGGTTGAATTTAAACTTTCAGAAGATCTGGTTGTTTTTAATCTCACTGAGGATCTGGTTGTATTGAATCACACTGAGGGTCTGGCTAAAATTCAACGTCCAGAGGATCAGGTTGAATTTATTCTCACTAAGGATCTGGTTGTATTTAATCACACTGAGGATCTGGCTAAATTTAAACTTTCAGAGGATCTGGCTGAATTTAATCTCACTAAGCATCTGGTTGTATTTAATCACACTGAGGATCTGGCTAAATTTAAACTTTCAGAGGATCTGGCTGAATTTAATCTCACTGAGGATTTGGCTGAATATAATCTCACTGAGGATCTGGCTGAATTTAATCACATGGAGGATCTGGTTGTATTTAAACTCTCAGAGGATCTGGTTGTATTTAATCACACTGAGGATCTGGATGAATTTAAACTTTCAGAGGATCTTGTTGAATTTAATCACACTGAGGATCTGGTTGTATTGAATCACACTGAGGGTCTGGCTAAAAGTAAACGTCCAGAGGATCGGGTTGAATTTATTCTCACTGATGATCTGCTTGTATTTAATCACACTGAGGATCTGGCTAAATTTAAACTTTCAGAGGATCTGGATGAATTTAAAGTCACTGAGGATCTGGTTGAATTTAATCACACTGAGGATCTGGCTAAATTTAAACTTTCAGAGCATCTGGCTGAATTTAATCACATGGAGGATCTGGTTGCATTTAAACTCACAGAGGATCTGGTTGCAATTTAATCATACTGAGGATCTGGATAAATTTAAACTTTCAGAGGACTTGTTGAATTTATTGTCACTGTGGATCTGGTTGTATTTCAGCACAATGAGCATCTGGTTGTATTTAATCACACTGAAGATCTGCCTAAATTTAAACTTCCAGAAGATCTGGTTAAATTTATTCACACTGAGCATCTGGTTGTATTGAATCACAATGAGGGTCTGGCTAAAATTAAACGTCCGGAGGATCTGGTTGAATTTATTCTCACTGAGGATCTGGTTGTTTTTAATAACACTGAGGATCTGGCTAAATTTAAACTTTCAGAGCATCTGGCTGAATTTAATCACATGGAGGATCTGGTTGCATTTAAACTCACAGAGGATCTGGTTGCAATTTAATCATACTGAGGATCTGGATAAATTTAAACTTTCAGAGGACTTGTTGAATTTATTGTCACTGTGGATCTGGTTGTATTTCAGCACAATGAGCATCTGGTTGTATTTAATCACACTGAAGATCTGCCTAAATTTAAACTTCCAGAAGATCTGGTTAAATTTATTCACACTGAGCATCTGGTTGTATTGAATCACAATGAGGGTCTGGCTAAAATTAAACGTCCGGAGGATCTGGTTGAATTTATTCTCACTGAGGATCTGGTTGTTTTTAATAACACTGAGGATCTGGCTAAATTTAAACTTTCAGAGGATCTGGATGAATTTAAAGTCACTGAGGATCTGGTTGAATTTATTCACACTGAGGATCTGGTTGTATTGAATCACACTGAGGGTCTGGCTAAAATTCAACGTCCAGAGGATCTGGTTGAATTTATTCTCACTAAGGATCTGGCTGAATTTAATCTCACTGAGGATCTGGCTGAATATAATCTCACTGAGGATCTGGCTGAATATAATCTCACTGAGGATCAGGCTGAATTTAATCACATGGAGGATCTGCTTGTATTTAAACTCTCAGCGGATCTGGTTGTATTTAATCACACTGAGGATCTGGATGAATTTAAACCTTCAGAGGATCTTGTTGAATTTATTGTCACTGTGCATCTGGTTGTATTTCTGCACAATGAGCATCTGGTTGTATTTAATCACACTGAAGATCTGCCTAAATTTAAAAATCCAGACGATCTGGTTAAATTTAATCACACTGAGGATCTGGCTGAAGTTAATCACCCTGAGGATCTGGTTGAATTTAAACTTTCAGAGGTTCTTGTTGAATTTAATGACACTGAGGATCTGGTTGTATTAAATCACACTGAGGGTCTGGCTAAAATTAAACGTCCAGACGATCTGGTTGAATTTATTCTCACTAAGGATGTCGCTGAATATAATCTCACTGAGGATCAGGCTGAATTTAATCACATGGAGGATCTGGTTGTATTTAAACTCTCAGAGGATCTTGTTTAATTTAATCACATTGAGGATCTGGTTGTATTGAATCACACTGAGGGTCTGGCTAAAATTAAACGTCCAGAGGATCGGGTTGAATTTAATCTCACTGAGGATCTGGCTGAATATAATCTCACTGAGGATCTGGCTGAATATAATCTCACTGAGGATCTGGTTGTATTTAATCACACTGAGGATCTGGATGAATTTAAACTTTCAGAAGATCTTGTTGAATTTATTGTCACTGTGCATCTGGTTGTATTTAAGCACAATGAGCATCTGGTTGTATTTAATCACACTGAAGATCTGCCTAAATTTAAACTTCCAGAAGATCTGGTTAAATTTAATCACACTGAGGATCTGGCTGAAGTTAATCACACTGAGGATCTGGTTGAATTTAAACTTTCAGAAGATCTAATTGTATTTAATCTAATTCAGGATCTGGCTAAAGTTAAACCTTCAGAGGATCTGGTTATATTTAATCTCACTGAGGATCTGGTTGTATTTAATCACACTGAGAGTCTGGCTAAATTTAAACTTTTAGAGGATCTGGTTGAATTTATTCACACTTTGGATTTGGCTGAATTTAATCTCACTGAGGATCTGGCTGAAGTAAATGACACTGAGGATCTGGTTGAATTTATTCTCACTGTGGATCTGGTTGTATTTAATCACACTGAGGTTCTGCGTAAATTTAAACTTCCAGAAGATCTGGTTGAATTTAATCACACCGGTGGTCTGGCTAAATTTAAACTTCCAGAGGATCTGGCTAAATTTCAACTTTCAGTGCATCTGGTTATATTTAATATCACTGAAGATCTGGTTGTATTTAATCACACTGAGGATCTGGTTGAATTTATTCTCACTGATTATCTGGTTGTATTTAATCACACTGTGGATCTGGTTGAATTTATTCACACTGAGGATCTGGCTGAACTTAATCTCACTGAGGATCTGGCTAAATTTAAACTTTCAGAGGATCCGGTTATATTTAATCTCACTGAAGATCTGGTTGTATTTAATCACACTGAGGATCTGGCCTAATTTAAACGTTCAGAGGTTCTTGTTGAATTTAATCACACTGAAGATCTGGCTAAAATTAAACGTCCAGAGGATCTGGTTGAATTAAATCTCACTGAGGATCTGACTAAATATAATCTCACTGAGGATCTGGCTGAATTTAATCACGTGGAGGATCTGGCTAAATATAATCTCACTGAGGATCTGGCTGAATTTTATCACATGGAGGATCTGGTTGCATTTAAACTCACAGAGGATCTGGTTGTATTTAATCACACTGAGGATCTGGATAAATTTAAACTTTCAGAGGATCTTGTTGAATTTATTCTCACTGAGGATCTGGTTGTATTGAATCACAATGAGGGTCTGGCTAAAATTAAAAGTCCAGAGGATCTGGTTGAATTTATTCTCACTGAGGATCTGGTTGTATTTAATCACACTGAGGATCTGGCTACATTTAAACTTTCAGAGGATCTGAGTGAATTTAAAGTCACAGAGGAACTGGTTGAATTTATTCACACTGAGGATCTGGCTAAATTTAAACTTTCAGAGGATCTGGCTGAATTTAATCTCACTGAGGATCTGGTTGAATTTAATCACATGGAGGATCTGGTTGCATTTAAACTCTCAGAGGATCTGGCTGAATTTATTGTCACTGTGGATCTGGTTGTATATCAGCACAATGAGCATCTGGTTGTATTTAATCACAGTGAAGATCTGCCTAAATTTAAACTTCCAGAAGATCTGGTTAAATTTAATCACACTGAGGATCTGGTTGAATTTAAACTTTCAGAGGATCTGGTTATATTTAATATCACCGAAGATCTGGTTGTATTTAATCACACTGAGGATCTGCTTGGATTTATTCTCACTGAGGATCTGGTTGTATTTAATTACACTGTGGATCTGGTTGAATTTATTCACACTGAGGATCTGGCTGAAGTTAATGACACTGAGGATCTGGTTGAATTTAAACTTTCAGAATATCTGGTTGTATTTAATCCCACTGAGGATCAGGCTAAATTTAAACTTTCCGAAGATCTGGTTATATTAAATCTCACTAAAGATCTGATTGTATTTAACCACACTGTGGATCTGGCTGAATTTAAACTTTCAGAAGATCTGGTTGTATTTAACCTCAATGAGGATCTGGCTAAATTTAAACTTTCAGAGGATCTGGCTAAATTTAAACTTTCAGAGAATCTGGTTATATTTAATCTCACTGAAGATCTGGTTGTATATAATCACACTGAAGATCTGGCTAAATTTAAACTTTCAGAGCATCTGGTTGAATTTATTCTCACTGTGGATCTGGTTGTATTTAAGCACAATGAGCATCTGGTTGAATTTAATCACACTGAGGGTCTGGCTAAATTTAAACTTCCAGAGGATCTTGCTAAATTCGAACTTTCAGAGGATCTGGTTATATTTAATATCACTGAAGATCTGGTAGAATTTATTCTCACTGAGGATCTGGTTGTATTTAATCACACTGTGGATCTGGTTGAATTTATTTACACTGAGGATCTGGCTGAAGTTAATGACACTGAGGATCTGGTTGAAATTAAACTTTCAGAAGATCTGGTTGTATATAATCTCACTGAGGATCTGGCTAAATTTAAACTTTCAGAGGATCCGGTTATATTTAATCTCACTGAAGATCTGGTTGTATTTAATCACACGGAGGATCTGGCCTAATTTAAACGTTCAGAGGTTCTTGTTGAATTTAATCACACTGAGGATCTGGTTGTATTGAATCACACTGAGGGTCTGGCTAAAATTAAACGTCCAGAGGATCTGGTTGAATTTAATCTCACTGAGGATCTGACTAAATATAATCTCACTGAGGATCTGGCTGAATTTAAACTCACAGAGGATCTGGTTGCATTTAAACTCACAGAGGATCTGGTTGTATTTAATCACACTGAGGATCTGGATAAATTTAAACTTTCAGAGGATCTGGTTGAATTTATTCACACTTTGGATCTGGCTGAATTTAATCTCACTGAGGATCTGGCTGAAGTAAATGACACTGAGGATCTGGTTGAATTTATTCTCACTATGGATCTGGTTGTATTTAACCAGAATGAGCATCTGGTTGTATTTAATCACACTGAAGACCTACGTAAATTTAAACTTCCAGAAGATCTGGTTGAATTTAATCACACCGGTGGTCTGGCTAAATTTAAATTTCCAGAGGATCTGGCTAAATTTGAACTTTCAGTGGATCTGGTTATATTTAATATCACTGAAGATCTGGTTGTATTTAATCACACTGAGGATCTGGTTGAAATTATTCTCACTGAAGATCTGGTTGTATTTAATCACACTGTGTATCTGGTTGAATTTATTCACACTGAGGATCTGGCTGAACTTAATCTCACTGAGGATTTGGCTGAAGTTAATGATACTGATGATCTGGTTGAATTTAAACTTTCAGAGTATCCGGTTATATTTAATCTCACTGAGGATCTGGTTGTATTTAATCACACTGAAGATCTGCCTAAATTTAAACTTCCAGAAGATCTGGTTAAATTTAATCTCACTGAGGATCTGGCTAAATTTAAACTTTCAGATGTTATGATACCAGCCCCCTCCTTTGTGAGAATTGCAAGAGCCCTAGTGAAAGGGGGGTCAATGACCCGAGAGAGAGAGCAAGAGAGAGAGAGAGAGAGAGACCCGCCGAATGGACACAGGAAATGGAAAGACAGCGACGTGCTGGATACCGCATTCCACTGGGACAAAAGCTGGCGACTGTGGCATTGTTCTCAGGAGACACCTGGGAACTGCAGACGTGCCAACTCGCAGGGACATTGTAAAGCCCTCGGGCAAAGTGGGCTGGTTGAGAGAGAGATTGCATCACCTGCAACCTGATTGACACCTGAGATCCCGTGAGGCAGTATAAAGAAGGGTCTGAAAGAGGACGACCCTCAGACGCACCAAGGAGACACCAAGAAGCACGATGCCGCTTCCCGTGGGAACGGGAAGCCATTTTGAAGGAAGCCACGTGCGTTAAATTCCGAATGCGGTGTTTGTGGCTAGAACCAACGGAAAACCGCTTTTATTTAACACCAGGAAAGCCAAATCCTCTGAGGCTGAGGATTTGATTCATAAAGACAACGGGCAAGTGTTTTCTTTCCTAACAATCTCTCTCTCCAACACGTGAAACCAAAAGGGAAAAGTCTGCAGACTTCAGAGTGACTCTTTATATTTCCAATTGGACTCAGTATTATACCCTAGACAACGAAAGAGCTTATTTCTGAGTGATTATTAATGTACCTGCATTTTAGATTGAGTATTGACGCATGTTATCTGAATGTTTGTATTAACCTTAATTTTTGTGCCCCTTTATTAATAAAACTTTTGAAAATAGTACCATTGGACTTCAACTGACATATCTATCTTTGCTGGTAAGTGAAACCAGTTACAGGTTGCATAACAAGTGGGGGCTCGTCCGGGATTTGACACCAAAAAGGGGGAGGTCAGTCAATTGGGATTGTAAGTCAAAAAAAAAAATAATTTGGATCTGGTACGCAGGTAGCCAGACAGAAAAACCAGCAAAGATGGACGTGTGTGAATTTATGAGCACCAAATCAGACTTGTTAAATTTGGCGAAGGGGTTAGAGGTGGAAAACGAGCAGGATCAAGCTGAGAGGCAAAGACAGCATGAAATTCGGATCAGAGAGTTAGCAGCAGCCGAGAGAGCGGCAGCGGGGAGAGAAAGAGAGAGGGAGGAGCTAAGGAGAGAGCGGTTTAATGTTAGTCGGGAGCTGAGAGTAGTACCTCCGTTCGAAGAGACGGATGTTGATAGTTATTTCTTGTTTTTTGAAACGGTGGCAGCTATGATGCCGACCCGCAGACTGGCGAGTGCGGTGGCCCCGCCCCTAGAGTCCCAAAGCTATTGCGCATGCACGGTCACACGCAGCCTGTCCAGAAAAGCAGTGAGCAGTTTAAATCGGGCCAGCAGTAATCTGGCCATACCGACCCTGTACCATGAGGGTTCCGAGGGTGGTAAAACAGAAAGCAGTAAAGTAAAGGGGGGTAAGGGAGAGGAAATAGCCCTGCCCTTAGTGAAGAGAAAGGTCCTAGAGGTAGGAACTAAAGTTGAGAAACGGATAAAGTTGTTAAAATGTCCAGAGTTGGACATGGTTAATCTGTCTGGTTTGGCAGAATTGTTTGAAGAAGTTCAGAGTTCTAAAGGTGTTCTCGATGGTCCCGAGAGTGAAATGAGGGCAGTCTTAGAGAGGAAGGGTATCCTTGCTGTGGAGAAGTCAGCTGAAATGGCCGAGGAGGTTGTTTCAGCTCGCAGGGTTGCGCCTTCCCCAACGGGGGGCTGCCTAGAGAGTAAGTGGAAGGATCGGGGGACGTTAGAATTTGAAAAAGGTATGGGTATTGAAAGCCTGGAAGGGGCCAATGTCCCGTTTGAGTGTGTCCAAGATGGGGGCGCACGTGGTGCTGAACCTGGTAACAGAGCTCAGGGGAAGTCTGAGGTGTTTGATTCAGGGGAACGGGGCGGCCGTCTTTGTGGATCAGATAGGGTTGGTTCAGTAGGAAAAGGGTTAACCTTGGTAACCGTGGGAAGTGTGAGTTCCACGGTGTTTGTATTCGAGAGTGGGGCCAAGGTTAATGCCGAATTTAAGGGGGGAATGAGGATTGTTATTGAAGGAAACGGAAAGTCTGTAGTTCCCAAGTCGAAGGAAGAAATTTTAAACCTGGCAGATCGCTCACAGAGTGAGTCGGGAAATAGCGGGGCCCCCCACTCTATTGTTACGCCAGGGTGGGGTGTGAAGAGGTTGCATTCGAAATGCTACCTGAAAGAGGAGTTGGAATTAAAAACAAATAGCCTGAAGGGTCTTGACAGTTTGGGGCATGGTGTTGAAAAAATAGCCCCGATGAACGAGGCGGGCGGGAGTTCACCACGCCAAATTACTCAAAGTCCCAACGGGGGGGGACTCGCCAGAAAAGAGGTGACGGTTAATGGGGATGCCATTTTTTTTTAAACAGCAAAGCAGGTTTTACGGGTTGCGCCAAAGCCTGTGAATAATAAAGACAGACCTTTGGAGACCTGCCGGCGAAGTAAACCGACCGAAACGATTAGTATTTGCATAAACTTTTGTAGATGCACCTAAGCTAAGATCACACCTCCGCAGTTTTGTTGCTGAAAACAATAAATAAATAGGTGGTTATTGAATTGAAGTCTGATGTTACAAGACTTTAGTACGGTACGCAATGTTAAGATATTAAGGAAAGGGACACTGTACTTGTTAACTGTTTAGATGCTGACTTGAATGTATAACTGTATTACTCTGTAGTGAAAAGAAAAGCTTCTGTATTGTGTTAGATTCAAAATTTCTGTAAGACTCTGTACCACTCTGTGTTTTTAACCGCTGGTAAAAAACCTTTAAGAGGGGAGGTGTTATGATACCAGCCCCCTCCTTTGTGAGAATTGCAAGAGCCCTAGTGAAAGGGGGGTCAATGACCCGAGAGAGAGAGCAAGAGAGAGAGAGAGAGAGACAGGCCGAATGGACACAGGAAATGGAAAGACAGCGACGTGCTGGATACCGCATTCCACTGGGACAAAAGCTGGCGACTGTGGCATTGTTCTCAGGAGACACCTGGGAACTGCAGACGTGCCAACTCGCAGGGACATTGTAAAGCCCTCGGGCAAAGTGGGCTGGTTGAGAGAGAGATTGCATCACCTGCAACCTGATTGACACCTGAGATCCCGTGAGGCAGTATAAAGAAGGGTCTGAAAGAGGACGACCCTCAGACGCACCAAGGAGACACCAAGAAGCACGATGCCGCTTCCCGTGGGAACGGGAAGCCATTTTGAAGGAAGCCACGTGCGTTAAATTCCGAATGCGGGGTTTGTGGCTAGAACCAACGGAAAACCGCTTTTATTTAACACCAGGAAAGCCAAATCCTCTGAGGCTGAGGATTTGATTCATAAAGACAACGGGCAAGTGTTTTCTTTCCTAACAATCTCTCTCTCCAACACGTGAAACCAAAAGGGAAAAGCCTGCAGACTTCAGAGTGACTCTTTATATTTCCAATTGGACTCAGTATTATACCCTAGACAACGAAAGAGCTTATTTCTGAGTGATTATTAATGTACCTGCGTTTTAGATTGAGTATTGACGCATGTTATCTGAATGTTTGTATTAACCTTAATTTTTGTGCCCCTTTATTAATAAAACTTTTGAAAATAGTACCAGTGGACTTCAACTGACATATCTATCTTTGCTGGTAAGTGAAACCAGTTACAGGTTGCATAACACAGAAGATCTGGTTATATTAAAGCTCACTAAAGAGCTGATTGTATTTAACCACACTGTAGATCTGGCTGAATTTAAACTTTGAGAAGATCTGGTTGTATTTAATCTCAATGAGGATCTGGCTAAATTTAAACTTTCAGAGGATCTGGCTAAATTTAAACTTTCAGAGAATCTGGTTATATTGAATCTCACTGAAGATCTGGTTGTATTTAATCACACTGAGGATCTGGCCAAATTAAAACTTTCAGAGCATCTGGTTGAATTTATTCTCACTGTGGATCTGGTTGTATTTAAGCACAATGAGCATCTGGTTGAATTTAATCACACTGAGGGTCTGGCTAAATTTAAACTTCCAGAGGATCTGGCTAAATTTGAAATTTCAGAGGATCTGGTTATATTTAATATCACTGAAGATCTGGTTGTATTTAATCACACTGAGGATCTGGTTGAATTTATTCTCACTGAGGATCTGGCTGTATTTAATCACACTGTGGATCTGGTTGAATTTATTCACACTGAGGATCTGGCTGACCTTAATCTCACTGAGGATTTGGCTGAAGTTAATGACACTGAGGATCTGGTTGAATTTAAACTTTCAGAAGATCTGGTTGTATTTAATCTCACTGAGGATCTGGCTAAATTTAAACTTTCAGAGGATCCGGTTATATTTAATCTCACTGTAGATCTGGTTGTATTTAATCACACTGAGGATCTGGCCTAATTTAAACTTTCAGAGGTTCTTGTTGAATTTAATCACACTGAGGATCTGCTTGTATTGAATCACACTGAGGGTCTGGCTAAAATTCAACGTCCAGTGGATCTGGTTGAATTTATTCTCACTAAGGATCTGGTTGTATTTAATCACACTGAGGATCTGGGTAAATTTAAACTTTCAGAGGATCTGGCAGAATATAATCTCACTGAGGATCTGGCTGAATTTAATCACATGGAGGATCTGGTTGTATTTAAACTCTCAGAGGATCTTGTTGAATTTAATCACATTGAGGATCTGGTTGTATTGAATCACACTGAGGGTCTGGCTAAAATTAAACGTCCAGAGGATCGGGTTGAATTTATTCTCACTGAGGATCTGCTTGTATTTAATCACACTGAGGATCTGGCTAAATTTAAACTTTCAGAGGATCTGGATGAATTTAAAGTCACTGAGGATCTGGTTGAATTTAATCACACTGAGTATCTGGTTGAATTTATTCACACTGAGGATCTGGTTGTATTTTATCACACTGAGGATCTAGATAAATTTAATCTTTCAGAGGATCTTGTTGAATTTATTGTCACTGTGGATCTGGTTGTATTTAAACTTTCAGAAGATCTGGTTGTATTTAATCTCACTGAGGATCTGGCTAAATTTAAACTTTCAGAGGATCCGGTTATATTTAATCTCACTGAAGATCTGGTTGTATTTAATCACACTGTGGATCTGGTTGAATTTAATCACACTGATGATATGGCCTAATTTAAACTTTCAGAGGTTCTCGTTGAATTTAATCACACTGAGGATCTGGTTGTATTTATTCACACTGTGGATCTGGTTGAATTTATTCACACTTGGGATCTGGCTGAACTTAATCTCACTGAGTATTTGGCTGAAGTTAATGACACTGAGGATCTGGTTGAATTTAAACTTTCAGAAGATCTGGTTGTATTTAATCTCACTGAGGATCTGGTTGTATTGAATCACACTGAGGGTCTGGCTAAAATTCAACGTCCAGAGGATCAGGTTGAATTTATTCTCACTAAGGATCTGGTTGTATTTAATCACACTGAGGATCTGGCTAAATTTAAACTTTCAGAGGATCTGGCTGAATTTAATCTCACTAAGGATCTGGTTGTATTTAATCACACTGAGGATCTGGCTAAATTTAAACTTTCAGAGGATCTGGCTGAATTTAATCTCACTGAGGATTTGGCTGAATATAATCTCACTGAGGATCTGGCTGAATTTAATCACATGGAGGATCTGGTTGTATTTAAACTCTCAGAGGATCTGGTTGTATTTAATCACACTGAGGATCTGGATGAATTTAAACTTTCAGAGGATCTTGTTGAATTTAATCACACTGAGGATCTGGTTGTATTGAATCACACTGAGGGTCTGGCTAAAATTAAACGTCCAGAGGATCGGGTTGAATTTATTCTCACTGATGATCTGCTTGTATTTAATCACACTGAGGATCTGGCTAAATTTAAACTTTCAGAGGATCTGGATGAATTTAAAGTCACTGAGGATCTGGTTGAATTTAATCACACTGAGGATCTGGCTAAATTTAAACTTTCAGAGCATCTGGCTGAATTTAATCACATGGAGGATCTGGTTGCATTTAAACTCACAGAGGATCTGGTTGCAATTTAATCATACTGAGGATCTGGATAAATTTAAACTTTCAGAGGACTTGTTGAATTTATTGTCACTGTGGATCTGGTTGTATTTCAGCACAATGAGCATCTGGTTGTATTTAATCACACTGAAGATCTGCCTAAATTTAAACTTCCAGAAGATCTGGTTAAATTTATTCACACTGAGCATCTGGTTGTATTGAATCACAATGAGGGTCTGGCTAAAATTAAACGTCCGGAGGATCTGGTTGAATTTATTCTCACTGAGGATCTGGTTGTATTTAATAACACTGAGGATCTGGCTAAATTTAAACTTTCAGAGGATCTGGATGAATTTAAAGTCACTGAGGATCTGGTTGAATTTATTCACACTGAGGATCTGGTTGTATTGAATCACACTGAGGGTCTGGCTAAAATTCAACGTCCAGAGGATCTGGTTGAATTTATTCTCACTGAGGATCTGGCTGAATTTAATCTCACTGAGGATCTGGCTGAATATAATCTCACTGAGGATCTGGCTGAATATAATCTCACTGAGGATCAGGCTGAATTTAATCACATGGAGGATCTGCTTGTATTTAAACTCTCAGCGGATCTGGTTGTATTTAATCACACTGAGGATCTGGATGAATTTAAACTTTCAGAGGATCTTTTTGAATTTATTGTCACTGTGCATCTGGTTGTATTTCTGCACAATGAGCATCTGGTTGTATTTAATCACACTGAAGATCTGCCTAAATTTAAAAATCCAGACGATCTGGTTAAATTTAATCACACTGAGGATCTGGCTGAAGTTAATCACACTGAGGATCTGGTTGAATTTAAACTTTCAGAGGTTCTTGTTGAATTTAATGACACTGAGGATCTGGTTGTATTGAATCACACTGAGGGTCTGGCTAAAATTAAACGTCCAGACGATCTGGTTGAATTTATTCTCACTGAGGATCTGGTTGTATTTAATCACACTGAGGATCTGGTTGTATTTAATCACACTGAGGATCTGGCTAAATTTAAACTTTCAGAGGATCTGGCTGAATTTAATCTCACTGAGGATGTCGCTGAATATAATCTCACTGAGGATCAGGCTGAATTTAATCACATGGAGAATCTGGTTGTATTTAAACTCTCAGAGGATCTGGTTGTATTTAATCACACTGAGGATCTGGATGAATTTAAACTTTCAGAAGATCTTGTTGAATTTATTGTCACTGTGCATCTGGTTGTATTTAAGCACAATGAGCATCTGGTTGTATTTAATCACACTGAAGATCTGCCTAAATTTAAACTTCCAGAAGATCTGGTTAAATTTAATCACACTGAGGATCTGGCTGAAGTTAATCACACTGAGGATCTGGTTGAATTTAAACTTTCAGAAGATCTAATTGTATTTAATCTAATTCAGGATCTGGCTAAAGTTAAACCTTCAGAGGATCTGGTTATATTTAATCTCACTGAGGATCTGGTTGTATTTAATCACACTGAGAGTCTGGCTAAATTTAAACTTTTAGAGGATCTGGTTGAATTTATTCACACTTTGGATTTGGCTGAATTTAATCTCACTGAGGATCTGGCTGAAGTAAATGACACTGAGGATCTGGTTGAATTTATTCTCACTGTGGATCTGGTTGTATTTAATCACACTGAGGTTCTGCGTAAATTTAAACTTCCAGAAGATCTGGTTGAATTTAATCACACCGGTGGTCTGGCTAAATTTAAACTTCCAGAGGATCTGGCTAAATTTCAACTTTCAGTGCATCTGGTTATATTTAATATCACTGAAGATCTGGTTGTATTTAATCACACTGAGGATCTGGTTGAATTTATTCTCACTGATTATCTGGTTGTATTTAATCACACTGTGGATCTGGTTGAATTTATTCACACTGAGGATCTGGCTGAACTTAATCTCACTGAGGATCTGGCTAAATTTAAACTTTCAGAGGATCCGGTTATATTTAATCTCACTGAAGATCTGGTTGTATTTAATCACACTGAGGATCTGGCCTAATTTAAACGTTCAGAGGTTCTTGTTGAATTTAATCACACTGAAGATCTGGCTAAAATTAAACGTCCAGAGGATCTGGTTGAATTAAATCTCACTGAGGATCTGACTAAATATAATCTCACTGAGGATCTGGCTGAATTTAATCACGTGGAGGATCTGGCTAAATATAATCTCACTGAGGATCTGGCTGAATTTTATCACATGGAGGATCTGGTTGCATTTAAACTCACAGAGGATCTGGTTGTATTTAATCACACTGAGGATCTGGATAAATTTAAACTTTCAGAGGATCTTGTTGAATTTATTCTCACTGAGGATCTGGTTGTATTGAATCACAATGAGGGTCTGGCTAAAATTAAAAGTCCAGAGGATCTGGTTGAATTTATTCTCACTGAGGATCTGGTTGTATTTAATCACACTGAGGATCTGGCTACATTTAAACTTTCAGAGGATCTGAGTGAATTTAAAGTCACAGAGGAACTGGTTGAATTTATTCACACTGAGGATCTGGCTAAATTTAAACTTTCAGAGGATCTGGCTGAATTTAATCTCACTGAGGATCTGGTTGAATTTAATCACATGGAGGATCTGGTTGCATTTAAACTCTCAGAGGATCTGGCTGAATTTATTGTCACTGTGGATCTGGTTGTATATCAGCACAATGAGCATCTGGTTGTATTTAATCACAGTGAAGATCTGCCTAAATTTAAACTTCCAGAAGATCTGGTTAAATTTAATCACACTGAGGATCTGGTTGAATTTAAACTTTCAGAGGATC
Organism: Hemitrygon akajei; assembly: GCF_048418815.1. NCBI lineage: Eukaryota > Metazoa > Chordata > Chondrichthyes > Myliobatiformes > Dasyatidae > Hemitrygon > Hemitrygon akajei. The sequence goes on along the minus strand of NC_133132.1, from coordinate 176,948,471 downwards.
TGGTTATATTTAATATCACCGAAGATCTGGTTGTATTTAATCACACTGAGGATCTGCTTGGATTTATTCTCACTGAGGATCTGGTTGTATTTAATTACACTGTGGATCTGGTTGAATTTATTCACACTGAGGATCAGGCTGAATTTAATCACATGGAGGATCTGGTTGTATTTAAACTCTCAGAGGATCTTGTTGAATTTAATCACATTGAGGATCTGGTTGTATTTAATCACACTGAGGATCTGGATGAATTTAAACTTTCAGAAGATCTTGTTGAATTTATTGTCACTGTGCATCTGGTTGTATTTAAGCACAATGAGCATCTGGTTGTATTTAATCACACTGAAGATCTGCCTAAATTTAAACTTCCAGAAGATCTGGTTAAATTTAATCACACTGAGGATCTGGCTGAAGTTAATCACACTGAGGATCTGGTTGAATTTAAACTTTCAGAAGATCTAATTGTATTTAATCTAATTCAGGATCTGGCTAAAGTTAAACCTTCAGAGGATCTGGTTATATTTAATCTCACTGAGGATCTGGTTGTATTTAATCACACTGAGAGTCTGGCTAAATTTAAACTTTTAGAGGATCTGGTTGAATTTATTCACACTTTGGATTTGGCTGAATTTAATCTCACTGAGGATCTGGCTGAAGTAAATGACACTGAGGATCTGGTTGAATTTATTCTCACTGTGGATCTGGTTGTATTTAATCACACTGAGGTTCTGCGTAAATTTAAACTTCCAGAAGATCTGGTTGAATTTAATCACACCGGTGGTCTGGCTAAATTTAAACTTCCAGAGGATCTGGCTAAATTTCAACTTTCAGTGCATCTGGTTATATTTAATATCACTGAAGATCTGGTTGTATTTAATCACACTGAGGATCTGGTTGAATTTATTCTCACTGAAGATCTGGTTGTATTTAATCACACTGTGGATCTGGTTGAATTTATTCACACTGAGGATCTGGCTGAACTTAATCTCACTGAGGATCTGGCTAAATTTAAACTTTCAGAGGATCCGGTTATATTTAATCTCACTGAAGATCTGGTTGTATTTAATCACACTGAGGATCTGGCCTAATTTAAACGTTCAGAGGTTCTTGTTGAATTTAATCACACTGAAGATCTGGCTAAAATTAAACGTCCAGAGGATCTGGTTGAATTAAATCTCACTGAGGATCTGACTAAATATAATCTCACTGAGGATCTGGCTGAATTTAATCACATGGAGGATCTGGCTAAATATAATCTCACTGAGGATCTGGCTGAATTTTATCACATGGAGGATCTGGTTGCATTTAAACTCACAGAGGATCTGGTTGTATTTAATCACACTGAGGATCTGGATAAATTTAAACTTTCAGAGGATCTTGTTGAATTTATTCTCACTGAGGATCTGGTTGTATTGAATCACAATGAGGGTCTGGCTAAAATTAAAAGTCCAGAGGATCTGGTTGAATTTATTCTCACTGAGGATCTGGTTGTATTTAATCACACTGAGGATCTGGCTACATTTAAACTTTCAGAGGATCTGAGTGAATTTAAAGTCACAGAGGAACTGGTTGAATTTATTCACACTGAGGATCTGGCTAAATTTAAACTTTCAGAGGATCTGGCTGAATTTAATCTCACTGAGGATCTGGTTGAATTTAATCACATGGAGGATCTGGTTGCATTTAAACTCTCAGAGGATCTGGCTGAATTTATTGTCACTGTGGATCTGGTTGTATATCAGCACAATGAGCATCTGGTTGTATTTAATCACAGTGAAGATCTGCCTAAATTTAAACTTCCAGAAGATCTGGTTAAATTTAATCACACTGAGGATCTGGTTGAATTTAAACTTTCAGAGGATCTGGTTATATTTAATATCACCGAAGATCTGGTTGTATTTAATCACACTGAGGATCTGCTTGGATTTATTCTCACTGAGGATCTGGTTGTATTTAATTACACTGTGGATCTGGTTGAATTTATTCACACTGAGGATCTGGCTGAAGTTAATGACACTGAGGATCTGGTTGAATTTAAACTTTCAGAATATCTGGTTGTATTTAATCCCACTGAGGATCAGGCTAAATTTAAACTTTCCGAAGATCTGGTTATATTAAATCTCACTAAAGATCTGATTGTATTTAACCACACTGTGGATCTGGCTGAATTTAAACTTTCAGAAGATCTGGTTGTATTTAACCTCAATGAGGATCTGGCTAAATTTAAACTTTCAGAGGATCTGGCTAAATTTAAACTTTCAGAGAATCTGGTTATATTTAATCTCACTGAAGATCTGGTTGTATATAATCACACTGAAGATCTGGCTAAATTTAAACTTTCAGAGCATCTGGTTGAATTTATTCTCACTGTGGATCTGGTTGTATTTAAGCACAATGAGCATCTGGTTGAATTTAATCACACTGAGGGTCTGGCTAAATTTAAACTTCCAGAGGATCTTGCTAAATTCGAACTTTCAGAGGATCTGGTTATATTTAATATCACTGAAGATCTGGTAGAATTTATTCTCACTGAGGATCTGGTTGTATTTAATCACACTGTGGATCTGGTTGAATTTATTTACACTGAGGATCTGGCTGAAGTTAATGACACTGAGGATCTGGTTGAAATTAAACTTTCAGAAGATCTGGTTGTATATAATCTCACTGAGGATCTGGCTAAATTTAAACTTTCAGAGGATCCGGTTATATTTAATCTCACTGAAGATCTGGTTGTATTTAATCACACGGAGGATCTGGCCTAATTTAAACGTTCAGAGGTTCTTGTTGAATTTAATCACACTGAGGATCTGGTTGTATTGAATCACACTGAGGGTCTGGCTAAAATTAAACGTCCAGAGGATCTGGTTGAATTTAATCTCACTGAGGATCTGACTAAATATAATCTCACTGAGGATCTGGCTGAATTTAAACTCACAGAGGATCTGGTTGCATTTAAACTCACAGAGGATCTGGTTGTATTTAATCACACTGAGGATCTGGATAAATTTAAACTTTCAGAGGATCTGGTTGAATTTATTCACACTTTGGATCTGGCTGAATTTAATCTCACTGAGGATCTGGCTGAAGTAAATGACACTGAGGATCTGGTTGAATTTATTCTCACTATGGATCTGGTTGTATTTAACCAGAATGAGCATCTGGTTGTATTTAATCACACTGAAGACCTACGTAAATTTAAACTTCCAGAAGATCTGGTTGAATTTAATCACACCGGTGGTCTGGCTAAATTTAAATTTCCAGAGGATCTGGCTAAATTTGAACTTTCAGTGGATCTGGTTATATTTAATATCACTGAAGATCTGGTTGTATTTAATCACACTGAGGATCTGGTTGAAATTATTCTCACTGAAGATCTGGTTGTATTTAATCACACTGTGGATCTGGTTGAATTTATTCACACTGAGGATCTGGCTGAACTTAATCTCACTGAGGATTTGGCTGAAGTTAATGATACTGATGATCTGGTTGAATTTAAACTTTCAGAGTATCCGGTTATATTTAATCTCACTGAGGATCTGGTTGTATTTAATCACACTGAAGATCTGCCTAAATTTAAACTTCCAGAAGATCTGGTTAAATTTAATCTCACTGAGGATCTGGCTAAATTTAAACTTTCAGATGTTATGATACCAGCCCCCTCCTTTGTGAGAATTGCAAGAGCCCTAGTGAAAGGGGGGTCAATGACCCGAGAGAGAGAGCAAGAGAGAGAGAGAGAGAGAGACCCGCCGAATGGACACAGGAAATGGAAAGACAGCGACGTGCTGGATACCGCATTCCACTGGGACAAAAGCTGGCGACTGTGGCATTGTTCTCAGGAGACACCTGGGAACTGCAGACGTGCCAACTCGCAGGGACATTGTAAAGCCCTCGGGCAAAGTGGGCTGGTTGAGAGAGAGATTGCATCACCTGCAACCTGATTGACACCTGAGATCCCGTGAGGCAGTATAAAGAAGGGTCTGAAAGAGGACGACCCTCAGACGCACCAAGGAGACACCAAGAAGCACGATGCCGCTTCCCGTGGGAACGGGAAGCCATTTTGAAGGAAGCCACGTGCTTTAAATTCCGAATGCGGGGTTTGTGGCTAGAACCAACGGAAAACCGCTTTTATTTAACACCAGGAAAGCCAAATCCTCTGAGGCTGAGGATTTGATTCATAAAGACAACGGGCAAGTGTTTTCTTTCCTAACAATCTCTCTCTCCAACACGTGAAACCAAAAGGGAAAAGTCTGCAGACTTCAGAGTGACTCTTTATATTTCCAATTGGACTCAGTATTATACCCTAGACAACGAAAGAGCTTATTTCTGAGTGATTATTAATGTACCTGCATTTTAGATTGAGTATTGACGCATGTTATCTGAATGTTTGTATTAACCTTAATTTTTGTGCCCCTTTATTAATAAAACTTTTGAAAATAGTACCATTGGACTTCAACTGACATATCTATCTTTGCTGGTAAGTGAAACCAGTTACAGGTTGCATAACAAGTGGGGGCTCGTCCGGGATTTGACACCAAAAAGGGGGAGGTCAGTCAATTGGGATTGTAAGTCAAAAAAAAAAATAATTTGGATCTGGTACGCAGGTAGCCAGACAGAAAAACCAGCAAAGATGGACGTGTGTGAATTTATGAGCACCAAATCAGACTTGTTAAATTTGGCGAAGGGGTTAGAGGTGGAAAACGAGCAGGATCAAGCTGAGAGGCAAAGACAGCATGAAATTCGGATCAGAGAGTTAGCAGCAGCCGAGAGAGCGGCAGCGGGGAGAGAAAGAGAGAGGGAGGAGCTAAGGAGAGAGCGGTTTAATGTTAGTCGGGAGCTGAGAGTAGTACCTCCGTTCGAAGAGACGGATGTTGATAGTTATTTCTTGTTTTTTGAAACGGTGGCAGCTATGATGCCGACCCGCAGACTGGCGAGTGCGGTGGCCCCGCCCCTAGAGTCCCAAAGCTATTGCGCATGCACGGTCACACGCAGCCTGTCCAGAAAAGCAGTGAGCAGTTTAAATCGGGCCAGCAGTAATCTGGCCATACCGACCCTGTACCATGAGGGTTCCGAGGGTGGTAAAACAGAAAGCAGTAAAGTAAAGGGGGGTAAGGGAGAGGAAATAGCCCTGCCCTTAGTGAAGAGAAAGGTCCTAGAGGTAGGAACTAAAGTTGAGAAACGGATAAAGTTGTTAAAATGTCCAGAGTTGGACATGGTTAATCTGTCTGGTTTGGCAGAATTGTTTGAAGAAGTTCAGAGTTCTAAAGGTGTTCTCGATGGTCCCGAGAGTGAAATGAGGGCAGTCTTAGAGAGGAAGGGTATCCTTGATGTGGAGAAGTCAGCTGAAATGGCCGAGGAGGTTGTTTCAGCTCGCAGGGTTGCGCCTTCCCCAACGGGGGGCTGCCTAGAGAGTAAGTGGAAGGATCGGGGGACGTTAGAATTTGAAAAAGGTATGGGTATTGAAAGCCTGGAAGGGGCCAATGTCCCGTTTGAGTGTGTCCAAGATGGGGGCGCACGTGGTGCTGAACCTGGTAACAGAGCTCAGGGGAAGTCTGAGGTGTTTGATTCAGGGGAACGGGGCGGCCGTCTTTGTGGATCAGATAGGGTTGGTTCAGTAGGAAAAGGGTTAACCTTGGTAACCGTGGGAAGTGTGAGTTCCACGGTGTTTGTATTCGAGAGTGGGGCCAAGGTTAATGCCGAATTTAAGGGGGGAATGAGGATTGTTATTGAAGGAAACGGAAAGTCTGTAGTTCCCAAGTCGAAGGAAGAAATTTTAAACCTGGCAGATCGCTCACAGAGTGAGTCGGGAAATAGCGGGGCCCCCCACTCTATTGTTACGCCAGGGTGGGGTGTGAAGAGGTTGCATTCGAAATGCTACCTGAAAGAGGAGTTGGAATTAAAAACAAATAGCCTGAAGGGTCTTGACAGTTTGGGGCATGGTGTTGAAAAAATAGCCCCGATGAACGAGGCGGGCGGGAGTTCACCACGCCAAATTACTCAAAGTCCCAACGGGGGGGGACTCGCCAGAAAAGAGGTGACGGTTAATGGGGATGCCATTTTTTTTTAAACAGCAAAGCAGGTTTTACGGGTTGCGCCAAAGCCTGTGAATAATAAAGACAGACCTTTGGAGACCTGCCGGCGAAGTAAACCGACCGAAACGATTAGTATTTGCATAAACTTTTGTAGATGCACCTAAGCTAAGATCACACCTCCGCAGTTTTGTTGCTGAAAACAATAAATAAATAGGTGGTTATTGAATTGAAGTCTGATGTTACAAGACTTTAGTACGGTACGCAATGTTAAGATATTAAGGAAAGGGACACTGTACTTGTTAACTGTTTAGATGCTGACTTGAATGTATAACTGTATTACTCTGTAGTGAAAAGAAAAGCTTCTGTATTGTGTTAGATTCAAAATTTCTGTAAGACTCTGTACCACTCTGTGTTTTTAACCGCTGGTAAAAAACCTTTAAGAGGGGAGGTGTTATGATACCAGCCCCCTCCTTTGTGAGAATTGCAAGAGCCCTAGTGAAAGGGGGGTCAATGACCCGAGAGAGAGAGCAAGAGAGAGAGAGAGAGAGACAGGCCGAATGGACACAGGAAATGGAAAGACAGCGACGTGCTGGATACCGCATTCCACTGGGACAAAAGCTGGCGACTGTGGCATTGTTCTCAGGAGACACCTGGGAACTGCAGACGTGCCAACTCGCAGGGACATTGTAAAGCCCTCGGGCAAAGTGGGCTGGTTGAGAGAGAGATTGCATCACCTGCAACCTGATTGACACCTGAGATCCCGTGAGGCAGTATAAAGAAGGGTCTGAAAGAGGACGACCCTCAGACGCACCAAGGAGACACCAAGAAGCACGATGCCGCTTCCCGTGGGAACGGGAAGCCATTTTGAAGGAAGCCACGTGCGTTAAATTCCGAATGCGGGGTTTGTGGCTAGAACCAACGGAAAACCGCTTTTATTTAACACCAGGAAAGCCAAATCCTCTGAGGCTGAGGATTTGATTCATAAAGACAACGGGCAAGTGTTTTCTTTCCTAACAATCTCTCTCTCCAACACGTGAAACCAAAAGGGAAAAGTCTGCAGACTTCAGAGTGACTCTTTATATTTCCAATTGGACTCAGTATTATACCCTAGACAACGAAAGAGCTTATTTCTGAGTGATTATTAATGTACCTGCGTTTTAGATTGAGTATTGACGCATGTTATCTGAATGTTTGTATTAACCTTAATTTTTGTGCCCCTTTATTAATAAAACTTTTGAAAATAGTACCAGTGGACTTCAACTGACATATCTATCTTTGCTGGTAAGTGAAACCAGTTACAGGTTGCATAACACAGAAGATCTGGTTATATTAAAGCTCACTAAAGAGCTGATTGTATTTAACCACACTGTAGATCTGGCTGAATTTAAACTTTGAGAAGATCTGGTTGTATTTAATCTCAATGAGGATCTGGCTAAATTTAAACTTTCAGAGGATCTGGCTAAATTTAAACTTTCAGAGAATCTGGTTATATTGAATCTCACTGAAGATCTGGTTGTATTTAATCACACTGAGGATCTGGCCAAATTAAAACTTTCAGAGCATCTGGTTGAATTTATTCTCACTGTGGATCTGGTTGTATTTAAGCACAATGAGCATCTGGTTGAATTTAATCACACTGAGGGTCTGGCTAAATTTAAACTTCCAGAGGATCTGGCTAAATTTGAAATTTCAGAGGATCTGGTTATATTTAATATCACTGAAGATCTGGTTGTATTTAATCACACTGAGGATCTGGTTGAATTTAAACTTTCAGAAGATCTGGTTGTATTTAATCTCACTGAGGATCTGGCTAAATTTAAACTTTCAGAGGATCCGGTTATATTTAATCTCACTGTAGATCTGGTTGTATTTAATCACACTGAGGATCTGGCCTAATTTAAACTTTCAGAGGTTCTTGTTGAATTTAATCACACTGAGGATCTGCTTGTATTGAATCACACTGAGGGTCTGGCTAAAATTCAACGTCCAGTGGATCTGGTTGAATTTATTCTCACTAAGGATCTGGTTGTATTTAATCACACTGAGGATCTGGGTAAATTTAAACTTTCAGAGGATCTGGCAGAATATAATCTCACTGAGGATCTGGCTGAATTTAATCACATGGAGGATCTGGTTGTATTTAAACTCTCAGAGGATCTTGTTGAATTTAATCACATTGAGGATCTGGTTGTATTGAATCACACTGAGGGTCTGGCTAAAATTAAACGTCCAGAGGATCGGGTTGAATTTATTCTCACTGAGGATCTGCTTGTATTTAATCACACTGAGGATCTGGCTAAATTTAAACTTTCAGAGGATCTGGATGAATTTAAAGTCACTGAGGATCTGGTTGAATTTAATCACACTGAGTATCTGGTTGAATTTATTCACACTGAGGATCTGGTTGTATTTTATCACACTGAGGATCTAGATAAATTTAATCTTTCAGAGGATCTTGTTGAATTTATTGTCACTGTGGATCTGGTTGTATTTAAACTTTCAGAAGATCTGGTTGTATTTAATCTCACTGAGGATCTGGCTAAATTTAAACTTTCAGAGGATCCGGTTATATTTAATCTCACTGAAGATCTGGTTGTATTTAATCACACTGTGGATCTGGTTGAATTTAATCACACTGATGATATGGCCTAATTTAAACTTTCAGAGGTTCTCGTTGAATTTAATCACACTGAGGATCTGGTTGTATTTATTCACACTGTGGATCTGGTTGAATTTATTCACACTTGGGATCTGGCTGAACTTAATCTCACTGAGTATTTGGCTGAAGTTAATGACACTGAGGATCTGGTTGAATTTAAACTTTCAGAAGATCTGGTTGTATTTAATCTCACTGAGGATCTGGTTGTATTGAATCACACTGAGGGTCTGGCTAAAATTCAACGTCCAGAGGATCAGGTTGAATTTATTCTCACTAAGGATCTGGTTGTATTTAATCACACTGAGGATCTGGCTAAATTTAAACTTTCAGAGGATCTGGCTGAATTTAATCTCACTAAGGATCTGGTTGTATTTAATCACACTGAGGATCTGGCTAAATTTAAACTTTCAGAGGATCTGGCTGAATTTAATCTCACTGAGGATTTGGCTGAATATAATCTCACTGAGGATCTGGCTGAATTTAATCACATGGAGGATCTGGTTGTATTTAAACTCTCAGAGGATCTGGTTGTATTTAATCACACTGAGGATCTGGATGAATTTAAACTTTCAGAGGATCTTGTTGAATTTAATCACACTGAGGATCTGGTTGTATTGAATCACACTGAGGGTCTGGCTAAAATTAAACGTCCAGAGGATCGGGTTGAATTTATTCTCACTGATGATCTGCTTGTATTTAATCACACTGAGGATCTGGCTAAATTTAAACTTTCAGAGGATCTGGATGAATTTAAAGTCACTGAGGATCTGGTTGAATTTAATCACACTGAGGATCTGGCTAAATTTAAACTTTCAGAGCATCTGGCTGAATTTAATCACATGGAGGATCTGGTTGCATTTAAACTCACAGAGGATCTGGTTGCAATTTAATCATACTGAGGATCTGGATAAATTTAAACTTTCAGAGGACTTGTTGAATTTATTGTCACTGTGGATCTGGTTGTATTTCAGCACAATGAGCATCTGGTTGTATTTAATCACACTGAAGATCTGCCTAAATTTAAACTTCCAGAAGATCTGGTTAAATTTATTCACACTGAGCATCTGGTTGTATTGAATCACAATGAGGGTCTGGCTAAAATTAAACGTCCGGAGGATCTGGTTGAATTTATTCTCACTGAGGATCTGGTTGTATTTAATAACACTGAGGATCTGGCTAAATTTAAACTTTCAGAGGATCTGGATGAATTTAAAGTCACTGAGGATCTGGTTGAATTTATTCACACTGAGGATCTGGTTGTATTGAATCACACTGAGGGTCTGGCTAAAATTCAACGTCCAGAGGATCTGGTTGAATTTATTCTCACTGAGGATCTGGCTGAATTTAATCTCACTGAGGATCTGGCTGAATATAATCTCACTGAGGATCTGGCTGAATATAATCTCACTGAGGATCAGGCTGAATTTAATCACATGGAGGATCTGCTTGTATTTAAACTCTCAGCGGATCTGGTTGTATTTAATCACACTGAGGATCTGGATGAATTTAAACTTTCAGAGGATCTTTTTGAATTTATTGTCACTGTGCATCTGGTTGTATTTCTGCACAATGAGCATCTGGTTGTATTTAATCACACTGAAGATCTGCCTAAATTTAAAAATCCAGACGATCTGGTTAAATTTAATCACACTGAGGATCTGGCTGAAGTTAATCACACTGAGGATCTGGTTGAATTTAAACTTTCAGAGGTTCTTGTTGAATTTAATGACACTGAGGATCTGGTTGTATTGAATCACACTGAGGGTCTGGCTAAAATTAAACGTCCAGACGATCTGGCTGAATTTAATCTCACTGAGGATCTGGCTGAAGTAAATGACACTGAGGATCTGGTTGAATTTATTCTCACTGTGGATCTGGTTGTATTTAATCACACTGAGGTTCTGCGTAAATTTAAACTTCCAGAAGATCTGGCTAAATTTCAACTTTCAGTGGATCTGGTTATATTTAATATCACTGAAGATCTGGTTGTATTTAATCACACTGAGGATCTGGTTGAATTTATTCTCACTGAAGATCTGGTTGTATTTAATCACACTGTGGATCTGGTTGAATTTATTCACACTGAGGATCTGGCTGAACTTAATCTCACTGAGGATCTGGCTAAATTTAAACTTTCAGAGGATCCGGTTATATTTAATCTCACTGAAGATCTGGTTGTATTTAATCACACAGAGGATCTGGCCTAATTTAAACGTTCAGAGGTTCTTGTTGAATTTAATCACACTGAAGATTTGGCTAAAATTAAACGTCCAGAGGATCTGGTTGAATTAAATCTCACTGAGGATCTGACTAAATATAATCTCACTGAGGATCTGGCTGAATTTAATCACATGGAGGATCTGGCTAAATATAATCTCACTGAGGATCTGGCTGAATTTTATCACATGGAGGATCTGGTTGCATTTAAACTCACAGAGGATCTGGTTGTATTTAATCACACTGAGGATCTGGATAAATTTAAACTTTCAGAGGATCTTGTTGAATTTATTCTCACTGAGGATCTGGTTGTATTGAATCACAATGAGGGTCTGGCTACATTTAAACTTTCAGAGGATCTGAGTGAATTTAAAGTCACAGAGGAACTGGTTGAATTTATTCACACTGAGGATCTGGCTAAATTTAAACTTTCAGAGGATCTGGCTGAATTTAATCTCACTGAGGATCTGGTTGAATTTAATCACATGGAGGATCTGGTTGCATTTAAACTCTCAGAGGATCTGGCTGAATTTATTGTCACTAAGGATCTGGTTGTATTTAATCACACTGAGGATCTGGCTAAATTTAAACTTTCAGAGGATCTGGCTGAATTTAATCTCACTAAGGATCTGGTTGTATTTAATCACACTGAGGATCTGGCTAAATTTAAACTTTCAGAGGATCTGGCTGAATTTAATCTCACTGAGGATTTGGCTGAATATAATCTCACTGAGGATCTGGCTGAATTTAATCACATGGAGGATCTGGTTGTATTTAAACTCTCAGAGGATCTGGTTGTATTTAATCACACTGAGGATCTGGATGAATTTAAACTTTCAGAGGATCTTGTTGAATTTAATCACACTGAGGATCTGGTTGTATTGAATCACACTGAGGGTCTGGCTAAAATTAAACGTCCAGAGGATCGGGTTGAATTTATTCTCACTGATGATCTGCTTGTATTTAATCACACTGAGGATCTGGCTAAATTTAAACTTTCAGAGGATCTGGATGAATTTAAAGTCACTGAGGATCTGGTTGAATTTAATCACACTGAGGATCTGGCTAAATTTAAACTTTCAGAGCATCTGGCTGAATTTAATCACATGGAGGATCTGGTTGCATTTAAACTCACAGAGGATCTGGTTGCAATTTAATCATACTGAGGATCTGGATAAATTTAAACTTTCAGAGGACTTGTTGAATTTATTGTCACTGTGGATCTGGTTGTATTTCAGCACAATGAGCATCTGGTTGTATTTAATCACACTGAAGATCTGCCTAAATTTAAACTTCCAGAAGATCTGGTTAAATTTATTCACACTGAGCATCTGGTTGTATTGAATCACAATGAGGGTCTGGCTAAAATTAAACGTCCGGAGGATCTGGTTGAATTTATTCTCACTGAGGATCTGGTTGTATTTAATAACACTGAGGATCTGGCTAAATTTAAACTTTCAGAGGATCTGGATGAATTTAAAGTCACTGAGGATCTGGTTGAATTTATTCACACTGAGGATCTGGTTGTATTGAATCACACTGAGGGTCTGGCTAAAATTCAACGTCCAGAGGATCTGGTTGAATTTATTCTCACTAAGGATCTGGCTGAATTTAATCTCACTGAGGATCTGGCTGAATATAATCTCACTGAGGATCTGGCTGAATATAATCTCACTGAGGATCTGGCTGAATATAATCTCACTGAGGATCAGGCTGAATTTAATCACATGGAGGATCTGCTTGTATTTAAACTCTCAGCGGATCTGGTTGTATTTAATCACACTGAGGATCTGGATGAATTTAAACTTTCAGAGGATCTTGTTGAATTTATTGTCACTGTGCATCTGGTTGTATTTCTGCACAATGAGCATCTGGTTGTATTTAATCACACTGAAGATCTGCCTAAATTTAAAAATCCAGACGATCTGGTTAAATTTAATCACACTGAGGATCTGGCTGAAGTTAATCACACTGAGGATCTGGTTGAATTTAAACTTTCAGAGGTTCTTGTTGAATTTAATGACACTGAGGATCTGGTTGTATTGAATCACACTGAGGGTCTGGCTAAAATTAAACGTCCAGACGATCTGGTTGAATTTATTCTCACTGAGGATCTGGTTGTATTTAATCACACTGAGGATCTGGTTGTATTTAATCACACTGAGGATCTGGCTAAATTTAAACTTTCAGAGGATCTGGCTGAATTTAATCTCACTGAGGATGTCGCTGAATATAATCTCACTGAGGATCAGGCTGAATTTAATCACATGGAGAATCTGGTTGTATTTAAACTCTCAGAGGATCTGGTTGTATTTAATCACACTGAGGATCTGGATGAATTTAAACTTTCAGAAGATCTTGTTGAATTTATTGTCACTGTGCATCTGGTTGTATTTAAGCACAATGAGCATCTGGTTGTATTTAATCACACTGAAGATCTGCCTAAATTTAAACTTCCAGAAGATCTGGTTAAATTTAATCACACTGAGGATCTGGCTGAAGTTAATCACACTGAGGATCTGGTTGAATTTAAACTTTCAGAAGATCTAATTGTATTTAATCTAATTCAGGATCTGGCTAAAGTTAAACCTTCAGAGGATCTGGTTATATTTAATCTCACTGAGGATCTGGTTGTATTTAATCACACTGAGAGTCTGGCTAAATTTAAACTTTTAGAGGATCTGGTTGAATTTATTCACACTTTGGATCTGGCTGAATTTAATCTCACTGAGGATCTGGCTGAAGTAAATGACACTGAGGATCTGGTTGAATTTATTCTCACTGTGGATCTGGTTGTATTTAATCACACTGAGGTTCTGCGTAAATTTAAACTTCCAGAAGATCTGGCTAAATTTCAACTTTCAGTGGATCTGGTTATATTTAATATCACTGAAGATCTGGTTGTATTTAATCACACTGAGGATCTGGTTGAATTTATTCTCACTGAAGATCTGGTTGTATTTAATCACACTGTGGATCTGGTTGAATTTATTCACACTGAGGATCTGGCTGAACTTAATCTCACTGAGGATCTGGCTAAATTTAAACTTTCAGAGGATCCGGTTATATTTAATCTCACTGAAGATCTGGTTGTATTTAATCACACTGAGGATCTGGCCTAATTTAAACGTTCAGAGGTTCTTGTTGAATTTAATCACACTGAAGATTTGGCTAAAATTAAACGTCCAGAGGATCTGGTTGAATTAAATCTCACTGAGGATCTGACTAAATATAATCTCACTGAGGATCTGGCTGAATTTAATCACACGGAGGATCTGGCTAAATATAATCTCACTGAGGATCTGGCTGAATTTTATCACATGGAGGATCTGGTTGCATTTAAACTCACAGAGGATCTGGTTGTATTTAATCACACTGAGGATCTGGATAAATTTAAACTTTCAGAGGATCTTGTTGAATTTATTCTCACTGAGGATCTGGTTGTATTGAATCACAATGAGGGTCTGGCTAAAATTAAAAGTCCAGAGGATCTGGTTGAATTTATTCTCACTGATGATCTGGTTGTATTTAATCACACTGAGGATCTGGCTACATTTAAACTTTCAGAGGATCTGAGTGAATTTAAAGTCACAGAGGAACTGGTTGAATTTATTCACACTGAGGATCTGGCTAAATTTAAACTTTCAGAGGATCTGGCTGAATTTAATCTCACTGAGGATCTGGTTGAATTTAATCACATGGAGGATCTGGTTGCATTTAAACTCTCAGAGGATCTGGCTGAATTTATTGTCACTGTGGATCTGGTTGTATATCAGCACAATGAGCATCTGGTTGTATTTAATCACAGTGAAGATCTGCCTAAATTTAAACTTCCAGAAGATCTGGTTAAATTTAATCACACTGAGGATCTGGTTGAATTTAAACTTTCAGAGGATCTGGTTATATTTAATATCACTGAAGATCTGGTTGTATTTAATCACACTGAGGATCTGCTTGGATTTATTCTCACTGAGGATCTGGTTGTATTTAATTACACTGTGGATCTGGTTGAATTTATTCACACTGAGGATCTGGCTGAAGTTAATGACACTGAGGATCTGGCTGAAGTTAATGACACTGAGGATCTGGTTGAATTTAAACTTTCAGAATATCTGGTTGTATTTAATCTCACTGAGGATCAGGCTAAATTTAAACTTTCAGAAGATCTGGTTATATTAAATCTCACTAAAGATCTGATTGTATTTAACCACACTGTGGATCCGGCTGAATTTAAACTTTCAGAAGATCTGGTTGTATTTAATCACACTGAGGTTCTGCGTAAATTTAAACTTCCAGAAGATCTGGCTAAATTTCAACTTTCAGTGGATCTGGTTATATTTAATATCACTGAAGATCTGGTTGTATTTAATCACACTGAGGATCTGGTTGAATTTATTCTCACTGAAGATCTGGTTGTATTTAATCACACTGTGGATCTGGTTGAATTTATTCACACTGAGGATCTGGCTGAACTTAATCTCACTGAGGATCTGGCTAAATTTAAACTTTCAGAGGATCCGGTTATATTTAATCTCACTGAAGATCTGGTTGTATTTAATCACACAGAGGATCTGGCCTAATTTAAACGTTCAGAGGTTCTTGTTGAATTTAATCACACTGAAGATTTGGCTAAAATTAAACGTCCAGAGGATCTGGTTGAATTAAATCTCACTGAGGATCTGACTAAATATAATCTCACTGAGGATCTGGCTGAATTTAATCACATGGAGGATCTGGCTAAATATAATCTCACTGAGGATCTGGCTGAATTTTATCACATGGAGGATCTGGTTGCATTTAAACTCACAGAGGATCTGGTTGTATTTAATCACACTGAGGATCTGGATAAATTTAAACTTTCAGAGGATCTTGTTGAATTTATTCTCACTGAGGATCTGGTTGTATTGAATCACAATGAGGGTCTGGCTACATTTAAACTTTCAGAGGATCTGAGTGAATTTAAAGTCACAGAGGAACTGGTTGAATTTATTCACACTGAGGATCTGGCTAAATTTAAACTTTCAGAGGATCTGGCTGAATTTAATCTCACTGAGGATCTGGTTGAATTTAATCACATGGAGGATCTGGTTGCATTTAAACTCTCAGAGGATCTGGCTGAATTTATTGTCACTAAGGATCTGGTTGTATTTAATCACACTGAGGATCTGGCTAAATTTAAACTTTCAGAGGATCTGGCTGAATTTAATCTCACTAAGGATCTGGTTGTATTTAATCACACTGAGGATCTGGCTAAATTTAAACTTTCAGAGGATCTGGCTGAATTTAATCTCACTGAGGATTTGGCTGAATATAATCTCACTGAGGATCTGGCTGAATTTAATCACATGGAGGATCTGGTTGTATTTAAACTCTCAGAGGATCTGGTTGTATTTAATCACACTGAGGATCTGGATGAATTTAAACTTTCAGAGGATCTTGTTGAATTTAATCACACTGAGGATCTGGTTGTATTGAATCACACTGAGGGTCTGGCTAAAATTAAACGTCCAGAGGATCGGGTTGAATTTATTCTCACTGATGATCTGCTTGTATTTAATCACACTGAGGATCTGGCTAAATTTAAACTTTCAGAGGATCTGGATGAATTTAAAGTCACTGAGGATCTGGTTGAATTTAATCACACTGAGGATCTGGCTAAATTTAAACTTTCAGAGCATCTGGCTGAATTTAATCACATGGAGGATCTGGTTGCATTTAAACTCACAGAGGATCTGGTTGCAATTTAATCATACTGAGGATCTGGATAAATTTAAACTTTCAGAGGACTTGTTGAATTTATTGTCACTGTGGATCTGGTTGTATTTCAGCACAATGAGCATCTGGTTGTATTTAATCACACTGAAGATCTGCCTAAATTTAAACTTCCAGAAGATCTGGTTAAATTTATTCACACTGAGCATCTGGTTGTATTGAATCACAATGAGGGTCTGGCTAAAATTAAACGTCCGGAGGATCTGGTTGAATTTATTCTCACTGAGGATCTGGTTGTATTTAATAACACTGAGGATCTGGCTAAATTTAAACTTTCAGAGGATCTGGATGAATTTAAAGTCACTGAGGATCTGGTTGAATTTATTCACACTGAGGATCTGGTTGTATTGAATCACACTGAGGGTCTGGCTAAAATTCAACGTCCAGAGGATCTGGTTGAATTTATTCTCACTAAGGATCTGGCTGAATTTAATCTCACTGAGGATCTGGCTGAATATAATCTCACTGAGGATCTGGCTGAATATAATCTCACTGAGGATCTGGCTGAATATAATCTCACTGAGGATCAGGCTGAATTTAATCACATGGAGGATCTGCTTGTATTTAAACTCTCAGCGGATCTGGTTGTATTTAATCACACTGAGGATCTGGATGAATTTAAACTTTCAGAGGATCTTGTTGAATTTATTGTCACTGTGCATCTGGTTGTATTTCTGCACAATGAGCATCTGGTTGTATTTAATCACACTGAAGATCTGCCTAAATTTAAAAATCCAGACGATCTGGTTAAATTTAATCACACTGAGGATCTGGCTGAAGTTAATCACACTGAGGATCTGGTTGAATTTAAACTTTCAGAGGTTCTTGTTGAATTTAATGACACTGAGGATCTGGTTGTATTGAATCACACTGAGGGTCTGGCTAAAATTAAACGTCCAGACGATCTGGTTGAATTTATTCTCACTGAGGATCTGGTTGTATTTAATCACACTGAGGATCTGGTTGTATTTAATCACACTGAGGATCTGGCTAAATTTAAACTTTCAGAGGATCTGGCTGAATTTAATCTCACTGAGGATGTCGCTGAATATAATCTCACTGAGGATCAGGCTGAATTTAATCACATGGAGAATCTGGTTGTATTTAAACTCTCAGAGGATCTGGTTGTATTTAATCACACTGAGGATCTGGATGAATTTAAACTTTCAGAAGATCTTGTTGAATTTATTGTCACTGTGCATCTGGTTGTATTTAAGCACAATGAGCATCTGGTTGTATTTAATCACACTGAAGATCTGCCTAAATTTAAACTTCCAGAAGATCTGGTTAAATTTAATCACACTGAGGATCTGGCTGAAGTTAATCACACTGAGGATCTGGTTGAATTTAAACTTTCAGAAGATCTAATTGTATTTAATCTAATTCAGGATCTGGCTAAAGTTAAACCTTCAGAGGATCTGGTTATATTTAATCTCACTGAGGATCTGGTTGTATTTAATCACACTGAGAGTCTGGCTAAATTTAAACTTTTAGAGGATCTGGTTGAATTTATTCACACTTTGGATCTGGCTGAATTTAATCTCACTGAGGATCTGGCTGAAGTAAATGACACTGAGGATCTGGTTGAATTTATTCTCACTGTGGATCTGGTTGTATTTAATCACACTGAGGTTCTGCGTAAATTTAAACTTCCAGAAGATCTGGCTAAATTTCAACTTTCAGTGGATCTGGTTATATTTAATATCACTGAAGATCTGGTTGTATTTAATCACACTGAGGATCTGGTTGAATTTATTCTCACTGAAGATCTGGTTGTATTTAATCACACTGTGGATCTGGTTGAATTTATTCACACTGAGGATCTGGCTGAACTTAATCTCACTGAGGATCTGGCTAAATTTAAACTTTCAGAGGATCCGGTTATATTTAATCTCACTGAAGATCTGGTTGTATTTAATCACACTGAGGATCTGGCCTAATTTAAACGTTCAGAGGTTCTTGTTGAATTTAATCACACTGAAGATTTGGCTAAAATTAAACGTCCAGAGGATCTGGTTGAATTAAATCTCACTGAGGATCTGACTAAATATAATCTCACTGAGGATCTGGCTGAATTTAATCACACGGAGGATCTGGCTAAATATAATCTCACTGAGGATCTGGCTGAATTTTATCACATGGAGGATCTGGTTGCATTTAAACTCACAGAGGATCTGGTTGTATTTAATCACACTGAGGATCTGGATAAATTTAAACTTTCAGAGGATCTTGTTGAATTTATTCTCACTGAGGATCTGGTTGTATTGAATCACAATGAGGGTCTGGCTAAAATTAAAAGTCCAGAGGATCTGGTTGAATTTATTCTCACTGATGATCTGGTTGTATTTAATCACACTGAGGATCTGGCTACATTTAAACTTTCAGAGGATCTGAGTGAATTTAAAGTCACAGAGGAACTGGTTGAATTTATTCACACTGAGGATCTGGCTAAATTTAAACTTTCAGAGGATCTGGCTGAATTTAATCTCACTGAGGATCTGGTTGAATTTAATCACATGGAGGATCTGGTTGCATTTAAACTCTCAGAGGATCTGGCTGAATTTATTGTCACTGTGGATCTGGTTGTATATCAGCACAATGAGCATCTGGTTGTATTTAATCACAGTGAAGATCTGCCTAAATTTAAACTTCCAGAAGATCTGGTTAAATTTAATCACACTGAGGATCTGGTTGAATTTAAACTTTCAGAGGATCTGGTTATATTTAATATCACTGAAGATCTGGTTGTATTTAATCACACTGAGGATCTGCTTGGATTTATTCTCACTGAGGATCTGGTTGTATTTAATTACACTGTGGATCTGGTTGAATTTATTCACACTGAGGATCTGGCTGAAGTTAATGACACTGAGGATCTGGCTGAAGTTAATGACACTGAGGATCTGGTTGAATTTAAACTTTCAGAATATCTGGTTGTATTTAATCTCACTGAGGATCAGGCTAAATTTAAACTTTCAGAAGATCTGGTTATATTAAATCTCACTAAAGATCTGATTGTATTTAACCACACTGTGGATCTGGCTGAATTTAAACTTTCAGAAGATCTGGTTGTATTTAACCTCAATGAGGATCTGGCTAAATTTAAACTTTCAGAGGATCTGGCTAAATTTAAACTTTCAGAGAATCTGGTTATATTTAATCTCACTGAAGATCTGGTTGTATATAATCACACTGAAGATCTGGCTAAATTTAAACTTTCAGAGCATCTGGTTGAATTTATTCTCACTGTGGATCTGGTTGTATTTAAGCACAATGAGCATCTGGTTGAATTTAATCACACTGAGGGTCTGGCTAAATTTAAACTTCCAGAGGATCTTGCTAAATTCGAACTTTCAGAGGATCTGGTTATATTTAATATCACTGAAGATCTGGTAGAATTTATTCTCACTGAGGATCTGGTTGTATTTAATCACACTGTGGATCTGGTTGAATTTATTTACACTGAGGATCTGGCTGAAGTTAATGACACTGAGGATCTGGTTGAAATTAAACTTTCAGAAGATCTGGTTGTATATAATCTCACTGAGGATCTGGCTAAATTTAAACTTTCAGAGGATCCGGTTATATTTAATCTCACTGAAGATCTGGTTGTATTTAATCACACGGAGGATCTGGCCTAATTTAAACGTTCAGAGGTTCTTGTTGAATTTAATCACACTGAGGATCTGGTTGTATTGAATCACACTGAGGGTCTGGCTAAAATTAAACGTCCAGAGGATCTGGTTGAATTTAATCTCACTGAGGATCTGACTAAATATAATCTCACTGAGGATCTGGCTGAATTTAAACTCACAGAGGATCTGGTTGCATTTAAACTCACAGAGGATCTGGTTGTATTTAATCACACTGAGGATCTGGATAAATTTAAACTTTCAGAGGATCTGGTTGAATTTATTCACACTTTGGATCTGGCTGAATTTAATCTCACTGAGGATCTGGCTGAAGTAAATGACACTGAGGATCTGGTTGAATTTATTCTCACTGTGGATCTGGTTGTATTTAACCAGAATGAGCATCTGGTTGTATTTAATCACACTGAAGACCTACGTAAATTTAAACTTCCAGAAGATCTGGTTGAATTTAATCACACCGGTGGTCTGGCTAAATTTAAATTTCCAGAGGATCTGGCTAAATTTGAAATTTCAGTGGATCTGGTTATATTTAATATCACTGAAGATCTGGTTGTATTTAATCACACTGAGGATCTGGTTGAAATTATTCTCACTGAAGATCTGGTTGTATTTAATCACACTGTGGATCTGGTTGAATTTATTCACACTGAGGATCTGGCTGAACTTAATCTCACTGAGGATTTGGCTGAAGTTAATGATACTGATGATCTGGTTGAATTTAAACTTTCAGAGTATCCGGTTATATTTAATCTCACTGAGGATCTGGTTGTATTTAATCACACTGAAGATCTGCCTAAATTTAAACTTCCAGAAGATCTGGTTAAATTTAATCTCACTGAGGATCTGGCTAAATTTAAACTTTCAGAAGATCTGGTTATAATAAAGCTCACTAAAGAGCTGATTGTATTTAACCACACTGTAGATCTGGCTGAATTTAAACTTTGAGAAGATCTGGTTGTATTTAATCTCAATGAGGATCTGGCTAAATTTAAACTTTCAGAGGATCTGGCTAAATTTAAACTTTCAGAGAATCTGGTTATATTTAATCTCACTGAAGATCTGGTTGTATTTAATCACACTGAGGATCTGGCTAAATTTAAACTTTCAGAGCATCTGGTTGAATTTATTCTCACTGTGGATCTGGTTGTATTTAAGCACAATGAGCATCTGGTTGAATTTAATCACACTGAGGGTCTGGCCAAATTTAAACTTCCAGAGGATCTGGCTAAATTTGAACTTTCAGAGGATCTGTTTATATTTAACATCACTGAAGATCTGGTTGTATTTAATCACACTGAGGATCTGGTTGAATTTATTCTCACTGAGGATCTGGTTGTATTTAATCACACTGTGGATCTGGTTGAATTTATTCACACTGAGGATCTGGCTGACCTTAATCTCACTGAGGATTTGGCTGAAGTTAATGACACTGAGGATCTGGTAAAATTTAAACTTTCAGAAGATCTGGTTCTATTTAATCTCACTGAGGATCTGGCTAAATGTAAACTTTCAGAGGATCTTGTTGAATTTATTGTCACTGTGGATCTGGTTGTATTTCAGCACAATGAGCATCTGGATGTATTTAATCACACTGAAGATCTGCCTAAATTTAAACTTCCAGAAGATCTGGTTAAATTTAATCGCACTGAGGATCTGGTGGAATTTAAACATTCAGAAGATCTGGTTGTATTTAATCTCACTGAGGATCTGGCTAAATTTAAACTTTCAGAGGATCTGGATGAATTTAAAGTCACTGAGGATCCGTTTGAATTTATTCACACTGAGGATCTGGTTGTATTAAATCACACTGAGGATCTGGCTAAATTTAAATTTCAGAGGATCTGGATAATTTTAAACTTTCAGAGCATCTGGTTGAATTTATTCTCACTTTGGATCTGGTTGTATTTAAGCACAATGAGCATCTGGTTGTATTTAATCACACTGAAGATCTGCCTAAATTTAAAAATCCAGACGATCTGGTTAAATTTAATCACACTGAGGATCTGGCTGAAGTTAATCACACTGAGGATCTGGTTGAATTTAAACTTTCAGAGGTTCTTGTTGAATTTAATGACACTGAGGATCTGGTTGTATTGAATCACACTGAGGGTCTGGCTAAAATTAAACGTCCAGACGATCTGGTTGAATTTATTCTCACTGAGGATCTGGTTGTATTTAATCACACTGAGGATCTGGTTGTATTTAATCACACTGAGGATCTGGCTAAATTTAAACTTTCAGAGGATCTGGCTGAATTTAATCTCACTGAGGATGTCGCTGAATATAATCTCACTGAGGATCAGGCTGAATTTAATCACATGGAGAATCTGGTTGTATTTAAACTCTCAGAGGATCTGGTTGTATTTAATCACACTGAGGATCTGGATGAATTTAAACTTTCAGAAGATCTTGTTGAATTTATTGTCACTGTGCATCTGGTTGTATTTAAGCACAATGAGCATCTGGTTGTATTTAATCACACTGAAGATCTGCCTAAATTTAAACTTCCAGAAGATCTGGTTAAATTTAATCACACTGAGGATCTGGCTGAAGTTAATCACACTGAGGATCTGGTTGAATTTAAACTTTCAGAAGATCTAATTGTATTTAATCTAATTCAGGATCTGGCTAAAGTTAAACCTTCAGAGGATCTGGTTATATTTAATCTCACTGAGGATCTGGTTGTATTTAATCACACTGAGAGTCTGGCTAAATTTAAACTTTTAGAGGATCTGGTTGAATTTATTCACACTTTGGATCTGGCTGAATTTAATCTCACTGAGGATCTGGCTGAAGTAAATGACACTGAGGATCTGGTTGAATTTATTCTCACTGTGGATCTGGTTGTATTTAATCACACTGAGGTTCTGCGTAAATTTAAACTTCCAGAAGATCTGGCTAAATTTCAACTTTCAGTGGATCTGGTTATATTTAATATCACTGAAGATCTGGTTGTATTTAATCACACTGAGGATCTGGTTGAATTTATTCTCACTGAAGATCTGGTTGTATTTAATCACACTGTGGATCTGGTTGAATTTATTCACACTGAGGATCTGGCTGAACTTAATCTCACTGAGGATCTGGCTAAATTTAAACTTTCAGAGGATCCGGTTATATTTAATCTCACTGAAGATCTGGCTGAAGTTAATCACACTGAGGATCTGGTTGAATTTAAACTTTCAGAAGATCTAATTGTATTTAATCTAATTCAGGATCTGGCTAAAGTTAAACCTTCAGAGGATCTGGTTATATTTAATCTCACTGAGGATCTGGTTGTATTTAATCACACTGAGAGTCTGGCTAAATTTAAACTTTTAGAGGATCTGGTTGAATTTATTCACACTTTGGATCTGGCTGAATTTAATCTCACTGAGGATCTGGCTGAAGTAAATGACACTGAGGATCTGGTTGAATTTATTCTCACTGTGGATCTGGTTGTATTTAATCACACTGAGGTTCTGCGTAAATTTAAACTTCCAGAAGATCTGGCTAAATTTCAACTTTCAGTGGATCTGGTTATATTTAATATCACTGAAGATCTGGTTGTATTTAATCACACTGAGGATCTGGTTGAATTTATTCTCACTGAAGATCTGGTTGTATTTAATCACACTGTGGATCTGGTTGAATTTATTCACACTGAGGATCTGGCTGAACTTAATCTCACTGAGGATCTGGCTAAATTTAAACTTTCAGAGGATCCGGTTATATTTAATCTCACTGAAGATCTGGTTGTATTTAATCACACTGAGGATCTGGCCTAATTTAAACGTTCAGAGGTTCTTGTTGAATTTAATCACACTGAAGATTTGGCTAAAATTAAACGTCCAGAGGATCTGGTTGAATTAAATCTCACTGAGGATCTGACTAAATATAATCTCACTGAGGATCTGGCTGAATTTAATCACATGGAGGATCTGGCTAAATATAATCTCACTGAGGATCTGGCTGAATTTTATCACATGGAGGATCTGGTTGCATTTAAACTCACAGAGGATCTGGTTGTATTTAATCACACTGAGGATCTGGATAAATTTAAACTTTCAGAGGATCTTGTTGAATTTATTCTCACTGAGGATCTGGTTGTATTGAATCACAATGAGGGTCTGGCTAAAATTAAAAGTCCAGAGGATCTGGTTGAATTTATTCTCACTGATGATCTGGTTGTATTTAATCACACTGAGGATCTGGCTACATTTAAACTTTCAGAGGATCTGAGTGAATTTAAAGTCACAGAGGAACTGGTTGAATTTATTCACACTGAGGATCTGGCTAAATTTAAACTTTCAGAGGATCTGGCTGAATTTAATCTCACTGAGGATTTGGCTGAATATAATCTCACTGAGGATCTGGCTGAATTTAATCACATGGAGGATCTGGTTGTATTTAAACTCTCAGAGGATCTGGTTGTATTTAATCACACTGAGGATCTGGATGAATTTAAACTTTCAGAGGATCTTGTTGAATTTAATCACACTGAGGATCTGGTTGTATTGAATCACACTGAGGGTCTGGCTAAAATTAAACGTCCAGAGGATCGGGTTGAATTTATTCTCACTGATGATCTGCTTGTATTTAATCACACTGAGGATCTGGCTAAATTTAAACTTTCAGAGGATCTGGATGAATTTAAAGTCACTGAGGATCTGGTTGAATTTAATCACACTGAGGATCTGGCTAAATTTAAACTTTCAGAGCATCTGGCTGAATTTAATCACATGGAGGATCTGGTTGCATTTAAACTCACAGAGGATCTGGTTGCAATTTAATCATACTGAGGATCTGGATAAATTTAAACTTTCAGAGGACTTGTTGAATTTATTGTCACTGTGGATCTGGTTGTATTTCAGCACAATGAGCATCTGGTTGTATTTAATCACACTGAAGATCTGCCTAAATTTAAACTTCCAGAAGATCTGGTTAAATTTATTCACACTGAGCATCTGGTTGTATTGAATCACAATGAGGGTCTGGCTAAAATTAAACGTCCGGAGGATCTGGTTGAATTTATTCTCACTGAGGATCTGGTTGTATTTAATAACACTGAGGATCTGGCTAAATTTAAACTTTCAGAGGATCTGGATGAATTTAAAGTCACTGAGGATCTGGTTGAATTTATTCACACTGAGGATCTGGTTGTATTGAATCACACTGAGGGTCTGGCTAAAATTCAACGTCCAGAGGATCTGGTTGAATTTATTCTCACTAAGGATCTGGCTGAATTTAATCTCACTGAGGATCTGGCTGAATATAATCTCACTGAGGATCTGGCTGAATATAATCTCACTGAGGATCTGGCTGAATATAATCTCACTGAGGATCAGGCTGAATTTAATCACATGGAGGATCTGCTTGTATTTAAACTCTCAGCGGATCTGGTTGTATTTAATCACACTGAGGATCTGGATGAATTTAAACTTTCAGAGGATCTTGTTGAATTTATTGTCACTGTGCATCTGGTTGTATTTCTGCACAATGAGCATCTGGTTGTATTTAATCACACTGAAGATCTGCCTAAATTTAAAAATCCAGACGATCTGGTTAAATTTAATCACACTGAGGATCTGGCTGAAGTTAATCACACTGAGGATCTGGTTGAATTTAAACTTTCAGAGGTTCTTGTTGAATTTAATGACACTGAGGATCTGGTTGTATTGAATCACACTGAGGGTCTGGCTAAAATTAAACGTCCAGACGATCTGGTTGAATTTATTCTCACTGAGGATCTGGTTGTATTTAATCACACTGAGGATCTGGTTGTATTTAATCACACTGAGGATCTGGCTAAATTTAAACTTTCAGAGGATCTGGC
Organism: Hemitrygon akajei; assembly: GCF_048418815.1. Taxonomy (NCBI): domain Eukaryota; kingdom Metazoa; phylum Chordata; class Chondrichthyes; order Myliobatiformes; family Dasyatidae; genus Hemitrygon; species Hemitrygon akajei. The sequence goes on along the minus strand of NC_133132.1, from coordinate 176,922,326 downwards.
TGAATTTAATCTCACTGAGGATGTCGCTGAATATAATCTCACTGAGGATCAGGCTGAATTTAATCACATGGAGAATCTGGTTGTATTTAAACTCTCAGAGGATCTGGTTGTATTTAATCACACTGAGGATCTGGATGAATTTAAACTTTCAGAAGATCTTGTTGAATTTATTGTCACTGTGCATCTGGTTGTATTTAAGCACAATGAGCATCTGGTTGTATTTAATCACACTGAAGATCTGCCTAAATTTAAACTTCCAGAAGATCTGGTTAAATTTAATCACACTGAGGATCTGGCTGAAGTTAATCACACTGAGGATCTGGTTGAATTTAAACTTTCAGAAGATCTAATTGTATTTAATCTAATTCAGGATCTGGCTAAAGTTAAACCTTCAGAGGATCTGGTTATATTTAATCTCACTGAGGATCTGGTTGTATTTAATCACACTGAGAGTCTGGCTAAATTTAAACTTTTAGAGGATCTGGTTGAATTTATTCACACTTTGGATCTGGCTGAATTTAATCTCACTGAGGATCTGGCTGAAGTAAATGACACTGAGGATCTGGTTGAATTTATTCTCACTGTGGATCTGGTTGTATTTAATCACACTGAGGTTCTGCGTAAATTTAAACTTCCAGAAGATCTGGCTAAATTTCAACTTTCAGTGGATCTGGTTATATTTAATATCACTGAAGATCTGGTTGTATTTAATCACACTGAGGATCTGGTTGAATTTATTCTCACTGAAGATCTGGTTGTATTTAATCACACTGTGGATCTGGTTGAATTTATTCACACTGAGGATCTGGCTGAACTTAATCTCACTGAGGATCTGGCTAAATTTAAACTTTCAGAGGATCCGGTTATATTTAATCTCACTGAAGATCTGGTTGTATTTAATCACACTGAGGATCTGGCCTAATTTAAACGTTCAGAGGTTCTTGTTGAATTTAATCACACTGAAGATTTGGCTAAAATTAAACGTCCAGAGGATCTGGTTGAATTAAATCTCACTGAGGATCTGACTAAATATAATCTCACTGAGGATCTGGCTGAATTTAATCACATGGAGGATCTGGCTAAATATAATCTCACTGAGGATCTGGCTGAATTTTATCACATGGAGGATCTGGTTGCATTTAAACTCACAGAGGATCTGGTTGTATTTAATCACACTGAGGATCTGGATAAATTTAAACTTTCAGAGGATCTTGTTGAATTTATTCTCACTGAGGATCTGGTTGTATTGAATCACAATGAGGGTCTGGCTAAAATTAAAAGTCCAGAGGATCTGGTTGAATTTATTCTCACTGATGATCTGGTTGTATTTAATCACACTGAGGATCTGGCTACATTTAAACTTTCAGAGGATCTGAGTGAATTTAAAGTCACAGAGGAACTGGTTGAATTTATTCACACTGAGGATCTGGCTAAATTTAAACTTTCAGAGGATCTGGCTGAATTTAATCTCACTGAGGATCTGGTTGAATTTAATCACATGGAGGATCTGGTTGCATTTAAACTCTCAGAGGATCTGGCTGAATTTATTGTCACTGTGGATCTGGTTGTATATCAGCACAATGAGCATCTGGTTGTATTTAATCACAGTGAAGATCTGCCTAAATTTAAACTTCCAGAAGATCTGGTTAAATTTAATCACACTGAGGATCTGGTTGAATTTAAACTTTCAGAGGATCTGGTTATATTTAATATCACTGAAGATCTGGTTGTATTTAATCACACTGAGGATCTGCTTGGATTTATTCTCACTGAGGATCTGGTTGTATTTAATTACACTGTGGATCTGGTTGAATTTATTCACACTGAGGATCTGGCTGAAGTTAATGACACTGAGGATCTGGCTGAAGTTAATGACACTGAGGATCTGGTTGAATTTAAACTTTCAGAATATCTGGTTGTATTTAATCTCACTGAGGATCAGGCTAAATTTAAACTTTCAGAAGATCTGGTTATATTAAATCTCACTAAAGATCTGATTGTATTTAACCACACTGTGGATCTGGCTGAATTTAAACTTTCAGAAGATCTGGTTGTATTTAACCTCAATGAGGATCTGGCTAAATTTAAACTTTCAGAGGATCTGGCTAAATTTAAACTTTCAGAGAATCTGGTTATATTTAATCTCACTGAAGATCTGGTTGTATATAATCACACTGAAGATCTGGCTAAATTTAAACTTTCAGAGCATCTGGTTGAATTTATTCTCACTGTGGATCTGGTTGTATTTAAGCACAATGAGCATCTGGTTGAATTTAATCACACTGAGGGTCTGGCTAAATTTAAACTTCCAGAGGATCTTGCTAAATTCGAACTTTCAGAGGATCTGGTTATATTTAATATCACTGAAGATCTGGTAGAATTTATTCTCACTGAGGATCTGGTTGTATTTAATCACACTGTGGATCTGGTTGAATTTATTTACACTGAGGATCTGGCTGAAGTTAATGACACTGAGGATCTGGTTGAAATTAAACTTTCAGAAGATCTGGTTGTATATAATCTCACTGAGGATCTGGCTAAATTTAAACTTTCAGAGGATCCGGTTATATTTAATCTCACTGAAGATCTGGTTGTATTTAATCACACGGAGGATCTGGCCTAATTTAAACGTTCAGAGGTTCTTGTTGAATTTAATCACACTGAGGATCTGGTTGTATTGAATCACACTGAGGGTCTGGCTAAAATTAAACGTCCAGAGGATCTGGTTGAATTTAATCTCACTGAGGATCTGACTAAATATAATCTCACTGAGGATCTGGCTGAATTTAAACTCACAGAGGATCTGGTTGCATTTAAACTCACAGAGGATCTGGTTGTATTTAATCACACTGAGGATCTGGATAAATTTAAACTTTCAGAGGATCTGGTTGAATTTATTCACACTTTGGATCTGGCTGAATTTAATCTCACTGAGGATCTGGCTGAAGTAAATGACACTGAGGATCTGGTTGAATTTATTCTCACTGTGGATCTGGTTGTATTTAACCAGAATGAGCATCTGGTTGTATTTAATCACACTGAAGACCTACGTAAATTTAAACTTCCAGAAGATCTGGTTGAATTTAATCACACCGGTGGTCTGGCTAAATTTAAATTTCCAGAGGATCTGGCTAAATTTGAAATTTCAGTGGATCTGGTTATATTTAATATCACTGAAGATCTGGTTGTATTTAATCACACTGAGGATCTGGTTGAAATTATTCTCACTGAAGATCTGGTTGTATTTAATCACACTGTGGATCTGGTTGAATTTATTCACACTGAGGATCTGGCTGAACTTAATCTCACTGAGGATTTGGCTGAAGTTAATGATACTGATGATCTGGTTGAATTTAAACTTTCAGAGTATCCGGTTATATTTAATCTCACTGAGGATCTGGTTGTATTTAATCACACTGAAGATCTGCCTAAATTTAAACTTCCAGAAGATCTGGTTAAATTTAATCTCACTGAGGATCTGGCTAAATTTAAACTTTCAGAAGATCTGGTTATAATAAAGCTCACTAAAGAGCTGATTGTATTTAACCACACTGTAGATCTGGCTGAATTTAAACTTTGAGAAGATCTGGTTGTATTTGATCTCAATGAGGATCTGGCTAAATTTAAACTTTCAGAGGATCTGGCTAAATTTAAACTTTCAGAGAATCTGGTTATATTTAATCTCACTGAAGATCTGGTTGTATTTAATCACACTGAGGATCTGGCTAAATTTAAACTTTCAGAGCATCTGGTTGAATTTATTCTCACTGTGGATCTGGTTGTATTTAAGCACAATGAGCATCTGGTTGAATTTAATCACACTGAGGGTCTGGCCAAATTTAAACTTCCAGAGGATCTGGCTAAATTTGAACTTTCAGAGGATCTGTTTATATTTAACATCACTGAAGATCTGGTTGTATTTAATCACACTGAGGATCTGGTTGAATTTATTCTCACTGAGGATCTGGTTGTATTTAATCACACTGTGGATCTGGTTGAATTTATTCACACTGAGGATCTGGCTGACCTTAATCTCACTGAGGATTTGGCTGAAGTTAATGACACTGAGGATCTGGTAAAATTTAAACTTTCAGAAGATCTGGTTCTATTTAATCTCACTGAGGATCTGGCTAAATGTAAACTTTCAGAGGATCTTGTTGAATTTATTGTCACTGTGGATCTGGTTGTATTTCAGCACAATGAGCATCTGGATGTATTTAATCACACTGAAGATCTGCCTAAATTTAAACTTCCAGAAGATCTGGTTAAATTTAATCGCACTGAGGATCTGGTGGAATTTAAACATTCAGAAGATCTGGTTGTATTTAATCTCACTGAGGATCTGGCTAAATTTAAACTTTCAGAGGATCTGGATGAATTTAAAGTCACTGAGGATCCGTTTGAATTTATTCACACTGAGGATCTGGTTGTATTAAATCACACTGAGGATCTGGCTAAATTTAAATTTCAGAGGATCTGGATAATTTTAAACTTTCAGAGCATCTGGTTGAATTTATTCTCACTTTGGATCTGGTTGTATTTAAGCACAATGAGCATCTGGTTGTATTTAATCACACTGAAGATCTGCCTAAATTTAAAAATCCAGACGATCTGGTTAAATTTAATCACACTGAGGATCTGGCTGAAGTTAATCACACTGAGGATCTGGTTGAATTTAAACTTTCAGAGGTTCTTGTTGAATTTAATGACACTGAGGATCTGGTTGTATTGAATCACACTGAGGGTCTGGCTAAAATTAAACGTCCAGACGATCTGGTTGAATTTATTCTCACTGAGGATCTGGTTGTATTTAATCACACTGAGGATCTGGTTGTATTTAATCACACTGAGGATCTGGCTAAATTTAAACTTTCAGAGGATCCGGTTATATTTAATCTCACTGAAGATCTGGTTGTATTTAATCACACTGAGGATCTGGCCTAATTTAAACGTTCAGAGGTTCTTGTTGAATTTAATCACACTGAAGATTTGGCTAAAATTAAACGTCCAGAGGATCTGGTTGAATTAAATCTCACTGAGGATCTGACTAAATATAATCTCACTGAGGATCTGGCTGAATTTAATCACATGGAGGATCTGGCTAAATATAATCTCACTGAGGATCTGGCTGAATTTTATCACATGGAGGATCTGGTTGCATTTAAACTCACAGAGGATCTGGTTGTATTTAATCACACTGAGGATCTGGATAAATTTAAACTTTCAGAGGATCTTGTTGAATTTATTCTCACTGAGGATCTGGTTGTATTGAATCACAATGAGGGTCTGGCTAAAATTAAAAGTCCAGAGGATCTGGTTGAATTTATTCTCACTGATGATCTGGTTGTATTTAATCACACTGAGGATCTGGCTACATTTAAACTTTCAGAGGATCTGAGTGAATTTAAAGTCACAGAGGAACTGGTTGAATTTATTCACACTGAGGATCTGGCTAAATTTAAACTTTCAGAGGATCTGGCTGAATTTAATCTCACTGAGGATCTGGTTGAATTTAATCACATGGAGGATCTGGTTGCATTTAAACTCTCAGAGGATCTGGCTGAATTTATTGTCACTGTGGATCTGGTTGTATATCAGCACAATGAGCATCTGGTTGTATTTAATCACAGTGAAGATCTGCCTAAATTTAAACTTCCAGAAGATCTGGTTAAATTTAATCACACTGAGGATCTGGTTGAATTTAAACTTTCAGAGGATCTGGTTATATTTAATATCACTGAAGATCTGGTTGTATTTAATCACACTGAGGATCTGCTTGGATTTATTCTCACTGAGGATCTGGTTGTATTTAATTACACTGTGGATCTGGTTGAATTTATTCACACTGAGGATCTGGCTGAAGTTAATGACACTGAGGATCTGGCTGAAGTTAATGACACTGAGGATCTGGTTGAATTTAAACTTTCAGAATATCTGGTTGTATTTAATCTCACTGAGGATCAGGCTAAATTTAAACTTTCAGAAGATCTGGTTATATTAAATCTCACTAAAGATCTGATTGTATTTAACCACACTGTGGATCTGGCTGAATTTAAACTTTCAGAAGATCTGGTTGTATTTAACCTCAATGAGGATCTGGCTAAATTTAAACTTTCAGAGGATCTGGCTAAATTTAAACTTTCAGAGAATCTGGTTATATTTAATCTCACTGAAGATCTGGTTGTATATAATCACACTGAAGATCTGGCTAAATTTAAACTTTCAGAGCATCTGGTTGAATTTATTCTCACTGTGGATCTGGTTGTATTTAAGCACAATGAGCATCTGGTTGAATTTAATCACACTGAGGGTCTGGCTAAATTTAAACTTCCAGAGGATCTTGCTAAATTCGAACTTTCAGAGGATCTGGTTATATTTAATATCACTGAAGATCTGGTAGAATTTATTCTCACTGAGGATCTGGTTGTATTTAATCACACTGTGGATCTGGTTGAATTTATTTACACTGAGGATCTGGCTGAAGTTAATGACACTGAGGATCTGGTTGAAATTAAACTTTCAGAAGATCTGGTTGTATATAATCTCACTGAGGATCTGGCTAAATTTAAACTTTCAGAGGATCCGGTTATATTTAATCTCACTGAAGATCTGGTTGTATTTAATCACACGGAGGATCTGGCCTAATTTAAACGTTCAGAGGTTCTTGTTGAATTTAATCACACTGAGGATCTGGTTGTATTGAATCACACTGAGGGTCTGGCTAAAATTAAACGTCCAGAGGATCTGGTTGAATTTAATCTCACTGAGGATCTGACTAAATATAATCTCACTGAGGATCTGGCTGAATTTAAACTCACAGAGGATCTGGTTGCATTTAAACTCACAGAGGATCTGGTTGTATTTAATCACACTGAGGATCTGGCTGAATTTAATCTCACTGAGGATCTGGCTGAAGTAAATGACACTGAGGATCTGGTTGAATTTATTCTCACTGTGGATCTGGTTGTATTTAACCAGAATGAGCATCTGGTTGTATTTAATCACACTGAAGACCTACGTAAATTTAAACTTCCAGAAGATCTGGTTGAATTTAATCACACCGGTGGTCTGGCTAAATTTAAATTTCCAGAGGATCTGGCTAAATTTGAAATTTCAGTGGATCTGGTTATATTTAATATCACTGAAGATCTGGTTGTATTTAATCACACTGAGGATCTGGTTGAAATTATTCTCACTGAAGATCTGGTTGTATTTAATCACACTGTGGATCTGGTTGAATTTATTCACACTGAGGATCTGGCTGAACTTAATCTCACTGAGGATTTGGCTGAAGTTAATGATACTGATGATCTGGTTGAATTTAAACTTTCAGAGTATCCGGTTATATTTAATCTCACTGAGGATCTGGTTGTATTTAATCACACTGAAGATCTGCCTAAATTTAAACTTCCAGAAGATCTGGTTAAATTTAATCTCACTGAGGATCTGGCTAAATTTAAACTTTCAGAAGATCTGGTTATAATAAAGCTCACTAAAGAGCTGATTGTATTTAACCACACTGTAGATCTGGCTGAATTTAAACTTTGAGAAGATCTGGTTGTATTTAATCTCAATGAGGATCTGGCTAAATTTAAACTTTCAGAGGATCTGGCTAAATTTAAACTTTCAGAGAATCTGGTTATATTTAATCTCACTGAAGATCTGGTTGTATTTAATCACACTGAGGATCTGGCTAAATTTAAACTTTCAGAGCATCTGGTTGAATTTATTCTCACTGTGGATCTGGTTGTATTTAAGCACAATGAGCATCTGGTTGAATTTAATCACACTGAGGGTCTGGCCAAATTTAAACTTCCAGAGGATCTGGCTAAATTTGAACTTTCAGAGGATCTGTTTATATTTAACATCACTGAAGATCTGGTTGTATTTAATCACACTGAGGATCTGGTTGAATTTATTCTCACTGAGGATCTGGTTGTATTTAATCACACTGTGGATCTGGTTGAATTTATTCACACTGAGGATCTGGCTGACCTTAATCTCACTGAGGATTTGGCTGAAGTTAATGACACTGAGGATCTGGTAAAATTTAAACTTTCAGAAGATCTGGTTCTATTTAATCTCACTGAGGATCTGGCTAAATGTAAACTTTCAGAGGATCTTGTTGAATTTATTGTCACTGTGGATCTGGTTGTATTTCAGCACAATGAGCATCTGGATGTATTTAATCACACTGAAGATCTGCCTAAATTTAAACTTCCAGAAGATCTGGTTAAATTTAATCGCACTGAGGATCTGGTGGAATTTAAACATTCAGAAGATCTGGTTGTATTTAATCTCACTGAGGATCTGGCTAAATTTAAACTTTCAGAGGATCTGGATGAATTTAAAGTCACTGAGGATCCGTTTGAATTTATTCACACTGAGGATCTGGTTGTATTAAATCACACTGAGGATCTGGCTAAATTTAAATTTCAGAGGATCTGGATAATTTTAAACTTTCAGAGCATCTGGTTGAATTTATTCTCACTTTGGATCTGGTTGTATTTAAGCACAATGAGCATCTGGTTGTATTTAATCACACTGAAGATCTGCCTAAATTTAAAAATCCAGACGATCTGGTTAAATTTAATCACACTGAGGATCTGGCTGAAGTTAATCACACTGAGGATCTGGTTGAATTTAAACTTTCAGAGGTTCTTGTTGAATTTAATGACACTGAGGATCTGGTTGTATTGAATCACACTGAGGGTCTGGCTAAAATTAAACGTCCAGACGATCTGGTTGAATTTATTCTCACTGAGGATCTGGTTGTATTTAATCACACTGAGGATCTGGTTGTATTTAATCACACTGAGGATCTGGCTAAATTTAAACTTTCAGAGGATCTGGCTGAATTTAATCTCACTGAGGATGTCGCTGAATATAATCTCACTGAGGATCAGGCTGAATTTAATCACATGGAGAATCTGGTTGTATTTAAACTCTCAGAGGATCTGGTTGTATTTAATCACACTGAGGATCTGGATGAATTTAAACTTTCAGAAGATCTTGTTGAATTTATTGTCACTGTGCATCTGGTTGTATTTAAGCACAATGAGCATCTGGTTGTATTTAATCACACTGAAGATCTGCCTAAATTTAAACTTCCAGAAGATCTGGTTAAATTTAATCACACTGAGGATCTGGCTGAAGTTAATCACACTGAGGATCTGGTTGAATTTAAACTTTCAGAAGATCTAATTGTATTTAATCTAATTCAGGATCTGGCTAAAGTTAAACCTTCAGAGGATCTGGTTATATTTAATCTCACTGAGGATCTGGTTGTATTTAATCACACTGAGAGTCTGGCTAAATTTAAACTTTTAGAGGATCTGGTTGAATTTATTCACACTTTGGATCTGGCTGAATTTAATCTCACTGAGGATCTGGCTGAAGTAAATGACACTGAGGATCTGGTTGAATTTATTCTCACTGTGGATCTGGTTGTATTTAATCACACTGAGGTTCTGCGTAAATTTAAACTTCCAGAAGATCTGGCTAAATTTCAACTTTCAGTGGATCTGGTTATATTTAATATCACTGAAGATCTGGTTGTATTTAATCACACTGAGGATCTGGTTGAATTTATTCTCACTGAAGATCTGGTTGTATTTAATCACACTGTGGATCTGGTTGAATTTATTCACACTGAGGATCTGGCTGAACTTAATCTCACTGAGGATCTGGCTAAATTTAAACTTTCAGAGGATCCGGTTATATTTAATCTCACTGAAGATCTGGTTGTATTTAATCACACTGAGGATCTGGCCTAATTTAAACGTTCAGAGGTTCTTGTTGAATTTAATCACACTGAAGATTTGGCTAAAATTAAACGTCCAGAGGATCTGGTTGAATTAAATCTCACTGAGGATCTGACTAAATATAATCTCACTGAGGATCTGGCTGAATTTAATCACATGGAGGATCTGGCTAAATATAATCTCACTGAGGATCTGGCTGAATTTTATCACATGGAGGATCTGGTTGCATTTAAACTCACAGAGGATCTGGTTGTATTTAATCACACTGAGGATCTGGATAAATTTAAACTTTCAGAGGATCTTGTTGAATTTATTCTCACTGAGGATCTGGTTGTATTGAATCACAATGAGGGTCTGGCTAAAATTAAAAGTCCAGAGGATCTGGTTGAATTTATTCTCACTGATGATCTGGTTGTATTTAATCACACTGAGGATCTGGCTACATTTAAACTTTCAGAGGATCTGAGTGAATTTAAAGTCACAGAGGAACTGGTTGAATTTATTCACACTGAGGATCTGGCTAAATTTAAACTTTCAGAGGATCTGGCTGAATTTAATCTCACTGAGGATCTGGTTGAATTTAATCACATGGAGGATCTGGTTGCATTTAAACTCTCAGAGGATCTGGCTGAATTTATTGTCACTGTGGATCTGGTTGTATATCAGCACAATGAGCATCTGGTTGTATTTAATCACAGTGAAGATCTGCCTAAATTTAAACTTCCAGAAGATCTGGTTAAATTTAATCACACTGAGGATCTGGTTGAATTTAAACTTTCAGAGGATCTGGTTATATTTAATATCACTGAAGATCTGGTTGTATTTAATCACACTGAGGATCTGCTTGGATTTATTCTCACTGAGGATCTGGTTGTATTTAATTACACTGTGGATCTGGTTGAATTTATTCACACTGAGGATCTGGCTGAAGTTAATGACACTGAGGATCTGGCTGAAGTTAATGACACTGAGGATCTGGTTGAATTTAAACTTTCAGAATATCTGGTTGTATTTAATCTCACTGAGGATCAGGCTAAATTTAAACTTTCAGAAGATCTGGTTATATTAAATCTCACTAAAGATCTGATTGTATTGTTACGAAAACCCCGTAACCAGGTAACTTACCAGCAAAGATAGATGGATCAGCTGAGTCGGATGCTACTATTTTCAAACGTTTTATTCAATAAGGGCACAAACGTATGGTTAATACAAAACATTCAAATCGTCAAAACTCAATCTAAAACACCGGTGTAACCATAATCAATCAGAAATAAGCTCTTTCGTTGTCTAGGGTATATAATACTGAGTCCAATTGGAAATATAAAGAGTCACTCTGAAGTCTGCAGGCTTTTGGTTTCACGTGTTGGAGAGAGAGAGAGATAAAACGGAAAAACTTGCCCGAAACATCCATGGAATCAGGGGAGCGATCTTCCCCGTTGTTAGTTAAAAGCGATCTTCCGTTGGTTCCAGCCACAAACCCCGCATTCGGAATTTAACGCACGTGGCTTATTTCAAAATGGCTTCCCGTTCCCACGGGAAGCGTTATCGTGCTTCTTGGTGTCTCCTTGGTGCGTCTGAGGGTCGTCCTCTTTCAGACCCTTCTTTATACTGCCTCACGGGATCTCAGGTGTCAATCAGGTTGCAGGTGGTGCAATCTCTCTCTCAACCAGCCCACTTTGCCCGAGGGCTTTACAATGTCCCTGCGAGTTGGCACGTCTGCAGTCCCCAGGTGTCTCCTGAGAACAATGCCACAGTCACCAGCTTTTGTCCCAGTGGAATGTCTTTCCATTTCCTGTGTCCATTCAGCCTGTCTCTCTCTCTCTCTTGGGTCGTTGACCCCCCTTTTACTAGGGCTCTTGCAATTCTCACAAAGGAGGGGGCTGGTATCATAACACCTCCCCTCTTAAAAAGGTTTTTACCAGCGGTTAAAACCCAGAGTGGTACAGTCTTACAGAAATTTTGAATCTAATACAATACAGAAGCTTTTCTTTTCACTACAGAGTAATACAGTTATACATTCAAGTCAGCATCTAAACAGTTAACAAGTACCGTGCCCCTTTTCTTTAATACCTTACCCTACCGTGCCCTACATCGCATACTCAATTCAACACCTGGATAAACAATCCGCTAGCACATTATCACTCCCCTTTATGTGCTGGATCTTAATATCAAATTCTTGTAGCATCAGACTCCAGCTTAATAACCTTCTGTTTTTGTTTTTCATATTGTTCAAGAATACCAGCGGGTTGTGATCGGTATAGACCACTAGGGGTCTTTGCGCCGGACAAATGTACACTTCGAAATGTTGTATCGCTAACACAAGCGCTAACAATTCCTTTTCCACGGTAGAGTAATTCCTCTGGTGTCTATTGAACTTCCGAGAGAAATATGCTACCGGGTGCTCCACTCCATCCCCCGCTTGCTGCAATAGGACTGCTCCTGCCGCCTCATCGCTGGCGTCCGTGGCCAAGGAGAAGGGGGTTAACAGATCGGGCGCTTTTAACACCGGGTCATGGCACAGTACGGCTTTTAACTTTTCAAAGGCATTCTGACAAGAATGACCCCACTCAAATTTTTCCTCCTTCTGCAGTAATTTTGTAAGGGGGAGCGCAATGTCCGCAAAATTTTTACAGAATTTCCGATAGTATCCCACCATGCCCAGAAACCTCCTCAGGGCCCTTTTATTGGAGGGTACCGGGACCTCGGAAATAGCCCGGACCTTCGCCTGCACAGGGGCCAACTGCCCGTCTCCCACCACATACCCCAGATAGGTGATCGTGGCATGACCAAACTCACTCTTAGCGAGGTTTACAGTAAGGTGGGCTGCCGACATTCGGGTAAACAAACTTTCTACAGCCCCCAGATGCTCCTCCCAGGTGTCATTCCAAACTACCACATCGTCAAGATAAGCCTTGGTGTGGGTTAACCCCTTTATCACAGCGACTATCATCCGCTGAAATGTCCCTGGGGCATTTTTCATCCCAAACGGCATAACGTTGTACTCGTACAACCCAGACGGAGTGACAAAGGCTGAAATCTCTCGAGCCCGGTCCGTTAAAGGAACGCACCAGTACCCCTTTAGCAAGTCAATTTTTGTGATGTACCTTGCCTTCCCCAGTTGATCAATGCAATCATCCACCCGGGGAAGAGGGTAAGCATCGGTCTGGGTAACCGCGTTGACCTTCCGATAATCGGTACAGAATCGTATGGTCCCGTCCGGCTTTGGGACAACCACGCAAGGAGAAGCCCACGCGGATGAGGATTCGCGGATTATCCCAGCAACTAGCATATGTTCAATCTCCTTCTCTACCAGCTGGCTTTTCTCAGGATTCATCCGATAAGGGGCTTGTTTAATAGGTTGGGTTGAGGTAGCTATCACATCATGTTGTGTCCCATTACACCTTCGGGGAACATCTGGGCATAAGTCTGCATGCCGGTTAACGAGCTGTATTACCTGCTCCCGCTGTTCAGGCTTTAAGTGGCCAACTTTACCCGCAAGATTTGCCAATACGACAGAGTTCTCTAATCTGGTAGGGACTATACCTATCTTGTCGAACCGTTCTGGTTCCTCCTTACCGTCCCCCCCAACTTCATCGGCTTTCATAGCCGCGCCAACAACCGGGGGGGTGGGTTCGTGATACCCTTTTATCATGTTCACGTGAACTAACTGGGTCGGCTTTCGTCGGTCGGGGGTTTCGATCACGTAATTCAGCGAGTCTATTTTCTTACGCACTGTATATGGTCCTTGAAACCTCGCCCCCAGAGGGTGAGTAGCTACCGGGAATAGGACCAGGACCCGGTCGCCCACGTGAAACTCTCGTTCTCTCGCTCTCTGGTTATACCACTGACCCATCTTTTCCTGAGAGGCTTTAAGGTTTTCGTTTGCCCAGGCGCATACTTGACGCAGTCTTTCCCGGAATTTCAGCACATAGTCGACCACACTGACTTGGGCGGTCGGGTTAGACCATTTTTCTTTCAGTAGGGTTAGGGGTCCCCTGGGCCTGTGACCGAAAACCAGTTCAAACGGACTGAACCCCAGGGAGCACTGGACTGTATCCCTTACGGCAAATAACAAAAGGGGTAAAGCCTCATCCCAGTCTCGAACGTTCTCCTGGCAATAAGCTTTAAGCATGGTCTTTAGGGTAGCGTGGAACCTTTCCAACGCTCCCTGTGACTCCGGGTGGTACGCAGAGGCCATAATCTGCTTCACTCCTAGCTGGGTCATCATCTGCCGAAATGTGCTCGACGTGAATGTACTTCCCTGGTCTGATTGTATCTCCTTGGGCAGCCCCACGGTGGTAAAGAATTTGATAAGGGCCTTCACCACCGCAGAGGTCCTAATACTACCCAGAGGCACGGCCTCGGGAAATCGTGTAGCGGCACACATCAGGGTCATGATATACTGCCGCCCACTCGCAGTTTTAGGTAAGGGTCCCACAAAATCCACAATGACTCGGGAGAAAGGCTCCTCACATGCGGGAATAGGTCGGAGGGGGGCCTTAGGGATAACTTGATTCGGCTTACCCACCACCTGGCAGGTATGACATCTTTTACAATACTCAGTAACATCTTTCCTCAGATTGGGCCAATAGAATTCCCTCTGAACCCGCTCTACGGTCTTCTTTATTCCCAAATGCCCGCCTAAAGGTCCCTTATGGGCTAAGTCAAGAATGTCGTTCCGATATACTTTCGGGACTACTATCTGACGTAGCACCGCCCAGTCCTCATCGGCCTGCACCGCAGGGGGTCTCCACTTCCTCATCAACACCCCCTCCTGGAGATAATAACCCTCTGGCTCTGCCTCCAGTTCAGTCTCGGAGAGAACCGACTCTCTCAAGGATACCAGCTCCTCGTCACCATTCTGTTCCCGTACAAACTCTCTTCTGGCTAAGGACCGGTCTACCTCCTCTCTATTTCCCACTCGTTCCTCCCTACTCTCCGTTTTCCCTTCCTCGGACTCTCGTTGGTACAGAGTCGGTATAAAAGTTTCGGCCAAATCAAAACTGGCCAGATTCCACCCGCTCTCTGTCTCAGCGGCCCTTTTCGACATGCTGCGAGTGACCGCGCATGCGGGATAGAATTTTTTTTCTGAGGGAGGGTCTTCAACTCTCACGGGCTGGGTGGTCAGCTTCACGGCGGCACCCATCTTCCCACCCGCTAGGTCGTTACCCAGAAGGACGTCCACTCCTTCTCCTGGCAATTCCGGCAGGACCCCCAGATCTACTGGTCCCGACACCAACTCACAATCTAGAAAGACCCTATGCAAAGGCACGACCTCGGTTCGGTTCCCGATACCTCTAAGGGCTACCTCCCCCGTGCGAGGGCCGAATTTTAACACATTACGGCTAATTAACGATAGTTCCGCCCCCGTGTCTCTCCAAATTCGTACGGGAATTGGGGGGTCCCCTTCCTTCAAAGCCACGGTTCCTTCGGACCTAAATGTCTCCCGCCCCTCCTGTATTCCATCTGTCTGGGGCCTGCTTGTCGATTTTCGGATCGACGCAACACAGCCTATGGAAATAGCTGCTTTCCCTCGTTCCGACTCCTTCCTCGGAGCAGTGCATTTTGATGCAATATGTCCCACCTTTCCACAATTAAAACAGTTGAAACCAGGAGATCTCCAGGTTTCTTGTCTGTTATCCTCACTTTTTGTGCTAGCTCCCGGTGGAGTTTCTCCCTTAGCCGGCGGACTGTCCCTACCGTTCCGACGGTCTCTCGGGTAACTTTTTGGCGAGGAAAACTTTGTCTTGTGGGTTAGGGCATATTCATCTGCGAGCCTAGCCATCTCTGAGATGGACTGATTCGTCCTCTCATTTAAATACATTCGGATCTCTTCCGGAACGCAACTTTTAAATTCCTCAATCAAAACTAGCTCCCTGAGACGCCCATAGTCCTCGGCCACCTTTTCAGCTGTGCACCAACGATTCAAGAGCACACCCTTCTCATGGGCTAGCTCGGTATACGTTTGATTCCACCCTCTTTTTAAATTTCGGAACCTTTGTCTATACGCCTCAGGTACTAACTCGTAACCTCGGAGAATGGCCTCCTTTACTTGATCATAATTCCCGTCCCTTTCTGTGGGCAGCGCGGCATATACCCGCTGTGCTTTTCCTCGTAACACACTTTGTAACAACGCCACCCATTGCTCTCTGGGCCACTGCTGATTCTCTGCCACCTTTTCAAAGAGCAAGAAATAACTATCAACATCCGTCTCCTCGAACGGGGGGACCAACCTCAACGCCCGACTAATATCAAACCCCTCTTTCTCTCCCCCTTGAGTTCTTCGCTCTTGTTTTCGCCTGTCCAGCTCCAATTCATAGTTCCTCTGTTTCTCTCTCTCTTCTGCTTCTAGCTGCTTTAGTTTGAACACCTGCTCTCTTTCCCTCTCGGCTTCTCTTGCCCTCTCGGCTTCTCTTGCCCTCTCGGCTTCTCTTGCCCTCTCGGCTCTCTCGGCTTCTCTCTCTGCAGCCTTCTGAGCTGCGTCTATTTCTAGCTGCTTTATTTTAAACTCATGTTCCAGCCTTGCTTTCTCCAACTCTGCCTGATTTGTCCCACTCACTAATCTCCTTTCGGGAATATTTTCCAAATCCTCAGCTGTAAACACCTTCTTCCCAACGTAGTGCTGTTGTATGACCCTTAGCACTTCCTGCTTTTTCATTGCTGGCTTCACCGCTGTGAGGTCTAAGGCCTGCGCCAAACTTACTAAGTCTGATTTTGTAGCCTTCCCTAGCGCCTCTACCGTCGGGTTTCTCATGAATTCACCCACATCCATCTTTGCTGGTTTCCCGTCTGACTACCTGCGTAACCAGATTTAAGTTTGGACTTACAGCCCGATTCACTGACCTCCCCCCTTTTTGGTGTCAAATCCCGAGACGAGAACCCCACTTGTTACGAAAACCCCGTAACCAGGTAACTTACCAGCAAAGATAGATGGATCAGCTGAGTCGGATGCTACTATTTTCAAACGTTTTATTCAATAAGGGCACAAACGTATGGTTAATACAAAACATTCAAATCGTCAAAACTCAATCTAAAACACCGGTGTAACCATAATCAATCAGAAATAAGCTCTTTCGTTGTCTAGGGTATATAATACTGAGTCCAATTGGAAATATAAAGAGACTCTGAAGTCTGCAGGCTTTTGGTTTCACGTGTTGGAGAGAGAGAGAGATAAAACGGAAAAACTTGCCCGAAACATCCATGGAATCAGGGGAGCGATCTTCCCCGTTGTTAGTTAAAAGCGATCTTCCGTTGGTTCCAGCCACAAACCCCGCATTCGGAATTTAACGCACGTGGCTTATTTCAAAATGGCTTCCCGTTCCCACGGGAAGCGTTATCGTGCTTCTTGGTGTCTCCTTGGTGCGTCTGAGGGTCGTCCTCTTTCAGACCCTTCTTTATACTGCCTCACGGGATCTCAGGTGTCAATCAGGTTGCAGGTGGTGCAATCTCTCTCTCAACCAGCCCACTTTGCCCGAGGGCTTTACAATGTCCCTGCGAGTTGGCACGTCTGCAGTCCCCAGGTGTCTCCTGAGAACAATGCCACAGTCACCAGCTTTTGTCCCAGTGGAATGTCTTTCCATTTCCTGTGTCCATTCAGCCTGTCTCTCTCTCTCTCTTGGGTCGTTGACCCCCCTTTTACTAGGGCTCTTGCAATTCTCACAAAGGAGGGGGCTGGTATCATAACAGTATTTAACCACACTGTGGATCTGGCTGAATTTAAACTTTCAGAAGATCTGGTTGTATTTAACCTCAATGAGGATCTGGCTAAATTTAAACTTTCAGAGGATCTGGCTAAATTTAAACTTTCAGAGAATCTGGTTATATTTAATCTCACTGAAGATCTGGTTGTATATAATCACACTGAAGATCTGGCTAAATTTAAACTTTCAGAGCATCTGGTTGAATTTATTCTCACTGTGGATCTGGTTGTATTTAAGCACAATGAGCATCTGGTTGAATTTAATCACACTGAGGGTCTGGCTAAATTTAAACTTCCAGAGGATCTTGCTAAATTCGAACTTTCAGAGGATCTGGTTATATTTAATATCACTGAAGATCTGGTAGAATTTATTCTCACTGAGGATCTGGTTGTATTTAATCACACTGTGGATCTGGTTGAATTTATTTACACTGAGGATCTGGCTGAAGTTAATGACACTGAGGATCTGGTTGAAATTAAACTTTCAGAAGATCTGGTTGTATATAAACTCACTGAGGATCTGGCTAAATTTAAACTTTCAGAGGATCCGGTTATATTTAATCTCACTGAAGATCTGGTTGTATTTAATCACACGGAGGATCTGGCCTAATTTAAACGTTCAGAGGTTCTTGTTGAATTTAATCACACTGAGGATCTGGTTGTATTGAATCACACTGAGGGTCTGGCTAAAATTAAACGTCCAGAGGATCTGGTTGAATTTAATCTCACTGAGGATCTGACTAAATATAATCTCACTGAGGATCTGGCTGAATTTAAACTCACAGAGGATCTGGTTGCATTTAAACTCACAGAGGATCTGGTTGTATTTAATCACACTGAGGATCTGGATAAATTTAAACTTTCAGAGGATCTGGTTGAATTTATTCACACTTTGGATCTGGCTGAATTTAATCTCACTGAGGATCTGGCTGAAGTAAATGACACTGAGGATCTGGTTGAATTTATTCTCACTGTGGATCTGGTTGTATTTAACCAGAATGAGCATCTGGTTGTATTTAATCACACTGAAGACCTACGTAAATTTAAACTTCCAGAAGATCTGGTTGAATTTAATCACACCGGTGGTCTGGCTAAATTTAAATTTCCAGAGGATCTGGCTAAATTTGAAATTTCAGTGGATCTGGTTATATTTAATATCACTGAAGATCTGGTTGTATTTAATCACACTGAGGATCTGGTTGAAATTATTCTCACTGAAGATCTGGTTGTATTTAATCACACTGTGGATCTGGTTGAATTTATTCACACTGAGGATCTGGCTGAACTTAATCTCACTGAGGATTTGGCTGAAGTTAATGATACTGATGATCTGGTTGAATTTAAACTTTCAGAGTATCCGGTTATATTTAATCTCACTGAGGATCTGGTTGTATTTAATCACACTGAAGATCTGCCTAAATTTAAACTTCCAGAAGATCTGGTTAAATTTAATCTCACTGAGGATCTGGCTAAATTTAAACTTTCAGAAGATCTGGTTATAATAAAGCTCACTAAAGAGCTGATTGTATTTAACCACACTGTAGATCTGGCTGAATTTAAACTTTGAGAAGATCTGGTTGTATTTAATCTCAATGAGGATCTGGCTAAATTTAAACTTTCAGAGGATCTGGCTAAATTTAAACTTTCAGAGAATCTGGTTATATTTAATCTCACTGAAGATCTGGTTGTATTTAATCACACTGAGGATCTGGCTAAATTTAAACTTTCAGAGCATCTGGTTGAATTTATTCTCACTGTGGATCTGGTTGTATTTAAGCACAATGAGCATCTGGTTGAATTTAATCACACTGAGGGTCTGGCCAAATTTAAACTTCCAGAGGATCTGGCTAAATTTGAACTTTCAGAGGATCTGTTTATATTTAACATCACTGAAGATCTGGTTGTATTTAATCACACTGAGGATCTGGTTGAATTTATTCTCACTGAGGATCTGGTTGTATTTAATCACACTGTGGATCTGGTTGAATTTATTCACACTGAGGATCTGGCTGACCTTAATCTCACTGAGGATTTGGCTGAAGTTAATGACACTGAGGATCTGGTAAAATTTAAACTTTCAGAAGATCTGGTTCTATTTAATCTCACTGAGGATCTGGCTAAATGTAAACTTTCAGAGGATCTTGTTGAATTTATTGTCACTGTGGATCTGGTTGTATTTCAGCACAATGAGCATCTGGATGTATTTAATCACACTGAAGATCTGCCTAAATTTAAACTTCCAGAAGATCTGGTTAAATTTAATCGCACTGAGGATCTGGTGGAATTTAAACATTCAGAAGATCTGGTTGTATTTAATCTCACTGAGGATCTGGCTAAATTTAAACTTTCAGAGGATCTGGATGAATTTAAAGTCACTGAGGATCCGTTTGAATTTATTCACACTGAGGATCTGGTTGTATTAAATCACACTGAGGATCTGGCTAAATTTAAATTTCAGAGGATCTGGATAATTTTAAACTTTCAGAGCATCTGGTTGAATTTATTCTCACTTTGGATCTGGTTGTATTTAAGCACAATGAGCATCTGGTTGTATTTAATCACACTGAAGATCTGCCTAAATTTAAAAATCCAGACGATCTGGTTAAATTTAATCACACTGAGGATCTGGCTGAAGTTAATCACACTGAGGATCTGGTTGAATTTAAACTTTCAGAGGTTCTTGTTGAATTTAATGACACTGAGGATCTGGTTGTATTGAATCACACTGAGGGTCTGGCTAAAATTAAACGTCCAGACGATCTGGTTGAATTTATTCTCACTGAGGATCTGGTTGTATTTAATCACACTGAGGATCTGGTTGTATTTAATCACACTGAGGATCTGGCTAAATTTAAACTTTCAGAGGATCTGGCTGAATTTAATCTCACTGAGGATGTCGCTGAATATAATCTCACTGAGGATCAGGCTGAATTTAATCACATGGAGAATCTGGTTGTATTTAAACTCTCAGAGGATCTGGTTGTATTTAATCACACTGAGGATCTGGATGAATTTAAACTTTCAGAAGATCTTGTTGAATTTATTGTCACTGTGCATCTGGTTGTATTTAAGCACAATGAGCATCTGGTTGTATTTAATCACACTGAAGATCTGCCTAAATTTAAACTTCCAGAAGATCTGGTTAAATTTAATCACACTGAGGATCTGGCTGAAGTTAATCACACTGAGGATCTGGTTGAATTTAAACTTTCAGAAGATCTAATTGTATTTAATCTAATTCAGGATCTGGCTAAAGTTAAACCTTCAGAGGATCTGGTTATATTTAATCTCACTGAGGATCTGGTTGTATTTAATCACACTGAGAGTCTGGCTAAATTTAAACTTTTAGAGGATCTGGTTGAATTTATTCACACTTTGGATCTGGCTGAATTTAATCTCACTGAGGATCTGGCTGAAGTAAATGACACTGAGGATCTGGTTGAATTTATTCTCACTGTGGATCTGGTTGTATTTAATCACACTGAGGTTCTGCGTAAATTTAAACTTCCAGAAGATCTGGCTAAATTTCAACTTTCAGTGGATCTGGTTATATTTAATATCACTGAAGATCTGGTTGTATTTAATCACACTGAGGATCTGGTTGAATTTATTCTCACTGAAGATCTGGTTGTATTTAATCACACTGTGGATCTGGTTGAATTTATTCACACTGAGGATCTGGCTGAACTTAATCTCACTGAGGATCTGGCTAAATTTAAACTTTCAGAGGATCCGGTTATATTTAATCTCACTGAAGATCTGGCTGAAGTTAATCACACTGAGGATCTGGTTGAATTTAAACTTTCAGAAGATCTAATTGTATTTAATCTAATTCAGGATCTGGCTAAAGTTAAACCTTCAGAGGATCTGGTTATATTTAATCTCACTGAGGATCTGGTTGTATTTAATCACACTGAGAGTCTGGCTAAATTTAAACTTTTAGAGGATCTGGTTGAATTTATTCACACTTTGGATCTGGCTGAATTTAATCTCACTGAGGATCTGGCTGAAGTAAATGACACTGAGGATCTGGTTGAATTTATTCTCACTGTGGATCTGGTTGTATTTAATCACACTGAGGTTCTGCGTAAATTTAAACTTCCAGAAGATCTGGCTAAATTTCAACTTTCAGTGGATCTGGTTATATTTAATATCACTGAAGATCTGGTTGTATTTAATCACACTGAGGATCTGGTTGAATTTATTCTCACTGAAGATCTGGTTGTATTTAATCACACTGTGGATCTGGTTGAATTTATTCACACTGAGGATCTGGCTGAACTTAATCTCACTGAGGATCTGGCTAAATTTAAACTTTCAGAGGATCCGGTTATATTTAATCTCACTGAAGATCTGGTTGTATTTAATCACACTGAGGATCTGGCCTAATTTAAACGTTCAGAGGTTCTTGTTGAATTTAATCACACTGAAGATTTGGCTAAAATTAAACGTCCAGAGGATCTGGTTGAATTAAATCTCACTGAGGATCTGACTAAATATAATCTCACTGAGGATCTGGCTGAATTTAATCACATGGAGGATCTGGCTAAATATAATCTCACTGAGGATCTGGCTGAATTTTATCACATGGAGGATCTGGTTGCATTTAAACTCACAGAGGATCTGGTTGTATTTAATCACACTGAGGATCTGGATAAATTTAAACTTTCAGAGGATCTTGTTGAATTTATTCTCACTGAGGATCTGGTTGTATTGAATCACAATGAGGGTCTGGCTAAAATTAAAAGTCCAGAGGATCTGGTTGAATTTATTCTCACTGATGATCTGGTTGTATTTAATCACACTGAGGATCTGGCTACATTTAAACTTTCAGAGGATCTGAGTGAATTTAAAGTCACAGAGGAACTGGTTGAATTTATTCACACTGAGGATCTGGCTAAATTTAAACTTTCAGAGGATCTGGCTGAATTTAATCTCACTGAGGATCTGGTTGAATTTAATCACATGGAGGATCTGGTTGCATTTAAACTCTCAGAGGATCTGGCTGAATTTATTGTCACTGTGGATCTGGTTGTATATCAGCACAATGAGCATCTGGTTGTATTTAATCACAGTGAAGATCTGCCTAAATTTAAACTTCCAGAAGATCTGGTTAAATTTAATCACACTGAGGATCTGGTTGAATTTAAACTTTCAGAGGATCTGGTTATATTTAATATCACTGAAGATCTGGTTGTATTTAATCACACTGAGGATCTGCTTGGATTTATTCTCACTGAGGATCTGGTTGTATTTAATTACACTGTGGATCTGGTTGAATTTATTCACACTGAGGATCTGGCTGAAGTTAATGACACTGAGGATCTGGCTGAAGTTAATGACACTGAGGATCTGGTAAAATTTAAACTTTCAGAAGATCTGGTTCTATTTAATCTCACTGAGGATCTGGCTAAATGTAAACTTTCAGAGGATCTTGTTGAATTTATTGTCACTGTGGATCTGGTTGTATTTCAGCACAATGAGCATCTGGATGTATTTAATCACACTGAAGATCTGCCTAAATTTAAACTTCCAGAAGATCTGGTTAAATTTAATCGCACTGAGGATCTGGTGGAATTTAAACATTCAGAAGATCTGGTTGTATTTAATCTCACTGAGGATCTGGCTAAATTTAAACTTTCAGAGGATCTGGATGAATTTAAAGTCACTGAGGATCCGTTTGAATTTATTCACACTGAGGATCTGGTTGTATTAAATCACACTGAGGATCTGGCTAAATTTAAATTTCAGAGGATCTGGATAATTTTAAACTTTCAGAGCATCTGGTTGAATTTATTCTCACTTTGGATCTGGTTGTATTTAAGCACAATGAGCATCTGGTTGTATTTAATCACACTGAAGATCTGCCTAAATTTAAAAATCCAGACGATCTGGTTAAATTTAATCACACTGAGGATCTGGCTGAAGTTAATCACACTGAGGATCTGGTTGAATTTAAACTTTCAGAGGTTCTTGTTGAATTTAATGACACTGAGGATCTGGTTGTATTGAATCACACTGAGGGTCTGGCTAAAATTAAACGTCCAGACGATCTGGTTGAATTTATTCTCACTGAGGATCTGGTTGTATTTAATCACACTGAGGATCTGGTTGTATTTAATCACACTGAGGATCTGGCTAAATTTAAACTTTCAGAGGATCTGGCTGAATTTAATCTCACTGAGGATGTCGCTGAATATAATCTCACTGAGGATCAGGCTGAATTTAATCACATGGAGAATCTGGTTGTATTTAAACTCTCAGAGGATCTGGTTGTATTTAATCACACTGAGGATCTGGATGAATTTAAACTTTCAGAAGATCTTGTTGAATTTATTGTCACTGTGCATCTGGTTGTATTTAAGCACAATGAGCATCTGGTTGTATTTAATCACACTGAAGATCTGCCTAAATTTAAACTTCCAGAAGATCTGGTTAAATTTAATCACACTGAGGATCTGGCTGAAGTTAATCACACTGAGGATCTGGTTGAATTTAAACTTTCAGAAGATCTAATTGTATTTAATCTAATTCAGGATCTGGCTAAAGTTAAACCTTCAGAGGATCTGGTTATATTTAATCTCACTGAGGATCTGGTTGTATTTAATCACACTGAGAGTCTGGCTAAATTTAAACTTTTAGAGGATCTGGTTGAATTTATTCACACTTTGGATCTGGCTGAATTTAATCTCACTGAGGATCTGGCTGAAGTAAATGACACTGAGGATCTGGTTGAATTTATTCTCACTGTGGATCTGGTTGTATTTAATCACACTGAGGTTCTGCGTAAATTTAAACTTCCAGAAGATCTGGCTAAATTTCAACTTTCAGTGGATCTGGTTATATTTAATATCACTGAAGATCTGGTTGTATTTAATCACACTGAGGATCTGGTTGAATTTATTCTCACTGAAGATCTGGTTGTATTTAATCACACTGTGGATCTGGTTGAATTTATTCACACTGAGGATCTGGCTGAACTTAATCTCACTGAGGATCTGGCTAAATTTAAACTTTCAGAGGATCCGGTTATATTTAATCTCACTGAAGATCTGGCTGAAGTTAATCACACTGAGGATCTGGTTGAATTTAAACTTTCAGAAGATCTAATTGTATTTAATCTAATTCAGGATCTGGCTAAAGTTAAACCTTCAGAGGATCTGGTTATATTTAATCTCACTGAGGATCTGGTTGTATTTAATCACACTGAGAGTCTGGCTAAATTTAAACTTTTAGAGGATCTGGTTGAATTTATTCACACTTTGGATCTGGCTGAATTTAATCTCACTGAGGATCTGGCTGAAGTAAATGACACTGAGGATCTGGTTGAATTTATTCTCACTGTGGATCTGGTTGTATTTAATCACACTGAGGTTCTGCGTAAATTTAAACTTCCAGAAGATCTGGCTAAATTTCAACTTTCAGTGGATCTGGTTATATTTAATATCACTGAAGATCTGGTTGTATTTAATCACACTGAGGATCTGGTTGAATTTATTCTCACTGAAGATCTGGTTGTATTTAATCACACTGTGGATCTGGTTGAATTTATTCACACTGAGGATCTGGCTGAACTTAATCTCACTGAGGATCTGGCTAAATTTAAACTTTCAGAGGATCCGGTTATATTTAATCTCACTGAAGATCTGGTTGTATTTAATCACACTGAGGATCTGGCCTAATTTAAACGTTCAGAGGTTCTTGTTGAATTTAATCACACTGAAGATTTGGCTAAAATTAAACGTCCAGAGGATCTGGTTGAATTAAATCTCACTGAGGATCTGACTAAATATAATCTCACTGAGGATCTGGCTGAATTTAATCACATGGAGGATCTGGCTAAATATAATCTCACTGAGGATCTGGCTGAATTTTATCACATGGAGGATCTGGTTGCATTTAAACTCACAGAGGATCTGGTTGTATTTAATCACACTGAGGATCTGGATAAATTTAAACTTTCAGAGGATCTTGTTGAATTTATTCTCACTGAGGATCTGGTTGTATTGAATCACAATGAGGGTCTGGCTAAAATTAAAAGTCCAGAGGATCTGGTTGAATTTATTCTCACTGATGATCTGGTTGTATTTAATCACACTGAGGATCTGGCTACATTTAAACTTTCAGAGGATCTGAGTGAATTTAAAGTCACAGAGGAACTGGTTGAATTTATTCACACTGAGGATCTGGCTAAATTTAAACTTTCAGAGGATCTGGCTGAATTTAATCTCACTGAGGATCTGGTTGAATTTAATCACATGGAGGATCTGGTTGCATTTAAACTCTCAGAGGATCTGGCTGAATTTATTGTCACTGTGGATCTGGTTGTATATCAGCACAATGAGCATCTGGTTGTATTTAATCACAGTGAAGATCTGCCTAAATTTAAACTTCCAGAAGATCTGGTTAAATTTAATCACACTGAGGATCTGGTTGAATTTAAACTTTCAGAGGATCTGGTTATATTTAATATCACTGAAGATCTGGTTGTATTTAATCACACTGAGGATCTGCTTGGATTTATTCTCACTGAGGATCTGGTTGTATTTAATTACACTGTGGATCTGGTTGAATTTATTCACACTGAGGATCTGGCTGAAGTTAATGACACTGAGGATCTGGCTGAAGTTAATGACACTGAGGATCTGGTTGAATTTAAACTTTCAGAATATCTGGTTGTATTTAATCTCACTGAGGATCAGGCTAAATTTAAACTTTCAGAAGATCTGGTTATATTAAATCTCACTAAAGATCTGATTGTATTTAACCACACTGTGGATCTGGCTGAATTTAAACTTTCAGAAGATCTGGTTGTATTTAACCTCAATGAGGATCTGGCTAAATTTAAACTTTCAGAGGATCTGGCTAAATTTAAACTTTCAGAGAATCTGGTTATATTTAATCTCACTGAAGATCTGGTTGTATATAATCACACTGAAGATCTGGCTAAATTTAAACTTTCAGAGCATCTGGTTGAATTTATTCTCACTGTGGATCTGGTTGTATTTAAGCACAATGAGCATCTGGTTGAATTTAATCACACTGAGGGTCTGGCTAAATTTAAACTTCCAGAGGATCTTGCTAAATTCGAACTTTCAGAGGATCTGGTTATATTTAATATCACTGAAGATCTGGTAGAATTTATTCTCACTGAGGATCTGGTTGTATTTAATCACACTGTGGATCTGGTTGAATTTATTTACACTGAGGATCTGGCTGAAGTTAATGACACTGAGGATCTGGCTGAAGTTAATGACACTGAGGATCTGGTTGAAATTAAACTTTCAGAAGATCTGGTTGTATATAATCTCACTGAGGATCTGGCTAAATTTAAACTTTCAGAGGATCCGGTTATATTTAATCTCACTGAAGATCTGGTTGTATTTAATCACACGGAGGATCTGGCCTAATTTAAACGTTCAGAGGTTCTTGTTGAATTTAATCACACTGAGGATCTGGTTGTATTGAATCACACTGAGGGTCTGGCTAAAATTAAACGTCCAGAGGATCTGGTTGAATTTAATCTCACTGAGGATCTGACTAAATATAATCTCACTGAGGATCTGGCTGAATTTAAACTCACAGAGGATCTGGTTGCATTTAAACTCACAGAGGATCTGGTTGTATTTAATCACACTGAGGATCTGGATAAATTTAAACTTTCAGAGGATCTGGTTGAATTTATTCACACTTTGGATCTGGCTGAATTTAATCTCACTGAGGATCTGGCTGAAGTAAATGACACTGAGGATCTGGTTGAATTTATTCTCACTGTGGATCTGGTTGTATTTAACCAGAATGAGCATCTGGTTGTATTTAATCACACTGAGGTTCTGCGTAAATTTAAACTTCCAGAAGATCTGGCTAAATTTCAACTTTCAGTGGATCTGGTTATATTTAATATCACTGAAGATCTGGTTGTATTTAATCACACTGAGGATCTGGTTGAATTTATTCTCACTGAAGATCTGGTTGTATTTAATCACACTGTGGATCTGGTTGAATTTATTCACACTGAGGATCTGGCTGAACTTAATCTCACTGAGGATCTGGCTAAATTTAAACTTTCAGAGGATCCGGTTATATTTAATCTCACTGAAGATCTGGTTGTATTTAATCACACTGAGGATCTGGCCTAATTTAAACGTTCAGAGGTTCTTGTTGAATTTAATCACACTGAAGATTTGGCTAAAATTAAACGTCCAGAGGATCTGGTTGAATTAAATCTCACTGAGGATCTGACTAAATATAATCTCACTGAGGATCTGGCTGAATTTAATCACATGGAGGATCTGGCTAAATATAATCTCACTGAGGATCTGGCTGAATTTTATCACATGGAGGATCTGGTTGCATTTAAACTCACAGAGGATCTGGTTGTATTTAATCACACTGAGGATCTGGATAAATTTAAACTTTCAGAGGATCTTGTTGAATTTATTCTCACTGAGGATCTGGTTGTATTGAATCACAATGAGGGTCTGGCTAAAATTAAAAGTCCAGAGGATCTGGTTGAATTTATTCTCACTGATGATCTGGTTGTATTTAATCACACTGAGGATCTGGCTACATTTAAACTTTCAGAGGATCTGAGTGAATTTAAAGTCACAGAGGAACTGGTTGAATTTATTCACACTGAGGATCTGGCTAAATTTAAACTTTCAGAGGATCTGGCTGAATTTAATCTCACTGAGGATCTGGTTGAATTTAATCACATGGAGGATCTGGTTGCATTTAAACTCTCAGAGGATCTGGCTGAATTTATTGTCACTGTGGATCTGGTTGTATATCAGCACAATGAGCATCTGGTTGTATTTAATCACAGTGAAGATCTGCCTAAATTTAAACTTCCAGAAGATCTGGTTAAATTTAATCACACTGAGGATCTGGTTGAATTTAAACTTTCAGAGGATCTGGTTATATTTAATATCACTGAAGATCTGGTTGTATTTAATCACACTGAGGATCTGCTTGGATTTATTCTCACTGAGGATCTGGTTGTATTTAATTACACTGTGGATCTGGTTGAATTTATTCACACTGAGGATCTGGCTGAAGTTAATGACACTGAGGATCTGGCTGAAGTTAATGACACTGAGGATCTGGTTGAATTTAAACTTTCAGAATATCTGGTTGTATTTAATCTCACTGAGGATCAGGCTAAATTTAAACTTTCAGAAGATCTGGTTATATTAAATCTCACTAAAGATCTGATTGTATTTAACCACACTGTGGATCTGGCTGAATTTAAACTTTCAGAAGATCTGGTTGTATTTAACCTCAATGAGGATCTGGCTAAATTTAAACTTTCAGAGGATCTGGCTAAATTTAAACTTTCAGAGAATCTGGTTATATTTAATCTCACTGAAGATCTGGTTGTATATAATCACACTGAAGATCTGGCTAAATTTAAACTTTCAGAGCATCTGGTTGAATTTATTCTCACTGTGGATCTGGTTGTATTTAAGCACAATGAGCATCTGGTTGAATTTAATCACACTGAGGGTCTGGCTAAATTTAAACTTCCAGAGGATCTTGCTAAATTCGAACTTTCAGAGGATCTGGTTATATTTAATATCACTGAAGATCTGGTAGAATTTATTCTCACTGAGGATCTGGTTGTATTTAATCACACTGTGGATCTGGTTGAATTTATTTACACTGAGGATCTGGCTGAAGTTAATGACACTGAGGATCTGGTTGAAATTAAACTTTCAGAAGATCTGGTTGTATATAATCTCACTGAGGATCTGGCTAAATTTAAACTTTCAGAGGATCCGGTTATATTTAATCTCACTGAAGATCTGGTTGTATTTAATCACACGGAGGATCTGGCCTAATTTAAACGTTCAGAGGTTCTTGTTGAATTTAATCACACTGAGGATCTGGTTGTATTGAATCACACTGAGGGTCTGGCTAAAATTAAATGTCCAGAGGATCTGGTTGAATTTAATCTCACTGAGGATCTGACTAAATATAATCTCACTGAGGATCTGGCTGAATTTAAACTCACAGAGGATCTGGTTGCATTTAAACTCACAGAGGATCTGGTTGTATTTAATCACACTGAGGATCTGGATAAATTTAAACTTTCAGAGGATCTGGTTGAATTTATTCACACTGAGGATCTGGCTGAAGTAAATGACACTGAGGATCTGGTTGAATTTATTCTCACTGTGGATCTGGTTGTATTTAACCAGAATGAGCATCTGGTTGTATTTAATCACACTGAAGACCTACGTAAATTTAAACTTCCAGAAGATCTGGTTGAATTTAATCACACCGGTGGTCTGGCTAAATTTAAATTTCCAGAGGATCTGGCTAAATTTGAAATTTCAGTGGATCTGGTTATATTTAATATCACTGAAGATCTGGTTGTATTTAATCACACTGAGGATCTGGTTGAAATTATTCTCACTGAAGATCTGGTTGTATTTAATCACACTGTGGATCTGGTTGAATTTATTCACACTGAGGATCTGGCTGAACTTAATCTCACTGAGGATTTGGCTGAAGTTAATGATACTGATGATCTGGTTGAATTTAAACTTTCAGAGTATCCGGTTATATTTAATCTCACTGAGGATCTGGTTGTATTTAATCACACTGAAGATCTGCCTAAATTTAAACTTCCAGAAGATCTGGTTAAATTTAATCTCACTGAGGATCTGGCTAAATTTAAACTTTCAGAAGATCTGGTTATAATAAAGCTCACTAAAGAGCTGATTGTATTTAACCACACTGTAGATCTGGCTGAATTTAAACTTTGAGAAGATCTGGTTGTATTTAATCTCAATGAGGATCTGGCTAAATTTAAACTTTCAGAGGATCTGGCTAAATTTAAACTTTCAGAGAATCTGGTTATATTTAATCTCACTGAAGATCTGGTTGTATTTAATCACACTGAGGATCTGGCTAAATTTAAACTTTCAGAGCATCTGGTTGAATTTATTCTCACTGTGGATCTGGTTGTATTTAAGCACAATGAGCATCTGGTTGAATTTAATCACACTGAGGGTCTGGCCAAATTTAAACTTCCAGAGGATCTGGCTAAATTTGAACTTTCAGAGGATCTGTTTATATTTAACATCACTGAAGATCTGGTTGTATTTAATCACACTGAGGATCTGGTTGAATTTATTCTCACTGAGGATCTGGTTGTATTTAATCACACTGTGGATCTGGTTGAATTTATTCACACTGAGGATCTGGCTGACCTTAATCTCACTGAGGATTTGGCTGAAGTTAATGACACTGAGGATCTGGTAAAATTTAAACTTTCAGAAGATCTGGTTCTATTTAATCTCACTGAGGATCTGGCTAAATGTAAACTTTCAGAGGATCTTGTTGAATTTATTGTCACTGTGGATCTGGTTGTATTTCAGCACAATGAGCATCTGGATGTATTTAATCACACTGAAGATCTGCCTAAATTTAAACTTCCAGAAGATCTGGTTAAATTTAATCGCACTGAGGATCTGGTGGAATTTAAACATTCAGAAGATCTGGTTGTATTTAATCTCACTGAGGATCTGGCTAAATTTAAACTTTCAGAGGATCTGGATGAATTTAAAGTCACTGAGGATCCGTTTGAATTTATTCACACTGAGGATCTGGTTGTATTAAATCACACTGAGGATCTGGCTAAATTTAAATTTCAGAGGATCTGGATAATTTTAAACTTTCAGAGCATCTGGTTGAATTTATTCTCACTTTGGATCTGGTTGTATTTAAGCACAATGAGCATCTGGTTGTATTTAATCACACTGAAGATCTGCCTAAATTTAAAAATCCAGACGATCTGGTTAAATTTAATCACACTGAGGATCTGGCTGAAGTTAATCACACTGAGGATCTGGTTGAATTTAAACTTTCAGAGGTTCTTGTTGAATTTAATGACACTGAGGATCTGGTTGTATTGAATCACACTGAGGGTCTGGCTAAAATTAAACGTCCAGACGATCTGGTTGAATTTATTCTCACTGAGGATCTGGTTGTATTTAATCACACTGAGGATCTGGTTGTATTTAATCACACTGAGGATCTGGCTAAATTTAAACTTTCAGAGGATCTGGCTGAATTTAATCTCACTGAGGATGTCGCTGAATATAATCTCACTGAGGATCAGGCTGAATTTAATCACATGGAGAATCTGGTTGTATTTAAACTCTCAGAGGATCTGGTTGTATTTAATCACACTGAGGATCTGGATGAATTTAAACTTTCAGAAGATCTTGTTGAATTTATTGTCACTGTGCATCTGGTTGTATTTAAGCACAATGAGCATCTGGTTGTATTTAATCACACTGAAGATCTGCCTAAATTTAAACTTCCAGAAGATCTGGTTAAATTTAATCACACTGAGGATCTGGCTGAAGTTAATCACACTGAGGATCTGGTTGAATTTAAACTTTCAGAAGATCTAATTGTATTTAATCTAATTCAGGATCTGGCTAAAGTTAAACCTTCAGAGGATCTGGTTATATTTAATCTCACTGAGGATCTGGTTGTATTTAATCACACTGAGAGTCTGGCTAAATTTAAACTTTTAGAGGATCTGGTTGAATTTATTCACACTTTGGATCTGGCTGAATTTAATCTCACTGAGGATCTGGCTGAAGTAAATGACACTGAGGATCTGGTTGAATTTATTCTCACTGTGGATCTGGTTGTATTTAATCACACTGAGGTTCTGCGTAAATTTAAACTTCCAGAAGATCTGGCTAAATTTCAACTTTCAGTGGATCTGGTTATATTTAATATCACTGAAGATCTGGTTGTATTTAATCACACTGAGGATCTGGTTGAATTTATTCTCACTGAAGATCTGGTTGTATTTAATCACACTGTGGATCTGGTTGAATTTATTCACACTGAGGATCTGGCTGAACTTAATCTCACTGAGGATCTGGCTAAATTTAAACTTTCAGAGGATCCGGTTATATTTAATCTCACTGAAGATCTGGCTGAAGTTAATCACACTGAGGATCTGGTTGAATTTAAACTTTCAGAAGATCTAATTGTATTTAATCTAATTCAGGATCTGGCTAAAGTTAAACCTTCAGAGGATCTGGTTATATTTAATCTCACTGAGGATCTGGTTGTATTTAATCACACTGAGAGTCTGGCTAAATTTAAACTTTTAGAGGATCTGGTTGAATTTATTCACACTTTGGATCTGGCTGAATTTAATCTCACTGAGGATCTGGCTGAAGTAAATGACACTGAGGATCTGGTTGAATTTATTCTCACTGTGGATCTGGTTGTATTTAATCACACTGAGGTTCTGCGTAAATTTAAACTTCCAGAAGATCTGGCTAAATTTCAACTTTCAGTGGATCTGGTTATATTTAATATCACTGAAGATCTGGTTGTATTTAATCACACTGAGGATCTGGTTGAATTTATTCTCACTGAAGATCTGGTTGTATTTAATCACACTGTGGATCTGGTTGAATTTATTCACACTGAGGATCTGGCTGAACTTAATCTCACTGAGGATCTGGCTAAATTTAAACTTTCAGAGGATCCGGTTATATTTAATCTCACTGAAGATCTGGTTGTATTTAATCACACTGAGGATCTGGCCTAATTTAAACGTTCAGAGGTTCTTGTTGAATTTAATCACACTGAAGATTTGGCTAAAATTAAACGTCCAGAGGATCTGGTTGAATTAAATCTCACTGAGGATCTGACTAAATATAATCTCACTGAGGATCTGGCTGAATTTAATCACATGGAGGATCTGGCTAAATATAATCTCACTGAGGATCTGGCTGAATTTTATCACATGGAGGATCTGGTTGCATTTAAACTCACAGAGGATCTGGTTGTATTTAATCACACTGAGGATCTGGATAAATTTAAACTTTCAGAGGATCTTGTTGAATTTATTCTCACTGAGGATCTGGTTGTATTGAATCACAATGAGGGTCTGGCTAAAATTAAAAGTCCAGAGGATCTGGTTGAATTTATTCTCACTGATGATCTGGTTGTATTTAATCACACTGAGGATCTGGCTACATTTAAACTTTCAGAGGATCTGAGTGAATTTAAAGTCACAGAGGAACTGGTTGAATTTATTCACACTGAGGATCTGGCTAAATTTAAACTTTCAGAGGATCTGGCTGAATTTAATCTCACTGAGGATCTGGTTGAATTTAATCACATGGAGGATCTGGTTGCATTTAAACTCTCAGAGGATCTGGCTGAATTTATTGTCACTGTGGATCTGGTTGTATATCAGCACAATGAGCATCTGGTTGTATTTAATCACAGTGAAGATCTGCCTAAATTTAAACTTCCAGAAGATCTGGTTATATTTAATATCACTGAAGATCTGGTTGTATTTAATCACACTGAGGATCTGCTTGGATTTATTCTCACTGAGGATCTGGTTGTATTTAATTACACTGTGGATCTGGTTGAATTTATTCACACTGAGGATCTGGCTGAAGTTAATGACACTGAGGATCTGGCTGAAGTTAATGACACTGAGGATCTGGTTGAATTTAAACTTTCAGAATATCTGGTTGTATTTAATCTCACTGAGGATCAGGCTAAATTTAAACTTTCAGAAGATCTGGTTATATTAAATCTCACTAAAGATCTGATTGTATTTAACCACACTGTGGATCTGGCTGAATTTAAACTTTCAGAAGATCTGGTTGTATTTAACCTCAATGAGGATCTGGCTAAATTTAAACTTTCAGAGGATCTGGCTAAATTTAAACTTTCAGAGAATCTGGTTATATTTAATCTCACTGAAGATCTGGTTGTATATAATCACACTGAAGATCTGGCTAAATTTAAACTTTCAGAGCATCTGGTTGAATTTATTCTCACTGTGGATCTGGTTGTATTTAAGCACAATGAGCATCTGGTTGAATTTAATCACACTGAGGGTCCGGCTAAATTTAAACTTCCAGAGGATCTTGCTAAATTCGAACTTTCAGAGGATCTGGTTATATTTAATATCACTGAAGATCTGGTAGAATTTATTCTCACTGAGGATCTGGTTGTATTTAATCACACTGTGGATCTGGTTGAATTTATTTACACTGAGGATCTGGCTGAAGTTAATGACACTGAGGATCTGGTTGAAATTAAACTTTCAGAAGATCTGGTTGTATATAATCTCACTGAGGATCTGGCTAAATTTAAACTTTCAGAGGATCCGGTTATATTTAATCTCACTGAAGATCTGGTTGTATTTAATCACACGGAGGATCTGGCCTAATTTAAACGTTCAGAGGTTCTTGTTGAATTTAATCACACTGAGGATCTGGTTGTATTGAATCACACTGAGGGTCTGGCTAAAATTAAACGTCCAGAGGATCTGGTTGAATTTAATCTCACTGAGGATCTGACTAAATATAATCTCACTGAGGATCTGGCTGAATTTAAACTCACAGAGGATCTGGTTGCATTTAAACTCACAGAGGATCTGGTTGTATTTAATCACACTGAGGATCTGGATAAATTTAAACTTTCAGAGGATCTGGTTGAATTTATTCACACTTTGGATCTGGCTGAATTTAATCTCACTGAGGATCTGGCTGAAGTAAATGACACTGAGGATCTGGTTGAATTTATTCTCACTGTGGATCTGGTTGTATTTAACCAGAATGAGCATCTGGTTGTATTTAATCACACTGAAGACCTACGTAAATTTAAACTTCCAGAAGATCTGGTTGAATTTAATCACACCGGTGGTCTGGCTAAATTTAAATTTCCAGAGGATCTGGCTAAATTTGAAATTTCAGTGGATCTGGTTATATTTAATATCACTGAAGATCTGGTTGTATTTAATCACACTGAGGATCTGGTTGAAATTATTCTCACTGAAGATCTGGTTGTATTTAATCACACTGTGGATCTGGTTGAATTTATTCACACTGAGGATCTGGCTGAACTTAATCTCACTGAGGATTTGGCTGAAGTTAATGATACTGATGATCTGGCTGAATTTAAACTTTCAGAGTATCCGGTTATATTTAATCTCACTGAGGATCTGGTTGTATTTAATCACACTGAAGATCTGCCTAAATTTAAACTTCCAGAAGATCTGGTTAAATTTAATCTCACTGAGGATCTGGCTAAATTTAAACTTTCAGAAGATCTGGTTATAATAAAGCTCACTAAAGAGCTGATTGTATTTAACCACACTGTAGATCTGGCTGAATTTAAACTTTGAGAAGATCTGGTTGTATTTAATCTCAATGAGGATCTGGCTAAATTTAAACTTTCAGAGGATCTGGCTAAATTTAAACTTTCAGAGAATCTGGTTATATTTAATCTCACTGAAGATCTGGTTGTATTTAATCACACTGAGGATCTGGCTAAATTTAAACTTTCAGAGCATCTGGTTGAATTTATTCTCACTGTGGATCTGGTTGTATTTAAGCACAATGAGCATCTGGTTGAATTTAATCACACTGAGGGTCTGGCCAAATTTAAACTTCCAGAGGATCTGGCTAAATTTGAACTTTCAGAGGATCTGTTTATATTTAACATCACTGAAGATCTGGTTGTATTTAATCACACTGAGGATCTGGTTGAATTTATTCTCACTGAGGATCTGGTTGTATTTAATCACACTGTGGATCTGGTTGAATTTATTCACACTGAGGATCTGGCTGACCTTAATCTCACTGAGGATTTGGCTGAAGTTAATGACACTGAGGATCTGGTAAAATTTAAACTTTCAGAAGATCTGGTTCTATTTAATCTCACTGAGGATCTGGCTAAATGTAAACTTTCAGAGGATCTTGTTGAATTTATTGTCACTGTGGATCTGGTTGTATTTCAGCACAATGAGCATCTGGATGTATTTAATCACACTGAAGATCTGCCTAAATTTAAACTTCCAGAAGATCTGGTTAAATTTAATCGCACTGAGGATCTGGTGGAATTTAAACATTCAGAAGATCTGGTTGTATTTAATCTCACTGAGGATCTGGCTAAATTTAAACTTTCAGAGGATCTGGATGAATTTAAAGTCACTGAGGATCCGTTTGAATTTATTCACACTGAGGATCTGGTTGTATTAAATCACACTGAGGATCTGGCTAAATTTAAATTTCAGAGGATCTGGATAATTTTAAACTTTCAGAGCATCTGGTTGAATTTATTCTGTTACGAAAACCCCGTAACCAGGTAACTTACCAACAAAGATAGATGGATCAGCTGAGTCGGATGCTACTATTTTCAAACGTTTTATTCAATAAGGGCACAAACGTATGGTTAATACAAACATTCAAATCGTCAAAACTCAATCTAAAACACCGGTGTAACCATAATCAATCAGAAATAAGCTCTTTCGTTGTCTAGGGTATAATACTGAGTCCAATTGGAAATATAAAGAGTCACTCTGAAGTCTGCAGGCTTTTCCCTTTTGGTTTCACGTGTTGGAGAGAGAGAGAGATTGTTAGGAAAAGATAACACTTGCCGTTGTCTTTATGAATCAAATCCTCATCCTCAGGGGATTTGGCTTCCCTGGTGTTAAATAAAAGCGATCTTCCGTTGGTTCCAGCCACAAACCCCGCATTCGGAATTTAACGCACGTGGCTTATTTCAAAATGGCTTCCCGTTCCCACGGGAAGCGTTATCGTGCTTCTTGGTGTCTCCTTGGTGCGTCTGAGGGTCGTCCTCTTTCAGACCCTTCTTTATACTGCCTCACGGGATCTCAGGTGTCAATCAGGTTGCAGGTGGTGCAATCTCTCTCTCAACCAGCCCACTTTGCCCGAGGGCTTTACAATGTCCCTGCGAGTTGGCACGTCTGCAGTTCCCAGGTGTCTCCTGAGAACAATGCCACAGTCTCCAGCTTTTGTCCCAGTGGAATGTCTTTCCATTTCCTGTGTCCATTCAGCCTGTCTCTCTCTCTCTCTCTTGGGTCATTGACCCCCCTTTTCCTAGGGTTCTTGCGATTTTCACAAAGGAGGGGGCTGGTATCATAACACCTCCCCTCTTAAAAAGGTTTTTACCAGCGGTTAAAACCCAGAGTGGTACAGTCTTACAGAAATTTTGAATCTAATACAATACAGCTTTTCTTTTCACTACAGAGTAATACAGTTATACATTCAAGTCAGCATCTAAACAGTTAACAAGTACAGTGCCCCTTTTCTTTAATACCTTAACCTCATGTGCCCTACTAACGCCTGGTAGCATCAAACTTCAGCTCAATAACCACCTTATTTATTTGCTTTCTTCGGCAACATAACTAAGGAGGTGTGATCTTAGCTTACATACATCTACAAAGGTTCATGCAAAAGACAAATTTTTATGCTACTTTCAAACTTAACAGTCAAGCTTCCATGGGTGTTGTCTTTATTATTCACATACTTTGTCAAAATCCCTTAAAACCGGCTTCTGCTATTTTAAAAATCGCGCCCCCATTAACCCTCGCCTTTTTTTCTGGCGAGTCCCCCCGTTGGGACTTTGAGTAATTTGGCGTGGTGAACTCCCGCCCGCCTCGTTCATCAGGGCTATTTTTTCAACACCATGCCCCAAACTGTCAAGACCCTTCAGGCTATTTGTTTTTAATTCCAACTCCTCTTTCAGGTAGCATTTCGAATGCAACCTCTTCACACCCCACCCTGGCGTAACAATAGAGTGGGGGGCCCCGCTATTTCCCGACTCACTCTGTGAGCGATCTGCCAGGTTTAAAATTTCTTCCTTCGACTTGGGAACTACAGACTTTCCGTTTCCTTCAATAACAATCCTCATTCCCCCCTTAAATTTGGCATTAACCTTGGCCCCACTCTCGAATACAAACACCGTGGAACTCACACTTCCCACGGTTACCAAGGTTAACCCTTTTCCTACTGAACCAACCCTATCTGATCCACAAAGACGGCCGCCCCGTCCCCCTGAATCAAACACCTCAGACTTCCTCTGAGCTCTGTTACCAGGTTCAGCACCACGTGCGCCCCCATCTTGGACACACTCAAACGGGACATTGGCCCCTTCCAGGCTTTCAATACCCGTACCTTTTTCAAATTCTAACGTCCCCCGATCCTTCCAGCTACTCTCTAGGCAGCCCCCCGTTGGGGAAGGCGCAACCCTGCGAGCTGAAACAACCTCCTCGGCCATTTCAGCTGACTTCTCCACAGCAAGGGTACCCTTCCTCTCTAAGACTGCCCTCATTTCACTCTCGGGACCATCGAGAACATCTTTAGGACTCTCAACTTCTCCAAACAATTCTGCCAAACCAGACAGATTAACCATGTCCAACTCTGGACATTTTAACAACTTTATCCGTTTCTCAACTTTAGTTCCTACCTCTAGGACCTTTCTCTTCACTAAGGGCAGGGCTATTTCCTCTCCCTTACCCCCTTTTACTATACTGCTTTCTGTTTTACCACCCTCGGAACCCTCATGGTACAGGGTCGGTAAAAACATCTTGGCCAGATCACCGCTGGCTTCATTTAAACTGTCCTCTTTCTCAGCCGCTTTTTCCGACAGGCTGCGAGTGACCGCGCATGCGCGATAGCTTTGGGACTCTAGGGGCGGGGCCACCGCACTCGCCGGTCGGCGGGTCGGCATCATGGCTGCCCAAATCCTCCCTCCTGCTAACACACTTTGTAACAACGCGACCCACTGCTCTTGTGGCCACTTCTGGTTCACTGCCACCGTTTCAAAAAACAAGAAATAACTATCAACATCCGTCTCTTCGAACGGAGGTACTACTCTCAGCTCCCGACTAACATCAAACCGCTCTCTCCTTAGCTCCTCCCTCTCTCTTTCTCTCCCCGCTGCCGCTCTCTCGGCTGCTGCTAACTCTCTGATCCGAATTTCATGCTGTCTTTGCCTCTCAGCGTGATTCTGCTCGTTTTCCATCTCTAACCCCTTCGCCAAATTTAACAAGTCTGCTTTGGTGCTCACCTCTAGCGCCGCCACAGTCGCGTTTTTCATAAATTCACACACGTCCATCTTTGCTGGTTTTTCTGTCTGGCTACCTGCGTACCAGATCCAAATTATTTTGTTTTGACTTACAATCCCGATTGACTGACCTCCCCCTTTTTGGTGTCAAATCCCGGACGAGCCCCCACTTGTTACGAAAACCCCGTAACCAGGTAACTTACCAACAAAGATAGATGGATCAGCTGAGTCGGATGCTACTATTTTCAAACGTTTTATTCAATAAGGGCACAAACGTATGGTTAATACAAACATTCAAATCGTCAAAACTCAATCTAAAACACCGGTGTAACCATAATCAATCAGAAATAAGCTCTTTCGTTGTCTAGGGTATAATACTGAGTCCAATTGGAAATATAAAGAGTCACTCTGAAGTCTGCAGGCTTTTCCCTTTTGGTTTCACGTGTTGGAGAGAGAGAGAGATTGTTAGGAAAAGATAACACTTGCCGTTGTCTTTATGAATCAAATCCTCATCCTCAGGGGATTTGGCTTCCCTGGTGTTAAATAAAAGCGATCTTCCGTTGGTTCCAGCCACAAACCCCGCATTCGGAATTTAACGCACGTGGCTTATTTCAAAATGGCTTCCCGTTCCCACGGGAAGCGTTATCGTGCTTCTTGGTGTCTCCTTGGTGCGTCTGAGGGTCGTCCTCTTTCAGACCCTTCTTTATACTGCCTCACGGGATCTCAGGTGTCAATCAGGTTGCAGGTGGTGCAATCTCTCTCTCAACCAGCCCACTTTGCCCGAGGGCTTTACAATGTCCCTGCGAGTTGGCACGTCTGCAGTTCCCAGGTGTCTCCTGAGAACAATGCCACAGTCTCCAGCTTTTGTCCCAGTGGAATGTCTTTCCATTTCCTGTGTCCATTCAGCCTGTCTCTCTCTCTCTCTCTTGGGTCATTGACCCCCCTTTTCCTAGGGTTCTTGCGATTTTCACAAAGGAGGGGGCTGGTATCATAACAATTCTCACTTTGGATCTGGTTGTATTTAAGCACAATGAGCATCTGGTTGTATTTAATCACACTGAAGATCTGCCTAAATTTAAAAATCCAGACGATCTGGTTAAATTTAATCACACTGAGGATCTGGCTGAAGTTAATCACACTGAGGATCTGGTTGAATTTAAACTTTCAGAGGTTCTTGTTGAATTTAATGACACTGAGGATCTGGTTGTATTGAATCACACTGAGGGTCTGGCTAAAATTAAACGTCCAGACGATCTGGTTGAATTTATTCTCACTGAGGATCTGGTTGTATTTAATCACACTGAGGATCTGGTTGTATTTAATCACACTGAGGATCTGGCTAAATTTAAACTTTCAGAGGATCTGGCTGAATTTAATCTCACTGAGGATGTCGCTGAATATAATCTCACTGAGGATCAGGCTGAATTTAATCACATGGAGAATCTGGTTGTATTTAAACTCTCAGAGGATCTGGTTGTATTTAATCACACTGAGGATCTGGATGAATTTAAACTTTCAGAAGATCTTGTTGAATTTATTGTCACTGTGCATCTGGTTGTATTTAAGCACAATGAGCATCTGGTTGTATTTAATCACACTGAAGATCTGCCTAAATTTAAACTTCCAGAAGATCTGGTTAAATTTAATCACACTGAGGATCTGGCTGAAGTTAATCACACTGAGGATCTGGTTGAATTTAAACTTTCAGAAGATCTAATTGTATTTAATCTAATTCAGGATCTGGCTAAAGTTAAACCTTCAGAGGATCTGGTTATATTTAATCTCACTGAGGATCTGGTTGTATTTAATCACACTGAGAGTCTGGCTAAATTTAAACTTTTAGAGGATCTGGTTGAATTTATTCACACTTTGGATCTGGCTGAATTTAATCTCACTGAGGATCTGGCTGAAGTAAATGACACTGAGGATCTGGTTGAATTTATTCTCACTGTGGATCTGGTTGTATTTAATCACACTGAGGTTCTGCGTAAATTTAAACTTCCAGAAGATCTGGCTAAATTTCAACTTTCAGTGGATCTGGTTATATTTAATATCACTGAAGATCTGGTTGTATTTAATCACACTGAGGATCTGGTTGAATTTATTCTCACTGAAGATCTGGTTGTATTTAATCACACTGTGGATCTGGTTGAATTTATTCACACTGAGGATCTGGCTGAACTTAATCTCACTGAGGATCTGGCTAAATTTAAACTTTCAGAGGATCCGGTTATATTTAATCTCACTGAAGATCTGGCTGAAGTTAATCACACTGAGGATCTGGTTGAATTTAAACTTTCAGAAGATCTAATTGTATTTAATCTAATTCAGGATCTGGCTAAAGTTAAACCTTCAGAGGATCTGGTTATATTTAATCTCACTGAGGATCTGGTTGTATTTAATCACACTGAGAGTCTGGCTAAATTTAAACTTTTAGAGGATCTGGTTGAATTTATTCACACTTTGGATCTGGCTGAATTTAATCTCACTGAGGATCTGGCTGAAGTAAATGACACTGAGGATCTGGTTGAATTTATTCTCACTGTGGATCTGGTTGTATTTAATCACACTGAGGTTCTGCGTAAATTTAAACTTCCAGAAGATCTGGCTAAATTTCAACTTTCAGTGGATCTGGTTATATTTAATATCACTGAAGATCTGGTTGTATTTAATCACACTGAGGATCTGGTTGAATTTATTCTCACTGAAGATCTGGTTGTATTTAATCACACTGTGGATCTGGTTGAATTTATTCACACTGAGGATCTGGCTGAACTTAATCTCACTGAGGATCTGGCTAAATTTAAACTTTCAGAGGATCCGGTTATATTTAATCTCACTGAAGATCTGGTTGTATTTAATCACACTGAGG
Source organism: Hemitrygon akajei (assembly GCF_048418815.1). NCBI lineage: Eukaryota > Metazoa > Chordata > Chondrichthyes > Myliobatiformes > Dasyatidae > Hemitrygon > Hemitrygon akajei. The sequence goes on along the minus strand of NC_133132.1, from coordinate 176,880,109 downwards.
ATCTGGCCTAATTTAAACGTTCAGAGGTTCTTGTTGAATTTAATCACACTGAAGATTTGGCTAAAATTAAACGTCCAGAGGATCTGGTTGAATTAAATCTCACTGAGGATCTGACTAAATATAATCTCACTGAGGATCTGGCTGAATTTAATCACATGGAGGATCTGGCTAAATATAATCTCACTGAGGATCTGGCTGAATTTTATCACATGGAGGATCTGGTTGCATTTAAACTCACAGAGGATCTGGTTGTATTTAATCACACTGAGGATCTGGATAAATTTAAACTTTCAGAGGATCTTGTTGAATTTATTCTCACTGAGGATCTGGTTGTATTGAATCACAATGAGGGTCTGGCTAAAATTAAAAGTCCAGAGGATCTGGTTGAATTTATTCTCACTGATGATCTGGTTGTATTTAATCACACTGAGGATCTGGCTACATTTAAACTTTCAGAGGATCTGAGTGAATTTAAAGTCACAGAGGAACTGGTTGAATTTATTCACACTGAGGATCTGGCTAAATTTAAACTTTCAGAGGATCTGGCTGAATTTAATCTCACTGAGGATCTGGTTGAATTTAATCACATGGAGGATCTGGTTGCATTTAAACTCTCAGAGGATCTGGCTGAATTTATTGTCACTGTGGATCTGGTTGTATATCAGCACAATGAGCATCTGGTTGTATTTAATCACAGTGAAGATCTGCCTAAATTTAAACTTCCAGAAGATCTGGTTAAATTTAATCACACTGAGGATCTGGTTGAATTTAAACTTTCAGAGGATCTGGTTATATTTAATATCACTGAAGATCTGGTTGTATTTAATCACACTGAGGATCTGCTTGGATTTATTCTCACTGAGGATCTGGTTGTATTTAATTACACTGTGGATCTGGTTGAATTTATTCACACTGAGGATCTGGCTGAAGTTAATGACACTGAGGATCTGGCTGAAGTTAATGACACTGAGGATCTGGTTGAATTTAAACTTTCAGAATATCTGGTTGTATTTAATCTCACTGAGGATCAGGCTAAATTTAAACTTTCAGAAGATCTGGTTATATTAAATCTCACTAAAGATCTGATTGTATTTAACCACACTGTGGATCTGGCTGAATTTAAACTTTCAGAAGATCTGGTTGTATTTAACCTCAATGAGGATCTGGCTAAATTTAAACTTTCAGAGGATCTGGCTAAATTTAAACTTTCAGAGAATCTGGTTATATTTAATCTCACTGAAGATCTGGTTGTATATAATCACACTGAAGATCTGGCTAAATTTAAACTTTCAGTGCATCTGGTTGAATTTATTCTCACTGTGGATCTGGTTGTATTTAAGCACAATGAGCATCTGGTTGAATTTAATCACACTGAGGGTCTGGCTAAATTTAAACTTCCAGAGGATCTTGCTAAATTCGAACTTTCAGAGGATCTGGTTATATTTAATATCACTGAAGATCTGGTAGAATTTATTCTCACTGAGGATCTGGTTGTATTTAATCACACTGTGGATCTGGTTGAATTTATTTACACTGAGGATCTGGCTGAAGTTAATGACACTGAGGATCTGGCTGAAGTTAATGACACTGAGGATCTGGTTGAAATTAAACTTTCAGAAGATCTGGTTGTATATAATCTCACTGAGGATCTGGCTAAATTTAAACTTTCAGAGGATCCGGTTATATTTAATCTCACTGAAGATCTGGTTGTATTTAATCACACGGAGGATCTGGCCTAATTTAAACGTTCAGAGGTTCTTGTTGAATTTAATCACACTGAGGATCTGGTTGTATTGAATCACACTGAGGGTCTGGCTAAAATTAAACGTCCAGAGGATCTGGTTGAATTTAATCTCACTGAGGATCTGACTAAATATAATCTCACTGAGGATCTGGCTGAATTTAAACTCACAGAGGATCTGGTTGCATTTAAACTCACAGAGGATCTGGTTGTATTTAATCACACTGAGGATCTGGATAAATTTAAACTTTCAGAGGATCTGGTTGAATTTATTCACACTTTGGATCTGGCTGAATTTAATCTCACTGAGGATCTGGCTGAAGTAAATGACACTGAGGATCTGGTTGAATTTATTCTCACTGTGGATCTGGTTGTATTTAACCAGAATGAGCATCTGGTTGTATTTAATCACACTGAGGTTCTGCGTAAATTTAAACTTCCAGAAGATCTGGCTAAATTTCAACTTTCAGTGGATCTGGTTATATTTAATATCACTGAAGATCTGGTTGTATTTAATCACACTGAGGATCTGGTTGAATTTATTCTCACTGAAGATCTGGTTGTATTTAATCACACTGTGGATCTGGTTGAATTTATTCACACTGAGGATCTGGCTGAACTTAATCTCACTGAGGATCTGGCTAAATTTAAACTTTCAGAGGATCCGGTTATATTTAATCTCACTGAAGATCTGGTTGTATTTAATCACACTGAGGATCTGGCCTAATTTAAACGTTCAGAGGTTCTTGTTGAATTTAATCACACTGAAGATTTGGCTAAAATTAAACGTCCAGAGGATCTGGTTGAATTAAATCTCACTGAGGATCTGACTAAATATAATCTCACTGAGGATCTGGCTGAATTTAATCACATGGAGGATCTGGCTAAATATAATCTCACTGAGGATCTGGCTGAATTTTATCACATGGAGGATCTGGTTGCATTTAAACTCACAGAGGATCTGGTTGTATTTAATCACACTGAGGATCTGGATAAATTTAAACTTTCAGAGGATCTTGTTGAATTTATTCTCACTGAGGATCTGGTTGTATTGAATCACAATGAGGGTCTGGCTAAAATTAAAAGTCCAGAGGATCTGGTTGAATTTATTCTCACTGATGATCTGGTTGTATTTAATCACACTGAGGATCTGGCTACATTTAAACTTTCAGAGGATCTGAGTGAATTTAAAGTCACAGAGGAACTGGTTGAATTTATTCACACTGAGGATCTGGCTAAATTTAAACTTTCAGAGGATCTGGCTGAATTTAATCTCACTGAGGATCTGGTTGAATTTAATCACATGGAGGATCTGGTTGCATTTAAACTCTCAGAGGATCTGGCTGAATTTAATCACACTGAGGATCTGGATGAATTTAAACTTTCAGAAGATCTTGTTGAATTTATTGTCACTGTGCATCTGGTTGTATATCAGCACAATGAGCATCTGGTTGTATTTAATCACAGTGAAGATCTGCCTAAATTTAAACTTCCAGAAGATCTGGTTAAATTTAATCACACTGAGGATCTGGTTGAATTTAAACTTTCAGAGGATCTGGTTATATTTAATATCACTGAAGATCTGGTTGTATTTAATCACACTGAGGATCTGCTTGGATTTATTCTCACTGAGGATCTGGTTGTATTTAATTACACTGTGGATCTGGTTGAATTTATTCACACTGAGGATCTGGCTGAAGTTAATGACACTGAGGATCTGGCTGAAGTTAATGACACTGAGGATCTGGTTGAATTTAAACTTTCAGAATATCTGGTTGTATTTAATCTCACTGAGGATCAGGCTAAATTTAAACTTTCACAGAATCTGGTTATATTTCATCTCACTGAAGATCTGGTTGTATTTAATCACACTGAGGATCTGGCTAAATTTAAACTTTCAGAGCATCTTGTTGAATTTATTCTCACTGTGGATCTGGTTGTATTTAAGCACAATGAGCATCTGGTTGGATTTAATCACACTGAAGATCTGCGTAAATTTAAACTTCCAGAAGATCTCGTTGAATTTAATCACACTGAGGGTCTGGCTAAATTTAAACTTCCAGAGTATCTGGCTAAATTTGAAGTTTCAGAGGATCTGGTTATATTTAATCTCACTGAGGATTTGGCTGAAGTTAATGACACTGAGGATCTGGTTGAATTTAAACTTTCAGAAGATCTGGTTGTATTTAATCTCACTGAGGGTCTGGCTAAATTTAAACTTTCAGAGGATCTGGCTGAATTTAATCTCACTGAGGATCAGGCTGAATTTAATCACTTGGAGGATCTGGTTGTATTTAAACTCTCAGAGGATCTGGTTGTATTTAATCACACTGAGGATCTGGATGAATTTAAACTTTCAGAGGATCTTGTTGAATTTATTGTCACTGTGCATCTGGTTGTATTTCAGCACAATGAGCATCTGGTTGTATTTAATCACACTGAAGATCTGCCTAAATTTAAACTTCCAGAAGATCTGGTTAAATTTAATCACACTGAGGATCTGGCTAAAGTTAAACTTTCAGAGGATCTGTTTATATTTAATCTCACTGAGGATCTGGTTGTATTTAATCACACTGAGGGTCTGGTTGAATTTATTCACACTTTGGATCTGGCTGAATTTAATCTCACTGAGGATCTGGCTGAAGTTAATCTCACTGAGGATCTGGCTGAAGTTAATCACACTGAGGATCTGGTTGAATTTAAACTTTAAGAAGTTCTTGTTCTATTTAATCTCACTGCGGAACTGGCTAAATTTAAACTGTCAGAGGATCTGGTTATATTTAATCTCACTGAAGATCTGGTTGTATTTATTCACACTGAGGATCTGGCTAAATTTAAACTTCCAGAGGAGCTGGTTGAATTTATTCTCACTGCAGATCTGGTTGTATTTAATCACACTGAGGATCTGCTTGTATTTAACCAGACTGAGTGTATGGCTAAATTTAAACTTCCAGAGGATCTGGTTGAATTTATTCTCACTGCGGATCTGGTTGTATTAGATCACACTGAGGATCTGGCTAAATTTAAACTTTCAGATGATCTGGTTGAATTTATTCTCACTGTCGATCTGGTTGTATTTAAGCACAATGAGCATCTGGTTGAATTTAATCACACTGATGATCTGGCTGAAGTTAATCACACTGAGGATCTGGTTGAATTTATTCACACTGAGGATCTGCCTGAATTTAATCACACTGAGGATCTGTTTGAATTTAAACTTTCAGAAGATCTGGTTATATTAAATCTCACTAAAGATCTGATTGTATTTAACCACACTGTGGATCTGGCTGAAATTGAACTTTCAGAAGATCTGGTTGTATTTAATCTCACTGAAGATCTGGTTGTATTTAATCACACTGAGGATCTGGCTAAATTTAAACTTTCAGAGCATCTGGTTGAATTTATTCTCACTGTGGATCTGGTTGTATTTAAGCACAATGAGCATCTGGTTGTATTTAATCACACTGAAGATCTGCGTAAATTTAAACTTCCAGAAGATCTCGTTGAATTTAATCACACTGAGGATCTGGTTGTATTTAATCACACTGTGGATCTGGTTGAATTTATTCACACTGAGGATCTGGCTGACCTTAATCTCACTGAGGATTTGGCTGAAGTTAATGACACTGAGGATCTGGTTGAATTTAAACTTTCAGAAGATCTGGTTCTATTTAATCTCACTGAGGATCTGGCTAAATTTAAACTTTCAGAGGATCTTGTTGAATTTATTGTCACTGTGGATCTGGTTGTATTTCAGCACAATGAGCATCTGGTTGTATTTAATCACACTGAAGATCTGCCTAAATTTAAACTTCCAGAAGATCTGGTTAAATTTAATCACACTGAGGATCTGGTTGAATTTAAACTTTCAGAAGATCTGGTTGTATTTAATCTCAATGAGGATCTGGGTAAATTTAAATTTCAGAGGATCTGGCTAAATTTAAACTTTCAGAGAATCTGGTTATATTTCATCTCACTGAAGATCTGGTTGTATTTAATCACACTGAGGATCTGGCTAAATTTAAACTTTCAAAGCATCTGGTTGAATTTATTCTCACTGTGGATCTGGTTGTATTTAAGCACAATGAGCATCTGGTTGTATTTAATCACACTGAAGATCTGCGTAAATTTAAACTTCCAGAAGATCTCGTTGAATTTAATCACACTGAGGGTCTGGCTAAATTTAAACTTCCAGAGTATCTGGCTAAATTTGAAGTTTCAGAGGATCTGGTTATATTTAATCTCACTGAGGATTTGGCTGAAGTTAATGACACTGAGGATCTGGTTGAATTTAAACTTTCAGAAGATCTGGTTGTATTTAATCTCACTGAGGATCTGGCTAAATTTAAACTTTCAGAGGATCCGGTTATATTTAATCACACTGATGATCTGGCCTAATTTAAACTTTCAGAGGTTCTTGTTGAATTTAATCACCCTGAGGATCTGGTTGTATTGAATCACACTGAGGATCTGGCTAAATTTAAACTTTCAGAGGATCTGGCTGAATTTAATCTCACTGAGGATCAGGCTGAATTTAATCACTTGGAGGATCTGGTTGTATTTAAACTCTCAGAGGATCTGGTTGTATTTAATCACACTGAGGATCTGGATGAATTTAAACTTTCAGAGGATCTTGTTGAATTTATTGTCACTGTGCATCTGGTTGTATTTCAGCACAATGAGCATCTGGTTGTATTTAATCACACTGAAGATCTGCCTAAATTTAAACTTCCAGAAGATCTGGTTAAATTTAATCACACTGAGGATCTGGCTAAAGTTAAACTTTCAGAGGATCTGTTTATATTTAATCTCACTGAGGATATGGTTGTATTTAATCACACTGAGGGTCTGGCTAAATGTAAACTTTCAGAGGATCTGGTTGAATTTATTCTCACTGAGGATCTGGCTGAAGTAAATGACACTGAGGATCTGGTTGAATTTAAACTTTCAGAAGATCTGGTTCTATTTAATCTCACTGCGGATCTGGCTAAATTTAAACTGTCAGAGGATCTGGTTATATTTAATCTCACTGAAGATCTGGTTGTATTTAATCACACTGAGGATCTGCTTGTATTTAACCACAGTGAGTGTATGGCTAAATTTAAACTTCCAGAGGATCTGGTTGAATTCATTCTCACTGCGGATCTGGTTGTATTTAATCACACTGAGGATCTGGCTAAATTTAAACTTTCAGATGATCTGGTTGAATTTATTCTCACTGTCGATCTGGTTGTATTTAAGCACAATGAGCATCTTGTTGAATTTAATCACACTGATGATCTGGCTGAAGTTAATCACACTGAGGATCTGGTTGAATTTATTCACACTGAGGATCTGCCTGAATTTAATCACACTGAGGATCTGGTTGAATTTAAACTTTCAGAAGATCAGGTTATATTAAATCTCACTAAAGATCTGATTGTATTTAACCACACTGTGGATCTGGCTGAATTTGAACTTTCAGAAGATCTGGTTGTATTTAATCTCAATGAGGATCTGGCTAAATTTAAATTTCAGAGCATCTGGCTAAATTTAAACTTTCAGAGAATCTGGTTATATTTCATCTCACTGAAGATCTGGTTGTATTTAATCACACTGAGGATCTGGCTAAATTTAAAATTTCAGAGCATCTGGTTGAATTTATTCTCAGTGTGGATCTGGTTGTATTTAAGCACAATGAGCATCTGGTTGTATTTAATCTCACTGAAGATCTGGCTGTATTTAATCACACTGATGATCTGGCCTAATTTAAACTTTCAGAGGTTCTTGTTGAATTTAATCACCCTGAGGATCTGGTTGTATTGAATCACACTGAGGGTCTGGCTAAAATTAAACATCCAGAGGATCTGGTTGAATTTATTCTCACTGAGGATCTCGTTGTATTTAATCACACTGAGGATCTGGCTAAATTTAAACTTTCAGAGGATCCGGTTATATTTAATCTCACTGAAGATCTGGCTGTATTTAATCACACTGATGATCTGGCCTAATTTAAACCTTCAGAGGTTCTTGTTGAATTTAATCACCCTGAGGATCTGGTTGTATTGAATCACACTGAGGGTCTGGCTAAAATTAAACATCCAGAGGATCTGGTTGAATTTATTCTCACTGAGGATCTGGTTGTACTTAATCACACTGAGGATCTGGCTAAATTTAAACTTTCAGAGGATCAGGTTGAATTTATTCTCACTGAGGATCAGGCTGAATTTAATCACATGGAGGATCTGGTTGTATTTAAACTCTCAGAGGATCTGGTTGTATTTAATCACACTGAGGATCTGGATGAATTTAAACTTTCAGAAGATCTTGTTGAATTTATTGTCACTGTGCATCTGGTTGTATTTCAGCACAATGAGCATCTGGTTGTATTTAATCACACTGAAGATCTGCCTAAATTTAAACTTCCAGAAGATCTGGTTAAATTTAATCACACTGAGGATCTGGCTGAAGTTAATCACACTGAGAATCTGGTTGAATTTAAACTTTCAGAAGATATAATTGTATTTAATCTAATTCAGGATCTGGCTAAAGTTAAACTTTCAGAGGATCTGGTTGTATTTAATCTCACTGAGGATCTGGCTGAATTAAATGACACTGAGGATCTGGTTGAATTTAATCTCACTGAGGATCTGGTTGAATTTATTCTCACTGTGGATCTGGTTGTATTTAACCAGAATGAGCATCTGGTTGTATTTAATCACACTGAAGACCTACGTAAATTTAAACTTCCAGAAGATCTGGTTGAATTTAATCACACCGGTGGTCTGGCTAAATTTAAATTTCCAGAGGATCTGGCTAAATTTGAACTTTCAGTGGATCTGGTTATATTTAATACACTGAAAATCTGGTTGTATTTAATCACACTGAGGATCTGGTTGAAATTATTCTCACTGAAGATCTGGTTGTATTTAATCACACTGTGGATCTGGTTGAATTTATTCACACTGAGGATCTGGCTGAACTTAATCTCACTGAGGATTTGGCTGAAGTTAATGATACTGAGGATCTGGTTGAATTTAAACTTTCAGAGTATCCGGTTATATTTAATCTCACTGAAGATCTGGTTGTATTTCAGCACAATGAGCATCTGGTTGTATTTAATCACACTGAAGATCTGGTTGAATTTAAACTGTCAGAGGATCTGGTTATATTTAATCTCACTGAAGATCTGGTTGTATTTAATCACACTGAGGATCTGCTTGTATTTAACCAGACTGAGTGTATGGGTAAATTTAAACTTCCAGAGGATTTGGTTGTATTTAATCACACTGAGGATCTGGTTGAATTTAAACTTTCAGAAGATCTGGTTATATTAAATCTCACTAAAGATCTGATTGTATTTAACCACACTGTGGATCTGGCTGAATTTGAACTTTCAGAAGATCTGGTTGTATTTAATCTCAATGAGGATCTGGCTAAATTTAAATTTCAGAGCATCTGGCTAAATTTAAACTTTCAGAGAATCTGGTTATATTTCATCTCACTGAAGATCTGGTTGTATTTAATCACACTGAGGATCTGGCTAAATTTAAACTTTCAGAGCATCTGGTTGAATTTATTCTCACTGTGGATCTGGTTGTATTTAAGCACAATGAGCATCTGGTTGTATTTAATCACACTGAAGATCTGCGTAAATTTAAACTTCCAGAAGATCTCGTTGAATTTACTCACACTGAGGATCTGGTTGTATTTAATCACACTGTGGATCTGGTTGAATTTATTCACACTGAGGATCTGGCTGACCTTAATCTCACTGAGGATTTGGCTGAAGTTAATGACACTGAGGATCTGGTTGAATTTAAACTTTCAGAAGATCTGGTTGTATTTAATCTCACTGAGGATCTGGCTAAATTTAAACTTTCAGAGGATCTGGATGAATTTAAAGTCACTGAGGATCCGTTTGAATTTATTCACACTGAGGATCTGGTTGTATTAAATCACACTGAGGATCTGGCTAAATTTAAATTTCAGAGGATCTGGATAATTTTAAACTTTCAGAGCATCTGGTTGAATTTATTCTCACTGTGGATCTGGTTGTATTTAAGCACAATGAGCATCTGGTTGAATTTATTCACACTGAGGATCTGCCTGAATTTAATCACACTGAGGATCTGGTTGAATTTAAACTTTCAGAAGATGTGGTTGTATTTAATCTCAATGAGGATCTGGGTAAATTTAAATTTCAGAGGATCTGGCTAAATTTAAACTTTCAGAGAATCTGGTTATATTTCATCTCACTGAAGATCTGGTTGTATTTAATCACACTGAGGATCTGGCTAAATTTAAACTTTCAAAGCATCTGGTTGAATTTATTCTCACTGTGGATCTAGTTGTATTTAAGCACAATGAGCATGTGGTTGTATTTAATCACACTGAAGATCTGCGTAAATTTAAACTTACAGAAGATCTCGTTGAATTTAATCACACTGAGGGTCTGGCTAAACTTAAACTTCCAGAGTATATGGCAAAATTTGAAGTTTCAGAGGATCTGGTTATATTTAATCTCACTGAGGATTTGGCTGAAGTTAATGACACTGAGGATCTGGTTGAATTTAAACTTTCAGAAGATCTGGTTGTATTTAATCTCACTGAGGATCTGGCTAAATTTAAACTTTCAGAGGATCCGGTTATATTTAATCTCACTGAAGATCTGGCTGTATTTAATGACACTGATGATCTGGCCTAATTTAAACTTTCAGAGGTTCTTGTTGAATTTAATCACCCTGAGGATCTGGTTGTATTGAATCACACTGAGGATCTGGCTAAATTTAAAGTTTCAGAGGATCTGGCTGAATTTAATCTCACTGAGGATCAGGCTGAATTTAATCACTTGGAGGATCTGGTTGTATTTAAACTCTCAGAGGATCTGGTTGTATTTAATCACACTGAGGATCTGGATGAATTTAAACTTTCAGAGGATCTTGTTGAATTTATTGTCACTGTGCATCTGGTTGTATTTCAGCACAATGAGCATCTGGTTGTATTTAATCACACTGAAGATCTGCCTAAATTTAAACTTCCAGAAGATCTGGTTAAATTTAATCACACTGAGGATCTGGCTAAAGTTAAACTTTCAGAGGATCTGTTTATATTTAATCTCACTGAGGATATGGTTGTATTTAATCACACTGAGGGTCTGGCTAAATATAAACTTTCAGAGGATCTGTTTGAATTTAATCACACTGAGGATCTGGCTGAAGTTAATCACACTGAGGATCTGGTTGAATTTAATCTCACTGACGATCTGGCTGAAGTTAATCACACTGAGGATCTGGTTGAATTTAAACTTTCAGAAGATCTGGTTCTATTTAATCTCACTGCGGATCTGGCTAAATTTAAACTGTCAGAGGATCTGGTTATATTTAATCTCACTGAAGATCTGGTTGTATTTAATCACACTGAGGATCTGCTTGTATTTAACCAGACTGAGTGTATGGGTAAATTTAAACTTCCAGAGGATCTGGTTGAATTTATTCTCACTGCGGATCTGGTTGTATTTAATCACACTGAGGATCTGGTTGAATTTAAACTCTCAGTGGATCTGGCTGAAGTTAAACTTTCAGATTATCTGGTTGAATTTATTCTCACTGTCGATCTGGTTGTATTTAAGCACAATGAGCATCTGGTTGAATTTAATCACACTGATGATCTGGCTGAAGTTAATCACACTGAGGATCTGGTTGAATTTAAACTCTCAGTGGATCTGGCTGAAGTTAATGACACTGAGGATCTGGTTGAATTTATTCACACTGAGGATCTGCCTGAATTTAATCACACTGAGGATCTGGTTGAATTTAAACTTTCAGAAGATATGGTTATATTAAATCTCACTAAAGATCTGATTGTATTTAACCACACTGTGGATCCGGCTGAATTTGAACTTTCAGAAGATCTGGTTGTATTTAATCTCAATGAGGATCTGGCTAAATTTAAATTTCAGAGCATCTGGCTAAATTTAAACTTTCAGAGAATCTGGTTATATTTCATCTCACTGAAGATCTGGTTGTATTTAATCACACTGAGGATCTGGCTAAATTTAAACTTTCAGAGGATCTGGCTAAATTTGAAGTTTCAGAGGATCTGGTTATATTTAATCTCACTGAGGATTTGGCTGAAGTTAATGACACTGAGGATCTGGTTGAATTTAAACTTTCAGAAGATCTGGTTATATTTAATCTCACTGAGGATCTGGCTAAATTTAATCCAACTGAGGATCGGGCTGAAGTAAATGACACTGAGGATCGGTTGAATTTAAACTTTCAGAAGATCTGGTTCTATTTAACCACACTGAGGGTCTGGCTAAATTTAAACTTCCAGAGGATCTGGTTGAATTTATTCTGACTGTGGATCTGGTTGTATTTAAGCACAATGAGCATCTGGTTGTATTTAATCACACTGAAGACCTGCGTAAATTTAAACTTCCAGAAGATCTTGTTGAATTTAATCACACTGAGGGTCTGGCTAAATTTAAACTTCCAGAGGATCTGGCTAAATTTGAACTTTCAGAGGATCTGTTTATATTTAATATCACTGAAGATCTGGTTGTATTTATTCACACTGAGGATCTGGCTGAACTTAATCTCACTGAGGATTTGGCTGAAGTTAATGACACTGAGGATCTGGTTGAATATAAACTTTCAGAAGATCTGGTTTTATTTATTCTCACTGAGGATCTGGTTGTATTGAATCACACTGAGGGTCTGGCTAAAATTAAATGTCCAGAGGATCTGGTTGAATTTATTCTCACTGACGATCTGGTTGTATTTAATAACACTGAGGATCTGGCTAATTTTAAACTTTCAGAGCATCTGGTTGAATTTATTCTCACTGTGGATCTGGTTGTATTTAAGCACAATGAGCATCTGGTTGTATTTAATCACACTGAAGATCTGGCTGAAGTTAATCACACTGAGGATCTGGTTGAATTTAAACTTTCAGAAGATCTAATTGTATTTAATCTAATTCAGGATCTGGCTAAAGTTAAACTTTCAGAGCATCATTCTCACTGACGATCTGGTTGTATTTAATAACACTGAGGATCTGGCTAATTTTAAACTTTCAGAGCATCTGGTTGAATTTATTCTCACTGTGGATCTGGTTGTATTTAAGCACAATGAGCATCTGGTTGTATTTAATCACACTGAAGATCTGCGTAAATTTAAAATTCCAGAAGATCTGGTTAAATTTAATCACACTGAGGATCTGGCTGAAGTTAATCACACTGAGGATCTGGTTGAATTTAAACTTTCAGAAGATCTAATTGTATTTAATCTAATTCAGGATCTGGCTAAAGTTAAACTTTCAGAGGATCTGGCTAAATTTGAAGTTTCAGAGGATCTGGTTATATTTAATCTCACTGAGGATTTGGCTGAAGTTAATGACACTGAGGATCTGGTTGAATTTAAACTTTCAGAAGATCTGGTTATATTTAATCTCACTGAGGATCTGGCTAAATTTAATCCAACTGAGGATCGGGCTGAAGTAAATGACACTGAGGATCGGTTGAATTTAAACTTTCAGAAGATCTGGTTCTATTTAACCACACTGAGGGTCTGGCTAAATTTAAACTTCCAGAGGATCTGGTTGAATTTATTCTGACTGTGGATCTGGTTGTATTTAAGCACAATGAGCATCTGGTTGTATTTAATCACACTGAAGACCTGCGTAAATTTAAACTTCCAGAAGATCTGGTTGAATTTAATCACACTGAGGGTCTGGCTAAATTTAAACTTCCAGAGGATCTGGCTAAATTTGAACTTTCAGAGGATCTGTTTATATTTAATATCACTGAAGATCTGGTTGTATTTATTCACACTGAGGATCTGGCTGAACTTAATCTCACTGAGGATTTGGCTGAAGTTAATGACACTGAGGATCTGGTTGAATATAAACTTTCAGAAGATCTGGTTTTATTTATTCTCACTGAGGATCTGGTTGTATTGAATCACACTGAGGGTCTGGCTAATTTTAAACTTTCAGAGCATCTGGTTGAATTTATTCTCACTGTGGATCTGGTTGTATTTAAGCACAATGAGCATCTGGTTGTATTTAATCACACTGAAGATCTGCGTAAATTTAAACTTCCAGAAGATCTGGTTGAATTTAATAACACTGAGGGTCTGGCTAAATTTGAACTTTCAGAAGATCTGGTTAAATTTAATCTCACTGAAGATTTGGCTGAAGTTAATGACACTGAGGATCTGGTTGAATTTAAACTATCAGAAGATCTGGTTGTATTTAATCTCACTGAGGATCTGGCTAAATTTAAACTTTCAGAGGATGCAGTTATATTTAATCTCACTGAAGATCTGGTTGTATTTAATCACACTGAGGATCTGGCCTAATTTAAACTTTCAGAGGTTCTTGTTGAATTTAATCACCCTGAGGATCTGGTTGTATTGAATCACACTGAGGGTCTGGCTAAAATTAAACGTCCAGAGGATTTGTTGAATTTATTCACACTTTGGATCTGGCTGAATTTAATCTCACTGAGGATCTGGCTGAAGTAAATGACACTGAGGATCTGGTTGAATTTAAACTTTCAGAAGATCTGGTTCTAATTAATCTCACTGCGGATCTGGCTAAATTTAAACTGTCAGAGGATCTGGTTATATTTAATCTCACTGAAGATCTGGTTGTATTTAATCACACTGAGGATCTGCTTGTATTTAAACGTCCAGAAGATATGGTTGAATTTATTCTCACTGAGGATCTGGTTGTATTTAATCACACTGAGGGTCTGGCTGAATATAATCACCCTGAGGATCTGGTTGAATTTAAACTTTCAGAAGATCTGGTTATATTAAATCTCACTAAAGATCTGATTGTATTTAACCACACTGTGGATCTGGCTGAATTTAAACTTTCAGAAGATCTGGTTGTATTTAATCTCAATAAGGATCTGGCTAAATTTAAATTTCAGAGGATCTGGCTAAATTTAAACTTTCAGAGAATCTGGTTATATTTCATCTCACTGAAGATCTGGTTGTATTTAATCACACTGAGGATCTGGCTAAATTTAAACTTTCAGAGCATCTGGTTGAATTCATTCTCACTGTGGATCTGGTTGTATTTAAGCACAATGAGCATTTGGTTGTATTTAATCACACTAAAGATCTGCGTGAATTTAAACTTCCAGAAGATCTCGTTGAATTTAATCACACTGAGGGTCTGGCTAAATTTAAACTTCCAGAGGATCTGGCTAAATTTGAAGTTTCAGAGGATCTGGTTATATTTAATCTCACTGAGGATTTGGCTGAAATTAATGACACTGAGGATCTGGTTGAATTTAAACTTTCAGAAGATCTGGTTCTAATTAATCTCACTGCGGATCTGGCTAAATTTAAACTGTCAGAGGATCTGGTTATATTTAATCTCACTGAAGATCTGGTTGTATTTAATCACACTGAGGATCTGCTTGTATTTAAACACACTGAGGGTATCGCTAAATTTAAACTTACAGAGGATCTGGTTGAATTTATTCTCACTGAGGATCTGGTTGAATTTATTCTCACTGCGGATCTGGTTGTATTTAAGCACAATGAGCATCTGGTTGAATCTAATCACACTGATGATCTGGCTGAAGTTAATCACACTGAGGATCTGGTTGAATTTAAACTTTCAGAGGATCTGGTTGAATTAAATCACACTGAGGATTCGGCTAAATTTAAACGTTCAGAGGATCTGGCTAAATTTAAACTGTCTGAGGATCTGGTTATATTTAATCTCACTGACGATCTGGTTGTATTTAATCACACTGAGGATCTGCTTGTATTTAACCAGACTGAGTGTATGGGTAAATTTAAACTTCCAGAGGATCTGGTTGAATTTATTCTCACTGCGGATCTGGTTGTATTTAATCACACTGAGGATCTGGTTGAATTTAAACTCTCAGTGGATCTGGCTGAAGTTAAACTTTCAGATGATCTGGTTGAATTTATTCTCACTGTCGATCTGGTTGTATTTAAGCACAATGAGCATCTGGTTGAATTTAATCACACTGATGATCTGGCTGAAGTTAATCACACTGAGGATCTGGTTGAATTTAAACTCTCAGTGGATCTGGCTGAAGTTAATGACACTGAGGATCTGGTTGAATTTATTCACACTGAGGATCTGCCTGAATTTAATCACACTGAGGATCTGGTTGAATTTAAACTTTCAGAAGATATGGTTATATTAAATCTCACTAAAGATCTGATTGTATTTAACCACACTGTGGATCCGGCTGAATTTGAACTTTCAGAAGATCTGGTTGTATTTAATCTCAATGAGGATCTGGCTAAATTTAAATTTCAGAGCATCTGGCTAAATTTAAACTTTCAGAGAATCTGGTTATATTTCATCTCACTGAAGATCTGGTTGTATTTAATCACACTGAGGATCTGGCTAAATTTAAACTTTCAGAGCATCTGGTTGAATTTATTCTCACTGTGGATCTGGTTGTATTTAAGCACAATGAGCATCTGGTTGTATTTAATCACACTGAAGATCTGGCTGAAGTTAATCACACTGAGGATCTGGTTGAATTTAAACTTTCAGAAGATCTAATTGTATTTAATCTAATTCAGGATCTGGCTAAAGTTAAACTTTCAGAGGATCATTCTCACTGACGATCTGGTTGTATTTAATAACACTGAGGATCTGGCTAATTTTAAACTTTCAGAGCATCTGGTTGAATTTATTCTCACTGTGGATCTGGTTGTATTTAAGCACAATGAGCATCTGGTTGTATTTAATCACACTGAGGATCTGGCTGAAGTTAATCACACTGAGGATCTGGTTGAATTTAAACTTTCAGAAGATCTAATTGTATTTAATCTAATTCAGGATCTGGCTAAAGTTAAACTTTCAGAGGATCTGGCTAAATTTGAAGTTTCAGAGGATCTGGTTATATTTAATCTCACTGAGGATTTGGCTGAAGTTAATGACACTGAGGATCTGGTTGAATTTAAACTTTCAGAAGATCTGGTTATATTTAATCTCACTGAGGATCTGGCTAAATTTAATCCAACTGAGGATCGGGCTGAAGTAAATGACACTGAGGATCGGTTGAATTTAAACTTTCAGAAGATCTGGTTCTATTTAACCACACTGAGGGTCTGGCTAAATTTAAACTTCCAGAGGATCTGGTTGAATTTATTCTGACTGTGGATCTGGTTGTATTTAAGCACAATGAGCATCTGGTTGTATTTAATCACACTGAAGACCTGCGTAAATTTAAACTTCCAGAAGATCTGGTTGAATTTAATCACACTGAGGGTCTGGCTAAATTTAAACTTCCAGAGGATCTGGCTAAATTTGAACTTTCAGAGGATCTGTTTATATTTAATATCACTGAAGATCTGGTTGTATTTATTCACACTGAGGATCTGGCTGAACTTAATCTCACTGAGGATTTGGCTGAAGTTAATGACACTGAGGATCTGGTTGAATATAAACTTTCAGAAGATCTGGTTTTATTTATTCTCACTGAGGATCTGGTTGTATTGAATCACACTGAGGGTCTGGCTAAAATTAAATGTCCAGAGGATCTGGTTGAATTTATTCTCACTGACGATCTGGTTGTATTTAATAACACTGAGGATCTGGCTAATTTTAAACTTTCAGAGCATCTGATTGAATTTATTCTCACTGTGGATCTGGTTGTATTTAAGCACAATGAGCATCTGGTTGTATTTAATCACACTGAAGATCTGCTTGTATTTAAACACACTGAGGGTATCGCTAAATTTAAACTTACAGAGGATCTGGTTGAATTTATTCTCACTGAGGATCTGGTTGAATTTATACTCACTGCGGATCTGGTTGTATTTAAGCACAATGAGCATCTGGTTGAATCTAATCACACTGATGATCTGCCTGAATTTAATCACACTGATGATCTGGTTGAATTTAAACTCTCAGTGGATCTGGCTGAAGTTAATGACACTGAGGTTCTGGTTGAATTTATTCACACTTAGGATGGGCCTGAATTTAATCACACTGAGGATCTGTTTGA
Organism: Hemitrygon akajei; assembly: GCF_048418815.1. NCBI lineage: Eukaryota > Metazoa > Chordata > Chondrichthyes > Myliobatiformes > Dasyatidae > Hemitrygon > Hemitrygon akajei. The sequence goes on along the minus strand of NC_133132.1, from coordinate 176,862,368 downwards.
ATTTAAACTTTCAGAAGATCTGGTTATATTAAATCTCACTAAAGATCTGATTGTATTTAACCACACTGTGGATCTGGCTGACTTTAAACTTTCAGAAGATCTGGTTGTATTTAATCTCAATAAGGATCTGGCTAAATTTAAATTTCAGAGGATCTGGCTAAATTTAAACTTTCAGAGAATCTGGTTATATTTCATCTCACTGAAGATCTGGTTGTATTTAATCACACTGAGGATCTGGCTAAATTTAAACTTTCAGAGCATCTGGTTGAATTCATTCTCACTGTGGATCTGGTTGTATTTAAGCACAATGAGCATCTGGTTGTATTTAATCACACTGAAGATCTGCGTGAATTTAAACTTCCAGAAGATCTCGTTGAATTTAATCACACTGAGGGTCTGGCTAAATTTAAACTTCCAGAGGATTTGGCTAAATTTGAAGTTTCAGAGGATCTGGTTATATTTAATCTCACTGAGGATTTGGCTGAAGTTAATGACACTGAGGATCTGGTTGTATTTAATCACACTGAGGATCTAGCTAAATTTAAATTTCATAGGATCTGGCTAATTTTGAACTTTCAGAGCATCTGGTTGAATTTATTCTCACTGTGGATCTGGTTGTATTTAAGCACAATGAGCATCTGGTTGTATTTAATCACACTGAAGATCTGCGTAAATTTAAACTTCCAGAAGATATGGTTGAATTTAATCACACTGAGGGTCTGGCTAAATTTAAACTTCCAGAGGATCTGGCTAAATTTGAAGTTTCAGAGGATCTGGTTATATTTAATCTCACTGAAGATTTGGCTGAAGTTAATGACACTGAGGATCTGGTTGAATTTAAACTTTCAGAAGATCTAGTTGTATTTAATCTCACTGAGGATCTAGATAAATTTAAACTTTCAGAGGATCCGGTTATATTTAATCTCACTGAAGATCTGGTTGTATTTAATCACACTGAGGATCTGGCCTAATTTAAACTTTCAGAGGTTCTTGTTGAATTTAATCACCCTGAGGATCTGGTGGTACTGAATCACACTGAGGGTCTGGCTAAATTTAAACTTCCAGAGGATCTGGTTATATTTAATCTCACTGAAGATCTGGTTGTATTTAATCACACTGAGGATCTGGTTGAATTTATTCTCACAGAGGATCTGGTTGTATTTATTCACACTGAGGATCTGGCTGAACTTAATCTCACTGAGGATTTGGCTGAAGTTAATGACACTGAGGATCTGGTTGAATATAAACTTTCAGAAGATCTGGTTGTATTGAATCACACTGAGGGTCTGGTTGTATTGAATCACACTGAGGGTCAGGCTAAAATTAAACGTCCAGAGGATCTGGTTGAATTTATTCTCACTTTGGATCTGGTTGAATTTATTCACACTTTGGATCTGGCTGAATTTAATCTCACTGAGGATCTGGCTGAAGTAAATGACACTGAGGATCTGGTTGTATTTAATCACACTGAGGATCTGGCTAAATTTAAACTTTCAGAGGATCCGGTTATATTTAATCTCACTGAAGATCTGGTTGTATTTAATCACACTGAGGATCTGGCCTAATTTAAACTTTCAGAGGTTCTTGTTGAATTTAATCGCACTGAGGATCTGGTTGTATTGAATCACACTGAGGGTCAGGCTAAAATTAAACGTCCAGAGGATTTGTTGAATTTATTCACACTTTGGATCTGGCTGAATTTAATCTCACTGAGGATCTGGCTGAAGTAAATGACATTGAGGATCTGGTTGAATTTAAACTTTCAGAAGATCTGGTTCTATTTAATCTCACTGCGGATCTGGCTAAATTTAAACTGTCAGAGGATCTGGTTATATTTAATCTCACTGAAGATCTGGTTGTATTTAATCACACTGAGGATCTGCTTGTATTTAACCACACTGAGGGTCTGGCTAAATTTAAACTTCCACAGGATCTGGTTGAATTTATTCTGACTGCGGATCTGGTTGTATTTAAGCACAATGAGCATCTGGTTGAATTTAATCACACTGATGATCTGGCTGAAGTTAATCACACTGAGGATCTGGTTGAATTTAAACTCTCAGTGGATCTGGCTGAAGTTAATGACACTGAGGATCTGGTTGAATTTATTCACACTGAGGATCTGCCTGAATTTAATCACACTGAGGATCTGGTTGAATTTAAACTTTCAGAAGATCTGGTTATATTAAATCTCACTAAAGATCTGATTGTATTTAACCACACTGTGGATCTGGCTGAATTTAAACTTTATGAAGATCTGGTTGTATTTAATCTCAATGAGGATCTGGCTAAATTTAAACTTTCAGAGAATCTGGTTATATTTCATCTCACTGAATATCTGGTTGTATTTAATCACACTGAGGATCTGGCTAAATTTAAACTTTCAGAGCATCTGGTTGAATTTATTCTCACTGTGGATCTGGTTGTATTTAAGCACAATGAGCATTTGGTTGTATTTAATCACACTGAAGATCTGCGTGAATTTAAACTTCCAGAAGATCTCGTTGAATTTAATCACACTGAGGGTCTGGCTAAATTTAAACTTCCAGAGGATCTGGCTAAATTTGTAGTTTCAGAGGATGTGGTTATATTTAATCTCACTGAGGATTTGGCTGAAGTTAATGACACTGAGGATCTGGTTGAATTTAAACTTTCAGAAGATCTGGTTGTATTTAATCTCACTGCTGATCTGGTTAAATTTAAAAACTTTCAGAGGATCTGGTTATATTTAATCTCACTGAAGATCTGGTAGTATTTAATCACACTGAGGATCTGCTTGTATTTAACCACACTGAGGGTCTGGCTAAATTTAAACTTCCAGAGGATCTGGTTGAATTTAATCACACTGAGGGTCTGGCTAAACTTAAACTTCCAGAGGATCTGGCTAAATTTGAACTTTCAGAGGATCTGTTTATATTTAATATCACTGAAGATCTGGTTGCATTTAATCACACTGAGGATCTGGTTGAATTTATTCTCACAGAGGATCTGGTTGTATTTATTCACACTGAGGATCTGGCTGAACTTAATCTCACTGAGGATTTGGCTGAAGTTAATGACACTGAGGATCTGGTTGAATATAAACTTTCAGAAGATCTGGTTGTATTGAATCACACTGAGGGTCTGGTTGTATTGAATCACACTGAGGGTCAGGCTAAAATTAAACGTCCAGAGGATCTGGTTGAATTTATTCTCACTTTGGATCTGGTTGAATTTAATCACACTTTGGATCTGGCTGAATTTAATCTCACTGAGGATCTGGCTGAAGTAAATGACACTGAGGATCTGGTTGTATTTAATCACACTGAGGATCTGGCTAAATTTAAACTTTCAGAGGATCCGGTTATATTTAATCTCACTGAAGATCTGGTTGTATTTAATCACACTGAGGATCTGGCCTAATTTAAACTTTCAGAGGTTCTTGTTGAATTTAATCGCTCTGAGGATCTGGTTGTATTGAATCACACTGAGGGTCAGGCTAAAATTAAACGTCCAGAGGATTTGTTGAATTTATTCACACTTTGGATCTGGCTGAATTTAATCTCACTGAGGATCTGGCTGAAGTAAATGACATTGAGGATCTGGTTGAATTTAAACTTTCAGAAGATCTGGTTCTATTTAATCTCACTGCGGATCTGGCTAAATTTAAACTGTCAGAGGATCTGGTGATATTTAATCTCACTGAAGATCTGGTTGTATTTAATCACACTGAGGATCTGCTTGTATTTAAACACACTGAGGGTATGGCTAAATTTAAACTTCCACAGGATCTGGTTGAATTTATTCTGACTGCGGATCTGGTTGTATTTAAGCACAATGAGCATCTGGTTGAATTTAATCACACTGATGATCTGGCTCAAGTTAATCACACTGAGGATCTGGTTGAATTTAAACTCTCAGTGGATCTGGCTGAAGTTAATGACACTGAGGATCTGGTTGAATTTATTCACACTGAGGATCTGCCTGAATTTAATCACACTGAGGATCTGGTTGTATTTAATCTCACTGAGGATCTGGTTGTATTGAATCACACTGAGGGTCTGGCTAAAATTAAACGTCCAGAGGATCTGGTTGAATTTATTCTCACTGAGGATCTGGTTGTATTTAATAACACTGAGGATCTGGCTAAATTTAAACTTTCAGAGGATCTGGATGAATTTAAAGTCACTGAGGATCCGTTTGAATTTATTCACACTGAGGATCTGGTTGTATTTAATCACACTGAGGATCTAGCTAAATTTAAATTTCATAGGATCTGGCTAATTTTAAACTTTCAGAGCATCTGGTTGAATTTATTCTCACTGTGGATCTGGTTGTATTTAAGCACAATGAGCATCTGGTTGTATTTAATCACACTGAAGATCTGCGTAAATTTAAACTTCCAGAAGATCTGGTTGAATTTAATCACACTGAGGGTCTGGCTAAATTTAAACTTCCAGAGGATCTGGCTAAATTTGAACTTTCAGAGGATCTGGTTATATTTAATCTCACTGAAGATTTGGCTGAAGTTAATGACACTGAGGATCTGGTTGAATTTAAAATTTCAGAAGATCTAGTTGTATTTAATCTCACTGAGGATCTAGATAAATTTAAACTTTCAGAGGATCCGGTTATATTTAATCTCACTGAAGATCTGGTTGAATTTATTCACATTGCGGATCTGCCTGAATTTAACCACACTGTGGATCTGGCTGAATTTAAACTTTCAGAAGATCTGATTGTATTTAATCACACTGAGGATCTGGCTAAATTTAAACTTTCAGAGCACCTGGTTGAATTTATTCTCACTGTGGATCTGGTTGTATTTAAGCACAATGAGCATCTGGTTGTATTTAATCACACTGAAGATCTGCGTAAATTTAAACTTCCAGAAGATCTCGTTGAATTTAATCACACTGAGGGTCTGGCTAAATTTAAACTTCCAGAGGATCTGGCTAAATGTGAACTTTCAGAGGATCTGTTTATATTTAATATCACTGAAGATCTGGTTGTATTTATTCTCACTGAGGATCTGGTTGAATTTATACTCACTGAGGATCTGGTTGAATTTATTCTCACTGAGGATCTGGTTGAATTTATTCTACTGAGGATCTGGTTGAATTTATTCTCACTGAAGATCTAGTTGTATTTAATCTCACTGAGGATCTAGATAAATTTAAACTTTCAGAGGATCCGGTTATATTTAATCTCACTGAAGATCTGGTTGTATTTAATCACACTGAGGATCTGGCCTAATTTAAACTTTCAGAGGTTCTTGTTGAATTTAATCACACTGAGGATCTGGTTGTATTGAATCACACTGAGGGTCTGGCTAAAATTAAACGTCCAGAGGATCTGGTTGAATTTATTCTCACTGAGGATCTGGTTGAATTTATTCTCACTGAGGATCTGGTTGAATTTATTCACACTGAGGATCTGCCTGAATTTAATCACACTGAGGATCTGGTTGAATTTAAACTTTCAGAAGATATGGTTATATTAAATCTCACTAAAGATCTGATTGTATTTAACCACACTGTGGATCTGGCTGAATTTAAACTTTCAGAAGATCTGGTTGTATTTAATCTCAATGAGGATCCGGCTAAATTTAAATTTCAGAGGATCTGGCTAAATTTAAACTTTCAGAGAATCTGGTTATATTTCATCTCACTGTCGATCTGGTTGTATTTAAGCACAATGAGCATCTGGTTGAATTTAATCACACTGATGATCTGGCTGAAGTTAATCACACTGAGGATCTGGTTGAATTTAAACTCTCAGTGGATCTGGCTGAAGTTAATGACACTGAGGATCTGGTTGAATTTATTCACACTGAGGATGTGCCTGAATTTAATCACACTGAGGATCTGGTAGAATTTAAACTTTCAGAAGATCTGGTTATATTAAATCTCACTAAAGATCTGATTGTATTTAACCACACTGTGGATCTGGCTGAATTTAAACTTTCAGAAGATCTGGTTGTATTTAATCTCAATGAGGATCTGGCTAAATTTAAATTTCAGAGCATCTGGCTAAATTTAAACTTTCAGAGAATCTGGTTATATTTCAACTCACTGAAGATCTGGTTGTATTTAATCACACTGAGGGTCAGGCTAAAATTAAACGTCCAGAGGATTTGTTGAATTTATTCACACTTTGGATCTGGCTGAATTTAATCTCACTGAGGATCTGGCTGAAGTAAATGACATTGAGGATCTGGTTGAATTTAAACTTTCAGAAGATCTGGTTCTATTTAATCTCACTGCGGATCTGGCTAAATTTAAACTGTCAGAGGATCTGGTTATATTTAATCTCACTGAAGATCTGGTTGTATTTAATCACACTGAGGATCTGCTTGTATTTAACCACACTGAGGGTCTGGCTAAATTTAAACTTCCACAGGATCTGGTTGAATTTATTCTGACTGCGGATCTGGTTGTATTTCAGCACAATGAGCATCTGGTTGAATTTAATCACACTGATGATCTGGCTGAAGTTAATCACACTGAGGATCTGGTTGAATTTAAACTCTCAGTGGATCTGGCTGAAGTTAATGACACTGAGGATCTGGTTGAATTTATTCACACTGAGGATCTGCCTGAATTTAATCACACTGAGGATCTGGTTGAATTTAAACTTTCAGAAGATCTGGTTATATTAAATCTCACTAAAGATCTGATTGTATTTAACCACACTGTGGATCTGGCTGAATTTAAACTTTATGAAGATCTGGTTGTATTTAATCTCAATGAGGATCTGGCTAAATTTAAACTTTCAGAGAATCTGGTTATATTTCATCTCACTGAATATCTGGTTGTATTTAATCACACTGAGGATCTGGCTAAATTTAAACTTTCAGAGCATCTGGTTGAATTTATTCTCACTGTGGATCTGGTTGTATTTAAGCACAATGAGCATTTGGTTGTATTTAATCACACTGAAGATCTGCGTGAATTTAAACTTCCAGAAGATCTCGTTGAATTTAATCACACTGAGGGTCTGGCTAAATTTAAACTTCCAGAGGATCTGGCTAAATTTGTAGTTTCAGAGGATGTGGTTATATTTAATCTCACTGAGGATTTGGCTGAAGTTAATGACACTGAGGATCTGGTTGAATTTAAACTTTCAGAAGATCTGGTTGTATTTAATCTCACTGCTGATCTGGTTAAATTTAAAAACTTTCAGAGGATCTGGTTATATTTAATCTCACTGAAGATCTGGTAGTATTTAATCACACTGAGGATCTGCTTGTATTTAACCACACTGAGGGTCTGGCTAAATTTAAACTTCCAGAGGATCTGGTTGAATTTAATCACACTGAGGGTCTGGCTAAACTTAAACTTCCAGAGGATCTGGCTAAATTTGAACTTTCAGAGGATCTGTTTATATTTAATATCACTGAAGATCTGGTTGTATTTAATCACACTGAGGATCTGGTTGAATTTATTCTCACAGAGGATCTGGTTGTATTTTTTCACACTGAGGATCTGGCTGAACTTAATCTCACTGAGGATTTGGCTGAAGTTAATGACACTGAGGATCTGGTTGAATATAAACTTTCAGAAGATCTGGTTGTATTGAATCACACTGAGGGTCTGGTTGTATTGAATCACACTGAGGGTCAGGCTAAAATTAAACGTCCAGAGGATCTGGTTGAATTTATTCTCACTTTGGATCTGGTTGAATTTATTCACACTTTGGATCTGGCTGAATTTAATCTCACTGAGTATCTGGCTGAAGTAAATGACACTGAGGATCTGGTTGTATTTAATCACACTGAGGATCTGGCTAAATTTAAACTTTCAGAGGATCCGGTTATATTTAATCTCACTGAAGATCTGGTTGTATTTAATCACACTGAGGATCTGGCCTAATTTAAACTTTCAGAGGTTCTTGTTGAATTTAATCGCTCTGAGGATCTGGTTGTATTGAATCACACTGAGGGTCAGGCTAAAATTAAACGTCCAGAGGATTTGTTGAATTTATTCACACTTTGGATCTGGCTGAATTTAATCTCACTGAGGATCTGGCTGAAGTAAATGACATTGAGGATCTGGTTGAATTTAAACTTTCAGAAGATCTGGTTCTATTTAATCTCACTGCGGATCTGGCTAAATTTAAACTGTCAGAGGATCTGGTGATATTTAATCTCACTGAAGATCTGGTTGTATTTAATCACACTGAGGATCTGCTTGTATTTAAACACACTGAGGGTATGGCTAAATTTAAACTTCCACAGGATCTGGTTGAATTTATTCTGACTGCGGATCTGGTTGTATTTAAGCACAATGAGCATCTGGTTGAATTTAATCACACTGATGATCTGGCTGAAGTTAATCACACTGAGGATCTGGTTGAATTTAAACTCTCAGTGGATCTGGCTGAAGTTAATGACACTGAGGATCTGGTTGAATTTATTCACACTGAGGATCTGCCTGAATTTAATCACACTGAGGATCTGGTTGTATTTAATCTCACTGAGGATCTGGTTGTATTGAATCACACTGAGGGTCTGGCTAAAATTAAACGTCCAGAGGATCTGGTTGAATTTATTCTCACTGAGGATCTGGTTGTATTTAATAACACTGAGGATCTGGCTAAATTTAAACTTTCAGAGGATCTGGATGAATTTAAAGTCACTGAGGATCCGTTTGAATTTATTCACACTGAGGATCTGGTTGTATTTAATCACACTGAGGATCTAGCTAAATTTAAATTTCATAGGATCTGGCTAATTTTAAACTTTCAGAGCATCTGGTTGAATTTATTCTCACTGTGGATCTGGTTGTATTTAAGCACAATGAGCATCTGGTTGTATTTAATCACACTGAAGATCTGCGTAAATTTAAACTTCCAGAAGATCTGGTTGAATTTAATCACACTGAGGGTCTGGCTAAATTTAAACTTCCAGAGGATCTGGCTAAATTTGAACTTTCAGAGGATCTGGTTATATTTAATCTCACTGAAGATTTGGCTGAAGTTAATGACACTGAGGATCTGGTTGAATTTAAACTTTCAGAAGATCTAGTTGTATTTAATCTCACTGAGGATCTAGATAAATTTAAACTTTCAGAGGATCCGGTTATATTTAATCTCACTGAAGATCTGGTTGAATTTATTCACATTGCGGATCTGCCTGAATTTAACCACACTGTGGATCTGGCTGAATTTAAACTTTCAGAAGATCTGATTGTATTTAATCACACTGAGGATCTGGCTAAATTTAAACTTTCAGAGCACCTGGTTGAATTTATTCTCACTGTGGATCTGGTTGTATTTAAGCACAATGAGCATCTGGTTGTATTTAATCACACTGAAGATCTGCGTAAATTTAAACTTCCAGAAGATCTCGTTGAATTTAATCACACTGAGGGTCTGGCTAAATTTAAACTTCCAGAGGATCTGGCTAAATGTGAACTTTCAGAGGATCTGTTTATATTTAATATCACTGAAGATCTGGTTGTATTTATTCTCACTGAGGATCTGGTTGAATTTTTACTCACTGAGGATCTGGTTGAATTTATTCTCACTGAGGATCTGGTTGAATTTATTCTACTGAGGATCTGGTTGAATTTATTCTCACTGAAGATCTAGTTGTATTTAATCTCACTGAGGATCTAGATAAATTTAAACTTTCAGAGGATCCGGTTATATTTAATCTCACTGAAGATCTGGTTGTATTTAATCACACTGAGGATCTGGCCTAATTTAAACTTTCAGAGGTTCTTGTTGAATTTAATCACACTGAGGATCTGGTTGTATTGAATCACACTGAGGGTCTGGCTAAAATTAAACGTCCAGAGGATCTGGTTGAATTTATTCTCACTGAGGATCTGGTTGAATTTATTCTCACTGAGGATCTGGTTGAATTTATTCACACTGAGGATCTGCCTGAATTTAATCACACTGAGGATCTGGTTGAATTTAAACTTTCAGAAGATATGGTTATATTAAATCTCACTAAAGATCTGATTGTATTTAACCACACTGTGGATCTGGCTGAATTTAAACTTTCAGAAGATCTGGTTGTATTTAATCTCAATGAGGATCCGGCTAAATTTAAATTTCAGAGGATCTGGCTAAATTTAAACTTTCAGAGAATCTGGTTATATTTCATCTCACTGTCGATCTGGTTGTATTTAAGCACAATGAGCATCTGGTTGAATTTAATCACACTGATGATCTGGCTGAAGTTAATCACACTGAGGATCTGGTTGAATTTAAACTCTCAGTGGATCTGGCTGAAGTTAATGACACTGAGGATCTGGTTGAATTTATTCACACTGAGGATGTGCCTGAATTTAATCACACTGAGGATCTGGTAGAATTTAAACTTTCAGAAGATCTGGTTATATTAAATCTCACTAAAGATCTGATTGTATTTAACCACACTGTGGATCTGGCTGAATTTAAACTTTCAGAAGATCTGGTTGTATTTAATCTCAATGAGGATCTGGCTAAATTTAAATTTCAGAGCATCTGGCTAAATTTAAACTTTCAGAGAATCTGGTTATATTTCAACTCACTGAAGATCTGGTTGTATTTAATCACACTGAGGGTCTGGCTAAAATTAAATGTCCAGAGGATCTGGTTGAATTTATTCTCACTGAGGATCTGGTTGTATTTAATAACACTGAGGATCTGGCTAAATTTAAACTTTCAGATGATCTGGTTGAATTTATTCTCACTGTCGATCTGGTTGTATTTAAGCACAATCAGCATCTGGTTGAATTTAATCACACTGATGAACTGGCTGAAGTTAATCACACTGAGGATCTGGTTGAATTTAAACTCTCAGTGGATCTGGCTGAAGTTAATGACACTGAGGATCTGGTTGAATTTATTCACATTGAGGATCTGCCTGAATTTAACCACACTGTGGATCTGGCTGAATTTAAACTTTCAGAAGATCTGATTGTATTTAATCACACTGAGGATCTGGCTAAATTTAAACTTTCAGAGCATCTGCTTGAATTTATTCTCACTGTGGATCTGGTTGTATTTAAGCACAATGAGCATCTGGTTGTATTTAATCACACTGAAGATCTGTGTAAATTTAAACTTCCAGAAGATCTCGTTGAATTTAATCACACTGAGGGTCTGGCTAAATTTAAACTTTCAGAGCATCTGGTTGAATTTATTCTCACTGTGGATCTGGTTGTATTTAAGCACAATGAGCATCTGGTTGTATTTAATCACACTGAAGATCTGTGTAAATTTAAACTTCCAGAAGATCTCGTTGAATTTAATCACACTGAGGGTCTGGCTAAATTTAAACTTCCAGAGGATCTGGCTAAATTTGAAGTTTCAGAGGATCTGGCTAAATTTAATCTCACTGAGGATCGGGCTGAAGTAAATGACACTGAGGATCGGTTGAATTTAAACTTTCAGAAGATCTGGTTCTATTTAATCTCACTGCAGATCTGGCTAAATTTAAACTTTCAGAGGATCTGGTTATATTCATTCTGACTGTGGATCTGTTTGTATTTAAGCACAATGAGCATCTGGTTGTATTTAATCACACTGAAGACCTGCGTAAATTTAAACTTCCAGAAGATCTGGTTGAATTTAATCACACTGAGGGTCTGGCTAAATTTAAACTTCCAGAGGATCTGGCTAAATGTGAACTTTCAGAGGATCTGTTTATATTTAATATCACTGAGGATCTGGTTGTATTTAATCACACTGAGGATCTGGCTAAATTTAATCTTTTAGAGGATCTGGGTGAATTTATTCTCACTGAGGATCTGGTTGTATTTAATCACTCTGTGGATCTGGTTGAATTTATTCACACTGAGGATCTGGCTGAACGTAATCTCACTGAGGATTTGGCTGAAGTTATTGACACTGAGGATCTGGTTGAATTTAAACTTTCAGAAGATCTGGTTGTATTTAATCTCACTGAGGATCTGGTTGTATTGAATCACACTGAAGGTCTGGCTAAAATTAAACGTCCAGAGGATCTGGTTGAATTTATTCTCACTGAGGATCTGGTTGTATTTAATCACACTGAGGAACTGGCTAAATTTAAACTTACAGATGATCTGGATGAATTTAAAGTCACTGAGGATCTGGTTGTATTTAATCACACTGAGGGTCTGGCTAAATATAAACTTTCAGAGGATATGGTTGAATTTATTCACACTTAGGATCTGGCTGAATTTATTCACACTTAGGATCTGGCTGAATTTATTCTCACTGAGGATCTGGTTGAATTTATTCTCACTGTGGATCTGGTTGTATTTAAGCACAGTGAGCATCTGGTTGTATTTAATCACACTGAAGACCTGCGTAAATTTAAACATCCAGAAGATCTGGTTGAATTTAATCACACTGAGGGTCTGGCTAAATTTAAACTTCCAGAGGATCTGGCTAAATTTGAACTTTCAGAGGATCTGTTTATATTTAATATCACTGAAGATCTGGTTGTATTTAATCACACTGAAGATCTGGTTGTATTTAATCACACTGAAGATCTGGTTGTATTTAATCACACTGAGGATCTGGTTGAATTTATTCTCACTGAGGATCTTGTTGAATTTATTCTCACTGAGGATCTGGTTGTATTTAATCACACTGAGGATCTGGTTGAATTTATTCTCACTGAGGATCTGGTTGAATTTATTCTCACTGAGGATCTTGTTGAATTTATTCTCACTGTGGATCTGGTTGAATTTATTCACACTGAGGATCCGGCTGAACTTAATCTCACTGAGTATTTGGCTGAAGTTAATGACACTGTGGATCTGGTTGAATTTAACCTTTCAGAAGATCTGGTTGTATTTAATCTCACTGTGCATCTGGTTGTATTTCAGCACAATGAGCATCTGGTTGTATTTAATCACACAGAAGATCTGCCTAAATTTAACCTTCCAGAAGATCTGGTTAAATTTAATCACACTGAGGATCTGGCTGAAGTTAATCACACTGAGGATCTGCTTGAATTTAAACTTTCAGAAGATCTCATTGTATTTAATCTAACTCAGGATCTGGCTAAAGTTAAACTTTCAGAGGATCTGGTTATATTTAATCTCACTGAGGATATGGTTGTATTTAATAACACTGAGGATCTGGCTAAATTTAAACTTTCAGATGATCTGGTTGAATTTATTCTCACTGTCGATCTGGATGTATTTAAGCACAATCAGCATCTGGTTGAATTTAATCACACTGATGATCTGGCTGAAGTTAATCACACTGAGGATCTGGTTGAATTTAAACTCTCAGTGGATCTGGCTGAAGTTAATGACACTGAGGATCTGGTTGAATTTATTCACATTGAGGATCTGCCTGAATTTAACCACACTGTGGATCTGGCTGAATTTAAACATTCAGAAGATCTGATTGTATTTAATCACACTGAGGATCTGGCTAAATTTAAACTTTCAGAGCATCTGCTTGAATTTATTCTCACTGTGGATCTGGTTGTATTTAAGCACAATGAGCATCTGGTTGTATTTAATCACACTGAAGATCTGTGTAAATTTAAACTTCCAGAAGATCTCGTTGAATTTAATCACACTGAGGGTCTGGCTAAATTTAAACTTCCAGAGGATCTGGCTAAATTTGAAGTTTCAGAGAATCTGGTTATATTTAATCTCACTGAGGATTTGGCTGAAGTTAATGACACTGAGGATCTGGTTGAATTTAAACTTTCAGAAGATCTGGTTGTATTTAATCTCACTGAGGATCTGGCTAAATTTAACCTCACTGAGGATCGCGCTGAAGTAAATGACACTGAGGATCGGTTGAATTTAAACTTTCAGAAGATCTGGTTCTATTTAATCTCACTGCGGATCTGGCTAAATTTAAACTTTCAGAGGATCTGGTTATATTCATTCTGACTGTGGATCTGTTTGTATTTAAGCACAATGAGCATCTGGTTGTATTTAATCACACTGAAGACCTGCGTAAATTTAAACTTCCAGAAGATCTGGTTGAATTTAATCACACTGAGGGTCTGGCTAAATTTAAACTTCCAGAGGATCTGGCTAAATGTGAACTTTCAGAGGATCTGTTTATATTTAATATCACTGAGGATCTGGTTTTATTTAATCACACTGAGGATCTGGCTAAATTTAAACTTTTAGAGGATCTGGGTGAATTTATTCTCACTGAGGATCTGGTTGAATTTATTCTCCCTGAGGATCTGGTTGAATTTATTCTCGCTGAGGATCTGGTTGTATTTAATCACACTGTGGATCTGGTTGAATTTATTCACACTGAGGATCTGGCTGAACTTAATCTCACTGAGGATTTGGCTGAAGTTATTGACACTGAGGATCTGGTTGAATATAAACTTTCAGAAGATCTGGTTGTATTTAATCTCACTGAGGATCTGGTTGTATTGAATCACACTGAGGAACTGGCTAAATTTAAACTTTCAGATGATCTGGATGAATTTAAAGTCACTGAGGATCTGGTTGTATTTAATCATACTGAGGGTCTGGCTAAATATAAACTTTCAGAGGATATGGTTGAATTTATTCACACTTAGGATCTGGCTGAATTTATTCACACTTAGGATCTGGCTGAATTTATTCTCACTGAGGATCTGGTTGAATTTATTCTCACTGTGGATCTGGTTGTATTTAAGCACAATGAGCATCTGGTTGTATTTAATCACACTGAAGACCTGCGTAAATTTAAACATCCAGAAGATCTGGTTGAATTTAATCACACTGAGGGTCTGGCTAAATTTAAACTTCCAGAGGATCTGGCTAAATTTGAACTTTCAGAGGATCTGTTTATATTTAATATCACTGAAGATCTGGTTGTATTTAATCACACTGAAGATCTGGTTGTATTTAATCACACTGAAGATCTGGTTGTATTTAATCACACTGAGGATCTGGTTGAATTTATTCTCACTGAGGATCTGGTTGTATTTAATCACACTGTGGATCTGGTTGAATTTATTCACACTGAGGATCCGGCTGAACTTAATCTCACTGAGTATTTGGCTGAAGTTAATGACACTGAGGATCTGGTTGAATTTAAACTTTCAGAAGATCTGGTTGTATTTAATCTCACTGTGCATCTGGTTGTATTTCAGCACAATGAGCATCTGGTTGTATTTAATCACACAGAAGATCTGCCTAAATTTAACCTTCCAGAAGATCTGGTTAAATTTAATCACACTGAGGATCTGGCTGAAGTTAATCACACTGAGGATCTGCTTGAATTTAAACTTTCAGAAGATCTCATTGTATTTAATCTAACTCAGGATCTGGCTAAAGTTAAACTTTCAGAGGATCTGGTTATATTTAATCTCACTGAGGATATGGTTGTATTTAATCACACTGAGGGTCTGGCTAAATATAAACATTCAGAGGATCTGGTTGAATTTATTCACACATTGGATCTGGTTGAATTTATTCATACTTTGGATCTGATGAATTTAATCTCACTGAGGATCTGGCTGAAGTAAATGACACTGAGGATCTGGTTGAATTTAAACTTTCAGAAGATCTGGTTCTATTTAATCTCACTGCGGATCTGGCTAAATTTAAACTTTCAGAGGAACTGGTTATATTTAGTCTCACTGAAGATCTTGTAGTATTTAATCACTCTGAGGATCTGCTTGTATTTAACCACACTGAGGGTATGGCTAAATTTAAACTTACAGAGGATCTGGTTGAATTTATTCTCACTGAGGATCTGGTTGAAGTTAATGACACTGAGGATCTGGTTGAATTTATTCACACTGAGGATCTGCCTGAATTTAAACTTCAAGAAGATCTTGTTTCATTAAATCTCACTAAAGATCTGATTGTATTTAATCACACTGAGGATCTGGCTAAATTTAAACTTTCAGAGCATCTGGTTGAATTTATTCTCACTGTGGATCTGGTTGTATTTAAGCACAATGAGCATCTGGTTGTATTTAATCACACTGAAGATCTGCGTAAATTTAAACTTCCAGAAGATCTGGTTGAATTTAATCACACTGAGGGTCTGGCTAAATTTAAACTTCCAGAGGATCTGGCTAAATTTGAACTTTCAGAGGATCTGGTTATATTTAATCTCACTGAGGATTTGGCTGAAGTTAATGACACTGAGGATCTGGTTGAATTTAAATTTTCAGAAGATCTGGTTGTATTTAATCTCACTGTGCATCTGGTTGTATTTCAGCACAATGAGCATCTGGTTGTATTTAATCACACAGAAGATCTGCCTAAATTTAACCTTCCAGAAGATCTGGTTAAATTTAATCACACTGAGGATCTGGCTGAAGTTAATCACACTGAGGATCTGCTTGAATTTAAACTTTCAGAAGATCTCATTGTATTTAATCTAACTCAGGATCTGGCTAAAGTTAAACTTTCAGAGGATCTGGTTATATTTAATCTCACTGAGGATATGGTTGTATTTAATAACACTGAGGATCTGGCTAAATTTAAACTTTCAGATGATCTGGTTGAATTTATTCTCACTGTCGATCTGGATGTATTTAAGCACAATCAGCATCTGGTTGAATTTAATCACACTGATGATCTGGCTGAAGTTAATCACACTGAGGATCTGGTTGAATTTAAACTCTCAGTGGATCTGGCTGAAGTTAATGACACTGAGGATCTGGTTGAATTTATTCACATTGAGGATCTGCCTGAATTTAACCACACTGTGGATCTGGCTGAATTTAAACATTCAGAAGATCTGATTGTATTTAATCACACTGAGGATCTGGCTAAATTTAAACTTTCAGAGCATCTGCTTGAATTTATTCTCACTGTGGATCTGGTTGTATTTAAGCACAATGAGCATCTGGTTGTATTTAATCACACTGAAGATCTGTGTAAATTTAAGCTTCCAGAAGATCTCGTTGAATTTAATCACACTGAGGGTCTGGCTAAATTTAAACTTCCAGAGGATCTGGCTAAATTTGAAGTTTCAGAGAATCTGGTTATATTTAATCTCACTGAGGATTTGGCTGAAGTTAATGACACTGAGGATCTGGTTGAATTTAAACTTTCAGAAGATCTGGTTGTATTTAATCTCACTGAGGATCTGGCTAAATTTAACCTCACTGAGGATCGCGCTGAAGTAAATGACACTGAGGATCGGTTGAATTTAAACTTTCAGAAGATCTGGTTCTATTTAATCTCACTGCGGATCTGGCTAAATTTAAACTTTCAGAGGATCTGGTTATATTCATTCTGACTGTGGATCTGTTTGTATTTAAGCACAATGAGCATCTGGTTGTATTTAATCACACTGAAGACCTGCGTAAATTTAAACTTCCAGAAGATCTGGTTGAATTTAATCACACTGAGGGTCTGGCTAAATTTAAACTTCCAGAGGATCTGGCTAAATGTGAACTTTCAGAGGATCTGTTTATATTTAATATCACTGAGGATCTGGTTTTATTTAATCACACTGAGGATCTGGCTAAATTTAAACTTTTAGAGGATCTGGGTGAATTTATTCTCACTGAGGATCTGGTTGAATTTATTCTCCCTGAGGATCTGGTTGAATTTATTCTCGCTGAGGATCTGGTTGTATTTAATCACACTGTGGATCTGGTTGAATTTATTCACACTGAGGATCTGGCTGAACTTAATCTCACTGAGGATTTGGCTGAAGTTATTGACACTGAGGATCTGGTTGAATATAAACTTTCAGAAGATCTGGTTGTATTTAATCTCACTGAGGATCTGGTTGTATTGAATCACACTGAGGAACTGGCTAAATTTAAACTTTCAGATGATCTGGTTGAATTTATTCTCACTGTGGATCTGGTTGTATTTAAGCACAATGAGCATCTGGTTGTATTTAATCACACTGAAGACCTGCGTAAATTTAAACATCCAGAAGATCTGGTTGAATTTAATCACACTGAGGGTCTGGCTAAATTTAAACTTCCAGAGGATCTGGCTAAATTTGAACTTTCAGAGGATCTGTTTATATTTAATATCACTGAAGATCTGGTTGTATTTAATCACACTGAAGATCTGGTTGTATTTAATCACACTGAAGATCTGGTTGTATTTAATCACACTGAGGATCTGGTTGAATTTATTCTCACTGAGGATCTGGTTGTATTTAATCACACTGTGGATCTGGTTGAATTTATTCACACTGAGGATCCGGCTGAACTTAATCTCACTGAGTATTTGGCTGAAGTTAATGACACTGAGGATCTGGTTGAATTTAAACTTTCAGAAGATCTGGTTGTATTTAATCTCACTGTGCATCTGGTTGTATTTCAGCACAATGAGCATCTGGTTGTATTTAATCACACAGAAGATCTGCCTAAATTTAACCTTCCAGAAGATCTGGTTAAATTTAATCACACTGAGGATCTGGCTGAAGTTAATCACACTGAGGATCTGCTTGAATTTAAACTTTCAGAAGATCTCATTGTATTTAATCTAACTCAGGATCTGGCTAAAGTTAAACTTTCAGAGGATCTGGTTATATTTAATCTCACTGAGGATATGGTTGTATTTAATCACACTGAGGGTCTGGCTAAATATAAACATTCAGAGGATCTGGTTGAATTTATTCACACATTGGATCTGGTTGAATTTATTCATACTTTGGATCTGATGAATTTAATCTCACTGAGGATCTGGCTGAAGTAAATGACACTGAGGATCTGGTTGAATTTAAACTTTCAGAAGATCTGGTTCTATTTAATCTCACTGCGGATCTGGCTAAATTTAAACTTTCAGAGGAACTGGTTATATTTAGTCTCACTGAAGATCTTGTAGTATTTAATCACTCTGAGGATCTGCTTGTATTTAACCACACTGAGGGTATGGCTAAATTTAAACTTACAGAGGATCTGGTTGAATTTATTCTCACTGAGGATCTGGTTGAAGTTAATGACACTGAGGATCTGGTTGAATTTATTCACACTGAGGATCTGCCTGAATTTAAACTTCAAGAAGATCTTGTTTCATTAAATCTCACTAAAGATCTGATTGTATTTAATCACACTGAGGATCTGGCTAAATTTAAACTTTCAGAGCATCTGGTTGAATTTATTCTCACTGTGGATCTGGTTGTATTTAAGCACAATGAGCATCTGGTTGTATTTAATCACACTGAAGATCTGCGTAAATTTAAACTTCCAGAAGATCTGGTTGAATTTAATCACACTGAGGGTCTGGCTAAATTTAAACTTCCAGAGGATCTGGCTAAATTTGAACTTTCAGAGGATCTGGTTATATTTAATCTCACTGAGGATTTGGCTGAAGTTAATGACACTGAGGATCTGGTTGAATTTAAATTTTCAGAAGATCTGGTTGTATTTAATCTCACTGAGGATCTGGCTAAATTTAAACTTTCAGAGGATCCGGTTATATTTAATCTCACTGAAGAACTGGTTGTATTTAATCACACTGAGGATCTGGCCTAATTTAAACTTTCAGAGGTTCTTGTTGAATTTAATCACCCTCAGGATCTGGCTGAATATAATCTCACTGAGTATCTGGCTGAATTTAATCACATGGAGGAACTGGTTGTATTTAAACTCTCAGAGGATCTGCTTGTATTTAATCACACTGAGCATCTGGATAAATTTAAACTTTCAGAGGATCTTGTTGAATTTATTCTCACCGTGGATCTGGTTGTATTTCAGCACAATGAGCATCTGGTTGTATTTAATCACACTGAAGATCTGCGTAAATTTAAACTTCCAGAAGATCTCGTTGAATTTAATCACACTGAGGGTCTGGCTAAATTTAAACTTCCAGAGGATCTGGCTAAATGTGAACTTTCAGAGGATCTGTTTATATTTAATATCACTGAAAATCTGGTTGTATTTATTCTCACTGAGGATCTGGTTGAATTTATACTCACTGAGGATCTGGTTGAATTTATTCTCACTGAGGATCTGGTTGAATTTATTCTCACTGAGGATCTGGTTGAATTTATTCTACTGAGGATCTGGTTGAATTTATTCTCACTGAAGATCTAGTTGTATTTAATCTCACTGAGGATCTAGATAAATTTAAACTTTCAGAGGATCCGGTTATATTTAATCTCACTGAAGATCTGGTTGTATTTAATCACACTGAGGATCTGGCCTAATTTAAACTTTCAGAGGTTCTTGTTGAATTTAATCACACTGAGGATCTGGTTGTATTGAATCACACTGAGGGTCTGGCTAAAATTAAACGTCCAGAGGATCTGGTTGAATTTATTCTCACTGAGGATCTGGTTGAATTTATTCTCACTGAGGATCTGGTTGAATTTATTCACACTGAGGATCTGCCTGAATTTAATCACACTGAGGATCTGGTTGAATTTAAACTTTCAGAAGATATGGTTATATTAAATCTCACTAAAGATCTGATTGTATTTAACCACACTGTGGATCTGGCTGAATTTAAACTTTCAGAAGATCTGGTTGTATTTAATCTCAATGAGGATCCGGCTAAATTTAAATTTCAGAGGATCTGGCTAAATTTAAACTTTCAGAGAATCTGGTTATATTTCATCTCACTGTCGATCTGGTTGTATTTAAGCACAATGAGCATCTGGTTGAATTTAATCACACTGATGATCTGGCTGAAGTTAATCACACTGAGGATCTGGTTGAATTTAAACTCTCAGTGGATCTGGCTGAAGTTAATGACACTGAGGATCTGGTTGAATTTATTCACACTGAGGATGTGCCTGAATTTAATCACACTGAGGATCTGGTAGAATTTAAACTTTCAGAAGATCTGGTTATATTAAATCTCACTAAAGATCTGATTGTATTTAACCACACTGTGGATCTGGCTGAATTTAAACTTTCAGAAGATCTGGTTGTATTTAATCTCAATGAGGATCTGGCTAAATTTAAATTTCAGAGCATCTGGCTAAATTTAAACTTTCAGAGAATCTGGTTATATTTCAACTCACTGAAGATCTGGTTGTATTTAATCACACTGAGGGTCTGGCTAAAATTAAATGTCCAGAGGATCTGGTTGAATTTATTCTCACTGAGGATCTGGTTGTATTTAATAACACTGCGGATCTGGCTAAATTTAAACTTTCAGATGATCTGGTTGAATTTATTCTCACTGTCGATCTGGTTGTATTTAAGCACAATCAGCATCTGGTTGAATTTAATCACACTGATGAACTGGCTGAAGTTAATCACACTGAGGATCTGGTTGAATTTAAACTCTCAGTGGATCTGGCTGAAGTTAATGACACTGAGGATCTGGTTGAATTTATTCACATTGAGGATCTGCCTGAATTTAACCACACTGTGGATCTGGCTGAATTTAAACTTTCAGAAGATCTGGTTCTATTTAATCTCACTGCGGATCTGGCTAAATTTAAACTTTCAGAGGATCTGGTTATATTCATTCTGACTGTGGATCTGTTTGTATTTAAGCACAATGAGCATCTGGTTGTATTTAATCACACTGAAGACCTGCGTAAATTTAAACTTCCAGAAGATCTGGTTGAATTTAATCACACTGAGGGTCTGGCTAAATTTAAACTTCCAGAGGATCTGGCTAAATGTGAACTTTCAGAGGATCTGTTTATATTTAATATCACTGAGGATCTGGTTGTATTTAATCACACTGAGGATCTGGCTAAATTTAATCTTTTAGAGGATCTGGGTGAATTTATTCTCACTGAGGATCTGGTTGTATTTAATCACTCTGTGGATCTGGTTGAATTTATTCACACTGAGGATCTGGCTGAACGTAATCTCACTGAGGATTTGGCTGAAGTTATTGACACTGAGGATCTGGTTGAATTTAAACTTTCAGAAGATCTGGTTGTATTTAATCTCACTGAGGATCTGGTTGTATTGAATCACACTGAAGGTCTGGTTAAAATTAAACGTCCTGAGGATCTGGTTGAATTTATTCTCACTGAGGATCTGGTTGTATTTAATCACACTGAGGAACTGGCTAAATTTAAACTTACAGATGATCTGGATGAATTTAAAGTCACTGAGGATCTGGTTGTATTTAATCACACTGAGGGTCTGGCTAAATATAAACTTTCAGAGGATATGGTTGAATTTATTCACACTTAGGAGCTGGCTGAATTTATTCACACTTAGGATCTGGCTGAATTTATTCTCACTGAGGATCTGGTTGAATTTATTCTCACTGTGGATCTGGTTGTATTTAAGCACAGTGAGCATCTGGTTGTATTTAATCACACTGAAGACCTGCGTAAATTTAAACATCCAGAAGATCTGGTTGAATTTAATCACACTGAGGGTCTGGCTAAATTTAAACTTCCAGAGGATCTGGCTAAATTTGAACTTTCAGAGGATCTGTTTATATTTAATATCACTGAAGATCTGGTTGTATTTAATCACACTGAAGATCTGGTTGTATTTAATCACACTGAAGATCTGGTTGTATTTAATCACACTGAGGATCTGGTTGAATTTATTCTCACTGAGGATCTTGTTGAATTTATTCTCACTGAGGATCTGGTTGTATTTAATCACACTGAGGATCTGGTTGAATTTATTCTCACTGAGGATCTGGTTGAATTTATTCTCACTGTGGATCTTGTTGAATTTATTCTCACTGTGGATCTGGTTGAATTTATTCACACTGAGGATCCGGCTGAACTTAATCTCACTGAGTATTTGGCTGAAGTTAATGACACTGAGGATCTGGTTGAATTTAACCTTTCAGAAGATCTGGTTGTATTTAATCTCACTGTGCATCTGGTTGTATTTCAGCACAATGAGCATCTGGTTGTATTTAATCACACAGAAGATCTGCCTAAATTTAACCTTCCAGAAGATCTGGTTAAATTTAATCACACTGAGGATCTGGCTGAAGTTAATCACACTGAGGATCTGCTTGAATTTAAACTTTCAGAAGATCTCATTGTATTTAATCTAACTCAGGATCTGGCTAAAGTTAAACTTTCAGAGGATCTGGTTATATTTAATCTCACTGAGGATATGGTTGTATTTAATAACACTGAGGATCTGGCTAAATTTAAACTTTCAGATGATCTGGTTGAATTTATTCTCACTGTCGATCTGGATGTATTTAAGCACAATCAGCATCTGGTTGAATTTAATCACACTGATGATCTGGCTGAAGTTAATCACACTGAGGATCTGGTTGAATTTAAACTCTCAGTGGATCTGGCTGAAGTTAATGACACTGAGGATCTGGTTGAATTTATTCACATTGAGGATCTGCCTGAATTTAATCACACTGAGGATCTGGCTAAATTTAAACTTTCAGAGCATCTGCTTGAATTTATTCTCACTGTGGATCTGTTTGTATTTAAGCACAATGAGCATCTGGTTGTATTTAATCACACTGAAGATCTGTGTAAATTTAAACTTCCAGAAGATCTCGTTGAATTTAATCACACTGAGGGTCTGGCTAAATTTAAACTTCCAGAGGATCTGGCTAAATTTGAAGTTTCAGAGAATCTGGTTGTATTTAATCTCACTGAGGATCTGGCTAAATTTAACCTCACTGAGGATCGGGCTGAAGTAAATGACACTGAGGATCGGTTGAATTTAAACTTTCAGAAGATCTGGTTCTATTTAATCTCACTGCGGATCTGGCTAAATTTAAACTTTCAGAGGATCTGGTTATATTCATTCTGACTGTGGATCTGTTTGTATTTAAGCACAATGAGCATCTGGTTGTATTTAATCACACTGAAGACCTGCGTAAATTTAAACTTCCAGAAGATCTGGTTGAATTTAATCACACTGAGGGTCTGGCTAAATTTAAACTTCCAGAGGATCTGGCTAAATGTGAACTTTCAGAGGATCTGTTTATATTTAATATCACTGAGGATCTGGTTTTATTTAATCACACTGAGGATCTGGCTAAATTTAAACTTTTAGAGGATCTGGGTGAATTTATTCTCACTGAGGATCTGGTTGAATTTATTCTCACTGAGGATCTGGTTGAATTTATTCTCGCTGAGGATCTGGTTGTATTTAATCACACTGTGGATCTGGTTGAATTTATTCACACTGAGGATCTGGCTGAACTTAATCTCACTGAGGATTTGGCTGAAGTTATTGACACTGAGGATCTGGTTGAATATAAACTTTCAGAAGATCTGGTTGTATTTAATCTCACTGAGGATCTGGTTGTATTGAATCACACTGAGGAACTGGCTAAATTTAAACTTTCAGATGATCTGGATGAATTTAAAGTCACTGAGGATCTGGTTGTATTTAATCACACTGAGGGTCTGGCTAAATATAAACTTTCAGAGGATATGGTTGAATTTATTCACACTTAGGATCTGGCTGAATTTATTCACACTTAGGATCTGGCTGAATTTATTCTCACTGAGGATCTGGTTGAATTTATTCTCACTGTGCATCTGGTTGTATTTCAGCACAATGAGCATCTGGTTGTATTTAATCACACAGAAGATCTGCCTAAATTTAACCTTCCAGAAGATCTGGTTAAATTTAATCACACTGAGGATCTGGCTGAAGTTAATCACACTGAGGATCTGCTTGAATTTAAACTTTCAGAAGATCTCATTGTATTTAATCTAACTCAGGATCTGGCTAAAGTTAAACTTTCAGAGGATCTGGTTATATTTAATCTCACTGAGGATATGGTTGTATTTAATAACACTGAGGATCTGGCTAAATTTAAACTTTCAGATGATCTGGTTGAATTTATTCTCACTGTCGATCTGGATGTATTTAAGCACAATCAGCATCTGGTTGAATTTAATCACACTGATGATCTGGCTGAAGTTAATCACACTGAGGATCTGGTTGAATTTAAACTCTCAGTGGATCTGGCTGAAGTTAATGACACTGAGGATCTGGTTGAATTTATTCACATTGAGGATCTGCCTGAATTTAATCACACTGAGGATCTGGCTAAATTTAAACTTTCAGAGCATCTGCTTGAATTTATTCTCACTGTGGATCTGTTTGTATTTAAGCACAATGAGCATCTGGTTGTATTTAATCACACTGAAGATCTGTGTAAATTTAAACTTCCAGAAGATCTCGTTGAATTTAATCACACTGAGGGTCTGGCTAAATTTAAACTTCCAGAGGATCTGGCTAAATTTGAAGTTTCAGAGAATCTGGTTGTATTTAATCTCACTGAGGATCTGGCTAAATTTAACCTCACTGAGGATCGGGCTGAAGTAAATGACACTGAGGATCGGTTGAATTTAAACTTTCAGAAGATCTGGTTCTATTTAATCTCACTGCGGATCTGGCTAAATTTAAACTTTCAGAGGATCTGGTTATATTCATTCTGACTGTGGATCTGTTTGTATTTAAGCACAATGAGCATCTGGTTGTATTTAATCACACTGAAGACCTGCGTAAATTTAAACTTCCAGAAGATCTGGTTGAATTTAATCACACTGAGGGTCTGGCTAAATTTAAACTTCCAGAGGATCTGGCTAAATGTGAACTTTCAGAGGATCTGTTTATATTTAATATCACTGAGGATCTGGTTTTATTTAATCACACTGAGGATCTGGCTAAATTTAAACTTTTAGAGGATCTGGGTGAATTTATTCTCACTGAGGATCTGGTTGAATTTATTCTCACTGAGGATCTGGTTGAATTTATTCTCGCTGAGGATCTGGTTGTATTTAATCACACTGTGGATCTGGTTGAATTTATTCACACTGAGGATCTGGCTGAACTTAATCTCACTGAGGATTTGGCTGAAGTTATTGACACTGAGGATCTGGTTGAATATAAACTTTCAGAAGATCTGGTTGTATTTAATCTCACTGAGGATCTGGTTGTATTGAATCACACTGAGGAACTGGCTAAATTTAAACTTTCAGATGATCTGGATGAATTTAAAGTCACTGAGGATCTGGTTGTATTTAATCACACTGAGGGTCTGGCTAAATATAAACTTTCAGAGGATATGGTTGAATTTATTCACACTTAGGATCTGGCTGAATTTATTCACACTTAGGATCTGGCTGAATTTATTCTCACTGAGGATCTGGTTGAATTTATTCTCACTGTGGATCTGGTTGTATTTAAGCACAATGAGCATCTGGTTGTATTTAATCACACTGAAGACCTGCGTAAATTTAAACATCCAGAAGATCTGGTTGAATTTAATCACACTGAGGGTCTGGCTAAATTTAAACTTCCAGAGGATCTGGCTAAATTTGAACTTTCAGAGGATCTGTTTATATTTAATATCACTGAAGATCTGGTTGTATTTAATCACACTGAAGATCTGGTTGTATTTAATCACACTGAAGATCTGGTTGTATTTAATCACACTGAGGATCTGGTTGAATTTATTCTCACTGAGGATCTGGTTGTATTTAATCACACTGTGGATCTGGTTGAATTTATTCACACTGAGGATCCGGCTGAACTTAATCTCACTGAGTATTTGGCTGAAGTTAATGACACTGAGGATCTGGTTGAATTTAAACTTTCAGAAGATCTGGTTGTATTTAATCTCACTGTGCATCTGGTTGTATTTCAGCACAATGAGCATCTGGTTGTATTTAATCACACAGAAGATCTGCCTAAATTTAACCTTCCAGAAGATCTGGTTAAATTTAATCACACTGAGGATCTGGCTGAAGTTAATCACACTGAGGATCTGCTTGAATTTAAACTTTCAGAAGATCTCATTGTATTTAATCTAACTCAGGATCTGGCTAAAGTTAAACTTTCAGAGGATCTGGTTATATTTAATCTCACTGAGGATATGGTTGTATTTAATCACACTGAGGGTCTGGCTAAATATAAACATTCAGAGGATCTGGTTGAATTTATTCACACATTGGATCTGGTTGAATTTATTCATACTTTGGATCTGATGAATTTAATCTCACTGAGGAACTGGCTGGAGTAAATGACACTGAGGATCTGGTTGAATTTAAACTTTCAGAAGATCTGGTTCTATTTAATCTCACTGCGGATCTGGCTAAATTTAAACTTTCAGAGGAACTGGTTATATTTAGTCTCACTGAAGATCTTGTAGTATTTAATCACTCTGAGGATCTGCTTGTATTTAACCACACTGAGGGTATGGCTAAATTTAAACTTACAGAGGATCTGGTTGAATTTATTCTCACTGAGGATCTGGTTGAAGTTAATGACACTGAGGATCTGGTTGAATTTATTCACACTGAGGATCTGCCTGAATTTAAACTTCAAGAAGATCTGGTTTCATTAAATCTCACTAAAGATCTGATTGTATTTAATCACACTGAGGATCTGCCTGAATTTAATCCCACTGAGGATCTTGTTGAATTTAAACTTTCAGAAGATCTGGTTATATTAAATCTCACTAAAGATCTGAATGTATTTAATCACACTGAGGATCTGGCTAAATTTAAACTTTCAGAGCATCTGGTTGAATTTATTCGGACTGTGGATCTGGTTGTATTTAAGCACAATGAGCATCTGGTTGTATTTAATCACACTGAAGATCTGCGTAAATTTAAACTTCCAGAAGATCTGGCTGAATTTAATCACACTCAGGGTCTGGCTAAATTTAAAATTCCAGAGGATCTGGCTAAATTTGAACTTTCAGAGGATCTGGTTATATTTAATCTCACTGAGGATTTGGCTGAAGTTAATGACACTGAGGATCTGGTTGAATTTAAATTTTCAGAAGATCTGGTTGTATTTAATCTCACTGAGGATCTGGCTAAATTTAAACTTTCAGAGGATCCGGTTATATTTAATCTCACTGAAGATCTGGTTGTATTTAATCACACTGAGGATCTGGCCTAATTTAAACTTTTAGAGGAACTGGTTGAATTTATTCTCACCGTGGATCTGGTTGTATTTCAGCACAATGAGCATCTGGTTGTATTTAATCACACAGAAGATCTGCCTAAATTAAACTTCCAGAAGATCTGGTTAAATTTAATCACACTGAGGATCTGGCTGAAGTTAATCACACTGAGGATCTGGTTGAATTTAAACTTTCAGAAGATCTCATTGTATTTAATATAACTCAGGATCTGGCTAAAGTTAAACTTTCAGAGGATCTGGTTATATTTAATCTCACTGAGGATGTGGTTGTATTTAATCACACTGAGGGTCTGGCTAAATATAAACTTTCAGAGGAACTGGTTGAATTTATTCACACTTAAGATCTGGCTGAATTTAATCTCACTGAGGATCAAGCTGAAGTAAATGACACTGAGGATCTAGTTGAATTTAAACTTTCAGAAGATCTGGTTCTATTTAATCTCACTGCGGATCTGGCTAAATTTAAAATTTCAGAGGAACTGGATATATTAAGTCTCAGTGAAGATCTTGTAGTATTTAATCACACTGAGGATCTGCTTGTATTTAACCACACTGAGGGTCTGGCTAAATTTAAACTTCCAGTGGATCTGGTTGAATTTAATCACACTGAGGGTCTGGCTAAATTTAAACTTCCAGAGGATCTGGCTAAATTTGAACTTTCAGAGGATCTGGTTATATTTAATATCACTGAAGATCTGGTTGTATTTAATCACACTGAGGATCTGGTTGAATTTATTCTCACTGAGGATCTGGTTGTATTTATTCTCACTGAGGATCTGGTTGTATTTAATCACACTGTGGATCTGGTTGAATTTATTCACACTGAGGATCTGGCTGAACTTAATCTCATGGAGGATTTGGCTGAAGTTCATGACACTGAGGATCTGGTTGAATTTAAACTTTCAGAAGATCTGGTTGTATTTAATCACACAGAAGATCTGCCTAAATTTAAACTTCCAGAAGATCTGGTTAAAGTTAATCACACTGAGGATCTGGCTGAAGATATTCACACTGAGGATCTGCTTGAATTTAAACTTTCAGAAGATCTCATTGTATTTAATCTAACTCAGGATCTGGCTAAAGTTAAACTTTCAGAGGATCTGGTTATATTTAATCTCACTGAGGATCTGGTTCTATTTAATCTCACTGAAGATCTGGTTGTATTTAATCTCACTGAAGATCTGGTTGTATTTAATCACACTGAGGTTCTGCTTGTATTTAACCACACTGAGGGTATGGCTAAATTTAAACTTACAGAGGATCTGGTTGAATTTATTCTCACTGAGGATCTGGTTGTATTTAATCACACTGAGGATCTGGCTAAATTTAAACTTTCAGAGGATCTGGTTGAATTTATTCTCACTGTGGATCTGGTTGTATTTAAGCACAATGAGCATCTGGTTGTATTTAATCACACTGAAGATCTGCCTAAATTCAAACTTCCAGAAGTTCTGGTTGAATTTAATCACACTGAGGATCTGGCTGAAGTTAATCACAATGAGGGTCTGGTTGAATTTAAACTCTCAGTGGATCTGGCTGAAGTTAATGACACTGAGGATCTGGTTGAATTTATTCACACTGAGGATCTGGTTGAATTTATTCACACTGAGGATCTGCCTGAATTTAATCACACTCAGGATCTTGTTGAATTTAAACTTTCAGAAGATCTGGTTATATTAAATCTCACTAAAGATCTGATTGTATTTAACCACACTGTGGATCTGGCTGAATTTAAACTTTCAGAAGATCTGGTTGTATTTAATATCAATGAGGATCTGGCTAAATTTAAATTTCAGAGTATCTGGCTAAATTTAAACTTTCAGAGAATCTGGTTATATTTAATCTCACTGAAGATCTGGTTGTATTTAATCACACTGAGGATCTGGCTAAATTTAAACTTTCAGAGCATCTGGTTGAATTTGTTCTCACTGTGGATCTGGTTGTATTTCAGCACAATGAGCATCTGGTTGTATTTAATCACACAGAAGATCTGCCTAAATTAAACTTCCAGAAGATCTGGTTAAATTTAATCACACTGAGGATCTGGCTGAAGTTAATCACACTGAGGATCTGGTTGAATTTAAACTTTCAGAAGATCTCATTGTATTTAATATAACTCAGGATCTGGCTAAAGTTAAACTTTCAGAGGATCTGGTTATATTTAATCTCACTGAGGATGTGGTTGTATTTAATCACACTGAGGGTCTGGCTAAATATAAACTTTCAGAGGAACTGGTTGAATTTATTCACACTTAAGATCTGGCTGAATTTAATCTCACTGAGGATCAAGCTGAAGTAAATGACACTGAGGATCTAGTTGAATTTAAACTTTCAGAAGATCTGGTTCTATTTAATCTCACTGCGGATCTGGCTAAATTTAAAATTTCAGAGGAACTGGATATATTAAGTCTCAGTGAAGATCTTGTAGTATTTAATCACACTGAGGATCTGCTTGTATTTAACCACACTGAGGGTCTGGCTAAATTTAAACTTCCAGTGGATCTGGTTGAATTTAATCACA
The DNA here is from genome assembly GCF_048418815.1 of Hemitrygon akajei. Lineage (NCBI taxonomy): Eukaryota > Metazoa > Chordata > Chondrichthyes > Myliobatiformes > Dasyatidae > Hemitrygon > Hemitrygon akajei. The sequence continues at coordinate 176,832,168 of NC_133132.1, read as the reverse complement.
CTGAGGGTCTGGCTAAATTTAAACTTCCAGAGGATCTGGCTAAATTTGAACTTTCAGAGGATCTGGTTATATTTAATATCACTGAAGATCTGGTTGTATTTAATCACACTGAGGATCTGGTTGAATTTATTCTCACTGAGGATCTGGTTGTATTTATTCTCACTGAGGATCTGGTTGTATTTAATCACACTGTGGATCTGGTTGAATTTATTCACACTGAGGATCTGGCTGAACTTAATCTCATGGAGGATTTGGCTGAAGTTCATGACACTGAGGATCTGGTTGAATTTAAACTTTCAGAAGATCTGGTTGTATTTAATCACACAGAAGATCTGCCTAAATTTAAACTTCCAGAAGATCTGGTTAAAGTTAATCACACTGAGGATCTGGCTGAAGATATTCACACTGAGGATCTGCTTGAATTTAAACTTTCAGAAGATCTCATTGTATTTAATCTAACTCAGGATCTGGCTAAAGTTAAACTTTCAGAGGATCTGGTTATATTTAATCTCACTGAGGATCTGGTTCTATTTAATCTCACTGAAGATCTGGTTGTATTTAATCTCACTGAAGATCTGGTTGTATTTAATCACACTGAGGTTCTGCTTGTATTTAACCACACTGAGGGTATGGCTAAATTTAAACTTACAGAGGATCTGGTTGAATTTATTCTCACTGAGGATCTGGTTGTATTTAATCACACTGAGGATCTGGCTAAATTTAAACTTTCAGAGGATCTGGTTGAATTTATTCTCACTGTGGATCTGGTTGTATTTAAGCACAATGAGCATCTGGTTGTATTTAATCACACTGAAGATCTGCCTAAATTCAAACTTCCAGAAGTTCTGGTTGAATTTAATCACACTGAGGATCTGGCTGAAGTTAATCACAATGAGGGTCTGGTTGAATTTAAACTCTCAGTGGATCTGGCTGAAGTTAATGACACTGAGGATCTGGTTGAATTTATTCACACTGAGGATCTGGTTGAATTTATTCACACTGAGGATCTGCCTGAATTTAATCACACTGAGGATCTTGTTGAATTTAAACTTTCAGAAGATCTGGTTATATTAAATCTCACTAAAGATCTGATTGTATTTAACCACACTGTGGATCTGGCTGAATTTAAACTTTCAGAAGATCTGGTTGTATTTAATATCAATGAGGATCTGGCTAAATTTAAATTTCAGAGTATCTGGCTAAATTTAAACTTTCAGAGAATCTGGTTATATTTAATCTCACTGAAGATCTGGTTGTATTTAATCACACTGAGGATCTGGCTAAATTTAAACTTTCAGAGCATCTGGTTGAATTTGTTCTCACTGTGGATCTGGTTGTATTTAAGAACAATGAGCATCTGGTTGTATTTAATCACACTGAGGGTCTGGCTAAATTTAAACTTCCAGAGGATCTGGCTAAATTTGAACTTTCAGAGGATCTTGTTATATTTAATCTCACTGAGGATTTGGCTGAAGTTAATGACACTGAGGTTCTGGTTGAATTTAAACTTTCAGAAGATCTGGTTGTATTTAATCTCACTGAGGATCTGGCTAAATTTAAACTTTCAGAGGATCCGGTTATATTTAATCTCACTGAAGATCTGGTTGTATTTAATCACACTGATGATCTGGCCTAATTTAAACTTTCAGAGGTTCTTGTTGAAATTAATCACCCTGAGGATCTGGCTGAATATAATCTCACTGAGGATGAGGCCGAATTTAATCACATGGAGGATCTGGTTGTATTTAAACTCTCAGAGGATCTGGTTGTATTTAATCACACTGAGGATCTGGCTGAAGTTAATCACACTGAGGATCTGGTTGAATTTAAACTTTCAGAAGATCTCATTGTATTTAATCTAACTCAGGATCTGGCTAAAGTTACACTTTCAGAGGATCTGGTTATATTTAATCTCACTGAGGATCTGGTTGTATTTAATCACACTGAGGGTCTGGCTAAATATAAACTTGCAGAGGATCTGGTTGAATTTATTCACACTTAGGATCTGGCTGAATTTAATCTCACTGAGGATCGGGCTGAAGTAAATGACACTGAGGATCTGGTTGAATTTAAACGTTCAGAGAATCTGGTTCTATTTAATCTCTCTGTGGATCTGGCTAAATTTAAACTTTCAGAGGATCTGGTTATATTTAATCTCACTGAAGATCTGGTAGTATTTAATCACACTGAGGATCTGCTTGTATTTAACCACACTGAGGGTCTGGCTAAATTTAAACTTCCAGAGGATCTGGTTGAATTTATTCTCACTGACGATCTGGTTGTATTTAATCACACTGAGGATCTGGATAATTTTAAACTTTAAGAGGATCTGGATGAATTTAAACTCACTGAGGAACTGTTTGAATTTATTCTCACTGTGGATCTGGTTGTATTTAAGCACAATGAGCATCTGGTTGTATTAAATCACACTTAAGATCTGCCTAAATTCAAACTTCCAGAAGTTCTGGTTGAATTTAATCACAGTGAGGATCTGGCTGAAGTTAATGACACTGAGGATCTGGTTGAATTTATTCACACTGAGGATCTGGTTGAATTTAAACTTTCAGAAGATCTGGTTGTATTTAATCTCTCAGAGGATCTGGTTGTATTTAATCACACTGAGCATCTGGATAAATTTAAACTTTCAGAGGATCTTGTTGAATTTATTCTCACCGTGGATCTGGTTGTATTTCAGCACAATGAGCATCTGGTTGAATTTAATCACACAGAAGATTTGCCTAAATTTAAACTTCCAGAAGATCTGGTTAAATTTAATCACACTGAGGATCTGGCTGAAGTTAATCACACTGAGGATCTGCTTGAATTTAAACTTTCAGAAGATCTCATTGTATTTAATCTAACTCAGGATCTGGCTGAATTTAAACTTTCAGAGGATCTGGCTAAATTTAAACTTTCAGAGGATCTGGCTAAATTTGAACTGTCAGAGGATCTGGTTATATTTAATATCACTGAAGATCTGGTTGTATTTAATCACACTGAGGATCTGGTTGAATTTAATCACACTGTGGATCTGGTTGAATTTAATCACACTGTGGATCTGGTTGAATTTATTCACACTGAGGATCTGGCTGAACTTAATCTCACTGAGGATTTGGCTGAAGTTAATGACACTGAGGATCTGGTTGAATTTAAACTTTCAGAAGATCTGTTTGTATTTAATCTCACTGAGGATCTGGCCTAATTTAAACTTTCAGAGGTTCTTGTTGAATTTAATCACACTGAGGATCTGGTTGTATTGAATCACACTGAGGGTCTGGCTAAAATTAAACGTCCAGAGGATCTGGTTGAATTTATTCTCACTGAGGATCTGGTTGTATTTAATAACACCGAGGATCTGGCTAAATTTAAACTTTCAGAGGATCTGGATTAATTTAAAATCACTGAGGATCTGGTTTAATTTATTCACACTGAGGATCTGGTTGTGTTTAATCACACTGAGGATCTGGGTAAATTTAAACTTTCAGAGGATCTGGCTGAATTTAATCTCACTGAGGATCTGGCTGAATTTAATCACATGGAGGATCTGGTTGTATTTAAACTCTGAGATGATCTTTTTGAATTTATTGTCACTGTGCATCTGGTTGTATTTCAGCACAATGAGCATCTGGTTGTATTTAATCACACTGAAGATCTGCCTAAATTTAAACTTCCAGAAGATCTGGTTAAATTTCATCACACTGAGGATCTGGTTGTATTTAATCTCACTGAGGATCTGGCTAAATTTAAACTTCCAGAAGATCTGGTTATATTAAATCTCACTAAAAATCTGATTGTATTTAACCACACTGTGGATCTGGCTGAATTTAAACTTTCAGAAGATCTGGTTGTATTTAATCTCAATGAGGATCTGGCTAAATTTAAATTTCAGAGGATCTGGCTAAATTTAAACTTTCTGAGAATCTGGTTATATTTAATCTCACTGAGTGTCTGTCTAAATTTAAACTTCCAGAGGATCTGGCTAAATTTGAACTTTCAGAGGATCTGGTTATATTTAATCTCACTGAGGATTTGGCTGAAGTTAATGACACTGAGGATCTGGTTGAATTTAAACTTTCAGAGGATCCAGTTATATTTATATCATTTATATATGTTTATAGATCATCACCGGATGCGGTGCAAAGCGGGGGGCGAACATAAGTGGAGATGTGGAGAAAGCGAACCAGCTGAACAACTTCTTCAACAGGTTCGACAGCTCAATCTCATCCTCACCGCAGAAATCCACACCAGGCTTACTTCCCTCACAGGAAAATAGCCACTCACAGGAGACCTTGCCCACGCCCAGGATTACGGCTGCACAGGTGGAAGGTCAACTGAGGAAGATCTGTACCAGCAAGGCGGCTGGACCGGATGGAGTTTCCCCACGATTACTGAGGGCCTGTGCGACTGAGCTGGGAGAACCACTACAGCGCATCTTCAACATGAGCCTGGAGCAGAGAAGAGTACCCAGACAGTGGAAAACATCCTGTATCGTCCTGGTACCGAAGAAACCACAACCAAAGGAGTTGAATGACTTCAGACCTGTTGCCTTGATGTCGCACGTGATGAAGACCATGGAGCGGCTGATAATACAGAATCTGAGGCCACAAACCAGACACGCCCAGGATCCTCTTCAGTTTGCGTATAAGGAGAAGGTGGTAGTGGAGGATTCTATCATGTATTTGCTGCACAAATCACTCTCTCACCTAGATGGGGCCAGTTGTGCTGTGAGGATTACATTCCTTGACTTCTCTAGTGCCTTTAACACCATCCAGCCCAAGATCTTAAGGCACAAACTAACGGAGATGGGAGTAGACTCTCACATGGTGGATTGGATAGTGGACTACTTGACAGATAGGCCTCAGTATGTGCGGTTGGGAGACTGTAGGTCTGACACGGTGGTCAGCAGCACAGGGGCGCCGCAGGGAACCGTACTCTCTCCGGTCCTGTTCACCCTGTACACATCAGACTTCCAATATAACTCGGAGTCCTGCCATGTGCAGAAGTTCGCTGATGACACGGCCATAGTGGGGTGTGTCAGGAATGGACAGGAGGAGGAGTATAGGAAACTGATACAGGACTTTGTGATATGGTGCAACTCAAACTACCTGCGTCTCAATATCACCAAGACCAAGGAGATGGTAGTGGACTTTAGGAGATCTAGGCCTCATATGGAGCCAGTGATCATTAATGGAGAATGTGTGGAACAGGTTAAGACCTACAAGTATCTGGGAGTACAGTTAGATGAGAAGCTAGACTGGACTGCCAACACAGATGCCTTGTGCAGGAAGGCACAGAGTCGACTGTACTTCCTAAGAAGGTTGGCGTCATTCAATGTCTGTAGTGAGATGCTGAAGATGTTCTATAGGTCAGTTGTGGAGAGCGCCCTCTTCTTTGTGGTGGCGTGTTGGGGAGGAAGCATTAAGAAGAGAGACGCCTCACATCTTAATAAGCTGGTAAGGAAGGCGGGCTCTGTCGTGGGCAAAGTACTGGAGGGTTTAACATCGGTAGCTGAGCGAAGGGCACTGAGTAGGCTACGGTCAATTATGGATAACTCTGAACATCCTCTACATAGCACCATCCAGAGACAGAGAAGCAGTTTCAGCGACAGGTTACTATCGATGCAATGCTCCTCAGACAGGATGAAGAGGTCAATACTCCCCAATGCCATTAGGCTTTACAATTCTACCGCCAGGACTTAAGAACTTTTTTTAAAAGCTATTATTGATGCTTTTTGAGATAGTGATTTAGATGCATATCATATTCTTTACTGAGTTAAGTATTGTAGGTAATTAGTTTTGCTACAACAAGTGTATGGGACATTGGAAAAAAGTTGAATTTCCCCATGGGGATGAATAAAGTATCTATCTATCTATCTATCTATATTTAATCTCACTGAAGATCTGGTTGTATTTAATCACACTGAGGATCTGGCCTAATTTAAACTTTCAGAGGTTCTTGTTGAATTTAATCACCCTGAGGATCTGGCTGAATATAATCTCACTGAGGATGAGGCCGAATTTAATCACATGGAGGATCTGGTTGTATTTAATCACACTGAGGGTCTGGCTAAATATAAACTTTCAGAGGATCTGGTTGAATTTATTCACACTTAAGATCTGGCTGAATTTAATCTCACTGAGGATCAAGCTGAAGTAAATGACACTGAGGATCTGGTTGAATTTAAACTTTCAGAAGATCTGGTTCTATTTAATCTCACTGCAGATCTGGCTAAATTTAAACTTTCAGAGGAACTGGTTATATTTAGTCTCACTGAAGATCTTGTAGTATTTAATCACTCTGAGGATCTGCTTGTATTTAACCACACTGAGGGTATGGCTAAATTTAAACTTACAGAGGATCTGGTTGAATTTATTCTCACTGAGGATCTGGTTGAAGTTAATGACACTGAGGATCTGGTTGAATTTATTCACACTGAGGATCTGCCTGAATTTAAACTTCAAGAAGATCTTGTTTCATTAAATCTCACTAAAGATCTGATTGTATTTAATCACACTGAGGATCTGGCTAAATTTAAACTTTCAGAGCATCTGGTTGAATTTATTCTCACTGTGGATCTGGTTGTATTTAAGCACAATGAGCATCTGGTTGTATTTAATCACACTGAAGATCTGCGTAAATTTAAACTTCCAGAAGATCTGGTTGAATTTAATCACACTGAGGGTCTGGCTAAATTTAAACTTCCAGAGGATCTGGCTAAATTTGAACTTTCAGAGGATCTGGTTATATTTAATCTCACTGAGGATTTGGCTGAAGTTAATGACACTGAGGATCTGGTTGAATTTAAATTTTCAGAAGATCTGGTTGTATTTAATCTCACTGAGGATCTGGCTAAATTTAAACTTTCAGAGGATCCGGTTATATTTAATCTCACTGAAGAACTGGTTGTATTTAATCACACTGAGGATCTGGCCTAATTTAAACTTTCAGAGGTTCTTGTTGAATTTAATCACCCTCAGGATCTGGCTGAATATAATCTCACTGAGTATCTGGCTGAATTTAATCACATGGAGGAACTGGTTGTATTTAAACTCTCAGAGGATCTGGTTGTATTTAATCACACTGAGCATCTGGATAAATTTAAACTTTCAGAGGATCTTGTTGAATTTATTCTCACCGTGGATCTGGTTGTATTTCAGCACAATGAGCATCTGGTTGTATTTAATCACACAGAAGATCTGCCTAAATTTAAACTTCCAGAAGATATGGTTAAATTTAATCACACTGAGGATCTGGCTGAAGTTAATCACACTGAGGAACTGGTTGAATTTAAACTTTCAGAAGATCTCATTGTATTTAATATAACTCAGGATCTGGCTAAAGTTAAACTTTCAGATGATCTGGTTATATTTATTCTCACTGAGGATCTGGTTGTATTTAATCACACTGAGGGTCTGGCTAAATATAAACTTTCAGAGGATCTGGTTGAATTTATTCACACTTAAGATCTGGCTGAATTTAATCTCACTGAGGATCAAGCTGAAGTAAATGACACTGAGGATCTGGTTGAATTTAAACTTTCAGAAGATCTGGTTCTATTTAATCTCACTGCGGATCTGGCTAAATTTAAACTTTCAGAGGAACTGGTTATATTTAGTCTCACTGAAGATCTTGTAGTATTTAATCACACTGAGGATCTGCTTGTATTTAACCACACTGAGGGTCTGGCTAAATTCAAACTTCCAGTGGAGCTGGTTGAATTTAATCACACTGAGGGTCTGGCTAAATTTAAACTTCCAGAGGATCTGGCTAAATTTGAACTTTCAGAGGATCTGGTTATATTTAATATCACTGAAGATCTGGTTGTATTTAATCACACTGAGGATCTGGTTGAATTTATTCTCACTGAGGATCCGGTTGAATTTATTCTCACTGAGGATCTGGTTGAATTTATTCTCACTGATGATCTGGTTGAATTTATTCTCACTGAGGATCTGGTTGAATTTAAACTTTCAGAAGATCTGGTTGTATTTAATGTCACTGAGGATCTGGCCTAATTTAAACTATCAGAGGTTCTTGTTGAATTTAATCACACTGAGGATCTGTTTGTATTGAATCACACTGAGGGTCTTGCTAAATTTAAACTTTCAGAGGATCTGGATGAATTTAAAGTCACTGATGCTCTGGTTTAATTTATTCACACTGAGGATCTGGTTGTATTTAATCACACTGAAGATCTGGCTAAATTTAAACTTTCAGAGGATCTGGCTAAATTTAAACTTTCAAAGGATCTGTATGAATTTAAAGTCACTGAGCATCCGTTTGAATTTAATCTCACTGAGGATCTGGCTGAATTTAATCTCACTGAGTTTCTGGCTGAATTTAATCTCACTGAGGATCAGGCTGAATTTAATCACATGGAGGATCTGGTTGTATTTAAACTCTCAGAGGATCTGGTTGTATTTAATCACACTGAGTATCTGGATGAATTTAAACTTTCAGAGGATCTTGTTGAATTTATTGTCACTGTGCATCTGGTTGTATTTCAGCACAATGAGCATCTGGTTGTATTTAATCACACAGAAGATCTGCCTAAATTTAAACTTCCAGAAGATCTGGTTATATTTAATCACACTGAGGATCTGGCTGAAGATAATCACACTGAGGATCTGCTTGAATTTAAACTTTCAGAAGATCTCATTGTATTTAATCTAACTCAGGATCTGGCTAAAGTTAAACTTTCAGAGGATCTGGTTATATTTAATCTCACTGAGGATATGGTTGTATTTAATCACACTGAGGGTCTGGCTAAATATAAACATTCAGAGGATCTGGTTGAATTTATTCACACATTGGATCTGGTTGAATTTATTCATACTTTGGATCTGATGAATTTAATCTCACAGAGGATCTGGCTGAAGTAAATGACACTGAGGATCTGGTTGAATTTAAACTTTCAGAAGATCTGGTTCTATTTAATCTCACTGAGGATCTGGTTGAATTTATTCTCACTGAGGATCTGGTTCTATTTAATCACACTGAGCATCTGGTTGTATATAATCACACTGAAGATCTGTCTAAATTCAAACTTCCAGAAGTTCTGGTTGAATTTAATCACACTGAGGATCTGGCTGAAGTTAATCACAATGAGGATCTGGTTGAATTTAAACTTTCAGTGGATCTGGCTGAAGTTAATGACACTGAGGATCTGGTTGAATTTATTCACACTGAGGATCTGCCTGAATTTAATCCCACTGAGGATCTTGTTGAATTTAAACTTTCAGAAGATCTGGTTATATTAAATCTCACTAAAGATCTGATTGTATTTAATCACACTGAGGATCTGGCTAAATTTAAACTTTCAGAGCATCTGGTTGAATTTATTCGGACTGTGGATCTGGTTGTATTTAAGCACAATGAGCATCTGGTTGTATTTAATCACACTGAAGATCTGCGTAAATTTAAACTTCCAGAAGATCTGGCTGAATTTAATCACACTCAGGGTCTGGCTAAATTTAAAATTCCAGAGGATCTGGCTAAATTTGAACTTTCAGAGGATCTGGTTATATTTAATCTCACTGAGGATTTGGCTGAAGTTAATGACACTGAGGATCTGGTTGAATTTAAATTTTCAGAAGATCTGGTTGTATTTAATCTCACTGAGGATCTGGCTAAATTTAAACTTTCAGAGGATCCGGTTATATTTAATCTCACTGAAGATCTGGTTGTATTTAATCACACTGAGGATCTGGCCTAATTTAAACTTTTAGAGGAACTGGTTGAATTTATTCTCACCGTGGATCTGGTTGTATTTCAGCACAATGAGCATCTGGTTGTATTTAATCACACAGAAGATCTGCCTAAATTAAACTTCCAGAAGATCTGGTTAAATTTAATCACACTGAGGATCTGGCTGAAGTTAATCACACTGAGGATCTGGTTGAATTTAAACTTTCAGAAGATCTCATTGTATTTAATATAACTCAGGATCTGGCTAAAGTTAAACTTTCAGAGGATCTGGTTATATTTAATCTCACTGAGGATGTGGTTGTATTTAATCACACTGAGGGTCTGGCTAAATATAAACTTTCAGAGGAACTGGTTGAATTTATTCACACTTAAGATCTGGCTGAATTTAATCTCACTGAGGATCAAGCTGAAGTAAATGACACTGAGGATCTAGTTGAATTTAAACTTTCAGAAGATCTGGTTCTATTTAATCTCACTGCGGATCTGGCTAAATTTAAAATTTCAGAGGAACTGGATATATTAAGTCTCAGTGAAGATCTTGTAGTATTTAATCACACTGAGGATCTGCTTGTATTTAACCACACTGAGGGTCTGGCTAAATTTAAACTTCCAGTGGATCTGGTTGAATTTAATCACACTGAGGGTCTGGCTAAATTTAAACTTCCAGAGGATCTGGCTAAATTTGAACTTTCAGAGGATCTGGTTATATTTAATATCACTGAAGATCTGGTTGTATTTAATCACACTGAGGATCTGGTTGAATTTATTCTCACTGAGGATCTGGTTGTATTTATTCTCACTGAGGATCTGGTTGTATTTAATCACACTGTGGATCTGGTTGAAGTTATTCACACTGAGGATCTGGCTGAACTTAATCTCATGGAGGATTTGGCTGAAGTTCATGACACTGAGGATCTGGTTGAATTTAAACTTTCAGAAGAACTGGTTGTATTTAATCACACAGAAGATCTGCCTAAATTTAAACTTCCAGAAGATCTGGTTAAAGTTAATCACACTGAGGATCTGGCTGAAGATATTCACACTGAGGATCTGCTTGAATTTAAACTTTCAGAAGATCTCATTGTATTTAATCTAACTCAGGATCTGGCTAAAGTTAAACTTTCAGAGGATCTGGTTATATTTAATCTCACTGAGGATCTGGTTCTATTTAATCTCACTGAAGATCTGGTTGTATTTAATCTCACTGAAGATCTGGTTGTATTTAATCACACTGAGGTTCTGCTTGTATTTAACCACACTGAGGGTATGGCTAAATTTAAACTTACAGAGGATCTGGTTGAATTTATTCTCACTGAGGATCTCGTTGTATTTAATCACACTGAGGATCTGGCTAAATTTAAACTTTCAGAGGATCTGGTTGAATTTATTCTCACTGTGGATCTGGTTGTATTTAAGCACAATGAGCATCTGGTTGTATTTAATCACACTGAAGATCTGCCTAAATTCAAACTTCCAGAAGTTCTGGTTGAATTTAATCACACTGAGGATCTGGCTGAAGTTAATCACAATGAGGGTCTGGTTGAATTTAAACTCTCAGTGGATCTGGCTGAAGTTAATGACACTGAGGATCTGGTTGAATTTATTCACACTGAGGATCTGGTTGAATTTATTCACACTGAGGATCTGCCTGAATTTAATCACACTGAGGATCTTGTTGAATTTAAACTTTCAGAAGATCTGGTTATATTAAATCTCACTAAAGATCTGATTGTATTTAACCACACTGTGGATCTGGCTGAATTTAAACTTTCAGAAGATCTGGTTGTATTTAATATCAATGAGGATCTGGCTAAATTTAAATTTCAGAGTATCTGGCTAAATTTAAACTTTCAGAGAATCTGGTTATATTTAATCTCACTGAAGATCTGGTTGTATTTAATCACACTGAGGATCTGGCTAAATTTAAACTTTCAGAGCATCTGGTTGAATTTGTTCTCACTGTGGATCTGGTTGTATTTAAGAACAATGAGCATCTGGTTGTATTTAATCACACTGAGGGTCTGGCTAAATTTAAACTTCCAGAGGATCTGGCTAAATTTGAACTTTCAGAGGATCTTGTTATATTTGATCTCACTGAGGATTTGGCTGAAGTTAATGACACTGAGGTTCTGGTTGAATTTAAACTTTCAGAAGATCTGGTTGTATTTAATCTCACTGAGGATCTGGCTAAATTTAAACTTTCAGAGGATCCGGTTATATTTAATCTCACTGAAGATCTGGTTGTATTTAATCACACTGATGATCTGGCCTAATTTAAACTTTCAGAGGTTCTTGTTGAAATTAATCACCCTGAGGATCTGGCTGAATATAATCTCACTGAGGATGAGGCCGAATTTAATCACATGGAGGATCTGGTTGTATTTAAACTCTCAGAGGATCTGGTTGTATTTAATCACACTGAGGATCTGGATAAATTTAAACTTTCAGAAGATCTGGTTAAATTTAATCACACTGAGGATCTGGCTGAAGTTAATCACACTGAGGATCTGGTTGAATTTAAACTTTCAGAAGATCTCATTGTATTTAATCTAACTCAGGATCTGGCTAAAGTTACACTTTCAGAGGATCTGGTTATATTTAATCTCACTGAGGATCTGGTTGTATTTAATCACACTGAGGGTCTGGCTAAATATAAACTTGCAGAGGATCTGGTTGAATTTATTCACACTTAGGATCTGGCTGAATTTAATCTCACTGAGGATCGGGCTGAAGTAAATGACACTGAGGATCTGGTTGAATTTAAACCTGGTTCTATTTAATCTCACTGTGGATCTGGCTAAATTTAAACTTTCAGAGGATCTGGTTATATTTAATCTCACTGAAGATCTGGTAGTATTTAATCACACTGAGGATCTGCTTGTATTTAACCACACTGAGGGTCTGGCTAAATTTAAACTTCCAGAGGATCTGGTTGAATTTATTCTCACTGACGATCTGGTTGTATTTAATCACACTGAGGATCTGGATAATTTTAAACTTTAAGAGGATCTGGATGAATTTAAACTCACTGAGGAACTGTTTGAATTTATTCTCACTGTGGATCTGGTTGTATTTAAGCACAATGAGCATCTGGTTGTATTAAATCACACTTAAGATCTGCCTAAATTCAAACTTCCAGAAGTTCTGGTTGAATTTAATCACAGTGAGGATCTGGCTGAAGTTAATGACACTGAGGATCTGGTTGAATTTATTCACACTGAGGATCTGCCTGAATTTAATCACACTGAGGATCTGGTTGAATTTAAACTTTCAGAAGATCTGGTTGTATTTAATCTCTCAGAGGATCTGGTTGTATTTAATCACACTGAGCATCTGGATAAATTTAAACTTTCAGAGGATCTTGTTGAATTTATTCTCACCGTGGATCTGGTTGTATTTCAGCACAATGAGCATCTGGTTGAATTTAATCTCACAGAAGATTTGCCTAAATTTAAACTTCCAGAAGATCTGGTTAAATTTAATTACACTGAGGATCTGGCTGAAGTTAATCACACTGAGGATCTGCTTGAATTTAAACTTTCAGAAGATCTCATTGTATTTAATCTAACTCAGGATCTGGCTGAATTTAAACTTTCAAAGGATCTGGTTATATTTAATCTCACTGAAGATCTGGCTAAATTTAATCTTTCAGTGGATCTGGTTGAATTTATTCTCACTGTTGATCTGGTTGTATTTAAGCACAATGAGCATCTGGTTGTATTTAATCACGCTGAAGATCTGCCTAAATTCTAAGTTCCAGAAGTTCTGGTTGAATTTAATCACACTGAGGGTCTGGCTAAATTTAAACGTCCTGAGGATCCGGTTGAATTTATTCTCACTGAGGATCCGGTTGAATTTATTCTCACTGAGGATCCGGTTGAATTTATTCTCACTGAGGATCTGGTTGAATTTATTCTCACTGAGGATCTGGTTGAATTTATTCTCACTGAGGATCTAGTTGTATTTAATCACACTGAGAATCTGGCTAAATTTACCCTTTCAGAGGATCTGGCTGAATTTATTCTCACTGTGGATCTGGTTGTATTTCAGCACAATGAGCATTTGGTTGTATTTAATCACACTGAAGATCTGCCTAAATTTAAACTTCCAAAAGATCTGGATAAATTTAATCACACTGAGGGTCTGGCTAAATTGAAACTTTCAGAGGATCTGGTTGAATTTATTCACACTTAGGATCAGGCTGAATTTAATCTCACTGAGGATCTGGCTGAAGTAAATGACACTGAGGATCTGGTTGAATTTAAACTTTCAGAAGATCTGGTTCTATTTAATCTCACTGAGGATCTGGTTGTATTTAATCTCACTGAGGATCTGGTTGTATTTAATCACACTGAGGATCTGGTTGAATTTATTCACACTGAAGATCTGGCTGAATTTAATCATCCTGAGGATCTGGCTGAATTTAATCAAATGGAGGATCTGGTTGTATTTAAACTCTCAGAGGATCTGGTTGTATTTAATTACACTGAGGATCTGGTTAAATTTGAACTTTCAGAGGATCTTGTTGAATTTATTCTCACTGTGGATCTGGTTGTATTTCAGCACATTGAGCATCTGGTTGTATTTAATCAAACTGAGATCTGCCTAAATTTAAACTTCCAGAAGATCTGGTTAAAGTTAATCACACTGAGGATTTGGTTCAATTTAAACTTTCAGAAGATCTTGTTGTATTTAATCTCACTGAGAATCAGGCTGAAGTAAATGACACCGAGGATCTGGATAAATTTAAACTTTCAGAAGATCTGGTTGTATTTAATCTCACTGAGGATCTGGTTATATTTAATCTCACTGAAGATCTGGTTGAATTTATTCTCACTGTGGATCTGGTTGTATTTAAGCACTATGAGCATCTGGTTGTATTTAATCACACTGAAGATCTGGCTGAAGTTAATGACACTGAGGATCTGGTTGAATTTAAACTTTCAGAAGATCTGGTTGTATTTAATCTCAATGAGGATCTGGCTAAATTTAAACTTACAGAGGATCTGGTTATATTTAATCACACTGAGGATCTGGATAAATTTAAACTTCCAGAGGATCTGGTTATATTTAATATCACTGATGATCTGGTTGAATTTATTCTCACTGTGGATCTGGTTAGATTTAATCACAATGAGGATCTGGTTGAATTTAATCACACTGATGATCTGGCTGAATTTAATCACACTGAGGATCTGGCTGAATTTAATCTCACTGAGGATCTGGCTGAATTTAAACTTTCAGAAAATCTGGTTGTATTTCATCTCAATGAGGATCGGGCTACATTTAAACTTTCAGAGGATCTGGTTATATTTAATCTCACTGAGTTTCTGGCTAAATTTAATCTTTCAGAGGATCTGGATGAATTTATTCTCACTGTGGATCTGGTTGTATTTCAGCACAATGAGCATCTGGTTGTTTTTAATCACACTGAAGATCTGCCTAAATTTAAACTTCCAGAAGATCTGGTTATATTTAATCTCACTGACGATCTGGTTGTATTTAATCACACTGAGAGTCTGGCTAAATTTAAACTTTTAGAGGATCTGGTTGAATTTATTCTCACTGAGGATCTGGTTGTTTTTAATCACACTGTGGATCTGGTTGAATTTATTCACACTGAGGATCTGGCTGAACTTAATCTCACTGAGGATCTGGCTGAAGTTAATGACACTGAGGATCTGGTTGAATTTAAACTTTCAGAGGATCTGGATGAATTTAAACTCACTGAGGATCTAGTTGAATTTATTCTCACTGAGGATCTGGTTGAATTTATTCTCACTGAGGATCTGGTTGTATTTAATCACACTGTGGATCTGGTTGAATTTATTCACACTGAGGATCTAGCTAAACTTAATCTCACTGAGGATTTGGCTGAAGTTAATGACACTGAGGATCTGGTTGAATTTAAACTTTCAGAATATCTGGTTGTATTTAATCTCACTGAGGATCTGGTTGTATTTAATCACACTGAGGATCTGGTTGTATTTAATCACACTGAGGATCTGGCTAAATTTAAACTTTCAGAGGATCTGGATGAATTTAAACTCACTGAGGATCTGGTTGTATTTAATCACACTGAGCGTCTGGCTAAATTTAAACGTCCTGAGGATATGGTGGAATTTATTCTCACTGAGGATCTGGTTGTATTTAATCACACTGAGGATCTGGTTGTATTTAATCTCACTGAGAATCTGGCTGAATATAATCTCACTGAGTTTCTGGCTGAATTTAATCACATGGAGGATCTGGTAGTATTTAAACTCTCAGAGGATCTGGTTGTATTTAATCACACTGAGGATCGGGATAAATTTACACTTTCAGAGGATCTTGTTGAATTTATTCTCACTGTGGATCTGGTTGTATTTCAGCACAATGAGCATCTGGTTGTATTTAATCACACTGAAGATCTGCCTAAATTTAAACTTCCAGAAGATCTGGTTAAATTTAATCACACTGAGTATCTGGCTGAAGTTAATCACACTGAATATCTGGTTCAATTTAAACTTTCGGAGGATCTGGTTGTATTTAATCACACTGAGGATCTGGCTAAATTTAAACTTTCAGAAGATCCGGTTATATTTAATCTCACTGAGGATCTGGTTGTATTTAATCTCACTGAGGATCTGGTTGTATTTAATCACACTGAGGATCTGGTTGAATTTATTCACACTGAAGATCTGGCTGAATTTAATCATCCTGAGGATCTGGCTGAATTTAATCAAATGGAGGATCTGGTTGTATTTAAACTCTCAGAGGATCTGGTTGTATTTAATTACACTGAGGATCTGGTTAAATTTGAACTTTCAGAGGATCTTGTTGAATTTATTCTCACTGTGGATCTGGTTGTATTTCAGCACATTGAGCATCTGGTTGTATTTAATCAAACTGAGATCTGCCTAAATTTAAACTTCCAGAAGATCTGGTTAAAGTTAATCACACTGAGGATTTGGTTCAATTTAAACTTTCAGAAGATCTTGTTGTATTTAATCTCACTGAGAATCAGGCTGAAGTAAATGACACCGAGGATCTGGATAAATTTAAACTTTCAGAAGATCTGGTTGTATTTAATCTCACTGAGGATCTGGTTATATTTAATCTCACTGAAGATCTGGTTGAATTTATTCTCACTGTGGATCTGGTTGTATTTAAGCACTATGAGCATCTGGTTGTATTTAATCACACTGAAGATCTGGCTGAAGTTAATGACACTGAGGATCTGGTTGAATTTAAACTTTCAGAATATCTGGTTGTATTTAATCTCAATGAGGATCTGGCTAAATTTAAACTTACAGAGGATCTGGTTATATTTAATCACACTGAGGATCTGGATAAATTTAAACTTCCAGAGGATCTGGTTATATTTAATATCACTGATGATCTGGTTGAATTTATTCTCACTGTGGATCTGGTTAGATTTAATCACAATGAGCATCTGGTTGTATTTAATCACACTGATGATCTGGCTGAATTTAATCACACTGAGGATCTGGCTGAATTTAATCTCACTGAGGATCTGGCTGAATTTAAACTTTCAGAAAATCTGGTTGTATTTCATCTCAATGAGGATCGGGCTACATTTAAACTTTCAGAGGATCTGGTTATATTTAATCTCACTGAGTTTCTGGCTAAATTTAATCTTTCAGAGGATCTGGATGAATTTATTCTCACTGTGGATCTGGTTGTATTTCAGCACAATGAGCATCTGGTTGTTTTTAATCACACTGAAGATCTGCCTAAATTTAAACTTCCAGAAGATCTGGTTATATTTAATCTCACTGACGATCTGGTTGTATTTAATCACACTGAGAGTCTGGCTAAATTTAAACTTTTAGAGGATCTGGTTGAATTTATTCTCACTGAGGATCTGGTTGTTTTTAATCACACTGTGGATCTGGTTGAATTTATTCACACTGAGGATCTGGCTGAACTTAATCTCACTGAGGATCTGGCTGAAGTTAATGACACTGAGGATCTGGTTGAATTTAAACTTTCAGAGGATCTGGATGAATTTAAACTCACTGAGGATCTAGTTGAATTTATTCTCACTGAGGATCTGGTTGAATTTATTCTCACTGAGGATCTGGTTGTATTTAATCACACTGTGGATCTGGTTGAATTTATTCACACTGAGGATCTAGCTAAACTTAATCTCACTGAGGATTTGGCTGAAGTTAATGACACTGAGGATCTGGTTGAATTTAAACTTTCAGAATATCTGGTTGTATTTAATCTCACTGAGGATCTGGTTGTATTTAATCACACTGAGGATCTGGTTGTATTTAATCACACTGAGGATCTGGCTAAATTTAAACTTTCAGAGGATCTGGATGAATTTAAACTCACTGAGGATCTGGTTGTATTTAATCACACTGAGCGTCTGGCTAAATTTAAACGTCCTGAGGATATGGTGGAATTTATTCTCACTGAGGATCTGGTTGTATTTAATCACACTGAGGATCTGGTTGTATTTAATCTCACTGAGAATCTGGCTGAATATAATCTCACTGAGTTTCTGGCTGAATTTAATCACATGGAGGATCTGGTAGTATTTAAACTCTCAGAGGATCTGGTTGTATTTAATCACACTGAGGATCGGGATAAATTTACACTTTCAGAGGATCTTGTTGAATTTATTCTCACTGTGGATCTGGTTGTATTTCAGCACAATGAGCATCTGGTTGTATTTAATCACACTGAAGATCTGCCTAAATTTAAACTTCCAGAAGATCTGGTTAAATTTAATCACACTGAGTATCTGGCTGAAGTTAATCACACTGAATATCTGGTTCAATTTAAACTTTCGGAGGATCTGGTTGTATTTAATCACACTGAGGATCTGGCTAAATTTAAACTTTCAGAAGATCCGGTTATATTTAATCTCACTGAAGATCTGTTTGTGTTTAATCACACTGATGATCTGGCTAAATTTAAACTTTCAGAGGTTCTTGTTGAATTTAATCACACTGAGTATCTGGTTGTATTTAATCACACTGAGGGTCTGGCTAAATTTCAACGTCCTGAGGATCTGGTTGAATTTATTCTCACTGAGGATCTGGTTGTATTTAATCACACTGAGGGTCTGGCTAAATTTAACCTTTCAGAGGATAGGGCTGAATTTAATCTCACTGAGGATCTGGCTGAATATAATCTCACTGAGGATCAGGCTGAATTTAATCACATGCAGGATCTGGTTGTATTTAAACTCTCAGAGGATCTGGTTGTATTTAATCACATTGAGGATCTGGATAAATTTACACTTTCAGAGGATCTTGTTGAATTTATTCTCACTGTGGATCTGGTTGTATTTCAGCACAATGAGCATCTGGTTGTATTTAATCACACTGAAGATCTGCCTAAATTTAAACTTCCAGAAGATCTGGTTAAATTTAATCACACTGAGGATCTGGCTGAAGTTAATCACACTGAGGATCTGGTTGAATTTAATATTTGCGAAGATCTCGCTGTATTTAATCTAACTGAGGATCTGGCTAAATTTAAACTTTCAGAGGATCTGGTTATATTTAATCTCACTGAGGATCTGGTTGTATTTAATCACACTGAGAGTCTGGCTAAATTTAAACTTTTAGAGGATCTGGTTGAATTTATCCTCACTGAGGATCTGGTTGAATTTATCCTCACTGAGGATCTGGTTGTATTTAATCACACTGTGGATCTGGTTGAATTTATTCACACTGAGGATCTGGTTGAATTTAAACTTTCAGAAGATCTGGTTGTATTTAATCACACTGAGGATCTGGCTAAATTTAAACTTTCAGAAGATCCGGTTATATTTAATCTCACTGAAGATCTGTTTGTGTTTAATCACACTGATGATCTGGCTAAATTAAACTTTCAGAGGTTCTTGTTGAATTTAATATTTGCGAAGATCTCGCTGTATTTAATCTAACTGAGGATCTGGCTAAATTTAAACTTTCAGAGGATCTGGTTGAATTTATTCACACTTAGGATCAGGCTGAATTTAATCTCACTGAGGATCTGGCTGAAGTAAATGACACAGAGGATCTGGTTGAATTTAAACTTTCAGAAGTTCTGGTTCTATTTAATCTCACTGAGGATCTGGTTGTATTTAATCTCACTGAGGATCTGGTTGTATTTAATCACACTGAGGATCTGGTTGAATTTATTCACACTGAGGATCTGGCTAAATTTAAACTTTCAGAGGATCTGGTTATATTTAATCTCACTGAAGATCTGGTTGTATTAAATCACACTGAGTATCTGCTTGTATTTAACCACACTGAGGGTATGGCTGAATTTAAACTTCCAGAGGATCTGGTTGAATTTATTCTCACTGAGGATCTGTTTGAATTTATTCACACTGAGGATCCGGTTGTATTTAATTACACTGAGGATCTGGCTAAATTTAAACTTTCAGAGGATCTGGTTGAATTTATTCCCAATGTGGATCTGGTTGTATTTAAGCACAATGAGCAACTGGTTGTATTTAATCACACTGATAATCTGGCTAAATTTAAACTTTCAGAGGATCTGGCTGAATTTAATCTCACTGAGAATCTGGCTGAATATAATCTCACTGAGGATCTGGCTGAATTTAATCACATGGAGGATCTGGTTGTATTTAATCACACTGTGGGTCTGGCTAAATCTAAAATTTTAGAGGATCTGGTTGAATTTATTCACACTTAGGATCTGGCTGAATTTAATCTCACTGAGGATCTGGCTGAAGTAAATGACACTGAGTATCTGGTTGAATTTAAACTTTCAGAAGATCTGGTTCTATTTAATCTCACTGAGGGTCTGGTTGTATTTAATCTCACTGAGGATCTGGTTGTATTTAATCACACTGAGGATCTGGTTGAATTTAATCTCACTGAGGATCTGGCTGAATTTAATCTCACTGAGGATCTGGCTGAATTTAATCACACTGAGGATCTGGCTAAATTTAAACTTTCAGAGGATCTGGTTATATTTAATCTCACTGAGGATCTGGCTAAATTTAAACTTTCAGAGGATCCGGTTATATTTAATCTCACTGAAGATCTGGTTGTATTTAATCACACTGAGGATCTGGCTAAATTTAAACGTCCTGAGGATCAGGTTGAATTTATTCTCACTGAGGATCTGGTTGTATTTAATCACACTGAGGATCTGGCTAAATTTAACCTTTCAGAGGATCTGGCAGAATTTAATCTCACTGAGGATCTGGCTGAATTTAATCACACTGAGGATCTGGATAAATTTACACTTTCAGAGGATCTTGTTGAATTTATTCTCACTGTGGATCTGGTTGTATTTCAGCACAATGAGCATCTGGTTGTATTTAATCACACTGAAGATCTGCCTACATTTAAACTTCCAGAAGATCTGGTTAAATTTAATCACACTGTGGATCTGGCTGAAGTTAATCACACTGAGGATCTGGTTCAATTTAAACTTTCAGAAGATCTTGTTGTATTTAATCTAACTGAGGATCTGGCTAAAGTTAAACTTTCGGAGGATCTGGTTTTATATAATCTCACGGAGTATCTGGTTCTATTTAATCTCACTGAGGGTCTGGTTGTATTTAATCACACTGAGGGTCTGGCTAAATATAAACTTTCAGAGGATCTGGTTGAATTTATTCTCACTGAGGATCTGGTTGTATTTAATCACACTGAGGATCTGGTTGTATTTAATCACACTGAGGATCTGGCTAAATTTAAACTTTCAGAGGATCTGGATGAATTTAAACTCACTGAGGATCTGGTTGTATTTAATCACACTGAGCGTCTGGCTAAATTTAAACGTCCTGAGGATATGGTGGAATTTATTCTCACTGAGGATCTGGTTGTATTTAATCACACTGAGGATCTGGTTGTATTTAATCTCACTGAGAATCTGGCTGAATATAATCTCACTGAGTTTCTGGTTGTATTTAATCACACTGAGGATCGGGATAAATTTACACTTTCAGAGGATCTTGTTGAATTTATTCTCACTGTGGATCTGGTTGTATTTCAGCACAATGAGCATCTGGTTGTATTTAATCACACTGAAGATCTGCCTAAATTTAAACTTCCAGAAGATCTGGTTAAATTTAATCACACTGAGTATCTGGCTGAAGTTAATCACACTGAATATCTGGTTCAATTTAAACTTTCGGAGGATCTGGTTGTATTTAATCACACTGAGGATCTGGCTAAATTTAAACTTTCAGAAGATCCGGTTATATTTAATCTCACTGAAGATCTGTTTGTGTTTATTCACACTGATGATCTGGCTAAATTTAAACTTTCAGAGGTTCTTGTTGAATTTAAACACACTGAGTATCTGGTTGTATTTAATCACACTGAGGATCTGGCTAAATTTAAACTTTCAGAGGATATGGATGAATTTAAACACACTGAGGATCTGGTTGTATTTAATCACACTGAGGGTCTGGCTAAATTTCAACGTCCTGAGGATCTGGTTGAATTTATTCTCACTGAGGATCTGGTTGTATTTAATCACACTGAGGGTCTGGCTAAATTTAACCTTTCAGAGGATAGGGCTGAATTTAATCTCACTGAGGATCTGGCTGAATATAATCTCACTGAGGATCAGGCTGAATTTAATCACATGCAGGATCTGGTTGTATTTAAACTCTCAGAGGATCTGGTTGTATTTAATCACATTGAGGATCTGGATAAATTTACACTTTCAGAGGATCTTGTTGAATTTATTCTCACTGTGGATCTGGTTGTATTTCAGCACAATGAGCATCTGGTTGTATTTAATCACACTGAAGATCTGCCTAAATTTAAACTTCCAGAAGATCTGGTTAAATTTAATCACACTGAGGATCTGGCTGAAGTTAATCACACTGAGGATCTGGTTGAATTTAATATTTGCGAAGATCTCGCTGTATTTAATCTAACTGAGGATCTGGCTAAATTTAAACTTTCAGAGGATCTGGTTATATTTAATCTCACTGAGGATCTGGTTGTATTTAATCACACTGAGAGTCTGGCTAAATTTAAACTTTTAGAGGATCTGGTTGAATTTATCCTCACTGAGGATCTGGTTGAATTTATCCTCACTGAGGATCTGGTTGTATTTAATCACACTGTGGATCTGGTTGAATTTATTCACACTGAGGATCTGGTTGAATTTAAACTTTCAGAAGATCTGGTTGTATTTAATCACACTGAGGATCTGGCTAAATTTAAACTTTCAGAAGATCCGGTTATATTTAATCTCACTGAAGATCTGTTTGTGTTTAATCACACTGATGATCTGGCTAAATTAAACTTTCAGAGGTTCTTGTTGAATTTAATATTTGCGAAGATCTCGCTGTATTTAATCTAACTGAGGATCTGGCTAAATTTAAACTTTCAGAGGATCTGGTTGAATTTATTCACACTTAGGATCAGGCTGAATTTAATCTCACTGAGGATCTGGCTGAAGTAAATGACACAGAGGATCTGGTTGAATTTAAACTTTCAGAAGTTCTGGTTCTATTTAATCTCACTGAGGATCTGGTTGTATTTAATCTCACTGAGGATCTGGTTGTATTTAATCACACTGAGGATCTGGTTGAATTTATTCACACTGAGGATCTGGCTAAATTTAAACTTTCAGAGGATCTGGTTATATTTAATCTCACTGAAGATCTGGTTGTATTAAATCACACTGAGTATCTGCTTGTATTTAACCACACTGAGGGTATGGCTGAATTTAAACTTCCAGAGGATCTGGTTGAATTTATTCTCACTGAGGATCTGTTTGAATTTATTCACACTGAGGATCCGGTTGTATTTAATTACACTGAGGATCTGGCTAAATTTAAACTTTCAGAGGATCTGGTTGAATTTATTCCCAATGTGGATCTGGTTGTATTTAAGCACAATGAGCAACTGGTTGTATTTAATCACACTGATAATCTGGCTAAATTTAAACTTTCAGAGGATCTGGCTGAATTTAATCTCACTGAGAATCTGGCTGAATATAATCTCACTGAGGATCTGGCTGAATTTAATCACATGGAGGATCTGGTTGTATTTAATCACACTGTGGGTCTGGCTAAATCTAAAATTTTAGAGGATCTGGTTGAATTTATTCACACTTAGGATCTGGCTGAATTTAATCTCACTGAGGATCTGGCTGAAGTAAATGACACTGAGTATCTGGTTGAATTTAAACTTTCAGAAGATCTGGTTCTATTTAATCTCACTGAGGGTCTGGTTGTATTTAATCTCACTGAGGATCTGGTTGTATTTAATCACACTGAGGATCTGGTTGAATTTAATCTCACTGAGGATCTGGCTGAATTTAATCTCACTGAGGATCTGGCTGAATTTAATCACACTGAGGATCTGGCTAAATTTAAACTTTCAGAGGATCTGGTTATATTTAATCTCACTGAGGATCTGGCTAAATTTAAACTTTCAGAGGATCCGGTTATATTTAATCTCACTGAAGATCTGGTTGTATTTAATCACACTGAGGATCTGGCTAAATTTAAACGTCCTGAGGATCAGGTTGAATTTATTCTCACTGAGGATCTGGTTGTATTTAATCACACTGAGGATCTGGCTAAATTTAACCTTTCAGAGGATCTGGCAGAATTTAATCTCACTGAGGATCTGGCTGAATTTAATCACACTGAGGATCTGGATAAATTTACACTTTCAGAGGATCTTGTTGAATTTATTCTCACTGTGGATCTGGTTGTATTTCAGCACAATGAGCATCTGGTTGTATTTAATCACACTGAAGATCTGCCTACATTTAAACTTCCAGAAGATCTGGTTAAATTTAATCACACTGTGGATCTGGCTGAAGTTAATCACACTGAGGATCTGGTTCAATTTAAACTTTCAGAAGATCTTGTTGTATTTAATCTAACTGAGGATCTGGCTAAAGTTAAACTTTCGGAGGATCTGGTTTTATATAATCTCACGGAGTATCTGGTTCTATTTAATCTCACTGAGGGTCTGGTTGTATTTAATCACACTGAGGGTCTGGCTAAATATAAACTTTCAGAGGATCTGGTTGAATTTATTCTCACTGAGGATCTGGTTGTATTTAATCACTCTGTGGATCTGGTTGAATTTATTCACACTGAGGATCTAGCTGAACTTATTCTCACTGAGGATTTGGCTGAAGTTAATGACACTGAGGATCCGGCTAAATTTATACTTTCAGAGGAACTGGCTGAATTTATTCTCACTGAGAATCTGGCTGAATATAATCTCACTGAGGATCTGGCTGAATTTAATCACATGGAGGATCTGGTTGTATTTAAACTCTCAGCGGATCTGGTTGTATTTTATCACACTGTGGATCTGGATAAATTTAAACTTTCAGAGGATCTTGTTGAATTTATTCTCACTGTGGATCTGGTTGTATTTCAGCACAATGAGCATCAGGTTGTAATTAATCACACTGAAGATATGCCTAAATTTAAACTTCCAGAAGATCTGGTTAAATTTAATCACACTGAGGATCTGGTTCTATTTAATCACTCTGTGGATCTGGTTGAATTTATTCACACTGAGGATCTAGCTGAACTTAATCTCACTGAGGATTTGGCTGAAGTTAATGACACTGAGGATCTGGTTGAATTTAAACTTTCAGAAGATCTAATTGTATTTAATCTAATTCAGGATCTGTCTAAAGTTAAACTTTCAGAGGATCTGGTTATATTTAATCTCACTGAGGATCTGGTTGTATTTAATCACACTGAGGGTCTGGCTAAATATAAACTTTCAGAGGATGTCGTTGAATTTATTCACACTTAGGATCAGGCTGAATTTAATCTCACTGAGGATCTGGCTGAAGTAAATGACACAGAGGATCTGGTTGAATTTAAACTTTCAGAAGATCTGGTTCTATTTAATCTCACTGAGGATCTGGTTGTATTTAATCTCACTGAGGATCTGGTTGTATTTAATCACACTGAGGATCTGGTTGAATTTATTCACACTGATAATCTGGTTGAATTTAATCTCACTGAGGATCTGGCTAAATTTAAACTTTCAGAGGATCCGTTTATATTTAATCTCACTGAAGATCTGGTTCTATTTAATCTCACTGAGGATCTGGTTGTATTTAATCTCACTGAGGATCTGGTTGTATTTAATCTCACTGAGGATCTGGTTGTATTTAATCACACTGAGGATCTGGTTGAATTTAATAACACTGAGGATCTGGTTGAATTTATTCACACTGAGGATCAGGCTGAATTTAATCTCACTGAGGATCTGGCTGAAGATAATGACATTGAGGATCTGGTTGAATTTAAACTTTCAGAAGATCTAATTGTATTTAATCTAATTCAGGATCTGGCTAAAGTTAAACTTTCAGAGGATCTGGTTATATTTAATCTCACTGAGGATCTGGTTGTATTTAATCACACTTTGGATTTGGATAAACTTAAACTTTCAGAGGATCTTGTTGAATTTATTCTCACTGTGGATCTGGTTGTATTTCAGCACAATGAGCATCTGGTTGTATTTAATCACACTGAAGATCTGCCTAAATTTAAACTTCCAGCAGATCTGGTTAAATTTAATCACACTGAGGATCTGGCTGAAGTTAATCACACTGAGGATCTGGTTGAATTTAAACTTTCAGAAGATCTCATTGTATTTAATCTAACTCAGGATCTGGCTAAAGTTAAACTTTCAGAGGATCTGGTTATATTTAATCTCACTGAGGATCTGGTTGTATTTAATCACACTGAGGGTCTGGCTAAATATAAACTTTCAGAGGATCTGGTTGAATTTATTCACACTTAGGATCTGGCTGAATTTAATCTCACTGAGGATCTGGCTGAAGTAAATGACACAGAGGATCTGGTTGAATTTAAACTTTCAGAAGATCTGGTTGTATTTAATCTCACTGAGGATCTGGCTAAATTTAAACTTTCAGAGGATCCGGTTATATATAATCTGTTATGATACCAGCCCCCTCCTTTGTGAGAATTGCAAGAGCCCTAAGGAAAGGGGGGTCAATGACCCGAGAGAGAGAGAGCAAGAGAGAGAGAGAGAGACAGGCTGAATGGACACAGGAAATGGAAAGACAGCAACGTGCTGGATACCGCATTCCACTGGGACAAAAGCTGGTGACTGTGGCATTGTTCTCAGGAGACACCTGGGAACTGCAGACGTGCCAACTCGCAGGGACATTGTAAAGCCCTCGGGCAAAGTGGGCTGGTTGAGAGAGAGATTGCATCACCTGCAACCTGATTGACACCTGAGATCCCGTGAGGCAGTATAAAGAAGGGTCTGAAAGAGGACGACCCTCAGACGCACCAAGGAGACACCAAGAAGCACGATAACGCTTCCCGTGGGAACGGGAAGCCATTTTGAAGTAAGCCACGTGCGTTAAATTCCGAATGCGGGGTTTGTGGCTGGAACCAACGGAAGATCGCTTTTAAGTAACAACGGGGAAGATCGCTCCCCTGATTCCACGGATGTTTCGGGCAAGTTTTTCCGTTTTATCTCTCTCTCTCTCCAACACGTGAAACCAAAAGAGAAAAGCCTGCAGACTTCAGAGTGACTCTTTATATTTCCAATTGGACTCAGTATTATATACCCTAGACAACGAAAGAGCTTATTTCTGATTGATTATGGTTACACCGGTGTTTTAGATTGAGTATTGACGCATGTTATCTGAATGTTTGTATTAACCTTAATTTTTGTGCCCCTTTATTAATAAAACTTTTGAAAATAGTACCATTGGACTTCAACTGACATATCTATCTTTGCTGGTAAGTGAAACCAGTTACTGGTTTCATAACAAGTGGGGGCTCGTCCGGGATTTGACACCAAAAAAGGGGGAGGTCAGTCAATCGGGATTGTAAGTCAAAAAAAAATAATTTGGATCTGGTACGCAGGTAGCCAGACAGAAAAACCAGCAAAGATGGACGTGTGTGAATTTATGAAAAACGCGACTGTGGCGGCGCTAGAGGTGAGCGCCAAAGCAGACTTGTTAAATTTGGCGAAGGGGTTAGAGATGGAAAACGAGCAGGATCAAGCTGAGAGGCAAAGACAGCATGAAATTCGGATCAGAGAGTTAGCAGCAGCCGAGAGAGCGGCAGCGGGGAGAGAAAGAGAGAGGGAGGAGCTAAGGAGAGAGCGGTTTAATGTTAGTCGGGAGCTGAGAGTAGTACCTCCGTTCGAGGAGACGGATGTTGATAGTTATTTCTTGCTTTTTGAAAAGGTGGCAGTGAACCAGAAGTGGCCACAAGAGCAGTGGGTCGCGTTGTTACAAAGTGTGTTAGCAAGAGGGAGGATTTGGGCAGCCATGATGCCGACCCGCCGACCGGCGAGTACGGTGGCCCCGCCCCTAGAGTCCCAAAGCTATCGCGCATGCGCGGTCACTCGCAGCCTGTCCGGAAAAGCAGTGAGCAGTTTAAATCGGGCCAGCAGTAATCTGGCCATACCGACCCTGTACCATGAGGGTTCCGAGGGTGGTAAAACAGAAAGCAGTAAAGTAAAAGGGGGTAAGGGAGAGGAAATAGCCCTGCCCTTAGTGAAGAGAAAGGTCCTAGAGGTAGGAACTAAAGTTGAGAAACGGATAAAGTTGTTAAAATGTCCAGAGTTGGACATGGTTAATCTGTCTGGTTTGGCAGAATTGTTTGAAGAAGTTCAGAGTTCTAAAGGTGTTCTCGTTGGTCCCAAGAGTGAAATGAGGGCAGTCTTAGAGAGGAAGGGTATCCTTGCTGTGGAGAAGTCAGCTGAAATGGCCGAGGAGGTTGTTTCAGCTCGCAGGGTTGCGCCTTCCCCAACGGGGGGCTGCCTAGAGAGTAACTGGAAGGATCGGGGGACGTTAGAATTTGAAAAAGGTACGGGTATTGAAAGCCTGGAAGGGGCCAATGTCCCGTTTGAGTGTGTCCAAGATGGGGGCGCACGTGGTGCTGAACCTGGTAACAGAGCTCAGGGGAAGTCTGAGGTGTTTGATTCAGGGGGACGGGGCGGCCGTCTTTGTGGATCAGATAGGGTTGGTTCAGTAGGAAAAGGGTTAACCTTGGTAACCGTGGGAAGTGTGAGTTCCACGGTGTTTGTATTCGAGAGTGGGGCCAAGGTTAATGCCGAATTTAAGGGGGGAATGAGGATTGTTATTGAAGGAAACGGAAAGTCTGTAGTTCCCAAGTCGAAGGAAGAAATTTTAAACCTGGCAGATCGCTCACAGAGTGAGTCGGGAAATAGCGGGGCCCCCCACTCTATTGTTACGCCAGGGTGGGGTGTGAAGAGGTTGCATTCGAAATGCTACCTGAAAGAGGGGTTGGAATTAAAAACAAATAGCCTGAAGGGTCTTGACAGTTTGGGGCATGGTGTTGAAAAAATAGCCCCGATGAACGAGGCTCAAATTACTCAAAGTCCCAACGGGGGGACTCGCCAGAAAAGAGGTGACGGTTAATGGGGATGCCATTTTTTTTAAACAGCAAAGCAGGTTTACGGGTTGCGCCAAAGCCTGTGAATAATAAAGACAGACCTTTGGAGACCTGCCGGCGAAGTAAACCGACCGAAACGATTAGTATTCGCATAAACTTTTGTAGATGCACCTAAGCTAAGATCACACCTCCGCAGTTTTGTTGCTGAAAACAATAAATAAATAGGTGGTTATTGAATTGAAGTCTGATGCTACAAGACTTTAAGATATTAAGATGTTAAGATATTAACTAAAGGGGCACTGTACTTGTTAACTGTTTAGATGCTGACTTGAATGTATAACTGTATTACTCTGTAGTGAAAAGAAAAGCTTCTGTATTGTATTAGATTCAAAATTTCTGTAAGACTGTACCACTCTGGGTTTTAACCGCTGGTAAAAACCTTTTTAAGAGGGGAGGTGTTATGATACCAGCCCCCTCCTTTGTGAGAATTGCAAGAGCCCTAAGGAAAGGGGGGTCAATGACCCGAGAGAGAGAGAGCAAGAGAGAGAGAGAGAGACAGGCTGAATGGACACAGGAAATGGAAAGACAGCAACGTGCTGGATACCGCATTCCACTGGGACAAAAGCTGGTGACTGTGGCATTGTTCTCAGGAGACACCTGGGAACTGCAGACGTGCCAACTCGCAGGGACATTGTAAAGCCCTCGGGCAAAGTGGGCTGGTTGAGAGAGAGATTGCATCACCTGCAACCTGATTGACACCTGAGATCCCGTGAGGCAGTATAAAGAAGGGTCTGAAAGAGGACGACCCTCAGACTCACCAAGGAGACACCAAGAAGCACGATAACGCTTCCCGTGGGAACGGGAAGCCATTTTGAAGTAAGCCACGTGCGTTAAATTCCGAATGCGGGGTTTGTGGCTGGAACCAACGGAAGATCGCTTTTAACTAACAACGGGAAAGATCGCTCCCCTGATTCCACGGATGTTTCGGGCAAGTTTTTCCGTTTTATCTCTCTCTCTCTCCAACACGTGAAACCAAAAGAGAAAAGCCTGCAGACTTCAGAGTGACTCTTTATATTTCCAATTGGACTCAGTATTACCCCCCCTAGACAACGAAAGAGCTTATTTCTGATTGATTATGGTTACACCGGTGTTTTAGATTGAGTATTGACGCATGTTATCTGAATGTTTGTATTAACCTTAATTTTTGTGCCCCTTTATTAATAAAACTTTTGAAAATAGTACCATTGGACTTCAACTGACATATCTATCTTTGCTGGTAAGTGAAACCAGTTACTGGTTTCATAACAAATCTCACTGAAGATCTGGTTGTATTTAATCACACTGAGGATCTGGTTGTATTTAATAACACTGAGGGTCTGGCTAAAATTAAACGTCCAGAGTATCTCGTTGAATTTATTCTCACTGAGGATCCGGTTGTATTTAATCACACTGAGGATCCGGCTAAATTTAAACTTTCAGAGGATCTGGCTGAATTTAATCTCACTGAGAATCTGGCTGAATATAATCTCACTGAGGATCTGGCTGAATTTAATCACATGGAGGATCTGGTTGTATTTAAACTCTCAGCGGATCTGGTTGTATTTAATCACACTGTGGATCTGGATAAATTTAAACTTCCAGAGGATCTTATTGAATTTATTCTCACTGTGGATCTGGTTGTATTTCAGCACAATGAGCATCTGGTTGTATTTAATCACACTGAAGATCTGCCTAAATTTAAACTTCCAGAAGATCTGGTTAAATTTAATCACACTGAGGATCTGGCTGAAGTTAATGACACTGAGGATCTGGTTGAATTTAAACTTTCAGAAGATCTGGTTGTATTTAATCTCACTGAGGATCTGGCTAAATTTAAACTTTCAGAGGTTGTTGTTGAATTTAATCACTCTGAGGATCTGGTTGTTTTTAATCACACTGAGGGTCTGGCTAAAATTAAACGTCCAGAGGATCTTGTTGAATTTATTCTCACTGTGGATCTGGTTGTATTTCAGCACAATGAGCACCTGGTTGTATTTAATCACACTGAAGATCTGCCTAAATTTAAACTTCCAGAAGATCTGGTTAAATTTAATCACACTGAGGATCTGGCTGAAGTTAATCACACTGAGGATCTGGTTGAATTTAAACTTTCAGAAGATCTAATTGTATTTAATCTAATTCAGGATCTGGCTAAAGTTAAACTTTCAGAGGATCTGGTTGAATTTATTCACACTGAGGATCTGGCTGAAATTAATCTCACTGAGGATCTGGCTGAAGTAAATGACACAGAGGATCTGGTTGAATTTAAACTTTCAGAAGATCTGGTTCTATTTAATCTCACTGAGGATCTGGTTGTATTTAAACTAACTGAGGATCTGGTTGTATTTAATCACACTAAGGATCTGGTTGAATTTATTCACACTGAGGATCAGGCTGAATTTAATCTCACTGAGGATCTGGCTAAATTTAAACTTTCAGAGGAGCTGGTTGAATTTAAACTTTCAGAAGATCTGGTTGTATTTAATCACACTGAGGATCTGGTTGTATTTAATCACACTGAGGGTCTGGCTAAAATTAAACGTCCAGAGGATCTGGTTGAATTTATTCTCACTGAGGATCTGGTTGTAATTAATCACACTGAGGAACTGGATAAATTTAAACTTTCAGAGGATCTTGTTGAATTTATTCTCACTGTGGATCTGGTTGTATTTCAGCACAATGAGCACCTGGTTGTATTTAATCACACTGAAGATCTGCCTAAATTTAAACTGCCAGAAGATCTGGTTAAATTTAATCACACTGAGGATCTGGCTGAAGTTAATCACACTGAGGATCTGGTTGAATTTAAACTTTCAGAAGATCTAATTGTATTTAATCTAATTCAGGATCTGGCTAAAGTTAAACTTTCAGAGGATCTGGTTGAATTTATTCACACTTAGGATCTGGCTGAATTTAATCTCACTGAGGATCTGGCTGAAGTAAATGACACAGAGGATCTGGTTGAATTTAAACTTTCAGAAGATCTGGTTCTATTTAATCTCACTGAGGATCTGGTTGTATTTAATCTCACTGAGGATCTGGCTAAATTTAAACTTTCAGAGGATCTGGTTATATTTAATCTCACTGAAGTTCTGGTTGTATTAAATCACACTGAGTATCTGCTTGTATTTAACCACACTGAGGGTATGGCTAAATTTAAACTTCCAGAGGATCTGGTTGAATTTATTCTCACTGTGGATCTGGTTGTATTTAATTACACTGAGGATCTGGCTAAATTTAAACTTTCAGAGGATCTGGTTGAATTTATTCTCACTGTGGATCTGGTTGTATTTAAGCACAATGAGCATCTGGTTGTATTTAATCACACTGAAGATCTGCCTAAATTCAAACTTCCAGAAGTTCTGGTTGTATTCAATCACACTGAAGATCTGCCTAAATTTAAACTTCCAGAAGATCTGGTTAAATTTAATCACACTGAGGATCTGGCTGAAGTTAATCACACTGAGGATCTGGTTGAATTTAAACTTTCAGAAGATCTAATTGTATTTAATCTAATTCAGGATCAGGCTAAAGTTAAACTTTCAGAGGATCCGGTTATATTTAATCTCACTGAAGATCTGGTTGTATTTAATCACACTGAAGATCTGGCCTAATTTAAACTTACAGAGGTTCTTGTTGAATTTAATCACACTGAGGATCTGGTTGTATTTAATCACACTGAGGGTCTGGCTAAAATTAAACGTCCAGAGGATCTGGTTGAATTTATTCTCACTGAGGATCTGGTTGTAATTAATCACACTGAGGATCTGGATAAATTTAAACTTTCAGAGGATCTTGTTGAATTTATTCTCACTGTGGATCTGGTTGTATTTCAGCACAATGAGCATCTGGTTGTATTTAATCACACTGAAGATCTGCCTAAATTTAAACTTCCAGAAGATCTGGTTAAATTTAATCACACTGAGGGTCTGGCTGAAGTTAATCACACTGAGGATCTGGTTGAATTTAAACTTTCAGAAGATCTAATTGTATTTAATCTAATTCAGGATCTGGCTAAATTTAAACTTTCAGAGGATCTGGTTGTATTTAATCTCACTGCGGATCTGGCTAAATTTAAACTTTCAGAGGATCTGGTTATATTTAATCTCACTGAGGATCTGGTTGTATTTAATCACTCTGTGGATCTGGTTGAATTTATTCACACTGAGGATCTAGCTGAACTTAATCTCACTGAGGATTTGGCTGAAGTTAATGACACTGAGGATCTGGTTGAATTTAAACTTTCAGAAGATCTGGTTGTATTTAATCTCACTGAGGATCTGGCTAAATTTAAACTTTCAGAGGATCCGGTTATATATAATCTCACTGAAGATCTGGTTGTATTTAATCACACTGAGGATCTGGCCTAATTTAAACTTACAGAGGTTCTTGTTGAATTTAATCACACTGAGGATCTGGTTGTATTTAATAACACTGAGGGTCTGGCTAAAATTAAACGTCCAGAGTATCTCGTTGAATTTATTCTCACTGAGGATCTGGTTGTATTTAATCACACTGAGGATCCGGCTAAATTTAAACTTTCAGAGGATCTGGCTGAATTTAATCTCACTGAGAATCTGGCTGAATATAAACTCACTGAGGATCTGGTTGAATTTAATCACATGGAGGATCTGGTTGTATTTAAACTCTCAGCGGATCTGGTTGTATTTAATCACACTGTGGATCTGGATAAATTTAAACTTTCAGAGGATCTTGTTGAATTTATTCTCACTGTGGATCTGTTTGTATTTCAGCACAATGAGCATCTGGTTGTATTTAATCACACTGAAGATCTGCCTAAATTTAAACTTCCAGAAGATCTGGTTAAATTTAATCACACTGAGGATCTGGCTGAAGTTAATGACACTGAGGATCTGGTTGAATTTAAACTTTCAGAAGATCTGGTTGTATTTAATCTCACTGAGGATCTGGCTAAATTTAAACGTTCAGAGGATCCGGTTATATTTAATCTCACTGAAGATCTGGTTGTATTTAATCACACTGAGGATCTGGCCTAATTTAAACTTACAGAGGTTCTTGTTGAATTTAATCACACTGAGGATCTGGTTGTATTTAATCACACTGAGGGTCTGGCTAAAATTAAACGTCCAGAGGATCTGGTTGAATTTATTCTCACTGAGGATCTGGTTGTAATTAATCACACTGAGGATCTGGATAAATTTAAACTTTCAGAGGATCTTGTTGAATTTATTCTCACTGTGGATCTGGTTGTATTTCAGCACAATGAGCACCTGGTTGTATTTAATCACACTGAAGATCTGCCTAAATTTAAACTTCCAGAAGATCTGGTTAAATTTAATCACACTGAGGATCTGGCTGAAGTTAATCACACTGAGGATCTGGTTGAATTTAAACTTTCAGAAGATCTAATTGTATTTAATCTAATTCAGGATCTGGCTAAAGTTAAACTTTCAGAGGATCTGGTTGAATTTATTCACACTGAGGATATGGCTGAAATTAATCTCACTGAGGATCTGGCTGAAGTAAATGACACAGAGGATCTGGTTGAATTTAAACTTTCAGAAGATCTGGTTCTATTTAATCTCACTGAGGATCTGGTTGTATTTAAACTAACTGAGGATCTGGTTGTATTTAATCACACTGAGGA
Source organism: Hemitrygon akajei (assembly GCF_048418815.1). Taxonomy (NCBI): domain Eukaryota; kingdom Metazoa; phylum Chordata; class Chondrichthyes; order Myliobatiformes; family Dasyatidae; genus Hemitrygon; species Hemitrygon akajei. The sequence continues at coordinate 176,797,447 of NC_133132.1, read as the reverse complement.
TCAGGCTGAATTTAATCTCACTGAGGATCTGGCTAAATTTAAACTTTCAGAGGAGCTGGTTGAATTTAAACTTTCAGAAGATCTGGTTGTATTTAATCACACTGAGGATCTGGTTGTATTTAATCACACTGAGGGTCTGGCTAAAATTAAACGTCCAGAGGATCTGGTTGAATTTATTCTCACTGAGGATCTGGTTGTAATTAATCACACTGAGGATCTGGATAAATTTAAACTTTCAGAGGATCTTGTTGAATTTATTCTCACTGTGGATCTGGTTGTATTTCAGCACAATGAGCACCTGGTTGTATTTAATCACACTGAAGATCTGCCTAAATTTAAACTGCCAGAAGATCTGGTTAAATTTAATCACACTGAGGATCTGGCTGAAGTTAATCACACTGAGGATCTGGTTGAATTTAAACTTTCAGAAGATCTAATTGTATTTAATCTAATTCAGGATCTGGCTAAAGTTAAACTTTCAGAGGATCTGGTTGAATTTATTCACACTTAGGATCTGGCTGAATTTAATCTCACTGAGGATCTGGCTGAAGTAAATGACACAGAGGATCTGGTTGAATTTAAACTTTCAGAAGATCTGGTTCTATTTAATCTCACTGAGGATCTGGTTGTATTTAATCTCACTGAGGATCTGGCTAAATTTAAACTTTCAGAGGATCTGGTTATATTTAATCTCACTGAAGTTCTGGTTGTATTAAATCACACTGAGTATCTGCTTGTATTTAACCACACTGAGGGTATGGCTAAATTTAAACTTCCAGAGGATCTGGTTGAATTTATTCTCACTGTGGATCTGGTTGTATTTAATTACACTGAGGATCTGGCTAAATTTAAACTTTCAGAGGATCTGGTTGAATTTATTCTCACTGTGGATCTGGTTGTATTTAAGCACAATGAGCATCTGGTTGTATTTAATCACACTGAAGATCTGCCTAAATTCAAACTTCCAGAAGTTCTGGTTGTATTCAATCACACTGAAGATCTGCCTAAATTTAAACTTCCAGAAGATCTGGTTAAATTTAATCACACTGAGGATCTGGCTGAAGTTAATCACACTGAGGATCTGGTTGAATTTAAACTTTCAGAAGATCTAATTGTATTTAATCTAATTCAGGATCAGGCTAAAGTTAAACTTTCAGAGGATCCGGTTATATTTAATCTCACTGAAGATCTGGTTGTATTTAATCACACTGAAGATCTGGCCTAATTTAAACTTACAGAGGTTCTTGTTGAATTTAATCACACTGAGGATCTGGTTGTATTTAATCACACTGAGGGTCTGGCTAAAATTAAACGTCCAGAGGATCTGGTTGAATTTATTCTCACTGAGGATCTGGTTGTAATTAATCACACTGAGGATCTGGATAAATTTAAACTTTCAGAGGATCTTGTTGAATTTATTCTCACTGTGGATCTGGTTGTATTTCAGCACAATGAGCATCTGGTTGTATTTAATCACACTGAAGATCTGCCTAAATTTAAACTTCCAGAAGATCTGGTTAAATTTAATCACACTGAAGGTCTTGCTGAAGTTAATCACACTGAGGATCTGGTTGAATTTAAACTTTCAGAAGATCTAATTGTATTTAATCTAATTCAGGATCTGGCTAAATTTAAACTTTCAGAGGATCTGGTTGTATTTAATCTCACTGCGGATCTGGCTAAATTTAAACTTTCAGAGGATCTGGTTATATTTAATCTCACTGAGGATCTGGTTGTATTTAATCACACTGAGGGTCTGGCTAAATATAAACTTTCAGAGGATCTGGTTGAATTTATTCTCACTGAGGATCTGGTTGTATTTAATCACTCTGTGGATCTGGTTGAATTTATTCACACTGAGGATCTAGCTGAACTTAATCTCACTGAGGATTTGGCTGAAGTTAATGACACTGAGGATCTGGTTGAATTTAAACTTTCAGAAGATCTGGTTGTATTTAATCTCACTGAGGATCTGGCTAAATTTAAACTTTCAGAGGATCCGGTTATATATAATCTCACTGAAGATCTGGTTGTATTTAATCACACTGAGGATCCGGCTAAATTTAAACTTTCAGAGGATCTGGCTGAATTTAATCTCACTGAGAATCTGGCTGAATATAAACTCACTGAGGATCTGGCTGAATTTAATCACATGGAGGATCTGGTTGTATTTAAACTCTCAGCGGATCTGGTTGTATTTAATCACACTGTGGATCTGGATAAATTTAAACTTTCAGAGGATCTTGTTGAATTTATTCTCACTGTGGATCTGGTTGTATTTCAGCACAATGAGCATCTGGTTGTATTTAATCACACTGAAGATCTGCCTAAATTTAAACTTCCAGAAGATCTGGTTAAATTTAATCACACTGAGGATCTGGCTGAAGTTAATGACACTGAGGATCTGGTTGAATTTAAACTTTCAGAAGATCTGGTTGTATTTAATCTCACTGAGGATCTGGCTAAATTTAAACGTTCAGAGGATCCGGTTATATTTAATCTCACTGAAGATCTGGTTGTATTTCATCACACTGAGGATCTGGCCTAATTTAAACTTACAGAGGTTCTTGTTGAATTTAATCACACTGAGGATCTGGTTGTATTTAATCACACTGAGGGTCTGGCTAAAATTAAACGTCCAGAGGATCTGGTTGAATTTATTCTCACTGAGGATCTGGTTGTAATTAATCACACTGAAGATCTGCCTAAATTTAAACTTCCAGAAGATCTGGTTAAATTTAATCACACTGAGGGTCTGGCTGAAGTTAATCACACTGAGGATCTGGTTGAATTTAAAATTTCAGAAGATCTAATTGTATTTAATCTAATTCAGGATCTGGCTAAATTTAAACTTTCAGAGGATCTGGTTGTATTTAATCTCACTGCGGATCTGGCTAAATTTAAACTTTCAGAGGATCTGGTTATATATAATCTCACTGAAGATCTGGTTGTATTTAATCACACTGAGGGTCTGGCTAAATATAAACTTTCAGAGGATCTGGTTGAATTTATTCTCACTGAGGATCTGGTTGTATTTAATCACTCTGTGGATCTGGTTGAATTTATTCACACTGAGGATCTAGCTGAACTAAATCTCACTGAGGATTTGGCTGAAGTTAATGACACTGAGGATCTGGTTGAATTTAAACTTTCAGAAGATCTGGTTGTATTTAATCTCACTGAGGATCTGGCTAAATTTAAACTTTCAGAGGATCCGGTTATATATAATCTCACTGAAGATCTGGTTGTATTTAATCACACTGAGGATCTGGCCTAATTTAAACTTACAGAGGTTCTTGTTGAATTTAATCACACTGAGGATCTGGTTGTATTTAATAACACTGAGGGTCTGGCTAAAATTAAACGTCCAGAGTATCTCGTTGAATTTATTCTCACTGAGGATCTGGTTGTATTTAATCACACTGAGGATCCGGCTAAATTTAAACTTTCAGAGGATCTGGCTGAATTTAATCTCACTGAGAATCTGGCTGAATATAAACTCACTGAGGATCTGGCTGAATTTAATCACATGGAGGATCTGGTTGTATTTAAACTCTCAGCGGATCTGGTTGTATTTAATCACACTGTGGATCTGGATAAATTTAAACTTTCAGAGGATCTTGTTGAATTTATTCTCACTGTGGATCTGGTTGTATTTCAGCACAATGAGCATCTGGTTGTATTTAATCACACTGAAGATCTGCCTAAATTTAAACTTCCAGAAGATCTGGTTAAATTTAATCACACTGAGGATCTGGCTGAAGTTAATGACACTGAGGATCTGGTTGAATTTAAACTTTCAGAAGATCTGGTTGTATTTAATCTCACTGAGGATCTGGCTAAATTTAAACGTTCAGAGGATCCGGTTATATTTAATCTCACTGAAGATCTGGTTGTATTTCATCACACTGAGGATCTGGCCTAATTTAAACTTACAGAGGTTCTTGTTGAATTTAATCACACTGAGGATCTGGTTGTATTTAATCACACTGAGGGTCTGGCTAAAATTAAACGTCCAGAGGATCTGGTTGAATTTATTCTCACTGAGGATCTGGTTGTAATTAATCACACTGAGGATCTGGATAAATTTAAACTTTCAGAGGATCTTGTTGAATTTATTCTCACTGTGGATCTGGTTGTATTTCAGCACAATGAGCACCTGGTTGTATTTAATCACACTGAAGATCTGCCTAAATTTAAACTTCCAGAAGATCTGGTTAAATTTATTCACACTGAGGATCTGGCTGAAGTTAATCACACTGAGGATCTGGTTGAATTTAAACTTTCAGAAGATCTAATTGTATTTAATCTAATTCAGGATCTGGCTAAAGTTAAACTTTCAGAGGATCTGGTTGAATTTAAACACACTTAGGATCTGGCTGAATTTAATCTCACTGAGGATCTGGCTGAAGTAAATGACACAGAGGATCTGGTTGAATTTAAACTTTCAGAAGATCTGGTTCTATTTAATCTCACTGAGGATCTGGTTGTATTTAAACTCACTGAGGATCTGGTTGTATTTAATCACACTGAGGATCTGGTTGAATTTATTCACACTGAGGATCTGGTTGTAATTAATCACACTGAGGATCTCGATAAATTTAAACTTTCAGAGGATCTTGTTGAATTTATTCTCACTGTGGATCTGGTTGTATTTCAGCACAATGAGCATCTGGTTGTATTTAATCACACTGAAGATCTGCCTAAATTTAAACTTCCAGAAGATCTGGTTAAAGTTAATCACACTGAGGATCTGGTTGAATTTAAACTTTCAGAAGACCTAATTGTATTTAATCTAATTCAGGATCTGGCTGAAGTTAAACTTTCAGAGGATCTGGTTATATTTAATCTCACTGAGGATCTGGTTGAATTTAAACTTTCAGAAGATCTAATTGTATTTAATCTAATTCAGGATCTGGCTAAAGTTAAACTTTCAGAGGATCTGGTTGAATTTAAACACACTTAGGATCTGGCAGAATTTAATCTCACTGAGGATCTGGCTGAAGTAAATGACACAGAGGATCTGGTTGAATTTAAACTTTCAGAAGATCTGGTTCTATTTAATCTCACTGAGGATCTGGTTGTATTTAATCTCACTGAGGATCTGGCTAAATTTAAACTTTCAGAGGATCTGGTTATATTTAATCTCACTGAAGTTCTGGTTGTATTAAATCACACTGAGTATCTGCTTGTATTTAACCACACTGAGGGTATGGCTAAATTTAAACTTCCAGAGGATCTGGTTGAATTTATTCTCACTGTGGATCTGGTTGTATTTAATTACACTGAGGATCTGGCTAAATTTAAACTTTCAGAGGATCTGGTTGAATTTATTCTCACTGTGGATCTGGTTGTATTTAAGCACAATGAGCATCTGGTTGTATTTAATCACACTGAAGATCTGCCTAAATTCAAACTTCCAGAAGTTCTGGTTGTATTCAATCACACTGAAGATCTGCCTAAATTTAAACTTCCAGAAGATCTGGTTAAATTTAATCACACTGAGGATCTGGCTGAAGTTAATCACACTGAGGATCTGGTTGAATTTAAACTTTCAGAAGATCTAATTGTATTTAATCTAATTCAGGATCAGGCTAAAGTTAAACTTTCAGAGGATCCGGTTATATTTAATCTCACTGAAGATCTGGTTGTATTTAATCACACCGAAGATCTGGCCTAATTTAAACTTACAGAGGTTCTTGTTGAATTTAATCACACTGAGGATCTGGTTGTATTTAATCACACTGAGGATCTGGTTGTATTTAATCACACTGAGGGTCTGGCTAAAATTAAACGTCCAGAGGATCTGGTTGAATTTATTCTCACTGAGGATCTGGTTGTAATTAATCACACTGAGGATCTGGATAAATTTAAACTTTTAGAGGATCTTGTTGAATTTATTCTCACTGTGGATCTGGTTGTATTTCAGCACAATGGGCATCTGGTTGTATTTAATCACACTGAAGATCTGCCTAAATTTAAACTTCCAGAAGATCTGGTTAAATTTAATCACACTGAGGGTCTGGCTGAAGTTAATCACACTGAGGATCTGGTTGAATTTAAACTTTCAGAAGATCTAATTGTATTTAATCTAATTCAGGATCTGGCTAAATTTAAACTTTCAGAGGATCTGGTTGTATTTAATCTCACTGCGGATCTGGCTAAATTTAAACTTTCAGAGGATCTGGTTATATTTAATCTCACTGAGGATCTGGTTGTATTTAATCACACTGAGGGTCTGGCTAAATATAAACTTTCAGAGGATCTGGTTGAATTTATTCTCACTGAGGATCTGGTTGTATTTAATCACTCTGTGGATCTGGTTGAATTTATTCACACTGAGGATCTAGCTGAACTTAATCTCACTGAGGATTTGGCTGAAGTTAATGACACTGAGGATCTGGTTGAATTTAAACTTTCAGAAGATCTGGTTGTATTTAATCTCACTGAGGATCTGGCTAAATTTAAACTTTCAGAGGATCCGGTTATATATAATCTCACTGAAGATCTGGTTGTATTTAATCACACTGAGGATCTGGCCTAATTTAAACTTACAGAGGTTCTTGTTGAATTTAATCACACTGAGGATCTGGTTGTATTTAATAACACTGAGGGTCTGGCTAAAATTAAACGTCCAGAGTATCTCGTTGAATTTATTCTCACTGAGGATCTGGTTGTATTTAATCACACTGAGGATCCGGCTAAATTTAAACTTTCAGAGGATCTGGCTGAATTTAATCTCACTGAGAATCTGGCTGAATATAAACTCACTGAGGATCTGGCTGAATTTAATCACATGGAGGATCTGGTTGAATTTAAACTTTCAGAAGATCTGGTTCTATTTAATCTCACTGAGGATCTGGTTGTATTTAAACTCACTGAGGATCTGGTTGTATTTAATCACACTGAGGATCTGGTTGAATTTATTCACACTGAGGATCTGGTTGTAATTAATCACACTGAGGATCTCGATAAATTTAAACTTTCAGAGGATCTTGTTGAATTTATTCTCACTGTGGATCTGGTTGTATTTCAGCACAATGAGCATCTGGTTGTATTTAATCACACTGAAGATCTGCCTAAATTTAAACTTCCAGAAGATCTGGTTAAAGTTAATCACACTGAGGATCTGGTTGAATTTAAACTTTCAGAAGACCTAATTGTATTTAATCTAATTCAGGATCTGGCTGAAGTTAAACTTTCAGAGGATCTGGTTATATTTAATCTCACTGAGGATCTGGTTGAATTTAAACTTTCAGAAGATCTAATTGTATTTAATCTAATTCAGGATCTGGCTAAAGTTAAACTTTCAGAGGATCTGGTTGAATTTAAACACACTTAGGATCTGGCTGAATTTAATCTCACTGAGGATCTGGCTGAAGTAAATGACACAGAGGATCTGGTTGAATTTAAACTTTCAGAAGATCTGGTTCTATTTAATCTCACTGAGGATCTGGTTGTATTTAATCTCACTGAGGATCTGGCTAAATTTAAACTTTCAGAGGATCTGGTTATATTTAATCTCACTGAAGTTCTGGTTGTATTAAATCACACTGAGTATCTGCTTGTATTTAACCACACTGAGGGTATGGCTAAATTTAAACTTCCAGAGGATCTGGTTGAATTTATTCTCACTGTGGATCTGGTTGTATTTAATTACACTGAGGATCTGGCTAAATTTAAACTTTCAGAGGATCTGGTTGAATTTATTCTCACTGTGGATCTGGTTGTATTTAAGCACAATGAGCATCTGGTTGTATTTAATCACACTGAAGATCTGCCTAAATTCAAACTTCCAGAAGTTCTGGTTGTATTCAATCACACTGAAGATCTGCCTAAATTTAAACTTCCAGAAGATCTGGTTAAATTTAATCACACTGAGGATCTGGCTGAAGTTAATCACACTGAGGATCTGGTTGAATTTAAACTTTCAGAAGATCTAATTGTATTTAATCTAATTCAGGATCAGGCTAAAGTTAAACTTTCAGAGGATCCGGTTATATTTAATCTCACTGAAGATCTGGTTGTATTTAATCACACTGAAGATCTGGCCTAATTTAAACTTACAGAGGTTCTTGTTGAATTTAATCACACTGAGGATCTGGTTGTATTTAATCACACTGAGGATCTGGTTGTATTTAATCACACTGAGGGTCTGGCTAAAATTAAACGTCCAGAGGATCTGGTTGAATTTATTCTCACTGAGGATCTGGTTGTAATTAATCACACTGAGGATCTGGATAAATTTAAACTTTCAGAGGATCTTGTTGAATTTATTCTCACTGTGGATCTGGTTGTATTTCAGCACAATGGGCATCTGGTTGTATTTAATCACACTGAAGATCTGCCTAAATTTAAACTTCCAGAAGATCTGGTTAAATTTAATCACACTGAGGGTCTGGCTGAAGTTAATCACACTGAGGATCTGGTTGAATTTAAACTTTCAGAAGATCTAATTGTATTTAATCTAATTCAGGATCTGGCTAAATTTAAACTTTCAGAGGATCTGGTTGTATTTAATCTCACTGCGGATCTGGCTAAATTTAAACTTTCAGAGGATGTGGTTATATTTAATCTCACTGAGGATCTGGTTGTATTTAATCACACTGAGGGTCTGGCTAAATATAAACTTTCAGAGGATCTGGTTGAATTTATTCTCACTGAGGATCTGGTTGTATTTAATCACTCTGTGGATCTGGTTGAATTTATTCACACTGAGGATCTAGCTGAACTTAATCTCACTGAGGATTTGGCTGAAGTTAATGACACTGAGGATCTGGTTGAATTTAAACTTTCAGAAGATCTGGTTGTATTTAATCTCACTGAGGATCTGGCTAAATTTAAACTTTCAGAGGATCCGGTTATATATAATCTCACTGAAGATCTGGTTGTATTTAATCACACTGAGGATCTGGCCTAATTTAAACTTACAGAGGTTCTTGTTGAATTTAATCACACTGAGGATCTGGTTGTATTTAATAACACTGAGGGTCTGGCTAAAATTAAACGTCCAGAGTATCTCGTTGAATTTATTCTCACTGAGGATCTGGTTGTATTTAATCACACTGAGGATCCGGCTAAATTTAAACTTTCAGAGGATCTGGCTGAATTTAATCTCACTGAGAATCTGGCTGAATATAAACTCACTGAGGATCTGGCTGAATTTAATCACATGGAGGATCTGGTTGTATTTAAACTCTCAGCGGATCTGGTTGTATTTAATCACACTGTGGATCTGGATAAATTTAAACTTTCAGAGGATCTTGTTGAATTTATTCTCACTGTGGATCTGGTTGTATTTCAGCACAATGAGCATCTGGTTGTATTTAATCACACTGAAGATCTGCCTAAATTTAAACTTCCAGAAGATCTGGTTAAATTTAATCACACTGAGGATCTGGCTGAAGTTAATGACACTGAGGATCTGGTTGAATTTAAACTTTCAGAAGATCTGGTTGTATTTAATCTCACTGAGGATCTGGCTAAATTTAAACGTTCAGAGGATCCGGTTATATTTAATCTCACTGAAGATCTGGTTGTATTTAATCACACTGAGGATCTGGCCTAATTTAAACTTACAGAGGTTCTTGTTGAATTTAATCACACTGAGGATCTGGTTGTATTTAATCACACTGAGGGTCTGGCTAAAATTAAACGTCCAGAGGATCTGGTTGAATTTATTCTCACTGAGGATCTGGTTGTAATTAATCACACTGAGGATCTGGATAAATTTAAACTTTCAGAGGATCTTGTTGAATTTATTCTCACTGTGGATCTGGTTGTATTTCAGCACAATGAGCACCTGGTTGTATTTAATCACACTGAAGATCTGCCTAAATTTAAACTTCCAGAAGATCTGGTTAAATTTAATCACACTGAGGATCTGGCTGAAGTTAATCACACTGAGGATCTGGTTGAATTTAAACTTTCAGAAGATCTAATTGTATTTAATCTAATTCAGGATCTGGCTAAAGTTAAACTTTCAGAGGATCTGGTTGAATTTAAACACACTTAGGATCTGGCAGAATTTAATCTCACTGAGGATCTGGCTGAAGTAAATGACACAGAGGATCTGGTTGAATTTAAACTTTCAGAAGATCTGGTTCTATTTAATCTCACTGAGGATCTGGTTGTATTTAATCTCACTGAGGATCTGGCTAAATTTAAACTTTCAGAGGATCTGGTTATATTTAATCTCACTGAAGTTCTGGTTGTATTAAATCACACTGAGTATCTGCTTGTATTTAACCACACTGAGGGTATGGCTAAATTTAAACTTCCAGAGGATCTGGTTGAATTTATTCTCACTGTGGATCTGGTTGTATTTAATTACACTGAGGATCTGGCTAAATTTAAACTTTCAGAGGATCTGGTTGAATTTATTCTCACTGTGGATCTGGTTGTATTTAAGCACAATGAGCATCTGGTTGTATTTAATCACACTGAAGATCTGCCTAAATTCAAACTTCCAGAAGTTCTGGTTGTATTCAATCACACTGAAGATCTGCCTAAATTTAAACTTCCAGAAGATCTGGTTAAATTTAATCACACTGAGGATCTGGCTGAAGTTAATCACACTGAGGATCTGGTTGAATTTAAACTTTCAGAAGATCTAATTGTATTTAATCTAATTCAGGATCAGGCTAAAGTTAAACTTTCAGAGGATCTGGTTGAATTTATTCTCACTGAGGATCTGGTTGTAATTAATCACACTGAGGATCTGGATAAATTTAAACTTTCAGAGGATCTTGTTGAATTTATTCTCACTGTGGATCTGGTTGTATTTCAGCACAATGAGCATCTGGTTGTATTTAATCACACTGAAGATCTGCCTAAATATAAACTTCCAGAAGATCTGGTTAAATTTAATCACACTGAGGGTCTGGCTGAAGTTAATCACACTGAGGATCTGGTTGAATTTAAACTTTCAGAAGATCTAATTGTATTTAATCTAATTCAGGATCTGGCTAAATTTAAACTTTCAGAGGATCTGGTTGTATTAAATCTCACTGCGGATCTGGATAAATTTAAACTTTCAGAGGATCTGGTTATATTTAATCTCACTGAGGATCTGGTTGTATTTAATCACACTGAGGGTCTGGCTAAATATAAACTTTCAGAGGATCTGGTTGAATTTATTCTCACTGAGGATCTGGTTGTATTTAATCACTCTGTGGATCTGGTTGAATTTATTCACACTGAGGATCTAGCTGAACTAAATCTCACTGAGGATTTGGCTGAAGTTAATGACACTGAGGATCTGGTTGAATTTAAACTTTCAGAAGATCTGGTTGTATTTAATCTCACTGAGGATCTGGCTAAATTTAAACTTTCAGAGGATCCGGTTATATATAATCTCACTGAAGATCTGGTTGTATTTAATCACACTGAGGATCTGGCCTAATTTAAACTTACAGAGGTTCTTGTTGAATTTAATCACACTGAGGATCTGGTTGTATTTAATAACACTGAGGGTCTGGCTAAAATTAAACATCCAGAGTATCTCGTTGAATTTATTCTCACTGAGGATCTGGTTGTATTTAATCACACTGAGGATCCGGCTAAATTTAAACTTTCAGAGGATCTGGCTGAATTTAATCTCACTGAGAATCTGGCTGAATATAAACTCACTGAGGATCTGGCTGAATTTAATCACATGGAGGATCTGGTTGTATTTAAACTCTCAGCGGATCTGGTTGTATTGAATCACACTGTGGATCTGGATAAATTTAAACTTTCAGAGGATCTTGTTGAATTTATTCTCACTGAGGATCTGGCTGAAGTTAATGACACTGAGGATCTGGTTGAATTTAAACTTTCAGAAGATCTGGTTGTATTTAATCTCACTGAGGATCTGGCTAAATTTAAACGTTCAGAGGATCCGGTTATATTTAATCTCACTGAAGATCTGGTTGTATTTAATCACACTGAGGATCTGGCCTAATTTAAACTTACAGAGGTTCTTGTTGAATTTAATCACACTGAGGATCTGGTTGTATTTAATCACACTGAGGGTCTGGCTAAAATTAGACGTCCAGAGGATCTGGTTGAATTTATTCTCACTGAGGATCTGGTTGTAATTAATCACACTGAGGATCTGGATAAATTTAAACTTTCAGAGGATCTTGTTGAATTTATTCTCACTGTGGATCTGGTTGTATTTCAGCACAATGAGCACCTGGTTGTATTTAATCACACTGAAGATCTGCCTAAATTTAAACTTCCAGAAGATCTGGTTAAATTTATTCACACTGAGGATCTGGCTGAAGTTAATCACACTGAGGATCTGGTTGAATTTAAACTTTCAGAAGATCTAATTGTATTTAATCACACTGAGGATCTGGCTAAAGTTAAACTTTCAGAGGATCTGGTTGAATTTAAACACACTTAGGATCTGGCTGAATTTAATCTCACTGAGGATCTGGCTGAAGTAAATGACACAGAGGATCTGGTTGAATTTAAACTTTCAGAAGATCTGGTTCTATTTAATCTCACTGAGGATCTGGTTGTATTTAAACTCACTGAGGATCTGGTTGTATTTAATCACACTGAGGATCTGGTTGAATTTATTCACACTGAGGATCTGGTTGTAATTAATCACACTGAGGATCTCGATAAATTTAAACTTTCAGAGGATCTTGTTGAATTTATTCTCACTGTGGATCTGGTTGTATTTCAGCACAATGAGCATCTGGTTGTATTTAATCACACTGAAGATCTGCCTAAATTTAAACTTCCAGAAGATCTGGTTAAAGTTAATCACACTGAGGATCTGGTTGAATTTAAACTTTCAGAAGACCTAATTGTATTTAATCTAATTCAGGATCTGGCTGAAGTTAAACTTTCAGAGGATCTGGTTATATTTAATCTCACTGAGGATCTGGTTGAATTTAAACTTTCAGAAGATCTAATTGTATTTAATCTAATTCAGGATCTGGCTAAAGTTAAACTTTCAGAGGATCTGGTTGAATTTAAACACACTTAGGATCTGGCTGAATTTAATCTCACTGAGGATCTGGCTGAAGTAAATGACACAGAGGATCTGGTTGAATTTAAACTTTCAGAAGATCTGGTTCTATTTAATCTCACTGAGGATCTGGTTGTATTTAATCTCACTGAGGATCTGGCTAAATTTAAACTTTCAGAGGATCTGGTTGAATTTATTCTCACTGTGGATCTGGTTGTATTTAAGCACAATGAGCATCTGGTTGTATTTAATCACACTGAAGATCTGCCTAAATTCAAACTTCCAGAAGTTCTGGTTGTATTCAATCACACTGAAGATCTGCCTAAATTTAAACTTCCAGAAGATCTGGTTAAATTTAATCACACTGAGGATCTGGCTGAAGTTAATCACACTGAGGATCTGGTTGAATTTAAACTTTCAGAAGATCTAATTGTATTTAATCTAATTCAGGATCAGGCTAAAGTTAAACTTTCAGAGGATCCGGTTATATTTAATCTCACTGAAGATCTGGTTGTATTTAATCACACTGAAGATCTGGCCTAATTTAAACTTACAGAGGTTTTTGTTGAATTTAATCACACTGAGGATCTGGTTGTATTTAATCACACTGAGGGTCTGGCTAAAATTAAACGTCCAGAGGATCTGGTTGAATTTATTCTCACTGAGGATCTGGTTGTAATTAATCACACTGAGGGTCTGGCTAAATATAAACTTTCAGAGGATCTGGTTGAATTTATTCTCACTGAGGATCTGGTTGTATTTAATCACTCTGTGGATCTGGTTGAATTTATTCACACTGAGGATCTAGCTGAACTAAATCTCACTGAGGATTTGGCTGAAGTTAATGACACTGAGGATCTGGTTGAATTTAAACTTTCAGAAGATCTGGTTGTATTTAATCTCACTGAGGATCTGGCTAAATTTAAACTTTCAGAGGATCCGGTTATATATAATCTCACTGAAGATCTGGTTGTATTTAATCACACTGAGGATCTGGCCTAATTTAAACTTACAGAGGTTCTTGTTGAATTTAATCACACTGAGGATCTGGTTGTATTTAATAACACTGAGGGTCTGGCTAAAATTAAACGTCCAGAGTATCTCGTTGAATTTATTCTCACTGAGGATCTGGTTGTATTTAATCACACTGAGGATCCGGCTAAATTAAAACTTTCAGAGGATCTGGCTGAATTTAATCTCACTGAGAATCTGGTTGTAATTAATCACACTGAAGATCTGCCTAAATTTAAACTTCCAGAAGATCTGGTTAAATTTAATCACACTGAGGATCTGGCTGAAGTTAATCACACTGAGGATCTGGTTGAATTTAAACTTTCAGAAGATCTAATTGTATTTAATCTAATTCAGGATCAGGCTAAAGTTAAACTTTCAGAGGATCCGGTTATATTTAATCTCACTGAAGATCTGGTTGTATTTAATCACACTGAAGATCTGGCCTAATTTAAACTTACAGAGGTTCTTGTTGAATTTAATCACACTGAGGATCTGGTTGTATTTAATCACACTGAGGGTCTGGCTAAAATTAAACGTCCAGAGGATCTGGTTGAATTTATTCTCACTGAGGATCTGGTTGTAATTAATCACACTGAGGGTCTGGCTAAATATAAACTTTCAGAGGATCTGGTTGAATTTATTCTCACTGAGGATCTGGTTGTATTTAATCACACTGACGGTCTGGCTAAAATTAAACGTCCAGAGGATCTGGTTGAATTTATTCTCACTGAGGATCTGGTTGTATTTAATCACACTGAAGATCTGCCTAAATTTAAACTTCCTGAAGATCTGGTTAAATTTAATCACACTGAGGATCTGGCTGAAGTTAATCACACTGAGGATCTGGTTGAATTTAAACTTTCAGAAGATCTAATTGTATTTAATCTAATTCAGGATCAGGCTAAAGTTAAACTTTCAGAGGATCCGGTTATATTTAATCTCACTGAAGATCTGGTTGTATTTAATCACACTGAAGATCTGGCCTAATTTAAACTTACAGAGGTTCTTGTTGAATTTAATCACACTGAGGATCTGGTTGTATTTAATCACACTGAGGGTCTGGCTAAAATTAAACGTCCAGAGGATCTGGTTGAATTTATTCTCACTGAGGATCTGGTTGTAATTAATCACACTGAGGGTCTGGCTAAATATAAACTTTCAGAGGATCTGGTTGAATTTATTCTCACTGAGGATCTGGTTGTATTTAATCACTCTGTGGATCTGGTTGAATTTATTCACACTGAGGATCTAGCTGAACTAAATCTCACTGAGGATTTGGCTGAAGTTAATGACACTGAGGATCTGGTTGAATTTAAACTTTCAGAAGATCTGGTTGTATTTAATCTCCCTGAGGATCTGGCTAAATTTAAACTTTCAGAGGATCCGGTTATATATAATCTCACTGAAGATCTGGTTGTATTTAATCACACTGAGGATCTGGCCTAATTTAAACTTACAGAGGTTCTTGTTGAATTTAATCACACTGAGGATCTGGTTGTATTTAATAACACTGAGGGTCTGGCTAAAATTAAACGTCCAGAGTATCTCGTTGAATTTATTCTCACTGAGGATCTGGTTGTATTTAATCACACTGAGGATCCGGCTAAATTTAAACTTTCAGAGGATCTGGCTGAATTTAATCTCACTGAGAATCTGGCTGAATATAAACTCACTGAGGATCTGGCTGAATTTAATCACATGGAGGATCTGGTTGTATTTAAACTCTCAGCGGATCTGGTTGTATTTAATCACACTGTGGATCTGGATAAATTTAAACTTTCAGAGGATCTTGTTGAATTTATTCTCACTGTGGATCTGGTTGTATTTCAGCACAATGAGCATCTGGTTGTATTTAATCACACTGAAGATCTGCCTAAATTTAAACTTCCAGAAGATCTGGTTAAATTTAATCACACTGAGGATCTGGCTGAAGTTAATGACACTGAGGATCTGGTTGAATTTAAACTTTCAGAAGATCTGGTTGTATTTAATCTCACTGAGGATCTGGCTAAATTTAAACGTTCAGAGGATCCGGTTATATTTAATCTCACTGATGATCTGGTTGTATTTAATCACACTGAGGATCTGGCCTAATTTAAACTTACAGAGGTTCTTGTTGAATTTAATCACACTGAGGATCTGGTTGTATTTAATCACACTGAGGGTCTGGCTAAAATTAAACGTCCAGAGGATCTGGTTGAATTTATTCTCACTGAGGATCTGGTTGTAATTAATCACACTGAGGATCTGGATAAATTTAAACTTTCAGAGGATCTTGTTGAATTTATTCTCACTGTGGATCTGGTTGTATTTCAGCACAATGAGCACCTGGTTGTATTTAATCACACTGAAGATCTGCCTAAATTTAAACTTTCAGAAGATCTGGTTCTATTTAATCTCACTGAGGATCTGGTTGTATTTAATCTCACTGAGGATCTGGCTAAATTTAAACTTTCAGAGGATCTGGTTGAATTTATTCTCACTGTGGATCTGGTTGTATTTAAGCACAATGAGCATCTGGTTGTATTTAATCACACTGAAGATCTGCCTAAATTCAAACTTCCAGAAGTTCTGGTTGTATTCAATCACACTGAAGATCTGCCTAAATTTAAACTTCCAGAAGATCTGGTTAAATTTAATCACACTGAGGATCTGGCTGAAGTTAATCACACTGAGGATCTGGTTGAATTTAAACTTTCAGAAGATCTAATTGTATTTAATCTAATTCAGGATCAGGCTAAAGTTAAACTTTCAGAGGATCCGGTTATATTTAATCTCACTGAAGATCTGGTTGTATTTAATCACACTGAAGATCTGGCCTAATTTAAACTTACAGAGGTTCTTGTTGAATTTAATCACACTGAGGATCTGGTTGTATTTAATCACACTGAGGGTCTGGCTAAAATTAAACGTCCAGAGGATCTGGTTGAATTTATTCTCACTGAGGATCTGGTTGTAATTAATCACACTGAGGGTCTGGCTAAATATAAACTTTCAGAGGATCTGGTTGAACTTATTCTCACTGAGGATCTGGTTGTATTTAATCACTCTGTGGATCTGGTTGAATTTATTCACACTGAGGATCTAGCTGAACTAAATCTCACTGAGGATTTGGCTGAAGTTAATGACACTGAGGATCTGGTTGAATTTAAACTTTCAGAAGATCTGGTTGTATTTAATCTCACTGAGGATCTGGCTAAATTTAAACTTTCAGAGGATCCGGTTATATATAATCTCACTGAAGATCTGGTTGTATTTAATCACACTGAGGATCTGGCCTAATTTAAACTTACAGAGGTTCTTGTTGAATTTAATCACACTGAGGATCTGGTTGTATTTAATAACACTGAGGGTCTGGCTAAAATTAAACGTCCAGAGTATCTCGTTGAATTTATTCTCACTGAGGATCTGGTTGTATTTAATCACACTGAGGATCCGGCTAAATTTAAACTTTCAGAGGATCTGGCTGAATTTAATCTCACTGAGAATCTGGCTGAATATAAACTCACTGAGGATCTGGCTGAATTTAATCACATGGAGGATCTGGTTGTATTTAAACTCTCAGCGGATCTGGTTGTATTTAATCACACTGTGGATCTGGATAAATTTAAACTTTCAGAGGATCTTGTTGAATTTATTCTCACTGTGGATCTGGTTGTATTTCAGCACAATGAGCATCTGGTTGTATTTAATCACACTGAAGATCTGCCTAAATTTAAACTTCCAGAAGATCTGGTTAAATTTAATCACACTGAGGATCTGGCTGAAGTTAATGACACTGAGGATCTGGTTGAATTTAAACTTTCAGAAGATCTGGTTGTATTTAATCTCACTGAGGATCTGGCTAAATTTAAACGTTCAGAGGATCCGGTTATATTTAATCTCACTGAAGATCTGGTTGTATTTAATCACACTGAGGATCTGGCCTAATTTAAACTTACAGAGGTTCTTGTTGAATTTAATCACACTGAGGATCTGGTTGTATTTAATCACACTGAGGGTCTGGCTAAAATTAAACGTCCAGAGGATCTGGTTGAATTTATTCTCACTGAGGATCTGGTTGTAATTAATCACACTGAGGATCTGGATAAATTTAAACTTTCAGAGGATCTTGTTGAATTTATTCTCACTGTGGATCTGGTTGTATTTCAGCACAATGAGCACCTGGTTGTATTTAATCACACTGAAGATCTGCCTAAATTTAAACTTCCAGAAGATCTGGTTAAATTTATTCACACTGAGGATCTGGCTGAAGTTAATCACACTTAGGATCTGGTTGAATTTAAACACACTTAGGATCTGGCTGAATTTAATCTCACTGAGGATCTGGCTGAAGTAAATGACACAGAGGATCTGGTTGAATTTAAACTTTCAGAAGATCTGGTTCTATTTAATCTCACTGAGGATCTGGTTGTATTTAAACTCACTGAGGATCTGGTTGTATTTAATCACACTGAGGATCTGGTTGAATTTATTCACACTGAGGATCTGGTTGTAATTAATCACACTGAGGATCTCGATAAATTTAAACTTTCAGAGGATCTTGTTGAATTTATTCTCACTGTGGATCTGGTTGTATTTCAGCACAATGAGCATCTGGTTGTATTTAATCATACTGAAGATCTGCCTAAATTTAAACTTCCAGAAAATCTGGTTAAAGTTAATCACACTGAGGATCTGGTTGAATTTAAACTTTCAGAAGACCTAATTGTTTTTAATCTAATTCAGGATCTGGCTGAAGTTAAACTTTCAGAGGATCTGGTTATATTTAATCTCACTGAGGATCTGGTTGTATTTAATCACACTGAGGGTCTGGCTAAATATAAACTTTCAGAGGATCTGGTTGAATTTATTCACACTTAGGATCTGGCAGAATTTACTCTCACTGAGGATCTGGCTGACGTAAATGACACAGAGGATCTGGTTGAATTTAAACTTTCAGAAGATCTGGTTGTATTTAATCTCACTGAGGATCTGGTTGTATTTAATCTCACTGAGGATCTGGTTGTATTTAATCACACTGAGGATCTGGTTGAATTTATTCACACTGAGGATCAGGCTGAATTTAATCTCACTGAGGATCTGGCTAAATTTAAACTTTCAGAGGATCTGGTTATATTTAATCTCACTGAAGATCTGGTTGTATTTAATCACACTGAGTATCTGCTTGTATTTAACCACACTGAGGGTATGGCTAAATTTAAACTTCCAGAGGATCTGGTTGAATTTATTCTCACTGAGGATCTGTTTGAATTTATTCACACTGAGGATCTGGTTGTATTTAATTATACTGAGGATCTGGCTAAATTTAAATTTCAGAGGATCTGGTTGAATTTATTCTCAATGTGGATCTGGTTGTATTTAAGCACAATGAGCATCTGGTTGTATTTAATCACACTGAAAATCTGGCTAAATTTAAACTTTCAGAGGATCTGGCTGAATTTAATCTCACTGAGGATCTGGCTGAATTTAATCACATGGAGGATCTGGTTGTATTTAATATCACTGAGGATCTGGATAAATTTACACTTTCAGAGGATCTTGTTGAATTTATTCTCACTGTGGATCTGATTGTATTTCAGCACAATGAGCATCTGGTTGTATTTAATCACACTGAAGATCTGCCTAAATTTAAACTTCCAGAAGATCTGGTTAAATTTAATCACACTGTGGATCTGGCTGAAGTTAATCACACTGAGGATCTGTTTCAATTTAAACTTTCAGAAGATCTTGTTGTATTTAATCTAACTGAGGATCTGGCTAAAGTTAAACTTTCGGAGGATCTGGTTTTATATAATCTCACGGAGTATCTGGTTCTATTTAATCTCACTGAGGGTCTGGTTGTATTTAATCACACTGAGGGTCTGGCTAAATATAAACTTTCAGAGGATCTGGTTGAATTTATTCTCACTGAGGATCTGGTTGTATTTAATCACTCTGTGGATCTGGTTGAATTTATTCACACTGAGGATCTAGCTGAACTTATTCTCACTGAGGATTTGGCTGAAGTTAATGACACTGAGGATCCGGCTAAATTGAAACTTTCAGAGGATCTGGCTGAATTTATTCTCACTGAGGATCTGTTTGAATTTATTCTCACTGAGGATCTAGTTGTATTTAATCACACTGAGGATCTGGTTGAATTTATTCTCACTGAGGATCTGGTTGAATTTATTCTCACTGTGGATCTGGTTGTATTTAAGCACTATGAGCATCTGGTTGTATTTAATCACACTGAAGATCTGCCTAAATTCAAACTTCCAGAAGTTCTGGTTGTATTTAATCACACTGAAGATCTGCCTAAATTTAAACTTTCAGAGGATCTGGTTATATTTAATCTCACTGAGGATCTGGTTGTACTTAATTACACAGAGGGTCTGGCTAAATATAAACTTTCAGAGGATCTGGTTGAATTTATTCACGCTTAGGATCTGGCTGAATTTAATCTCACTGAGGATCTGGCTGAAGTAAATGACACAGAGGATCTGGTTGAATTTAAACTTTCAGAAGATCTGGTTCTATTTAATCTCACTGAGGATCTGGTTGTATTTAATCTCACTGAGGATCTGGTTGTATTTAATCACACTGAGGATCTGGTTGAATTTATTCACACTGAGGATCTGGCTGAATTTAATCTCACTGAGGATCTGGCTGAAGTAAATGACACTGAGGATCTTGCTATATTTAAACTTTCAGAGGATCTGGTTGTATTTAATCTCACTGAGGATCTGGTTGTATATAATCACACTGAGTATCTGCTTGTATTTAACCACACTGAGGGTATGGCTAAATTTAAACTTCCAGAGGATCTGGTTGAATTTATTCTCACTGAGGATCTGTTTGAATTTATTCACACTGAGGATCTAGTTGTATTTAATTACACTGAGGATCTGGCTAAATTTAAACTTTCAGAGGATCTGGTTGAATTTATTCTCAACGTGGATCTGGTTGTATTTAAGCACAATGAGCATCTGGTTGTATTTAATCACACTGAAGATCTGCCTAAATTCAAACTTCCAGAAGTTCTGGTTGTATTTAATCACACTGAGAATCTCGCTAAATTTAAACTTTCAGAGGATCTGGCTGAATTTAATCTCACTGAGGATCTGGCAGAATTTAATCACATGGAGGATCTGGTTGTATTTAAACTCTGAGCAGATCTGGTTGTATTTAATCACACTGTGGAACTGGATAAATTTAAGCTTTCTGAGGATCTTGTTGAATTTATTCTCACTATGGATCTGGTTGTATTTCAGCACAATGAGCATCTGGTTGTATTTAATCACACTGAAGATCTGCCTAAATTTAAACTTCCAGTAGATCTGGTTAAATTTAATCACACTGAGGATCTTGTTGAATTTAATCTCACTGAGGATC
Source organism: Hemitrygon akajei (assembly GCF_048418815.1). Classification (NCBI taxonomy): domain Eukaryota; kingdom Metazoa; phylum Chordata; class Chondrichthyes; order Myliobatiformes; family Dasyatidae; genus Hemitrygon; species Hemitrygon akajei. The sequence goes on along the minus strand of NC_133132.1, from coordinate 176,776,089 downwards.
TGGTTGAATTTAATCTCACTGAGGATCTGGTTGAATTTAATCTCACTGAGGATCTGGTTGTATTAAAACACACTGAGGATCTGGTTGAATTTATTCACACTGAGGATCTGGCTGAATTTAATCTCACTGAGGATCTGGCTGAAGTAAATGACACTGAGGATCTCGTTGAATTTAAACTTTCAGAAGATCTGGTTCTATTTAATCTCACTGAGGGTCTGGTTGTATTTAATCTCACTGAGGATCTGGTTGTACTTAATCACACTGAGGATCTGGCTGAATTTAATCTCACTGAGGATCTGGTTGAATTTAAACTTTCAGAGGATCTGGTTGTATTTAATCTCACTGAGGATATGGCTAAATTTAAACTTTCAGAGGATCCGGTTATATTTAATCTCACTGAAGATCTGTTTCTGTTTAATCACACTGATGATCTGGCTAAATTTAAGCTTTCAGAGGATCTGGTTGTATTTAATCACACTGAGGGTCTGGCTAAATTTAAACGTCCTGAGGATCAGGTTGAATTTATTCTCACTGAGGATCTGGTTGTATTTAATCACACTGAGGATCTGGCTGAATTTAATCTCACTGAGGATCTGGCTGAATATAATCTCACTGAGGATCTGGCTGAATTTAACCACATGGAGGATCTGGTTGTATTTAAACTCTCAGACGATCTGGTTGTATTTAATCACACTGAGGATCTGGATAAATTTACATTTTCAGAGGATCTTGTTGAATTTATTCTCACTGTGGATCTGGTTGTATTTCAGCACAATGAGCATCTGGTTGTATTTAATCACACTGAAGATCTGCCTAAATTTAAACTTCCAGAAGATCTGGTTAAATTTAATCACACTGAGGATCTGGTTCAATTTAAACTTTCAGAAGATCTTGTTGTATTTAATCTAACTGAGGATCTGGCTAAAGTTAAACTTTCGGAGGATCTGGTCTTATTTAATCTCACGGAGGATCTGGTTGTATTTAATCACACTGAGGGTCTGGCTAAATATAAACTTTCAGAGGATCTGGTTGAATTTATTCTCACTGAGGATCTGGTTGTATTTAATCACTCTGTGGATCTGGTTGAATTTATTCACACTGAGGATCTGGCTGAACTTAATCTCACTGAGGATTTGGCTGAAGTTAATGACACTGAGGATCTGGTTGAATTTAAACTTTCAGAAGTTCTGGTTGTATTTAATCTCACTGAAGAACTGGTTGTATTTAATCACACTGAGGATCTGGCCTAATTTAAACTTACAGAGGTTCTTGTTGAATTTAATCACACTGAGGATCTGGTTGTATTTAATGACACTGAAGGTCTGGCTAAAATTAAACGTCCAGAGGATCTGGTTGAATTTATTCTCACTGAGGATCTGGTTGTATTTAATCACACTGAGGATCTGGCTAAATTTAAACTTTCAGAGGATCTGGTTATATTTAATCTGACTGAGGATCTGGTTGTATTTAATCACACTGAGGGTCTGGCTAAATATAAACTTTCAGAGGATCTGGTTGAATTTATTCACACTTAGGATCTGGTTGAATTTATTCACACTTAGGATCTGGCTGAATTTAATCTCACTGAGGATCTGGCTGAAGTAAATGACACAGAGGATCTGGTTGAATTTAAACTTTCATAAGATCTGGTTGTATTTAATCTCACTGAGGATCAGGCTGAATTTAATCTCACTGAGGATCTGGCTAAATTTAAACTTTCAGAGGATCCGGTTATATTTAATCTCACTGAAGATCTGGTTGTATTTCATCACACTGAGGATCTGGCCTAATTTAAACTTACAGAGGTTCTTGTTGAATTTAATCACACTGAGGATCTGGTTGTATTTAATCACACTGAAGGTCTGGCTAAAATTAAACGTCCAGAGGATCTGGTTGAATTTATTCTCACTGAGGATCTGGTTGTAGTTATTCACACTGAGGATCTGGCTAAATTTAAACTTTCAGAGGATCTGGCTGAATTTATTCTCACTGAGAATCTGGCTGAATATAATCTCACTGAGGATCTGGCTGAATTTAATCACATGGAGGATCTGGTTGTATTTAAACTCTCAGCGGATCTGGTTGTATTTAATCAAACTGTGGATCTGGATAAATTTAAACTTTCAGAGGATCTTGTTGAATTTATTCTCACTGTGGATCTGGTTGTATTTCAGCACAATGAGCATCTGGTTGTATTTAATCACACTGAAGATCTGCCTAAATTTAAACTTCCAGAAGATCTGGTTAAAGTTAATCTCACTGAGGATCTGGCTGAAGTAAATGACACAGAGGATCTGGTTGTATTTAAACTTTCAGAAGATCTGGTTCTATTTAATCACACTGAGGATCTGGTTGTATTTAATCTCACTGAGGATCTGGTTGTATTTAATCACACTGAGGATCTGGTTGAATTTATTCACACTGAGGATCTGGCTGAATTTAATCTCACTGAGGATCTGGCTGAAGTAAATGACACTGAGGATCTGGCTAAATTTAAACTTTCAGAGGATCTGGTTGTATTTAATCTCACTGAGGATCTGGTTGTATATAATCACACTGAGTATCGGCTTGTATTTAACCACACTGAGGGTATGGCTAAATTTAAACTTCCAGAGGATCTGGTTGAATTTATTCTCACTGAGGATCTGTTTGAATTTATTCTCACTGAGGATCTAGTTGTATTTAATCACACTGAGGATCTGGTTGAATTTATTCTCACTGAGGATCTGGTTGAATTTATTCTCACTGTGGATCTGGTTGTATTTAAGCACTATGAGCATCTGGTTGTATTTAATCACACTGAAGATCTGCCTAAATTCAAACTTCCAGAAGTTCTGGTTGTATTTAATCACACTGAGAATCTCGCTAAATTTAAACTTTCAGAGGATCTGGCTGAATTTAATCTCACTGAGGATCTGGCTGAATTTAATCACATGGAGGATCTGGTTGTATTTAAACTCTGAGCAGATCTGGTTGTATTTAATCACACTGTGGAACTGGATAAATTTAAACTTTCAGTGGATCTTGTTGAATTTATTCTCACTATGGATCTGGTTGTATTTCAGCACAATGAGCATCTGATTGTATTTAATCACACTGAAGATCTGCCTAAATTTAAACTTCCAGTAGATCTGGTTAAATTTAATCACACTGAGGATCTGGCTGAAGTTAATCACACTGAGGATCTGGTTGAATTTAAACTTTCAGAAGATCTCATTGTATTTAATCTAACTCAAGATCTGGCTAAAGTTAAACTTTCAGAGGATCTGGTTATATTTAATCTCACTGAGGATCTGGTTGAATTTATTCACACTTAGGATCTGGCTGAATTTAAACTCACTGAGGATCTGGCTGAAGTAAATGACACTGAGGATCTGGTTGAATTTAAACTTTCAGAAGATCTGGTTCTATTTAATCTCACTGAGGGTCTGGTTGTATTTAATCTCACTGAGGATCTGGTTGTATTAAAACACACTGAGGATCTGGTTGAATTTATTCACACTGAGGATCTGGTTGAATTTATTCACACTGAGGATCTGGCTGAATTTAATCTCACTGAGGATCTGGCTGAAGTAAATGACACTGAGGATCTGGTTGAATTTAAACTTTCAGAAGATCTGGTTCTATTTAATCTCACTGAGGGTCTGGTTCTATTTAATCTCACTGAGGATCTGGTTGTATTTAATCACAATGAGGATCTGGTTGTATTTAATCTCACTTAGGATCTGGCTAAATTTAAGCTTTCAGAGGATCTGGTTGTATTTAATCACACTGAGGGTCTACCTAAATTTAAACGTCCTGAGGATCAGGTTGAATTTATTCTCACTGAGGATCTGGTTGTATTTAATCTCACTAAGGATCTGGCTAAATTTAACCTTTCAGAGGATCTGGTTATATTTATTCTCACTGAGGATCTGGCTAAATTTAACCTTTCAGAGGATCTGGTTATATTTATTCTCACTGAAGATCTGCTTGTATTTAATCACACTGAGGATCTGCTTGTATTTAACCACATTGAGGGTCTGGCTAAATTTAAACGTCCAGAAGATCTGGTTGAATTTATTCTCACTGAGGATCTGGTTGTATTTAATCAGTCTGTGGATCTGGTTGAATTTATTCACACCTAGGATCTGGCTGAACTTAATCTCACTGAGGATTTGGCTGAAGTTAATGACACTGAGGATCTGGTTGAATTTAATCACACTGAGGGTCTGGCTAAAATTAAATGTCGAGAGGATCTGGTTGAATTTATTCTCACTGAGGATGTGGTTTTATTTAATCACACTGAGGAACTGGCTAAATTTAAACTTTCAGAGGATCTGGATGAATTTAAACTCACTGAGGATCTGGCTGAATTTAATCTCACTGAGGATCTGGCTGAATATAATCTCACTGAGGATCTGGGTGAATTTAATCACATGGAGGATCTGGTTGTATTTAATCACACTGAGGATCTGGATAAATTTACACTTTCAGAGGATCTTGTTGAATTTATTCTCACTGTGGATCTGGTTGTATTTCAGCACAATGAGCATCTGGTTGTATTTAATCACACTGAAGATCTGTCTAAATTTAAACTTCCAGAAGATCTGGTTAAATTTAATCAGACTGAGGATCTGGCTGAAGTTAATCACACTGAGGATCTGGTTCAATTTAAACTTTCAGAAGATCTTGTTGTATTTAATCTAACTGAGGATCTGGCTAAAGTTAAACTTTCGGAGGATCTGGTTTTCTTTAATCTCATGGATGATCTGGTTGTATTTAATCACACTGAGGGTCTGGCTAAATATAAACTTTCAGAGGATCTGGTTGAATTTATTCTCACTGAGGATCTGGATGTATTTAATCACTCTGTGGATCTATTTGAATTTATTCACACTGAGGATCTGGCTGAACTTAATCTCACTGAAGATTTGGCTGAAGTTAATGACACTGAGGATCTGGTTGAATTTACACTTTCAGAAGTTCTGGTTGTATTTAATCTCACTGAGGATCTGGCTAAATTTAAACTTTCAGAGGATCCGGTTATATTTAATCTCACTGAGGATCTGGTTGTATTTAATCACACTGAGGATCTGGCCTTATTTAAACTTACAAAGGTTCTTGTTGAATTTAATCACACTGAGGATCTGGTTGTCTTTAATCACACTGAGGGTCTGGCTAAAATTAAACGTCCAGAGCATCTGGTTGAATTTATTCTCACTGAGGATATGGTTGTATTTAATCACACTGAGGATCTGGTTGAATTTAAACTTTCAGAGGATCTGGCTGAATTTAATCTCAATGAGAATCTGGCTGAATATAATCTCACTGAGGATCTGGCTGAATTTAATCACACTGAGGATCTGGTTGTATTTAATCACACTGTGGATCTGGATAAATTTAAACATTCAGAGGATCTGGTTATATTTAATCTCACTGAGGATCTGGTTGTATTTAATCACACAGAGGGTCTGGCTAAATATAAACATTCAGAGGATCTGGTTGAATTTATTCACGCTTAGGATCTGGCTGAAATTAATCTCACTGAGGATCTGGCTGAAGTAAATGACACTGAGGATCTGGTTGAATTTAAACTTTCAGAAGATCTGGTTCTATTTAATCTCACTGAGGGTCTGGTTGTATTTAATCACACTGAGGATCTGGTTGTATTTAATCACACTGAGGATCTGTTTGTATTGAATCACACTGAGGATCTGGCTAAATTTAAACTTTCAGAGGATCTGGTTGAATTTATTCTCACTGTGGATCTGGTTGTATTTAAGCACAATGAGCATCTGGTTGAATTTAATCACACTGAAGATCTGCCTAAATTCAAACTTCCAGAAGTTCTGGTTGTATTTAATCACACTGAGAATCTCGCTAAATTTAAACTTTCAGAGGATCTGGCTGAATTTAATCTCACTGAGGATCTGGCTGAATTTAATCACATGGAGGATCTGGTTGAATTTAAACTTTCAGAAGATCTCATTGTATTTAATCTAACTCAGGATCTGGCTAAAGTTAAACTTTCAGAGGATTTGGTTATATTTAATCTCACTGAGGATCTGGTTGAATTTATTCACACTTAGGATCTGGCTGAATTTAATCTCACTGAGGATCTGGCTGAAGTAAATGACACTGAGGATCTGGTTGAATTTAAACTTTCAGAAGATCTGGTTCTATTTAATCTCACTGAGGGTCTGGTTGTATTTAATCTCACTGAGGATCTGGTTGTATTTAATCACAATGAGGATCTGGTTGAATTTATTCACACTGTGGATCTGGCTGAATTTAATCTCACTGAGGATCTGGCTGAAGTAAATGACACTGAGGATCTGGCTAAATTTAAACTTTCAGAGGATCTGGTTGTATTTAATCTCACTGAGGATCTGGCTAAATTTAAACTTTCAGAGGATCCGGTTATATTTAATCTCACTGAAGATCTGGCAGAATTTAATCTCACTCAGGATCTGGCTGAATATAATCACATGGAGGATCTGGTTGTATTTAAACTCTCAGACGATCTGGTTGTATTTAATCACACTGAGGATCTGGATAAATTTACACTTTCAGAGGATCTTGTTGAATGTATTCTCACTGTGGATCTGGTTGTATTTCAGCACAATGAGCATCTGGTTGTATTTAATCACACTGAAGATCTGCCTAAATTTAAACTTCCAGAAGATCTGGTTAAATTTAATCACACTGAGGATCTGGCTGAAGTTAATCACACTGAGGATCTGGTTCAATTTAAACTTTCAGAAGATCTTGTTGTATTTAATCTAACTGAGGATCTGGCTAAAGTTAAACTTTCGGAGGATCTGGTTTTATTTAATCTCACGGAGGATCTGGTTGTATTTAATCACACTGAGGGTCTGGCTAAATATAAACTTTCAGAGGATCTGGTTGAATTTATTCTCACTGAGGATCTGGTTGTATTTAATCACTCTGTGGATCTGGTTGAATTTATTCACACTGAGGATCTGGCTGAAATTAATCTCACTGAAGATTTGGCTGAAGTTAATGACACTGAGGATCTGGTTGAATTTAAACTTTCAGAAGTTCTGGTTGTATTTAATATCACTGAGGATCTGGCTAAATTTAAACTTTCAGAGGATCCGGTTATATTTAATCTCACTGAAGATCTGGTTGTATTTAATCACACTGAGGGTCTGGCTAAAATTAAACGTCCATAGCATTTGGTTGTATTTAATCAGACTGAGGATCTGGCTAAATTTAAACTTTCAGAGGATCTGGCTGAATTTAATCTCAATGAGAATCTGGCTGAATATAATCTCACTGAGGATCTGGCTGAATTTAATCACATGGAGGATCTGGTTGTATTTAAACTCTCAGCGGATCTGGTTGTATTTAATCACACTGTGGATCTGGATACATTTAAACTTTCAGAGGATCTTGTTGAATTTATTCTCACTGTGGATCTGGTTGTATTTCAGCACAATGAGCATCTGGTTGTATTTAATCACACTGAAGATCTGCCTAAATTTAAACTTCCAGTAGATCTGGTTAAATTTAATCACACTGAGGATCTTGTTGAATTTAATCTCACTGAGGATCTGGTTGAATTTAATCTCACTGAGGATCTGGTTGAATTTAATCTCACTGAGGATCTGGTTGTATTAAAACACACTGAGGATCTGGTTGAATTTATTCACACTGAGGATCTGGCTGAATTTAATCTCACTGAGGATCTGGCTGAAGTAAATGACACTGAGGATCTCGTTGAATTTAAACTTTCAGAAGATCTGGTTCAATTTAATCTCACTGAGGGTCTGGTTGTATTTAATCTCACTGAGGATCTGGTTGTACTTAATCACACTGAGGATCTGGCTGAATTTAATTTCACTGAGGATCTGGTTGAATTTAAACTTTCAGAGGATCTGGTTGTATTTAATCTCACTGAGGATATGGCTAAATTTAAACTTTCAGAGGATCCGGTTATATTTAATCTCACTGAAGATCTGTTTCTGTTTAATCACACTGATGATCTGGCTAAATTTAAGCTTTCAGAGGATCTGGTTGTATTTAATCACACTGAGGGTCTGGCTAAATTTAAACGTCCTGAGGATCAGGTTGAATTTATTCTCACTGAGGATCTGGTTGTATTTAATCACACTGAGGATCTGGCTGAATTTAATCTCACTGAGGATCTGGCTGAATATAATCTCACTGAGGATCTGGCTGAATTTAACCACATGGAGGATCTGGTTGTATTTAAACTCTCAGACGATCTGGTTGTATTTAATCACACTGAGGATCTGGATAAATTTACATTTTCAGAGGATCTTGTTGAATTTATTCTCACTGTGGATCTGGTTGTATTTCAGCACAATGAGCATCTGGTTGTATTTAATCACACTGAAGATCTGCCTAAATTTAAACTTCCAGAAGATCTGGTTAAATTTAATCACACTGAGGATCTGGTTCAATTTAAACTTTCAGAAGATCTTGTTGTATTTAATCTAACTGAGGATCTGGCTAAAGTTAAACTTTCGGAGGATCTGGTCTTATTTAATCTCACGGAGGATCTGGTTGTATTTAATCACACTGAGGGTCTGGCTAAATATAAACTTTCAGAGGATCTGGTTGAATTTATTCTCACTGAGGATCTGGTTGTATTTAATCACTCTGTGGATCTGGTTGAATTTATTCACACTGAGGATCTGGCTGAACTTAATCTCACTGAGGATTTGGCTGAAGTTAATGACACTGAGGATCTGGTTGAATTTAAACTTTCAGAAGTTCTGGTTGTATTTAATCTCACTGAAGAACTGGTTGTATTTAATCACACTGAGGATCTGGCCTAATTTAAACTTACAGAGGTTCTTGTTGAATTTAATCACACTGAGGATCTGGTTGTATTTAATGACACTGAAGGTCTGGCTAAAATTAAACGTCCAGAGGATCTGGTTGAATTTATTCTCACTGAGGATCTGGTTGTATTTAATCACACTGAGGATCTGGCTAAATTTAAACTTTCAGAGGATCTGGTTATATTTAATCTGACTGAGGATCTGGTTGTATTTAATCACACTGAGGGTCTGGCTAAATATAAACTTTCAGAGGATCTGGTTGAATTTATTCACACTGAGGATCTGGCTGAATTTAATCTCACTGAGGATCTGGCTGAAGTAAATGACACAGAGGATCTGGTTGAATTTAAACTTTCATAAGATCTGGTTGTATTTAATCTCACTGAGGATCAGGCTGAATTTAATCTCACTGAGGATCTGGCTAAATTTAAACTTTCAGAGGATCCGGTTATATTTAATCTCACTGAAGATCTGGTTGTATTTCATCACACTGAGGATCTGGCCTAATTTAAACTTACAGAGGTTCTTGTTGAATTTAATCACACTGAGGATCTGGTTGTATTTAATCACACTGAAGGTCTGGCTAAAATTAAACGTCCAGAGGATCTGGTTGAATTTATTCTCACTGAGGATCTGGTTGTAGTTATTCACACTGAGGATCTGGCTAAATTTAAACTTTCAGAGGATCTGGCTGAATTTATTCTCACTGAGAATCTGGCTGAATATAATCTCACTGAGGATCTGGCTGAATTTAATCACATGGAGGATCTGGTTGTATTTAAACTCTCAGCGGATCTGGTTGTATTTAATCAAACTGTGGATCTGGATAAATTTAAACTTTCAGAGGATCTTGTTGAATTTATTCTCACTGTGGATCTGGTTGTATTTCAGCACAATGAGCATCTGGTTGTATTTAATCACACTGAAGATCTGCCTAAATTTAAACTTTCAGAAGATCTGGTTCTATTTAATCACACTGAGGATCTGGTTGTATTTAATCTCACTGAGGATCTGGTTGTATTTAATCACACTGAGGATCTGGTTGAATTTATTCACACTGAGGATCTGGCTGAATTTAATCTCACTGAGGATCTGGCTGAAGTAAATGACACTGAGGATCTGGCTAAATTTAAACTTTCAGAGGATCTGGTTGTATTTAATCTCACTGAGGATCTGGTTGTATATAATCACACTGAGTATCGGCTTGTATTTAACCACACTGAGGGTATGGCTAAATTTAAACTTCCAGAGGATCTGGTTGAATTTATTCTCACTGAGGATCTGTTTGAATTTATTCTCACTGAGGATCTAGTTGTATTTAATCACACTGAGGATCTGGTTGAATTTATTCTCACTGAGGATCTGGTTGAATTTATTCTCACTGTGGATCTGGTTGTATTTAAGCACTATGAGCATCTGGTTGTATTTAATCACACTGAAGATCTGCCTAAATTCAAACTTCCAGAAGTTCTGGTTGTATTTAATCACACTGAGAATCTCGCTAAATTTAAACTTTCAGAGGATCTGGCTGAATTTAATCTCACTGAGGATCTGGCTGAATTTAATCACATGGAGGATCTGGTTGTATTTAAACTCTGAGCAGATCTGGTTGTATTTAATCACACTGTGGAACTGGATAAATTTAAACTTTCAGTGGATCTTGTTGAATTTATTCTCACTATGGATCTGGTTGTATTTCAGCACAATGAGCATCTGATTGTATTTAATCACACTGAAGATCTGCCTAAATTTAAACTTCCAGTAGATCTGGTTAAATTTAATCACACTGAGGATCTGGCTGAAGTTAATCACACTGAGGATCTGGTTGAATTTAAACTTTCAGAAGATCTCATTGTATTTAATCTCTCAAGATCTGGCTAAAGTTAAACTTTCAGAGGATCTGGTTATATTTAATCTCACTGAGGATCTGGTTGAATTTATTCACACTTAGGATCTGGCTGAATTTAAACTCACTGAGGATCTGGCTGAAGTAAATGACACTGAGGATCTGGTTGAATTTAAACTTTCAGAAGATCTGGTTCTATTTAATCTCACTGAGGGTCTGGTTGTATTTAATCTCACTGAGGATCTGGTTGTATTAAAACACACTGAGGATCTGGTTGAATTTATTCACACTGAGGATCTGGTTGAATTTATTCACACTGAGGATCTGGCTGAATTTAATCTCACTGAGGATCTGGCTGAAGTAAATGACACTGAGGATCTGGTTGAATTTAAACTTTCAGAAGATCTGGTTCTATTTAATCTCACTGAGGGTCTGGTTCTATTTAATCTCACTGAGGATCTGGTTGTATTTAATCACAATGAGGATCTGGTTGTATTTAATCTCACTTAGGATCTGGCTAAATTTAAGCTTTCAGAGGATCTGGTTGTATTTAATCACACTGAGGGTCTACCTAAATTTAAACGTCCTGAGGATCAGGTTGAATTTATTCTCACTGAGGATCTGGTTGTATTTAATCTCACTAAGGATCTGGCTAAATTTAACCTTTCAGAGGATCTGGTTATATTTATTCTCACTGAGGATCTGGCTAAATTTAACCTTTCAGAGGATCTGGTTATATTTATTCTCACTGAAGATCTGCTTGTATTTAATCACACTGAGGATCTGCTTGTATTTAACCACATTGAGGGTCTGGCTAAATTTAAACGTCCAGAAGATCTGGTTGAATTTATTCTCACTGAGGATCTGGTTGTATTTAATCAGTCTGTGGATCTGGTTGAATTTATTCACACCTAGGATCTGGCTGAACTTAATCTCACTGAGGATTTGGCTGAAGTTAATGACACTGAGGATCTGGTTGAATTTAATCACACTGAGGGTCTGGCTAAAATTAAATGTCGAGAGGATCTGGTTGAATTTATTCTCACTGAGGATGTGGTTTTATTTAATCACACTGAGGAACTGGCTAAATTTAAACTTTCAGAGGATCTGGATGAATTTAAACTCACTGAGGATCTGGCTGAATTTAATCTCACTGAGGATCTGGCTGAATATAATCTCACTGAGGATCTGGGTGAATTTAATCACATGGAGGATCTGGTTGTATTTAATCACACTGAGGATCTGGATAAATTTACACTTTCAGAGGATCTTGTTGAATTTATTCTCACTGTGGATCTGGTTGTATTTCAGCACAATGAGCATCTGGTTGTATTTAATCACACTGAAGATCTGTCTAAATTTAAACTTCCAGAAGATCTGGTTAAATTTAATCACACTGAGGATCTGGCTGAAGTTAATCACACTGAGGATCTGGTTCAATTTAAACTTTCAGAAGATCTTGTTGTATTTAATCTAACTGAGGATCTGGCTAAAGTTAAACTTTCGGAGGATCTGGTTTTCTTTAATCTCATGGATGATCTGGTTGTATTTAATCACACTGAGGGTCTGGCTAAATATAAACTTTCAGAGGATCTGGTTGAATTTATTCTCACTGAGGATCTGGATGTATTTAATCACTCTGTGGATCTATTTGAATTTATTCACACTGAGGATCTGGCTGAACTTAATCTCACTGAAGATTTGGCTGAAGTTAATGACACTGAGGATCTGGTTGAATTTACACTTTCAGAAGTTCTGGTTGTATTTAATCTCACTGAGGATCTGGCTAAATTTAAACTTTCAGAGGATCCGGTTATATTTAATCTCACTGAGGATCTGGTTGTATTTAATCACACTGAGGATCTGGCCTTATTTAAACTTACAAAGGTTCTTGTTGAATTTAATCACACTGAGGATCTGGTTGTCTTTAATCACACTGAGGGTCTGGCTAAAATTAAACGTCCAGAGCATCTGGTTGAATTTATTCTCACTGAGGATATGGTTGTATTTAATCACACTGAGGATCTGGTTGAATTTAAACTTTCAGAGGATCTGGCTGAATTTAATCTCAATGAGAATCTGGCTGAATATAATCTCACTGAGGATCTGGCTGAATTTAATCACACTGAGGATCTGGTTGTATTTAATCACACTGTGGATCTGGATAAATTTAAACATTCAGAGGATCTGGTTATATTTAATCTCACTGAGGATCTGGTTGTATTTAATCACACAGAGGGTCTGGCTAAATATAAACATTCAGAGGATCTGGTTGAATTTATTCACGCTTAGGATCTGGCTGAAATTAATCTCACTGAGGATCTGGCTGAAGTAAATGACACTGAGGATCTGGTTGAATTTAAACTTTCAGAAGATCTGGTTCTATTTAATCTCACTGAGGGTCTGGTTGTATTTAATCACACTGAGGATCTGGTTGTATTTAATCACACTGAGGATCTGTTTGTATTGAATCACACTGAGGATCTGGCTAAATTTAAACTTTCAGAGGATCTGGTTGAATTTATTCTCACTGTGGATCTGGTTGTATTTAAGCACAATGAGCATCTGGTTGAATTTAATCACACTGAAGATCTGCCTAAATTCAAACTTCCAGAAGTTCTGGTTGTATTTAATCACACTGAGAATCTCGCTAAATTTAAACTTTCAGAGGATCTGGCTGAATTTAATCTCACTGAGGATCTGGCTGAATTTAATCACATGGAGGATCTGGTTGAATTTAAACTTTCAGAAGATCTCATTGTATTTAATCTAACTCAGGATCTGGCTAAAGTTAAACTTTCAGAGGATTTGGTTATATTTAATCTCACTGAGGATCTGGTTGAATTTATTCACACTTAGGATCTGGCTGAATTTAATCTCACTGAGGATCTGGCTGAAGTAAATGACACTGAGGATCTGGTTGAATTTAAACTTTCAGAAGATCTGGTTCTATTTAATCTCACTGAGGGTCTGGTTGTATTTAATCTCACTGAGGATCTGGTTGTATTTAATCACAATGAGGATCTGGTTGAATTTATTCACACTGTGGATCTGGCTGAATTTAATCTCACTGAGGATCTGGCTGAAGTAAATGACACTGAGGATCTGGCTAAATTTAAACTTTCAGAGGATCTGGTTGTATTTAATCTCACTGAGGATCTGGCTAAATTTAAACTTTCAGAGGATCCGGTTATATTTAATCTCACTGAAGATCTGGCTGAATTTAATCTCACTCAGGATCTGGCTGAATATAATCACATGGAGGATCTGGTTGTATTTAAACTCTCAGACGATCTGGTTGTATTTAATCACACTGAGGATCTGGATAAATTTACACTTTCAGAGGATCTTGTTGAATGTATTCTCACTGTGGATCTGGTTGTATTTCAGCACAATGAGCATCTGGTTGTATTTAATCACACTGAAGATCTGCCTAAATTTAAACTTCCAGAAGATCTGGTTAAATTTAATCACACTGAGGATCTGGCTGAAGTTAATCACACTGAGGATCTGGTTCAATTTAAACTTTCAGAAGATCTTGTTGTATTTAATCTAACTGAGGATCTGGCTAAAGTTAAACTTTCGGAGGATCTGGTTTTATTTAATCTCACGGAGGATCTGGTTGTATTTAATCACACTGAGGGTCTGGCTAAATATAAACTTTCAGAGGATCTGGTTGAATTTATTCTCACTGAGGATCTGGTTGTATTTAATCACTCTGTGGATCTGGTTGAATTTATTCACACTGAGGATCTGGCTGAAATTAATCTCACTGAAGATTTGGCTGAAGTTAATGACACTGAGGATCTGGTTGAATTTAAACTTTCAGAAGTTCTGGTTGTATTTAATATCACTGAGGATCTGGCTAAATTTAAACTTTCAGAGGATCCGGTTATATTTAATCTCACTGAAGATCTGGTTGTATTTAATCACACTGAGGGTCTGGCTAAAATTAAACGTCCATAGCATTTGGTTGTATTTAATCAGACTGAGGATCTGGCTAAATTTAAACTTTCAGAGGATCTGGCTGAATTTAATCTCAATGAGAATCTGGCTGAATATAATCTCACTGAGGATCTGGCTGAATTTAATCACATGGAGGATCTGGTTGTATTTAAACTCTCAGCGGATCTGGTTGTATTTAATCACACTGTGGATCTGGATACATTTAAACTTTCAGAGGATCTTGTTGAATTTATTCTCACTGTGGATCTGGTTGTATTTCAGCACAATGAGCATCTGGTTGTATTTAATCACACTGAAGATCTGCCTAAATTTAAACTTCCAGAAGATCTGGTTAAATTTAATCACACTGAGGATCTGGCTGAAGTTAATCACACTGAGGATCTGGTTGAATTTAAACTTTCAGAAGATCTAATTGTATTTAATCTAATTCAGGATCTGGCTAAAGTTAAACTTTCAGAGGATCTGGTTATATTTAATCTCACTGAGGATCTGGTTGTATTTAATCACACTGAGGGTCTGGCTAAATCTAAACTTTCAGATGATCTGGTTGAATTTATTCTCACTGAGGATCTGGCTGATGTAAATGACACTGAGGATCTGGTTGAATTTAAACTTTCAGAAGATCTGGTTCTATTTAATCTCACTGAGGGTCTGGTTGTATTTAATCTCACTGAGGATCTGGTTGTATTTAGTCAAACTGATGATCTGGTTGAATTTATTCACACTGAGGATCTGGCTGAACTTAATCTCACTGAGGATCTGGCTGAAGTAAATGACACTGAGGATCTGGTTGAATTTAAACTTTCAGAAGATCTGGTTCTATTTAATCTCACTGAGGGTCTGGTTCTATTTAATCTCACTGAGGGTCTGGTTGTATTTAATCTCACTGAGGATCTGGTTGTATTTAGTCAAACTGATGATCTGGTTGAATTTATTCACACTGAGGATCTGGCTGAACTTAATCTCACTGAAGATTTGGCTGAAGTTAATGACACTGAGGATTTGGTTGAATTTACACTTTCAGAAGTTCTGGTTGTATTTAATCTCACTGAGGATCTGGCTAAATTTAAACTTTCAGAGGATCCGGTTATATTTAATCTCACTGAGGATCTGGTTGTATTTAATCACACTGAGGATCTGGCCTTATTTAAACTTACAAAGGTTCTTGTTGAATTTAATCACACTGAGGATCTGGTTGTCTTTAATCACACTGAGGGTCTGGCTAAAATTAAACGTCCAGAGCATCTGGTTGAATTTATTCTCACTGAGGATATGGTTGTATTTAATCACACTGAGGATCTGGTTGAATTTAAACTTTCAGAGGATCTGGCTGAATTTAATCTCAATGAGAATCTGGCTGAATATAATCTCACTGAGGATCTGGCTGAATTTAATCACACTGAGGATCTGGTTGTATTTAATCACACTGTGGATCTGGATAAATTTAAACATTCAGAGGATCTGGTTATATTTAATCTCACTGAGGATCTGGTTGTATTTAATCACACAGAGGGTCTGGCTAAATATAAACATTCAGAGGATCTGGTTGAATTTATTCACGCTTAGGATCTGGCTGAAATTAATCTCACTGAGGATCTGGCTGAAGTAAATGACACTGAGGATCTGGTTGAATTTAAACTTTCAGAAGATCTGGTTCTATTTAATCTCACTGAGGGTCTGGTTGTATTTAATCACACTGAGGATCTGGTTGTATTTAATCACACTGAGGATCTGTTTGTATTGAATCACACTGAGGATCTGGCTAAATTTAAACTTTCAGAGGATCTGGTTGAATTTATTCTCACTGTGGATCTGGTTGTATTTAAGCACAATGAGCATCTGGTTGAATTTAATCACACTGAAGATCTGCCTAAATTCAAACTTCCAGAAGTTCTGGTTGTATTGTTACGAAACCAGTAACTGGTTTCACTTTCCAGCAAAGATAGATATGTCAGTTGAAGTCCAATGGTACTATTTTCAAACGTTTTATTAATAAAGGGGCACAAAAATTAAGGTTAATACAAACATTCAGATAACATGCGTCAATACTCAATCTAAAACGCAGGTACATTAATAATCACTCAGAAATAAGCTCTTTCGTTGTCTAGGGTATAATACTGAGTCCAATTGGAAATATAAAGAGTCACTCTGAAGTCTGCAGGCTTTTCCCTTTTGGTTTCACGTGTTGGAGAGAGAGAGAGATAAAACGGAAAAACTTGCCCAAAAACATCCGTGGAATCAGGGGAGCGATCTTCCCCGTTGTTAGTTAAAAGCGATCTTCCGTTGGTTCCAGCCACAAACCCCGCATTCCCGGAATTTAACGCACGTGGCTTACTTCAAAATGGCTTCCCGTTCCCACGGGAAGCGATATCGTGCTTCTTGGTGTCTCCTTGGTGCGTCTGAGGGTCGTCCTCTTTCAGACCCTTCTTTATACTGCCTCACGGGATCTCAGGTGTCAATCAGGTTGCAGGTGATGCAATCTCTCTCTCAACCAGCCCCTTTTGCCCGAGGGCTTTACAATGTCCCTGCGAGTTGGCACGTCTGCAGTTCCCAGGTGTCTCCTGAGAACAATGCCACAGTCACCAGCTTTTGTCCCAGTGGAATGCGGTATCCAGCACGTCGCTGTCTTTCCATTTCCTGTGTCCATTCAGCCTGTCTCTCTCTCTCTCTTGCTCTCTCTCTCGGGTCATTGACCCCCCTTAACTAGAGTTCTTGCGATTTTCACAAAGGAGGGGGCTGGTATCATAACAGTATTTAATCACACTGAGAATCTCGCTAAATTTAAACTTTCAGAGGATCTGGCTGAATTTAATCTCACTGAGGATCTGGCTGAATTTAATCACATGGAGGATCTGGTTGAATTTAAACTTTCAGAAGATCTCATTGTATTTAATCTAACTCAGGATCTGGCTAAAGTTAAACTTTCAGAGGATTTGGTTATATTTAATCTCACTGAGGATCTGGTTGAATTTATTCACACTTAGGATCTGGCTGAATTTAATCTCACTGAGGATCTGGCTGAAGTAAATGACACTGAGGATCTGGTTGAATTTAAACTTTCAGAAGATCTGGTTCTATTTAATCTCACTGAGGGTCTGGTTGTATTTAATCTCACTGAGGATCTGGTTGTATTTAATCACAATGAGGATCTGGTTGAATTTATTCACACTGTGGATCTGGCTGAATTTAATCTCACTGAGGATCTGGCTGAAGTAAATGACACTGAGGATCTGGCTAAATTTAAACTTTCAGAGGATCTGGTTGTATTTAATCTCACTGAGGATCTGGCTAAATTTAAACTTTCAGAGGATCCGGTTATATTTAATCTCACTGAAGATCTGGCTGAATTTAATCTCACTCAGGATCTGGCTGAATATAATCACATGGAGGATCTGGTTGTATTTAAACTCTCAGACGATCTGGTTGTATTTAATCACACTGAGGATCTGGATAAATTTACACTTTCAGAGGATCTTGTTGAATGTATTCTCACTGTGGATCTGGTTGTATTTCAGCACAATGAGCATCTGGTTGTATTTAATCACACTGAAGATCTGCCTAAATTTAAACTTCCAGAAGATCTGGTTAAATTTAATCACACTGAGGATCTGGCTGAAGTTAATCACACTGAGGATCTGGTTCAATTTAAACTTTCAGAAGATCTTGTTGTATTTAATCTAACTGAGGATCTGGCTAAAGTTAAACTTTCGGAGGATCTGGTTTTATTTAATCTCACGGAGGATCTGGTTGTATTTAATCACACTGAGGGTCTGGCTAAATATAAACTTTCAGAGGATCTGGTTGAATTTATTCTCACTGAGGATCTGGTTGTATTTAATCACTCTGTGGATCTGGTTGAATTTATTCACACTGAGGATCTGGCTGAAATTAATCTCACTGAAGATTTGGCTGAAGTTAATGACACTGAGGATCTGGTTGAATTTAAACTTTCAGAAGTTCTGGTTGTATTTAATATCACTGAGGATCTGGCTAAATTTAAACTTTCAGAGGATCCGGTTATATTTAATCTCACTGAAGATCTGGTTGTATTTAATCACACTGAGGGTCTGGCTAAAATTAAACGTCCATAGCATTTGGTTGTATTTAATCAGACTGAGGATCTGGCTAAATTTAAACTTTCAGAGGATCTGGCTGAATTTAATCTCAATGAGAATCTGGCTGAATATAATCTCACTGAGGATCTGGCTGAATTTAATCACATGGAGGATCTGGTTGTATTTAAACTCTCAGCGGATCTGGTTGTATTTAATCACACTGTGGATCTGGATACATTTAAACTTTCAGAGGATCTTGTTGAATTTATTCTCACTGTGGATCTGGTTGTATTTCAGCACAATGAGCATCTGGTTGTATTTAATCACACTGAAGATCTGCCTAAATTTAAACTTCCAGAAGATCTGGTTAAATTTAATCACACTGAGGATCTGGCTGAAGTTAATCACACTGAGGATCTGGTTGAATTTAAACTTTCAGAAGATCTAATTGTATTTAATCTAATTCAGGATCTGGCTAAAGTTAAACTTTCAGAGGATCTGGTTATATTTAATCTCACTGAGGATCTGGTTGTATTTAATCACACTGAGGGTCTGGCTAAATCTAAACTTTCAGAGGATCTGGTTAAATTTATTCACACTTAGGATCTGGCTGAATTTAATCTCACTGAGGATCTGGCTGAAGTAAATGACACTGAGGATCTGGTTGAATTTAAACTTTCAGAAGATCTGGTTCTATTTAATCTCACTGAGGGTCTGGTTCTATTTAATCTCACTGAGGGTCTGGTTGTATTTAATCTCACTGAGGATCTGGTTGTATTTAGTCAAACTGATGATCTGGTTGAATTTATTCACACTGAGGATCTGGCTGAATTTAATCGCACTGTGGATCTGGCTGAAGTAAATGACACTGAGGATCTGGCTAAATTTAAACTTTCAGAGGATCTGGTTGTATTTAATCTCACTGAGGATCTGGCTAAATTTAAACTTTCAGAGCATCCGGTTATATTTAATCTCACTGAAGATCTGTTTCTGTTTAATCACACTGATGATCTGGCTAAATTTAAGCTTTCAGAGGTTCTTGTTGAATTTAATCACACTGAGGATCTGGCTAAATTTAAACTTTCAGAGGATCTGGATGAATTTAAACTCACTGAGGATCTGGTTGTATTTAATCACACTGAGGGTCTGGCTAAATTTAAACGTCCTGAGGATCAGGTTGAATTTATTCTCACTGAGGATCTGGTTGTATTTAATCACACTGAGGATCTGGCTAAATTTAACCTTTCAGAGGATCTGGCTGAATATAATCTCACTGAGTATCTGGCTGAATTTAATCACATGGAGGATCTGTTTGTATTTAAACTCTCAGACGATCTGGTTGTTTTTAATCACACTGAGGATCTGGATAAATTTACACTTTCAGAGGATCTTGTTGAATTTATTCTCACTGTGGATCTGGTTGTATTTCAGCACAAAGAGCATCTGGTTGTATTTAATCACACTGAAGATCTGGCTGAAGTTAATGACACTGAGGATCTGGTTGTATTAAATCACACTGTGGATCTGGCTGAATTTAAACTTTCAGAAGATCTGGTTGTATTTAATCTCAATGAGGATCTGCCTAAATTTAAACTTTCAGAGGATCTGGTTATATTTAATGACACTGAGGATCTGGATAAATTTAAACTTCCAGAGGATCTGGTTGAATTTATTCACACTGAGGATCTGGATGAATTTAATCTCACTGAGGATCTGGCTGAATTTAAACTTTCAGAAGATCTGGTTGTATTTAATCTCAATGAGGATCTGGCTAAATTTAACCTTTCAGAGGATCTGGCTGAATTTAATCTCACTGAGGATCTGGCTGAATATAATCTCACTGAGGATCTGGCTGAATTTAATCACATGGAGGATCTGGTTGTATTTAAACTCTCAGACGATCTGGTTGAATTTAATCACACTGAGGATCTGGTAAATATAAACTTTCAGAGGATCTGGTTGAATTTATTCTCACTGAGGATCTGGTTGTATTTAATCACTCTGTGGATTTGGTTGAATTTATTCACACTGAGGATCTGGCTGAACTTAATCTCACTGAAGATTTGGCTGAAGTTAATGACACTGAGGATCTGGTTGAATTTAAACTTTCAGAAGTTCTGGGTGTATTTAATCTCACTGAGGATCTGGCTAAATTTAAACTTTCAGAGGATCCGGTTATATTTAATCTCACTGAAGATCTGGTTCTATTTAATCTCACTGAGGGTCTGGTTGTATTTAATCTCACTGAGGATCTGGTTGTACTTAATCACACTGAGGATCTGGCTGAATTTAATCTCACTGAGGATCTGGTTGAATTTAAACTTTCAGAGGATCTGGTTGTATTTAATCTCACTGAGGATATGGCTAAATTTAAACTTTCAGAGGATCCGGTTATATTTAATCTCACTGAAGATCTGTTTCTGTTTAATCACACTGATGATCTGGCTAAATTTAAGCTTTCAGAGGATCTGGTTGTATTTAATCACACTGAGGGTCTGGCTAAATTTAAACGTCCTGAGGATCAGGTTGAATTTATTCTCACTGAGGATCTGGTTGTATTTAATCACACTGAGGATCTGGCTGAATTTAATCTCACTGAGGATCTGGCTGAATATAATCTCACTGAGGATCTGGCTGAATTTAACCACATGGAGGATCTGGTTGTATTTAAACTCTCAGACGATCTGGTTGTATTTAATCACACTGAGGATCTGGATAAATTTACATTTTCAGAGGATCTTGTTGAATTTATTCTCACTGTGGATCTGGTTGTATTTCAGCACAATGAGCATCTGGTTGTATTTAATCACACTAAAGATCTGCCTAAATTTAAACTTCCAGAAGATCTGGTTAAATTTAATCACACTGAGGATCTGGTTCAATTTAAACTTTCAGAAGATCTTGTTGTATTTAATCTAACTGAGGATCTGGCTAAAGTTAAACTTTCGGAGGATCTGGTCTTATTTAATCTCACGGAGGATCTGGTTGTATTTAATCACACTGAGGGTCTGGCTAAATATAAACTTTCAGAGGATCTGGTTGAATTTATTCTCACTGAGGATCTGGTTGTATTTAATCACTCTGTGGATCTGGTTGAATTTATTCACACTGAGGATCTGGCTGAACTTAATCTCACTGAGGATTTGGCTGAAGTTAATGACACTGAGGATCTGGTTGAATTTAAACTTTCAGAAGTTCTGGTTGTATTTAATCTCACTGAAGAACTGGTTGTATTTAATCACACTGAGGATCTGGCCTAATTTAAACTTACAGAGGTTCTTGTTGAATTTAATCACACTGAGGATCTGTTTGTATTTAATGACACTGAAGGTCTGGCTAAAATTAAACGTCCAGAGGATCTGGTTGAATTTATTCTCACTGAGGATCTGGTTGTATTTAATCACACTGAGGATCTGGCTAAATTTAAACTTTCAGAGGATCTGGTTATATTTAATCTGACTGAGGATCTGGTTGTATTTAATCACACTGAGGGTCTGGCTAAATATAAACTTTCAGAGGATCTGGTTGAATTTATTCACACTTAGGATCTGGTTGAATTTATTCACACTTAGGATCTGGCTGAATTTAATCTCACTGAGGATCTGGCTGAAGTAAATGACACAGAGGATCTGGTTGAATTTAAACTTTCATAAGATCTGGTTGTATTTAATCTCACTGAGGATCAGGCTGAATTTAATCTCACTGAGGATCTGGCTAAATTTAAACTTTCAGAGGATCCGGTTATATTTAATCTCACTGAAGATCTGGTTGTATTTCATCACACTGAGGATCTGGCCTAATTTAAACTTACAGAGGTTCTTGTTGAATTTAATCACACTGAGGATCTGGTTGTATTTAATCACACTGAAGGTCTGGCTAAAATTAAACGTCCAGAGGATCTGGTTGAATTTATTCTCACTGAGGATCTGGTTGTAGTTATTCACACTGAGGATCTGGCTAAATTTAAACTTTCAGAGGATCTGGCTGAATTTATTCTCACTGAGAATCTGGCTGAATATAATCTCACTGAGGATCTGGCTGAATTTAATCACATGGAGGATCTGGTTGTATTTAAACTCTCAGCGGATCTGGTTGTATTTAATCAAACTGTGGATCTGGATAAATTTAAACTTTCAGAGGATCTTGTTGAATTTATTCTCACTGTGGATCTGGTTGTATTTCAGCACAATGAGCATCTGGTTGTATTTAATCACACTGAAGATCTGCCTAAATTTAAACTTCCAGAAGATCTGGTTAAAGTTAATCTCACTGAGGATCTGGCTGAAGTAAATGACACAGAGGATCTGGTTGTATTTAAACTTTCAGAAGATCTGGTTCTATTTAATCACACTGAGGATCTGGTTGTATTTAATCTCACTGAGGATCTGGTTGTATTAAAACACACTGAGGATCTGGTTGAATTTATTCACACTGAGGATCTGGTTGAATTTATTCACACTGAGGATCTGGCTGAATTTAATCTCACTGAGGATCTGGCTGAAGTAAATGACACTGAGGATCTGGTTGAATTTAAACTTTCAGAAGATCTGGTTCTATTTAATCTCACTGAGGGTCTGGTTCTATTTAATCTCACTGAGGATCTGGTTGTATTTAATCACAATGAGGATCTGGTTGTATTTAATCTCACTTAGGATCTGGCTAAATTTAAGCTTTCAGAGGATCTGGTTGTATTTAATCACACTGAGGGTCTACCTAAATTTAAACGTCCTGAGGATCAGGTTGAATTTATTCTCACTAAGGATCTGGCTAAATTTAACCTTTCAGAGGATCTGGTTATATTTATTCTCACTGAGGATCTGGCTAAATTTAACCTTTCAGAGGATCTGGTTATATTTATTCTCACTGAAGATCTGCTTGTATTTAATCACACTGAGGATCTGCTTGTATTTAACCACATTGAGGGTCTGGCTAAATTTAAACGTCCAGAAGATCTGGTTGAATTTATTCTCACTGAGGATCTGGTTGTATTTAATCAGTCTGTGGATCTGGTTGAATTTATTCACACCTAGGATCTGGCTGAACTTAATCTCACTGAGGATTTGGCTGAAGTTAATGACACTGAGGATCTGGTTGAATTTAATCACACTGAGGGTCTGGCTAAAATTAAATGTCGAGAGGATCTGGTTGAATTTATTCTCACTGAGGATGTGGTTTTATTTAATCACACTGAGGAACTGGCTAAATTTAAACTTTCAGAGGATCTGGATGAATTTAAACTCACTGAGGATCTGGCTGAATTTAATCTCACTGAGGATCTGGGTGAATTTAATCACATGGAGGATCTGGTTGTATTTAATCACACTGAGGATCTGTTTGTATTGAATCACACTGAGGATCTGGCTAAATTTAAACTTTCAGAGGATCTGGTTGAATTTATTCTCACTGTGGATCTGGTTGTATTTAAGCACAATGAGCATCTGGTTGAATTTAATCACACTGAAGATCTGCCTAAATTCAAACTTCCAGAAGTTCTGGTTGTATTTAATCACACTGAGAATCTCGCTAAATTTAAACTTTCAGAGGATCTGGCTGAATTTAATCTCACTGAGGATCTGGCTGAATTTAATCACATGGAGGATCTGGTTGAATTTAAACTTTCAGAAGATCTCATTGTATTTAATCTAACTCAGGATCTGGCTAAAGTTAAACTTTCAGAGGATTTGGTTATATTTAATCTCACTGAGGATCTGGTTGAATTTATTCACACTTAGGATCTGGCTGAATTTAATCTCACTGAGGATCTGGCTGAAGTAAATGACACTGAGGATCTGGTTGAATTTAAACTTTCAGAAGATCTGGTTCTATTTAATCTCACTGAGGGTCTGGTTGTATTTAATCTCACTGAGGATCTGGTTGTATTTAATCACAATGAGGATCTGGTTGAATTTATTCACACTGTGGATCTGGCTGAATTTAATCTCACTGAGGATCTGGCTGAAGTAAATGACACTGAGGATCTGGCTAAATTTAAACTTTCAGAGGATCTGGTTGTATTTAATCTCACTGAGTATCTGGCTAAATTTAAACTTTCAGAGGATCCGGTTATATTTAATCTCACTGAAGATCTGGCTGAATTTAATCTCACTCAGGATCTGGCTGAATATAATCACATGGAGGATCTGGTTGTATTTAAACTCTCAGACGATCTGGTTGTATTTAATCACACTGAGGATCTGGATAAATTTACACTTTCAGAGGATCTTGTTGAATGTATTCTCACTGTGGATCTGGTTGTATTTCAGCACAATGAGCATCTGGTTGTATTTAATCACACTGAAGATCTGCCTAAATTTAAACTTCCAGAAGATCTGGTTAAATTTAATCACACTGAGGATCTGGCTGAAGTTAATCACACTGAGGATCTGGTTCAATTTAAACTTTCAGAAGATCTTGTTGTATTTAATCTAACTGAGGATCTGGCTAAAGTTAAACTTTCGGAGGATCTGGTTTTATTTAATCTCACGGAGGATCTGGTTGTATTTAATCACACTGAGGGTCTGGCTAAATATAAACTTTCAGAGGATCTGGTTGAATTTATTCTCACTGAGGATCTGGTTGTATTTAATCACTCTGTGGATCTGGTTGAATTTATTCACACTGAGGATCTGGCTGAAATTAATCTCACTGAAGATTTGGCTGAAGTTAATGACACTGAGGATCTGGTTGAATTTAAACTTTCAGAAGTTCTGGTTGTATTTAATATCACTGAGGATCTGGCTAAATTTAAACTTTCAGAGGATCCGGTTATATTTAATCTCACTGAAGATCTGGTTGTATTTAATCACACTGAGGGTCTGGCTAAAATTAAACGTCCATAGCATTTGGTTGTATTTAATCAGACTGAGGATCTGGCTAAATTTAAACTTTCAGAGGATCTGGCTGAATTTAATCTCAATGAGAATCTGGCTGAATATAATCTCACTGAGGATCTGGCTGAATTTAATCACATGGAGGATCTGGTTGTATTTAAACTCTCAGCGGATCTGGTTGTATTTAATCACACTGTGGATCTGGATACATTTAAACTTTCAGAGGATCTTGTTGAATTTATTCTCACTGTGGATCTGGTTGTATTTCAGCACAATGAGCATCTGGTTGTATTTAATCACACTGAAGATCTGCCTAAATTTAAACTTCCAGAAGATCTGGTTAAATTTAATCACACTGAGGATCTGGCTGAAGTTAATCACACTGAGGATCTGGTTGAATTTAAACTTTCAGAAGATCTAATTGTATTTAATCTAATTCAGGATCTGGCTAAAGTTAAACTTTCAGAGGATCTGGTTATATTTAATCTCACTGAGGATCTGGTTGAATTTATTCTCACTGAGGATCTGGCTGATGTAAATGACACTGAGGATCTGGTTGAATTTAAACTTTCAGAAGATCTGGTTCTATTTAATCTCACTGAGGGTCTGGTTGTATTTAATCTCACTGAGGATCTGGTTGTATTTAGTCAAACTGATGATCTGGTTGAATTTATTCACACTGAGGATCTGGCTGAACTTAATCTCACTGAGGATCTGGCTGAAGTAAATGACACTGAGGATCTGGTTGAATTTAAACTTTCAGAAGATCTGGTTCTATTTAATCTCACTGAGGGTCTGGTTCTATTTAATCTCACTGAGGGTCTGGTTGTATTTAATCTCACTGAGGATCTGGTTGTATTTAGTCAAACTGATGATCTGGTTGAATTTATTCACACTGAGGATCTGGCTGAACTTAATCTCACTGAAGATTTGGCTGAAGTTAATGACACTGAGGATTTGGTTGAATTTACACTTTCAGAAGTTCTGGTTGTATTTAATCTCACTGAGGATCTGGCTAAATTTAAACTTTCAGAGGATCCGGTTATATTTAATCTCACTGAGGATCTGGTTGTATTTAATCACACTGAGGATCTGGCCTTATTTAAACTTACAAAGGTTCTTGTTGAATTTAATCACACTGAGGATCTGGTTGTCTTTAATCACACTGAGGGTCTGGCTAAAATTAAACGTCCAGAGCATCTGGTTGATTTTATTCTCACTGAGGATATGGTTGTATTTAATCACACTGAGGATCTGGTTGAATTTAAACTTTCAGAGGATCTGGCTGAATTTAATCTCAATGAGAATCTGGCTGAATATAATCTCACTGAGGATCTGGCTGAATTTAATCACACTGAGGATCTGGTTGTATTTAATCACACTGTGGATCTGGATAAATTTAAACATTCAGAGGATCTGGTTATATTTAATCTCACTGAGGATCTGGTTGTATTTAATCACACAGAGGGTCTGGCTAAATATAAACATTCAGAGGATCTGGTTGAATTTATTCACGCTTAGGATCTGGCTGAAATTAATCTCACTGAGGATCTGGCTGAAGTAAATGACACTGAGGATCTGGTTGAATTTAAACTTTCAGAAGATCTGGTTCTATATAATCTCACTGAGGGTCTGGTTGTATTTAATCACACTGAGGATCTGGTTGTATTTAATCACACTGAGGATCTGTTTGTATTGAATCACACTGAGGATCTGGCTAAATTTAAACTTTCAGAGGATCTGGTTGAATTTATTCTCACTCTGGATCTGGTTGTATTTAAGCACAATGAGCATCTGGTTGAATTTAATCACACTGAAGATCTGCCTAAATTCAAACTTCCAGAAGTTCTGGTTGTATTGTTACGAAACCAGTAACTGGTTTCACTTTCCAGCAAAGATAGATATGTCAGTTGAAGTCCAATGGTACTATTTTCAAACGTTTTATTAATAAAGGGGCACAAAAATTAAGGTTAATACAAACATTCAGATAACATGCGTCAATACTCAATCTAAAACGCAGGTACATTAATAATCACTCAGAAATAAGCTCTTTCGTTGTCTAGGGTATAATACTGAGTCCAATTGGAAATATAAAGAGTCACTCTGAAGTCTGCAGGCTTTTCCCTTTTGGTTTCACGTGTTGGAGAGAGAGAGAGATAAAACGGAAAAACTTGCCCAAAAACATCCGTGGAATCAGGGGAGCGATCTTCCCCGTTGTTAGTTAAAAGCGATCTTCCGTTGGTTCCAGCCACAAACCCCGCATTCCCGGAATTTAACGCACGTGGCTTACTTCAAAATGGCTTCCCGTTCCCACGGGAAGCGATATCGTGCTTCTTGGTGTCTCCTTGGTGCGTCTGAGGGTCGTCCTCTTTCAGACCCTTCTTTATACTGCCTCACGGGATCTCAGGTGTCAATCAGGTTGCAGGTGATGCAATCTCTCTCTCAACCAGCCCCTTTTGCCCGAGGGCTTTACAATGTCCCTGCGAGTTGGCACGTCTGCAGTTCCCAGGTGTCTCCTGAGAACAATGCCACAGTCACCAGCTTTTGTCCCAGTGGAATGCGGTATCCAGCACGTCGCTGTCTTTCCATTTCCTGTGTCCATTCAGCCTGTCTCTCTCTCTCTCTTGCTCTCTCTCTCGGGTCATTGACCCCCCTTAACTAGAGTTCTTGCGATTTTCACAAAGGAGGGGGCTGGTATCATAACAGTATTTAATCACACTGAGAATCTCGCTAAATTTAAACTTTCAGAGGATCTGGCTGAATTTAATCTCACTGAGGATCTGGCTGAATTTAATCACATGGAGGATCTGGTTGAATTTAAACTTTCAGAAGATCTCATTGTATTTAATCTAACTCAGGATCTGGCTAAAGTTAAACTTTCAGAGGATTTGGTTATATTTAATCTCACTGAGGATCTGGTTGAATTTATTCACACTTAGGATCTGGCTGAATTTAATCTCACTGAGGATCTGGCTGAAGTAAATGACACTGAGGATCTGGTTGAATTTAAACTTTCAGAAGATCTGGTTTTATTTAATCTCACTGAGGGTCTGGTTGTATTTAATCTCACTGAGGATCTGGTTGTATTTAATCACAATGAGGATCTGGTTGAATTTATTCACACTGTGGATCTGGCTGAATTTAATCTCACTGAGGATCTGGCTGAAGTAAATGACACTGAGGATCTGGCTAAATTTAAACTTTCAGAGGATCTGGTTGTATTTAATCTCACTGAGGATCTGGCTAAATTTAAACTTTCAGAGGATCCGGTTATATTTAATCTCACTGAAGATCTGGCTGAATTTAATCTCACTCAGGATCTGGCTGAATATAATCACATGGAGGATCTGGTTGTATTTAAACTCTCAGACGATCTGGTTGTATTTAATCACACTGAGGATCTGGATAAATTTACACTTTCAGAGGATCTTGTTGAATGTATTCTCACTGTAGATCTGGTTGTATTTCAGCACAATGAGCATCTGGTTGTATTTAATCACACTGAAGATCTGCCTAAATTTAAACTTCCAGAAGATCTGGTTAAATTTAATCACACTGAGGATCTGGCTGAAGTTAATCACACTGAGGATCTGGTTCAATTTAAACTTTCAGAAGATCTTGTTGTATTTAATCTAACTGAGGATCTGGCTAAAGTTAAACTTTCGGAGGATCTGGTTTTATTTAATCTCACGGAGGATCTGGTTGTATTTAATCACACTGAGGGTCCTGCTAAATATAAACTTTCAGAGGATCTGGTTGAATTTATTCTCACTGAGGATCTGGTTGTATTTAATCACTCTGTGGATCTGGTTGAATTTATTCACACTGAGGATCTGGCTGAAATTAATCTCACTGAAGATTTGGCTGAAGTTAATGACACTGAGGATCTGGTTGAATTTAAACTTTCAGAAGTTCTGGTTGTATTTAATATCACTGAGGATCTGGCTAAATTTAAACTTTCAGAGGATCCGGTTATATTTAATCTCACTGAAGATCTGGTTGTATTTAATCACACTGAGGGTCTGGCTAAAATTAAACGTCCATAGCATTTGGTTGTATTTAATCAGACTGAGGATCTGGCTAAATTTAAACTTTCAGAGGATCTGGCTGAATTTAATCTCAATGAGAATCTGGCTGAATATAATCTCACTGAGGATCTGGCTGAATTTAATCACATGGAGGATCTGGTTGTATTTAAACTCTCAGCGGATCTGGTTGTATTTAATCACACTGTGGATCTGGATACATTTAAACTTTCAGAGGATCTTGTTGAATTTATTCTCACTGTGGATCTGGTTGTATTTCAGCACAATGAGCATCTGGTTGTATTTAATCACACTGAAGATCTGCCTAAATTTAAACTTCCAGAAGATCTGGTTAAATTTAATCACACTGAGGATCTGGCTGAAGTTAATCACACTGAGGATCTGGTTGAATTTAAACTTTCAGAAGATCTAATTGTATTTAATCTAATTCAGGATCTGGCTAAAGTTAAACTTTCAGAGGATCTGGTTATATTTAATCTCACTGAGGATCTGGTTGTATTTAATCACACTGAGGGTCTGGCTAAATCTAAACTTTCAGAGGATCTGGTTAAATTTATTCACACTTAGGATCTGGCTGAATTTAATCTCACTGAGGATCTGGCTGAAGTAAATGACACTGAGGATCTGGTTGAATTTAAACTTTCAGAAGATCTGGTTCTATTTAATCTCACTGAGGGTCTGGTTCTATTTAATCTCACTGAGGGTCTGGTTGTATTTAATCTCACTGAGGATCTGGTTGTATTTAGTCAAACTGATGATCTGGTTGAATTTATTCACACTGAGGATCTGGCTGAATTTAATCGCACTGTGGATCTGGCTGAAGTAAATGACACTGAGGATCTGGCTAAATTTAAACTTTCAGAGGATCTGGTTGTATTTAATCTCACTGAGGATCTGGCTAAATTTAAACTTTCAGAGCATCCGGTTATATTTAATCTCACTGAAGATCTGTTTCTGTTTAATCACACTGATTATCTGGCTAAATTTAAGCTTTCAGAGGTTCTTGTTGAATTTAATCACACTGAGGATCTGGCTAAATTTAAACTTTCAGAGGATCTGGATGAATTTAAACTCACTGAGGATCTGGTTGTATTTAATCACACTGAGGGTCTGGCTAAATTTAAACGTCCTGAGGATCAGGTTGAATTTATTCTCACTGAGGATCTGGTTGTATTTAATCACACTGAGGATCTGGCTAAATTTAACCTTTCAGAGGATCTGGCTGAATATAATCTCACTGAGTATCTGGCTGAATTTAATCACATGGAGGATCTGTTTGTATTTAAACTCTCAGACGATCTGGTTGTTTTTAATCACACTGAGGATCTGGATAAATTTACACTTTCAGAGGATCTTGTTGAATTTATTCTCACTGTGGATCTGGTTGTATTTCAGCACAAAGAGCATCTGGTTGTATTTAATCACACTGAAGATCTGGCTGAAGTTAATGACACTGAGGATCTGGTTGTATTAAATCACACTGTGGATCTGGCTGAATTTAAACTTTCAGAAGATCTGGTTGTATTTAATCTCAATGAGGATCTGCCTAAATTTAAACTTTCAGAGGATCTGGTTATATTTAATGACACTGAGGATCTGGATAAATTTAAACTTCCAGAGGATCTGGTTGAATTTATTCACACTGAGGATCTGGATGAATTTAATCTCACTGAGGATCTGGCTGAATTTAAACTTTCAGAAGATCTGGTTGTATTTAATCTCAATGAGGATCTGGCTAAATTTAACCTTTCAGAGGATCTGGCTGAATTTAATCTCACTGAGGATCTGGCTGAATATAATCTCACTGAGGATCTGGCTGAATTTAATCACATGGAGGATCTGGTTGTATTTAAACTCTCAGACGATCTGGTTGAATTTAATCACACTGAGGATCTGGATAAATATAAACTTTCAGAGGATCTGGTTGAATTTATTCTCACTGAGGATCTGGTTGTATTTAATCACTCTGTGGATCTGGTTGAATTTATTCACACTGAGGATCTGGCTGAACTTAATCTCACTGAAGATTTGGCTGAAGTTAATGACACTGAGGATCTGGTTGAATTTAAACTTTCAGAAGTTCTGGGTGTATTTAATCTCACTGAGGATCTGGCTAAATTTAAACTTTCAGAGGATCCGGTTATATTTAATCTCACTGAAGATCTGGTTGTATTTAATCACACTGAGGATCTGGCCTAATTTAAATTACAAAGGTCCTTGTTGAATTTAATCACACTGAGGATCTGGTTGTATTTAATCACACTGAGGGTCTGGCTAAAATTAAACGTCCATAGCATCTGGTTGAATTTATTCTCACTGAGGATCTGGTTGTATTTAATCACACTGAGGATCTGGCTAAATTTAAACTTTCAGAGGATCTGGCTGAATTTAATCTCAATGAGAATCTGGCTGAATATAATCTCTCTGAGGATCTGGCTGAATTTAATCACATGGAGGATCTGGTTGTATTTAATCACACTGTGGATCTGGATACATTTAAACTTTCAGAGGATCTTGTTGAATTTATTCTCACTGTGGATCTGGTTGTATTTCAGCACAATGAGCATCTGGTTGTATTTAATCACACTGAAGATCTGCCTAAATTTAAACTTCCAGAAGATCTGGTTAAATTTAATCACACTGAGGATCTGGCTGAAGTAAATGACACTGAGGATCTGCTTGAATTTAAACTTTCAGAAGATCTGGTTCTATTTAATCTCACTGAGGGTCTGGTTGTATTTAATCTCACTGAGGATCTGGTTGTATTTAATCACACTGAGGGTCTGGCTAAAATTAAACGTCCAGAGGATCTGGTTGAATTTATTCTCACTGAGGATCTGGTTGAATTTAATCACATGGAGGATCTGGTTGTATTTAAACTCTCAGCGGATCTGGTTGTATTTTATCACACTGAGGATCTAGATAAATTTAAACTTTCAGAGGATCTGGTTATATTTAATCTCACTGAATATCTAGTTGTATTTAATCACACTGAGGATCTGGCTAAATTTAAACTTTCAGAGGATCTGGTTATATTTAATCTCACTGAATATCTGGTTGTATTTAATCACACTGAGTATCTGGCTAAATTTAAACTTTCAGAGGATCTGGTTGAATTTATTCTCACTGTGGATCTGGTTGTATTTAAGCACTATGAGCATCTGGTTGTATTTAATCACACTGAAGATCTGGCTGAAGTGAATGACACTGAGGATTTGGTTGAATTTAAACTTTCAGAAGATCTGGTTGTATTTAATCTCAATGAGGATCTGGATGAAGTAAATGACACTGAGGATCTGGTTGAATTTAAACTTTCAGAAGATCTGGTTCTATTTAATCTCACTGAGGGTCTGGTTGTATTTAATCTCACTGAGGGTCTGGTTGTATTTAATCACACTGAGGATCTGGCTGAATTTAATCTCACTGAGGATCTGGCTGAAGTAAATGACACTGAGGATCTGGCTAAATTTAAACTTTCAGAGGATCTGGTTGTATTTAATCTCACTGAGGATCTGGCTAAATTTAAATTTTCAGAGCATCCGGTTATATTTAATCTCACTGAAGATCTGTTTCTGTTTAATCACACTGATGATCTGGCTAAATTTAAGCTTTCAGAGGTTCTTGTTGAATTTAATCACACTGAGGATCTGGCTAAATTTAAACTTTCAGATGATCTGTTTGTATTTAATCTCACTGAGGATTTGGCTAAATTTAAACTTTCAGAGGATCCGGTTATATTTAATCTCACTGAGGATCTGGATGTATTTAATCACACTGAGGGTCTGGCTAAAATTAAACGTCCAGAGGATCTGGTTGAATTTATTCTCACTGTGGATCTGGTTGTATTTCAGCACAATGAGCATCTGGTTGTATTTAATCACACTGAAGATCTGCCTAAATTTAAACTTCCAGATGATCTGGTTGTATTTAATCTCACTGAGGATCTGGTTGTATTTAATCACACTGAGGGTCTGGCTGAAGTAAATGACACTGAGGATCTGGCTAAATTTAAACGTTCAGAGGATCTGGTTATATTTAATCTCACTGAAGATCTGGTTGTATTTAATCACACTGAGGATCTGGATAAATTTAAACTTTCAGAGGATCTGGTTATATTTAATCTCACTGAGGATCTGGTTGAATTTATTCTCACTGTGGATCTGGTTGTATTTAAGCACAATGAGCATTTGGTTGTATTTAATCACACTGAAGATCTGGCTGAATGTAATCACACTGAGGATCTGGCTGAATTTAATCTCACTGAGGATCTGGTTGAATTTAAACTTTCAGAAGATATGGTTATATTAAATCTCACTAAAGATCTGATTGTATTTAACCACACTGTGGATCTGGCTGAATTTAAGCACAATGAGCATCTGGTTGTATTTAATCACACTGAAGATCTGCGTAAATTTAAAATTCCAGAAGATCTGGTTAAATTTAATCACACTGAGGATCTGGCTGAAGTTAATCACACTGAAGATCTGGTTGAATTTAAACTTTCAGAAGATCTAATTGTATTTAATCTAATTCAGGATCTGGCTAAAGTTAAACTTTCAGAGGATCTGGCTAAATTTGAAGTTTCAGAGGATCTGGTTATATTTAATCTCACTGAGGATTTGGCTGAAGTTAATGACACTGAGGATCTGGTTGAATTTAAACTTTCAGAAGATCTGGTTATATTTAATCTCACTGAGGATCTGGCTAAATTTAATCCCACTGAGGATCGGGCTGAAGTAAATGACACTGAGGATCGGTTGAATTTAAACTTTCAGAAGATCTGGTTCTATTTAACCACTCTGAGGGTCTGGCTAAATATAAACTTCCAGAGGATCTGGTTGAATTTATTCTGACTGTGGATCTGGTTGTATTTAAGCACAATGAGCATCTGGTTGTATTTAATCACACTGAAGACCTGCGTAAATTTAAACTTCCAGAAGGTCTGGTTGAATTTAATCACACTGAGGGTCTGGCTAAATTTAAACTTCCAGAGGATCTGGCTAAATTTGAACTTTCAGAGGATCTGTTTATATTTAATATCACTGAAGATCTGGTTGTATTTATTCACACTGAGGATCTGGCTGAACTTAATCTCACTGAGGATTTGGCTGAAGTTAATGACACTGAGGATCTGGTTGAATATAAACTTTCAGAAGCTCTGGTTGTATTTATTCTCACTGAGGATCTGGTTGTATTGAATCACACTGAGGGTCTGGCTAAAATTAAATGTCCAGAGGATCTGGTTGAATTTATTCTCACTGACGATCTGCTTGTATTTAAAAACACTGAGGATCTGGCTAATTTTAAACTTTCCGAGCAACTGGTTGAATTTATTCTCACTGTGGATCTGGTTGTATTTAAGCACAATGAGCATCTGGTTGTATTTAATCACACTGAAGATCTGCGTAAATTTAAACTTCCAGAAGATCTGGTTGAATTTAATCACACTGAGGGTCTGGCTAAATTTAAACTTCCAGAGGATCTGGCTAAATTTGAACTTTCAGAGGATCTGGTTAAATTTAATCTCACTGAAGATTTGGCTGAAGTTAATGAGATTGAGGATCTGGTTGAATTTAAACTTTCAGAAGATCTGGTTGTATTTAATCTCACTGAGGATCTGGCTAAATTTAAACTTTCAGAGGATCCGGTTATATTTAATCTCACTGAAGATCTGGTTGTATTTAATCACACTGAGGATCTGACCTAATTTAAACTTTCAGAGGTTCTTGTTGAATTTATTCACCCTGAGGATCTGGTTGTATTGAATCACACTGAGGGTCTGGCTAAAATTAAACGTCCAGAGGATTTGTTGAATTTATTCACACATTGGATCTGGTTGAATTTATTCACACTTTGGATCTGGCTGAATTTAATCTCACTGAGGATCTGGCTGAAGCAAATGACACTGAGGATCTGGTTGAATTTAAACTTTCAGAAGATCTGGTTCTATTTAATCTCACTGCGGATCTGGCTAAATTTAAACTGTCAGAGGATCTGGTTATATTTAATCTCACTGAAGATCTGGTTGTATTTAATCACACTGAGGATCTGCTTGTATTTTACCACACTGAGGGTATGGCTAAATTTAAACTTCCAGAGGATCTGGTTGAATTTATTCTCACTGCGGATCTGGTTGTATTTAATCACACTGAGGATCTGGCTAAATTTAAACTTTCAGATGATCTGGTTGAATTTATTCTCACTGTCGATCTGGTTGTATTTAAGCACAATGAGCATCTGGTTGAATTTAATCACACTGATGATCTGGCAGAAGTTAATCACACTGAGGATCTGGTTGAATTTAAACTCTCAGTGGATCTGGCTGAAGTTAATGACACTGAGGATCTGGTTGAATGTAATCACAGTGATGATCTGGCAGAAGTTAATCACACTGAGGATCTGGTTGAATTTAAACTCTCAGTGGATCTGGCTGAAGTTAATGACACTGAGGATCTGGTTGAATTTAAAATTTCAGAAGATCTGGTTATATTAAATCTCACTAAAGATCTGATTGTATTTAACCACACTGTGGATCTGGCTGAATTTAAACTTTCAGAAGATCTGGTTGTATTTAATCTCAATGAGGATCTGGCTAAATTTAAATTTCAGAGGATCTGTCTAAATTTAAACTTTCAGAGAATCTGGTTATATTTCATCTCACTGAAGATCTGGTTGTATTTAATCACACTGAGGATCTGGCTAAATTTAAACTTTCAGAGCATCTTGTTGAATTTATTCTCACTGTGGATC
The DNA here is from genome assembly GCF_048418815.1 of Hemitrygon akajei. Lineage (NCBI taxonomy): Eukaryota > Metazoa > Chordata > Chondrichthyes > Myliobatiformes > Dasyatidae > Hemitrygon > Hemitrygon akajei. The sequence goes on along the minus strand of NC_133132.1, from coordinate 176,739,780 downwards.
TGGTTGTATTTAAGCACAATGAGCATCTGGTTGTATTTAATCACACTGAAGATCTGCATAAATTTAAACTTCCAGAAGATCTCGTTGAATTTAATCACACTGAGGGTCTGGCTAAATTTAAACTTCCAGAGGATCTGTCTAAATTTGAAGTTTCGGAGGATCTGGTTATATTTAATCTCACTGAGGATTTGGCTGAAGTTAATGACACTGAGGATCTGGTTGAATTTAAACTTTCAGAAGATCTGGTTGTATTTAATCTCACTGAGGATCTGGCTAAATTTAAACTTTCAGAGGATCTGGTTATATTTAATCTCACTGAAGATCTGGTAGTATTTAATCACACTGAGGATCTGCTTGTATTTAACCACACTGAGGGTCTGGCTAAATTTAAACTTCCAGAGGATCTGGTTGAATTTATTCTGACTGTGGATCTGGTTGTATTTAAGCACAATGAGCATCTGGTTGTATTTAATCACACTGAAGACCTGCTTAAATTTAAACTTCCAGAAGAGCTGGTAGAATTTAATCACACTGAGGGTCTGGCTAAATTTAAACTTTCAGAGGATCTGGCTAAAATTGAACTTTCAGAGGATCTGTTTATATTTAATATCACTGAAGATCTGGTTGTATTTAATTACACAGAGGATCTGGTTGAATTTATTCTCACTGATGATCTGGTTGAATTTATTCACACTGAGGATCTGGCTGAACGTAATCTCACTGAGGATTTGGCTGAAGTTATTGACACTGAGGATCTGGTTGAATTTAAACTTTCAGAAGATCTGGTTGTATTTAATCTCACTGAGGATCTGGTTGTATTGAATCACACTGAGGGTCTGGCTAAAATTAAATGTCCAGAGGATCTGGTTGAATTTATTCTCACTGACGATCTGCTTGTATTTAAAAACACTGAGGATCTGGCTAATTTTAAACTTTCCGAGCAACTGGTTGAATTTATTCTCACTGTGGATCTGGTTGTATTTAAGCACAATGAGCATCTGGTTGTATTTAATCACACTGAAGATCTGCGTAAATTTAAACTTCCAGAAGATCTGGTTGAATTTAATCACACTGAGGGTCTGGCTAAATTTAAACTTCCAGAGGATCTGGCTAAATTTGAACTTTCAGAGGATCTGGTTAAATTTAATCTCACTGAAGATTTGGCTGAAGTTAATGAGATTGAGGATCTGGTTGAATTTAAACTTTCAGAAGATCTGGTTGTATTTAATCTCACTGAGGATCTGGCTAAATTTAAACTTTCAGAGGATCCGGTTATATTTAATCTCACTGAAGATCTGGTTGTATTTAATCACACTGAGGATCTGGCCTAATTTAAACTTTCAGAGGTTCTTGTTGAATTTATTCACCCTGAGGATCTGGTTGTATTGAATCACACTGAGGGTCTGGCTAAAATTAAACGTCCAGAGGATTTGTTGAATTTATTCACACATTGGATCTGGTTGAATTTATTCACACTTTGGATCTGGCTGAATTTAATCTCACTGAGGATCTGGCTGAAGCAAATGACACTGAGGATCTGGTTGAATTTAAACTTTCAGAAGATCTGGTTCTATTTAATCTCACTGCGGATCTGGCTAAATTTAAACTGTCAGAGGATCTGGTTATATTTAATCTCACTGAAGATCTGGTTGTATTTAATCACACTGAGGATCTGCTTGTATTTAACCACACTGAGGGTATGGCTACATTTAAACTTCCAGAGGATCTGGTTGAATTTATTCTCACTGCGGATCTGGTTGTATTTAATCACACTGAGGATCTGGCTAAATTTAAACTTTCAGATGATCTGGTTGAATTTATTCTCACTGTCGATCTGGTTGTATTTAAGCACAATGAGCATCTGGTTGAATTTAATCACACTGATGATCTGGCAGAAGTTAATCACACTGAGGATCTGGTTGAATTTAAACTCTCAGTGGATCTGGCTGAAGTTAATGACACTGAGGATCTGGTTGAATGTAATCACAGTGATGATCTGGCAGAAGTTAATCACACTGAGGATCTGGTTGAATTTAAACTCTCAGTGGATCTGGCTGAAGTTAATGACACTGAGGATCTGGTTGAATTTAAAATTTCAGAAGATCTGGTTATATTAAATCTCACTAAAGATCTGATTGTATTTAACCACACTGTGGATCTGGCTGAATTTAAACTTTCAGAAGATCTGGTTGTATTTAATCTCAATGAGGATCTGGCTAAATTTAAATTTCAGAGGATCTGTCTAAATTTAAACTTTCAGAGAATCTGGTTATATTTCATCTCACTGAAGATCTGGTTGTATTTAATCACACTGAGGATCTGGCTAAATTTAAACTTTCAGAGCATCTTGTTGAATTTATTCTCACTGTGGATCTGGTTGTATTTAAGCACAATGAGCATCTGGTTGTATTTAATCACACTGAAGATCTGCATAAATTTAAACTTCCAGAAGATCTCGTTGAATTTAATCACACTGAGGGTCTGGCTAAATTTAAACTTCCAGAGGATCTGTCTAAATTTGAAGTTTCGGAGGATCTGGTTATATTTAATCTCACTGAGGATTTGGCTGAAGTTAATGACACTGAGGATCTGGTTGAATTTAAACTTTCAGAAGATCTGGTTGTATTTAATCTCACTGAGGATCTGGCTAAATTTAAACTTTCAGAGGATCTGGTTATATTTAATCTCACTGAAGATCTGGTAGTATTTAATCACACTGAGGATCTGCTTGTATTTAACCACACTGAGGGTCTGGCTAAATTTAAACTTCCAGAGGATCTGGTTGAATTTATTCTGACTGTGGATCTGGTTGTATTTAAGCACAATGAGCATCTGGTTGTATTTAATCACACTGAAGACCTGCTTAAATTTAAACTTCCAGAAGAGCTGGTAGAATTTAATCACACTGAGGGTCTGGCTAAATTTAAACTTTCAGAGGATCTGGCTAAAATTGAACTTTCAGAGGATCTGTTTATATTTAATATCACTGAAGATCTGGTTGTATTTAATTACACAGAGGATCTGGTTGAATTTATTCTCACTGATGATCTGGTTGAATTTATTCACACTGAGGATCTGGCTGAACGTAATCTCACTGAGGATCTGGTAAAATATAAACTTTTAGAAGATCTGGTTGTATTTAATCTCACTGAGGACCTGGTTGTATTGAATCACACTGAGGGTTTGGCTAAAATTAAATGTCCAGAGGATCTGGTTGAATTTATTCTCACTGAGGATCTGGTTGTATTTAATAACACTAAGGATCTGGCTAAATATAAACTTTCAGAGGATCTGGTTGAATTTATTCACACTTAGGATCTGGCTGAATTTAATCTCACTGAGGATCTGGCTGAAGTAAATGTCACAGAGGATCTGGTTGAATTTAAACTTTCAGATGATCTGGTTGAATTTATTCTCACTGTCGATCTGGTTGTATTTAAGCACAATGAGCATCTGGTTGAATTTAATCACACTGATGATCTGGCAGAAGTTAATCACACTGAGGATCTGGTTGAATTTAAACTCTCAGTGGATCTGGCTGAAGTTAATGACACTGAGGATCTGGTTGAATTTAAAATTTCAGAAGATCTGGTTATATTAAATCTCACTAAAGATCTGATTGTATTTAACCACACTGTGGATCTGGCTGAATTTAAACTTTCAGAAGATCTGGTTGTATTTAATCTCAATGAGGATCTGGCTAAATTTAAATTTCAGAGGATCTGTCTAAATTTAAACTTTCAGAGAATCTGGTTATATTTCATCTCACTGAAGATCTGGTTGTATTTAATCACACTGAGGATCTGGCTAAATTTAAACTTTCAGAGCATCTTGTTGAATTTATTCTCACTGTGGATCTGGTTGTATTTAAGCACAATGAGCATCTGGTTGTATTTAATCACACTGAAGATCTGCATAAATTTAAACTTCCAGAAGATCTCGTTGAATTTAATCACACTGAGGGTCTGGCTAAATTTAAACTTCCAGAGGATCTGGCTAAATTTGAAGTTTCGGAGGATCTGGTTATATTTAATCTCTCTGAGGATTTGGCTGAAGTTAATGACACTGAGGATCTGGTTGAATTTAAACTTTCAGAAGATCTGGTTGTATTTAATCTCACTGAGGATCTGGCTAAATTTAAACTTTCAGAGGATCTGGTTATATTTAATCTCACTGAAGATCTGGTAGTATTTAATCACACTGAGGATCTGCTTGTATTTAACCACACTGAGGGTCTGGCTAAATTTAAACTTCCAGAGGATCTGGTTGAATTTATTCTGACTGTGGATCTGGTTGTATTTAAGCACAATGAGCATCTGGTTGTATTTAATCACACTGAAGACCTGCGTAAATTTAAACTTCCAGAAGAGCTGGTAGAATTTAATCACACTGAGGGTCTGGCTAAATTTAAACTTCCAGAGGATCTGGCTAAATTTGAACTTTCAGAGGATCTGTTTATATTTAATATCACTGAAGATCTGGTTGTATTTAATTACACAGAGGATCTGGTTGAATTTATTCTCACTGAGGATCTGGTTGAATTTATTCACACTGAGGATCTGGCTGAACGTAATCTCACTGAGGATCTGGTAAAATATAAACTTTTAGAAGATCTGGTTGTATTTAATCTCACTGAGGACCTGGTTGTATTGAATCACACTGAGGGTCTGGCTAAAATTAAATGTCCAGAGGATCTGGTTGAATTTATTCTCATTGAGGATCTGGTTGTATTTAATAACACTAAGGATCTGGCTAAATATAAACTTTCAGAGGATCTGGTTGAATTTATTCATACTTAGGATCTGGCTGAATTTAATCTCACTGAGGATCTGGCTGAAGTAAATGACACAGAGGATCTGGTTGAATTTAAACTTTCAGAAGATCTGGTTTTATATAATCTCACTGAGGATCTGGTTGTATTTAATCTCACTGAGGATCTGGTTGTATTTAATCACACTGAGGATCTGGTTGAATTTATTCACACTGAGGATCTGGTTGAATTTAATCTCACTGAGGATCTGGCTAAATTTAAACTTTCAGAGGATCCGTTTATATTTAATCTCACTGAAGATCTGGTTGTATTTCATCACACTGAGGATCTGGCCTAATTTAAACTTACAGAGGTTCTTGTTGAATTTAATCACACTGAGGATCTGGCTGAACTTAATCTCACTGAGGATTTGGCTGAAGTTAATGACACTGAGGATCTGGTTGAATATAAACTTTCAGAAGATCTGGTTGTATTTATTCTCACTGAGGATCTGGTTGTATTGAATCACACTGAGGGTCTGGCTAAAATTAAATGTCCAGAGGATCTGGTTGAATTTATTCTCACTGACGATCTGCTTGTATTTAAAAACACTGAGGATCTGGCTAATTTTAAACTTTCCGAGCAACTGGTTGAATTTATTCTCACTGTGGATCTGGTTGTATTTAAGCACAATGAGCATCTGGTTGTATTTAATCACACTGAAGATCTGCGTAAATTTAAACTTCCAGAAGATCTGGTTGAATTTAATCACACTGAGGGTCTGGCTAAATTTAAACTTCCAGAGGATCTGGCTAAATTTGAACTTTCAGAGGATCTGGTTAAATTTAATCTCACTGAAGATTTGGCTGAAGTTAATGAGATTGAGGATCTGGTTGAATTTAAACTTTCAGAAGATCTGGTTGTATTTAATCTCACTGAGGATCTGGCTAAATTTAAACTTTCAGAGGATCCGGTTATATTTAATCTCACTGAAGATCTGGTTGTATTTAATCACACTGAGGATCTGGCCTAATTTAAACTTTCAGAGGTTCTTGTTGAATTTATTCACCCTGAGGATCTGGTTGTATTGAATCACACTGAGGGTCTGGCTAAAATTAAACGTCCAGAGGATTTGTTGAATTTATTCACACATTGGATCTGGTTGAATTTATTCACACTTTGGATCTGGCTGAATTTAATCTCACTGAGGATCTGGCTGAAGCAAATGACACTGAGGATCTGGTTGAATTTAAACTTTCAGAAGATCTGGTTCTATTTAATCTCACTGCGGATCTGGCTAAATTTAAACTGTCAGAGGATCTGGTTATATTTAATCTCACTGAAGATCTGGTTGTATTTAATCACACTGAGGATCTGCTTGTATTTAACCACACTGAGGGTATGGCTAAATTTAAACTTCCAGAGGATCTGGTTGAATTTATTCTCACTGCGGATCTGGTTGTATTTAATCACACTGAGGATCTGGCTAAATTTAAACTTTCAGATGATCTGGTTGAATTTATTCTCACTGTCGATCTGGTTGTATTTAAGCACAATGAGCATCTGGTTGAATTTAATCACACTGATGATCTGGCAGAAGTTAATCACACTGAGGATCTGGTTGAATTTAAACTCTCAGTGGATCTGGCTGAAGTTAATGACACTGAGGATCTGGTTGAATTTAATCACACTGATGATCTGGCAGAAGTTAATCACACTGAGGATCTGGTTGAATTTAAACTCTCAGTGGATCTGGCTGAAGTTAATGACACTGAGGATCTGGTTGAATTTAAAATTTCAGAAGATCTGGTTATATTAAATCTCACTAAAGATCTGATTGTATTTAACCACACTGTGGATCTGGCTGAATTTAAACTTTCAGAAGATCTGGTTGTATTTAATCTCAATGAGGATCTGGCTAAATTTAAATTTCAGAGGATCTGTCTAAATTTAAACTTTCAGAGAATCTGGTTATATTTCATCTCACTGAAGATCTGGTTGTATTTAATCACACTGAGGATCTGGCTAAATTTAAACTTTCAGAGCATCTTGTTGAATTTATTCTCACTGTGGATCTGGTTGTATTTAAGCACAATGAGCATCTGGTTGTATTTAATCACACTGAAGATCTGCATAAATTTAAACTTCCAGAAGATCTCGTTGAATTTAATCACACTGAGGGTCTGGCTAAATTTAAACTTCCAGAGGATCTGGCTAAATTTGAAGTTTCGGAGGATCTGGTTATATTTAATCTCACTGAGGATTTGGCTGAAGTTAATGACACTGAGGATCTGGTTGAATTTAAACTTTCAGAAGATCTGGTTGTATTTAATCTCACTGAGGATCTGGCTAAATTTAAACTTTCAGAGGATCTGGTTATATTTAATCTCACTGAAGATCTGGTAGTATTTAATCACACTGAGGATCTGCTTGTATTTAACCACACTGAGGGTCTGGCTAAATTTAAACTTCCAGAGGATCTGGTTGAATTTATTCTGACTGTGGATCTGGTTGTATTTAAGCACAATGAGCATCTGGTTGAATTTATTCTGACTGTGGATCTGGTTGTATTTAAGCACAATGAGCATCTGGTTGTATTTAATCACACTGAAGACCTGCGTAAATTTAAACTTCCAGAAGAGCTGGTAGAATTTAATCACACTGAGGGTCTGGCTAAATTTAAACTTTCAGAGGATCTGGCTAAATTTGAACTTTCAGAGGATCTGTTTATATTTAATATCACTGAAGATCTGGTTGTATTTAATTACACAGAGGATCTGGTTGAATTTATTCTCACTGAGGATCTGGTTGAATTTATTCACACTGAGGATCTGGCTGAACGTAATCTCACTGAGGATCTGGTAAAATATAAACTTTTAGAAGATCTGGTTGTATTTAATCTCACTGAGGACCTGGTTGTATTGAATCACACTGAGGGTTTGGCTAAAATTAAATGTCCAGAGGATCTGGTTGAATTTATTCTCACTGAGGATCTGGTTGTATTTAATAACACTAAGGATCTGGCTAAATATAAACTTTCAGAGGATCTGGTTGAATTTATTCACACTTAGGATCTGGCTGAATTTAATCTCACTGAGGATCTGGCTGAAGTAAATGTCACAGAGGATCTGGTTGAATTTAAACTTTCAGATGATCTGGTTGAATTTATTCTCACTGTCGATCTGGTTGTATTTAAGCACAATGAGCATCTGGTTGAATTTAATCACACTGATGATCTGGCAGAAGTTAATCACACTGAGGATCTGGTTGAATTTAAACTCTCAGTGGATCTGGCTGAAGTTAATGACACTGAGGATCTGGTTGAATTTAAAATTTCAGAAGATCTGGTTATATTAAATCTCACTAAAGATCTGATTGTATTTAACCACACTGTGGATCTGGCTGAATTTAAACTTTCAGAAGATCTGGTTGTATTTAATCTCAATGAGGATCTGGCTAAATTTAAATTTCAGAGGATCTGTCTAAATTTAAACTTTCAGAGAATCTGGTTATATTTCATCTCACTGAAGATCTGGTTGTATTTAATCACACTGAGGATCTGGCTAAATTTAAACTTTCAGAGCATCTTGTTGAATTTATTCTCACTGTGGATCTGGTTGTATTTAAGCACAATGAGCATCTGGTTGTATTTAATCACACTGAAGATCTGCATAAATTTAAACTTCCAGAAGATCTCGTTGAATTTAATCACACTGAGGGTCTGGCTAAATTTAAACTTCCAGAGGATCTGGCTAAATTTGAAGTTTCGGAGGATCTGGTTATATTTAATCTCTCTGAGGATTTGGCTGAAGTTAATGACACTGAGGATCTGGTTGAATTTAAACTTTCAGAAGATCTGGTTGTATTTAATCTCACTGAGGATCTGGCTAAATTTAAACTTTCAGAGGATCTGGTTATATTTAATCTCACTGAAGATCTGGTAGTATTTAATCACACTGAGGATCTGCTTGTATTTAACCACACTGAGGGTCTGGCTAAATTTAAACTTCCAGAGGATCTGGTTGAATTTATTCTGACTGTGGATCTGGTTGTATTTAAGCACAATGAGCATCTGGTTGTATTTAATCACACTGAAGACCTGCGTAAATTTAAACTTCCAGAAGAGCTGGTAGAATTTAATCACACTGAGGGTCTGGCTAAATTTAAACTTCCAGAGGATCTGGCTAAATTTGAACTTTCAGAGGATCTGTTTATATTTAATATCACTGAAGATCTGGTTGTATTTAATTACACAGAGGATCTGGTTGAATTTATTCTCACTGAGGATCTGGTTGAATTTATTCACACTGAGGATCTGGCTGAACGTAATCTCACTGAGGATCTGGTAAAATATAAACTTTTAGAAGATCTGGTTGTATTTAATCTCACTGAGGACCTGGTTGTATTGAATCACACTGAGGGTCTGGCTAAAATTAAATGTCCAGAGGATCTGGTTGAATTTATTCTCATTGAGGATCTGGTTGTATTTAATAACACTAAGGATCTGGATAAATATAAACTTTCAGAGGATCTGGTTGAATTTATTCATACTTAGGATCTGGCTGAATTTAATCTCACTGAGGATCTGGCTGAAGTAAATGACACAGAGGATCTGGTTGAATTTAAACTTTCAGAAGATCTGGTTTTATATAATCTCACTGAGGATCTGGTTGTATTTAATCTCACTGAGGATCTGGTTGTATTTAATCACACTGAGGATCTGGTTGAATTTATTCACACTGAGGATCTGGTTGAATTTAATCTCACTGAGGATCTGGCTAAATTTAAACTTTCAGAGGATCCGTTTATATTTAATCTCACTGAAGATCTGGTTGTATTTCATCACACTGAGGATCTGGCCTAATTTAAACTTACAGAGGTTCTTGTTGAATTTAATCACACTGAAGATCTGGTTGTATTTAATCACACTGAGGGTCTGGCTAAAATTAAACGTCCAGAGGATCTGGTTGAATTTATTCTCACTGAGAATCTGGCTGAATATAATCTCACTGAGGATCTGGCTGAATTTAATCACATGGAGGATCTGGTTGTATTTAAACTCTCAGCGGATCTGGTTGTATTTAATCACACTGTGGATCTGGATAAATTTAAACTTTCAGAGGATCTTGTTGAATTTATTCTCACTGAGGATCTGGTTGTATTACAGCACAATGAGCATCTGGTTGTATTTAATCACACTGAAGATCTGCCTAAATTTAAACTTTCAGAGGATCTGGTTATATTTAATCTCACTGAGGATCTGGTTGTATTTAATCACACAGAGGGTCTGGCTAAATATAAACTTTCAGAGGATCTGGTTGAATTTATTCACGCTTAGGATCTGGCTGAATTTAATCTCACTGAGGATCTGGCTGAAGTAAATGACACAGAGGATCTGGTTGAATTTAATCTCACTGAGGATCTGGTTGTATTTAATCACACTGAGGATCTGGTTGAATTTATTCACACTGAGGATCTGGCTGAATATAATCTCACTGAGGATCTGGCTGAAGTAAATGACACTGAGGATCTGGCTAAATTTAAACTTTCAGAGGATCTGGTTGTATATAATCACACTGAGTATCTGCTTGTATTTAACCACACTGAGGGTATGGCTAAATTTAAACTTCCAGAGGATCTGGTTGAATTTATTCTCACTGAGGATCTTTTTGAATTTATTCACACTGAGGATCTAGTTGTATTTAATTACACTGAGGATCTGGCTAAATTTAAACTTTCAGAGGATCTGGTTGAATTTATTCTCAATGTGGATCTGGTTGTATTTAAGCACAATGAGCATCTGGTTGTATTTAATCACACTGAAGATCTGCCTAAATTCAAACTTCCAGACGTTCTGGTTGTATTTAATCACACTGAGAATCTCGCTAAATTTAAACTTTCAGAGGATCTGGCTGAATTTAATCTCACTGAGGATCTGGCTGAATTTAATCACATGGAGGATCTGGTTGTATTTAAACTCTGAGCAGATCTGGTTGTATTTAATCACACTGTGGAACTGGATAAATTTAAACTTTCAGAGGATCTTGTTGAATTTATTCTCACTATGGATCTGGTTGTATTTCAGCACAATGAGCATCTGATTGTATTTAATCACACTGAAGATCTGCCTAAATTTAAACTTCCAGTAGATCTGGTTATATTTAATCTCACTGAGGATCTGGTTGAATTTATTCACACTTAGGATCTGGCTGAATTTAATCTCACTGAGGATCTGGTTGTATTAAAACACACTGAGGATCTGGTTGAATTTATTCACACTGAGGATCTGGCTGAATTTAATCTCACTGAGGATCTGGCTGAAGTAAATGACACTGAGGATCTGGTTGAATTTAAACTTTCAGAAGATCTGGTTCTATTTAATCTCACTGAGGGTCTGGTTGTATTTAATCTCACTGAGGATCTGGTTGTATTTAATCACACTGAGGATCTGGCTTAATTTAATCTCACTGAGGATCTGGTTGAATTTAAACTTTCAGAGGATCTGGTTGTATTTAATCTCACTGAGGATATGGCTAAATTTAAACTTTCAGAGGATCCGGTTATATTTAATCTCACTGAAGATCTGTTTCTGTTTAATAACACTGATGATCTGGCTAAATTTAAGCTTTCAGAGGATCTGGTTGTATTTAATCACACTGAGGGTCTGGCTAAATTTAAACGTCCTGAGGATCAGGTTGAATTTATTCTCACTGAGGATCTGGTTGTATTTAATCACACTGAGGATCTGGCTGAATTTAATCTCACTGAGGATCTGGCTGAATATAATCTCACTGAGGATCTGGCTGAAGTAAATGACACAGAGGATCTGGTTGAATTTGAACTTTCAGAAGATCTGGTTGTATTTAATCTCACTGAGGATCAGGCTGAATTTAATCTCACTGAGGATCTGGCTAAATTTAAACTTTCAGAGGATCCGGTTATATTTAATCTCACTGAAGATCTGGTTGTATTTCATCACACTGAGGATCTGGCCTAATTTAAACTTACAGAGGTTCTTGTTGAATTTAATCACACTGAGGATCTGGTTGTATTTAATCACACTGAAGGTCTGGCTAAAATTAAACGTCCAGAGGATCTGGTTGAATTTATTCTCACTGAGGATCTGGTTGTAGTTATTCACACTGAGGATCTGGCTAAATTTAAACTTTCAGAGGATCTGGCTGAATTTATTCTCACTGAGAATTTGGCTGAATATAATCTCACTGAGGATCTGGCTGAATTTAATCACATGGAGGATCTGGTTGTATTTAAACTCTCAGCGGATCTGGTTGTATTTAATCAAACTGTGGATCTGGATAAATTTAAACTTTCAGAGGATCTTGTTGAATTTATTCTCACTGTGGATCTGGTTGTATTTCAGCACAATGAGCATCTGGTTGTATTTAATCACACTGAAGATCTGCCTAAATTTAAACTTTAAGAGGATCTGGTTAAATTTAATCTCACTGAGGATCTGGATTTATTTAATCACACAGAGGGTCTGGCTAAATATAAACTTTCAGAGGATCTGGTTGAATTTATTCACGCTTAGGATCTGGCTGAATTTAATCTCACTGAGGATCTGGCTGAAGTAAATGACAAAGAGGATCTGGTTGAATTTAAACTTTCAGAAGATCTGGTTCTATTTAATCTCACTGAGGATCTGGTTGTATTTAATCTCACTGAGGATCTGGTTGTATTTAATCACACTGAAGATCTGCCTAAACTCAAACTTCCAGAAGTTCTGGTTGTATTTAATCACACTGAGAATCTCGCTAAATTTAAACTTTCAGAGGATCTGGCTGAATTTAATCTCACTGAGGATCTGGCTGAATTTAATCACATGGAGGATCTGGTTGTATTTAAACTCTGAGCAGATCTGGTTGTATTTAATCACACTGTGGAACTGGATAAATTTAAACTTTCAGAGGATCTTGTTGAATTTATTCTCACTATGGATCTGGTTGTATTTCAGCACAATGAGCATCTGATTGTATTTAATCACACTGAAGATCTGCCTAAATTTAAACTTCCAGTAGATCTGGTTAAATTTAATCACACTGAGGATCTGGCTGAAGTTAATCACACTGAGTATCTGGTTGAATTTAAACTTTCAGAAGATCTCAGTGTATTTAATCTAACTCAACATCTGGCTAAAGTTAAACTTTCAGAGGATCTGGTTATATTTAATCTCACTGAGGATCTGGTTGAATTTATTCACACTTAGGATCTGGCTGAATTTAAACTCACTGAGGATCTGGCTGAAGTAAATGACACTGAGGATCTGGTTGAATTTAAACTTTCAGAAGATCTGGTTCTATTTAATCTCACTGAGGGTCTGGTTGTATTTAATCTCACTGAGGATCTGGTTGTATTAAAACACACTGAGGATCTGGTTGAATTTATTCACACTGAGGATCTGGTTGAATTTATTCACACTGAGGATCTGGCTGAATTTAAACTCACTGAGGATCTGGCTGAAGTAAATGACACTGAGGATCTGGTTGAATTTAAACTTTCAGAAGATCTGGTTCTATTTAATCTCACTGAGGGTCTGGTTCTATTTAATCTCACTGAGGATCTGGTTGTATTTAATCACAATGAGGATCTGGTTGTATTTAATCTCACTGAGGATCTGGCTAAATTTAAGCTTTCAGAGGATCTGGTTGTATTTAATCACACTGAGGGTCTGGCTAAATTTAAACGTCCTGAGGATCAGGTTGAATTTATTCTCACTGAGGATCTGGTTGTATTTAATCTCACTGAGGATCTGGCTAAATTTAACCTTTCAGAGGATCTGGTTATATTTATTCTCACTGAAGATCTGCTTGTATTTAATCACACTGAGGATCTGCTTGTATTTAACCACATTGAGGGTCTGGCTAAATTTAAACGTCCAGAAGATCTGATTGAATTTATTCTCACTGAGGATCTGGTTGTATTTAATCAGTCTGTGGATCTGGTTGAATTTATTCACACCTAGGATCTGGCTGAACTTAATCTCACTGAGGATTTGGCTGAAGTTAATGACACTGAGGATCTGGTTGAATTTAATCACACTGAGGGTCTGGCTAAAATTAAACGTCGAGAGGATCTGGTTGAATTTATTCTCACTGAGGATGTGGTTTTATTTAATCACACTGAGGAACTGGCTAAATTTAAACTTTCAGAGGATCTGGATGAATTTAAACTCACTGAGGATCTGGCTGAATTTAATCTCACTGAGGATCTGGCTGAATATAATATCACTGAGGATCTGGGTGAATTTAATCACATGGAGGATCTGGTTGTATTTAATCACACTGAGGATCTGGATAAATTTACACTTTCAGAGGATCTTGTTGAATTTATTCTCAGTGTGGATCTGGTTGTATTTCAGCACAATGAGCATCTGGTTGTATTTAATCACACTGAAGATCTGTCTAAATTTAAACTTCCAGAAGATCTGGTTAAATTTAATCACACTGAGGATCTGGCTGAAGTTAATCACACTGAGGATCTGGTTCAATTTAAACTTTCAGAAGATCTTGTTGTATTTAATCTAACTGAGGATCTGGCTAAAGTTAAACTTTCGGAGGATCTGGTTTTATTTAATCTCACGGATGATCTGGTTGTATTTAATCACACTGAGGGTCTGGCTAAATATAAACTTTCAGAGGATCTGGTTGAATTTATTCTCACTGAGGATCTGGTTGTATTTAATCACTCTGTGGATCTGGTTGAATTTATTCACACTGAGGATCTGGCTGAACTTAATCTCACTGAAGATTTGGCTGAAGTTAATGACACTGAGGATTTGGTTGAATTTACACTTTCAGAAGTTCTGGTTGTATTTAATCTCACTGAGGATCTGGCTAAATTTAAACTTTCAGAGGATCCGGTTATATTTAATCTCACTGAGGATCTGGTTGTATTTAATCACACTGAGGATCTGGCCTTATTTAAACTTACAAAGGTTCTTGTTGAATTTAATCACACTGAGGATCTGGTTGTCTTTAATCACACTGAGGGTCTGGCTAAAATTAAACGTCCAGAGCATCTGGTTGAATTTATTCTCACTGAGGATATGGTTGTATTTAATCACACTGAGGATCTGGTTGAATTTAAACTTTCAGAGGATCTGGCTGAATTTAATCTCAATGAGGATCTGGCTGAATTTAATCACATGGAGGATCTGGTTGTATTTAAACTCTCAGCGGATCTGGTTGTATTTAATCACACTGTGGTTCTGGATACATTTAAACTTTCAGAGGATCTTGTTGAATTTATTCTCACTGTGGATCTGGTTGTATTTCAGCACAATGAACATCTGGTTGTATTTAATCACACTGAAGATCTGCCTAAATTTAAACTTCCAGAAGATCTGGTTGAATTTATTCTCACTGAGGATCTGGTTGTATTTAATCACACTGAGGATCTGGCTAAATTTAAACATTCAGAGGATCTGGTTATATTTGATCTGACTGAGGATCTGGTTGTATTTAATCACACTGAGGGTCTGGCTAAATATAAACTTTCAGAGGATCTGGTTGAATTTATTCACACTTAGGATCTGGCTGAATTTAATCTCACTGAGGATCTGGCTGAAGTAAATGACACTGAGGATCTGGTTGAATTTAAACTTTCAGAAGATCTGGTTCTATTTAATCTCACTGAGGGTCTGGTTGAATTTAATCACACTGAGGATCTGGTTGTATTTAATCACACTGAGGATCTGGTTGAATTTAATCACACTGAGGATCAGGCTGAATTTAATCTCACTGAGGATCTGGCTAAATTTAAACTTTCAGAGGATCCGGTTATATTTAATCTCACTGAAGATCTGGTTGTATTTAATCACACTGTGGAACTGGATAAATTTAAACTTTCAGAGGATCTTGTTGAATTTATTCTCACTATGGATCTGGTTGTATTTCAGCACAATGAGCATCTGATTGTATTTAATCACACTGAAGATCTGCCTAAATTTAAACTTCCAGTAGATCTGGTTAAATTTAATCACACTGAGGATCTGGCTGAAGTTAATCACACTGAGTATCTGGTTGAATTTAAACTTTCAGAAGATCTCATTGTATTTAATCTAACTCAACATCTGGCTAAAGTTAAACTTTCAGAGGATCTGGTTATATTTAATCTCACTGAGGATCTGGTTGAATTTATTCACACTTAGGATCTGGCTGAATTTAAACTCACTGAGGATCTGGCTGAAGTAAATGACACTGAGGATCTGGTTGAATTTAAACTTTCAGAAGATCTGGTTCTATTTAATCTCACTGAGGGTCTGGTTGTATTTAATCTCACTGAGGATCTGGTTGTATTAAAACACACTGAGGATCTGGTTGAATTTATTCACACTGAGGATCTGGTTGAATTTATTCACACTGAGGATCTGGCTGAATTTAATCTCACTGAGGA
Organism: Hemitrygon akajei; assembly: GCF_048418815.1. NCBI lineage: Eukaryota > Metazoa > Chordata > Chondrichthyes > Myliobatiformes > Dasyatidae > Hemitrygon > Hemitrygon akajei. The sequence goes on along the minus strand of NC_133132.1, from coordinate 176,723,615 downwards.
TCTGGCTGAAGTAAATGACACTGAGGATCTGGTTGAATTTAAACTTTCAGAAGATCTGGTTCTATTTAATCTCACTGAGGGTCTGGTTGTATTTAATCTCACTGAGGATCTGGTTGTATTTAATCACAATGAGGATCTGGTTGTATTTAATCTCACTGAGGATCTGGCTAAATTTAAGCTTTCAGAGGATCTGGTTGTATTTAATCACACTGAGGGTCTGGCTAAATTTAAACGTCCTGAGGATCAGGTTGAATTTATTCTCACTGAGGATCTGGTTGTATTTAATCTCACTGAGGATCTGGCTAAATTTAACCTTTCAGAGGATCTGGTTATATTTATTCTCACTGAAGATCTGCTTGTATTTAATCACACTGAGGATCTGCTTGTATTTAACCACATTGAGGGTCTGGCTAAATTTAAACGTCCAGAAGATCTGGTTGAATTTATTCTCACTGAGGATCTGGTTGTATTTAATCAGTCTGTGGATCTGGTTGAATTTATTCACACCTAGGATCTGGCTGAACTTAATCTCGCTGAGGATTTGGCTGAAGTTAATGACACTGAGGATCTGGTTGAATTTAATCACACTGAGGGTCTGGCTAAAATTAAACGTCGAGAGGATCTGGTTGAATTTATTCTCACTGAGGATGTGGTTTTATTTAATCACACTTAGGAACTGGCTAAATTTAAACTTTCAGAGGATCTGGATGAATTTAAACTCACTGAGGATCTGGCTGAATTTAATCTCACTGAGGATCTGGCTGAATATAATATCACTGAGGATCTGGGTGAATTTAATCACATGGAGGATCTGGTTGTATTTAATCACACTGAGGATCTGGATAAATTTACACTTTCAGAGGATCTTGTTGAATTTATTCTCAGTGTGGATCTGGTTGTATTTCAGCACAATGAGCATCTGGTTGTATTTAATCACACTGAAGATCTGTCTAAATTTAAACTTCCAGAAGATCTGGTTAAATTTAATCACACTGAGGATCTGGCTGAAGTTAATCACACTGAGGATCTGGTTCAATTTAAACTTTCAGAAGATCTTGTTGTATTTAATCTAACTGAGGATCTGGCTAAAGTTAAACTTTCGGAGGATCTGGTTTTATTTAATCTCACGGATGATCTGGTTGTATTTAATCACACTGAGGGTCTGGCTAAATATAAACTTTCAGAGGATCTGGTTGAATTTATTCTCACTGAGGATCTGGTTGTATTTAATCACTCTGTGGATCTGGTTGAATTTATTCACACTGAGGATCTGGCTGAACTTAATCTCACTGAAGATTTGGCTGAAGTTAATGACACTGAGGATTTGGTTGAATTTACACTTTCAGAAGTTCTGGTTGTATTTAATCTCACTGAGGATCTGGCTAAATTTAAACTTTCAGAGGATCCGGTTATATTTAATCTCACTGAGGATCTGGTTGTATTTAATCACACTGAGGATCTGGCCTTATTTAAACTTACAAAGGTTCTTGTTGAATTTAATCACACTGAGGATCTGGTTGTCTTTAATCACACTGAGGGTCTGGCTAAAATTAAACGTCCAGAGCATCTGGTTGAATTTATTCTCACTGAGGATATGGTTGTATTTAATCACACTGAGGATCTGGTTGAATTTAAACTTTCAGAGGATCTGGCTGAATTTAATCTCAATGAGGATCTGGCTGAATTTAATCACATGGAGGATCTGGTTGTATTTAAACTCTCAGCGGATCTGGTTGTATTTAATCACACTGTGGTTCTGGATACATTTAAACTTTCAGAGGATCTTGTTGAATTTATTCTCACTGTGGATCTGGTTGTATTTCAGCACAATGAACATCTGGTTGTATTTAATCACACTGAAGATCTGCCTAAATTTAAACTTCCAGAAGATCTGGTTGAATTTATTCTCACTGAGGATCTGGTTGTATTTAATCACACTGAGGATCTGGCTAAATTTAAACATTCAGAGGATCTGGTTATATTTGATCTGACTGAGGATCTGGTTGTATTTAATCACACTGAGGGTCTGGCTAAATATAAACTTTCAGAGGATCTGGTTGAATTTATTCACACTTAGGATCTGGCTGAATTTAATCTCACTGAGGATCTGGCTGAAGTAAATGACACTGAGGATCTGGTTGAATTTAAACTTTCAGAAGATCTGGTTCTATTTAATCTCACTGAGGGTCTGGTTGAATTTAATCACACTGAGGATCTGGTTGTATTTAATCACACTGAGGATCTGGTTGAATTTAATCACACTGAGGATCAGGCTGAATTTAATCTCACTGAGGATCTGGCTAAATTTAAACTTTCAGAGGATCCGGTTATATTTAATCTCACTGAAGATCTGGTTGTATTTCATCACACTGAGGATCTGGCCTAATTTAAACTTACAGAGGTTTTTGTTGAATTTAATCACACTGAGGATCTGGTTATATTTAATCACACTGAGGATCTGGTTGTATTTAATCACACTGAGGGTCTGGCTAAAATTAAACGTCCAGAGGATCTGGTTGAATTTATTCTCACTGAGGATCTGGTTGTAATTATTCACACTGAGGATCTGGCTAAATTTAAACTTTCAGAGGATCTGGCTGAATTTATTCTCACTGAGAATCTAGCTGAATGAAATCTCACTGATGATCTGGCTGAATTTAATCACACTGAGGATCTGGTTGTATTTAATCACACTTTGGATCTGGATAAATTTAAACTTTCAGAGGATCTGGTTATATTTAATCTCACTGAGGATCTGGTTGTATTTAATCACACAGAGGGTCTGGCTAAATATAAACTTTCAGAGGATCTGGTTGAATTTATTCACGCTTAGGATCTGGCTGAATTTAATCTCACTGAGGATCTGGCTGAAGTAAATGACACTGAGGATCTGGTTGAATTTAAACTTTCAGAAGATCTGGTTCTATTTAATCTCACTGAGGATCTGGTTGTATTTAATCTCACTGAGGATCTGGTTGTATTTAATCACACTGAGGATCTGGTTGAATTTATTCACACTGAGGATCTGGCTGAACTTAATCTCACTGAGGATCTGGCTGAAGTAAATGACACTGAGGATCTGGCTAAATTTAAACTTTCAGAGGATCTGGTTGTATTTAATCTCACTGAGGATCTGGTTGTATATAATCACACTGAGTATCTGCTTGTATTTAACCACACTGAGGGTATGGCTAAATTTAAACTTCCAGAGGATCTGGTTGAATTTATTCTCACTGAGGATCTGTTTGAATTTATTCACACTGAGGATCTAGTTGTATTTAATTACACTGAGGATCTGGCTAAATTTAAACTTTCAGAGGATCTGGTTGAATTTATTCTCAATGTGGATCTGGTTGTATTTAAGCACAATGAGCATCTGGTTGTATTTAATCACACTGAAGATCTGCCTAAATTCAAACTTCCAGACATTCTGGTTGTATTTAATCACACTGAGAATCTCGCTAAATTTTAACTTTCAGAGGATCTGGCTGAATTTAATCTCACTGAGGATCTGGCTGAATTTAATAACATGGAGGATCTAGTTGTATTTAAACTCTGAGCAGATCTGGTTGTATTTAATCACACTGTGGAACTGGATAAATTTAAACTTTCAGAGGATCTTGTTGAATTTATTCTCACTATGGATCTGGTTGTATTTCAGCACAATGAGCATCTGATTGTATTTAATCACACTGAAGATCTGCCTAAATTTAAACTTCCAGTAGATCTGGTTAAATTTAATCACACTGAGGATCTGGCTGAAGTTAATCACACTGAGGGTCTGGCTAAAATTAAACGTCCAGAGGATCTGGTTGAATTTATTCTCACTGAGAATCTGGCTGAATATAATCTCACTGAGGATCTGGCTGAATTTAACCACATGGAGGATCTGGTTGTATTAAAACTCTCAGACGATCTGGTTGTATTTAATCACACTGAGGATCTGGATAAATTTACATTTTCAGAGGATCTTGTTGAATTTATTCTCACTGTGGATCTGGTTGTATTTCAGCACAATGAGCATCTGGTTGTATTTAATCACACTGAAGATCTGCCTAAATTTAAACTTCCAGAAGATCTGGTTAAATTTAATCACACTGAGGATCTGGTTCAATTTAAACTTTCAGAAGATCTTGTTGTATTTAATCTAACTGAGGATCTGGCTAAAGTTAAACTTTCGGAGGATCTGGTCTTATTTAATCTCACGGAGGATCTGGTTGTATTTAATCACACTGAGGGTCTGGCTAAATATAAACTTTCAGAGGATCTGGTTGAATTTATTCTCACTGAGGATCTGGTTGTATTTAATCACTCTGTGGATCTGGTTGAATTTATTCACACTGAGGATCTGGCTGAACTTAATCTCACTGAGGATTTGGCTGAAGTTAATGACACTGAGGATCTGGTTGAATTTAAACTTTCAGAAGTTCTGGTTGTATTTAATCTCACTGAAGAACTGGTTGTATTTAATCACACTGAGGATCTGGCCTAATTTAAACTTACAGAGGTTCTTGTTGAATTTAATCTCACTGAGGATCTGGTTGTATTACAGCACAATGAGCATCTGGTTGTATTTAATCACACTGAAGATCTGCCTAAATTTAAACTTTCAGAGGATCTGGTTGTATTTAATCACACAGAGGGTCTGGCTAAATATAAACTTTCAGAGGATCTGGTTGAATTTAAACTTTCAGAAGATCTGGTTCTATTTAATCTCACTGAGGATCTGGTTGTATTTTATCTCACTGAGGATCTGGTTGTATTTAATCACACTGAGGATCTGGTTGAATTTATTCACACTGAGGATCTGGCTGAATTTAATCTCACTGAGGATCTGGCTGAAGTAAATGACACTGAGGATCTGGCTAAATTTAAACTTTCAGAGGATCTGGTTGTATTTAATCTCACTGAGGATCTGGTTGTATATAATCACACTGAGTATCTGCTTGTATTTAACCACACTGAGGGTATGGCTAAATTTAAACTTCCTGAGGATCTGGTTGAATTTATTCTCACTGAGGATCTGTTTGAATTTATTCACACTGAGGATCTAGTTGTATTTAATTACACTGAGGATCTGGCTAAATTTAAACTTTCAGAGGATCTGGTTGAATTTATTCTCACTGTGGATCTGGTTGTATTTAAGCACAATGAGCATCTGGTTGTATTTAATCACACTGAAGATCTGCCTAAATTCAAACTTCCAGAAGTTCTGGTTGTATTTAATCACACTGAGAATCTCGCTAAATTTAAACTTTCAGAGGATCTGGCTGAATTTAATCTCACTGAGGATCTGGCTGAATTTAATCACATGGAGGATCTGGTTGTATTTAAACTCTGAGCAGATCTGGTTGTATTTAATCACACTGTGGAACTGGATAAATTTAAACTTTCAGAGGATCTTGTTGAATTTATTCTCACTATGGATCTGGTTGTATTTCAGCACAATGAGCATCTGATTGTATTTAATCACACTGAAGATCTGCCTAAATTTAAACTTCCAGTAGATCTGGTTAAATTTAATCACACTGAGGATCTGGCTGAAGTTAATCACACTGAGGATCTGGTTGAATTTAAACTTTCAGAAGATCTCATTGTATTTAATCTAACTCAAGATCTGGCTAAAGTTAAACTTTCAGAGGATCTGGTTATATTTAATCTCACTGAGGATCTGGTTGAATTTATTCACACTTAGGATCTGGCTGAATTTAAACTCACTGAGGATCTGGCTGAAGTAAATGACACTGAGGATCTGGTTGAATTTAAACTTTCAGAAGATCTGGTTCTATTTAATCTCACTGAGGGTCTGGTTGTATTTAATGTCACTGAGGATCTGCTTGTATTTAATCACAATGAGGATCTGGTTGTATTTAATTTCACTGAGGATCTGGCTAAATTTAAGCTTTCAGAGGATCTGGTTGTATTTAATCACACTGAGGGTCTGGCTAAATTTAAACGTCCTGAGGATCAGGTTGAATTTATTCTCACTGAGGATCTGGTTGCATTTAATCTCACTGAGGATCTGGCTAAATTTAACCTTTCAGAGGATCTGGTTATATTTATTCTCACTGAAGATCTGCTTGTATTTAATCACACTGAGGATCTGCTTGTATTTAACCACATTGAGGGTCTGGCTAAATTTAAACGTCCAGAAGATCTGGTTGAATTTATTCTCACTGAGGATCTGGTTGTATTTAATCAGTCTGTGGATCTGGTTGAATTTATTCACACCTAGGATCTGGCTGAACTTAATCTCACTGAGGATTTGGCTGAAGTTAATGATACTGAGGATCTGGTTGAATTTAATCACACTGAGGGTCTGGCTAAAATTAAACGTCGAGAGGATCTGGTTGAATTTATTCTCACTGAGGATGTGGTTTTATTTAATCACACTGAGGAACTGGCTAAATTTAAACTTTCAGAGGATCTGGTTGAATTTATTCACACTGAGGATCTGGCTGAATTTAATCTCACTGAGGATCTGGCTGAATTTAATCTCACTGAGGATCTGGTTGTATTTAATCACACTGAGGATCTGGCTAAATTTAAACATTCAGAGGATCTGGTTATATTTGATCTGACTGAGGATCTGGTTGTATTTAATCACACTGAGGGTCTGGCTAAATATAAACTTTCAGAGGATCTGGTTGAATTTATTCACACTTAGGATCTGGCTGAATTTAATCTCACTGAGGATCTGGCTGAAGTAAATGACACTGAGGATCTGGTTGAATTTAAACTTTCAGAAGATCTGGTTCTATTTAATCTCACTGAGGGTCTGGTTGAATTTAATCACACTGAGGATCTGGTTGTATTTAATCACACTGAGGATCTGGTTGAATTTAATCACACTGAGGATCAGGCTGAATTTAATCTCACTGAGGATCTGGCTAAATTTAAACTTTCAGAGGATCCGGTTATATTTAATCTCACTGAAGATCTGGTTGTATTTAATCACACTGTGGAACTGGATAAATTTAAACTTTCAGAGGATCTTGTTGAATTTATTCTCACTATGGATCTGGTTGTATTTCAGCACAATGAGCATCTGATTGTATTTAATCACACTGAAGATCTGCCTAAATTTAAACTTCCAGTAGATCTGGTTAAATTTAATCACACTGAGGATCTGGCTGAAGTTAATCACACTGAGTATCTGGTTGAATTTAAACTTTCAGAAGATCTCATTGTATTTAATCTAACTCAACATCTGGCTAAAGTTAAACTTTCAGAGGATCTGGTTATATTTAATCTCACTGAGGATCTGGTTGAATTTATTCACACTTAGGATCTGGCTGAATTTAAACTCACTGAGGATCTGGCTGAAGTAAATGACACTGAGGATCTGGTTGAATTTAAACTTTCAGAAGATCTGGTTCTATTTAATCTCACTGAGGGTCTGGTTGTATTTAATCTCACTGAGGATCTGGTTGTATTAAAACACACTGAGGATCTGGTTGAATTTATTCACACTGAGGATCTGGTTGAATTTATTCACACTGAGGATCTGGCTGAATTTAATCTCACTGAGGATCTGGCTGAAGTAAATGACACTGAGGATCTGGTTGAATTTAAACTTTCAGAAGATCTGGTTCTATTTAATCTCACTGAGGGTCTGGTTGTATTTAATCTCACTGAGGATCTGGTTGTATTTAATCACAATGAGGATCTGGTTGTATTTAATCTCACTGAGGATCTGGCTAAATTTAAGCTTTCAGAGGATCTGGTTGTATTTAATCACACTGAGGGTCTGGCTAAATTTAAACGTCCTGAGGATCAGGTTGAATTTATTCTCACTGAGGATCTGGTTGTATTTAATCTCACTGAGGATCTGGCTAAATTTAACCTTTCAGAGGATCTGGTTATATTTATTCTCACTGAAGATCTGCTTGTATTTAATCACACTGAGGATCTGCTTGTATTTAACCACATTGAGGGTCTGGCTAAATTTAAACGTCCAGAAGATCTGGTTGAATTTATTCTCACTGAGGATCTGGTTGTATTTAATCAGTCTGTGGATCTGGTTGAATTTATTCACACCTAGGATCTGGCTGAACTTAATCTCGCTGAGGATTTGGCTGAAGTTAATGACACTGAGGATCTGGTTGAATTTAATCACACTGAGGGTCTGGCTAAAATTAAACGTCGAGAGGATCTGGTTGAATTTATTCTCACTGAGGATGTGGTTTTATTTAATCACACTTAGGAACTGGCTAAATTTAAACTTTCAGAGGATCTGGATGAATTTAAACTCACTGAGGATCTGGCTGAATTTAATCTCACTGAGGATCTGGCTGAATATAATATCACTGAGGATCTGGGTGAATTTAATCACATGGAGGATCTGGTTGTATTTAATCACACTGAGGATCTGGATAAATTTACACTTTCAGAGGATCTTGTTGAATTTATTCTCAGTGTGGATCTGGTTGTATTTCAGCACAATGAGCATCTGGTTGTATTTAATCACACTGAAGATCTGTCTAAATTTAAACTTCCAGAAGATCTGGTTAAATTTAATCACACTGAGGATCTGGCTGAAGTTAATCACACTGAGGATCTGGTTCAATTTAAACTTTCAGAAGATCTTGTTGTATTTAATCTAACTGAGGATCTGGCTAAAGTTAAACTTTCGGAGGATCTGGTTTTATTTAATCTCACGGATGATCTGGTTGTATTTAATCACACTGAGGGTCTGGCTAAATATAAACTTTCAGAGGATCTGGTTGAATTTATTCTCACTGAGGATCTGGTTGTATTTAATCACTCTGTGGATCTGGTTGAATTTATTCACACTGAGGATCTGGCTGAACTTAATCTCACTGAAGATTTGGCTGAAGTTAATGACACTGAGGATTTGGTTGAATTTACACTTTCAGAAGTTCTGGTTGTATTTAATCTCACTGAGGATCTGGCTAAATTTAAACTTTCAGAGGATCCGGTTATATTTAATCTCACTGAGGATCTGGTTGTATTTAATCACACTGAGGATCTGGCCTTATTTAAACTTACAAAGGTTCTTGTTGAATTTAATCACACTGAGGATCTGGTTGTCTTTAATCACACTGAGGGTCTGGCTAAAATTAAACGTCCAGAGCATCTGGTTGAATTTATTCTCACTGAGGATATGGTTGTATTTAATCACACTGAGGATCTGGTTGAATTTAAACTTTCAGAGGATCTGGCTGAATTTAATCTCAATGAGGATCTGGCTGAATTTAATCACATGGAGGATCTGGTTGTATTTAAACTCTCAGCGGATCTGGTTGTATTTAATCACACTGTGGTTCTGGATACATTTAAACTTTCAGAGGATCTTGTTGAATTTATTCTCACTGTGGATCTGGTTGTATTTCAGCACAATGAACATCTGGTTGTATTTAATCACACTGAAGATCTGCCTAAATTTAAACTTCCAGAAGATCTGGTTGAATTTATTCTCACTGAGGATCTGGTTGTATTTAATCACACTGAGGATCTGGCTAAATTTAAACATTCAGAGGATCTGGTTATATTTGATCTGACTGAGGATCTGGTTGTATTTAATCACACTGAGGGTCTGGCTAAATATAAACTTTCAGAGGATCTGGTTGAATTTATTCACACTTAGGATCTGGCTGAATTTAATCTCACTGAGGATCTGGCTGAAGTAAATGACACTGAGGATCTGGTTGAATTTAAACTTTCAGAAGATCTGGTTCTATTTAATCTCACTGAGGGTCTGGTTGAATTTAATCACACTGAGGATCTGGTTGTATTTAATCACACTGAGGATCTGGTTGAATTTAATCACACTGAGGATCAGGCTGAATTTAATCTCACTGAGGATCTGGCTAAATTTAAACTTTCAGAGGATCCGGTTATATTTAATCTCACTGAAGATCTGGTTGTATTTCATCACACTGAGGATCTGGCCTAATTTAAACTTACAGAGGTTTTTGTTGAATTTAATCACACTGAGGATCTGGTTATATTTAATCACACTGAGGATCTGGTTGTATTTAATCACACTGAGGGTCTGGCTAAAATTAAACGTCCAGAGGATCTGGTTGAATTTATTCTCACTGAGGATCTGGTTGTAATTATTCACACTGAGGATCTGGCTAAATTTAAACTTTCAGAGGATCTGGCTGAATTTATTCTCACTGAGAATCTAGCTGAATGAAATCTCACTGATGATCTGGCTGAATTTAATCACACTGAGGATCTGGTTGTATTTAATCACACTTTGGATCTGGATAAATTTAAACTTTCAGAGGATCTGGTTATATTTAATCTCACTGAGGATCTGGTTGTATTTAATCACACAGAGGGTCTGGCTAAATATAAACTTTCAGAGGATCTGGTTGAATTTATTCACGCTTAGGATCTGGCTGAATTTAATCTCACTGAGGATCTGGCTGAAGTAAATGACACTGAGGATCTGGTTGAATTTAAACTTTCAGAAGATCTGGTTCTATTTAATCTCACTGAGGATCTGGTTGTATTTAATCTCACTGAGGATCTGGTTGTATTTAATCACACTGAGGATCTGGTTGAATTTATTCACACTGAGGATCTGGCTGAACTTAATCTCACTGAGGATCTGGCTGAAGTAAATGACACTGAGGATCTGGCTAAATTTAAACTTTCAGAGGATCTGGTTGTATTTAATCTCACTGAGGATCTGGTTGTATATAATCACACTGAGTATCTGCTTGTATTTAACCACACTGAGGGTATGGCTAAATTTAAACTTCCAGAGGATCTGGTTGAATTTATTCTCACTGAGGATCTGTTTGAATTTATTCACACTGAGGATCTAGTTGTATTTAATTACACTGAGGATCTGGCTAAATTTAAACTTTCAGAGGATCTGGTTGAATTTATTCTCAATGTGGATCTGGTTGTATTTAAGCACAATGAGCATCTGGTTGTATTTAATCACACTGAAGATCTGCCTAAATTCAAACTTCCAGACATTCTGGTTGTATTTAATCACACTGAGAATCTCGCTAAATTTTAACTTTCAGAGGATCTGGCTGAATTTAATCTCACTGAGGATCTGGCTGAATTTAATAACATGGAGGATCTAGTTGTATTTAAACTCTGAGCAGATCTGGTTGTATTTAATCACACTGTGGAACTGGATAAATTTAAACTTTCAGAGGATCTTGTTGAATTTATTCTCACTATGGATCTGGTTGTATTTCAGCACAATGAGCATCTGATTGTATTTAATCACACTGAAGATCTGCCTAAATTTAAACTTCCAGTAGATCTGGTTAAATTTAATCACACTGAGGATCTGGCTGAAGTTAATCACACTGAGGGTCTGGCTAAAATTAAACGTCCAGAGGATCTGGTTGAATTTATTCTCACTGAGAATCTGGCTGAATATAATCTCACTGAGGATCTGGCTGAATTTAACCACATGGAGGATCTGGTTGTATTAAAACTCTCAGACGATCTGGTTGTATTTAATCACACTGAGGATCTGGATAAATTTACATTTTCAGAGGATCTTGTTGAATTTATTCTCACTGTGGATCTGGTTGTATTTCAGCACAATGAGCATCTGGTTGTATTTAATCACACTGAAGATCTGCCTAAATTTAAACTTCCAGAAGATCTGGTTAAATTTAATCACACTGAGGATCTGGTTCAATTTAAACTTTCAGAAGATCTTGTTGTATTTAATCTAACTGAGGATCTGGCTAAAGTTAAACTTTCGGAGGATCTGGTCTTATTTAATCTCACGGAGGATCTGGTTGTATTTAATCACACTGAGGGTCTGGCTAAATATAAACTTTCAGAGGATCTGGTTGAATTTATTCTCACTGAGGATCTGGTTGTATTTAATCACTCTGTGGATCTGGTTGAATTTATTCACACTGAGGATCTGGCTGAACTTAATCTCACTGAGGATTTGGCTGAAGTTAATGACACTGAGGATCTGGTTGAATTTAAACTTTCAGAAGTTCTGGTTGTATTTAATCTCACTGAAGAACTGGTTGTATTTAATCACACTGAGGATCTGGCCTAATTTAAACTTACAGAGGTTCTTGTTGAATTTAATCTCACTGAGGATCTGGTTGTATTACAGCACAATGAGCATCTGGTTGTATTTAATCACACTGAAGATCTGCCTAAATTTAAACTTTCAGAGGATCTGGTTGTATTTAATCACACAGAGGGTCTGGCTAAATATAAACTTTCAGAGGATCTGGTTGAATTTAAACTTTCAGAAGATCTGGTTCTATTTAATCTCACTGAGGATCTGGTTGTATTTTATCTCACTGAGGATCTGGTTGTATTTAATCACACTGAGGATCTGGTTGAATTTATTCACACTGAGGATCTGGCTGAATTTAATCTCACTGAGGATCTGGCTGAAGTAAATGACACTGAGGATCTGGCTAAATTTAAACTTTCAGAGGATCTGGTTGTATTTAATCTCACTGAGGATCTGGTTGTATATAATCACACTGAGTATCTGCTTGTATTTAACCACACTGAGGGTATGGCTAAATTTAAACTTCCTGAGGATCTGGTTGAATTTATTCTCACTGAGGATCTGTTTGAATTTATTCACACTGAGGATCTAGTTGTATTTAATTACACTGAGGATCTGGCTAAATTTAAACTTTCAGAGGATCTGGTTGAATTTATTCTCACTGTGGATCTGGTTGTATTTAAGCACAATGAGCATCTGGTTGTATTTAATCACACTGAAGATCTGCCTAAATTCAAACTTCCAGAAGTTCTGGTTGTATTTAATCACACTGAGAATCTCGCTAAATTTAAACTTTCAGAGGATCTGGCTGAATTTAATCTCACTGAGGATCTGGCTGAATTTAATCACATGGAGGATCTGGTTGTATTTAAACTCTGAGCAGATCTGGTTGTATTTAATCACACTGTGGAACTGGATAAATTTAAACTTTCAGAGGATCTTGTTGAATTTATTCTCACTATGGATCTGGTTGTATTTCAGCACAATGAGCATCTGATTGTATTTAATCACACTGAAGATCTGCCTAAATTTAAACTTCCAGTAGATCTGGTTAAATTTAATCACACTGAGGATCTGGCTGAAGTTAATCACACTGAGGATCTGGTTGAATTTAAACTTTCAGAAGATCTCATTGTATTTAATCTAACTCAAGATCTGGCTAAAGTTAAACTTTCAGAGGATCTGGTTATATTTAATCTCACTGAGGATCTGGTTGAATTTATTCACACTTAGGATCTGGCTGAATTTAAACTCACTGAGGATCTGGCTGAAGTAAATGACACTGAGGATCTGGTTGAATTTAAACTTTCAGAAGATCTGGTTCTATTTAATCTCACTGAGGGTCTGGTTGTATTTAATGTCACTGAGGATCTGCTTGTATTTAATCACAATGAGGATCTGGTTGTATTTAATTTCACTGAGGATCTGGCTAAATTTAAGCTTTCAGAGGATCTGGTTGTATTTAATCACACTGAGGGTCTGGCTAAATTTAAACGTCCTGAGGATCAGGTTGAATTTATTCTCACTGAGGATCTGGTTGCATTTAATCTCACTGAGGATCTGGCTAAATTTAACCTTTCAGAGGATCTGGTTATATTTATTCTCACTGAAGATCTGCTTGTATTTAATCACACTGAGGATCTGCTTGTATTTAACCACATTGAGGGTCTGGCTAAATTTAAACGTCCAGAAGATCTGGTTGAATTTATTCTCACTGAGGATCTGGTTGTATTTAATCAGTCTGTGGATCTGGTTGAATTTATTCACACCTAGGATCTGGCTGAACTTAATCTCACTGAGGATTTGGCTGAAGTTAATGATACTGAGGATCTGGTTGAATTTAATCACACTGAGGGTCTGGCTAAAATTAAACGTCGAGAGGATCTGGTTGAATTTATTCTCACTGAGGATGTGGTTTTATTTAATCACACTGAGGAACTGGCTAAATTTAAACTTTCAGAGGATCTGGATGAATTTAAACTCACTGAGCATCTGGCTGAATTTAATCTCACTGAGGATCTGGCTGAATATAATCTCACTGAGGATCTGGGTGAATTTAATCACATGGAGGATCTGGTTGTATTTAATCACACTGAGGATCTGGATAAATTTACACTTTCAGAGGATCTTGTTGAATTAATTCTCACTGTGGATCTGGTTGTATTTCAGCACAATGAGCATCTGGTTGTATTTAATCACACTGAAGATCTGTCTAAATTTAAACTTCCAGAAGATCTGGTTAAATTTAATCACACTGAGGATCTGGCTGAAGTTAATCACACTGAGGATCTGGTTCAATTTAAACTTTCAGAAGATCTTGTTGTATTTAATCTAACTGAGGATCTGGCTAAAGTTAAACTTTCGGAGGATCTGGTTTTATTTAATCTCACGGATGATCTGGTTGTATTTAATCACACTGAGGGTCTGGCTAAATATAAACTTTCAGAGGATCTGGTTGAATTTATTCTCACTGAGGATCTGGTTGTATTTAATCACTCTGTGGATCTGGTTGAATTTATTCACACTGAGGATCTGGCCTTATTTAAACTTACAAAGGTTCTTGTTGAATTTAATCACACTGAGGATCTGGTTGTATTTAATCACACTGAGGATCTGGTTGAATTTAAACTTTCAGAGGATCTGGCTGAATTTAATCTCAATGAGGATCTGGCTGAATTTAATCACATGGAGGATCTGGTTGTATTTAAACTCTCAGCGGATCTGGTTGTATTTAATCACACTGTGGTTCTGGATACATTTAAACTTTCAGAGGATCTTGTTGAATTTATTCTCACTGTGGATCTGGTTGTATTTCAGCACAATGAACATCTGGTTGTATTTAATCACACTGAAGATCTGCCTAAATTTAAACTTCCAGAAGATCTGGTTGAATTTATTCTCACTGAGGATCTGGTTGTATTTAATCACACTGAGGATCTGGCTAAATTTAAACTTTCAGAGGATCTGGTTATATTTGATCTGACTGAGGATCTGGTTGTATTTAATCACACTGAGGGTCTGGCTAAATATAAACTTTCAGAGGATCTGGTTGAATTTATTCACACTTAGGATCTGGCTGAATTTAATCTCACTGAGGATCTGGCTGAAGTAAATGACACTGAGGATCTGGTTGAATTTAAACTTTCAGAAGATCTGGTTCTATTTAATCTCACTGAGGGTCTGGTTGAATTTAATCACACTGAGGATCTGGTTGAATTTAATCACACTGAGGATCAGGCTGAATTTAATCTCACTGAGGATCTGGCTAAATTTAAACTTTCAGAGGATCCGGTTATATTTAATCTCACTGAAGATCTGGTTGTATTTCATCACACTGAGGATCTGGCCTAATTTAAACTTACAGAGGTTTTTGTTGAATTTAATCACACTGAGGATCTGGTTATATTTAATCACACTGTGGATCTGGTTGTATTTAATCACACTGAGGGTCTGGCTAAAATTAAACGTCCAGAGGATCTGGTTGAATTTATTCTCACTGAGGATCTGGTTGTAATTATTCACACTGAGGATCTGGCTAAATTTAAACTTTTAGAGGATCTGGCTGAATTTATTCTCACTGAGAATCTAGCTGAATAAAATCTCACTGAGGATCTGGCTGAATTTAATCACACTGAGGATCTGGTTGTATTTAATCACACTGTGGATCTGGATAAATTTAAACTTTCAGAGGATCTGGTTATATTTAATCTCACTGAGGATCTGGTTGTATTTAATCACACAGAGGGTCTGGCTAAATATAAACTTTCAGAGGATCTGGTTGAATTTATTCACGCTTAGGATCTGGCTGAATTTAATCTCACTGAGGATCTGGCTGAAGTAAATGACACTGAGGATCTGGTTGAATTTAAACTTTCAGAAGATCTGGTTCTATTTAATCTCACTGAGGATCTGGTTGTATTTAATCTCACTGAGGATCTGGTTGTATTTAATCACACTGAGGATCTGGTTGAATTTATTCACACTGAGGATCTGGCTGAATTTAATCTCACTGAGGATCTGGCTGAAGTAAATGACACTGAGGATCTGGCTAAATTTAAACTTTCAGAGGATCTGGTTGTATTTAATCTCACTGAGGATCTGGTTGTATATAATCACACTGAGTATCTGCTTGTATTTAACCACACTGAGGGTATGGCTAAATTTAAACTTCCAGAGGATCTGGTTGAATTTATTCTCACTGAGGATCTGTTTGAATTTATTCACACTGAGGATCTAGTTGTATTTAATTACACTGAGGATCTGGCTAAATTTAAACTTTCAGAGGATCTGGTTGAATTTATTCTCAATGTGGATCTGATAGATAGATAGATAGATACTTTATTCATCCCCATGGGGAAATTCAACATTTTTTCCAATGTCCCATACACTTGTTGTACATACAATACTTAACTCAGTAATAATATGATATGCATCTAAATCACTAACTCAAAAAGCATTAATAATAGCTTTAAAAAAAAAAAGTTCTTAAGTCCTGGCAGTTGAATTGTAAAGCCTAATGGCATTGGGGATTATTGACCTCTTCATCCTGTCTGAGGAGCATTGCATCGACAGTAACCTGTCGCTGAAACTGCTTCTCTGTCTCTGGATGGTGCTATGTAGAGGATGTTCAGGGTTTTCCATAATCTGGTTGTATTTAAGCACAATGAGCATCTGGTTGTATTTAATCACACTGAAGATCTGCCTAAATTCAAACTTCCAGAAGTTCTGGTTGTATTTAATCACACTGAGAATCTCGCTAAATTTAAACTTTCAGAGGATCTGGCTGAATTTAATCTCACTGAGGATCTGGCTGAATTTAATCACATGGAGGATCTGGTTGTATTTAAACTCTGAGCAGATCTGGTTGTATTTAATCACACTGTGGAACTGGATAAATTTAAACTTTCAGAGGATCTTGTTGAATTTATTCTCACTATGGATCTGGTTGTATTTCAGCACAATGAGCATCTGGTTGTATTTAATCACACTGAAGATCTGCCTAAATTTAAACTTCCAGTAGATCTGGTTAAATTTAATCACACTGAGGATCTGGCTGAAGTTAATCACACTGAGGATCTGGTTGAATTTAAACTTTCAGAAGATCTCATTGTATTTAATCTAACTCAGGATCTGGCTAAAGTTAAACTTTCAGAGGATCTGGTTATATTTAATCTCACTGAGGGTCTGGTTGAATTTAATCACACTTAGGATCTGGCTGAATTTAATCTCACTGAGGATCTGGTTGTATTAAAACACACTGAGGATCTTTTTGTATTAAAACACACTGAGGATCTGGTTGAATTTATTCACACTGAGGATCTGGCTGAATTTAATCTCACTGAGGATCTGGTTGAATTTAAACTTTCAGAAGATCTGGTTCTATTTAATCTCACTGAGGGTCTGGTTGTATTTAATCTCACTGAGGATCTGGTTGTATTTAATCACACTGAGGATCTGGCTGAATTTAATCTCACTGAGGATCTGGTTGAATTTAAACTTTCAGAGGATCTGGTTGTATTTAATCTCACTGAGGATATGGCTAAATTTAAACTTTCAGAGGATCCGGTTATATTTAATCTCACTGAAGATCTGTTTCTGTTTAATCACACTGATGATCTGGCTAAATTTAAGCTTTCAGAGGATCTGGTTGTATTTAATCACACTGAGGGTCTGGCTAAATTTAAACGTCCTGAGTATCAGGTTGAATTTATTCTCACTGAGGATCTGGTTGTATTTAATCACACTGAGGATCTGGCTGAATTTAATCTCACTGAGGATCTGGCTGAATATAATCTCACTGAGGATCTGGCTGAATTTAATCACATGGAGGATCTGGTTGTATTTAAACTCTCAGACGATCTGGTTGTATTTAATCACACTGAGGATCTGGATAAATTTACATTTTCAGAGGATCTTGTTGAATTTATTCTCACTGTGGATCTGGTTGTATTTCAGCACAATGAGCATCTGGTTGTATTTAATCACACTGAAGATCTGCCTAAATTTAAACTTCCAGAAGATCTGGTTAAATTTAATCACACTGATGATCTGGCTGAAGTTAATCACACTGAGGATCTGGATGAACTTAATCTCACTGAGGATTTGGCTGAAGTTAATGACACTGAGGATCTGGTTGAATTTAAACTTTCAGAAGTTCTGGTTGTATTTAATCTCACTGAAGAACTGGTTGTATTTAATCACACTGAGGATCTGGCCTAATTTAAACTTACAGATGTTCTTGTTGAATTTAATCACACTGAGGATCTGGTTGTATTTAATCACACTGAAGGTCTGGCTAAAATTAAACGTCCAGAGGATCTGGTTGAATTTATTCTCACTGAGGATCTGGTTATATTTAATCACACTGAGGATCTGGCTAAATTTAAACTTTCAGAGGATCTGGTTATATTTAATCTGACTGAGGATCTGGTTGTATTTAATCACACTGAGGGTCTGGCTAAATATAAACTTTCAGAGGATCTGGTTGAATTTATTCACACTTAGGATCTGGTTGAATTTATTCACACTTAGGATCTGGCTGAATTTAATCTCACTGAGGATCTGGCTGAAGTAAATGACACAGAGGATCTGGTTGAATTTAAACTTTCAGAAGATCTGGTTGTATTTAATCTCACTGAGGATCAGGCTGAATTTAAACTCACTGAGGATCTGGCTAAATTTAAACTTTCAGAGGATCCGGTTATATTTAATCTCACTGAAGATCTGGTTGTATTTCATCACACTGAGGATCTGGCCTAATTTAAACTTACAGAGGTTCTTGTTGAATTTAATCACACTGAGGATCTGGTTGTATTTAATCACACTGAAGGTCTGGCTAAAATTAAACGTCCAGAGGATCTGGTTGAATTTATTCTCACTGAGGATCTGGTTGTAGTTATTCACACTGAGGATCTGGCTAAATTTAAACTTTCAGAGGATCTGGCTGAATTTATTCTCACTGAGAATCTGGCTGAATATAATCTTACTGAGGATCTGGCTGAATTTAATCACATGGAGGATCTGGTTGTATTTAAACTCTCAGCGGATCTGGTTGTATTTAATCAAACTGTGGATCTGGATAAATTTAAACTTTCAGAGGATCTTGTTGAATTTATTCTCACTGTGGATCTGGTTGTATTTCAGCACAATGAGCATCTGGTTGTATTTAATCACACTGAAGATCTGCCTAAATTTAAACTTTCAGAGGATCTGGTTATATTTAATCTCACTGAGGATCTGGTTGTATTTAATCACACAGAGGGTCTGGCTAAATATAAAATTTCAGAGGATCTGGTTGAATTTATTCACGCTTAGGATCTGGCTGAATTTAATCTCACTGAGGATCTGGCTGAAGTAAATGACACAGAGGATCTGGTTGAATTTAAACTTTCAGAAGATCTGGTTCTATTTAATCACACTGAGGATCTGGTTGTATTTAATCTCACTGAGGATCTGGTTGTATTTAATCACACTGAGGATCTGGTTGAATTTATTCACACTGAGGATCTGGCTGAATTTAATCTCACTGAGGATCTGGCTGAAGTAAATGATACTGAGGATCTGGCTAAATTTAAACTTTCAGAGGATCTGGTTGTATTTAATCTCACTGAGGATCTGGTTGTATATAATCACACTGAGTATCGGCTTGTATTTAACCACACTGAGGGTATGGCTAAATTTAAACTTCCAGAGGATCTGGTTGAATTTATTCTCACTGAGGATCTGTTTGAATTTATTCACACCGAGGATCTAGTTGTATTTAATTACACTGAGGATCTGGCTAAATTTAAACTTTCAGAGGATCTGGTTGAATTTATTCTCACTGTGGATCTGGTTGTATTTAAGCACAATGAGCATCTGGTTGTATTTAATCACACTGAAGATCTGCCTAAATTCAAACTTCCAGAAGTTCTGGTTGTATTTAATCACACTGAGAATCTCGCTAAATTTAAACTTTCAGAGGATCTGGCTGAATTTAATCTCACTGAGGATCTGGCTGAATTTAATCACATGGAGGATCTGGTTGTATTTAAACTCTGAGCAGATCTGGTTGTATTTAATCACACTGTGGAACTGGATGAATTTAAACTTTCAGAGGATCTTGTTGAATTTATTCTCACTATGGATCTGGTTGTATTTCAGCACAATGAGCATCTGATTGTATTTAATCACACTGAAGATCTGCCTAAATTTAAACTTCCAGTAGATCTGGTTAAATTTAATCACACTGAGGATCTGGCTGAAGTTAATCACACTGAGGATCTGGTTGAATTTAAACTTTCAGAAGATCTCATTGTATTTAATCTAACTCAAGATCTGGCTTAAGTTAAACTTTCAGAGGATCTGGTTATATTTAATCTCACTGAGGATCTGGTTGAATTTATTCACACTTAGGATCTGGCTGAATTTAAACTCACTGAGGATCTGGCTGAAGTAAATGACACTGAGGATCTGGTTGAATTTAAACTTTCAGAAGATCTGGTTCTATTTAATCTCACTGAGGGTCTGGTTGTATTTAATCACTGAGGATCTGGTTGTATTAAAACACACTGAGGATCTGGTTGAATTTATTCACACTGAGGATCTGGTTGAATTTATTCACTGAGGATCTGGCTGAATTTAATCTCACTGAGGATCTGGCTGAAGTAAATGACACTGAGGATCTGGTTGTATTTAATCACAATGAGGATCTGGTTGTATTTAATCTCACTGAGGATCTGGCTAAATTTAAGCTTTCAGAGGATCTGGTTGTATTTAATCACACTGAGGGTCTGGCTAAATTTAAACGTCCTGAGGATCAGGTTGAATTTATTCTCACTGAGGATCTGGTTGTATTTAATCTCACTGAGGATCTGGCTAAATTTAACCTTTCAGAGGATCTGGTTATATTTATTCTCACTGAAGATCTGCTTGTATTTAATCACACTGAGGATCTGCTTGTATTTAACCACATTGAGGGTCTGGCTAAATTTAAACGTCCAGAAGATCTGGTTGAATTTATTCTCACTGAGGATCTGGTTGTATTTAATCAGTCTGTGGATCTGGTTGAATTTATTCACACCTAGGATCTGGCTGAACTTAATCTCACTGAGGATTTGGCTGAAGTTAATGATACTGAGGATCTGGTTGAATTTAATCACACTGAGGGTCTGGCTAAAATTAAACGTCGAGAGGATCTGGTTGAATTTATTCTCACTGAGGATGTGGTTTTATTTAATCACACTGAGGAACTGGCTAAATTTAAACTTTCAGAGGATCTGGATGAATTTAAACTCACTGAGCATCTGGCTGAATTTAATCTCACTGAGGATCTGGCTGAATATAATCTCACTGAGGATCTGGGTGAATTTAATCACATGGAGGATCTGGTTGTATTTAATCACACTGAGGATCTGGATAAATTTACACTTTCAGAGGATCTTGTTGAATTAATTCTCACTGTGGATCTGGTTGTATTTCAGCACAATGAGCATCTGGTTATATTTAATCACACTGAAGATCTGTCTAAATTTAAACTTCCAGAAGATCTGGTTAAATTTAATCACACTGAGGATCTGGCTGAAGTTAATCACACTGAGGATCTGGTTCAATTTAAACTTTCAGAAGATCTTGTTGTATTTAATCTAACTGAGGATCTGGCTAAAGTTAAACTTTCGGAGGATCTGGTTTTATTTAATCTCACGGATGATCTGGTTGTATTTAATCACACTGAGGGTCTGGCTAAATATAAACTTTCAGAGGATCTGTTTGAATTTATTCTCACTGAGGATCTGGTTGTATTTAATCACTCTGTGGATCTGGTTGAATTTATTCACACTGAGGATCTGGCTGAACTTAATCTCACTGAAGATTTGGCTGAAGTTAATGACACTGAGGATCTGGTTGAATTTACACTTTCAGAAGTTCTGGTTGTATTTAATCTCACTGAGGATCTGGCTAAATTTAAACTTTCAGAGGATCCGGTTATATTTAATCTCACTGAGGATCTGGTTGTATTTAATCACACTGAGGATCTGGCCTTATTTAAACTTACAAAGGTTCTTGTTGAATTTAATCACACTGAGGATCTGGTTGTCTTTAATCACACTGATGGTCTGGCTAAAATTAAACGTCCAGAGCATCTGGTTGAATTTATTCTCACTGAGGATATGGTTGTATTTAATCACACTGATGATCTGGTTGAATTTAAACTTTCAGAGGATCTGGCTGAATTTAATCTCAATGAGGATCTGGCTGAATTTAATCACATGGAGGATCTGGTTGTATTTAAACTCTCAGCGGATCTGGTTGTATTTAATCACACTGTGGTTCTGGATACATTTAAACTTTCAGAGGATCTTGTTGAATTTATTCTCTCTGTGGATCTGGTTGTATTTCAGCACAATGAACATCTGGTTGTATTTAATCACACTGAAGATCTGCCTAAATTTAAACTTCCAGAAGATCTGGTTGAATTTATTCTCACTGAGGATCTGGTTGTATTTAATCACACTGAGGATCTGGCTAAATTTAAACTTTCAGAGGATCTGGTTATATTTGATCTGACTGAGGATCTGGTTGTATTTAATCACACTGAGGGTCTGGCTAAATATAAACTTTCAGAGGATCTGGTTGAATTTATTCACACTTAGGATCTGGCTGAATTTAATCTCACTGAGGATCTGGCTGAAGTAAATGACACTGAGGATCTGGTTGAATTTAAACTTTCAGAAGATCTGGTTCTATTTAATCTCACTGAGGGTCTGGTTGAATTTAATCACACTGAGGATCTGGTTGTATTTAATCACACTGAGGATCTGGTTGAATTTAATCACACTGAGGATCAGGCTGAATTTAATCTCACTGAGGATCTGGCTAAATTTAAACTTTCAGAGGATCCGGTTATATTTAATCTCACTGAAGATCTGGTTGTATTTCATCACACTGAGGATCTGGCCTAATTTAAACTTACAGAGGTTTTTGTTGAATTTAATCACACTGAGGATCTGGTTATATTTAATCACACTGAGGATCTGGTTGTATTTAATCACACTGAGGGTCTGGCTAAAATTAAACGTCCAGAGGATCTGGTTGAATTTATTCTCACTGAGGATCTGGTTGTAATTATTCACACTGAGGATCTGGCTAAATTTAAACTTTTAGAGGATCTGGCTGAATTTATTCTCACTGAGAATCTAGCTGAATAAAATCTCACTGAGGATCTGGCTGAATTTAATCACACTGAGGATCTGGTTGAATTTAATCACACTGTGGATCTGGATAAATTTAAACTTTCAGAGGATCTGGTTATATTTAATCTCACTGAGGATCTGGTTGTATTTAATCACACAGAGGGTCTGGCTAAATATAAACTTTCAGAGGATCTGGTTGAATTTATTCACGCTTAGGATCTGGCTGAATTTAATCTCACTGAGGATCTGGCTGAAGTAAATGACACTGAGGATCTGGTTGAATTTAAACTTTCAGAAGATCTGGTTCTATTTAATCTCACTGAGGATCTGGTTGTATTTAATCTCACTGAGGATCTGGTTGTATTTAATCACACTGAGGATCTGGTTGAATTTATTCACACTGAGGATCTGGCTGAATTTAATCTCACTGAGGACCTGGCTGAAGTAAATGACACTGAGGATCTGGCTAAATTTAAACTTTCAGAGGATCTGGTTGTATTTAATCTCACTGAGGATCTGGTTGTATATAATCACACTGAGTATCTGCTTGTATTTAACCACACTGAGAGTTTGGCTAAATTTAAACTTCCAGAGGATCTGGTTGAATTTATTCTCACTGAGGATCTGTTTGAATTTATTCACACTGAGGATCTAGTTGTATTTAATTACACTGAGGATCTGGCTAAATTTAAACTTTCAGAGGATCTGGTTGAATTTATTCTCAATGTGGATCTGATAGATAGATAGATAGATACTTTATTCATCCCCATGGGGAAATTCAACATTTTTTCCAATGTCCCATACACTTGTTGTACATACAATACTTAACTCAGTAATAATATGATATGCATCTAAATCACTAACTCAAAAAGCATTAATAATAGCTTTAAAAAAAAAAGTTCTTAAGTCCTGGCAGTTGAATTGTAAAGCCTAATGGCATTGGGGAGTATTGACCTCTTCATCCTGTCTGAGGAGCATTGCATCGACAGTAACCTGTCGCTGAAACTGCTTCTCTGTCTCTGGATGGTGCTATGTAGAGGATGTTCAGGGTTTTCCATAATCTGGTTGTATTTAAGCACAATGAGCATCTGGTTGTATTTAATCACACTGAAGATCTGCCTAAATTCAAACTTCCAGAAGTTCTGGTTGTATTTAATCACACTGAGAATCTCGCTAAATTTAAACTTTCAGAGGATCTGGCTGAATTTAATCTCACTGAGGATCTGGCTGAATTTAATCACATGGAGGATCTGGTTGTATTTAAACTCTGAGCAGATCTGGTTGTATTTAATCACACTGTGGAACTGGATAAATTTAAACTTTCAGAGGATCTTGTTGAATTTATTCTCACTATGGATCTGGTTGTATTTCAGCACAATGAGCATCTGATTGTATTTAATCACACTGAAGATCTGCCTAAATTTAAACTTCCAGTAGATCTGGTTAAATTTAATCACACTGAGGATCTGGCTGAAGTTAATCACACTGTTAATCTGGCTGAATTTAAACTTTCAGAAGATCTGGTTATATTTAATCTCACTGAGGATCTGGTTGAATTTATTCACACTTAGGATCTGGCTGAATTTAATCTCACTGAGGATCTGGTTGTATTAAAACACACTGAGGATCTGGTTGAATTTATTCACACTGAGGATCTGGCTGAATTTAATCTCACTGAGGATCTGGCTGAAGTAAATGACACTGAGGATCTGGTTGAATTTAAACTTTCAGAAGATCTGGTTCTATTTAATCTCACTGAGGGTCTGGTTGTATTTAATCTCACTGAGGATCTGGTTGTATTTAATCACACTGAGGATCTGGCTGAATTTAATCTCACTGAGGATCTGGTTGAATTTAAACTTTCAGAGGATCTGGTTGTATTTAATCTCACTGAGGATATGGCTAAATTTAAACTTTCAGAGGATCCGGTTATATTTAATCTCACTGAAGATCTGTTTCTGTTTAATCACACTGATGATCTGGCTAAATTTAAGCTTTCAGAGGATCTGGTTGTATTTAATCACACTGAGGGTCTGGCTAAATTTAAACGTCCTGAGGATCAGGTTGAATTTATTCTCACTGAGGATCTGCTTGTATTTAATCACACTGAGGATCTGGCTAAATTTAACCTTTCAGAGGATCTGGCTGAATATAATCTCACTGAGGATCTGGCTGAATTTAATCACATGGAGGATCTGTTTGTATTTAAACTCTCAGACGATCTGGTTGTATTTAATCACACTGAGGATCTGGATAAATTTACACTTTCAGAGGATCTTGTTGAATTTATTCTCACTGTGGATCTGGTTGTATTTCAGCACAAAGAGCATCTGGTTGTATTTAATCACACTGAAGATCTGCCTAAATTTAAACTTCCAGAAGATCTGGTTAAATTTAATCACACTGAGGATCTGGCTGAAGTTAATCACACTGAGGATCTGGCTGAACTTAATCTCACTGAGGATTTGGCTGAAGTTAATGACACTGAGGATCTGGTTGAATTTAAACTTTCAGAAGTTCTGGTTGTATTTAATCTCACTGAAAAACTGGTTGTATTTAATCACACTGAGGATCTGGCCTAATTTAAACTTACAGATGTTCTTGTTGAATTTAATCACACTGAGGATCTGGTTGTATTTAATCACACTGAAGGTCTGGCTAAAATTAAACGTCCAGAGGATCTGGTTGAATTTATTCTCACTGAGGATCTGGCTGAAGTAAATGACACTGAGGATCTGGTTGAATTTAAACTTTCAGAAGATCTGGTTCTATTTAATCTCACTGAGGGTCTGGTTGAATTTAATCACACTGAGGATCTGGTTGTATTTAATCACACTGAGGATCTGGTTGAATTTAATCACACTGAGGATCAGGCTGAATTTAATCTCACTGAGGATCTGGCTAAATTTAAACTTTCAGAGGATCCGGTTATATTTAATCTCACTGAAGATCTGGTTGTATTTCATCACACTGAGGATCTGGCCTAATTTAAACTTACAGAGGTTTTTGTTGAATTTAATCACACTGAGGATCTGGTTATATTTAATCACACTGAGGATCTGGTTGTATTTAATCACACTGAGGGTCTGGCTAAAATTAAACGTCCAGAGGATCTGGTTGAATTTATTCTCACTGAGGATCTGGTTGTAATTATTCACACTGAGGATCTGGCTAAATTTAAACTTTTAGAGGATCTGGCTGAATTTATTCTCACTGAGAATCTAGCTGAATAAAATCTCACTGAGGATCTGGCTGAATTTAATCACACTGAGGATCTGGTTGAATTTAATCACACTGTGGATCTGGATAAATTTAAACTTTCAGAGGATCTGGTTATATTTAATCTCACTGATTATCTGGTTGTATTTAATCACACAGAGGGTCTGGCTAAATATAAACTTTCAGAGGATCTGGTTGAATTTATTCACGCTTAGGATCTGGCTGAATTTAATCTCACTGAGGATCTGGCTGAAGTAAATGACACTGAGGATCTGGTTGAATTTAAACTTTCAGAAGATCTGGTTCTATTTAATCTCACTGAGGATCTGGTTGTATTTAATCTCACTGAGGATCTGGTTGTATTTAATCACACTGAGGATCTGGTTGAATTTATTCACACTGAGGATCTGGCTGAATTTAATCTCACTGAGGATCTGGCTGAAGTAAATGACACTGAGGATCTGGCTAAATTTAAACTTTCAGAGGATCTGGTTGTATTTAATCTCACTGAGGATCTGGTTGTATATAATCACACTGAGTATCTGCTTGTATTTAACCACACTGAGGGTATGGCTAAATTTAAACTTCCAGAGGATCTGGTTGAATTTATTCTCACTGAGGATCTGTTTGAATTTATTCACACTGAGGATCTAGTTGTATTTAATTACACTGAGGATCTGGCTAAATTTAAACTTTCAGAGGATCTGGTTGAATTTATTCTCAATGTGGATCTGATAGATAGATAGATAGATACTTTATTCATCCCCATGGGGAAATTCAACATTTTTTCCAATGTCCCATACACTTGTTGTACATACAATACTTAACTCAGTAATAATATGATATGCATCTAAATCACTAACTCAAAAAGCATTAATAATAGCTTTAAAAAAAAAAGTTCTTAAGTCCTGGCAGTTGAATTGTAAAGCCTAATGGCATTGGGGAGTATTGACCTCTTCATCCTGTCTGAGGAGCATTGCATCGACAGTAACCTGTCGCTGAAACTGCTTCTCTGTCTCTGGATGGTGCTATGTAGAGGATGTTCAGGGTTTTCCATAATCTGGTTGTATTTAAGCACAATGAGCATCTGGTTGTATTTAATCACACTGAAGATCTGCCTAAATTCAAACTTCCAGAAGTTCTGGTTGTATTTAATCACACTGAGAATCTCGCTAAATTTAAACTTTCAGAGGATCTGGCTGAATTTAATCTCACTGAGGATCTGGCTGAATTTAATCACATGGAGGATCTGGTTGTATTTAAACTCTGAGCAGATCTGGTTGTATTTAATCACACTGTGGAACTGGATAAATTTAAACTTTCAGAGGATCTTGTTGAATTTATTCTCACTATGGATCTGGTTGTATTTCAGCACAATGAGCATCTGGTTGTATTTAATCACACTGAGGGTCTGGCTGAAGTAAATGACACTGAGGATCTGGCTAAATTTAAACTTTCAGAGGATCTGGTTATATTTAATCTCACTGAAGATCTGGTTGTATTTAATCACACTGAGGATCTGGATAAATTTAAACTTTCAGAGGATATGGTTATATTAAATCTCACTAAAGATCTGATTGTATTTAACCACACTGTGGATCCAGCTGAATTTGAACTTTCAGAAGATCTGGTTGTATTTAATCTCAATGAGGATCTGGCTAAATTTAAATTTCAGAGCATCTGGCTAAATTTAAACTTTCAGAGAATCTGGTTATATTTCATCTCACTGAAGATCTGGTTGTATTTAATCACACTGAGGATCTGGCTAAATTTAAATTTCAGAGCATCTGGCTATATTTAAACTTTCAGAGAATCTGGTTATATTTCATCTCACTGAAGATCTGGTTGTATTTAATCACACTGAGGATCTGGCTAAATTTAAACTTTCAGAGCATCTGGTTGAATTTATTCTCACTGTGGATCTGGTTGTATTTAAGCACAATGAGCATCTGGTTGTATTTAATCACACTGAAGATCTGCGTAAATTTAAACTTCCAGAAGATCTCGTTGAATTTAATCACACTGAGGGTCTGGCTAAATTTAAACTTTCAGAGGATCTGGTTATATTTAATCTCACTGAAGATCTGGTTGTATTTAATCACACTGAGGATCTGCTTGTATTTAACCACACTGAGGGTATGGCTAAATTTAAACTTCCAGAGGATCTGGTTGAATTTATTCTCACTGCGGATCTGGTTGTATTTAATCACACTGAGGATCTGGCTAAATTTAAACTTTCAGATGATCTGGTTGAATTTATTCTCACTGTTGATCTGGTTGTATTTAAGCACAATGAGCATCTGGTTGAATTTAATCACACTGATGATCTGGCTGAAGTTAATCACACTGAGGATCTGGTTGAATTTAAACACTCAGTGGATCTGGCTGAAGTTAATGACACTGAGGATCTGGTTGAATTTAAACTTTCAGAAGATCTGGTTATATTAAATCTCACTAAAGATCTGATTGTATTTAACCACACTGTGGATCTGGCTGAATTTAAGCACAATGAGCATCTGGTTGTATTTAATCACACTGAAGATCTGCGTAAATTTAAAATTCCAGAGGATCCGGTTATATTTAATCTCACTGAAGATCTGGTTGTATTTCATCACACTGAGGATCTGGCCTAATTTAAACTTACAGAGGTTTTTGTTGAATTTAATCACACTGAGGATCTGGTTATATTTAATCACACTGAGGATCTGGTTGTATTTAATCACACTGAGGGTCTGGCTAAAATTAAACGTCCAGAGGATCTGGTTGAATTTATTCTCACTGAGGATCTGGTTGTAATTATTCACACTGAGGATCTGGCTAAATTTAAACTTTTAGAGGATCTGGCTGAATTTATTCTCACTGAGAATCTAGCTGAATAAAATCTCACTGAGGATCTGGCTGAATTTAATCACACTGAGGATCTGGTTGAATTTAATCACACTGTGGATCTGGATAAATTTAAACTTTCAGAGGATCTGGTTATATTTAATCTCACTGATTATCTGGTTGTATTTAATCACACAGAGGGTCTGGCTAAATATAAACTTTCAGAGGATCTGGTTGAATTTATTCACGCTTAGGATCTGGCTGAATTTAATCTCACTGAGGATCTGGCTGAAGTAAATGACACTGAGGATGTGGTTGAATTTAAACTTTCAGAAGATCTGGTTCTATTTAATCTCACTGAGGATCTGGTTGTATTTAATCTCACTGAGGATCTGGTTGTATTTAATCACACTGAGGATCTGGTTGAATTTATTCACACTGAGGATCTGGCTGAATTTAATCTCACTGAGGATCTGGCTGAAGTAAATGACACTGAGGATCTGGCTAAATTTAAACTTTCAGAGGATCTGGTTGTATTTAATCTCACTGAGGATCTGGTTGTATATAATCACACTGAGTATCTGCTTGTATTTAACCACACTGAGGGTATGGCTAAATTTAAACTTCCAGAGGATCTGGTTGAATTTATTCTCACTGAGGATCTGTTTGAATTTATTCACACTGAGGATCTAGTTGTATTTAATTACACTGAGGATCTGGCTAAATTTAAACTTTCAGAGGATCTGGTTGAATTTATTCTCAATGTGGATCTGATAGATAGATAGATAGATACTTTATTCATCCCCATGGGGAAATTCAACATTTTTTCCAATGTCCCATACACTTGTTGTACATACAATACTTAACTCAGTAATAATATGATATGCATCTAAATCACTAACTCAAAAAGCATTAATAATAGCTTTAAAAAAAAAAGTTCTTAAGTCCTGGCAGTTGAATTGTAAAGCCTAATGGCATTGGGGAGTATTGACCTCTTCATCCTGTCTGAGGAGCATTGCATCGACAGTAACCTGTCGCTGAAACTGCTTCTCTGTCTCTGGATGGTGCTATGTAGAGGATGTTCAGGGTTTTCCATAATCTGGTTGTATTTAAGCACAATGAGCATCTGGTTGTATTTAATCACACTGAAGATCTGCCTAAATTCAAACTTCCAGAAGTTCTGGTTGTATTTAATCACACTGAGAATCTCGCTAAATTTAAACTTTCAGAGGATCTGGCTGAATTTAATCTCACTGAGGATCTGGCTGAATTTAATCACATGGAGGATCTGGTTGTATTTAAACTCTGAGCAGATCTGGTTGTATTTAATCACACTGTGGAACTGGATAAATTTAAACTTTCAGAGGATCTTGTTGAATTTATTCTCACTATGGATCTGGTTGTATTTCAGCACAATGAGCATCTGGTTGTATTTAATCACACTGAGGGTCTGGCTGAAGTAAATGACACTGAGGATCTGGCTAAATTTAAACTTTCAGAGGATCTGGTTATATTTAATCTCACTGAAGATCTGGTTGTATTTAATCACACTGAGGATCTGGATAAATTTAAACTTTCAGAGGATCTGGTTATATTTAATCTCACTGAGGATCTGGTTGAATTTATTCTCACTGTGGATCTGGTTGTATTTAAGCACAATGAGCATCTGGTTGTATTTAATCACACTGAAGATCTGGCTGAATGTAATCACACTGAGGATCTGGTTGAATTTAAACTTTCAGAAGATATGGTTATATTAAATCTCACTAAAGATCTGATTGTATTTAACCACACTGTGGATCCAGCTGAATTTGAACTTTCAGAAGATCTGGTTGTATTTAATCTCAATGAGGATCTGGCTAAATTTAAATTTCAGAGCATCTGGCTAAATTTAAACTTTCAGAGAATCTGGTTATATTTCATCTCACTGAAGATCTGGTTGTATTTAATCACACTGAGGATCTGGCTAAATTTAAATTTCAGAGCATCTGGCTATATTTAAACTTTCAGAGAATCTGGTTATATTTCATCTCACTGAAGATCTGGTTGTATTTAATCACACTGAGGATCTGGCTAAATTTAAACTTTCAGAGCATCTGGTTGAATTTATTCTCACTGTGGATCTGGTTGTATTTAAGCACAATGAGCATCTGGTTGTATTTAATCACACTGAAGATCTGCGTAAATTTAAACTTCCAGAAGATCTCGTTGAATTTAATCACACTGAGGGTCTGGCTAAATTTAAACTTTCAGAGGATCTGGTTATATTTAATCTCACTGAAGATCTGGTTGTATTTAATCACACTGAGGATCTGCTTGTATTTAACCACACTGAGGGTATGGCTAAATTTAAACTTCCAGAGGATCTGGTTGAATTTATTCTCACTGCGGATCTGGTTGTATTTAATCACACTGAGGATCTGGCTAAATTTAAACTTTCAGATGATCTGGTTGAATTTATTCTCACTGTTGATCTGGTTGTATTTAAGCACAATGAGCATCTGGTTGAATTTAATCACACTGATGATCTGGCTGAAGTTAATCACACTGAGGATCTGGTTGAATTTAAACACTCAGTGGATCTGGCTGAAGTTAATGACACTGAGGATCTGGTTGAATTTAAACTTTCAGAAGATCTGGTTATATTAAATCTCACTAAAGATCTGATTGTATTTAACCACACTGTGGATCTGGCTGAATTTAAGCACAATGAGCATCTGGTTGTATTTAATCACACTGAAGATCTGCGTAAATTTAAAATTCCAGAAGATCTGGTTAAATTTAATCACACTGAGGATCTGGCTGAAGTTAATCACACTGAGGATCTGGTTGAATTTAAACTTTCAGAAGATCTAATTGTATTTAATCTAATTCAGGATCTGGCTAAAGTTAAACTTTCAGAGGATCTGGCTAAATTTGAAGTTTCAGAGGATCTGGTTATATTTAATCTCACTGAGGATTTGGCTGAAGTTAATGACACGGAGGATCTGGTTGAATTTAAACTTTCAGAAGATCTGGTTATATTTAATCTCACTGAGGATCTGGCTAAATTTAATCCCACTGAGGATCGGGCTGAAGTAAATGACACTGAGGATCGGTTGAATTTAAACTTTCAGAAGATCTGGTTCTATTTAACCACACTGAGGGTCTGGCTAAATTTAAACTTCCAGAGGATCTGGTTGAATTTATTCTGACTGTCGATCTGGTTGTATTTAAGCACAATGAGCATCTGGTTGTATTTAATCACACTGAAGACCTGCGTAAATTTAAACTTCCAGAAGATCTGGTTGAATTTAATCACACTGAGGGTCTGGCTAAATTTAAACTTCCAGAGGATCTGGCTAAATTTGAACTTTCAGAGGATCTGTTTATATTTAATATCACTGAAGATCTGGTTGTATTTATTCACACTGAGGATCTGGCTGAACTTAATCTCACTGAGGATTTGGCTGAAGTTAATGACACTGAGGATCTGGTTGAATATAAACTTTCAGAAGATCTGGTTGTATTTATTCTCACTGAGGATCTGGTTGTATTGAATCACACTGAGGGTCTGGCTAAAATTAAATGTCCAGAGGATCTGGTTGAATTTATTCTCACTGACGATCTGGTTGTATTTAATAACACTGAGGATCTGGCTAATTTTAAACTTTCAGAGCAAATGGTTGAATTTATTCTCACTGTGGATCTGGTTGTATTTAAGCACAATGAGCATCTGGTTGTATTTAATCACACTGAAGATCTGCGTAAATTTAAAATTCCAGAAGATCTGGATGAATTTAATCACACTGAGGGTCTGGCTAAATTTAAACTTCCAGAGGATCTGGCTAAATTTGAACTTTCAGAGGATCTGGTTAAATTTAATCTCACTGAAGATTTGGCTGAATTTAATGACACTGAGGATCTGGTTGAATTTAAACTTTCAGAAGATCTGGTTGTATTTAATCTCACTGAGGATCTGGCTAAATTTAAACTTTCAGAGGATCCGGTTATATTTAATCTCACTGAAGATCTGGTTGTATTTAATCACACTGAGGATCTGGCCTAATTTAAACTTTCAGAGGTTCTTGTTGAATTTAATCACCCTGAGGATCTGGTTGTATTGAATCACACTGAGGGTCTGGCTAAAATTAAACGTCCAGAGGATTTGTTGAATTTATTCACACATTGGATCTGGCTGAATTTAATCTCACTGAGGATCTGGCTGAAGCAAATGACACTGAGGATCTGGTTGAATTTAAACTTTCAGAAGATCTGGTTCTATTTAATCTCACTGCGGATCTGGCTAAATTTAAACTGTCAGAGGATCTGGTTATATTTATTCTCACTGAAGATCTGGTTGTATTTAATCACACTGAGGATCTGCTTGTATTTAACCACACTGAGGGTATGGCTAAATTTAAACTTCCAGAGGATCTGGTTGAATTTATTCTCACTGCGGATCTGGTTGTATTTAATCACACTGAGGATCTGGCTAAATTTAAACTTTCAGATGATCTGGTTGAATTTATTCTCACTGTCGATCTGGTTGTATTTAATCACAATGAGCATCTGGTTGAATTTAATCACACTGATGATCTGGCTGAAGTTAATCACACTGAGGATCTGGTTGAATTTAAACTCTCAGTGGATCTGGCTGAAGTTAATGACACTGAGGATCTGGTTGAATTTAAAATTTCAGAAGATCTGGTTATATTAAATCTCACTAAAGATCTGATTGTATTTAACCACACTGTTAATCTGGCTGAATTTAAACTTTCAGAAGATCTGGTTGTATTTAATCTCAATGAGGATCTGGCTAAATTTAAATTTCAGAGGATCTGTCTAAATTTAAACTTTCAGAGAATCTGGTTATATTTCATCTCACTGAAGATCTGGTTGTATTTAATCACACTGAGGATCTGGCTAAATTTAAACTTTCAGAGCATCTTGTTGAATTTATTCTCACTGTGGATCTGGTTGTATTTAAGCACAATGAGCATCTGGTTGTATTTAATCACACTGAAGATCTGCATAAATTTAAACTTCCAGAAGATCTCGTTGAATTTAATCACACTGAGGGTCTGGCTAAATTTAAACTTCCAGAGGATCTGGCTAAATTTGAAGCTTCAGAGGAACTGGTTATATTTAATCTCACTGAGGATTTGGCTGAAGTTAATGACACTGAGGATCTGGTTGAATTTAAACTTTCAGAAGATCTGGTTGTATTTAATCTCACTGAGGATCTGGCTAAATTTAAACTTTCAGAGGATCTGGTTATATTTAATCTCACTGAAGATCTGGTAGTATTTAATCACACTGAGGATCTGCTTGTATTTAGCCACACTGAGGGTCTGGCTAAATTTAAACTTCCAGAGGATCTGGTTGAATTTATTCTGACTGTGGATCTGGTTGTATTTAAGCACAATGAGCATCTGGTTGTATTTAATCACACTGAAGACCTGCGTAAATTTAAACTTCCAGAAGAGCTGGTAGAATTTAATCACACTGAGGGTCTGGCTAAATTTAAACTTCCAGAGGATCTGGCTAAATTTGAACTTTCAGAGGATCTGTTTATATTTAATATCACTGAGGATCTGGTTGAATTTATTCACACTGAGGATCTGGCTGAACGTAATCTCACTGAGGATCTGGTAAAATATAAACTTTTAGAAGATCTGGTTGTATTTAATCTCACTGAGGACCTGGTTGTATTGAATCACACTGAGGGTCTGGCTAAAATTAAATGTCCAGAGGATCTGGTTGAATTTATTCTCACTGAGGATCTGGTTGTATTTAATAACACTGAGGATCTGGCTAAATTTAAACTTTCAGAGGATCTGGATGAATTTAAAGTCACTGAGGATCCGTTTGAATTTATTCTCACAGAGGATCTGGTTGTATTTAATCACACTGAGGATCTGGCTAATTTTAAACTTTCCGAAGATCTGGTTATATTAAATCTCACTAAAGATCTGATTGTATTTAACCACACTGGGGATCTGGCTGAATTTAAACTTTCAGAAGATCTGGTTGTACTTAATCTCTATGAGGATCTGGCTCAATTTAAATTTTCAGAGCATCTGGCTAAATTTAAACTTTCAGAGAATCTGGTTATATTTAATCTCACTGAAGATCTGGTTGTATTTAATCACACTGAGGATCTGGCTAAATTTAAACTTTCAGAGCATCCTGTTGAATTTATTCTCACTGTGGATCTGGTTGTATTTAAGCACAATGAGCATCTGGTTGTATTTAATCACACTGAAGATCTGCGTAAATTTAAACTTTCAGAAGATCTGGTTGTATTTAATCTCACTGAGGATCTGGCTAAATTTAAACTTCCAGAAGATCCGGTTATATTTAATCTCACTGAAGATCTCGTTGTATTTAATCACACTGAGGATCTGGCCTAATTTAAACTTCCAGAAGATCTTGTTGAATTTAATCACACTGAGCGTCTGGCTAAATTTAAACTTCCAGAGGATCTGGCTAAATTTGAAGTTTCAGAGGATCTGGTTGAATTTAATCTCACTGAGGATCGGGCTGAAGTAAATGACACTGAGGATCGGATGAATTTAAACTTTCAGAAGATCTAGTTCTATTTAATCTCACTGCGGATCTGGCTAAATTTAAACTTTCAGAGGATCTGGTTATATTTAATCTCACTGAAGATCTGGTAGTATTTAATCACACTGAGGATCTGCTTGTATTTAGCCACACTGAGGGTCTGGCTAAATTTAAACTTCCAGAGGATCTGGTTGAATTTATTCTGACTGTGGATCTGGTTGTATTTAAGCACAATGAGCATCTGGTTGTATTTAATCACACTGAAGACCTGCGTAAATTTAAACTTCCAGAAGATCTGTTTGAATTTAATCACACTGAGGGTCTGGCTAAATTTAAACTTCCAGAGGATCTGGCTAAATTTAATCTCACTGCGGATCTGGCTAAATTTAAACTTTCAGAGGATCTGGTTATATTTAATCTCACTGAAGATCTGGTAGTATTTAATCAGACTGAGGATCTGCTTGTATTTAACCACACTGAGGGTCTGGCTAAATTTAAACTTCCAGAGGATCTGGTTGAATTTATTCTGACTGTGGATCTGGTTGTATTTAAGCACAATGAGCATCTGGTTGTATTTAATCACACTGAAGACCTGCGTAAATTTAAACTTCCAGAAGAGCTGGTAGAATTTAATCACACTGAGGGTCTGGCTAAATTTAAACTTCCAGAGCATCTGGCTATATTTAAACTTTCAGAGAATCTGGTTATATTTCATCTCACTGAAGATCTGGTTGTATTTAATCACACTGAGGATCTGGCTAAATTTAAACTTTCAGAGCATCTGGTTGAATTTATTCTCACTGTGGATCTGGTTGTATTTAAGCACAATGAGCATCTGGTTGTATTTAATCACACTGAAGATCTGCGTAAATTTAAACTTCCAGAAGATCTCGTTGAATTTAATCACACTGAGGGTCTGGCTAAATTTAAACTTTCAGAGGATCTGGTTATATTTAATCTCACTGAAGATCTGGTTGTATTTAATCACACTGAGGATCTGCTTGTATTTAACCACACTGAGGGTATGGCTAAATTTAAACTTCCAGAGGATCTGGTTGAATTTATTCTCACTGCGGATCTGGTTGTATTTAATCACACTGAGGATCTGGCTAAATTTAAACTTTCAGATGATCTGGTTGAATTTATTCTCACTGTTGATCTGGTTGTATTTAAGCACAATGAGCATCTGGTTGAATTTAATCACACTGATGATCTGGCTGAAGTTAATCACACTGAGGATCTGGTTGAATTTAAACACTCAGTGGATCTGGCTGAAGTTAATGACACTGAGGATCTGGTTGAATTTAAACTTTCAGAAGATCTGGTTATATTAAATCTCACTAAAGATCTGATTGTATTTAACCACACTGTGGATCTGGCTGAATTTAAGCACAATGAGCATCTGGTTGTATTTAATCACACTGAAGATCTGCGTAAATTTAAAATTCCAGAGGATCCGGTTATATTTAATCTCACTGAAGATCTGGTTGTATTTCATCACACTGAGGATCTGGCCTAATTTAAACTTACAGAGGTTTTTGTTGAATTTAATCACACTGAGGATCTGGTTATATTTAATCACACTGAGGATCTGGTTGTATTTAATCACACTGAGGGTCTGGCTAAAATTAAACGTCCAGAGGATCTGGTTGAATTTATTCTCACTGAGGATCTGGTTGTAATTATTCACACTGAGGATCTGGCTAAATTTAAACTTTTAGAGGATCTGGCTGAATTTATTCTCACTGAGAATCTAGCTGAATAAAATCTCACTGAGGATCTGGCTGAATTTAATCACACTGAGGATCTGGTTGAATTTAATCACACTGTGGATCTGGATAAATTTAAACTTTCAGAGGATCTGGTTATATTTAATCTCACTGATTATCTGGTTGTATTTAATCACACAGAGGGTCTGGCTAAATATAAACTTTCAGAGGATCTGGTTGAATTTATTCACGCTTAGGATCTGGCTGAATTTAATCTCACTGAGGATCTGGCTGAAGTAAATGACACTGAGGATGTGGTTGAATTTAAACTTTCAGAAGATCTGGTTCTATTTAATCTCACTGAGGATCTGGTTGTATTTAATCTCACTGAGGATCTGGTTGTATTTAATCACACTGAGGATCTGGTTGAATTTATTCACACTGAGGATCTGGCTGAATTTAATCTCACTGAGGATCTGGCTGAAGTAAATGACACTGAGGATCTGGCTAAATTTAAACTTTCAGAGGATCTGGTTGTATTTAATCTCACTGAGGATCTGGTTGTATATAATCACACTGAGTATCTGCTTGTATTTAACCACACTGAGGGTATGGCTAAATTTAAACTTCCAGAGGATCTGGTTGAATTTATTCTCACTGAGGATCTGTTTGAATTTATTCACACTGAGGATCTAGTTGTATTTAATTACACTGAGGATCTGGCTAAATTTAAACTTTCAGAGGATCTGGTTGAATTTATTCTCAATGTGGATCTGATAGATAGATAGATAGATACTTTATTCATCCCCATGGGGAAATTCAACATTTTTTCCAATGTCCCATACACTTGTTGTACATACAATACTTAACTCAGTAATAATATGATATGCATCTAAATCACTAACTCAAAAAGCATTAATAATAGCTTTAAAAAAAAAAGTTCTTAAGTCCTGGCAGTTGAATTGTAAAGCCTAATGGCATTGGGGAGTATTGACCTCTTCATCCTGTCTGAGGAGCATTGCATCGACAGTAACCTGTCGCTGAAACTGCTTCTCTGTCTCTGGATGGTGCTATGTAGAGGATGTTCAGGGTTTTCCATAATCTGGTTGTATTTAAGCACAATGAGCATCTGGTTGTATTTAATCACACTGAAGATCTGCCTAAATTCAAACTTCCAGAAGTTCTGGTTGTATTTAATCACACTGAGAATCTCGCTAAATTTAAACTTTCAGAGGATCTGGCTGAATTTAATCTCACTGAGGATCTGGCTGAATTTAATCACATGGAGGATCTGGTTGTATTTAAACTCTGAGCAGATCTGGTTGTATTTAATCACACTGTGGAACTGGATAAATTTAAACTTTCAGAGGATCTTGTTGAATTTATTCTCACTATGGATCTGGTTGTATTTCAGCACAATGAGCATCTGGTTGTATTTAATCACACTGAGGGTCTGGCTGAAGTAAATGACACTGAGGATCTGGCTAAATTTAAACTTTCAGAGGATCTGGTTATATTTAATCTCACTGAAGATCTGGTTGTATTTAATCACACTGAGGATCTGGATAAATTTAAACTTTCAGAGGATCTGGTTATATTTAATCTCACTGAGGATCTGGTTGAATTTATTCTCACTGTGGATCTGGTTGTATTTAAGCACAATGAGCATCTGGTTGTATTTAATCACACTGAAGATCTGGCTGAATGTAATCACACTGAGGATCTGGTTGAATTTAAACTTTCAGAAGATATGGTTATATTAAATCTCACTAAAGATCTGATTGTATTTAACCACACTGTGGATCCAGCTGAATTTGAACTTTCAGAAGATCTGGTTGTATTTAATCTCAATGAGGATCTGGCTAAATTTAAATTTCAGAGCATCTGGCTAAATTTAAACTTTCAGAGAATCTGGTTATATTTCATCTCACTGAAGATCTGGTTGTATTTAATCACACTGAGGATCTGGCTAAATTTAAATTTCAGAGCATCTGGCTATATTTAAACTTTCAGAGAATCTGGTTATATTTCATCTCACTGAAGATCTGGTTGTATTTAATCACACTGAGGATCTGGCTAAATTTAAACTTTCAGAGCATCTGGTTGAATTTATTCTCACTGTGGATCTGGTTGTATTTAAGCACAATGAGCATCTGGTTGTATTTAATCACACTGAAGATCTGCGTAAATTTAAACTTCCAGAAGATCTCGTTGAATTTAATCACACTGAGGGTCTGGCTAAATTTAAACTTTCAGAGGATCTGGTTATATTTAATCTCACTGAAGATCTGGTTGTATTTAATCACACTGAGGATCTGCTTGTATTTAACCACACTGAGGGTATGGCTAAATTTAAACTTCCAGAGGATCTGGTTGAATTTATTCTCACTGCGGATCTGGTTGTATTTAATCACACTGAGGATCTGGCTAAATTTAAACTTTCAGATGATCTGGTTGAATTTATTCTCACTGTTGATCTGGTTGTATTTAAGCACAATGAGCATCTGGTTGAATTTAATCACACTGATGATCTGGCTGAAGTTAATCACACTGAGGATCTGGTTGAATTTAAACACTCAGTGGATCTGGCTGAAGTTAATGACACTGAGGATCTGGTTGAATTTAAACTTTCAGAAGATCTGGTTATATTAAATCTCACTAAAGATCTGATTGTATTTAACCACACTGTGGATCTGGCTGAATTTAAGCACAATGAGCATCTGGTTGTATTTAATCACACTGAAGATCTGCGTAAATTTAAAATTCCAGAAGATCTGGTTAAATTTAATCACACTGAGGATCTGGCTGAAGTTAATCACACTGAGGATCTGGTTGAATTTAAACTTTCAGAAGATCTAATTGTATTTAATCTAATTCAGGATCTGGCTAAAGTTAAACTTTCAGAGGATCTGGCTAAATTTGAAGTTTCAGAGGATCTGGTTATATTTAATCTCACTGAGGATTTGGCTGAAGTTAATGACACGGAGGATCTGGTTGAATTTAAACTTTCAGAAGATCTGGTTATATTTAATCTCACTGAGGATCTGGCTAAATTTAATCCCACTGAGGATCGGGCTGAAGTAAATGACACTGAGGATCGGTTGAATTTAAACTTTCAGAAGATCTGGTTCTATTTAACCACACTGAGGGTCTGGCTAAATTTAAACTTCCAGAGGATCTGGTTGAATTTATTCTGACTGTCGATCTGGTTGTATTTAAGCACAATGAGCATCTGGTTGTATTTAATCACACTGAAGACCTGCGTAAATTTAAACTTCCAGAAGATCTGGTTGAATTTAATCACACTGAGGGTCTGGCTAAATTTAAACTTCCAGAGGATCTGGCTAAATTTGAACTTTCAGAGGATCTGTTTATATTTAATATCACTGAAGATCTGGTTGTATTTATTCACACTGAGGATCTGGCTGAACTTAATCTCACTGAGGATTTGGCTGAAGTTAATGACACTGAGGATCTGGTTGAATATAAACTTTCAGAAGATCTGGTTGTATTTATTCTCACTGAGGATCTGGTTGTATTGAATCACACTGAGGGTCTGGCTAAAATTAAATGTCCAGAGGATCTGGTTGAATTTATTCTCACTGACGATCTGGTTGTATTTAATAACACTGAGGATCTGGCTAATTTTAAACTTTCAGAGCAAATGGTTGAATTTATTCTCACTGTGGATCTGGTTGTATTTAAGCACAATGAGCATCTGGTTGTATTTAATCACACTGAAGATCTGCGTAAATTTAAAATTCCAGAAGATCTGGATGAATTTAATCACACTGAGGGTCTGGCTAAATTTAAACTTCCAGAGGATCTGGCTAAATTTGAACTTTCAGAGGATCTGGTTAAATTTAATCTCACTGAAGATTTGGCTGAATTTAATGACACTGAGGATCTGGTTGAATTTAAACTTTCAGAAGATCTGGTTGTATTTAATCTCACTGAGGATCTGGCTAAATTTAAACTTTCAGAGGATCCGGTTATATTTAATCTCACTGAAGATCTGGTTGTATTTAATCACACTGAGGATCTGGCCTAATTTAAACTTTCAGAGGTTCTTGTTGAATTTAATCACCCTGAGGATCTGGTTGTATTGAATCACACTGAGGGTCTGGCTAAAATTAAACGTCCAGAGGATTTGTTGAATTTATTCACACATTGGATCTGGCTGAATTTAATCTCACTGAGGATCTGGCTGAAGCAAATGACACTGAGGATCTGGTTGAATTTAAACTTTCAGAAGATCTGGTTCTATTTAATCTCACTGCGGATCTGGCTAAATTTAAACTGTCAGAGGATCTGGTTATATTTATTCTCACTGAAGATCTGGTTGTATTTAATCACACTGAGGATCTGCTTGTATTTAACCACACTGAGGGTATGGCTAAATTTAAACTTCCAGAGGATCTGGTTGAATTTATTCTCACTGCGGATCTGGTTGTATTTAATCACACTGAGGATCTGGCTAAATTTAAACTTTCAGATGATCTGGTTGAATTTATTCTCACTGTCGATCTGGTTGTATTTAATCACAATGAGCATCTGGTTGAATTTAATCACACTGATGATCTGGCTGAAGTTAATCACACTGAGGATCTGGTTGAATTTAAACTCTCAGTGGATCTGGCTGAAGTTAATGACACTGAGGATCTGGTTGAATTTAAAATTTCAGAAGATCTGGTTATATTAAATCTCACTAAAGATCTGATTGTATTTAACCACACTGTTAATCTGGCTGAATTTAAACTTTCAGAAGATCTGGTTGTATTTAATCTCAATGAGGATCTGGCTAAATTTAAATTTCAGAGGATCTGTCTAAATTTAAACTTTCAGAGAATCTGGTTATATTTCATCTCACTGAAGATCTGGTTGTATTTAATCACACTGAGGATCTGGCTAAATTTAAACTTTCAGAGCATCTTGTTGAATTTATTCTCACTGTGGATCTGGTTGTATTTAAGCACAATGAGCATCTGGTTGTATTTAATCACACTGAAGATCTGCATAAATTTAAACTTCCAGAAGATCTCGTTGAATTTAATCACACTGAGGGTCTGGCTAAATTTAAACTTCCAGAGGATCTGGCTAAATTTGAAGCTTCAGAGGAACTGGTTATATTTAATCTCACTGAGGATTTGGCTGAAGTTAATGACACTGAGGATCTGGTTGAATTTAAACTTTCAGAAGATCTGGTTGTATTTAATCTCACTGAGGATCTGGCTAAATTTAAACTTTCAGAGGATCTGGTTATATTTAATCTCACTGAAGATCTGGTAGTATTTAATCACACTGAGGATCTGCTTGTATTTAGCCACACTGAGGGTCTGGCTAAATTTAAACTTCCAGAGGATCTGGTTGAATTTATTCTGACTGTGGATCTGGTTGTATTTAAGCACAATGAGCATCTGGTTGTATTTAATCACACTGAAGACCTGCGTAAATTTAAACTTCCAGAAGAGCTGGTAGAATTTAATCACACTGAGGGTCTGGCTAAATTTAAACTTCCAGAGGATCTGGCTAAATTTGAACTTTCAGAGGATCTGTTTATATTTAATATCACTGAGGATCTGGTTGAATTTATTCACACTGAGGATCTGGCTGAACGTAATCTCACTGAGGATCTGGTAAAATATAAACTTTTAGAAGATCTGGTTGT
This sequence comes from Hemitrygon akajei, assembly GCF_048418815.1. Lineage (NCBI taxonomy): Eukaryota > Metazoa > Chordata > Chondrichthyes > Myliobatiformes > Dasyatidae > Hemitrygon > Hemitrygon akajei. The sequence goes on along the minus strand of NC_133132.1, from coordinate 176,680,478 downwards.
ATTTAATCTCACTGAGGACCTGGTTGTATTGAATCACACTGAGGGTCTGGCTAAAATTAAATGTCCAGAGGATCTGGTTGAATTTATTCTCACTGAGGATCTGGTTGTATTTAATAACACTGAGGATCTGGCTAAATTTAAACTTTCAGAGGATCTGGATGAATTTAAAGTCACTGAGGATCCGTTTGAATTTATTCTCACAGAGGATCTGGTTGTATTTAATCACACTGAGGATCTGGCTAATTTTAAACTTTCCGAAGATCTGGTTATATTAAATCTCACTAAAGATCTGATTGTATTTAACCACACTGGGGATCTGGCTGAATTTAAACTTTCAGAGGATCTGGTTATATTTAATCTCACTGAGGATCTGGTTGTATTTAATCACACAGAGGGTCTGGCTAAATATAAACTTTCAGAGGATCTGGTTGAATTTATTCACGCTTAGGATCTGGCTGAATTTAATCTCACTGAGGATCTGGCTGAAGTAAATGACACTGAGGATCTGGTTGAATTTAAACTTTCAGAAGATCTGGTTCTATTTAATCTCACTGAGGATCTGGTTGTATTTAATCTCACTGAGGATCTGGTTGTATTTAATCACACTGAGGATCTGGTTGAATTTATTCACACTGAGGATCTGGCTGAATTTAATCTCACTGAGGACCTGGCTGAAGTAAATGACACTGAGGATCTGGCTAAATTTAAACTTTCAGAGGATCTGGTTGTATTTAATCTCACTGAGGATCTGGTTGTATATAATCACACTGAGTATCTGCTTGTATTTAACCACACTGAGAGTTTGGCTAAATTTAAACTTCCAGAGGATCTGGTTGAATTTATTCTCACTGAGGATCTGTTTGAATTTATTCACACTGAGGATCTAGTTGTATTTAATTACACTGAGGATCTGGCTAAATTTAAACTTTCAGAGGATCTGGTTGAATTTATTCTCAATGTGGATCTGATAGATAGATAGATAGATACTTTATTCATCCCCATGGGGAAATTCAACATTTTTTCCAATGTCCCATACACTTGTTGTACATACAATACTTAACTCAGTAATAATATGATATGCATCTAAATCACTAACTCAAAAAGCATTAATAATAGCTTTAAAAAAAAAAGTTCTTAAGTCCTGGCAGTTGAATTGTAAAGCCTAATGGCATTGGGGAGTATTGACCTCTTCATCCTGTCTGAGGAGCATTGCATCGACAGTAACCTGTCGCTGAAACTGCTTCTCTGTCTCTGGATGGTGCTATGTAGAGGATGTTCAGGGTTTTCCATAATCTGGTTGTATTTAAGCACAATGAGCATCTGGTTGTATTTAATCACACTGAAGATCTGCCTAAATTCAAACTTCCAGAAGTTCTGGTTGTATTTAATCACACTGAGAATCTCGCTAAATTTAAACTTTCAGAGGATCTGGCTGAATTTAATCTCACTGAGGATCTGGCTGAATTTAATCACATGGAGGATCTGGTTGTATTTAAACTCTGAGCAGATCTGGTTGTATTTAATCACACTGTGGAACTGGATAAATTTAAACTTTCAGAGGATCTTGTTGAATTTATTCTCACTATGGATCTGGTTGTATTTCAGCACAATGAGCATCTGATTGTATTTAATCACACTGAAGATCTGCCTAAATTTAAACTTCCAGTAGATCTGGTTAAATTTAATCACACTGAGGATCTGGCTGAAGTTAATCACACTGTTAATCTGGCTGAATTTAAACTTTCAGAAGATCTGGTTATATTTAATCTCACTGAGGATCTGGTTGAATTTATTCACACTTAGGATCTGGCTGAATTTAATCTCACTGAGGATCTGGTTGTATTAAAACACACTGAGGATCTGGTTGAATTTATTCACACTGAGGATCTGGCTGAATTTAATCTCACTGAGGATCTGGCTGAAGTAAATGACACTGAGGATCTGGTTGAATTTAAACTTTCAGAAGATCTGGTTCTATTTAATCTCACTGAGGGTCTGGTTGTATTTAATCTCACTGAGGATCTGGTTGTATTTAATCACACTGAGGATCTGGCTGAATTTAATCTCACTGAGGATCTGGTTGAATTTAAACTTTCAGAGGATCTGGTTGTATTTAATCTCACTGAGGATATGGCTAAATTTAAACTTTCAGAGGATCCGGTTATATTTAATCTCACTGAAGATCTGTTTCTGTTTAATCACACTGATGATCTGGCTAAATTTAAGCTTTCAGAGGATCTGGTTGTATTTAATCACACTGAGGGTCTGGCTAAATTTAAACGTCCTGAGGATCAGGTTGAATTTATTCTCACTGAGGATCTGCTTGTATTTAATCACACTGAGGATCTGGCTAAATTTAACCTTTCAGAGGATCTGGCTGAATATAATCTCACTGAGGATCTGGCTGAATTTAATCACATGGAGGATCTGTTTGTATTTAAACTCTCAGACGATCTGGTTGTATTTAATCACACTGAGGATCTGGATAAATTTACACTTTCAGAGGATCTTGTTGAATTTATTCTCACTGTGGATCTGGTTGTATTTCAGCACAAAGAGCATCTGGTTGTATTTAATCACACTGAAGATCTGCCTAAATTTAAACTTCCAGAAGATCTGGTTAAATTTAATCACACTGAGGATCTGGCTGAAGTTAATCACACTGAGGATCTGGCTGAACTTAATCTCACTGAGGATTTGGCTGAAGTTAATGACACTGAGGATCTGGTTGAATTTAAACTTTCAGAAGTTCTGGTTGTATTTAATCTCACTGAAAAACTGGTTGTATTTAATCACACTGAGGATCTGGCCTAATTTAAACTTACAGATGTTCTTGTTGAATTTAATCACACTGAGGATCTGGTTGTATTTAATCACACTGAAGGTCTGGCTAAAATTAAACGTCCAGAGGATCTGGTTGAATTTATTCTCACTGAGGATCTGGCTGAAGTAAATGACACTGAGGATCTGGTTGAATTTAAACTTTCAGAAGATCTGGTTCTATTTAATCTCACTGAGGGTCTGGTTGAATTTAATCACACTGAGGATCTGGTTGTATTTAATCACACTGAGGATCTGGTTGAATTTAATCACACTGAGGATCAGGCTGAATTTAATCTCACTGAGGATCTGGCTAAATTTAAACTTTCAGAGGATCCGGTTATATTTAATCTCACTGAAGATCTGGTTGTATTTCATCACACTGAGGATCTGGCCTAATTTAAACTTACAGAGGTTTTTGTTGAATTTAATCACACTGAGGATCTGGTTATATTTAATCACACTGAGGATCTGGTTGTATTTAATCACACTGAGGGTCTGGCTAAAATTAAACGTCCAGAGGATCTGGTTGAATTTATTCTCACTGAGGATCTGGTTGTAATTATTCACACTGAGGATCTGGCTAAATTTAAACTTTTAGAGGATCTGGCTGAATTTATTCTCACTGAGAATCTAGCTGAATAAAATCTCACTGAGGATCTGGCTGAATTTAATCACACTGAGGATCTGGTTGAATTTAATCACACTGTGGATCTGGATAAATTTAAACTTTCAGAGGATCTGGTTATATTTAATCTCACTGATTATCTGGTTGTATTTAATCACACAGAGTGTCTGGCTAAATATAAACTTTCAGAGGATCTGGTTGAATTTATTCACGCTTAGGATCTGGCTGAATTTAATCTCACTGAGGATCTGGCTGAAGTAAATGACACTGAGGATCTGGTTGAATTTAAACTTTCAGAAGATCTGGTTCTATTTAATCTCACTGAGGATCTGGTTGTATTTAATCTCACTGAGGATCTGGTTGTATTTAATCACACTGAGGATCTGGTTGAATTTATTCACACTGAGGATCTGGCTGAATTTAATCTCACTGAGGATCTGGCTGAAGTAAATGACACTGAGGATCTGGCTAAATTTAAACTTTCAGAGGATCTGGTTGTATTTAATCTCACTGAGGATCTGGTTGTATATAATCACACTGAGTATCTGCTTGTATTTAACCACACTGAGGGTATGGCTAAATTTAAACTTCCAGAGGATCTGGTTGAATTTATTCTCACTGAGGATCTGTTTGAATTTATTCACACTGAGGATCTAGTTGTATTTAATTACACTGAGGATCTGGCTAAATTTAAACTTTCAGAGGATCTGGTTGAATTTATTCTCAATGTGGATCTGATAGATAGATAGATAGATACTTTATTCATCCCCATGGGGAAATTCAACATTTTTTCCAATGTCCCATACACTTGTTGTACATACAATACTTAACTCAGTAATAATATGATATGCATCTAAATCACTAACTCAAAAAGCATTAATAATAGCTTTAAAAAAAAAAGTTCTTAAGTCCTGGCAGTTGAATTGTAAAGCCTAATGGCATTGGGGAGTATTGACCTCTTCATCCTGTCTGAGGAGCATTGCATCGACAGTAACCTGTCGCTGAAACTGCTTCTCTGTCTCTGGATGGTGCTATGTAGAGGATGTTCAGGGTTTTCCATAATCTGGTTGTATTTAAGCACAATGAGCATCTGGTTGTATTTAATCACACTGAAGATCTGCCTAAATTCAAACTTCCAGAAGTTCTGGTTGTATTTAATCACACTGAGAATCTCGCTAAATTTAAACTTTCAGAGGATCTGGCTGAATTTAATCTCACTGAGGATCTGGCTGAATTTAATCACATGGAGGATCTGGTTGTATTTAAACTCTGAGCAGATCTGGTTGTATTTAATCACACTGTGGAACTGGATAAATTTAAACTTTCAGAGGATCTTGTTGAATTTATTCTCACTATGGATCTGGTTGTATTTCAGCACAATGAGCATCTGATTGTATTTAATCACACTGAAGATCTGCCTAAATTTAAACTTCCAGTAGATCTGGTTAAATTTAATCACACTGAGGATCTGGCTGAAGTTAATCACACTGTTAATCTGGCTGAATTTAAACTTTCAGAAGATCTGGTTATATTTAATCTCACTGAGGATCTGGTTGAATTTATTCACACTTAGGATCTGGCTGAATTTAATCTCACTGAGGATCTGGCTAAATTTAAACTTTCAGAGGATCCGGTTATATTTAATCTCACTGAAGATCTGGTTGTATTTAATCACACTGAGGATCTGGCCTAATTTAAACTTTCAGAGGTTCTTGTTGAATTTAATCACCCTGAGGATCTGGTTGTATTGAATCACACTGAGGGTCTGGCTAAAATTAAACGTCCAGAGGATTTGTTGAATTTATTCACACATTGGATCTGGCTGAATTTAATCTCACTGAGGATCTGGCTGAAGCAAATGACACTGAGGATCTGGTTGAATTTAAACTTTCAGAAGATCTGGTTCTATTTAATCTCACTGCGGATCTGGCTAAATTTAAACTGTCAGAGGATCTGGTTATATTTATTCTCACTGAAGATCTGGTTGTATTTAATCACACTGAGGATCTGCTTGTATTTAACCACACTGAGGGTATGGCTAAATTTAAACTTCCAGAGGATCTGGTTGAATTTATTCTCACTGCGGATCTGGTTGTATTTAATCACACTGAGGATCTGGCTAAATTTAAACTTTCAGATGATCTGGTTGAATTTATTCTCACTGTCGATCTGGTTGTATTTAATCACAATGAGCATCTGGTTGAATTTAATCACACTGATGATCTGGCTGAAGTTAATCACACTGAGGATCTGGTTGAATTTAAACTCTCAGTGGATCTGGCTGAAGTTAATGACACTGAGGATCTGGTTGAATTTAAAATTTCAGAAGATCTGGTTATATTAAATCTCACTAAAGATCTGATTGTATTTAACCACACTGTTAATCTGGCTGAATTTAAACTTTCAGAAGATCTGGTTGTATTTAATCTCAATGAGGATCTGGCTAAATTTAAATTTCAGAGGATCTGTCTAAATTTAAACTTTCAGAGAATCTGGTTATATTTCATCTCACTGAAGATCTGGTTGTATTTAATCACACTGAGGATCTGGCTAAATTTAAACTTTCAGAGCATCTTGTTGAATTTATTCTCACTGTGGATCTGGTTGTATTTAAGCACAATGAGCATCTGGTTGTATTTAATCACACTGAAGATCTGCATAAATTTAAACTTCCAGAAGATCTCGTTGAATTTAATCACACTGAGGGTCTGGCTAAATTTAAACTTCCAGAGGATCTGGCTAAATTTGAAGCTTCAGAGGAACTGGTTATATTTAATCTCACTGAGGATTTGGCTGAAGTTAATGACACTGAGGATCTGGTTGAATTTAAACTTTCAGAAGATCTGGTTGTATTTAATCTCACTGAGGATCTGGCTAAATTTAAACTTTCAGAGGATCTGGTTATATTTAATCTCACTGAAGATCTGGTAGTATTTAATCACACTGAGGATCTGCTTGTATTTAGCCACACTGAGGGTCTGGCTAAATTTAAACTTCCAGAGGATCTGGTTGAATTTATTCTGACTGTGGATCTGGTTGTATTTAAGCACAATGAGCATCTGGTTGTATTTAATCACACTGAAGACCTGCGTAAATTTAAACTTCCAGAAGAGCTGGTAGAATTTAATCACACTGAGGGTCTGGCTAAATTTAAACTTCCAGAGGATCTGGCTAAATTTGAACTTTCAGAGGATCTGTTTATATTTAATATCACTGAGGATCTGGTTGAATTTATTCACACTGAGGATCTGGCTGAACGTAATCTCACTGAGGATCTGGTAAAATATAAACTTTTAGAAGATCTGGTTGTATTTAATCTCACTGAGGACCTGGTTGTATTGAATCACACTGAGGGTCTGGCTAAAATTAAATGTCCAGAGGATCTGGTTGAATTTATTCTCACTGAGGATCTGGTTGTATTTAATAACACTGAGGATCTGGCTAAATTTAAACTTTCAGAGGATCTGGATGAATTTAAAGTCACTGAGGATCCGTTTGAATTTATTCTCACAGAGGATCTGGTTGTATTTAATCACACTGAGGATCTGGCTAATTTTAAACTTTCCGAAGATCTGGTTATATTAAATCTCACTAAAGATCTGATTGTATTTAACCACACTGGGGATCTGGCTGAATTTAAACTTTCAGAGGATCTGGTTATATTTAATCTCACTGAGGATCTGGTTGTATTTAATCACACAGAGGGTCTGGCTAAATATAAACTTTCAGAGGATCTGGTTGAATTTATTCACGCTTAGGATCTGGCTGAATTTAATCTCACTGAGGATCTGGCTGAAGTAAATGACACTGAGGATCTGGTTGAATTTAAACTTTCAGAAGATCTGGTTCTATTTAATCTCACTGAGGATCTGGTTGTATTTAATCTCACTGAGGATCTGGTTGTATTTAATCACACTGAGGATCTGGTTGAATTTATTCACACTGAGGATCTGGCTGAATTTAATCTCACTGAGGACCTGGCTGAAGTAAATGACACTGAGGATCTGGCTAAATTTAAACTTTCAGAGGATCTGGTTGTATTTAATCTCACTGAGGATCTGGTTGTATATAATCACACTGAGTATCTGCTTGTATTTAACCACACTGAGAGTTTGGCTAAATTTAAACTTCCAGAGGATCTGGTTGAATTTATTCTCACTGAGGATCTGTTTGAATTTATTCACACTGAGGATCTAGTTGTATTTAATTACACTGAGGATCTGGCTAAATTTAAACTTTCAGAGGATCTGGTTGAATTTATTCTCAATGTGGATCTGATAGATAGATAGATAGATACTTTATTCATCCCCATGGGGAAATTCAACATTTTTTCCAATGTCCCATACACTTGTTGTACATACAATACTTAACTCAGTAATAATATGATATGCATCTAAATCACTAACTCAAAAAGCATTAATAATAGCTTTAAAAAAAAAAGTTCTTAAGTCCTGGCAGTTGAATTGTAAAGCCTAATGGCATTGGGGAGTATTGACCTCTTCATCCTGTCTGAGGAGCATTGCATCGACAGTAACCTGTCGCTGAAACTGCTTCTCTGTCTCTGGATGGTGCTATGTAGAGGATGTTCAGGGTTTTCCATAATCTGGTTGTATTTAAGCACAATGAGCATCTGGTTGTATTTAATCACACTGAAGATCTGCCTAAATTCAAACTTCCAGAAGTTCTGGTTGTATTTAATCACACTGAGAATCTCGCTAAATTTAAACTTTCAGAGGATCTGGCTGAATTTAATCTCACTGAGGATCTGGCTGAATTTAATCACATGGAGGATCTGGTTGTATTTAAACTCTGAGCAGATCTGGTTGTATTTAATCACACTGTGGAACTGGATAAATTTAAACTTTCAGAGGATCTTGTTGAATTTATTCTCACTATGGATCTGGTTGTATTTCAGCACAATGAGCATCTGATTGTATTTAATCACACTGAAGATCTGCCTAAATTTAAACTTCCAGTAGATCTGGTTAAATTTAATCACACTGAGGATCTGGCTGAAGTTAATCACACTGTTAATCTGGCTGAATTTAAACTTTCAGAAGATCTGGTTATATTTAATCTCACTGAGGATCTGGTTGAATTTATTCACACTTAGGATCTGGCTGAATTTAATCTCACTGAGGATCTGGTTGTATTAAAACACACTGAGGATCTGGTTGAATTTATTCACACTGAGGATCTGGCTGAATTTAATCTCACTGAGGATCTGGCTGAAGTAAATGACACTGAGGATCTGGTTGAATTTAAACTTTCAGAAGATCTGGTTCTATTTAATCTCACTGAGGGTCTGGTTGTATTTAATCTCACTGAGGATCTGGTTGTATTTAATCACACTGAGGATCTGGCTGAATTTAATCTCACTGAGGATCTGGTTGAATTTAAACTTTCAGAGGATCTGGTTGTATTTAATCTCACTGAGGATATGGCTAAATTTAAACTTTCAGAGGATCCGGTTATATTTAATCTCACTGAAGATCTGTTTCTGTTTAATCACACTGATGATCTGGCTAAATTTAAGCTTTCAGAGGATCTGGTTGTATTTAATCACACTGAGGGTCTGGCTAAATTTAAACGTCCTGAGGATCAGGTTGAATTTATTCTCACTGAGGATCTGCTTGTATTTAATCACACTGAGGATCTGGCTAAATTTAACCTTTCAGAGGATCTGGCTGAATATAATCTCACTGAGGATCTGGCTGAATTTAATCACATGGAGGATCTGTTTGTATTTAAACTCTCAGACGATCTGGTTGTATTTAATCACACTGAGGATCTGGATAAATTTACACTTTCAGAGGATCTTGTTGAATTTATTCTCACTGTGGATCTGGTTGTATTTCAGCACAAAGAGCATCTGGTTGTATTTAATCACACTGAAGATCTGCCTAAATTTAAACTTCCAGAAGATCTGGTTAAATTTAATCACACTGAGGATCTGGCTGAAGTTAATCACACTGAGGATCTGGCTGAACTTAATCTCACTGAGGATTTGGCTGAAGTTAATGACACTGAGGATCTGGTTGAATTTAAACTTTCAGAAGTTCTGGTTGTATTTAATCTCACTGAAAAACTGGTTGTATTTAATCACACTGAGGATCTGGCCTAATTTAAACTTACAGATGTTCTTGTTGAATTTAATCACACTGAGGATCTGGTTGTATTTAATCACACTGAAGGTCTGGCTAAAATTAAACGTCCAGAGGATCTGGTTGAATTTATTCTCACTGAGGATCTGGCTGAAGTAAATGACACTGAGGATCTGGTTGAATTTAAACTTTCAGAAGATCTGGTTCTATTTAATCTCACTGAGGGTCTGGTTGAATTTAATCACACTGAGGATCTGGTTGTATTTAATCACACTGAGGATCTGGTTGAATTTAATCACACTGAGGATCAGGCTGAATTTAATCTCACTGAGGATCTGGCTAAATTTAAACTTTCAGAGGATCCGGTTATATTTAATCTCACTGAAGATCTGGTTGTATTTCATCACACTGAGGATCTGGCCTAATTTAAACTTACAGAGGTTTTTGTTGAATTTAATCACACTGAGGATCTGGTTATATTTAATCACACTGAGGATCTGGTTGTATTTAATCACACTGAGGGTCTGGCTAAAATTAAACGTCCAGAGGATCTGGTTGAATTTATTCTCACTGAGGATCTGGTTGTAATTATTCACACTGAGGATCTGGCTAAATTTAAACTTTTAGAGGATCTGGCTGAATTTATTCTCACTGAGAATCTAGCTGAATAAAATCTCACTGAGGATCTGGCTGAATTTAATCACACTGAGGATCTGGTTGAATTTAATCACACTGTGGATCTGGATAAATTTAAACTTTCAGAGGATCTGGTTATATTTAATCTCACTGATTATCTGGTTGTATTTAATCACACAGAGGGTCTGGCTAAATATAAACTTTCAGAGGATCTGGTTGAATTTATTCACGCTTAGGATCTGGCTGAATTTAATCTCACTGAGGATCTGGCTGAAGTAAATGACACTGAGGATCTGGTTGAATTTAAACTTTCAGAAGATCTGGTTCTATTTAATCTCACTGAGGATCTGGTTGTATTTAATCTCACTGAGGATCTGGTTGTATTTAATCACACTGAGGATCTGGTTGAATTTATTCACACTGAGGATCTGGCTGAATTTAATCTCACTGAGGATCTGGCTGAAGTAAATGACACTGAGGATCTGGCTAAATTTAAACTTTCAGAGGATCTGGTTGTATTTAATCTCACTGAGGATCTGGTTGTATATAATCACACTGAGTATCTGCTTGTATTTAACCACACTGAGGGTATGGCTAAATTTAAACTTCCAGAGGATCTGGTTGAATTTATTCTCACTGAGGATCTGTTTGAATTTATTCACACTGAGGATCTAGTTGTATTTAATTACACTGAGGATCTGGCTAAATTTAAACTTTCAGAGGATCTGGTTGAATTTATTCTCAATGTGGATCTGATAGATAGATAGATAGATACTTTATTCATCCCCATGGGGAAATTCAACATTTTTTCCAATGTCCCATACACTTGTTGTACATACAATACTTAACTCAGTAATAATATGATATGCATCTAAATCACTAACTCAAAAAGCATTAATAATAGCTTTAAAAAAAAAAGTTCTTAAGTCCTGGCAGTTGAATTGTAAAGCCTAATGGCATTGGGGAGTATTGACCTCTTCATCCTGTCTGAGGAGCATTGCATCGACAGTAACCTGTCGCTGAAACTGCTTCTCTGTCTCTGGATGGTGCTATGTAGAGGATGTTCAGGGTTTTCCATAATCTGGTTGTATTTAAGCACAATGAGCATCTGGTTGTATTTAATCACACTGAAGATCTGCCTAAATTCAAACTTCCAGAAGTTCTGGTTGTATTTAATCACACTGAGAATCTCGCTAAATTTAAACTTTCAGAGGATCTGGCTGAATTTAATCTCACTGAGGATCTGGCTGAATTTAATCACATGGAGGATCTGGTTGTATTTAAACTCTGAGCAGATCTGGTTGTATTTAATCACACTGTGGAACTGGATAAATTTAAACTTTCAGAGGATCTTGTTGAATTTATTCTCACTATGGATCTGGTTGTATTTCAGCACAATGAGCATCTGGTTGTATTTAATCACACTGAGGGTCTGGCTGAAGTAAATGACACTGAGGATCTGGCTAAATTTAAACTTTCAGAGGATCTGGTTATATTTAATCTCACTGAAGATCTGGTTGTATTTAATCACACTGAGGATCTGGATAAATTTAAACTTTCAGAGGATATGGTTATATTAAATCTCACTAAAGATCTGATTGTATTTAACCACACTGTGGATCCAGCTGAATTTGAACTTTCAGAAGATCTGGTTGTATTTAATCTCAATGAGGATCTGGCTAAATTTAAATTTCAGAGCATCTGGCTAAATTTAAACTTTCAGAGAATCTGGTTATATTTCATCTCACTGAAGATCTGGTTGTATTTAATCACACTGAGGATCTGGCTAAATTTAAATTTCAGAGCATCTGGCTATATTTAAACTTTCAGAGAATCTGGTTATATTTCATCTCACTGAAGATCTGGTTGTATTTAATCACACTGAGGATCTGGCTAAATTTAAACTTTCAGAGCATCTGGTTGAATTTATTCTCACTGTGGATCTGGTTGTATTTAAGCACAATGAGCATCTGGTTGTATTTAATCACACTGAAGATCTGCGTAAATTTAAACTTCCAGAAGATCTCGTTGAATTTAATCACACTGAGGGTCTGGCTAAATTTAAACTTTCAGAGGATCTGGTTATATTTAATCTCACTGAAGATCTGGTTGTATTTAATCACACTGAGGATCTGCTTGTATTTAACCACACTGAGGGTATGGCTAAATTTAAACTTCCAGAGGATCTGGTTGAATTTATTCTCACTGCGGATCTGGTTGTATTTAATCACACTGAGGATCTGGCTAAATTTAAACTTTCAGATGATCTGGTTGAATTTATTCTCACTGTTGATCTGGTTGTATTTAAGCACAATGAGCATCTGGTTGAATTTAATCACACTGATGATCTGGCTGAAGTTAATCACACTGAGGATCTGGTTGAATTTAAACACTCAGTGGATCTGGCTGAAGTTAATGACACTGAGGATCTGGTTGAATTTAAACTTTCAGAAGATCTGGTTATATTAAATCTCACTAAAGATCTGATTGTATTTAACCACACTGTGGATCTGGCTGAATTTAAGCACAATGAGCATCTGGTTGTATTTAATCACACTGAAGATCTGCGTAAATTTAAAATTCCAGAGGATCCGGTTATATTTAATCTCACTGAAGATCTGGTTGTATTTCATCACACTGAGGATCTGGCCTAATTTAAACTTACAGAGGTTTTTGTTGAATTTAATCACACTGAGGATCTGGTTATATTTAATCACACTGAGGATCTGGTTGTATTTAATCACACTGAGGGTCTGGCTAAAATTAAACGTCCAGAGGATCTGGTTGAATTTATTCTCACTGAGGATCTGGTTGTAATTATTCACACTGAGGATCTGGCTAAATTTAAACTTTTAGAGGATCTGGCTGAATTTATTCTCACTGAGAATCTAGCTGAATAAAATCTCACTGAGGATCTGGCTGAATTTAATCACACTGAGGATCTGGTTGAATTTAATCACACTGTGGATCTGGATAAATTTAAACTTTCAGAGGATCTGGTTATATTTAATCTCACTGATTATCTGGTTGTATTTAATCACACAGAGGGTCTGGCTAAATATAAACTTTCAGAGGATCTGGTTGAATTTATTCACGCTTAGGATCTGGCTGAATTTAATCTCACTGAGGATCTGGCTGAAGTAAATGACACTGAGGATCTGGTTGAATTTAAACTTTCAGAAGATCTGGTTCTATTTAATCTCACTGAGGATCTGGTTGTATTTAATCTCACTGAGGATCTGGTTGTATTTAATCACACTGAGGATCTGGTTGAATTTATTCACACTGAGGATCTGGCTGAATTTAATCTCACTGAGGATCTGGCTGAAGTAAATGACACTGAGGATCTGGCTAAATTTAAACTTTCAGAGGATCTGGTTGTATTTAATCTCACTGAGGATCTGGTTGTATATAATCACACTGAGTATCTGCTTGTATTTAACCACACTGAGGGTATGGCTAAATTTAAACTTCCAGAGGATCTGGTTGAATTTATTCTCACTGAGGATCTGTTTGAATTTATTCACACTGAGGATCTAGTTGTATTTAATTACACTGAGGATCTGGCTAAATTTAAACTTTCAGAGGATCTGGTTGAATTTATTCTCAATGTGGATCTGATAGATAGATAGATAGATACTTTATTCATCCCCATGGGGAAATTCAACATTTTTTCCAATGTCCCATACACTTGTTGTACATACAATACTTAACTCAGTAATAATATGATATGCATCTAAATCACTAACTCAAAAAGCATTAATAATAGCTTTAAAAAAAAAAGTTCTTAAGTCCTGGCAGTTGAATTGTAAAGCCTAATGGCATTGGGGAGTATTGACCTCTTCATCCTGTCTGAGGAGCATTGCATCGACAGTAACCTGTCGCTGAAACTGCTTCTCTGTCTCTGGATGGTGCTATGTAGAGGATGTTCAGGGTTTTCCATAATCTGGTTGTATTTAAGCACAATGAGCATCTGGTTGTATTTAATCACACTGAAGATCTGCCTAAATTCAAACTTCCAGAAGTTCTGGTTGTATTTAATCACACTGAGAATCTCGCTAAATTTAAACTTTCAGAGGATCTGGCTGAATTTAATCTCACTGAGGATCTGGCTGAATTTAATCACATGGAGGATCTGGTTGTATTTAAACTCTGAGCAGATCTGGTTGTATTTAATCACACTGTGGAACTGGATAAATTTAAACTTTCAGAGGATCTTGTTGAATTTATTCTCACTATGGATCTGGTTGTATTTCAGCACAATGAGCATCTGGTTGTATTTAATCACACTGAGGGTCTGGCTGAAGTAAATGACACTGAGGATCTGGCTAAATTTAAACTTTCAGAGGATCTGGTTATATTTAATCTCACTGAAGATCTGGTTGTATTTAATCACACTGAGGATCTGGATAAATTTAAACTTTCAGAGGATCTGGTTATATTTAATCTCACTGAGGATCTGGTTGAATTTATTCTCACTGTGGATCTGGTTGTATTTAAGCACAATGAGCATCTGGTTGTATTTAATCACACTGAAGATCTGGCTGAATGTAATCACACTGAGGATCTGGTTGAATTTAAACTTTCAGAAGATATGGTTATATTAAATCTCACTAAAGATCTGATTGTATTTAACCACACTGTGGATCCAGCTGAATTTGAACTTTCAGAAGATCTGGTTGTATTTAATCTCAATGAGGATCTGGCTAAATTTAAATTTCAGAGCATCTGGCTAAATTTAAACTTTCAGAGAATCTGGTTATATTTCATCTCACTGAAGATCTGGTTGTATTTAATCACACTGAGGATCTGGCTAAATTTAAATTTCAGAGCATCTGGCTATATTTAAACTTTCAGAGAATCTGGTTATATTTCATCTCACTGAAGATCTGGTTGTATTTAATCACACTGAGGATCTGGCTAAATTTAAACTTTCAGAGCATCTGGTTGAATTTATTCTCACTGTGGATCTGGTTGTATTTAAGCACAATGAGCATCTGGTTGTATTTAATCACACTGAAGATCTGCGTAAATTTAAACTTCCAGAAGATCTCGTTGAATTTAATCACACTGAGGGTCTGGCTAAATTTAAACTTTCAGAGGATCTGGTTATATTTAATCTCACTGAAGATCTGGTTGTATTTAATCACACTGAGGATCTGCTTGTATTTAACCACACTGAGGGTATGGCTAAATTTAAACTTCCAGAGGATCTGGTTGAATTTATTCTCACTGCGGATCTGGTTGTATTTAATCACACTGAGGATCTGGCTAAATTTAAACTTTCAGATGATCTGGTTGAATTTATTCTCACTGTTGATCTGGTTGTATTTAAGCACAATGAGCATCTGGTTGAATTTAATCACACTGATGATCTGGCTGAAGTTAATCACACTGAGGATCTGGTTGAATTTAAACACTCAGTGGATCTGGCTGAAGTTAATGACACTGAGGATCTGGTTGAATTTAAACTTTCAGAAGATCTGGTTATATTAAATCTCACTAAAGATCTGATTGTATTTAACCACACTGTGGATCTGGCTGAATTTAAGCACAATGAGCATCTGGTTGTATTTAATCACACTGAAGATCTGCGTAAATTTAAAATTCCAGAAGATCTGGTTAAATTTAATCACACTGAGGATCTGGCTGAAGTTAATCACACTGAGGATCTGGTTGAATTTAAACTTTCAGAAGATCTAATTGTATTTAATCTAATTCAGGATCTGGCTAAAGTTAAACTTTCAGAGGATCTGGCTAAATTTGAAGTTTCAGAGGATCTGGTTATATTTAATCTCACTGAGGATTTGGCTGAAGTTAATGACACGGAGGATCTGGTTGAATTTAAACTTTCAGAAGATCTGGTTATATTTAATCTCACTGAGGATCTGGCTAAATTTAATCCCACTGAGGATCGGGCTGAAGTAAATGACACTGAGGATCGGTTGAATTTAAACTTTCAGAAGATCTGGTTCTATTTAACCACACTGAGGGTCTGGCTAAATTTAAACTTCCAGAGGATCTGGTTGAATTTATTCTGACTGTCGATCTGGTTGTATTTAAGCACAATGAGCATCTGGTTGTATTTAATCACACTGAAGACCTGCGTAAATTTAAACTTCCAGAAGATCTGGTTGAATTTAATCACACTGAGGGTCTGGCTAAATTTAAACTTCCAGAGGATCTGGCTAAATTTGAACTTTCAGAGGATCTGTTTATATTTAATATCACTGAAGATCTGGTTGTATTTATTCACACTGAGGATCTGGCTGAACTTAATCTCACTGAGGATTTGGCTGAAGTTAATGACACTGAGGATCTGGTTGAATATAAACTTTCAGAAGATCTGGTTGTATTTATTCTCACTGAGGATCTGGTTGTATTGAATCACACTGAGGGTCTGGCTAAAATTAAATGTCCAGAGGATCTGGTTGAATTTATTCTCACTGACGATCTGGTTGTATTTAATAACACTGAGGATCTGGCTAATTTTAAACTTTCAGAGCAAATGGTTGAATTTATTCTCACTGTGGATCTGGTTGTATTTAAGCACAATGAGCATCTGGTTGTATTTAATCACACTGAAGATCTGCGTAAATTTAAAATTCCAGAAGATCTGGATGAATTTAATCACACTGAGGGTCTGGCTAAATTTAAACTTCCAGAGGATCTGGCTAAATTTGAACTTTCAGAGGATCTGGTTAAATTTAATCTCACTGAAGATTTGGCTGAATTTAATGACACTGAGGATCTGGTTGAATTTAAACTTTCAGAAGATCTGGTTGTATTTAATCTCACTGAGGATCTGGCTAAATTTAAACTTTCAGAGGATCCGGTTATATTTAATCTCACTGAAGATCTGGTTGTATTTAATCACACTGAGGATCTGGCCTAATTTAAACTTTCAGAGGTTCTTGTTGAATTTAATCACCCTGAGGATCTGGTTGTATTGAATCACACTGAGGGTCTGGCTAAAATTAAACGTCCAGAGGATTTGTTGAATTTATTCACACATTGGATCTGGCTGAATTTAATCTCACTGAGGATCTGGCTGAAGCAAATGACACTGAGGATCTGGTTGAATTTAAACTTTCAGAAGATCTGGTTCTATTTAATCTCACTGCGGATCTGGCTAAATTTAAACTGTCAGAGGATCTGGTTATATTTATTCTCACTGAAGATCTGGTTGTATTTAATCACACTGAGGATCTGCTTGTATTTAACCACACTGAGGGTATGGCTAAATTTAAACTTCCAGAGGATCTGGTTGAATTTATTCTCACTGCGGATCTGGTTGTATTTAATCACACTGAGGATCTGGCTAAATTTAAACTTTCAGATGATCTGGTTGAATTTATTCTCACTGTCGATCTGGTTGTATTTAATCACAATGAGCATCTGGTTGAATTTAATCACACTGATGATCTGGCTGAAGTTAATCACACTGAGGATCTGGTTGAATTTAAACTCTCAGTGGATCTGGCTGAAGTTAATGACACTGAGGATCTGGTTGAATTTAAAATTTCAGAAGATCTGGTTATATTAAATCTCACTAAAGATCTGATTGTATTTAACCACACTGTTAATCTGGCTGAATTTAAACTTTCAGAAGATCTGGTTGTATTTAATCTCAATGAGGATCTGGCTAAATTTAAATTTCAGAGGATCTGTCTAAATTTAAACTTTCAGAGAATCTGGTTATATTTCATCTCACTGAAGATCTGGTTGTATTTAATCACACTGAGGATCTGGCTAAATTTAAACTTTCAGAGCATCTTGTTGAATTTATTCTCACTGTGGATCTGGTTGTATTTAAGCACAATGAGCATCTGGTTGTATTTAATCACACTGAAGATCTGCATAAATTTAAACTTCCAGAAGATCTCGTTGAATTTAATCACACTGAGGGTCTGGCTAAATTTAAACTTCCAGAGGATCTGGCTAAATTTGAAGCTTCAGAGGAACTGGTTATATTTAATCTCACTGAGGATTTGGCTGAAGTTAATGACACTGAGGATCTGGTTGAATTTAAACTTTCAGAAGATCTGGTTGTATTTAATCTCACTGAGGATCTGGCTAAATTTAAACTTTCAGAGGATCTGGTTATATTTAATCTCACTGAAGATCTGGTAGTATTTAATCACACTGAGGATCTGCTTGTATTTAGCCACACTGAGGGTCTGGCTAAATTTAAACTTCCAGAGGATCTGGTTGAATTTATTCTGACTGTGGATCTGGTTGTATTTAAGCACAATGAGCATCTGGTTGTATTTAATCACACTGAAGACCTGCGTAAATTTAAACTTCCAGAAGAGCTGGTAGAATTTAATCACACTGAGGGTCTGGCTAAATTTAAACTTCCAGAGGATCTGGCTAAATTTGAACTTTCAGAGGATCTGTTTATATTTAATATCACTGAGGATCTGGTTGAATTTATTCACA
The DNA here is from genome assembly GCF_048418815.1 of Hemitrygon akajei. NCBI lineage: Eukaryota > Metazoa > Chordata > Chondrichthyes > Myliobatiformes > Dasyatidae > Hemitrygon > Hemitrygon akajei. The sequence goes on along the minus strand of NC_133132.1, from coordinate 176,661,848 downwards.
CTGAGGATCTGGCTGAACGTAATCTCACTGAGGATCTGGTAAAATATAAACTTTTAGAAGATCTGGTTGTATTTAATCTCACTGAGGACCTGGTTGTATTGAATCACACTGAGGGTCTGGCTAAAATTAAATGTCCAGAGGATCTGGTTGAATTTATTCTCACTGAGGATCTGGTTGTATTTAATAACACTGAGGATCTGGCTAAATTTAAACTTTCAGAGGATCTGGATGAATTTAAAGTCACTGAGGATCCGTTTGAATTTATTCTCACAGAGGATCTGGTTGTATTTAATCACACTGAGGATCTGGCTAATTTTAAACTTTCCGAAGATCTGGTTATATTAAATCTCACTAAAGATCTGATTGTATTTAACCACACTGGGGATCTGGCTGAATTTAAACTTTCAGAAGATCTGGTTGTACTTAATCTCTATGAGGATCTGGCTCAATTTAAATTTTCAGAGCATCTGGCTAAATTTAAACTTTCAGAGAATCTGGTTATATTTAATCTCACTGAAGATCTGGTTGTATTTAATCACACTGAGGATCTGGCTAAATTTAAACTTTCAGAGCATCCTGTTGAATTTATTCTCACTGTGGATCTGGTTGTATTTAAGCACAATGAGCATCTGGTTGTATTTAATCACACTGAAGATCTGCGTAAATTTAAACTTTCAGAAGATCTGGTTGTATTTAATCTCACTGAGGATCTGGCTAAATTTAAACTTCCAGAAGATCCGGTTATATTTAATCTCACTGAAGATCTCGTTGTATTTAATCACACTGAGGATCTGGCCTAATTTAAACTTCCAGAAGATCTTGTTGAATTTAATCACACTGAGCGTCTGGCTAAATTTAAACTTCCAGAGGATCTGGCTAAATTTGAAGTTTCAGAGGATCTGGTTGAATTTAATCTCACTGAGGATCGGGCTGAAGTAAATGACACTGAGGATCGGATGAATTTAAACTTTCAGAAGATCTAGTTCTATTTAATCTCACTGCGGATCTGGCTAAATTTAAACTTTCAGAGGATCTGGTTATATTTAATCTCACTGAAGATCTGGTAGTATTTAATCACACTGAGGATCTGCTTGTATTTAGCCACACTGAGGGTCTGGCTAAATTTAAACTTCCAGAGGATCTGGTTGAATTTATTCTGACTGTGGATCTGGTTGTATTTAAGCACAATGAGCATCTGGTTGTATTTAATCACACTGAAGACCTGCGTAAATTTAAACTTCCAGAAGATCTGTTTGAATTTAATCACACTGAGGGTCTGGCTAAATTTAAACTTCCAGAGGATCTGGCTAAATTTAATCTCACTGCGGATCTGGCTAAATTTAAACTTTCAGAGGATCTGGTTATATTTAATCTCACTGAAGATCTGGTAGTATTTAATCAGACTGAGGATCTGCTTGTATTTAACCACACTGAGGGTCTGGCTAAATTTAAACTTCCAGAGGATCTGGTTGAATTTATTCTGACTGTGGATCTGGTTGTATTTAAGCACAATGAGCATCTGGTTGTATTTAATCACACTGAAGACCTGCGTAAATTTAAACTTCCAGAAGAGCTGGTAGAATTTAATCACACTGAGGGTCTGGCTAAATTTAAACTTCCAGAGGATCTGGCTAAATTTGAACTTTCAGAGGATCTGTTTATATTTAATATCACTGAGGATCTGGTTGAATTTATTCACACTGAGGATCTGGCTGAACGTAATCTCACTGAGGATCTGGTAAAATATAAACTTTTAGAAGATCTGGTTGTATTTAATCTCACTGAGGACCTGGTTGTATTGAATCACACTGAGGGTCTGGCTAAAATTAAATGTCCAGAGGATCTGGTTGAATTTATTCTCACTGAGGATCTGGTTGTATTTAATAACACTGAGGATCTGGCTAAATTTAAGCTTTCAGAGGATCTGGATGAATTTAAAGTCACTGAGGATCCGTTTGAATTTATTCTCACAGAGGATCTGGTTGTATTTAATCACACTGAGGATCTGGCTAATTTTAAACTTTCCGAAGATCTGGTTATATTAAATCTCACTAAAGATCTGATTGTATTTAACCACACTGGGGATCTGGCTGAATTTAAACTTTCAGAAGATCTGGTTGTACTTAATCTCTATGAGGATCTGGCTCAATTTAAATTTTCAGAGCATCTGGCTAAATTTAAACTTTCAGAGAATCTGGTTATATTTAATCTCACTGAAGATCTGGTTGTATTTAATCACACTGAGGATCTGGCTAAATTTAAACTTTCAGAGCATCCTGTTGAATTTATTCTCACTGTGGATCTGGTTGTATTTAAGCACAATGAGCATCTGGTTGTATTTAATCACACTGAAGATCTGCGTAAATTTAAACTTTCAGAAGATCTGGTTGTATTTAATCTCACTGAGGATCTGGCTAAATTTAAACTTCCAGAAGATCCGGTTATATTTAATCTCACTGAAGATCTCGTTGTATTTAATCACACTGAGGATCTGGCCTAATTTAAACTTCCAGAAGATCTTGTTGAATTTAATCACACTGAGCGTCTGGCTAAATTTAAACTTCCAGAGGATCTGGCTAAATTTGAAGTTTCAGAGGATCTGGTTGAATTTAATCTCACTGAGGATCGGGCTGAAGTAAATGACACTGAGGATCGGATGAATTTAAACTTTCAGAAGATCTAGTTCTATTTAATCTCACTGCGGATCTGGCTAAATTTAAACTTTCAGAGGATCTGGTTATATTTAATCTCACTGAAGATCTGGTAGTATTTAATCACACTGAGGATCTGCTTGTATTTAGCCACACTGAGGGTCTGGCTAAATTTAAACTTCCAGAGGATCTGGTTGAATTTATTCTGACTGTGGATCTGGTTGTATTTAAGCACAATGAGCATCTGGTTGTATTTAATCACACTGAAGACCTGCGTAAATTTAAACTTCCAGAAGATCTGTTTGAATTTAATCACACTGAGGGTCTGGCTAAATTTAAACTTCCAGAGGATCTGGCTAAATTTAAACTTTCAGAGGATCTGGTTATATTTAATCTCACTGAAGATCTGGTTGTATTTAATCACACTGAGGATCTGCTTGTATTTAACCACACTGAGGGTATGGCTAAATTTAAACTTCCAGAGGATCTGGTTGAATTTATTCTCACTGCGGATCTGGTTGTATTTAATCACACTGATGATCTGGCTGAAGTTAATCACACTGAGGATCTGGTTGAATTTAAACTCTCAGTGGATCTGGCTGAAGTTAATGACACTGAGGATCTGGTTGAATTTAAAATTTCAGAAGATCTGGTTATATTAAATCTCACTAAAGATCTGATTGTATTTAACCACACTGTGGATCTGGCTGAATTTAAACTTTCAGAAGATCTGGTTGTATTTAATCTCAATGAGGATCTGGCTAAATTTAAACTTCAGAGGATCTGTCTAAATTTAAACTTTCAGAGAATCTGGTTATATTTCATCTCACTGAAGATCTGGTTGTATTTAATCACACTGAGGATCTGGCTAAATTTAAACTTTCAGAGCATCTTGTTGAATTTATTCTCACTGTGGATCTGGTTGTATTTAAGCACAATGAGCATCTGGTTGTATTTAATCACACTGAAGATCTGCGTAAACTTAAACTTCCAGAAGATCTCGTTGAATTTAATCACACTGAGGGTCTGGCTAAATTTAAACTTCCAGAGGATCTGGCTAAATTTGAAGTTTCAGAGGATCTGGTTATATTTAATCTCACTGAGGATTTGGCTGAAGTTAATGACACTGAGGATCTGGTTGAATTTAAACTTTCAGAAGATCTGGTTGTATTTAATCTCACTGAGGATCTGGCTAAATTTAATCTCACTGCGGATCTGGCTAAATTTAAACTTTCAGAGGATCTGGTTATATTTAATCTCACTGAAGATCTGGTAGTATTTAATCAGACTGAGGATCTGCTTGTATTTAACCACACTGAGGGTCTGGCTAAATTTAAACTTCCAGAGGATCTGGTTGAATTTATTCTGACTGTGGATCTGGTTGTATTTAAGCACAATGAGCATCTGGTTGTATTTAATCACACTGAAGACCTGCGTAAATTTAAACTTCCAGAAGAGCTGGTAGAATTTAATCACACTGAGGGTCTGGCTAAATTTAAACTTCCAGAGGATCTGGCTAAATTTGAACTTTCAGAGGATCTGTTTATATTTAATATCACTGCAGATCTGGTTGTATATAATTACACTGAGGATGTGGTTGAATTTATTCTCACTGAGGATCTGGTTGAATTTATTCACACTGAGGATCTGGCTGAACGTAATCTCACTGAGGATTTGGCTGAAGTTAATGACACTGAGGATCTGGTAAAATATAAACTTTTAGAAGATCTGGTTGTATTTAATCTCACTGAGGACCTGGTTGTATTGAATCACACTGAGGGTCTGGCTAAAATTAAATGTCCAGAGGATCTGGTTGAATTTATTCTCACTGAGGATCTGGTTGTATTTAATAACACTGAGGATCTGGCTAAATTTAAACTTTCAGAGGATCTGGATGAATTTAAAGTCACTGAGGATCCATTTGAATTTATTCTCACAGAGGATCTGGTTGTATTTAATCACACTGAGGATCTGGCTAATTTTAAACTTTCAGAGCATCCTGTTGAATTTATTCTCACTGTGGATCTGGTTGTATTTAAGCACAATGAGCATCTGGTTGTATTTAATCACACTGAAGATCTGCATAAATTTAAACTTCCAGAAGATCTGGTTGTATTTAATCTCACTGAGGATCTGGCTAAATTTAAACTTTCAGAGGATCCGGTTATATTTAATCTCACTGAAGATCTCGTTGTATTTAATCACACTGAGGATCTGGCCTAATTTAAACTTCCAGAAGATCTTGTTGAATTTAATCACACTGAGGGTCTGGCTAAATTTAAACTTCCAGAGGATCTGGCTAAATTTGAAGTTTCAGAGGATCTGGTTATATTTAATCTCACTGAGGATTTGGCTGAAGTTAATGACACTGAGGATCTGGTTGAATTTAAACTTTCAGAAGATCTGGTTGTATTTAATCTCACTGAGGATCTGGCTAAATTTAATCTCACTGCGGATCTGGCTAAATTTAAACTTTCAGAGGATCTGGTTATATTTAATCTCACTGAAGATCTGGTAGTATTTAATCAGACTGAGGATCTGCTTGTATTTAACCACACTGAGGGTCTGGCTAAATTTAAACTTCCAGAGGATCTGGTTGAATTTATTCTGACTGTGGATCTGGTTGTATTTAAGCACAATGAGCATCTGGTTGTATTTAATCACACTGAAGACCTGCGTAAATTTAAACTTCCAGAAGAGCTGGTAGAATTTAATCACACTGAGGGTCTGGCTAAATTTAAACTTCCAGAGGATCTGGCTAAATTTGAACTTTCAGAGGATCTGTTTATATTTAATATCACTGCAGATCTGGTTGTATATAATTACACTGAGGATGTGGTTGAATTTATTCTCACTGAGGATCTGGTTGAATTTATTCACACTGAGGATCTGGCTGAACGTAATCTCACTGAGGATTTGGCTGAAGTTAATGACACTGAGGATCTGGTAAAATATAAACTTTTAGAAGATCTGGTTGTATTTAATCTCACTGAGGACCAGGTTGTATTGAATCACACTGAGGGTCTGGCTAAAATTAAATGTCCAGAGGATCTGGTTGAATTTATTCTCACTGAGGATCTGGTTGTATTTAATAACATTGAGGATCTGGCTAAATTTAAACTTTCAGAGGATCTGGATGAATTTAAAGTCACTGAGGATCCATTTGAATTTATTCTCACAGAGGATCTGGTTGTATTTAATCACACTGAGGATCTGGCTAATTTTAAACTTTCAGAGCATCCTGTTGAATTTATTCTCACTGTGAATCTGGTTGTATTTAAGCACAATGAGCATCTGGTTGTATTTAATCACACTGAAGATCTGCATAAATTTAAACTTCCAGAAGATCTGGTTGTATTTAATCTCACTGAGGATCTGGCTAAATTTAAACTTTCAGAGGATCCGGTTATATTTAATCTCACTGAAGATCTCGTTGTATTTAATCACACTGAGGATCTGGCCTAATTTAAACTTCCAGAAGATCTTGTTGAATTTAATCACACTGAGGGTCTGGCTAAATTTAAACTTCCAGAGGATCTGGCTAAATTTGAAGTTTCAGAGGATCTGGTTATATTTAATCTCACTGAGGATTTGGCTGAAGTTAATGACACTGAGGATCTGGTTGAATTTAAACTTTCAGAAGATCTGGTTGTATTTAATCTCACTGAGGATCTGGCTAAATTTAATCTCACTGCGGATCTGGCTAAATTTAAACTTTCAGAGGATCTGGTTATATTTAATCTCACTGAAGATCTGGTAGTATTTAATCAGACTGAGGATCTGCTTGTATTTAACCACACTGAGGGTCTGGCTAAATTTAAACTTCCAGAGGATCTGGTTGAATTTATTCTGACTGTGGATCTGGTTGTATTTAAGCACAATGAGCATCTGGTTGTATTTAATCACACTGAAGACCTGCGTAAATTTAAACTTCCAGAAGAGCTGGTAGAATTTAATCACACTGAGGGTCTGGCTAAATTTAAACTTCCAGAGGATCTGGCTAAATTTGAACTTTCAGAGGATCTGTTTATATTTAATATCACTGAGGATCTGGTTGAATTTATTCACACTGAGGATCTGGCTGAACGTAATCTCACTGAGGATCTGGTAAAATATAAACTTTTAGAAGATCTGGTTGTATTTAATCTCACTGAGGACCTGGTTGTATTGAATCACACTGAGGGTCTGGCTAAAATTAAATGTCCAGAGGATCTGGTTGAATTTATTCTCACTGAGGATCTGGTTGTATTTAATAACACTGAGGATCTGGCTAAATTTAAACTTTCAGAGGATCTGGATGAATTTAAAGTCACTGAGGATCCGTTTGAATTTATTCTCACAGAGGATCTGGTTGTATTTAATCACACTGAGGATCTGGCTAATTTTAAACTTTCCGAAGATCTGGTTATATTAAATCTCACTAAAGATCTGATTGTATTTAACCACACTGGGGATCTGGCTGAATTTAAACTTTCAGAAGATCTGGTTGTACTTAATCTCTATGAGGATCTGGCTCAATTTAAATTTTCAGAGCATCTGGCTAAATTTAAACTTTCAGAGAATCTGGTTATATTTAATCTCACTGAAGATCTGGTTGTATTTAATCACACTGAGGATCTGGCTAAATTTAAACTTTCAGAGCATCCTGTTGAATTTATTCTCACTGTGGATCTGGTTGTATTTAAGCACAATGAGCATCTGGTTGTATTTAATCACACTGAAGATCTGCGTAAATTTAAACTTTCAGAAGATCTGGTTGTATTTAATCTCACTGAGGATCTGGCTAAATTTAAACTTCCAGAAGATCCGGTTATATTTAATCTCACTGAAGATCTCGTTGTATTTAATCACACTGAGGATCTGGCCTAATTTAAACTTCCAGAAGATCTTGTTGAATTTAATCACACTGAGCGTCTGGCTAAATTTAAACTTCCAGAGGATCTGGCTAAATTTGAAGTTTCAGAGGATCTGGTTGAATTTAATCTCACTGAGGATCGGGCTGAAGTAAATGACACTGAGGATCGGATGAATTTAAACTTTCAGAAGATCTAGTTCTATTTAATCTCACTGCGGATCTGGCTAAATTTAAACTTTCAGAGGATCTGGTTATATTTAATCTCACTGAAGATCTGGTAGTATTTAATCACACTGAGGATCTGCTTGTATTTAGCCACACTGAGGGTCTGGCTAAATTTAAACTTCCAGAGGATCTGGTTGAATTTATTCTGACTGTGGATCTGGTTGTATTTAAGCACAATGAGCATCTGGTTGTATTTAATCACACTGAAGACCTGCGTAAATTTAAACTTCCAGAAGATCTGTTTGAATTTAATCACACTGAGGGTCTGGCTAAATTTAAACTTCCAGAGGATCTGGCTAAATTTAAACTTTCAGAGGATCTGGTTATATTTAATCTCACTGAAGATCTGGTTGTATTTAATAACACTGAGGATCTGGCTAAATTTAAACTTTCAGAGGATCTGGATGAATTTAAAGTCACTGAGGATCCATTTGAATTTATTCTCACAGAGGATCTGGTTGTATTTAATCACACTGAGGATCTGGCTAATTTTAAACTTTCAGAGCATCCTGTTGAATTTATTCTCATTGTGGATCTGGTTGTATTTAAGCGCAATGAGCATCTGGTTGTATTTAATCACACTGAAGATCTGCATAAATTTAAACTTCCAGAAGATCTGGTTGTATTTAATCTCACTGAGGATCTGGCTAAATTTAAACTTTCAGAGGATCCGGTTATATTTAATCTCACTGAAGATCTCGTTGTATTTAATCACACTGAGGATCTGGCCTAATTTAAACTTCCAGAAGATCTTGTTGAATTTAATCACACTGAGGGTCTGGCTAAATTTAAACTTCCAGAGGATCTGGCTAAATTTGAAGTTTCAGAGGATCTGGTTATATTTAATCTCACTGAGGATTTGGCTGAAGTTAATGACACTGAGGATCTGGTTGAATTTAAACTTTCAGAAGATCTGGTTGTATTTAATCTCACTGAGGATCTGGCTAAATTTAATCTCACTGCGGATCTGGCTAAATTTAAACTTTCAGAGGATCTGGTTATATTTAATCTCACTGAAGATCTGGTAGTATTTAATCAGACTGAGGATCTGCTTGTATTTAACCACACTGAGGGTCTGGCTAAATTTAAACTTCCAGAGGATCTGGTTGAATTTATTCTGACTGTGGATCTGGTTGTATTTAAGCACAATGAGCATCTGGTTGTATTTAATCACACTGAAGACCTGCGTAAATTTAAACTTCCAGAAGAGCTGGTAGAATTTAATCACACTGAGGGTCTGGCTAAATTTAAACTTCCAGAGGATCTGGCTAAATTTGAACTTTCAGAGGATCTGTTTATATTTAATATCACTGAGGATCTGGTTGAATTTATTCACACTGAGGATCTGGCTGAACGTAATCTCACTGAGGATCTGGTAAAATATAAACTTTTAGAAGATCTGGTTGTATTTAATCTCACTGAGGACCTGGTTGTATTGAATCACACTGAGGGTCTGGCTAAAATTAAATGTCCAGAGGATCTGGTTGAATTTATTCTCACTGAGGATCTGGTTGTATTTAATAACACTGAGGATCTGGCTAAATTTAAACTTTCAGAGGATCTGGATGAATTTAAAGTCACTGAGGATCCGTTTGAATTTATTCTCACAGAGGATCTGGTTGTATTTAATCACACTGAGGATCTGGCTAATTTTAAACTTTCCGAAGATCTGGTTATATTAAATCTCACTAAAGATCTGATTGTATTTAACCACACTGGGGATCTGGCTGAATTTAAACTTTCAGAAGATCTGGTTGTACTTAATCTCTATGAGGATCTGGCTCAATTTAAATTTTCAGAGCATCTGGCTAAATTTAAACTTTCAGAGAATCTGGTTATATTTAATCTCACTGAAGATCTGGTTGTATTTAATCACACTGAGGATCTGGCTAAATTTAAACTTTCAGAGCATCCTGTTGAATTTATTCTCACTGTGGATCTGGTTGTATTTAAGCACAATGAGCATCTGGTTGTATTTAATCACACTGAAGATCTGCGTAAATTTAAACTTTCAGAAGATCTGGTTGTATTTAATCTCACTGAGGATCTGGCTAAATTTAAACTTCCAGAAGATCCGGTTATATTTAATCTCACTGAAGATCTCGTTGTATTTAATCACACTGAGGATCTGGCCTAATTTAAACTTCCAGAAGATCTTGTTGAATTTAATCACACTGAGCGTCTGGCTAAATTTAAACTTCCAGAGGATCTGGCTAAATTTGAAGTTTCAGAGGATCTGGTTGAATTTAATCTCACTGAGGATCGGGCTGAAGTAAATGACACTGAGGATCGGATGAATTTAAACTTTCAGAAGATCTAGTTCTATTTAATCTCACTGCGGATCTGGCTAAATTTAAACTTTCAGAGGATCTGGTTATATTTAATCTCACTGAAGATCTGGTAGTATTTAATCACACTGAGGATCTGCTTGTATTTAGCCACACTGAGGGTCTGGCTAAATTTAAACTTCCAGAGGATCTGGTTGAATTTATTCTGACTGTGGATCTGGTTGTATTTAAGCACAATGAGCATCTGGTTGTATTTAATCACACTGAAGACCTGCGTAAATTTAAACTTCCAGAAGATCTGTTTGAATTTAATCACACTGAGGGTCTGGCTAAATTTAAACTTCCAGAGGATCTGGCTAAATTTAAACTTTCAGAGGATCTGGTTATATTTAATCTCACTGAAGATCTGGTTGTATTTAATAACACTGAGGATCTGGCTAAATTTAAACTTTCAGAGGATCTGGATGAATTTAAAGTCACTGAGGATCCATTTGAATTTATTCTCACAGAGGATCTGGTTGTATTTAATCACACTGAGGATCTGGCTAATTTTAAACTTTCAGAGCATCCTGTTGAATTTATTCTCACTGTGGATCTGGTTGTATTTAAGCGCAATGAGCATCTGGTTGTATTTAATCACACTGAAGATCTGCATAAATTTAAACTTCCAGAAGATCTGGTTGTATTTAATCTCACTGAGGATCTGGCTAAATTTAAACTTTCAGAGGATCCGGTTATATTTAATCTCACTGAAGATCTCGTTGTATTTAATCACACTGAGGATCCTGCCTAATTTAAACTTCCAGAAGATCTCGTTGAATTTAATCACACTGAGGGTCTGGCTAAATTTAAACTTCCAGAGGATCTGGCTAAATTTGAAGTTTCAGAGGATCTGGTTATATTTAATCTCACTGAGGATTTGGCTGAAGTTAATGACACTGAGGATCTGGTTGAATTTAAACTTTCAGAAGATCTGGTTGTATTTAATCTCACTGAGGATCTGGCTAAATTTAATCTCACTGCGGATCTGGCTAAATTTAAACTTTCAGAGGATCTGGTTATATTTAATCTCACTGAAGATCTGGTAGTATTTAATCAGACTGAGGATCTGCTTGTATTTAACCACACTGAGGGTCTGGCTAAATTTAAACTTCCAGAGGATCTGGTTGAATTTATTCTGACTGTGGATCTGGTTGTATTTAAGCACAATGAGCATCTGGTTGTATTTAATCACACTGAAGACCTGCGTAAATTTAAACTTCCAGAAGAGCTGGTAGAATTTAATCACACTGAGGGTCTGGCTAAATTTAAACTTCCAGAGGATCTGGCTAAATTTGAACTTTCAGAGGATCTGTTTATATTTAATATCACTGCAGATCTGGTTGTATATAATTACACTGAGGATGTGGTTGAATTTATTCTCACTGAGGATCTGGTTGAATTTATTCACACTGAGGATCTGGCTGAACGTAATCTCACTGAGGATTTGGCTGAAGTTAATGACACTGAGGATCTGGTAAAATATAAACTTTTAGAAGATCTGGTTGTATTTAATCTCACTGAGGACCTGGTTGTATTGAATCACACTGAGGGTCTGGCTAAAATTAAATGTCCAGAGGATCTGGTTGAATTTATTCTCACTGAGGATCTGGTTGTATTTAATAACACTGAGGATCTGGCTAAATTTAAACTTTCAGAGGATCTGGATGAATTTAAAGTCACTGAGGATCCATTTGAATTTATTCTCACAGAGGATCTGGTTGTATTTAATCACACTGAGGATCTGGCTAATTTTAAACTTTCAGAGCATCCTGTTGAATTTATTCTCACTGTGGATCTGGTTGTATTTAAGCACAATGAGCATCTGGTTGTATTTAATCACACTGAAGACCTGCGTAAATTTAAACTTCCAGAAGAGCTGGTAGAATTTAATCACACTGAGGGTCTGGCTAAATTTAAACTTCCAGAGGATCTGGCTAAATTTGAACTTTCAGAGGATCTGTTTATATTTAATATCACTGAGGATCTGGTTGAATTTATTCACACTGAGGATCTGGCTGAACGTAATCTCACTGAGGATCTGGTAAAATATAAACTTTTAGAAGATCTGGTTGTATTTAATCTCACTGAGGACCTGGTTGTATTGAATCACACTGAGGGTCTGGCTAAAATTAAATGTCCAGAGGATCTGGTTGAATTTATTCTCACTGAGGATCTGGTTGTATTTAATAACACTGAGGATCTGGCTAAATTTAAACTTTCAGAGGATCTGGATGAATTTAAAGTCACTGAGGATCCGTTTGAATTTATTCTCACAGAGGATCTGGTTGTATTTAATCACACTGAGGATCTGGCTAATTTTAAACTTTCCGAAGATCTGGTTATATTAAATCTCACTAAAGATCTGATTGTATTTAACCACACTGGGGATCTGGCTGAATTTAAACTTTCAGAAGATCTGGTTGTACTTAATCTCTATGAGGATCTGGCTCAATTTAAATTTTCAGAGCATCTGGCTAAATTTAAACTTTCAGAGAATCTGGTTATATTTAATCTCACTGAAGATCTGGTTGTATTTAATCACACTGAGGATCTGGCTAAATTTAAACTTTCAGAGCATCCTGTTGAATTTATTCTCACTGTGGATCTGGTTGTATTTAAGCACAATGAGCATCTGGTTGTATTTAATCACACTGAAGATCTGCGTAAATTTAAACTTTCAGAAGATCTGGTTGTATTTAATCTCACTGAGGATCTGGCTAAATTTAAACTTCCAGAAGATCCGGTTATATTTAATCTCACTGAAGATCTCGTTGTATTTAATCACACTGAGGATCTGGCCTAATTTAAACTTCCAGAAGATCTTGTTGAATTTAATCACACTGAGCGTCTGGCTAAATTTAAACTTCCAGAGGATCTGGCTAAATTTGAAGTTTCAGAGGATCTGGTTGAATTTAATCTCACTGAGGATCGGGCTGAAGTAAATGACACTGAGGATCGGATGAATTTAAACTTTCAGAAGATCTAGTTCTATTTAATCTCACTGCGGATCTGGCTAAATTTAAACTTTCAGAGGATCTGGTTATATTTAATCTCACTGAAGATCTGGTAGTATTTAATCACACTGAGGATCTGCTTGTATTTAGCCACACTGAGGGTCTGGCTAAATTTAAACTTCCAGAGGATCTGGTTGAATTTATTCTGACTGTGGATCTGGTTGTATTTAAGCACAATGAGCATCTGGTTGTATTTAATCACACTGAAGACCTGCGTAAATTTAAACTTCCAGAAGATCTGTTTGAATTTAATCACACTGAGGGTCTGGCTAAATTTAAACTTCCAGAGGATCTGGCTAAATTTAAACTTTCAGAGGATCTGGTTATATTTAATCTCACTGAAGATCTGGTTGTATTTAATAACACTGAGGATCTGGCTAAATTTAAACTTTCAGAGGATCTGGATGAATTTAAAGTCACTGAGGATCCATTTGAATTTATTCTCACAGAGGATCTGGTTGTATTTAATCACACTGAGGATCTGGCTAATTTTAAACTTTCAGAGCATCCTGTTGAATTTATTCTCACTGTGGATCTGGTTGTATTTAAGCGCAATGAGCATCTGGTTGTATTTAATCACACTGAAGATCTGCATAAATTTAAACTTCCAGAAGATCTGGTTGTATTTAATCTCACTGAGGATCTGGCTAAATTTAAACTTTCAGAGGATCCGGTTATATTTAATCTCACTGAAGATCTCGTTGTATTTAATCACACTGAGGATCCTGCCTAATTTAAACTTCCAGAAGATCTCGTTGAATTTAATCACACTGAGGGTCTGGCTAAATTTAAACTTCCAGAGGATCTGGCTAAATTTGAAGTTTCAGAGGATCTGGTTATATTTAATCTCACTGAGGATTTGGCTGAAGTTAATGACACTGAGGATCTGGTTGAATTTAAACTTTCAGAAGATCTGGTTGTATTTAATCTCACTGAGGATCTGGCTAAATTTAATCTCACTGCGGATCTGGCTAAATTTAAACTTTCAGAGGATCTGGTTATATTTAATCTCACTGAAGATCTGGTAGTATTTAATCAGACTGAGGATCTGCTTGTATTTAACCACACTGAGGGTCTGGCTAAATTTAAACTTCCAGAGGATCTGGTTGAATTTATTCTGACTGTGGATCTGGTTGTATTTAAGCACAATGAGCATCTGGTTGTATTTAATCACACTGAAGACCTGCGTAAATTTAAACTTCCAGAAGAGCTGGTAGAATTTAATCACACTGAGGGTCTGGCTAAATTTAAACTTCCAGAGGATCTGGCTAAATTTGAACTTTCAGAGGATCTGTTTATATTTAATATCACTGCAGATCTGGTTGTATATAATTACACTGAGGATGTGGTTGAATTTATTCTCACTGAGGATCTGGTTGAATTTATTCACACTGAGGATCTGGCTGAACGTAATCTCACTGAGGATTTGGCTGAAGTTAATGACACTGAGGATCTGGTAAAATATAAACTTTTAGAAGATCTGGTTGTATTTAATCTCACTGAGGACCTGGTTGTATTGAATCACACTGAGGGTCTGGCTAAAATTAAGTGTCCAGAGGATCTGGTTGAATTTATTCTCACTGAGGATCTGGTTGTATTTAATAACACTGAGGATCTGGCTAAATTTAAACTTTCAGAGGATCTGGATGAATTTAAAGTCACTGAGGATCCATTTGAATTTATTCTCACAGAGGATCTGGTTGTATTTAATCACACTGAGGATCTGGCTAATTTTAAACTTTCAGAGCATCCTGTTGAATTTATTCTCACTGTGGATCTGGTTGTATTTAAGCACAATGAGCATCTGGTTGTATTTAATCACACTGAAGATCTGCATAAATTTAAACTTCCAGAAGATCTGGTTGTATTTAATCTCACTGAGGATCTGGCTAAATTTAAACTTTCAGAGGATCCGGTTATATTTAATCTCACTGAAGATCTCGTTGTATTTAATCACACTGAGGATCTGGCCTAATTTAAACTTCCAGAAGATCTTGTTGAATTTAATCACACTGAGGGTCTGGCTAAATTTAAACTTCCAGAGGATCTGGCTAAATTTGAAGTTTCAGAGGATCTGGTTATATTTAATCTCACTGAGGATGTGGCTGAAGTTAATGACACTGAGGATCTGGTTGAATTTAAACTTTCAGAAGATCTGGTTGTATTTAATCTCACTGAGGATCTGGCTAAATTTAATCTCACTGCGGATCTGGCTAAATTTAAACTTTCAGAGGATCTGGTTATATTTAATCTCACTGAAGATCTGGTAGTATTTAATCAGACTGAGGATCTGCTTGTATTTAACCACACTGAGGGTCTGGCTAAATTTAAACTTCCAGAGGATCTGGTTGAATTTATTCTGACTGTGGATCTGGTTGTATTTAAGCACAATGAGCATCTGGTTGTATTTAATCACACTGAAGACCTGCGTAAATTTAAACTTCCAGAAGATCTGGTTGAATTTAATCACACTGAGGTGTTACGAAAACCCCGTAACCAGGTAACTTACCAGCAAAGATAGATGGATCAGCTGAGTCGGATGCTACTATTTTCAAACGTTTTATTAATAAAGGGGCACACAATTAAGGTTAATACAAACATTCAGATAACATGCGTTAATACTCAATCTAAAACGCAGGTACATTAATAATCACTCAGAAATAAGCTCTTTCGTTGTCTAGGGTATAATACTGAGTCCAATTGGAAATATAAAGAGTCACTCTGAAGTCTGCAGGCTTTTCCCTTTTTGGTTTCACGTGTTGGAGAGAGAGAAGAGAGATTGTTAGGAAAAGAGACACTTGCCGTTGTCTTGATGAATCAAATCCTCAGCATCAGAGGATTTGGCTTCCCTGGTGTTAAATAAAAGCGGTTTTCCGTTGGTTCCAGCCACAAACCCCGCATTCGGAATTTAACGCACGTGGCTTATTTCAAAATGGCTTCCCGTTCCCATGGGAAGCGGTATCGTGCTTCTTGGTGTCTCCTTGGTGCGTCTGAGGGTCGTCCTCTTTCAGACCCTTCTTTATACTGCCTCACGGGATCTCAGGTGTCAATCAGGTTGCAGGTGGTGCAATCTCTCTCTCAACCAGCCCACTTTGCCCGAGGGCTTTACAATGTCCCTGCGAGTTGGCACGTCTGCAGTTCCCAGGTGTCTCCTGAGAACAATGCCACAGTCTCCAGCTTTTGTCCCAGTGGAATGTCTTTCCATTTCCTGTGTCCATTCAGCCTGTCTCTCTCTCTCTCTCTCTCGGGTCACTGACCCCCCCTTCCCTAGGGCTCTTGCAATTCTCACAAAGGAGGGGGCTGGTATCATAACAGAGGGTCTGGCTAAATTTAAACTTCCAGAGGATCTGGCTAAATTTGAACTTTCAGAGGATCTGTTTATATTTAATATCACTGAAGATCTGGTTGTATTTAATCACACTGAGGATCTGGTTGAATTTATTCTCACTGAGGATCTGGTTGTATTTAATCACACTGTGGATCTGGTTGAATTTATTCACACTGAGGATCTGGCTGAACTTAATCTCACTGAGGATTTGGCTGAAGTTAATGACATTGAGGATCTGGTTGAATATAAACTTTCAGAGGATCTGGTTATATTTAATCTCACTGAAGATCTCGTTGTATTTAATCACACTGAGGATCTGGCCTAATTTAAACTTCCAGAAGATCTTGTTGAATTTAATCACACTGAGGGTCTGGCTAAATTTAAACTTCCAGAGGATCTGGCTAAATTTGAAGTTTCAGAGGATCTGGTTATATTTAATCTCACTGAGGATTTGGCTGAAGTTAATGACACTGAGGATCTGGTTGAATTTAAACTTTCAGAAGATCTGGTTGTATTTAATCTCACTGAGGATCTGGCTAAATTTAATCTCACTGCGGATCTGGCTAAATTTAAACTTTCAGAGGATCTGGTTATATTTAATCTCACTGAAGATCTGGTAGTATTTAATCAGACTGAGGATCTGCTTGTATTTAACCACACTGAGGGTCTGGCTAAATTTAAACTTCCAGAGGATCTGGTTGAATTTATTCTGACTGTGGATCTGGTTGTATTTAAGCACAATGAGCATCTGGTTGTATTTAATCACACTGAAGACCTGCGTAAATTTAAACTTCCAGAAGAGCTGGTAGAATTTAATCACACTGAGGGTCTGGCTAAATTTAAACTTCCAGAGGATCTGGCTAAATTTGAACTTTCAGAGGATCTGTTTATATTTAATATCACTGAGGATCTGGTTGAATTTATTCACACTGAGGATCTGGCTGAACGTAATCTCACTGAGGATCTGGTAAAATATAAACTTTTAGAAGATCTGGTTGTATTTAATCTCACTGAGGACCTGGTTGTATTGAATCACACTGAGGGTCTGGCTAAAATTAAATGTCCAGAGGATCTGGTTGAATTTATTCTCACTGAGGATCTGGTTGTATTTAATAACACTGAGGATCTGGCTAAATTTAAACTTTCAGAGGATCTGGATGAATTTAAAGTCACTGAGGATCCGTTTGAATTTATTCTCACAGAGGATCTGGTTGTATTTAATCACACTGAGGATCTGGCTAATTTTAAACTTTCCGAAGATCTGGTTATATTAAATCTCACTAAAGATCTGATTGTATTTAACCACACTGGGGATCTGGCTGAATTTAAACTTTCAGAAGATCTGGTTGTACTTAATCTCTATGAGGATCTGGCTCAATTTAAATTTTCAGAGCATCTGGCTAAATTTAAACTTTCAGAGAATCTGGTTATATTTAATCTCACTGAAGATCTGGTTGTATTTAATCACACTGAGGATCTGGCTAAATTTAAACTTTCAGAGCATCCTGTTGAATTTATTCTCACTGTGGATCTGGTTGTATTTAAGCACAATGAGCATCTGGTTGTATTTAATCACACTGAAGATCTGCGTAAATTTAAACTTTCAGAAGATCTGGTTGTATTTAATCTCACTGAGGATCTGGCTAAATTTAAACTTCCAGAAGATCCGGTTATATTTAATCTCACTGAAGATCTCGTTGTATTTAATCACACTGAGGATCTGGCCTAATTTAAACTTCCAGAAGATCTTGTTGAATTTAATCACACTGAGCGTCTGGCTAAATTTAAACTTCCAGAGGATCTGGCTAAATTTGAAGTTTCAGAGGATCTGGTTGAATTTAATCTCACTGAGGATCGGGCTGAAGTAAATGACACTGAGGATCGGATGAATTTAAACTTTCAGAAGATCTAGTTCTATTTAATCTCACTGCGGATCTGGCTAAATTTAAACTTTCAGAGGATCTGGTAGTATTTAATCACACTGAGGATCTGCTTGTATTTAGCCACACTGAGGGTCTGGCTAAATTTAAACTTCCAGAGGATCTGGTTGAATTTATTCTGACTGTGGATCTGGTTGTATTTAAGCACAATGAGCATCTGGTTGTATTTAATCACACTGAAGACCTGCGTAAATTTAAACTTCCAGAAGATCTGTTTGAATTTAATCACACTGAGGGTCTGGCTAAATTTAAACTTCCAGAGGATCTGGCTAAATTTAAACTTTCAGAGGATCTGGTTATATTTAATCTCACTGAAGATCTGGTTGTATTTAATCACACTGAGGATCTGCTTGTATTTAACCACACTGAGGGTATGGCTAAATTTAAACTTCCAGAGGATCTGGTTGAATTTATTCTCACTGCGGATCTGGTTGTATTTAATCACACTGATGATCTGGCTGAAGTTAATCACACTGAGGATCTGGTTGAATTTAAACTCTCAGTGGATCTGGCTGAAGTTAATGACACTGAGGATCTGGTTGAATTTAAAATTTCAGAAGATCTGGTTATATTAAATCTCACTAAAGATCTGATTGTATTTAACCACACTGTGGATCTGGCTGAATTTAAACTTTCAGAAGATCTGGTTGTATTTAATCTCAATGAGGATCTGGCTAAATTTAAATTTCAGAGGATCTGTCTAAATTTAAACTTTCAGAGAATCTGGTTATATTTCATCTCACTGAAGATCTGGTTGTATTTAATCACACTGAGGATCTGGCTAAATTTAAACTTTCAGAGCATCTTGTTGAATTTATTCTCACTGTGGATCTGGTTGTATTTAAGCACAATGAGCATCTGGTTGTATTTAATCACACTGAAGATCTGCGTAAATTTAAACTTCCAGAAGATCTCGTTGAATTTAATCACACTGAGGGTCTGGCTAAATTTAAACTTCCAGAGGATCTGGCTAAATTTGAAGTTTCAGAGGATCTGGTTATATTTAATCTCACTGAGGATTTGGCTGAAGTTAATGACACTGAGGATCTGGTTGAATTTAAACTTTCAGAAGATCTGGTTGTATTTAATCTCACTGAGAATCTGGCTAAATTTAATCTCACTGCGGATCTGGCTAAATTTAAACTTTCAGAGGATCTGGTTATATTAAATCTCACTGAAGATCTGGTAGTATTTAATCAGACTGAGGATCTGCTTTTATTTAACCACACTGAGGGTCTGGCTAAATTTAAACTTCCAGAGGATCTGGCTAAATTTGAACTTTCAGAGGATCTGTTTATATTTAATATCACTGCAGATCTGGTTGTATATAATTACACTGAGGATGTGGTTGAATTTATTCTCACTGAGGATCTGGTTGAATTTATTCACACTGAGGATCTGGCTGAACGTAATCTCACTGAGGATCTGGTAAAATATAAACTTTTAGAAGATCTGGTTGTATTTAATCTCACTGAGGACCTGGTTGTATTGAATCACACTGAGGGTCTGGCTAAAATTAAATGTCCAGAGGATCTGGTTGAATTTATTCTCACTGAGGATCTGGTTGTATTTAATAACACTGAGGATCTGGCTAAATTTAAACTTTCAGAGGATCTGGATGAATTTAAAGTCACTGAGGATCCGTTTGAATTTATTCTCACAGAGGATCTGGTTGTATTTAATCACACTGAGGATCTGGCTAATTTTAAACTTTCCGAAGATCTGGTTATATTAAATCTCACTAAAGATCTGATTGTATTTAACCACACTGGGGATCTGGCTGAATTTAAACTTTCAGAAGATCTGGTTGTACTTAATCTCTATGAGGATCTGGCTCAATTTAAATTTTCAGAGCATCTGGCTAAATTTAAACTTTCAGAGAATCTGGTTATATTTAATCTCACTGAAGATCTGGTTGTATTTAATCACACTGAGGATCTGGCTAAATTTAAACTTTCAGAGCATCCTGTTGAATTTATTCTCACTGTGGATCTGGTTGTATTTAAGCACAATGAGCATCTGGTTGTATTTAATCACACTGAAGATCTGCGTAAATTTAAACTTTCAGAAGATCTGGTTGTATTTAATCTCACTGAGGATCTGGCTAAATTTAAACTTCCAGAAGATCCGGTTATATTTAATCTCACTGAAGATCTCGTTGTATTTAATCACACTGAGGATCTGGCCTAATTTAAACTTCCAGAAGATCTTGTTGAATTTAATCACACTGAGCGTCTGGCTAAATTTAAACTTCCAGAGGATCTGGCTAAATTTGAAGTTTCAGAGGATCTGGTTGAATTTAATCTCACTGAGGATCGGGCTGAAGTAAATGACACTGAGGATCGGATGAATTTAAACTTTCAGAAGATCTAGTTCTATTTAATCTCACTGCGGATCTGGCTAAATTTAAACTTTCAGAGGATCTGGTAGTATTTAATCACACTGAGGATCTGCTTGTATTTAGCCACACTGAGGGTCTGGCTAAATTTAAACTTCCAGAGGATCTGGTTGAATTTATTCTGACTGTGGATCTGGTTGTATTTAAGCACAATGAGCATCTGGTTGTATTTAATCACACTGAAGACCTGCGTAAATTTAAACTTCCAGAAGATCTGTTTGAATTTAATCACACTGAGGGTCTGGCTAAATTTAAACTTCCAGAGGATCTGGCTAAATTTAAACTTTCAGAGGATCTGGTTATATTTAATCTCACTGAAGATCTGGTTGTATTTAATCACACTGAGGATCTGCTTGTATTTAACCACACTGAGGGTATGGCTAAATTTAAACTTCCAGAGGATCTGGTTGAATTTATTCTCACTGCGGATCTGGTTGTATTTAATCACACTGATGATCTGGCTGAAGTTAATCACACTGAGGATCTGGTTGAATTTAAACTCTCAGTGGATCTGGCTGAAGTTAATGACACTGAGGATCTGGTTGAATTTAAAATTTCAGAAGATCTGGTTATATTAAATCTCACTAAAGATCTGATTGTATTTAACCACACTGTGGATCTGGCTGAATTTAAACTTTCAGAAGATCTGGTTGTATTTAATCTCAATGAGGATCTGGCTAAATTTAAATTTCAGAGGATCTGTCTAAATTTAAACTTTCAGAGAATCTGGTTATATTTCATCTCACTGAAGATCTGGTTGTATTTAATCACACTGAGGATCTGGCTAAATTTAAACTTTCAGAGCATCTTGTTGAATTTATTCTCACTGTGGATCTGGTTGTATTTAAGCACAATGAGCATCTGGTTGTATTTAATCACACTGAAGATCTGCGTAAATTTAAACTTCCAGAAGATCTCGTTGAATTTAATCACACTGAGGGTCTGGCTAAATTTAAACTTCCAGAGGATCTGGCTAAATTTGAAGTTTCAGAGGATCTGGTTATATTTAATCTCACTGAGGATTTGGCTGAAGTTAATGACACTGAGGATCTGGTTGAATTTAAACTTTCAGAAGATCTGGTTGTATTTAATCTCACTGAGAATCTGGCTAAATTTAATCTCACTGCGGATCTGGCTAAATTTAAACTTTCAGAGGATCTGGTTATATTTAATCTCACTGAAGATCTGGTAGTATTTAATCAGACTGAGGATCTGCTTTTATTTAACCACACTGAGGGTCTGGCTAAATTTAAACTTCCAGAGGATCTGGTTGAATTTATTCTGACTGTGGATCTGGTTGTATTTAAGCACAATGAGCATCTGGTTGTATTTAATCACACTGAAGACCTGCGTAAATTTAAACTTCCAGAAGAGCTGGTAGAATTTAATCACACTGAGGGTCTGGCTAAATTTAAACTTCCAGAGGATCTGGCTAAATTTGAACTTTCAGAGGATCTGTTTATATTTAATATCACTGCAGATCTGGTTGTATATAATTACACTGAGGATGTGGTTGAATTTATTCTCACTGAGGATCTGGTTGAATTTATTCACACTGAGGATCTGGCTGAACGTAATCTCACTGAGGATTTGGCTGAAGTTAATGACACTGAGGATCTGGTAAAATATAAACTTTTAGAAGATCTGGTTGTATTTAATCTCACTGAGGACCTGGTTGTATTGAATCACACTGAGGGTCTGGCTAAAATTAAATGTCCAGAGGATCTGGTTGAATTTATTCTCACTGAGGATCTGGTTGTATTTAATAACACTGAGGATCTGGCTAAATTTAAACTTTCAGAGGATCTGGATGAATTTAAAGTCACTGAGGATCCATTTGAATTTATTCTCACAGAGGATCTGGTTGTATTTAATCACACTGAGGATCTGGCTAATTTTAAACTTTCAGAGCATCCTGTTGAATTTATTCTCACTGTGGATCTGGTTGTATTTAAGCACAATGAGCATCTGGTTGTATTTAATCACACTGAAGATCTGCATAAATTTAAACTTCCAGAAGATCTGGTTGTATTTAATCTCACTGAGGATCTGGCTAAATTTAAACTTTCAGAGGATCCGGTTATATTTAATCTCACTGAAGATCTCGTTGTATTTAATCACACTGAGGATCTGGCCTAATTTAAACTTCCAGAAGATCTTGTTGAATTTAATCACACTGAGGGTCTGGCTAAATTTAAACTTCCAGAGGATCTGGCTAAATTTGAAGTTTCAGAGGATCTGGTTATATTTAATCTCACTGAGGATTTGGCTGAAGTTAATGACACTGAGGATCTGGTTGAATTTAAACTTTCAGAAGATCTGGTTGTATTTAATCTCACTGAGGATCTGGCTAAATTTAATCTCACTGCGGATCTGGCTAAATTTAAACTTTCAGAGGATCTGGTTATATTTAATCTCACTGAAGATCTGGTAGTATTTAATCAGACTGAGGATCTGCTTGTATTTAACCACACTGAGGGTCTGGCTAAATTTAAACTTCCAGAGGATCTGGTTGAATTTATTCTGACTGTGGATCTGGTTGTATTTAAGCACAATGAGCATCTGGTTGTATTTAATCACACTGAAGACCTGCGTAAATTTAAACTTCCAGAAGAGCTGGTAGAATTTAATCACACTGAGGGTCTGGCTAAATTTAAACTTCCAGAGGATCTGGCTAAATTTGAACTTTCAGAGGATCTGTTTATATTTAATATCACTGCAGATCTGGTTGTATATAATTACACTGAGGATGTGGTTGAATTTATTCTCACTGAGGATCTGGTTGAATTTATTCACACTGAGGATCTGGCTGAACGTAATCTCACTGAGGATTTGGCTGAAGTTAATGACACTGAGGATCTGGTAAAATATAAACTTTTAGAAGATCTGGTTGTATTTAATCTCACTGAGGACCTGGTTGTATTGAATCACACTGAGGGTCTGGCTAAAATTAAATGTCCAGAGGATCTGGTTGAATTTATTCTCACTGAGGATCTGGTTGTATTTAATAACACTGAGGATCTGGCTAAATTTAAACTTTCAGAGGATCTGGATGAATTTAAAGTCACTGAGGATCCATTTGAATTTATTCTCACAGAGGATCTGGTTGTATTTAATCACACTGAGGATCTGGCTAATTTTAAACTTTCAGAGCATCCTGTTGAATTTATTCTCACTGTGGATCTGGTTGTATTTAAGCACAATGAGCATCTGGTTGTATTTAATCACACTGAAGATCTGCATAAATTTAAACTTCCAGAAGATCTGGTTGTATTTAATCTCACTGAGGATCTGGCTAAATTTAAACTTTCAGAGGATCCGGTTATATTTAATCTCACTGAAGATCTCGTTGTATTTAATCACACTGAGGATCTGGCCTAATTTAAACTTCCAGAAGATCTTGTTGAATTTAATCACACTGAGGGTCTGGCTAAATTTAAACTTCCAGAGGATCTGGCTAAATTTGAAGTTTCAGAGGATCTGGTTATATTTAATCTCACTGAGGATTTGGCTGAAGTTAATGACACTGAGGATCTGGTTGAATTTAAACTTTCAGAAGATCTGGTTGTATTTAATCTCACTGAGGATCTGGCTAAATTTAATCTCACTGCGGATCTGGCTAAATTTAAACTTTCAGAGGATCTGGTTATATTTAATCTCACTGAAGATCTGGTAGTATTTAATCAGACTGAGGATCTGCTTGTATTTAACCACACTGAGGGTCTGGCTAAATTTAAACTTCCAGAGGATCTGGTTGAATTTATTCTGACTGTGGATCTGGTTGTATTTAAGCACAATGAGCATCTGGTTGTATTTAATCACACTGAAGACCTGCGTAAATTTAAACTTCCAGAAGAGCTGGTAGAATTTAATCACACTGAGGGTCTGGCTAAATTTAAACTTCCAGAGGATCTGGCTAAATTTGAACTTTCAGAGGATCTGTTTATATTTAATATCACTGCAGATCTGGTTGTATATAATTACACTGAGGATGTGGTTGAATTTATTCTCACTGAGGATCTGGTTGAATTTATTCACACTGAGGATCTGGCTGAACGTAATCTCACTGAGGATTTGGCTGAAGTTAATGACACTGAGGATCTGGTAAAATATAAACTTTTAGAAGATCTGGTTGTATTTAATCTCACTGAGGACCTGGTTGTATTGAATCACACTGAGGGTCTGGCTAAAATTAAATGTCCAGAGGATCTGGTTGAATTTATTCTCACTGAGGATCTGGTTGTATTTAATAACACTGAGGATCTGGCTAAATTTAAACTTTCAGAGGATCTGGATGAATTTAAAGTCACTGAGGATCCATTTGAATTTATTCTCACAGAGGATCTGGTTGTATTTAATCACACTGAGGATCTGGCTAATTTTAAACTTTCAGAGCATCCTGTTGAATTTATTCTCACTGTGGATCTGGTTGTATTTAAGCACAATGAGCATCTGGTTGTATTTAATCACACTGAAGATCTGCATAAATTTAAACTTCCAGAAGATCTGGTTGTATTTAATCTCACTGAGGATCTGGCTAAATTTAAACTTTCAGAGGATCCGGTTATATTTAATCTCACTGAAGATCTCGTTGTATTTAATCACACTGAGGATCTGGCCTAATTTAAACTTCCAGAAGATCTTGTTGAATTTAATCACACTGAGGGTCTGGCTAAATTTAAACTTCCAGAGGATCTGGCTAAATTTGAACTTTCAGAGGATCTGGTTATATTTAATCTCACTGAGGATTTGGCTGAAGTTAATGACACTGAGGATCTGGTTGAATTTATTCTCACTGAGGATCTGGTTGTATTTAATCTCACTGAGGATCTGGTTGAATTTAATCTCACTGAGGATCGGGCTGAAGTAAATGACACTGAGGATCGGTTGAATTTAAACTTTCAGAAGATCTGATTCTATTTAATCTCACTGCGGATCTGGCTAAATTTAACCTTTCAGAGGATCTGGTTATATTTAATCTCACTGAAGATCTGGTAGTATTTAATCACACTGAGGATCTGCTTGTATTTAACCACACTGAGGGTCTGGCTAAATTTAAACTTCCAGAGGATCTGGTTGAATTTATTCTGACTGTGGATCTGGTTGTATTTAAGCACAATGAGCATCTGGTTGTATTTAATCACACTGAAGACCTGCGTAAATTTAAACTTCCAGAAGAGCTGGTAGAATTTAATCTCACTGAGGATCTGGCTGAAGTAAATGACACTGAGGATCTGGTTGAATTTAAACTTTCAGAAGATCTGGTTCTATTTAATCTCACTGAGGGTCTGGTTGAATTTAATCACACTGAGGATCTGGTTGTATTTAATCACACTGAGGATCTGGTTGAATTTAATCACACTGAGGATCAGGCTGAATTTAATCTCACTGAGGATCTGGCTAAATTTAAACTTTCAGAGGATCCGGTTATATTTAATCTCACTGAAGATCTGGTTGTATTTCATCACACTGAGGATCTGGCCTAATTTAAACTTACAGAGGTTTTTGTTGAATTTAATCACACTGAGGATCTGGTTATATTTAATCACACTGAGGATCTGTTGTATTTAATCACACTGAGGGTCTGGCTAAAATTAAACGTCCAGAGGATCTGGTTGAATTTATTCTCACTGAGGATCTGGTTGTAATTATTCACACTGAGGATCTGGCTAAATTTAAACTTTTAGAGGATCTGGCTGAATTTATTCTCACTGAGAATCTAGCTGAATAAAATCTCACTGAGGATCTGGCTGAATTTAATCACACTGAGGATCTGGTTGTATTTAATCACACTGTGGATCTGGATAAATTTAAACTTTCAGAGGATCTGGTTATATTTAATCTCACTGAGGATCTGGTTGTATTTAATCACACAGAGGGTCTGGCTAAATATAAACTTTCAGAGGATCTGGTTGAATTTATTCACGCTTAGGATCTGGCTGAATTTAATCTCACTGAGGATCTGGCTGAAGTAAATGACACTGAGGATCTGGTTGAATTTAAACTTTCAGAAGATCTGGTTCTATTTAATCTCACTGAGGATCTGGTTGTATTTAATCTCACTGAGGATCTGGTTGAATTTATTCACACTGAGGATCTGGCTGAATTTAATCTCACTGAGGATCTGGCTGAAGTAAATGACACTGAGGATCTGGCTAAATTTAAACTTTCAGAGGATCTGGTTGTATTTAATCTCACTGAGGATCTGGTTGTATATAATCACACTGAGTATCTGCTTGTATTTAACCACACTGAGGGTATGGCTAAATTTAAACTTCCAGAGGATCTGGTTGAATTTATTCTCACTGAGGATCTGTTTGAATTTATTCACACTGAGGATCTAGTTGTATTTAATTACACTGAGGATCTGGCTAAATTTAAACTTTCAGAGGATCTGGTTGAATTTATTCTCAATGTGGATCTGATAGATAGATAGATAGATACTTTATTCATCCCCATGGGGAAATTCAACATTTTTTCCAATGTCCCATACACTTGTTGTACATACAATACTTAACTCAGTAATAATATGATATGCATCTAAATCACTAACTCAAAAAGCATTAATAATAGCTTTAAAAAAAAAAGTTCTTAAGTCCTGGCAGTTGAATTGTAAAGCCTAATGGCATTGGGGAGTATTGACCTCTTCATCCTGTCTGAGGAGCATTGCATCGACAGTAACCTGTCGCTGAAACTGCTTCTCTGTCTCTGGATGGTGCTATGTAGAGGATGTTCAGGGTTTTCCATAATCTGGTTGTATTTAAGCACAATGAGCATCTGGTTGTATTTAATCACACTGAAGATCTGCCTAAATTCAAACTTCCAGAAGTTCTGGTTGTATTTAATCACACTGAGAATCTCGCTAAATTTAAACTTTCAGAGGATCTGGCTGAATTTAATCTCACTGAGGATCTGGCTGAATTTAATCACATGGAGGATCTGGTTGTATTTAAACTCTGAGCAGATCTGGTTGTATTTAATCACACTGTGGAACTGGATAAATTTAAACTTTCAGAGGATCTTGTTGAATTTATTCTCACTATGGATCTGGTTGTATTTCAGCACAATGAGCATCTGATTGTATTTAATCACACTGAAGATCTGCCTAAATTTAAACTTCCAGTAGATCTGGTTAAATTTAATCACACTGAGGATCTGGCTGAAGTTAATCACACTGAGGATCTGGTTGAATTTATTCACACTTAGGATCTGGCTGAATTTAATCTCACTGAGGATCTGGTTGTATTAAAACACACTGAGGATCTGTTTGTATTAAAACACACTGAGGATCTGGTTGAATTTATTCACACTGAGGATCTGGCTGAATTTAATCTCACTGAGGATCTGGCTGAAGTAAATGACACTGAGGATCTGGTTGAATTTAAACTTTCAGAAGATCTGGTTCTATTTAATCTCACTGAGGGTCTGGTTGTATTTAATCTCACTGAGGATCTGGTTGTATTTAATCACACTGAGGATCTGGCTGAATTTAATCTCACTGAGGATCTGGTTGAATTTAAACTTTCAGAGGATCTGGTTGTATTTAATCTCACTGAGGATATGGCTAAATTTAAACTTTCAGAGGATCCGGTTATATTTAATCTCACTGAAGATCTGTTTCTGTTTAATCACACTGATGATCTGGCTAAATTTAAGCTTTCAGAGGATCTGGTTGTATTTAATCACACTGAGGGTCTCGCTAAATTTAAACGTCCTGAGTATCAGGTTGAATTTATTCTCACTGAGGATCTGGTTGTATTTAATCACACTGAGGATCTGGCTGAATTTAATCTCACTGAGGATCTGGCTGAATATAATCTCACTGAGGATCTGGCTGAATTTAATCACATGGAGGATCTGGTTGTATTTAAACTCTCAGACGATCTGGTTGTATTTAATCACACTGAGGATCTGGATAAATTTACATTTTCAGAGGATCTTGTTGAATTTATTCTCACTGTGGATCTGGTTGTATTTCAGCACAATGAGCATCTGGTTGTATTTAATCACACTGAAGATCTGCCTAAATTTAAACTTCCAGAAGATCTGGTTAAATTTAATCACACTGAGGATCTGGCTGAAGTTAATCACACTGAGGATCTGGCTGAACTTAATCTCACTGAGGATTTGGCTGAAGTTAATGACACTGAGGATCTGGTTGAATTTAAACTTTCAGAAGTTCTGGTTGTATTTAATCTCACTGAAGAACTGGTTGTATTTAATCACACTGAGGATCTGGCCTAATTTAAACTTACAGATGTTCTTGTTGAATTTAATCACACTGAGGATCTGGTTGTATTTAATCACACTGAAGGTCTGGCTAAAATTAAACGTCCAGAGGATCTGGTTGAATTTATTCTCACTGAGGATCTGGTTATATTTAATCACACTGAGGATCTGGCTAAATTTAAACTTTCAGAGGATCTGGTTATATTTAATCTGACTGAGGATCTGGTTGTATTTAATCACACTGAGGGTCTGGCTAAATATAAACTTTCAGAGGATCTGGTTGAATTTATTCACACTTAGGATCTGGTTGAATTTATTCACACTTAGGATCTGGCTGAATTTAATCTCACTGAGGATCTGGCTGAAGTAAATGACACAGAGGATCTGGTTGAATTTAAACTTTCAGAAGATCTGGTTGTATTTAATCTCACTGAGGATCAGGCTGAATTTAATCTCACTGAGGATCTGGCTAAATTTAAACTTTCAGAGGATCCGGTTATATTTAATCTCACTGAAGATCTGGTTGTATTTCATCACACTGAGGATCTGGCCTAATTTAAACTTACAGAGGTTCTTGTTGAATTTAATCACACTGAGGATCTGGTTGTATTTAATCACACTGAAGGTCTGGCTAAAATTAAACGTCCAGAGGATCTGGTTGAATTTATTCTCACTGAGGATCTGGTTGTAGTTATTCACACTGAGGATCTGGCTAAATTTAAACTTTCAGAGGATCTGGCTGAATTTATTCTCACTGAGAATCTGGCTGAATATAATCTTACTGAGGATCTGGCTGAATTTAATCACATGGAGGATCTGGTTGTATTTAAACTCTCAGCGGATCTGGTTGTATTTAATCAAACTGTGGATCTGGATAAATTTAAACTTTCAGAGGATCTTGTTGAATTTATTCTCACTGTGGATCTGGTTGTATTTCAGCACAATGAGCATCTGGTTGTATTTAATCACACTGAAGATCTGCCTAAATTTAAACTTTCAGAGGATCTGGTTATATTTAATCTCACTGAGGATCTGGTTGTATTTAATCACACAGAGGGTCTGGCTAAATATAAAATTTCAGAGGATCTGGTTGAATTTATTCACGCTTAGGATCTGGCTGAATTTAATCTCACTGAGGATCTGGCTGAAGTAAATGACACAGAGGATCTGGTTGAATTTAAACTTTCAGAAGATCTGGTTCTATTTAATCACACTGAGGATCTGGTTGTATTTAATCTCACTGAGGATCTGGTTGTATTTAATCACACTGAGGATCTGGTTGAATTTATTCACACTGAGGATCTGGCTGAATTTAATCTCACTGAGGATCTGGCTGAAGTAAATGATACTGAGGATCTGGCTAAATTTAAACTTTCAGAGGATCTGGTTGTATTTAATCTCACTGAGGATCTGGTTGTATATAATCACACTGAGTATCGGCTTGTATTTAACCACACTGAGGGTATGGCTAAATTTAAACTTCCAGAGGATCTGGTTGAATTTATTCTCACTGAGGATCTGTTTGAATTTATTCACACCGAGGATCTAGTTGTATTTAATTTCACTGAGGATCTGGCTAAATTTAAACTTTCAGAGGATCTGGTTGAATTTATTCTCACTGTGGATCTGGTTGTATTTAAGCACAATGAGCATCTGGTTGTATTTAATCACACTGAAGATCTGCCTAAATTCAAACTTCCAGAAGTTCTGGTTGTATTTAATCACACTGAGAATCTCGCTAAATTTAAAGTTTCAGAGGATCTGACTGAATTTAATCTCACTGAGGATCTGGCTGAATTTAATCACATGGAGGATCTGGTTGTATTTAAACTCTGAGCAGATCTGGTTGTATTTAATCACACTGTGGAACTGGATAAATTTAAACTTTCAGAGGATCTTGTTGAATTTATTCTCACTATGGATCTGGTTGTATTTCAGCACAATGAGCATCTGATTGTATTTAATCACACTGAAGATCTGCCTAAATTTAAACTTCCAGTAGATCTGGTTAAATTTAATCACACTGAGGATCTGGCTGAAGTTAATCACACTGAGGATCTGGTTGAATTTAAACTTTCAGAAGATCTCATTGTATTTAATCTAACTCAAGATCTGGCTTAAGTTAAACTTTCAGAGGATCTGGTTATATTTAATCTCACTGAGGATCTGGTTGAATTTATTCACACTTAGGATCTGGCTGAATTTAAACTCACTGAGGATCTGGCTGAAGTAAATGACACTGAGGATCTGGTTGAATTTAAACTTTCAGAAGATCTGGTTCTATTTAATCTCACTGAGGGTCTGGCTGTATTTAATCTCACTGAGGATCTGGTTGTATTAAAACACACTGAGGATCTGGTTGAATTTATTCACACTGAGGATCTGGTTGAATTTATTCACACTGAGGATCTGGCTGAATTTAATCTCACTGAGGATCTGGCTGAAGTAAATGACACTGAGGATCTGGTTGAATTTAAACTTTAAGAAGATCTGGTTCTATTTAATCTCACTGAGGGTCTGGTTGTATTTAATCTCACTGAGGATCTGGTTGTATTTAATCACAATGAGGATCTGGTTGTATTTAATCTCACTGAGGATCTGGCTAAATTTAAGCTTTCAGAGGATCTGGTTGTATTTAATCACACTGAGGGTCTGGCTAAATTTAAACGTCCTGAGGATCAGGTTGAATTTATTCTCACTGAGGATCTGGTTGTATTTAATCTCACTGAGGATCTGGCTAAATTTAACCTTTCAGAGGATCTGGTTATATTTATTCTCACTGAAGATCTGCTTGTATTTAATCACACTGAGGATCTGCTTGTATTTAACCACATTGAGGGTCTGGCTAAATTTAAACGTCCAGAAGATCTGGTTGAATTTATTCTCACTGAGGATCTGGTTGTATTTAATCAGTCTGTGGATCTGGTTGAATTTATTCACACCTAGGATCTGGCTGAACTTAATCTCACTGAGGATTTGGCTGAAGTTAATGATACTGAGGATCTGGTTGTATTTCAGCACAATGAGCATCTGGTTGTATTTAATCACACTGAAGATCTGTCTAAATTTAAACTTCCAGAAGATCTGGTTAAATTTAATCACACTGAGGATCTGGCTGAAGTTAATCACACTGAGGATCTGGTTCAATTTAAACTTTCAGAAGATCTTGTTGTATTTAATCTAACTGAGGATCTGGCTAAAGTTAAACTTTCGGAGGATCTGGTTTTATTTAATCTCACGGATGATCTGGTTGTATTTAATCACACTGAGGGTCTGGCTAAATATAAACTTTCAGAGGATCTGGTTGAATTTATTCTCACTGAGGATCTGGTTGTATTTAATCACTCTGTGGATCTGGTTGAATTTATTCACACTGAGGATCTGGCTGAACTTAATCTCACTGAAGATTTGGCTGAAGTTAATGACACTGAGGATCTGGTTGAATTTACACTTTCAGAAGTTCTGGTTGTATTTAATCTCACTGAGGATCTGGCTAAATTTAAACTTTCAGAGGATCCGGTTATATTTAATCTCACTGAGGATCTGGTTGTATTTAATCACACTGAGGATCTGGCTGAATTTAATCTCACTGAGGATCTGGCTGAATATAATCTCACTGAGGATCTGGCTGAATTTAATCACATGGAGGATCTGGTTGTATTTAAACTCTCAGACGATCTGGTTGTATTTAATCACACTGAGGATCTGGATAAATTTACATTTTCAGAGGATCTTGTTGAATTTATTCTCACTGTGGATCTGGTTGTATTTCAGCACAATGAGCATCTGGTTGTATTTAATCACACTGAAGATCTGCCTAAATTTAAACTTCCAGAAGATCTGGTTAAATTTAATCACACTGAGGATCTGGCTGAAGTTAATCACACTGAGGATCTGGCTGAACTTAATCTCACTGAGGATTTGGCTGAAGTTAATGACACTGAGGATCTGGTTGAATTTAAACTTTCAGAAGTTCTGGTTGTATTTAATCTCACTGAAGAACTGGTTGTGTTTAATCACACTGAGGATCTGGCCTAATTTAAACTTACAGATGTTCTTGTTGAATTTAATCACACTGAGGATCTGGTTGTATTTAATCACACTGAAGGTCTGGCTAAAATTAAACGTCCAGAGGATCTGGTTGAATTTATTCTCACTGAGGATCTGGCTGAAGTAAATGACACTGAGGATCTGGTTGAATTTAAACTTTCAGAAGATCTGGTTCTATTTAATCTCACTGAGGGTCTGGTTGAATTTAATCACACTGAGGATCTGGTTGTATTTAATCACACTGAGGATCTGGTTGAATTTAATCACACTGAGGATCAGGCTGAATTTAATCTCACTGAGGATCTGGCTAAATTTAAACTTTCAGAGGATCCGGTTATATTTAATCTCACTGAAGATCTGGTTGTATTTCATCACACTGAGGATCTGGCCTAATTTAAACTTACAGAGGTTTTTGTTGAATTTAATCACACTGAGGATCTGGTTATATTTAATCACACTGAGGATCTGGTTGTATTTAATCACACTGAGGGTCTGGCTAAAATTAAACGTCCAGAGGATCTGGTTGAATTTATACTCACTGAGGATCTGGTTGTAATTATTCACACTGAGGATCTGGCTAAATTTAAACTTTTAGAGGATCTGGCTGAATTTATTCTCACTGAGAATCTAGCTGAATAAAATCTCACTGAGGATCTGGCTGAATTTAATCACACTGAGGATCTGGTTGAATTTAATCACACTGTGGATCTGGATAAATTTAAACTTTCAGAGGATCTGGTTATATTTAATCTCACTGAGGATCTGGTTGTATTTAATCACACAGAGGGTCTGGCTAAATATAAACTTTCAGAGGATCTGGTTGAATTTATTCACGCTTAGGATCTGGCTGAATTTAATCTCACTGAGGATCTGGCTGAAGTAAATGACACTGAGGATCTGGTTGAATTTAAACTTTCAGAAGATCTGGTTCTATTTAATCTCACTGAGGGTCTGGTTGTATTTAATCTCACTGAGGATCTGGTTGTATTTAATCACACTGAGGATCTGGTTGAATTTATTCACACTGAGGATCTGGTTGAATTTATTCAAACTGAGGATCTGGCTGAATTTAATCTCACTGAGAATCTGGCTGAATATAATCTCACTGAGGATCTGGCTGAATTTAATCACATGGAGGATCTGGTTGTATTTAAACTCTCAGCGGATCTGGTTGTATTTAATCACACTGTGGATCTGGTTGTATTTCAGCACAATGAGCATCTGGTTGTATTTAATCACACTGAAGATCTGCCTAAATTTAAACTTCCAGAAGATCTGGTTAAATTTAATCACACTGAGGATCTGGCTGAAGTTAATCACACTGAGGATCTGGCTGAACTTAATCTCACTGAGGATTTGGCTGAAGTTAATGACACTGAGGATCTGGTTGAATTTAAACTTTCAGAAGTTCTGGTTGTATTTAATCTCACTGAAGAACTGGTTGTATTTAATCACACTGAGGATCTGGCCTAATTTAAACTTACAGATGTTCTTGTTGAATTTAATCACACTGACGATCTGGTTGTATTTAATCACACTGAAGGTCTGGCTAAAATTAAACGTCCAGAGGATCTGGTTGAATTTATTCTCACTGAGGATCTGGCTGAAGTAAATGACACTGAGGATCTGGTTGAATTTAAACTTTCAGAAGATCTGGTTCTATTTAATCTCACTGAGGGTCTGGTTGAATTTAATCACACTGAGGATCTGGTTGTATTTAATCACACTGAGGATCTGGTTGAATTTAATCACACTGAGGATCAGGCTGAATTTAATCTCACTGAGGATCTGGCTAAATTTAAACTTTCAGAGGATCCGGTTATATTTAATCTCACTGAAGATCTGGTTGTATTTCATCACACTGAGGATCTGGCCTAATTTAAACTTACAGAGGTTTTTGTTGAATTTAATCACACTGAGGATCTGGTTATATTTAATCACACTGAGGATCTGGTTGTATTTAATCACACTGAGGGTCTGGCTAAAATTAAACGTCCAGAGGATCTGGTTGAATTTATTCTCACTGAGGATCTGGTTGTAATTATTCACACTGAGGATCTGGCTAAATTTAAACTTTTAGAGGATCTGGCTGA
Source organism: Hemitrygon akajei (assembly GCF_048418815.1). NCBI lineage: Eukaryota > Metazoa > Chordata > Chondrichthyes > Myliobatiformes > Dasyatidae > Hemitrygon > Hemitrygon akajei. Next base: position 176,626,735 of record NC_133132.1, on the reverse strand, counting down.
ATTTATTCTCACTGAGAATCTAGCTGAATAAAATCTCACTGAGGATCTGGCTGAATTTAATCACACTGAGGATCTGGTTGAATTTAATCACACTGTGGATCTGGATAAATTTAAACTTTCAGAGGATCTGGTTATATTTAATCTCACTGAGGATCTGGTTGTATTTAATCACACAGAGGGTCTGGCTAAATATAAACTTTCAGAGGATCTGGTTGAATTTATTCACGCTTAGGATCTGGCTGAATTTAATCTCACTGAGGATCTGGCTGAAGTAAATGACACTGAGGATCTGGTTGAATTTAAACTTTCAGAAGATCTGGTTCTATTTAATCTCACTGAGGATCTGGTTGTATTTAATCTCACTGAGGATCTGGTTGTATTTAATCACACTGAGGATCTGGTTGAATTTATTCACACTGAGGATCTGGCTGAATTTAATCTCACTGAGGATCTGGCTGAAGTAAATGACACTGAGGATCTGGCTAAATTTAAACTTTCAGAGGATCTGGTTGTATTTAATCTCACTGTGGATCTGGTTGTATATAATCACACTGAGTATCTGCTTGTATTTAACCACACTGAGGGTATGGCTAAATTTAAACTTCCAGAGGATCTGGTTGAATTTATTCTCACTGAGGATCTGTTTGAATTTATTCACACTGAGGATCTAGTTGTATTTAATTACACTGAGGATCTGGCTAAATTTAAACTTTCAGAGGATCTGGTTGAATTTATTCTCAATGTGGATCTGATAGATAGATAGATAGATACTTTATTCATCCCCATGGGGAAATTCAACATTTTTTCCAATGTCCCATACACTTGTTGTACATACAATACTTAACTCAGTAATAATATGATATGCATCTAAATCACTAACTCAAAAAGCATTAATAATAGCTTTAAAAAAAAAAAGTTCTTAAGTCCTGGCAGTTGAATTGTAAAGCCTAATGGCATTGGGGAGTATTGACCTCTTCATCCTGTCTGAGGAGCATTGCATCGACAGTAACCTGTCGCTGAAACTGCTTCTCTGTCTCTGGATGGTGCTATGTAGAGGATGTTCAGGGTTTTCCATAATCTGGTTGTATTTAAGCACAATGAGCATCTGGTTGTATTTAATCACACTGAAGATCTGCCTAAATTCAAACTTCCAGAAGTTCTGGTTGTATTTAATCACACTGAGAATCTCGCTAAATTTAAACTTTCAGAGGATCTGGCTGAATTTAATCTCACTGAGGATCTGGCTGAATTTAATCACATGGAGGATCTGGTTGTATTTAAACTCTGAGCAGATCTGGTTGTATTTAATCACACTGTGGAACTGGATAAATTTAAACTTTCAGAGGATCTTGTTGAATTTATTCTCACTATGGATCTGGTTGTATTTCAGCACAATGAGCATCTGATTGTATTTAATCACACTGAAGATCTGCCTAAATTTAAACTTCCAGTAGATCTGGTTAAATTTAATCACACTGAGGATCTGGCTGAAGTTAATCACACTGAGGATCTGGTTGAATTTAAACTTTCAGAAGATCTCATTGTATTTAATCTAACTCAGGATCTGGCTAAAGTTAAACTTTCAGAGGATCTGGTTATATTTAATCTCACTGAGGATATGGTTGAATTTATTCACACTTAGGATCTGGCTGAATTTAATCTCACTGAGGATCTGGTTGTATTAAAACACACTGAGGATCTGGTTGAATTTATTCACACTGAGGATCTGGCTGAATTTAATCTCACTGAGGATCTGGCTGAAGTAAATGACACTGAGGATCTGGTTGAATTTAAACTTTCAGAAGATCTGGTTCTATTTAATCTCACTGAGGGTCTGGTTGTATTTAATCTCACTGAGGATCTGGTTGTATTTAATCACACTGAGGATCTGGCTGAATTTAATCTCACTGAGGATCTGGTTGAATTTAAACTTTCAGAGGATCTGGTTGTATTTAATCTCACTGAGGATATGGCTAAATTTAAACTTTCAGAGGATCCGGTTATATTTAATCTCACTGAAGATCTGTTTCTGTTTAATCACACTGATGATCTGGCTAAATTTAAGCTTTCAGAGGATCTGGTTGTATTTAATCACACTGAGGGTCTGGCTAAATTTAAACGTCCTGAGGATCAGGTTGAATTTATTCTCACTGAGGATCTGCTTGTATTTAATCACACTGAGGATCTGGCTGAATTTAATCACATGGAGGATCTGTTTGTATTTAAACTCTCAGACGATCTGGTTGTATTTAATCACACTGAGGATCTGGATAAATTTACACTTTCAGAGGATCTTGTTGAATTTATTCTCACTGTGGATCTGGTTGTATTTCAGCACAAAGAGCATCTGGTTGTATTTAATCACACTGAAGATCTGGCTGAAGTTAATGACACTGAGGAACTGGTTGTATTAAATCACACTGTGGATCTGGCTGAATTTAAACTTTCAGAAGATCTGGTTGTATTTAATCTCAATGAGGATCTGCCTAAATTTAAACTTTCAGAGGATCTGGTTATATTTAATGACACTGAGGATCTGGATAAATTTAAACTTCCAGAGGATCTGGTTGAATTTATTCACACTGAGGATCTGGATGAATTTAATCTCACTGAGGATCTGGCTGAATTTAAACTTTCAGAAGATGTGGTTGTATTTAATTTCAATGAGGATCTGGCTAAATTTAACCTTTCAGAGGATCTGGCTGAATTTAATCTCACTGAGGATCTTGCTGAATATAATCTCACTGAGGATCTGGCTGAATTTAATCACATGGAGGATCTGGTTGTATTGAAACTCTCAGACGATCTGGTTGTATTTAATCACACTGAGGATCTGGATAAATTTACACTTTCAGAGGATCTTGTTGAATTTATTCTCACTGTGGATCTGGTTGTATTTCAGCACAATGAGCATCTGGTTGTATTTAATCACACTGAAGATCTGCCTAAATTTAAACTTCCAGAAGATCTGGTTAAATTTAATCACACTGAGGATCTGGCTGAAGTTAATCACACTGAGGATCTTGTTCAATTTAAACTTTCAGAAGATCTTGTTGTATTTAATCTAACTGAGGATCTGGCTAAAGTTAAACTTTCGGAGGATCTGGTTTTATTTAATCTCACGGAGGATCTGGTTGTATTTAATCACACTGAGGGTCTGGCTAAATATAAACTTTCAGAGGATCTGGTTGAATTTATTCTCACTGAGGATCTGGTTGTATTTAATCACTCTCTGGATCTGGTTGAATTTATTCGCACTGAGGATCTGGCTGAACTTAATCTCACTGAAGATTTGGCTGAAGTTAATGACACTGAGGATCTGGTTGAATTTAAACTTTCAGAAGTTCTGGGTGTATTTAATCTCACTGAGGATCTGGCTAAATTTAAACTTTCAGAGGATCCGGTTATATTTAATCTCACTGAAGATCTGGTTGTATTTAATAACACTGAGGATCTGGCCTAATTTAAATTACAAAGGTTCTTGTTGAATTTAATCACACTGAGGATCTGGTTGTATTTAATCACACTGAGGGTCTGGCTAAAATTAAACGTCCATAGCATCTGGTTGAATTTATTCTCTCTGAGGATCTGGTTGTATTTAAACACACTGAGGATCTGGCTAAATTTAAACTTTCAGAGGATCTGGCTGAATTTAATCTCAATGAGAATCTGGCTGAATATAATCTCACTGAGGATCTGGCTGAATTTAATCACATGGAGGATCTGGTTGTATTTAAACTCTCAGCGGATCTGGTTGTATTTAATCACACTGTGGATCTGGATACATTTAAACTTTCAGAGGATCTTGTTGAATTTATTCTCACTGTGGATCTGGTTGTACTTCAGCACAATGAGCATCTGGTTGTATTTAATCACACTGAGGGTCTGGCTGAAGTAAATGACACTGAGGATCTGGCTAAATTTAAACTTTCAGAGGATCTGGTTATATTTAATCTCACTGAAGATCTGGTTGTATTTAATCACACTGAGGATCTGGATAAATTTAAACTTTCAGAGGATCTGGTTATATTTAATCTCACTGAGGATCTGGTTGAATTTATTCTCACTGTGGATCTGGTTGTATTTAAGCACAATGAGCATCTGGTTGTATTTAATCACACTGAAGATCTGGCTGAATGTAATCACACTGAGGATCTGGTTGAATTTAAACTTTCAGAAGATATGGTTATATTAAATCTCACTAAAGATCTGATTGTATTTAACCACACTGTGGATCCAGCTGAATTTGAACTTTCAGAAGATCTGGTTGTATTTAATCTCAATGAGGATCTGGCTAAATTTAAATTTCAGAGCATCTGGCTAAATTTAAACTTTCAGAGAATCTGGTTATATTTCATCTCACTGAAGATCTGGTTGTATTTAATCACACTGAGGATCTGGCTAAATTTAAATTTCAGAGCATCTGGCTAAATTTAAACTTTCAGAGAATCTGGTTATATTTCATCTCACTGAAGATCTGGTTGTATTTAATCACACTGAGGATCTGGCTAAATTTAAACTTTCAGAGCATCTGGTTGAATTTATTCTCACTGTGGATCTGGTTGTATTTAAGCACAATGAGCATCTGGTTGTATTTAATCACACTGAAGATCTGCGTAAATTTAAACTTCCAGAAGATCTCGTTGAATTTAATCACACTGAGGGTCTGGCTAAATTTAAACTGTCAGAGGATCTGGTTATATTTAATCTCACTGAAGATCTGGTTGTATTTAATCACACTGAGGATCTGCTTGTATTTAACCACACTGAGGGTATGGCTAAATTTAAACTTCCAGAGGATCTGGTTGAATTTATTCTCACTGCGGATCTGGTTGTATTTAATCACACTGAGGATCTGGCTAAATTTAAACTTTCAGATGATCTGGTTGAATTTATTCTCACTGTTGATCTGGTTGTATTTAAGCACAATGAGCATCTGGTTGAATTTAATCACACTGATGATCTGGCTGAAGTTAATCACACTGAGGATCTGGTTGAATTTAAACACTCAGTGGATCTGGCTGAAGTTAATGACACTGAGGATCTGGTTGAATTTAAACTTTCAGAAGATCTGGTTATATTAAATCTCACTAAAGATCTGATTGTATTTAACCACACTGTGGATCTGGCTGAATTTAAGCACAATGAGCATCTGGTTGTATTTAATCACACTGAAGATCTGCGTAAATTTAAAATTCCAGAAGATCTGGTTAAATTTAATCACACTGAGGATCTGGCTGAAGTTAATCACACTGAGGATCTGGTTGAATTTAAACTTTCAGAAGATCTAATTGTATTTAATCTAATTCAGGATCTGGCTAAAGTTAAACTTTCAGAGGATCTGGCTAAATTTGAAGTTTCAGAGGATCTGGTTATATTTAATCTCACTGAGGATTTGGCTGAAGTTAATGACAAGGAGGATCTGGTTGAATTTAAACTTTCAGAAGATCTGGTTATATTTAATCTCACTGAGGATCTGGCTAAATTTAATCCCACTGAGGATCGGGCTGAAGTAAATGACACTGAGGATCGGTTGAATTTAAACTTTCAGAAGATCTGGTTCTATTTAACCACACTGAGGGTCTGGCTAAATTTAAACTTCCAGAGGATCTGGTTGAATTTATTCTGACTGTCGATCTGGTTGTATTTAAGCACAATGAGCATCTGGTTGTATTTAATCACACTGAAGACCTGCGTAAATTTAAACTTCCAGAAGATCTGGTTGAATTTAATCACACTGAGGGTCTGGCTAAATTTAAACTTCCAGAGGATCTGGCTAAATTTGAACTTTCAGAGGATCTGTTTATATTTAATATCACTGAAGATCTGGTTGTATTTATTCACACTGAGGATCTGGCTGAACTTAATCTCACTGAGGATTTGGCTGAAGTTAATGACACTGAGGATCTGGTTGAATATAAACTTTCAGAAGATCTGGTTGTATTTATTCTCACTGAGGATCTGGTTGTATTGAATCACACTGAGGGTCTGGCTAAAATTAAATGTCCAGAGGATCTGGTTGAATTTATTCTCACTGACGATCTGGTTGTATTTAATAACACTGAGGATCTGGCTAATTTTAAACTTTCAGAGCAAATGGTTGAATTTATTCTCACTGTGGATCTGGTTGTATTTAAGCACAATGAGCATCTGGTTGTATTTAATCACACTGAAGATCTGCGTAAATTTAAAATTCCAGAAGATCTGGATGAATTTAATCACACTGAGGGTCTGGCTAAATTTAAACTTCCAGAGGATCTGGCTAAATTTGAACTTTCAGAGGATCTGGTTAAATTTAATCTCACTGAAGATTTGGCTGAATTTAATGACACTGAGGATCTGGTTGAATTTAAACTTTCAGAAGATCTGGTTGTATTTAATCTCACTGCGGATCTGGCTAAATTTAAACTGTCAGAGGATCCGGTTATATTTATTCTCACTGAAGATCTGGTTGTATTTAATCACACTGAGGATCTGCTTGTATTTAACCACACTGAGGGTATGGCTAAATTTAAACTTCCAGAGGATCTGGTTGAATTTATTCTCACTGCGGATCTGGTTGTATTTAATCACACTGAGGATCTGGCTAAATTTAAACTTTCAGATGATCTGGTTGAATTTATTCTCACTGTCGATCTGGTTGTATTTAAGCACAATGAGCATCTGGTTGAATTTAATCACACTGATGATCTGGCTGAAGTTAATCACACTGAGGATCTGGTTGAATTTAAACTCTCAGTGGATCTGGCTGAAGTTAATGACACTGAGGATCTGGTTGAATTTAAAATTTCAGAAGATCTGGTTATATTAAATCTCACTAAAGATCTGATTGTATTTAACCACACTGTGAATCTGGCTGAATTTAAACTTTCAGAAGATCTGGTTGTATTTAATCTCAATGAGGATCTGGCTAAATTTAAATTTCAGAGGATCTGTCTAAATTTAAACTTTCAGAGAATCTGGTTATATTTCATCTCACTGAAGATCTGGTTGTATTTAATCACACTGAGGATCTGGCTAAATTTAAACTTTCAGAGCATCTTGTTGAATTTATTCTCACTGTGGATCTGGTTGTATTTAAGCACAATGAGCATCTGGTTGTATTTAATCACACTGAAGATCTGCATAAATTTAAACTTCCAGAAGATCTCGTTGAATTTAATCACACTGAGGGTCTGGCTAAATATAAACTTCCAGAGGATCTGGCTAAATTTGAAGCTTCAGAGGAACTGGTTATATTTAATCTCACTGAGGATTTGGCTGAAGTTAATGACACTGAGGATCTGGTTGAATTTAAACTTTCAGAAGATCTGGTTGTATTTAATCTCACTGAGGATCTGGCTAAATTTAAACTTTCAGAGGATCTGGTTATATTTAATCTCACTGAAGATCTGGTAGTATTTAATCACACTGAGGATCTGCTTGTATTTAGCCACACTGAGGGTCTGGCTAAATTTAAACTTCCAGAGGATCTGGTTGAATTTATTCTGACTGTGGATCTGGTTGTATTTAAGCACAATGAGCATCTGGTTGTATTTAATCACACTGAAGACCTGCGTAAATTTAAACTTCCAGAAGAGCTGGTAGAATTTAATCACACTGAGGGTCTGGCTAAATTTAAACTTCCAGAGGATCTGGCTAAATTTGAACTTTCAGAGGATCTGTTTATATTTAATATCACTGAGGATCTGGTTGAATTTATTCACACTGAGGATCTGGCTGAACGTAATCTCACTGAGGATCTGGTAAAATATAAACTTTTAGAAGATCTGGTTGTATTTAATCTCACTGAGGACCTGGTTGTATTGAATCACACTGAGGGTCTGGCTAAAATTAAATGTCCAGAGGATCTGGTTGAATTTATTCTCACTGAGGATCTGGTTGTATTTAATAACACTGAGGATCTGGCTAAATTTAAACTTTCAGAGGATCTGGATGAATTTAAAGTCACTGAGGATCCGTTTGAATTTATTCTCACAGAGGATCTGGTTGTATTTAATCACACTGAGGATCTGGCTAATTTTAAACTTTCCGAAGATCTGGTTATATTAAATCTCACTAAAGATCTGATTGTATTTAACCACACTGGGGATCTGGCTGAATTTAAACTTTCAGAAGATCTGGTTGTACTTAATCTCTATGAGGATCTGGCTCAATTTAAATTTTCAGAGCATCTCGCTAAATTTAAACTTTCAGAGAATCTGGTTGTATTTAAGCACAATGAGCATCTGGTTGTATTTAATCACACTGAAGACCTGCGTAAATTTAAACTTCCAGAAGAGCTGGTAGAATTTAATCACACTGAGGGTCTGGCTAAATTTAAACTTCCAGAGGATCTGGCTAAATTTAAACTTTCAGAGGATCTGGTTATATTTAATCTCACTGAAGATCTGGTTGTATTTAATCACACTGAGGATCTGCTTGTATTTAACCACACTGAGGGTATGGCTAAATTTAAACTTCCAGAGGATCTGGTTGAATTTATTCTCACTGCGGATCTGGTTGTATTTAATCACACTGATGATCTGGCTGAAGTTAATCACACTGAGGATCTGGTTGAATTTAAACTCTCAGTGGATCTGGCTGAAGTTAATGACACTGAGGATCTGGTTGAATTTAAAATTTCAGAAGATCTGGTTATATTAAATCTCACTAAAGATCTGATTGTATTTAACCACACTGTGGATCTGGCTGAATTTAAACTTTCAGAAAATCTGGTTGTATTTAATCTCACTGAAGATCTGGTTGTATTTAATCACACTGAGGATCTGGCTAAATTTAAACTTTCAGAGCATCTTGTTGAATTTATTCTCACTGTGGATCTGGTTGTATTTAAGCACAATGAGCATCTGGTTGTATTTAATCACACTGAAGATCTGCGTAAATTTAAACTTCCAGAAGATCTCGTTGAATTTAATCACACTGAGGGTCTGGCTAAATTTAAACTTCCAGAGGATCTGGCTAAATTTGAAGTTTCAGAGGATCTGGTTATATTTAATCTCACTGAGGATTTGGCTGAAGTTAATGACACTGAGGATCTGGTTGAATTTAAACTTTCAGAAGATCTGGTTGTATTTAATCTCACTGAGGATCTGGCTAAATTTAATCTCACTGCGGATCTGGCTAAATTTAAACTTTCAGAGGATCTGGTTATATTTAATCTCACTGAAGATCTGGTAGTATTTAATCAGACTGAGGATCTGCTTGTATTTAACCACACTGAGGGTCTGGCTAAATTTAAACTTCCAGAGGATCTGGTTGAATTTATTCTGACTGTGGATCTGGTTGTATTTAAGCACAATGAGCATCTGCTTGTATTTAATCACACTGAGGATCTGGCTGAATTTAATCACATGGAGGATCTGTTTGTATTTAAACTCTCAGACGATCTGGTTGTATTTAATCACACTGAGGATCTGGATAAATTTACACTTTCAGAGGATCTTGTTGAATTTATTCTCACTGTGGATCTGGTTGTATTTCAGCACAAAGAGCATCTGGTTGTATTTAATCACACTGAAGATCTGGCTGAAGTTAATGACACTGAGGAACTGGTTGTATTAAATCACACTGTGGATCTGGCTGAATTTAAACTTTCAGAAGATCTGGTTGTATTTAATCTCAATGAGGATCTGCCTAAATTTAAACTTTCAGAGGATCTGGTTATATTTAATGACACTGAGGATCTGGATAAATTTAAACTTCCAGAGGATCTGGTTGAATTTATTCACACTGAGGATCTGGATGAATTTAATCTCACTGAGGATCTGGCTGAATTTAATCTCACTGAGGATCTTGCTGAATATAATCTCACTGAGGATCTGGCTGAATTTAATCACATGGAGGATCTGGTTGTATTGAAACTCTCAGACGATCTGGTTGTATTTAATCACACTGAGGATCTGGATAAATTTACACTTTCAGAGGATCTTGTTGAATTTATTCTCACTGTGGATCTGGTTGTATTTCAGCACAATGAGCATCTGGTTGTATTTAATCACACTGAAGATCTGCCTAAATTTAAACTTCCAGAAGATCTGGTTAAATTTAATCACACTGAGGATCTGGCTGAAGTTAATCACACTGAGGATCTTGTTCAATTTAAACTTTCAGAAGATCTTGTTGTATTTAATCTAACTGAGGATCTGGCTAAAGTTAAACTTTCGGAGGATCTGGTTTTATTTAATCTCACGGAGGATCTGGTTGTATTTAATCACACTGAGGGTCTGGCTAAATATAAACTTTCAGAGGATCTGGTTGAATTTATTCTCACTGAGGATCTGGTTGTATTTAATCACTCTCTGGATCTGGTTGAATTTATTCGCACTGAGGATCTGGCTGAACTTAATCTCACTGAAGATTTGGCTGAAGTTAATGACACTGAGGATCTGGTTGAATTTAAACTTTCAGAAGTTCTGGGTGTATTTAATCTCACTGAGGATCTGGCTAAATTTAAACTTTCAGAGGATCCGGTTATATTTAATCTCACTGAAGATCTGGTTGTATTTAATAACACTGAGGATCTGGCCTAATTTAAATTACAAAGGTTCTTGTTGAATTTAATCACACTGAGGATCTGGTTGTATTTAATCACACTGAGGGTCTGGCTAAAATTAAACGTCCATAGCATCTGGTTGAATTTATTCTCTCTGAGGATCTGGTTGTATTTAAACACACTGAGGATCTGGCTAAATTTAAACTTTCAGAGGATCTGGCTGAATTTAATCTCAATGAGAATCTGGCTGAATATAATCTCACTGAGGATCTGGCTGAATTTAATCACATGGAGGATCTGGTTGTATTTAAACTCTCAGCGGATCTGGTTGTATTTAATCACACTGTGGATCTGGATACATTTAAACTTTCAGAGGATCTTGTTGAATTTATTCTCACTGTGGATCTGGTTGTACTTCAGCACAATGAGCATCTGGTTGTATTTAATCACACTGAGGGTCTGGCTGAAGTAAATGACACTGAGGATCTGGCTAAATTTAAACTTTCAGAGGATCTGGTTATATTTAATCTCACTGAAGATCTGGTTGTATTTAATCACACTGAGGATCTGGATAAATTTAAACTTTCAGAGGATCTGGTTATATTTAATCTCACTGAGGATCTGGTTGAATTTATTCTCACTGTGGATCTGGTTGTATTTAAGCACAATGAGCATCTGGTTGTATTTAATCACACTGAAGATCTGGCTGAATGTAATCACACTGAGGATCTGGTTGAATTTAAACTTTCAGAAGATATGGTTATATTAAATCTCACTAAAGATCTGATTGTATTTAACCACACTGTGGATCCAGCTGAATTTGAACTTTCAGAAGATCTGGTTGTATTTAATCTCAATGAGGATCTGGCTAAATTTAAATTTCAGAGCATCTGGCTAAATTTAAACTTTCAGAGAATCTGGTTATATTTCATCTCACTGAAGATCTGGTTGTATTTAATCACACTGAGGATCTGGCTAAATTTAAATTTCAGAGCATCTGGCTAAATTTAAACTTTCAGAGAATCTGGTTATATTTCATCTCACTGAAGATCTGGTTGTATTTAATCACACTGAGGATCTGGCTAAATTTAAACTTTCAGAGCATCTGGTTGAATTTATTCTCACTGTGGATCTGGTTGTATTTAAGCACAATGAGCATCTGGTTGTATTTAATCACACTGAAGATCTGCGTAAATTTAAACTTCCAGAAGATCTCGTTGAATTTAATCACACTGAGGGTCTGGCTAAATTTAAACTGTCAGAGGATCTGGTTATATTTAATCTCACTGAAGATCTGGTTGTATTTAATCACACTGAGGATCTGCTTGTATTTAACCACACTGAGGGTATGGCTAAATTTAAACTTCCAGAGGATCTGGTTGAATTTATTCTCACTGCGGATCTGGTTGTATTTAATCACACTGAGGATCTGGCTAAATTTAAACTTTCAGATGATCTGGTTGAATTTATTCTCACTGTTGATCTGGTTGTATTTAAGCACAATGAGCATCTGGTTGAATTTAATCACACTGATGATCTGGCTGAAGTTAATCACACTGAGGATCTGGTTGAATTTAAACACTCAGTGGATCTGGCTGAAGTTAATGACACTGAGGATCTGGTTGAATTTAAACTTTCAGAAGATCTGGTTATATTAAATCTCACTAAAGATCTGATTGTATTTAACCACACTGTGGATCTGGCTGAATTTAAGCACAATGAGCATCTGGTTGTATTTAATCACACTGAAGATCTGCGTAAATTTAAAATTCCAGAAGATCTGGTTAAATTTAATCACACTGAGGATCTGGCTGAAGTTAATCACACTGAGGATCTGGTTGAATTTAAACTTTCAGAAGATCTAATTGTATTTAATCTAATTCAGGATCTGGCTAAAGTTAAACTTTCAGAGGATCTGGCTAAATTTGAAGTTTCAGAGGATCTGGTTATATTTAATCTCACTGAGGATTTGGCTGAAGTTAATGACAAGGAGGATCTGGTTGAATTTAAACTTTCAGAAGATCTGGTTATATTTAATCTCACTGAGGATCTGGCTAAATTTAATCCCACTGAGGATCGGGCTGAAGTAAATGACACTGAGGATCGGTTGAATTTAAACTTTCAGAAGATCTGGTTCTATTTAACCACACTGAGGGTCTGGCTAAATTTAAACTTCCAGAGGATCTGGTTGAATTTATTCTGACTGTCGATCTGGTTGTATTTAAGCACAATGAGCATCTGGTTGTATTTAATCACACTGAAGACCTGCGTAAATTTAAACTTCCAGAAGATCTGGTTGAATTTAATCACACTGAGGGTCTGGCTAAATTTAAACTTCCAGAGGATCTGGCTAAATTTGAACTTTCAGAGGATCTGTTTATATTTAATATCACTGAAGATCTGGTTGTATTTATTCACACTGAGGATCTGGCTGAACTTAATCTCACTGAGGATTTGGCTGAAGTTAATGACACTGAGGATCTGGTTGAATATAAACTTTCAGAAGATCTGGTTGTATTTATTCTCACTGAGGATCTGGTTGTATTGAATCACACTGAGGGTCTGGCTAAAATTAAATGTCCAGAGGATCTGGTTGAATTTATTCTCACTGACGATCTGGTTGTATTTAATAACACTGAGGATCTGGCTAATTTTAAACTTTCAGAGCAAATGGTTGAATTTATTCTCACTGTGGATCTGGTTGTATTTAAGCACAATGAGCATCTGGTTGTATTTAATCACACTGAAGATCTGCGTAAATTTAAAATTCCAGAAGATCTGGATGAATTTAATCACACTGAGGGTCTGGCTAAATTTAAACTTCCAGAGGATCTGGCTAAATTTGAACTTTCAGAGGATCTGGTTAAATTTAATCTCACTGAAGATTTGGCTGAATTTAATGACACTGAGGATCTGGTTGAATTTAAACTTTCAGAAGATCTGGTTGTATTTAATCTCACTGCGGATCTGGCTAAATTTAAACTGTCAGAGGATCCGGTTATATTTATTCTCACTGAAGATCTGGTTGTATTTAATCACACTGAGGATCTGCTTGTATTTAACCACACTGAGGGTATGGCTAAATTTAAACTTCCAGAGGATCTGGTTGAATTTATTCTCACTGCGGATCTGGTTGTATTTAATCACACTGAGGATCTGGCTAAATTTAAACTTTCAGATGATCTGGTTGAATTTATTCTCACTGTCGATCTGGTTGTATTTAAGCACAATGAGCATCTGGTTGAATTTAATCACACTGATGATCTGGCTGAAGTTAATCACACTGAGGATCTGGTTGAATTTAAACTCTCAGTGGATCTGGCTGAAGTTAATGACACTGAGGATCTGGTTGAATTTAAAATTTCAGAAGATCTGGTTATATTAAATCTCACTAAAGATCTGATTGTATTTAACCACACTGTGAATCTGGCTGAATTTAAACTTTCAGAAGATCTGGTTGTATTTAATCTCAATGAGGATCTGGCTAAATTTAAATTTCAGAGGATCTGTCTAAATTTAAACTTTCAGAGAATCTGGTTATATTTCATCTCACTGAAGATCTGGTTGTATTTAATCACACTGAGGATCTGGCTAAATTTAAACTTTCAGAGCATCTTGTTGAATTTATTCTCACTGTGGATCTGGTTGTATTTAAGCACAATGAGCATCTGGTTGTATTTAATCACACTGAAGATCTGCATAAATTTAAACTTCCAGAAGATCTCGTTGAATTTAATCACACTGAGGGTCTGGCTAAATATAAACTTCCAGAGGATCTGGCTAAATTTGAAGCTTCAGAGGAACTGGTTATATTTAATCTCACTGAGGATTTGGCTGAAGTTAATGACACTGAGGATCTGGTTGAATTTAAACTTTCAGAAGATCTGGTTGTATTTAATCTCACTGAGGATCTGGCTAAATTTAAACTTTCAGAGGATCTGGTTATATTTAATCTCACTGAAGATCTGGTAGTATTTAATCACACTGAGGATCTGCTTGTATTTAGCCACACTGAGGGTCTGGCTAAATTTAAACTTCCAGAGGATCTGGTTGAATTTATTCTGACTGTGGATCTGGTTGTATTTAAGCACAATGAGCATCTGGTTGTATTTAATCACACTGAAGACCTGCGTAAATTTAAACTTCCAGAAGAGCTGGTAGAATTTAATCACACTGAGGGTCTGGCTAAATTTAAACTTCCAGAGGATCTGGCTAAATTTGAACTTTCAGAGGATCTGTTTATATTTAATATCACTGAGGATCTGGTTGAATTTATTCACACTGAGGATCTGGCTGAACGTAATCTCACTGAGGATCTGGTAAAATATAAACTTTTAGAAGATCTGGTTGTATTTAATCTCACTGAGGACCTGGTTGTATTGAATCACACTGAGGGTCTGGCTAAAATTAAATGTCCAGAGGATCTGGTTGAATTTATTCTCACTGAGGATCTGGTTGTATTTAATAACACTGAGGATCTGGCTAAATTTAAACTTTCAGAGGATCTGGATGAATTTAAAGTCACTGAGGATCCGTTTGAATTTATTCTCACAGAGGATCTGGTTGTATTTAATCACACTGAGGATCTGGCTAATTTTAAACTTTCCGAAGATCTGGTTATATTAAATCTCACTAAAGATCTGATTGTATTTAACCACACTGGGGATCTGGCTGAATTTAAACTTTCAGAAGATCTGGTTGTACTTAATCTCTATGAGGATCTGGCTCAATTTAAATTTTCAGAGCATCTGGCTAAATTTAAACTTTCAGAGAATCTGGTTGTATTTAAGCACAATGAGCATCTGGTTGTATTTAATCACACTGAAGACCTGCGTAAATTTAAACTTCCAGAAGAGCTGGTAGAATTTAATCACACTGAGGGTCTGGCTAAATTTAAACTTCCAGAGGATCTGGCTAAATTTAAACTTTCAGAGGATCTGGTTATATTTAATCTCACTGAAGATCTGGTTGTATTTAATCACACTGAGGATCTGCTTGTATTTAACCACACTGAGGGTATGGCTAAATTTAAACTTCCAGAGGATCTGGTTGAATTTATTCTCACTGCGGATCTGGTTGTATTTAATCACACTGATGATCTGGCTGAAGTTAATCACACTGAGGATCTGGTTGAATTTAAACTCTCAGTGGATCTGGCTGAAGTTAATGACACTGAGGATCTGGTTGAATTTAAAATTTCAGAAGATCTGGTTATATTAAATCTCACTAAAGATCTGATTGTATTTAACCACACTGTGGATCTGGCTGAATTTAAACTTTCAGAAAATCTGGTTGTATTTAATCTCACTGAAGATCTGGTTGTATTTAATCACACTGAGGATCTGGCTAAATTTAAACTTTCAGAGCATCTTGTTGAATTTATTCTCACTGTGGATCTGGTTGTATTTAAGCACAATGAGCATCTGGTTGTATTTAATCACACTGAAGATCTGCGTAAATTTAAACTTCCAGAAGATCTCGTTGAATTTAATCACACTGAGGGTCTGGCTAAATTTAAACTTCCAGAGGATCTGGCTAAATTTGAAGTTTCAGAGGATCTGGTTATATTTAATCTCACTGAGGATTTGGCTGAAGTTAATGACACTGAGGATCTGGTTGAAATTAAACTTTCAGAAGATCTGGTTGTATTTAATCTCACTGAGGATCTGGCTAAATTTAATCTCACTGCGGATCTGGCTAAATTTAAACTTTCAGAGGATCTGGTTATATTTAATCTCACTGAAGATCTGGTAGTATTTAATCAGACTGAGGATCTGCTTGTATTTAACCACACTGAGGGTCTGGCTAAATTTAAACTTCCAGAGGATCTGGTTGAATTTATTCTGACTGTGGATCTGGTTGTATTTAAGCACAATGAGCATCTGGTTGTATTTAATCACACTGAAGACCTGCGTAAATTTAAACTTCCAGAAGAGCTGGTAGAATTTAATCACACTGAGGGTCTGGCTAAATTTAAACTTCCAGAGGATCTGGCTAAATTTGAACTTTCAGAGGATCTGTTTATATTTAATATCACTGCAGATCTGGTTGTATATAATTACACTGAGGATGTGGTTGAATTTATTCTCACTGAGGATCTGGTTGAATTTATTCACACTGAGGATCTGGCTGAACGTAATCTCACTGAGGATTTGGCTGAAGTTAATGACACTGAGGATCTGGTAAAATATAAACTTTTAGAAGATCTGGTTGTATTTAATCTCACTGAGGACCTGGTTGTATTGAATCACACTGAGGGTCTGGCTAAAATTAAATGTCCAGAGGATCTGGTTGAATTTATTCTCACTGAGGATCTGGTTGTATTTAATAACACTGAGGATCTGGCTAAATTTAAACTTTCAGAGGATCTGGATGAATTTAAAGTCACTGAGGATCCATTTGAATTTATTCTCACAGAGGATCTGGTTGTATTTAATCACACTGAGGATCTGGCTAATTTTAAACTTTCAGAGCATCCTGTTGAATTTATTCTCACTGTGGATCTGGTTGTATTTAAGCACAATGAGCATCTGGTTGTATTTAATCACACTGAAGATCTGCATAAATTTAAACTTCCAGAAGATCTGGTTGTATTTAATCTCACTGAGGATCTGGCTAAATTTAAACTTTCAGAGGATCCGGTTATATTTAATCTCACTGAAGATCTCGTTGTATTTAATCACACTGAGGATCTGGCCTAATTTAAACTTCCAGAAGATCTTGTTGAATTTAATCACACTGAGGGTCTGGCTAAATTTAAACTTCCAGAGGATCTGGCTAAATTTGAAGTTTCAGAGGATCTGGTTATATTTAATCTCACTGAGGATTTGGCTGAAGTTAATGACACTGAGGATCTGGTTGAATTTATTCTCACTGAGGATCTGGTTGTATTTAATCTCACTGAGGATCTGGTTGAATTTAATCTCACTGAGGATCGGGCTGAAGTAAATGACACTGAGGATCGGTTGAATTTAAACTTTCAGAAGATCTGATTCTATTTAATCTCACTGCGGATCTGGCTAAATTTAACCTTTCAGAGGATCTGGTTATATTTAATCTCACTGAAGATCTGGTAGTATTTAATCACACTGAGGATCTGCTTGTATTTAACCACACTGAGGGTCTGGCTAAATTTAAACTTCCAGAGGATCTGGTTGAATTTATTCTGACTGTGGATCTGGTTGTATTTAAGCACAATGAGCATCTGGTTGTATTTAATCACACTGAAGACCTGCGTAAATTTAAACTTCCAGAAGAGCTGGTAGAATTTAATCACACTGAGGGTCTGGCTAAATTTAAACTTCCAGAGGATCTGGCTAAATTTGAACTTTCAGAGGATCTGTTTATATTTAATATCACTGAAGATCTGGTTGTATTTAATTACACTGAGGATCTGGTTGAATTTATTCACACTGAGGATCTGGCTGAACTTAATCTCACTGAGGATTTGGCTGAAGTTAATGACACTGAGGATCTGGCTAAATTTAAACTTTCAGAGGATCCTGTTATATTTAATCACACTGAAGTTCTGGTTGTATTTAAACACACTGAGGAACTGGCCTAATTTAAACTTTAGAGGTTCTTGTTGAATTCAATCACACTGAGGATCTGGTTGTATTGAATCACACTGAGGGTCTGGCTAAAATTAAATGTCCAGAGGATCTGGTTGAATTTATTCTCACTGAGGATCTGGTTGTATTTAATAACACTGAGGATCTTGCTAAATTTAAACTTTCAGAGGATCTGGATGAATTTTATGTCACTGAGGATCCGTTTGAATTTATTCTCACAGAGGATCTGGTTGTATTTAATCACACTGAGGATCTGGCTAATTTTAAACTTTCAGAGCATCCTGTTGAATTTATTCTCATTGTGGATCTGGTTGTATTTAAGCACAATGAGCATCTGGTTGTATTTAATCACACTGAAGATCTGCGTAAATTTAAACTTTCAGAAGATCTGGTTGTATTTAATCTCACTGAGGATCTGGCTAAATTTAAACTTTCAGAGGATCCGGTTATATTTAATCTCACTGAAGATCTCGTTGTATTTAATCACACTGAGTATCTGCTTGTATTTAATCACACTGAGGGTCTGGCTAAATTTAAACTTCCAGAGGATCTGGCTAAATTTGAAGTTTCAGAGGATCTGGTTATATTTAATCTCACTGAGGATCTGGCTGAAGTAAATGACACTGAGGATCTGGTTGAATTTAAACTTTCAGAAGATCTGGTTGTATTTAATCTCACTGAGGATCTGGCTGAATTTAATCTCACTGAGGATCGGGCTGAAGTAAATGACACTGAGGATCGGTTGAATTTAAACTTTCAGAAGATCTAGTTCTATTTAATCTCACTGCGGATCTGGCTAAATTTAAACTTTCAGAGGATCTGGTTATATTTAATCTCACTGAAGATCTGGTAGTATTTAATCACACTGAGGATCTGCTTGTATTTAGCCACACTGAGGGTCTGGCTAAATTTAAACTTCCAGAGGATCTGGTTGAATTTATTCTGACTGTCGATCTGGTTGTATTTAAGCACAATGAGCATCTGGTTGTATTTAATCACACTGAAGACCTGCGTAAATTTAAACTTCCAGAAGATCTGGTTGAATTTAATCACACTGACGGTCTGGCTAAATTTAAACTTCCAGAGGATCTGGCTAAATTTGAACTTTCAGAGGATCTGGTTATATTTAATCTCACTGAAGATTTGGCTGAAGTTAATGACACTGAGGATCTGGTTGAATTTAAACTTTCAGAAGATCTGGTTATATTAAATCTCACTAAAGATCTGATTGTATTTAACCACACTGTGGATCTGGCTAAATTTGAACTTTCAGAGGATCTGGTTATATTTAATATCACTGAAGATCTGGTTGTATTTAATCACACTGAGGATCTGGTTGTATTTAATCACACTGTGGTTCTGGTTGAATTTATTCACACTGAGGATCTGGCTGAACTTAATCTCACTGAGGATTTGGCTGAAGTTAATGACACTGAGGATCTGGTTGAATATAAACTTTCAGAAGATCTGGTTCTATTTAATCTCACTGAGGATCTGGTTGTATTGAATCACACTGAGGGTCTGGCTAAAATTAAACGTCCAGAGGATCTGGTTGAATTTATTCTCACTGACGATCTGGTTGTATTTAATAACACTGAGGATCTGGCTAAATTTAAACTTTCAGAGGATCTGGATGAATTTAAATTCACCGAGGATCCGTTTGAATTTATTCACACTGAGGATCTGGTTGTATTTAATCACACTGAGGATCTGGCTAAATTTAAACTGTCAGAGGATCCGGTTATATTTAATCTCACTGAAGATCTGGTTGTATTTAATCACACTGAGGATCTGGCCTAATTTAAACTTTCAGAGGTTCTTGTTGAATTTAATCACCCTGAGGATCTGGTTGTATTGAATTACACTGAGGGTCTGGCTAAAATTAAACGTCCAGAGGATCTGGTTGAATTTATTCTCACTTTGGATCTGGTTGAATATATTCACATTTTGGATCTGGCTGAATTTAAACTTTCAGAAGATCTGGTTCTAATTAATCTCACTGCGGATCTGGCTAAATTTAAACTGTCAGAGGATCTGGTTATATTTAATCTCACTGAAGATCTGGTTGTATTTAATCACACTGAGGATCTGCTTGTATTTAAACACACTGAGGGTATGGCTAAATTTAAACTTACAGAGGATCTGGTTGAATTTATTCTCACTGCGGATCTGGTTGTATTTAAGCACAATGAGCATCTGGTTGAATTTAATCACACTGATGTTCTGGCTGAAGTTAATCACACTGAGGATCTGGTTGAATTTAAACTCTCAGTGGATCTGGCTGAAGTTAATGACACTGAGGATCTGGTTGAAATTATTCACACTGAGGATCTGCCTGAATTTAATCACACTGACGATCTGGTTGAATTTAAACTTTCAGAAGATCTGGTTATATTAAATCTCACTAAAGATCTGATTGTATTTAACCACACTGTGGATCTGGCTGAATTTAAACTTTCAGAAGAACTGGTTGTATTTAATCTCAATAAGGATCTGGCTAAATTTAAATTTCAGAGGATCTGGCTAAATTTAAACTTTCAGAGAATCTGGTTATATTTCATCTCACTGAAGATCTGGTTGTATTTAATCACACTGAGGGTCTGCTTGTATTTAACCACACTGAGGGTATGGCTAAATTTAAACTTCCAGAGGATCTGGTTGAATTTATTCTCACTGCGGATCTGGTTGTATTTAATCACACTGAGGATCTGCCTGAATTTAATCACACTGAGGATCTGGTTGAATTTAAACTTTCAGAAGATCTGGTTATATTAAATCTCACTAAAGATCTGATTGTTTTTAACCACACTGTGGATCTGGCTGAATTTAAACTTTCAGAAGATCTGGTTGTATTTAATCTCAATGAGGATCTGGCTAAATTTAAATTTCAGAGGATCTGGCAAAATTTAAACTTTCAGAGAATCTGGTTATATTTCATCTCACTGAAGATCTGGTTGTATTTAATCACACTGAGGCTCTGGCTAAATTTAAACTTTCAGAGCATCTTGTTGAATTTATTCTCACTGTGGATCTGGTTGTATTTAAGCACAATGAGCATCTGGTTGTATTTAATCACACTGAAGATCTGCGTAAATTTAAACTTCCAGAAGATCTCGTTGAATTTAATCACACTGAGGGTCTGGCTAAATTTAAACTTCCAGAGGATCTGGCTAAATTTGAAGTTTCAGAGGATCTGGTTATATTTAATCTCACTGAGGAT
This sequence comes from Hemitrygon akajei, assembly GCF_048418815.1. NCBI lineage: Eukaryota > Metazoa > Chordata > Chondrichthyes > Myliobatiformes > Dasyatidae > Hemitrygon > Hemitrygon akajei. The sequence continues at coordinate 176,605,449 of NC_133132.1, read as the reverse complement.
TTGGCTGAAGTTAATGACACTGAGGATCTGGTTGAATTTAAACTTTCAGAAGATCTGGTTGTATTTAATCTCACTGAGGATCTGGCTGAACTTAATCTCACTGAGGATTTGGCTGAAGTAAATGACACTGAGGATCGGTTGAATTTAAACTTTCAGAAGATCTGATTCTATTTAATCTCACTGCGGATCTGGCTAAATTTAAACTTTCAGAGGATCTGGTTATATTTAATCTCACTGAAGATCTGGTAGTATTTAATCACACTGAGGATCTGCTTGTATTTAACCACACTGAGGGTCTGGCTAAATTTAAACTTCCAGAGGATCTGGTTGAATTTATTCTCACTGTGGATCTGGTTGAATTTATTCACACTGAGGATCTGGCGGAACTTAATCTCACTGTGGATTTGGCTGAAGTTAATGACACTGAGGATCTGGTTGAATTTAATCACACTGAGGACCTGGTTGTATTGAGTCACACTGAGGGTCTGGCTAAAATTAAATGTCCAGAGGATCTGGTTGAATTTATTCTCACTGAGGATCTGGTTGTATTTAATAACACTGAGGATCTGGCTAAATTTAAACTTTCAGAGGATCTGGATGAATTTTAAGTCACTGAGGATCTGGTTGTATTTAATCACACAGAGAGTCTGTCTAAATTTAAACTTTTAGAGGATCTGGGTGAATATATTCTCACTGAGGATCTGGTTGTATTTAATCACACTGAGGGTCTGGCTAAATTTAAATGTCCAGAGGATATGGTTGAATTTATTATCACTGAGGATCTGGTTGTATTTAATCACACTGAGGATCTGGCTAAATTTAAACTTTCAGAGGATCTGGCTAATTTTAAACTTTAAGAGGATCTGGATGAATTTAAACTCACTGAGGATCTGGTTGAATTTATTCACACTAAGGATCTGGTTGTTTTTAATCACACTGAACATCTGGCTGAATTTAATATCACTGAGGATCTGGCTGAATTTAATCTCACTGAGGATCTGGCTGAATACAATCGCACTGAGGATCTGGCTGAATATAATCTCACTGAGGATCTGGCTGAATTTAATCACATGGAGGATCTGGTTGTATTTAATCTCACTGCGGATCTGGCTAAATTTAAACTTTCAGAGGATCTGGTTATATTTAATCTCACTGAAGATCTGGTAGTATTTAATCACACTGAGGATCTGCTTGTATTTAACCACACTGAGGGTCTGGCTAAATTTAAACTTCCAGAGGATCTGGTTGAATTTATTCTCACTGTGGATCTGGTTGAATTTATTCACACTGAGGATCTGGCGGAACTTAATCTCACTGTGGATTTGGCTGAAGTTAATGACACTGAGGATCTGGTTGAATTTAATCACACTGAGGACCTGGTTGTATTGAGTCACACTGAGGGTCTGGCTAAAATTAAATGTCCAGAGGATCTGGTTGAATTTATTCTCACTGAGGATCTGGTTGTATTTAATAACACTGAGGATCTGGCTAAATTTAAACTTTCAGAGGATCTGGATGAATTTTAAGTCACTGAGGATCCGTTTGAATTTATTCTCACAGAGGATCTGGTTGTATTTAATCACACTGAGGATCTGGCTAATTTTAAACTTTCAGAGCATCCTGTTGAATTTATTCTCACTGTGGATCTGGTTGTATTTAAGCACAATGAGCATCTGGTTGTATTTAATCACACTGAAGATCTGCGTAAATTTAAACTTTCAGAAGATCTGGTTGTATTTAATCTCACTGAGGATCTGGCTAAATTTAAACTTTCAGAGGATCCGGTTATATTTAATCTCACTGAAGATCTCGTTGTATTTAATCACACTGAGGATCTGGCCTAATTTAAACTTTCACAGGTTCTTGTTGAATTTAATCACCCTGAGGATCTGGTTGTATTGAATCACACTGAGGGTCTGGCTAAAATTAAACGTCCAGAGGATCTGGTTGAATTTATTCTCACTGAGGATCTGGTTGAATCTATTCACACTGAGGATCTGCCTGAATTTAATCACACTGAGGATCTGGTTGAATTTAAACTTTCAGAAGATCTGGTTATATTAAATCTCACTAAAGATCTGATTGTATTTAACCACACTGTGGATCTGGCTGAATTTAAACTTTCAGAAGATCTGGTTGTATTTAATCTCAATGAGGATCTGGCTAAATTTAAATTTCAGAGGATCTGGCAAAATTTAAACTTTCAGAGAATCTGGTTATATTTCATCTCACTGAAGATCTGGTTGTATTTAATCACACTGAGGCTCTGGCTAAATTTAAACTTTCAGAGCATCTTGTTGAATTTATTCTCACTGTGGATCTGGTTGTATTTAAGCACAATGAGCATCTGGTTGTATTTAATCACACTGAAGATCTGCGTAAATTTAAACTTCCAGAAGATCTCGTTGAATTTAATCACACTGAGGGTCTGGCTAAATTTAAACTTCCAGAGGATCTGGCTAAATTTGAAGTTTCAGAGGATCTGGTTATATATAATCTCACTGAGGATTTGGCTGAAGTTAATGACACTGAGGATCTGGTTGAATTTAAACTTTCAGAAGATCTGGTTGTATTTAATCTCACTGAGGATCTGGCTGAACTTAATCTCACTGAGGATTTGGCTGAAGTAAATGACACTGAGGATCGGTTGAATTTAAACTTTCAGAAGATCTGATTCTATTAAATCTCACTAAAGATCTGATTGTATTTAACCACACTGTGGATCTGGCTAAATTTGAACTTTCAGAGGATCTGGTTATATTTAATATCACTGAAGATCTGGTTGTATTTAATCACACTGAGGATCTGGTTGTATTTAATCACACAGTGGTTCTGGTTGAATTTATTCACACTGAGGATCTGGCTGAACTTAATCTGAGGATTTGGCTGAAGTTAATGACACTGAGGATCTGGTTGAATATAAACTTTCAGAAGATCTGGTTCTATTTAATCTCACTGAGGATCTGGTTGTATTGAATCACACTGAGGGTCTGGCTAAAATTAAACGTCCAGAGGATCTGGTTGAATTTATTCTCACTGACGATCTGGTTGTATTTAATAACACTGAGGATCTGGCTAAATTTAAACTTTCAGAGGATCTGGATGAATTTAAATTCACCGAGGATCCGTTTGAATTTATTCACACTGAGGATCTGGTTGTATTTAATCACACTGAGGATCTGGCTAAATTTAAACTGTCAGAGGATCCGGTTATATTTAATCTCACTGAAGATCTGGTTGTATTTAATCACACTGAGGATCTGGCCTAATTTAAACTTTCAGAGGTTCTTGTTGAATTTAATCACCCTGAGGATCTGGTTGTATTGAATTACACTGAGGGTCTGGCTAAAATTAAACGTCCAGAGGATCTGGTTGAATTTATTCTCACTTTGGATCTGGTTGAATATATTCACATTTTGGATCTGGCTGAATTTAAACTTTCAGAAGATCTGGTTCTAATTAATCTCACTGCGGATCTGGCTAAATTTAAACTGTCAGAGGATCTGGTTATATTTAATCTCACTGAAGATCTGGTTGAATTTATTCTCACTGCGGATCTGGTTGTATTTAAGCACAATGAGCATCTGGTTGAATTTAATCACACTGATGTTCTGGCTGAAGTTAATCACACTGAGGATCTGGTTGAATTTAAACTCTCAGTGGATCTGGCTGAAGTTAATGACACTGAGGATCTGGTTGAAATTATTCACAGTGAGGATCTGCCTGAATTTAATCACACTGACGATCTGGTTGAATTTAAACTTTCAGAAGATCTGGTTATATTAAATCTCACTAAAGATCTGATTGTATTTAACCACACTGTGGATCTGGCTGAATTTAAACTTTCAGAAGAACTGGTTGTATTTAATCTCAATAAGGATCTGGCTAAATTTAAATTTCAGAGGATCTGGCTAAATTTAAACTTTCAGAGAATCTGGTTATATTTCATCTCACTGAAGATCTGGTTGTATTTAATCACACTGAGGGTCTGCTTGTATTTAACCACACTGAGGGTATGGCTAAATTTAAACTTCCAGAGGATCTGGTTGAATTTATTCTCACTGCGGATCTGGTTGTATTTAATCACACTGAGGATCTGCCTGAATTTAATCACACTGAGGATCTGGTTGAATTTAAACTTTCAGAAGATCTGGTTATATTAAATCTCACTAAAGATCTGATTGTTTTTAACCACACTGTGGATCTGGCTGAATTTAAACTTTCAGAAGATCTGGTTGTATTTAATCTCAATGAGGATCTGGCTAAATTTAAATTTCAGAGGATCTGGCAAAATTTAAACTTTCAGAGAATCTGGTTATATTTCATCTCACTGAAGATCTGGTTGTATTTAATCACACTGAGGCTCTGGCTAAATTTAAACTTTCAGAGCATCTTGTTGAATTTATTCTCACTGTGGATCTGGTTGTATTTAAGCACAATGAGCATCTGGTTGTATTTAATCACACTGAAGATCTGCGTAAATTTAAACTTCCAGAAGATCTCGTTGAATTTAATCACACTGAGGGTCTGGCTAAATTTAAACTTCCAGAGGATCTGGCTAAATTTGAAGTTTCAGAGGATCTGGTTATATTTAATCTCACTGAGGATTTGGCTGAAGTTAATGACACTGAGGATCTGGTTGAATTTAAACTTTCAGAAGATCTGGTTGTATTTAATCTCACTGAGGATCTGGCTGAACTTAATCTCACTGAGGATTTGGCTGAAGTAAATGACACTGAGGATCGGTTGAATTTAAACTTTCAGAAGATCTGATTCTATTTAATCTCACTGCGGATCTGGCTAAATTTAAACTTTCAGAGGATCTGGTTATATTTAATCTCACTGAAGATCTGGTAGTATTTAATCACACTGAGGATCTGCTTGTATTTAACCACACTGAGGGTCTGGCTAAATTTAAACTTCCAGAGGATCTGGTTGAATTTATTCTCACTGTGGATCTGGTTGAATTTATTCACACTGAGGATCTGGCGGAACTTAATCTCACTGTGGATTTGGCTGAAGTTAATGACACTGAGGATCTGGTTGAATTTAATCACACTGAGGACCTGGTTGTATTGAGTCACACTGAGGGTCTGGCTAAAATTAAATGTCCAGAGGATCTGGTTGAATTTATTCTCACTGAGGATCTGGTTGTATTTAATAACACTGAGGATCTGGCTAAATTTAAACTTTCAGAGGATCTGGATGAATTTTAAGTCACTGAGGATCTGGTTGTATTTAATCACACAGAGAGTCTGTCTAAATTTAAACTTTTAGAGGATCTGGGTGAATATATTCTCACTGAGGATCTGGTTGTATTTAATCACACTGAGGGTCTGGCTAAATTTAAATGTCCAGAGGATATGGTTGAATTTATTATCACTGAGGATCTGGTTGTATTTAATCACACTGAGGATCTGGCTAAATTTAAACTTTCAGAGGATCTGGCTAATTTTAAACTTTAAGAGGATCTGGATGAATTTAAACTCACTGAGGATCTGGTTGAATTTATTCACACTAAGGATCTGGTTGTTTTTAATCACACTGAACATCTGGCTGAATTTAATATCACTGAGGATCTGGCTGAATTTAATCTCACTGAGGATCTGGCTGAATACAATCGCACTGAGGATCTGGCTGAATATAATCTCACTGAGGATCTGGCTGAATTTAATCACATGGAGGATCTGGTTGTATTTAATCTCACTGCGAATCTGGCTAAATTTAAACTTTCAGAGGATCTGGTTATATTTAATCTCACTGAAGATCTGGTAGTATTTAATCACACTGAGGATCTGCTTGTATTTAACCACACTGAGGGTCTGGCTAAATTTAAACTTCCAGAGGATCTGGTTGAATTTATTCTCACTGTGGATCTGGTTGAATTTATTCACACTGAGGATCTGGCTGAACTTAATCTCACTGAGGATTTGGCTGAAGTTAATGACACTGAGGATCTGGTTGAATTTAATCACACTGAGGACCTGGTTGTATTGAGTCACACTGAGGGTCTGGCTAAAATTAAATGTCCAGAGGATCTGGTTGAATTTATTCTCACTGAGGATCTGGTTGTATTTAATAACACTGAGGATCTGGCTAAATTTAAACTTTCAGAGGATCTGGATGAATTTTAAGTCACTGAGGATTCGTTTGAATTTATTCTCACAGAGGATCTGGTTGTATTTAATCACACTGAGGATCTGGCTAATTTTAAACTTTCAGAGCATCCTGTTGAATTTATTCTCACTGTGGATCTGGTTGTATTTAAGCACAATGAGCATCTGGTTGTATTTAATCACACTGAAGATCTGCGTAAATTTAAACTTTCAGAAGATCTGGTTGTATTTAATCTCACTGAGGATCTGGCTAAATTTAAACTTTCAGAGGATCCGGTTATATTTAATCTCACTGAAGATCTCGTTGTATTTAATCACACTGAGGATCTGGCCTAATTTAAACTTTCACAGGTTCTTGTTGAATTTAATCACCCTGAGGATCTGGTTGTATTGAATCACACTGAGGGTCTGGCTAAAATTAAACGTCCAGAGGATCTGGTTGAATTTATTCTCACTGAGGATCTGGTTGAATCTATTCACACTGAGGATCTGCCTGAATTTAATAACACTGAGGATCTGGTTGAATTTAAACTTTCAGAAGATATGGTTATATTAAATCTCACTAAAGATCTGATTGTATTTAACCACACTGTGGATCTGGCTGAATTTAAACTTTCAGAAGATCTGGTTGTATTTAATCTCAATGAGGATCTGGCTAAATTTAAATTTCAGAGGATCTGGCAAAATTTAAACTTTCAGAGAATCTGGTTATATTTCATCTCACTGAAGATCTGGTTGTATTTAATCACACTGAGGCTCTGGCTAAATTTAAACTTTCAGAGCATCTTGTTGAATTTATTCTCACTGTGGATCTGGTTGTATTTAAGCACAATGAGCATCTGGTTGTATTTAATCACACTGAAGATCTGCGTAAATTTAAACTTCCAGAAGATCTCGTTGAATTTAATCACACTGAGGGTCTGGCTAAATTTAAACTTCCAGAGGATCTGGCTAAATTTGAAGTTTCAGAGGATCTGGTTATATTTAATCTCACTGAGGATTTGGCTGAAGTTAATGACACTGAGGATCTGGTTGAATTTAAACTTTCAGAAGATCTGGTTGTATTTAATCTCACCGAGGATCTGGCTGAACTTAATCTCACTGAGGATTTGGCTGAAGTAAATGACACTGAGGATCGGTTGAATTTAAACTTTCAGAAGATCTGATTCTATTTAATCTCACTGCGGATCTGGCTAAATTTAAACTTTCAGAGGATCTGGTTATATTTAATCTCACTGAAGATCTGGTAGTATTTAATCACACTGAGGATCTGCTTGTATTTAACCACACTGAGGGTCTGGCTAAATTTAAACTTCCAGAGGATCTGGTTGAATTTATTCTCACTGTGGATCTGGTTGAATTTATTCACACTGAGGATCTGGCGGAACTTAATCTCACTGTGGATTTGGCTGAAGTTAATGACACTGAGGATCTGGTTGAATTTAATCACACTGAGGACCTGGTTGTATTGAGTCACACTGAGGGTCTGGCTAAAATTAAATGTCCAGAGGATCTGGTTGAATTTATTCTCACTGAGGATCTGGTTGTATTTAATAACACTGAGGATCTGGCTAAATTTAAACTTTCAGAGGATCTGGATGAATTTTAAGTCACTGAGGATCCGTTTGAATTTATTCTCACAGAGGATCTGGTTGTATTTAATCACACTGAGGATCTGGCTAATTTTAAACTTTCAGAGCATCCTGTTGAATTTATTCTCACTGTGGATCTGGTTGTATTTAAGCACAATGAGCATCTGGTTGTATTTAATCACACTGAAGATCTGCGTAAATTTAAACTTTCAGAAGATCTGGTTGTATTTATTCTCACTGAGGATCTGGCTAAATTTAAACTTTCAGAGGATCCGGTTATATTTAATCTCACTGAAGATCTCGTTGTATTTAATCACACTGAGGATCTGGCCTAATTTAAACTTTCACAGGTTCTTGTTGAATTTAATCACCCTGAGGATCTGGTTGTATTGAATCACACTGAGGGTCTGGCTAAAATTAAACGTCCAGAGGATCTGGTTGAATTTATTCTCACTGAGGATCTGGTTGAATCTATTCACACTGAGGATCTGCCTGAATTTAATCACACTGAGGATCTGGTTGAATTTAAACTTTCAGAAGATATGGTTATATTAAATCTCACTAAAGATCTGATTGTATTTAACCACACTGTGGATCTGGCTGAATTTAAACTTTCAGAAGATCTGGTTGTATTAAATCTCAATGAGGATCTGGCTAAATTTAAATTTCAGAGGATCTGGCAAAATTTAAACTTTCAGAGAATCTGGTTATATTTAATCTCACTGAAGATCTGGTTGCATTTAATCACACTGAGGCTCTGGCTAAAATTAAACTTTCAGAGCATCTTGTTGAATTTATTCTCACTGTGGATCTGGTTGTATTTAAGCACAATGAGCATCTGGTTGTATTTAATCACACTGAAGATCTGCGTAAATTTAAACTTCCAGAAGATCTCGTTGAATTTAATCACACTGAGGGTCTGGCTAAATTTAAACTTCCAGAGGATCTGGCTAAATTTGAAGTTTCAGAGGATCTGGTTATATTTAATCTCACTGAGGATTTGGCTGAAGTTAATGACACTGAGGATCTGGTTGAATTTAAACTTTCAGAAGATCTGGTTGTATTTAATCTCACTGAGGATCTGGCTGAACTTAATCTCACTGAGGATTTGGCTGAAGTAAATGACACTGAGGATCGGTTGAATTTAAACTTTCAGAAGATCTGATTCTATTTAATCTCACTGCGGATCTGGCTAAATTTAAACTTTCAGAGGATCTGGTTATATTTAATCTCACTGAAGATCTGGTAGTATTTAATCACACTGAGGATCTGCTTGTATTTAACCACACTGAGGGTCTGGCTAAATTTAAACTTCCAGAGGATCTGGTTGAATTTATTCTCACTGTGGATCTGGTTGAAATTATTCACACTGAGGATCTGGCGGAACTTAATCTCACTGTGGATTTGGCTGAAGTTAATGACACTGAGGATCTGGTTGAATTTAATCACACTGAGGACCTGGTTGTATTGAGTCACACTGAGGGTCTGGCTAAAATTAAATGTCCAGAGGATCTGGTTGAATTTATTCTCACTGAGGATCTGGTTGTATTTAATAACACTGAGGATCTGGCTAAATTTAAACTTTCAGAGGATCTGGATGAATTTTAAGTCACTGAGGATCCGTTTGAATTTATTCTCACAGAGGATCTGGTTGTATTTAATCACACTGAGGATCTGGCTAATTTTAAACTTTCAGAGCATCCTGTTGAATTTATTCTCACTGTGGATCTGGTTGTATTTAAGCACAATGAGCATCTGGTTGTATTTAATCACACTGAAGATCTGCGTAAATTTAAACTTTCAGAAGATCTGGTTGTATTTAATCTCACTGAGGATCTGGCTAAATTTAAACTTTCAGAGGATCCGGTTATATTTAATCTCACTGAAGATCTCGTTGTATTTAATCACACTGAGGATCTGGCCTAATTTAAACTTTCACAGGTTCTTGTTGAATTTAATCACCCTGAGGATCTGGTTGTATTGAATCACACTGAGGGTCTGGCTAAAATTAAACGTCCAGAGGATCTGGTTGAATTTATTCTCACTGAGGATCTGGTTGTATTTAATAACACTGAGGATCTGGCTAAATTTATACTTTCAGAGGATCTGGATGAATTTTAAGTCACTGAGGATCTGGTTGTATTTAATCACACAGAGAGTCTGTCTAAATTTAAACTTTTAGAGGATCTGGGTGAATATATTCTCACTGAGGATCTGGTTGTATTTAATCACACTGAGGGTATGGCTAAATTTAAATGTCCAGAGGATATGGTTGAATTTATTATCACTGAGGATCTGGTTGTATTTAATCACACTGAGGATCTGGCTAAATTTAAACTTTCAGAGGATCTGGCTAATTTTAAACTTTAAGAGGATCTGGATGAATTTAAACTCACTGAGGATCTGGTTGAATTTATTCACACTAAGGATCTGGTTGTTTTTAATCACACTGAACATCTGGCTGAATTTAATATCACTGAGGATCTGGCTGAATTTAATCTCACTGAGGATCTGGCTGAATACAATCGCACTGAGGATCTGGCTGAATATAATCTCACTGAGGATCTGGCTGAATTTAATCACATGGAGGATCTGGTTGTATTTAATCTCACTGCGGATCTGGCTAAATTTAAACTTTCAGAGGATCTGGTTATATTTAATCTCACTGAAGATCTGGTAGTATTTAATCACACTGAGGATCTGCTTGTATTTAACCACACTGAGGGTCTGGCTAAATTTAAACTTCCAGAGGATCTGGTTGAATTTATTCTCACTGTGGATCTGGTTGAATTTATTCACACTGAGGATCTGGCTGAACTTAATCTCACTGAGGATTTGGCTGAAGTTAATGACACTGAGGATCTGGTTGAATTTAATCACACTGAGGACCTGGTTGTATTGAGTCACACTGAGGGTCTGGCTAAAATTAAATGTCCAGAGGATCTGGTTGAATTTATTCTCACTGAGGATCTGGTTGTATTTAATAACACTGAGGATCTGGCTAAATTTAAACTTTCAGAGGATCTGGATGAATTTTAAGTCACTGAGGATCCGTTTGAATTTATTCTCACAGAGGATCTGGTTGTATTTAATCACACTGAGGATCTGGCTAATTTTAAACTTTCAGAGCATCCTGTTGAATTTATTCTCACTGTGGATCTGGTTGTATTTAAGCACAATGAGCATCTGGTTGTATTTAATCACACTGAAGATCTGCGTAAATTTAAACTTTCAGAAGATCTGGTTGTATTTAATCTCACTGAGGATCTGGCTAAATTTAAACTTTCAGAGGATCCGGTTATATTTAATCTCACTGAAGATCTCGTTGTATTTAATCACACTGAGGATCTGGCCTAATTTAAACTTTCACAGGTTCTTGTTGAATTTAATCACCCTGAGGATCTGGTTGTATTGAATCACACTGAGGGTCTGGCTAAAATTAAACGTCCAGAGGATCTGGTTGAATTTATTCTCACTGAGGATATGGTTGTATTTAATAACACTGAGGATCTGGCTAAATTTATACTTTCAGAGGATCTGGATGAATTTTAAGTCACTGAGGATCTGGTTGTTTTTAATCACACAGAGAGTCTGTCTAAATTTAAACTTTTAGAGGATCTGGGTGAATATATTCTCACTGAGGATCTGGTTGTATTTAATCACACTGAGGGTATGGCTAAATTTAAATGTCCAGAGGATATGGTTGAATTTATTATCACTGAGGATCTGGTTGTATTTAATCACACTGAGGATCTGGCTAAATTTAAACTTTCAGAGGATCTGGCTAATTTTAAACTTTAAGAGGATCTGGATGAATTTAAACTCACTGAGGATCTGGTTGAATTTATTCACACTAAGGATCTGGTTGTTTTTAATCACACTGAACATCTGGCTGAATTTAATATCACTGAGGATCTGGCTGAATTTAATCTCACTGAGGATCTGGCTGAATACAATCGCACTGAGGATCTGGCTGAATATAATCTCACTGAGGATCTGGCTGAATTTAATCACATGGAGGATCTGGTTGTATTTAATCTCACTGCGGATCTGGCTAAATTTAAACTTTCAGAGGATCTGGTTATATTTAATCTCACTGAAGATCTGGTAGTATTTAATCACACTGAGGATCTGCTTGTATTTAACCACACTGAGGGTCTGGCTAAATTTAAACTTCCAGAGGATCTGGTTGAATTTATTCTCACTGTGGATCTGGTTGAATTTATTCACACTGAGGATCTGGCTGAACTTAATCTCACTGAGGATTTGGCTGAAGTTAATGACACTGAGGTTCTGGTTGAATTTAATCACACTGAGGACCTGGTTGTATTGAGTCACACTGAGGGTCTGGCTAAAATTAAATGTCCAGAGGATCTGGTTGAATTTATTCTCACTGAGGATCTGGTTGTATTTAATAACACTGAGGATCTGGCTAAATGTAAACTTTCAGAGGATCTGGATGAATTTTAAGTCACTGAGGATCCGTTTGAATTTATTCTCACAGAGGATCTGGTTGTATTTAATCACACTGAGGATCTGGCTAATTTTAAACTTTCAGAGCATCCTGTTGAATTTATTCTCACTGTGGATCTGGTTGTATTTAAGCACAATGAGCATCTGGTTGTATTTAATCACACTGAAGATCTGCGTAAATTTAAACTTTCAGAAGATCTGGTTGTATTTAATCTCACTGAGGATCTGGCTAAATTTAAACTTTCAGAGGATCCGGTTATATTTAATCTCACTGAAGATCTCGTTGTATTTAATCACACTGAGGATCTGGCCTAATTTAAACTTTCACAGGTTCTTGTTGAATTTAATCACCCTGAGGATCTGGTTGTATTGAATCACACTGAGGGTCTGGCTAAAATTAAACGTCCAGAGGATCTGGTTGAATTTATTCTCACTGAGGATCTGGTTGAATCTATTCACACTGAGGATCTGCCTGAATTTAATCACACTGAGGATCTGGTTGAATTTAAACTTTCAGAAGATATGGTTATATTAAATCTCACTAAAGATCTGATTGTATTTAACCACACTGTGGATCTGGCTGAATTTAAACTTTCAGAAGATGTGGTTGTATTTAATCTCAATGAGGATCTGGCTAAATTTAAATTTCAGAGGATCTGGCTAAATTTAAACTTTCAGAGAATCTGGTTATATTTCATCTCACAGTCGATCTGGTTGTATTTAAGCACAATGAGCATCTGGTTGAATTTAATCACACTGATGATCTGGCTGAAGTTAATCACACTGAGGATCTGGTTGAATTTAAACTCTCAGTAGATCTGGCTGAAGTTAATGACACTGAGGATCTGGTTGAATTTATTCACACTGAGGATCTGCCTGAATTTAATCACACTGAGGATCTGGTTGAATTTAAACTTTCAGAAGATCTGGTTATATTAAATCTCACTAAAGATCTGATTGTATTTAACCACACTGTGGATCTGGCTGAATTTAAACTTTCAGAGCATCTGGTTGAATTTATTCTCACTGTGGATCTGGTTGTATTTAAGCACAATGAGCATCTGGTTGTATTTAATCACACTGAAGATCTGCGTAAATTTAAACTTCCAGAAGATCTCGTTGAATTTAATCACACTGAGGGTCTGGCTAAATTTAAACTTCCAGAGGATCTGGCTAAATTTATTCTGACTGTGCATCTGGTTGTATTTAAGCACAATGAGCATCTGCTTGTATTTAACCACACTGAGGGTCTGGCTAAATTTAAACTTCAGAAGGATCTGGTTGAATTTATTCTGACTGTGGATCTGGTTGTATTTAAGCACAATGAGCATCTGGTTGTATTTAATCACACTGAAGACCTGCGTAAATTTAAACTTCCAGAAGATCTGGTTGAATTTAATCACACTGAGGGTCTGGCTAAATTTAAACTTCCAGAGGATCTGGCTAAATTTGAACTTTCAGAGGATCTGTTTATATTTAATATCACTGAAGATCTGGTTGTATTTAATCACACTGAGGATCTGGTTGAATTTATTCTCACTGAGGATCTGGTTGTATTTAATCACACTGTGGATCTGGTTGAATTTATTCACACTGAGGATCTGGCTGAACTTAATCTCACTGAGGATTTGGCTGAAGTTAATGACACTGAGGATCTGGTTGAATATAAACTTTCAGAAGATCTGGTTGTATTTAATCTCACTGAGGATCTGGTTGTATTTAAGTACAATGAGCATCTGGTTGTATTTAATCACACTGAAGATCTGCGTAAATTTAAACTTCCAGAAGATCTGGTTGAATTTAATCGCACTGGGGGTCTGGCTAAATTTAAACTTCCAGAGGATTTGGCTAAATTTGAACTTTCAGAGGAACTGGTTATATTTAATCTCACTGAAGATTTGGCTGAAGTTAATGACACTGAGGATCTGGTTGAATTTAAACTTTCAGAAGTTCTGATTGTATTTAATCTCACTGAGGATCTGGTTGTATTGAATCACACTGAGGGGCTGGCTAAATTTAAACGTCCAGAGGATCTGGTTGATTTTAATCACCCTGAGGATCTGGTTGTATTGAATCACACTGAGGGTCTGGCTAAATTTAAATTTCAGAGAATCTGGTTATATTTCATCTCACTGAAGATCTGGTTGTATTTAATCACACTGAGGATCTGGCTAAATTTAAACTTTCAGAGCATCTGGTTGAATTTATTCCCACTGTGGATCTGGATGTATTTAAGCACAATGAGCATCTGGTTGTATTTAATCACACTGAAGATCTGCGTAAATTTAAACTTGCAGAAGATCTGGTTGTATTTAATCACACTGAGGCTCTGGCTAAATTTAAACTTCCAGAGGATCTGGCTAAATTTGAAGTTTCAGAGGATCTGGTTATATTTAATCTCACTGAGGATTTGGCTGAAGTTAATGACACTGAGGATCTGGTTGAATTTAAACTTTCAGAAGATGTGGTTGTATTTAATCTCACTGAGGATCTGGCTAAATTTAAACTTTCAGAGGATCTGGATGAATTTAAAGTCACTGAGGATCTGTTTGAATTTATTCTCACAGAGGATCTGGTTGTATTTAATCACACTGAGGATCTGGCTAATTTTAAACTTTCAGAGCATCCTGTTGAATTTATTCTCACTGTGGATCTGGTTGTATTTAAGCACAATGAGCATCTGGTTGTATTTAATCACACTGAAGATCTGCGTAAATTTAAACTTTCAGAAGATCTGGTTGTATTTAATCTCACTGAGGATCTGGTTGAATTTAAACTTTCAGAAGATCTGGTTATATTAAATCTCACTAAAGATCTGATTGTATTTAACCACACTGTGGATCTGGCTGAATTTAAACTTTCAGAAGAACTGGTTGTATTTAATGTCAATAAGGATCTGGCTAAATTTAAATTTCAGAGGATCTGGCTAAATTTAAACTTTCAGAGAATCTGGTTATATTTCATCTCACTGAAGATCTGGTTGTATTTAATCACACTGAGGATCTGCTTGTATTTAACCACACTGAGGGTATGGCTAAATTTAAACTTCCAGAGGATCTGGTTGAATTTATTCTCACTGCGGATCTGATTGTATTTAACCACACTGTGGATCTGGCTGAATTTAAACTTTCAGAAGATCTGGTTGTATTTAATCTCAATGAGGATCTGGCTAAATTTAAATTTCAGAGGATCTGGCTAAATTTAAACTTTCAGAGAATCTGGTTATATTTCATCTCACAGTCGATCTGGTTGTATTTAAGCACAATGAGCATCTGGTTGAATTTAATCACACTGATGATCTGGCTGAAGTTAATCACACTGAGGATCTGGTTGAATTTAAACTCTCAGTAGATCTGGCTGAAGTTAATGACACTGAGGATCTGGTTGAATTTATTCACACTGAGGATCTGCCTGAATTTAATCACACTGAGGATCTGGTTGAATTTAAACTTTCAGAAGATCTGGTTATATTAAATCTCACTAAAGATCTGATTGTATTTAACCACACTGTGGATCTGGCTGAATTTAAACTTTCAGAGCATCTGGTTGAATTCATTCTGACTGTGGATCTGGTTGTATTTAAGCACAATGAGCATCTGGTTGTATTTAATCACACTGAAGACCTGCGTAAATTTAAACTTCCAGAAGATCTCGTTGAATTTAATCACACTGAGGGTCTGGCTAAATTTAAACTTCCAGAGGATCTGGCTAAATTTATTCTGACTGTGCATCTGGTTGTATTTAAGCACAATGAGCATCTGCTTGTATTTAACCACACTGAGGGTCTGGCTAAATTTAAACTTCCAGAGGATCTGGTTGAATTTATTCTGACTGTGGATCTGGTTGTATTTAAGCACAATGAGCATCTGGTTGTATTTAATCACACTGAAGACCTGCGTAAATTTAAACTTCCAGAAGATCTGGTTGAATTTAATCACACTGAGGGTCTGGCTAAATTTAAACTTCCAGAGGATCTGGCTAAATTTGAACTTTCAGAGGATCTGTTTATATTTAATATCACTGAAGATCTGGTTGTATTTAATCACACTGAGGATCTGGTTGAATTTATTCACACTGAGGATCTGGCTGAACTTAATCTCACTGAGGATTTGGCTGAAGTTAATGACACTGAGGATCTGGTTGAATATAAACTTTCAGAAGATCTGGTTGTATTTAATCTCACTGAGGATCTGGTTGTATTTAAGCACAATGAGCATCTGGTTGTATTTAATCACACTGAAGATCTGCGTAAATTTAAACTTCCAGAAGATCTGGTTGAATTTAATCACACTGGGGGTCTGGCTAAATTTAAACTTCCAGAGGATTTGGCTAAATTTGAACTTTCAGAGGAACTGGTTATATTTAATCTCACTGAAGATTTGGCTGAAGTTAATGACACTGAGGATCTGGTTGAATTTAAACTTTCAGAAGTTCTGATTGTATTTAATCTCACTGAGGATCTGGTTGTATTGAATCACACTGAGGGGCTGGCTAAATTTAAACGTCCAGAGGGTCTGGCTAAATTTAAATTTCAGAGAATCTGGTTATATTTCATCTCACTGAAGATCTGGTTGTATTTAATCACACTGAGGATCTGGCTAAATTTAAACTTTCAGAGCATCTGGTTGAATTTATTCTCACTGTGGATCTGGATGTATTTAAGCACAATGAGCATCTGGTTGTATTTAATCACACTGAAGATCTGCGTAAATTTAAACTTGCAGAAGATCTCGTTGAATTTAATCACACTGAGGATCTGGCTAAATTTGAAGTTTCAGAGGATCTGGTTATATTTAATCTCACTGAGGATTTGGCTGAAGTTAATGACACTGAGGATCTGGTTGAATTTAAACTTTCAGAAGATGTGGTTGTATTTAATCTCACTGAGGATCTGGCTAAATTTAAACTTTCAGAGGATCTGGATGAATTTAAAGTCACTGAGGATCTGTTTGAATTTATTCTCACAGAGGATCTGGTTGTATTTAATCACACTGAGGATCTGGCTAATTTTAAACTTTCAGAGCATCCTGTTGAATTTATTCTCACTGTGGATCTGGTTGTATTTAAGCACAATGAGCATCTGGTTGTATTTAATCACACTGAAGACCTGCGTAAATTTAAACTTCCAGCAGATCTGGTTGAATTTAATCACACTGAGGGTCTGGCTAAATTTAAACTTCCAGAGGATCTGGCTAAATTTGAACTTTCAGAGGATCTGTTTATATTTAATATCACTGAAGATCTGGTTGTATTTAATCACACTGAAGATCTGCGTAAATTTAAACTTTCAGAAGATCTGGTTGTATTTAATCTCACTGAGGATCTGGTTGAATTAAACTTTCAGAAGATCTGGTTATATTAAATCTCACTAAAGATCTGATTGTATTTAACCACACTGTGGATCTGGCTGAATTTAAACTTTCAGAAGAACTGGTTGTATTTAATCTCAATAAGGATCTGGCTAAATTTAAATTTCAGAGGATCTGGCTAAATTTAAACTTTCAGAGAATCTGGTTATATTTCATCTCACTGAAGATCTGGTTGTATTTAATCACACTGAGGGTATGGCTAAATTTAAACTTCCAGAGGATCTGGTTGAATTTATTCTCACTGCGGATCTGATTGTATTTAACCACACTGTGGATCTGGCTGAATTTAAACTTTCAGAAGATCTGGTTGTATTTAATCTCAATGAGGATCTGGCTAAATTTAAATTTCAGAGGATCTGGCTAAATTTAAACTTTCAGAGAATCTGGTTATATTTCATCTCACAGTCGATCTGGTTGTATTTAAGCACAATGAGCATCTGGTTGAATTTAATCACACTGATGATCTGGCTGAAGTTAATCACACTGAGGATCTGGTTGAATTTAAACTCTCAGTAGATCTGGCTGAAGTTAATGACACTGAGGATCTGGTTGAATTTATTCACACTGAGGATCTGCCTGAATTTAATCACACTGAGGATCTGGTTGAATTTAAACTTTCAGAAGATCTGGTTATATTAAATCTCACTAAAGATCTGATTGTATTTAACCACACTGTGGATCTGGCTGAATTTAAACTTTCAGAGCATCTGGTTGAATTCATTCTGACTGTGGATCTGGTTGTATTTAAGCACAATGAGCATCTGGTTGTATTTAATCACACTGAAGAGCTGCGTAAATTTAAACTTCCAGAAGATCTCGTTGAATTTAATCACACTGAGGGTCTGGCTAAATTTAAACTTCCAGAGGATCTGGCTAAATTTATTCTGACTGTGCATCTGGTTGTATTTAAGCACAATGAGCATCTGCTTGTATTTAACCACACTGAGGGTCTGGCTAAATTTAAACTTCCAGAGGATCTGGTTGAATTTATTCTCACTGTGGATCTGGTTGAATTTATTCACACTGAGGATCTGGCTGAACTTAATCTCACTGAGGATTTGGCTGAAGTTAATGACACTGAGGATCTGGTTGAATTTAATCACACTGAGGACCTGGTTGTATTGAGTCACACTGAGGGTCTGGCTAAAATTAAATGTCCAGAGGATCTGGTTGAATTTATTCTCACTGAGGATCTGGTTGTATTTAATAACACTGAGGATCTGGCTAAATTTAAACTTTCAGAGGATCTGGATGAATTTTAAGTCACTGAGGATCCGTTTGAATTTATTCTCACAGAGGATCTGGTTGTATTTAATCACACTGAGGATCTGGCTAATTTTAAACTTTCAGAGCATCCTGTTGAATTTATTCTCACTGTGGATCTGGTTGTATTTAAGCACAATGAGCATCTGGTTGTATTTAATCACACTGAAGATCTGCGTAAATTTAAACTTCCAGAAGATCTCGTTGAATTTAATCACACTGAGGGTCTGGCTAAATTTAAACTTCCAGAGGATCTGGCTAAATTTGAAGTTTCAGAGGATCTGGTTATATTTAATCTCACTGAGGATTTGGCTGAAGTTAATGACACTGAGGATCTGGTTGAATTTAAACTTTCAGAAGATCTGGTTGTATTTAATCTCACTGAGGATCTGGCTGAACTTAATCTCACTGAGGATTTGGCTGAAGTAAATGACACTGAGGATCGGTTGAATTTAAACTTTCAGAAGATCTGATTCTATTTAATCTCACTGCAGATCTGGCTAAATTTAAACTTTCAGAGGATCTGGTTATATTTAATCTCACTGAAGATCTGGTAGTATTTAATCACACTGAGGATCTGCTTGTATTTAACCACACTGAGGGTCTGGCTAAATTTAAACTTCCAGAGGATCTGGTTGAATTTATTCTCACTGTGGATCTGGTTGAATTTATTCACACTGAGGATCTGGCGGAACTTAATCTCACTGTGGATTTGGCTGAAGTTAATGACACTGAGGATCTGGTTGAATTTAATCACACTGAGGACCTGGTTGTATTGAGTCACACTGAGGGTCTGGCTAAAATTAAATGTCTAGAGGATCTGGTTGAATTTATTCTCACTGAGGATCTGGTTGTATTTAATAACACTGAGGATCTGGCTAAATTTAAACTTTCAGAGGATCTGGATGAATTTTAAGTCACTGAGGATCCGTTTGAATTTATTCTCACAGAGGATCTGGTTGTATTTAATCACACTGAGGATCTGGCTAATTTTAAACTTTCAGAGCATCCTGTTGAATTTATTCTCACTGTGGATCTGGTTGTATTTAAGCACAATGAGCATCTGGTTGTATTTAATCACACTGAAGATCTGCGTAAATTTAAACTTTCAGAAGATCTGGTTGTATTTAATCTCACTGAGGATCTGGCTAAATTTAAACTTTCAGAGGATCCGGTTATATTTAATCTCACTGAAGATCTCGTTGTATTTAATCACACTGAGGATCTGGCCTAATTTAAACTTTCACAGGTTCTTGTTGAATTTAATCACCCTGAGGATCTGGTTGTATTGAATCACACTGAGGGTCTGGCTAAAATTAAACGTCCAGAGGATCTGGTTGAATTTATTCTCACTGAGGATCTGGTTGTATTTAATAACACTGAGGATCTGGCTAAATTTAAACTTTCAGAGGATCTGGATGAATTTTAAGTCACTGAGGATCTGGTTGTATTTAATCACACAGAGAGTCTGTCTAAATTTAAACTTTTAGAGGATCTGGGTGAATATATTCTCACTGAGGATCTGGTTGTATTTAATCACACTGAGGGTCTGGCTAAATTTAAATGTCCAGAGGATATGGTTGAATTTATTATCACTGAGGATCTGGTTGTATTTAATCACACTGAGGATCTGGCTAAATTTAAACTTTCAGAGGATCTGGCTAATTTTAAACTTTAAGAGGATCTGGATGAATTTAAACTCACTGAGGATCTGGTTGAATTTATTCACACTAAGGATCTGGTTGTTTTTAATCACACTGAACATCTGGCTGAATTTAATATCACTGAGGATCTGGCTGAATTTAATCTCACTGAGGATCTGGCTGAATACAATCGCACTGAGGATCTGGCTGAATATAATCTCACTGAGGATCTGGCTGAATTTAATCACATGGAGGATCTGGTTGTATTTAATCTCACTGCGGATCTGGCTAAATTTAAACTTTCAGAGGATCTGGTTATATTTAATCTCACTGAAGATCTGGTAGTATTTAATCACACTGAGGATCTGCTTGTATTTAACCACACTGAGGGTCTGGCTAAATTTAAACTTCCAGAGGATCTGGTTGAATTTATTCTCACTGTGGATCTGGTTGAATTTATTCACACTGAGGATCTGGCTGAACTTAATCTCACTGAGGATTTGGCTGAAGTTAATGACACTGAGGATCTGGTTGAATTTAATCACACTGAGGACCTGGTTGTATTGAGTCACACTGAGGGTCTGGCTAAAATTAAATGTCCAGAGGATCTGGTTGAATTTATTCTCACTGAGGATCTGGTTGTATTTAATAACACTGAGGATCTGGCTAAATTTAAACTTTCAGAGGATCTGGATGAATTTTAAGTCACTGAGGATCCGTTTGAATTTATTCTCACAGAGGATCTGGTTGTATTTAATCACACTGAGGATCTGGCTAATTTTAAACTTTCAGAGCATCCTGTTGAATTTATTCTCACTGTGGATCTGGTTGTATTTAAGCACAATGAGCATCTGGTTGTATTTAATCACACTGAAGATCTGCGTAAATTTAAACTTTCAGAAGATCTGGTTGTATTTAATCTCACTGAGGATCTGGCTAAATTTAAACTTTCAGAGGATCCGGTTATATTTAATCTCACTGAAGATCTCGTTGTATTTAATCACACTGAGGATCTGGCATAATTTAAACTTTCACAGGTTCTTGTTGAATTTAATCACCCTGAGGATCTGGTTGTATTGAATCACACTGAGGGTCTGGCTAAAATTAAACGTCCAGAGGATCTGGTTGAATTTATTCTCACTGAGGATCTGGTTGAATCTATTCACACTGAGGATCTGCCTGAATTTAATCACACTGAGGATCTGGTTGAATTTAAACTTTCAGAAGATATGGTTATATTAAATCTCACTAAAGATCTGATTGTATTTAACCACACTGTGGATCTGGCTGAATTTAAACTTTCAGAAGATCTGGTTGTATTTAATCTCAATGAGGATCTGGCTAAATTTAAATTTCAGAGGATCTGGCTAAATTTAAACTTTCAGAGAATCTGGTTATATTTCATCTCACAGTCGATCTGGTTGTATTTAAGCACAATGAGCATCTGGTTGAATTTAATCACACTGATGATCTGGCTGAAGTTAATGACACTGAGGATCTGGTTGAATTTTTTCACACTGAGGATCTGCCTGAATTTAATCACACTGAGGATCTGGTTGAATTTAAACTTTCAGAAGATCTGGTTATATTAAATCTCACTAAAGATCTGATTGTATTTAACCACACTGTGGATCTGGCTGAATTTAAACTTTCAGAGCATCTGGTTGAATTTATTCTCACTGTGGATCTGGTTGTATTTAAGCACAATGAGCATCTGGTTGTATTTAATCACACTGAAGATCTGCGTAAATTTAAACTTCCAGAAGATCTCGTTGAATTTAATCACACTGAGGGTCTGGCTAAATTTAAACTTCCAGAGGATCTGGCTAAATTTATTCTGACTGTGCATCTGGTTGTATTTAAGCACAATGAGCATCTGCTTGTATTTAACCACACTGAGGGTCTGGCTAAATTTAAACTTCCAGAGGATCTGGTTGAATTTATTCTGACTGTGGATCTGGTTGTATTTAAGCACAATGAGCATCTGGTTGTATTTAATCACACTGAAGACCTGCGTAAATTTAAACTTCCAGAAGATCTGGTTGAATTTAATCACACTGAGGGTCTGGCTAAATTTAAACTTCCAGAGGATCTGGCTAAATTTGAACTTTCAGAGGATCTGTTTATATTTAATATCACTGAAGATCTGGTTGTATTTAATCACACTGAGGATCTGGTTGAATTTATTCTCACTGAGGATCTGGTTGTATTTAATCACACTGTGGATCTGGTTGAATTTATTCACACTGAGGATCTGGCTGAACTTAATCTCACTGAGGATTTGGCTGAAGTTAATGACACTGAGGATCTGGTTGAATATAAACTTTCAGAAGATCTGGTTGTATTTAATCTCACTGAGGATCTGGTTGTATTTAAGCACAATGAGCATCTGGTTGTATTTAATCACACTGAAGATCTGCGTAAATTTAAACTTCCAGAAGATCTGGTTGAATTTAATCACACTGGGGGTCTGGCTAAATTTAAACTTCCAGAGGATTTGGCTAAATTTGAACTTTCAGAGGAACTGGTTATATTTAATCTCACTGAAGATTTGGCTGAAGTTAATGACACTGAGGATCTGGTTGAATTTAAACTTTCAGAAGTTCTGATTGTATTTAATCTCACTGAGGATCTGGTTGTATTGAATCACACTGAGGGGCTGGCTAAATTTAAACGTCCAGAGGATCTGGTTGATTTTAATCACCCTGAGGATCTGGTTGTATTGAATCACACTGAGGGTCTGGCTAAATTTAAATTTCAGAGAATCTGGTTATATTTCATCTCACTGAAGATCTGGTTGTATTTAATCACACTGAGGATCTGGCTAAATTTAAACTTTCAGAGCATCTGGTTGAATTTATTCTCACTGTGGATCTGGATGTATTTAAGCACAATGAGCATCTGGTTGTATTTAATCACACTGAAGATCTGCGTAAATTTAAACTTGCAGAAGATCTCGTTGAATTTAATCACACTGAGGATCTGGCTAAATTTGAAGTTTCAGAGGATCTGGTTATATTTAATCTCACTGAGGATTTGGCTGAAGTTAATGACACTGAGGATCTGGTTGAATTTAAACTTTCAGAAGATGTGGTTGTATTTAATCTCACTGAGGATCTGGCTAAATTTAAACTTTCAGAGGATCTGGATGAATTTAAAGTCACTGAGGATCTGTTTGAATTTATTCTCACTGAGGATCTGGTTGTATTTAATCACACTGAGGATCTGGCTAATTTTAAACTTTCAGAGCATCCTGTTGAATTTATTCTCACTGTGGATCTGGTTGTATTTAAGCACAATGAGCATCTGGTTGTATTTAATCACACTGAAGATCTGCGTAAATTTAAACTTTCAGAAGATCTGGTTGTATTTAATCTCACTGAGGATCTGGTTGAATTTAAACTTTCAGAAGATCTGGTTATATTAAATCTCACTAAAGATCTGATTGTATTTAACCACACTGTGGATCTGGCTGAATTTAAACTTTCAGAAGAACTAGTTGTATTTAATCTCAATAAGGATCTGGCTAAATTTAAATTTCAGAGGATCTGGCTAAATTTAAACTTTCAGAGAATCTGGTTATATTTCATCTCACTGAAGATCTGGTTGTATTTAATCACACTGAGGATCTGCTTGTATTTAACCACACTGAGGGTATGGCTAAATTTAAACTTCCAGAGGATCTGGTTGAATTTATTCTCACTGCGGATCTGATTGTATTTAACCACACTGTGGATCTGGCTGAATTTAAACTTTCAGAAGATCTGGTTGTATTTAATCTCAATGAGGATCTGGCTAAATTTAAATTTCAGAGGATCTGGCTAAATTTAAACTTTCAGAGAATCTGGTTATATTTCATCTCACAGTCGATCTGGTTGTATTTAAGCACAATGAGCATCTGGTTGAATTTAATCACACTGATGATCTGGCTGAAGTTAATCACACTGAGGATCTGGTTGAATTTAAACTCTCAGTAGATCTGGCTGAAGTTAATGACACTGAGGATCTGGTTGAATTTATTCACACTGAGGATCTGCCTGAATTTAATCACACTGAGGATCTGGTTGAATTTAAACTTTCAGAAGATCTGGTTATATTAAATCTCACTAAAGATCTGATTGTATTTAACCACACTGTGGATCTGGCTGAATTTAAACTTTCAGAGCATCTGGTTGAATTCATTCTGACTGTGGATCTGGTTGTATTTAAGCACAATGAGCATCTGGTTGTATTTAATCACACTGAAGACCTGCGTAAATTTAAACTTCCAGAAGATCTCGTTGAATTTAATCACACTGAGGGTCTGGCTAAATTTAAACTTCCAGAGGATCTGGCTAAATTTATTCTGACTGTGCATCTGGTTGTATTTAAGCACAATGAGCATCTGCTTGTATTTAACCACACTGAGGGTCTGGCTAAATTTAAACTTCCAGAGGATCTGGTTGAATTTATTCTGACTGTGGATCTGGTTGTATTTAAGCACAATGAGCATCTGGTTGTATTTAATCACACTGAAGACCTGCGTAAATTTAAACTTCCAGAAGATCTGGTTGAATTTAATCACACTGAGGGTCTGGCTAAATTTAAACTTCCAGAGGATCTGGCTAAATTTGAACTTTCAGAGGATCTGTTTATATTTAATATCACTGAAGATCTGGTTGTATTTAATCACACTGAGGATCTGGTTGAATTTATTCTCACTGAGGATCTGGTTGTATTTAATCACACTGTGGATCTGGTTGAATTTATTCACACTGAGGATCTGGCTGAACTTAATCTCACTGAGGATTTGGCTGAAGTTAATGACACTGAGGATCTGGTTGAATATAAACTTTCAGAAGATCTGGTTGTATTTAATCTCACTGAGGATCTGGTTGTATTTAAGCACAATGAGCATCTGGTTGTATTTAATCACACTGAAGATCTGCGTAAATTTAAACTTCCAGAAGATCTGGTTGAATTTAATCACACTGGGGGTCTGGCTAAATTTAAACTTCCAGAGGATTTGGCTAAATTTGAACTTTCAGAGGAACTGGTTATATTTAATCTCACTGAAGATTTTGGCTGAAGTTAATGACACTGAGGATCTGGTTGAATTTAAACTTTCAGAAGTTCTGATTGTATTTAATCTCACTGAGGATCTGGTTGTATTGAATCACACTGAGGGGCTGGCTAAATTTAAACGTCCAGAGGATCTGGTTGATTTTAATCACCCTGAGGATCTGGTTGTATTGAATCACACTGAGGGTCTGGCTAAATTTAAATTTCAGAGAATCTGGTTATATTTCATCTCACTGAAGATCTGGTTGTATTTAATCACACTGAGGATCTGGCTAAATTTAAACTTTCAGAGCATCTGGTTGAATTTATTCTCACTGTGGATCTGGATGTATTTAAGCACAATGAGCATCTGGTTGTATTTAATCACACTGAAGATCTGCGTAAATTTAAACTTGCAGAAGATCTCGTTGAATTTAATCACACTGAGGATCTGGCTAAATTTGAAGTTTCAGAGGATCTGGTTATATTTAATCTCAC
Organism: Hemitrygon akajei; assembly: GCF_048418815.1. Classification (NCBI taxonomy): domain Eukaryota; kingdom Metazoa; phylum Chordata; class Chondrichthyes; order Myliobatiformes; family Dasyatidae; genus Hemitrygon; species Hemitrygon akajei. The sequence goes on along the minus strand of NC_133132.1, from coordinate 176,579,455 downwards.
TGAGGATTTGGCTGAAGTTAATGACACTGAGGATCTGGTTGAATTTAAACTTTCAGAAGATGTGGTTGTATTTAATCTCACTGAGGATCTGGCTAAATTTAAACTTTCAGAGGATCTGGATGAATTTAAAGTCACTGAGGATCTGTTTGAATTTATTCTCACAGAGGATCTGGTTGTATTTAATCACACTGAGGATCTGGCTAATTTTAAACTTTCAGAGCATCCTGTTGAATTTATTCTGACTGTGGATCTGGTTGTATTTAAGCACAATGAGCATCTGGTTGTATTTAATCACACTGAAGATCTGCGTAAATTTAAACTTTCAGAAGATCTGGTTGTATTTAATCTCACTGAGGATCTGGTTGAATTTAAACTTTCAGAAGATCTGGTTATATTAAATCTCACTAAAGATCTGATTGTATTTAACCACACTGTGGATCTGGCTGAATTTAAACTTTCAGAAGAACTGGTTGTATTTAATGTCAATAAGGATCTGGCTAAATTTAAATTTCAGAGGATCTGGCTAAATTTAAACTTCCAGAGGATCTGGTTGAATTTATTCTCACTGCGGATCTGATTGTATTTAACCACACTGTGGATCTGGCTGAATTTAAACTTTCAGAAGATCTGGTTGTATTTAATCTCAATGAGGATCTGGCTAAATTTAAATTTCAGAGGATCTGGCTAAATTTAAACTTTCAGAGAATCTGGTTATATTTCATCTCACAGTCGATCTGGTTGTATTTAAGCACAATGAGCATCTGGTTGAATTTAATCACACTGATGATCTGGCTGAAGTTAATCACACTGAGGATCTGGTTGAATTTAAACTCTCAGTAGATCTGGCTGAAGTTAATGACACTGAGGATCTGGTTGAATTTATTCACACTGAGGATCTGCCTGAATTTAATCACACTGAGGATCTGGTTGAATTTAAACTTTCAGAAGATCTGGTTATATTAAATCTCACTAAAGATCTGATTGTATTTAACCACACTGTGGATCTGGCTGAATTTAAACTTTCAGAGCATCTGGTTGAATTCATTCTGACTGTGGATCTGGTTGTATTTAAGCACAATGAGCATCTGGTTGTATTTAATCACACTGAAGACCTGCGTAAATTTAAACTTCCAGAAGATCTCGTTGAATTTAATCACACTGAGGGTCTGGCTAAATTTAAACTTCCAGAGGATCTGGCTAAATTTATTCTGACTGTGCATCTGGTTGTATTTAAGCACAATGAGCATCTGCTTGTATTTAACCACACTGAGGGTCTGGCTAAATTTAAACTTCCAGAGGATCTGGTTGAATTTATTCTGACTGTGGATCTGGTTGTATTTAAGCACAATGAGCATCTGGTTGTATTTAATCACACTGAAGACCTGCGTAAATTTAAACTTCCAGAAGATCTGGTTGAATTTAATCACACTGAGGGTCTGGCTAAATTTAAACTTCCAGAGGATCTGGCTAAATTTGAACTTTCAGAGGATCTGTTTATATTTAATATCACTGAAGATCTGGTTGTATTTAATCACACTGAGGATCTGGTTGAATTTATTCTCACTGAGGATCTGGTTGTATTTAATCACACTGTGGATCTGGTTGAATTTATTCACACTGAGGATCTGGCTGAACTTAATCTCACTGAGGATTTGGCTGAAGTTAATGACACTGAGGATCTGGTTGAATATAAACTTTCAGAAGATCTGGTTGTATTTAATCTCACTGAGGATCTGGTTGTATTTAATCACACTGTGGATCTGGTTGAATTTATTCACACTGAGGATCTGGCTGAACTTAATCTCACTGAGGATTTGGCTGAAGTTAATGACACTGAGGATCTGGTTGAATATAAACTTTCAGAAGATCTGGTTGTATTTAATCTCACTGAGGATCTGGTTGTATTTAATCACACTGAAGATCTGCGTAAATTTAAACTTCCAGAAGATCTGGTTGAATTTAATCACACTGGGGGTCTGGCTAAATTTAAACTTCCAGAGGATTTGGCTAAATTTGAACTTTCAGAGGAACTGGTTATATTTAATCTCACTGAAGATTTGGCTGAAGTTAATGACACTGAGGATCTGGTTGAATTTAAACTTTCAGAAGTTCTGATTGTATTTAATCTCACTGAGGATCTGGTTGTATTGAATCACACTGAGGGGCTGGCTAAATTTAAACGTCCAGAGGATCTGGTTGATTTTAATCACCCTGAGGATCTGGTTGTATTGAATCACACTGAGGGTCTGGCTAAATTTAAATTTCAGAGAATCTGGTTATATTTCATCTCACTGAAGATCTGGTTGTATTTAATCACACTGAGGATCTGGCTAAATTTAAACTTTCAGAGCATCTGGTTGAATTTATTCTCACTGTGGATCTGGATGTATTTAAGCACAATGAGCATCTGGTTGTATTTAATCACACTGAAGATCTGCGTAAATTTAAACTTGCAGAAGATCTCGTTGAATTTAATCACACTGAGGATCTGGCTAAATTTGAAGTTTCAGAGGATCTGGTTATATTTAATCTCACTGAGGATTTGGCTGAAGTTAATGACACTGAGGATCTGGTTGAATTTAAACTTTCAGAAGATCTGGTTGTTTTTAATCTCACTGAGGATCTGGCTAAATTTAAACTTTCAGAGGATCTGGATGAATTTAAAGTCACTGAGGATCTGTTTGAATTTATTCTCACAGAGGATCTGGTTGTATTTAATCACACTGAGGATCTGGCTAATTTTAAACTTTCAGAGCATCCTGTTGAATTTATTCTGACTGTGGATCTGGTTGTATTTAAGCACAATGAGCATCTGGTTGTATTTAATCACACTGAAGATCTGCGTAAATTTAAACTTTCAGAAGATCTGGTTGTATTTAATCTCACTGAGGATCTGGTTGAATTTAAACTTTCAGAAGATCTGGTTATATTAAATCTCACTAAAGATCTGATTGTATTTAACCACACTGTGGATCTGGCTGAATTTAAACTTTCAGAAGAACTGGTTGTATTTAATCTCAATAAGGATCTGGCTAAATTTAAATTTCAGAGGATCTGGCTAAATTTAAACTTTCAGAGAATCTGGTTATATTTCATCTCACTGAAGATCTGGTTGTATTTAATCACACTGAGGATCTGCTTGTATTTAACCACACTGAGGGTATGGCTAAATTTAAACTTCCAGAGGATCTGGTTGAATTTATTCTCACTGCGGATCTGATTGTATTTAACCACACTGTGGATCTGGCTGAATTTAAACTTTCAGAAGATCTGGTTGTATTTAATCTCAATGAGGATCTGGCTAAATTTAAATTTCAGAGGATCTGGCTAAATTTAAACTTTCAGAGAATCTGGTTATATTTCATCTCACAGTCGATCTGGTTGTATTTAAGCACAATGAGCATCTGGTTGAATTTAATCACACTGATGATCTGGCTGAAGTTAATCACACTGAGGATCTGGTTGAATTTAAACTCTCAGTAGATCTGGCTGAAGTTAATGACACTGAGGATCTGGTTGAATTTATTCACACTGAGGATCTGCCTGAATTTAATCACACTGAGGATCTGGTTGAATTTAAACTTTCAGAAGATCTGGTTATATTAAATCTCACTAAAGATCTGATTGTATTTAACCACACTGTGGATCTGGCTGAATTTAAACTTTCAGAGCATCTGGTTGAATTCATTCTGACTGTGGATCTGGTTGTATTTAAGCACAATGAGCATCTGGTTGTATTTAATCACACTGAAGACCTGCGTAAATTTAAACTTCCAGAAGATCTCGTTGAATTTAATCACACTGAGGGTCTGGCTAAATTTAAACTTCCAGAGGATCTGGCTAAATTTATTCTGACTGTGCATCTGGTTGTATTTAAGCACAATGAGCATCTGCTTGTATTTAACCACACTGAGGGTCTGGCTAAATTTAAACTTCCAGAGGATCTGGTTGAATTTATTCTGACTGTGGATCTGGTTGTATTTAAGCACAATGAGCATCTGGTTGTATTTAATCACACTGAAGACCTGCGTAAATTTAAACTTCCAGAAGATCTGGTTGAATTTAATCACACTGAGGGTCTGGCTAAATTTAAACTTCCAGAGGATCTGGCTAAATTTGAACTTTCAGAGGATCTGTTTATATTTAATATCACTGAAGATCTGGTTGTATTTAATCACACTGAGGATCTGGTTGAATTTATTCTCACTGAGGATCTGGTTGTATTTAATCACACTGTGGATCTGGTTGAATTTATTCACACTGAGGATCTGGCTGAACTTAATCTCACTGAGGATTTGGCTGAAGTTAATGACACTGAGGATCTGGTTGAATATAAACTTTCAGAAGATCTGGTTGTATTTAATCTCACTGAGGATCTGGTTGTATTTAAGCACAATGAGCATCTGGTTGTATTTAATCACACTGAAGATCTGCGTAAATTTAAACTTCCAGAAGATCTGGTTGAATTTAATCACACTGGGGGTCTGGCTAAATTTAAACTTCCAGAGGATTTGGCTAAATTTGAACTTTCAGACGAACTGGTTATATTTAATCTCACTGAAGATTTGGCTGAAGTTAATGACACTGAGGATCTGGTTGAATTTAAACTTTCAGAAGTTCTGATTGTATTTAATCTCACTGAGGATCTGGTTGTATTGAATCACACTGAGGGGCTGGCTAAATTTAAACGTCCAGAGGATCTGGTTGATTTTAATCACCCTGAGGATCTGGTTGTATTGAATCACACTGAGGGTCTGGCTAAATTTAAATTTCAGAGAATCTGGTTATATTTCATCTCACTGAAGATCTGGTTGTATTTAATCACACTGAGGATCTGGCTAAATTTAAACTTTCAGAGCATCTGGTTGAATTTATTCTCACTGTGGATCTGGATGTATTTAAGCACAATGAGCATCTGGTTGTATTTAATCACACTGAAGATCTGCGTAAATTTAAACTTGCAGAAGATCTCGTTGAATTTAATCACACTGAGGATCTGGCTAAATTTGAAGTTTCAGAGGATCTGGTTATATTTAATCTCACTGAGGATTTGGCTGAAGTTAATGACACTGAGGATCTGGTTGAATTTAAACTTTCAGAAGATCTGGTTGTTTTTAATCTCACTGAGGATCTGGCTAAATTTAAACTTTCAGAGGATCTGGATGAATTTAAAGTCACTGAGGATCTGTTTGAATTTATTCTCACAGAGGATCTGGTTGTATTTAATCACACTGAGGATCTGGCTAATTTTAAACTTTCAGAGCATCCTGTTGAATTTATTCTGACTGTGGATCTGGTTGTATTTAAGCACAATGAGCATCTGGTTGTATTTAATCACACTGAAGATCTGCGTAAATTTAAACTTTCAGAAGATCTGGTTGTATTTAATCTCACTGAGGATCTGGTTGAATTTAAACTTTCAGAAGATCTGGTTATATTAAATCTCACTAAAGATCTGATTGTATTTAACCACACTGTGGATCTGGCTGAATTTAAACTTTCAGAAGAACTGGTTGTATTTAATCTCAATAAGGATCTGGCTAAATTTAAATTTCAGAGGATCTGGCTAAATTTAAACTTTCAGAGAATCTGGTTATATTTCATCTCACTGAAGATCTGGTTGTATTTAATCACACTGAGGATCTGCTTGTATTTAACCACACTGAGGGTATGGCTAAATTTAAACTTCCAGAGGATCTGGTTGAATTTATTCTCACTGCGGATCTGATTGTATTTAACCACACTGTGGATCTGGCTGAATTTAAACTTTCAGAAGATCTGGTTGTATTTAATCTCAATGAGGATCTGGCTAAATTTAAATTTCAGAGGATCTGGCTAAATTTAAACTTTCAGAGAATCTGGTTATATTTCATCTCACAGTCGATCTGGTTGTATTTAAGCACAATGAGCATCTGGTTGAATTTAATCACACTGATGATCTGGCTGAAGTTAATCACACTGAGGATCTGGTTGAATTTAAACTCTCAGTAGATCTGGCTGAAGTTAATGACACTGAGGATCTGGTTGAATTTATTCACACTGAGGATCTGCCTGAATTTAATCACACTGAGGATCTGGTTGAATTTAAACTTTCAGAAGATCTGGTTATATTAAATCTCACTAAAGATCTGATTGTATTTAACCACACTGTGGATCTGGCTGAATTTAAACTTTCAGAGCATCTGGTTGAATTCATTCTGACTGTGGATCTGGTTGTATTTAAGCACAATGAGCATCTGGTTGTATTTAATCACACTGAAGACCTGCGTAAATTTAAACTTCCAGAAGATCTCGTTGAATTTAATCACACTGAGGGTCTGGCTAAATTTAAACTTCCAGAGGATCTGGCTAAATTTATTCTGACTGTGCATCTGGTTGTATTTAAGCACAATGAGCATCTGCTTGTATTTAACCACACTGAGGGTCTGGCTAAATTTGAACTTCCAGAGGATCTGGTTGAATTTATTCTGACTGTGGATCTGGTTGTATTTAAGCACAATGAGCATCTGGTTGTATTTAATCACACTGAAGACCTGCGTAAATTTAAACTTCCAGAAGATCTGGTTGAATTTAATCACACTGAGGGTCTGGCTAAATTTAAACTTCCAGAGGATCTGGCTAAATTTGAACTTTCAGAGGATCTGTTTATATTTAATATCACTGAAGATCTGGTTGTATTTAATCACACTGAGGATCTGGTTGAATTTATTCTCACTGAGGATCTGGTTGTATTTAATCACACTGTGGATCTGGTTGAATTTATTCACACTGAGGATCTGGCTGAACTTAATCTCACTGAGGATTTGGCTGAAGTTAATGACACTGAGGATCTGGTTGAATATAAACTTTCAGAAGATCTGGTTGTATTTAATCTCACTGAGGATCTGGTTGTATTTAAGCACAATGAGCATCTGGTTGTATTTAATCACACTGAAGATCTGCGTAAATTTAAACTTCCAGAAGATCTGGTTGAATTTAATCACACTGGGGGTCTGGCTAAATTTAAACTTCCAGAGGATTTGGCTAAATTTGAACTTTCAGAGGAACTGGTTATATTTAATCTCACTGAAGATTTGGCTGAAGTTAATGACACTGAGGATCTGGTTGAATTTAAACTTTCAGAAGTTCTGATTGTATTTAATCTCACTGAGGATCTGGTTGTATTGAATCACACTGAGGGGCTGGCTAAATTTAAACGTCCAGAGGATCTGGTTGATTTTAATCACCCTGAGGATCTGGTTGTATTGAATCACACTGAGGGTCTGGCTAAATTTAAATTTCAGAGAATCTGGTTATATTTCATCTCACTGAAGATCTGGTTGTATTTAATCACACTGAGGATCTGGCTAAATTTAAACTTTCAGAGCATCTGGTTGAATTTATTCTCACTGTGGATCTGGATGTATTTAAGCACAATGAGCATCTGGTTGTATTTAATCACACTGAAGATCTGCGTAAATTTAAACTTGCAGAAGATCTCGTTGAATTTAATCACACTGAGGATCTGGCTAAATTTGAAGTTTCAGAGGATCTGGTTATATTTAATCTCACTGAGGATTTGGCTGAAGTTAATGACACTGAGGATCTGGTTGAATTTAAACTTTCAGAAGATGTGGTTGTATTTAATCTCACTGAGGATCTGGCTAAATTTAAACTTTCAGAGGATCTGGATGAATTTAAAGTCACTGAGGATCTGTTTGAATTTATTCTCACAGAGGATCTGGTTGTATTTAATCACACTGAGGATCTGGCTAATTTTAAACTTTCAGAGCATCCTGTTGAATTTATTCTCACTGTGGATCTGGTTGTATTTAAGCAAAATGAGCATCTGGTTGTATTTAATCACACTGAAGATCTGCGTAAATTTAAACTTTCAGAAGATCTGGTTGTATTTAATCTCACTGAGGATCTGGTTGAATTTAAACTTTCTGAAGATCTGGATATATTAAATCTCACTAAAGATCTGATTGTATTTAACCACACTGTGGATCTGGCTGAATTTAAACTTTCAGAAGAACTGGTTGTATTTAATCTCAATAAGGATCTGGCTAAATTTAAATTTCAGAGGATCTGGCTAAATTTAAACTTTCAGAGAATCTGGTTATATTTCATCTCACTGAAGATCTGGTTGTATTTAATCACACTGAGGATCTGCTTGTATTTAACCACACTGAGGGTATGGCTAAATTTAAACTTCCAGAGGATCTGGTTGAATTTATTCTCACTGCGGATCTGGTTGTATTTAATCACACTGAGGATCTGCCTGAATTTAATCACACTGAGGATCTGGTTGAATTTAAACTTTCAGAAGATCTGGTTATATTAAATCTCACTAAAGATCTGATTGTTTTTAACCACACTGTGGATCTGGCTGAATTTAAACTTTCAGAGCATCTTGTTGAATTTATTCTCACTGTGGATCTGGTTGTATTTAAGCACAATGAGGATCTGGCTAAATTTAAATTTCAGAGGATCTGGCAAAATTTAAACTTTCAGAGAATCTGGTTATATTTCATCTCACTGAAGATCTGGTTGTATTTAATCACACTGAGGCTCTGGCTAAATTTAAACTTTCAGAGCATCTTGTTGAATTTATTCTCACTGTGGATCTGGTTGTATTTAAGCACAATGAGCATCTGGTTTGTATTTAATCACACTGAAGATCTGCGTAAATTTAAACTTCCAGAAGATCTCGTTGAATTTAATCACACTGAGGGTCTGGCTAAATTTAAACTTCCAGAGGATCTGGCTAAATTTGAAGTTTCAGAGGATCTGGTTATATTTAATCTCACTGAGGATTTGGCTGAAGTTAATGACACTGATGATCTGGTTGAATTTAAACTTTCAGAAGATCTGGTTGTATTTAATCACACTGAGGCTCTGGCTAATTTTAAACTTTCAGAGCATCCTGTTGAATTTATTCTCACTGTGGATCTGGTTGTATTTAAGCACAATGAGCATCTGGTTGTATTTAATCACACTGAAGATCTGCGTAAATTTAAACTTTCAGAAGATCTGGTTGTATTTAATCTCACTGAGGATCTGGTTGAATTTAAACTTTCAGAAGATCTGGTTATATTAAATCTCACTAAAGATCTGATTGTATTTAACCACACTGTGGATCTGGCTGAATTTAAACTTTCAGAAGAACTGGTTGTATTTAATCTCAATAAGGATCTGGCTAAATTTAAATTTCAGAGGATCTGGCTAAATTTAAACTTTCAGAGAATCTGGTTATATTTCATCTCACTGAAGATCTGGTTGTATTTAATCACACTGAGGATCTGCTTGTATTTAACCACACTGAGGGTATGGCTAAATTTAAACTTCCAGAGGATCTGGTTGAATTTATTCTCACTGCGGATCTGATTGTATTTAACCACACTGTGGATCTGGCTGAATTTAAACTTTCAGAAGATCTGGTTGTATTTAATCTCAATGAGGATCTGGCTAAATTTAAATTTCAGAGGATCTGGCTAAATTTAAACTTTCAGAGAATCTGGTTATATTTCATCTCACAGTCGATCTGGTTGTATTTAAGCACAATGAGCATCTGGTTGAATTTAATCACACTGATGATCTGGCTGAAGTTAATCACACTGAGGATCTGGTTGAATTTAAACTCTCAGTAGATCTGGCTGAAGTTAATGACACTGAGGATCTGGTTGAATTTATTCACACTGAGGATCTGCCTGAATTTAATCACACTGAGGATCTGGTTGAATTTAAACTTTCAGAAGATCTGGTTATATTAAATCTCACTAAAGATCTGATTGTATTTAACCACACTGTGGATCTGGCTGAATTTAAACTTTCAGAGCATCTGGTTGAATTCATTCTGACTGTGGATCTGGTTGTATTTAAGCACAATGAGCATCTGGTTGTATTTAATCACACTGAAGACCTGCGTAAATTTAAACTTCCAGAAGATCTCGTTGAATTTAATCACACTGAGGGTCTGGCTAAATTTAAACTTCCAGAGGATCTGGCTAAATTTATTCTGACTGTGCATCTGGTTGTATTTAAGCACAATGAGCATCTGCTTGTATTTAACCACACTGAGGGTCTGGCTAAATTTAAACTTCCAGAGGATCTGGTTGAATTTATTCTGACTGTGGATCTGGTTGTATTTAAGCACAATGAGCATCTGGTTGTATTTAATCACACTGAAGACCTGCGTAAATTTAAACTTCCAGAAGATCTGGTTGAATTTAATCACACTGAGGGTCTGGCTAAATTTAAACTTCCAGAGGATCTGGCTAAATTTGAACTTTCAGAGGATCTGTTTATATTTAATATCACTGAAGATCTGGTTGTATTTAATCACACTGAGGATCTGGTTGAATTTATTCTCACTGAGGATCTGGTTGTATTTAATCACACTGTGGATCTGGTTGAATTTATTCACACTGAGGATCTGGCTGAACTTAATCTCACTGAGGATTTGGCTGAAGTTAATGACACTGAGGATCTGGTTGAATATAAACTTTCAGAAGATCTGGTTGTATTTAATCTCACTGAGGATCTGGTTGTATTTAAGCACAATGAGCATCTGGTTGTATTTAATCACACTGAAGATCTGCGTAAATTTAAACTTCCAGAAGATCTGGTTGAATTTAATCACACTGGGGGTCTGGCTAAATTTAAACTTCCAGAGGATTTGGCTAAATTTGAACTTTCAGAGGAACTGGTTATATTTAATCTCACTGAAGATTTGGCTGAAGTTAATGACACTGAGGATCTGGTTGAATTTAAACTTTCAGAAGTTCTGATTGTATTTAATCTCACTGAGGATCTGGTTGTATTGAATCACACTGAGGGGCTGGCTAAATTTAAACGTCCAGAGGATCTGGTTGATTTTAATCACCCTGAGGATCTGGTTGTATTGAATCACACTGAGGGTCTGGCTAAATTTAAATTTCAGAGAATCTGGTGTTATGATACCAGCCCCCTCCTTTGTGAGAATTGCAACAGCCCTAGTGAAAGGGGGGTCAATGACCCGAGAGAGAGAGAGCAAGAGAGAGAGAGAGACAGGCTGAATGGACACAGGGAATGGAAAGACAGCGACGTGCTGGATACCGCATTCCACTGGGACAAAAGCTGGTGACTGTGGCATTGTTCTCAGGAGACACCTGGGAACTGCAGACGTGCCAACTCGCAGGGACATTGTAAAGCCCTCGGGCAAAGTGGGCTGGTTGAGAGAGATTGCATCACCTGCAACCTGATTGACACCTGAGATCCCGTGAGGCAGTATAAAGAAGGGTCCGAAAGAGGACGACCCTCAGACGCACCAAGGAGACACCAAGAAGCACGATACCGCTTCCCGTGGGAACGGGAAGCCATTTTGAAATAAGCCACGTGCGTTAAATTCCGAATGCGGGGTTTGTGGCTGGAACCAACGGAAAACCGCTTTTATTTAACACCAGGGAAGCCAAATCCTCTGAGGCTGAGGATTTGATTCATAAAGACAACGGCAAGTGTCTCTTTTCCTAACAATCTCTCTCTCTCTCTCCAACACGTGAAACCAAAAGGGAAAAGCCTGCAGACTTCAGAGTGACTCTTTATATTTCCAATTGGACTCAGTATTATACCCTAGACAACGAAAGAGCTTATTTCTGAGTGATTACTAATGTACCTGCGTTATAGATTGAGTATTGACGCATGTTATCTGAATGTTTGTATTAACCTTAATTTTTGTGCCCCTTTATTAATAAAACTGTTGAAAATAGTAGCATCCGACTCAGCTGATCCATCTATCTTTGCTGGTAAGTTACCTGGTTACGGGGTTTTCGTAACAAGTGGGGTTCTCGTCTCGGGATTTGAAACCAAACGGGAGGGTCAGTGAATCGGGCTGTAAGTCCAAACTTAAATCTGGTTTCGCAGGTAGCCAGACAGAAAACCAGCAAAGATGGACGTGTGTGAATTTATGAAAAACGCGACTGTGGCGGCGCTAGAGGTGAGCACCAAATCAGACTTGTTAAATTTGGCGAAGGGGTTAGAGATGGAAAACGAGCAGGATCAAGCTGAGAGGCAAAGACAGCATGAAATTCGGATCAGAGAGTTAGCAGCAGCCGAGAGAGCGGCAGCGGGGAGAGAAAGAGAGAGGGAGGAGCTAAGGAGAGAGCGGTTTAATGTTAGTCGGGAGCTGAGAGTAGTACCTCCGTTCGAAGAGACGGATGTTGATAGTTATTTCTTGTTTTTTGAAAAGGTGGCAGTGAACCAGAAGTGGCCACAAGAGCAGTGGGTCGCGTTGTTACAAAGTGTGTTAGCAGGAGGGAGGATTTGGGCAGCCATGATGCCGACCCGCAGACTGGCGAGTGCGGTGGCCCCGCCCCTAGAGTCCCAAAGCTATCGCGCATGCGCGGTCACTCGCAGCCTGTCGGAAAAAGCGGCTGAGAAAGAGGACAGTTTAAATGAAGCCAGCGGTGATCTGGCCAAGATGTTTTTACCGACCCTGTACCATGAGGGTTCCGAGGGTGGTAAAACAGAAAGCAGTAAAGTAAAGGGGGGTAAGGGAGAGGAAATAGCCCTGCCCTTAGTGAAGAGAAAGGTCCTAGAGGTAGGAACTAAAGTTGAGAAACGGATAAAGTTGTTAAAACGTCCAGAGTTGGACATGGTTAATCTGTCTGGTTTGGCAGAATTGTTTGAAGAAGTTCAGAGTTCTAAAGGTGTTCTCGATGGTCCCGAGAGTGAAATGAGGGCAGTCTTAGAGAGGAAGGGTATCCTTGCTGTGGAGAAGTCAGCTGAAATGGCCGAGGAGGTTGTCTCAGCTCGCAGGGTTGCGCCTTCCCCAACGGGGGGCTGCCTAGAGAGTAGCTGGAAGGATCGGGGGACGTTAGAATTTGAAAAAGGTACGGGTATTGAAAGCCTGGAAGAGGCCAATGTCCCGTTTGAGTGTGTCCAAGATGGGGGCGCACGTGGTGCTGAACCTGGTAACAGAGCTCAGGGGAAGTCTGAGGTGTTTGATTCAGGGGGACGGGGCGGCCGTCTTTGTGGATCAGATAGGGTTGGTTCAGTAGGAAAAGGGTTAACCTTGGTAACCGTGGGAAGTGTGAGTTCCACGGTGTTTGTATTCGAGAGTGGGGCCAAGGTTAATGCCGAATTTAAGGGGGGAATGAGGATTGTTATTGAAGGAAACGGAAAGTCTGTAGTTCCCAAGTCGAAGGAAGAAATTTTAAACCTGGCAGATCGCTCACAGAGTGAGTCGGGAAATAGCGGGGCCCCCCACTCTATTGTTACGCCAGGGTGGGGTGTGAAGAGGTTGCATTCGAAATGCTACCTGAAAGAGGAGTTGGAATTAAAAACAAATAGCCTGAAGTGTCTTGACAGTTTGGGGCATGGTGTTGAAAAAATAGCCCCGATGAACGAGGCGGGCGGGAGTTCACCACGCCAAATTACTCAAAGTCCCAACGGGGGGACTCGCCAGAAAAGAGGTGACGGTTAATGGGGATGCCATTTTTTTTTTAAAACAGCAAAGCAGGTTTTACGGGTTGCGCCAAAGCCTGTGAATAATAAAGACAGACCTTTGGAGACCTGCCGGCGAAGTAAACCGACCGAAACGATTAGTATTCGCATAAACTTTTGTAGATGCACCTAAGCTAAGATCACACCTCTGCAGTTTTGTGGCTGAAAACAATAAATAAATAGGTGGTTATTGAATTGAAGTCTGATGCTACAAGACTTTAAGATATTAAGATGTTAAGATATTAACTAAAGGGGCACTGTACTTGTTAACTGTTTAGATGCTGACTTGAATGTATAACTGTATTACTCTGTAGTGAAAAGAAAAGCAGCTGTATTGTATTAGATTCAAAATTTCTGTAAGACTGTACCACTCTGGGTTTTAACCGCTGGTAAAAACCTTTTTAAGAGGGGAGGTGTTATGATACCAGCCCCCTCCTTTGTGAGAATTGCAACAGCCCTAGTGAAAGGGGGGTCAATGACCCGAGAGAGAGAGAGCAAGAGAGAGAGAGAGACAGGCTGAATGGACACAGGGAATGGAAAGACAGCGACGTGCTGGATACCGCATTCCACTGGGACAAAAGCTGGTGACTGTGGCATTGTTCTCAGGAGACACCTGGGAACTGCAGACGTGCCAACTCGCAGGGACATTGTAAAGCCCTCGGGCAAAGTGGGCTGGTTGAGAGAGAGATTGCATCACCTGCAACCTGATTGACACCTGAGATCCCGTGAGGCAGTATAAAGAAGGGTCCGAAAGAGGACGACCCTCAGACGCACCAAGGAGACACCAAGAAGCACGATACCGCTTCCCATGGGAACGGGAAGCCATTTTGAAATAAGCCACGTGCGTTAAATTCCGAATGCGGGGTTTGTGGCTGGAACCAACGGAAGATCGCTTTTATTTAACACCAGGGAAGCCAAATCCTCTGAGGCTGAGGATTTGATTCATAAAGACAACGGCAAGTGTCTCTTTTCCTAACAATCTCTCTCTCTCTCTCCAACACGTGAAACCAAAAGGGAAAAGCCTGCAGACTTCAGAGTGACTCTTTATATTTCCAATTGGACTCAGTATTATACCCTAGACAACGAAAGAGCTTATTTCTGAGTGATTACTAATGTACCTGCGTTATAGATTGAGTATTGACGCATGTTATCTGAATGTTTGTATTAACCTTAATTTTTGTGCCCCTTTATTAATAAAACTGTTGAAAATAGTACCATCGGACTTCAACTGACATATCTATCTTTGCTGGTAAGTGAAACCAGTTACCGGTTTCGTAACACTGGTTATATTTCATCTCACTGAAGATCTGGTTGTATTTAATCACACTGAGGATCTGGCTAAATTTAAACTTTCAGAGCATCTGGTTGAATTTATTCTCACTGTGGATCTGGATGTATTTAAGCACAATGAGCATCTGGTTGTATTTAATCACACTGAAGATCTGCGTAAATTTAAACTTGCAGAAGATCTCGTTGAATTTAATCACACTGAGGATCTGGCTAAATTTGAAGTTTCAGAGGATCTGGTTATATTTAATCTCACTGAGGATTTGGCTGAAGTTAATGACACTGAGGATCTGGTTGAATTTAAACTTTCAGAAGATGTGGTTGTATTTAATCTCACTGAGGATCTGGCTAAATTTAAACTTTCAGAGGATCTGGATGAATTTAAAGTCACTGAGGATCTGTTTGAATTTATTCTCACAGAGGATCTGGTTGTATTTAATCACACTGAGGATCTGGCTAATTTTAAACTTTCAGAGCATCCTGTTGAATTTATTCTCACTGTGGATCTGGTTGTATTTAAGCACAATGAGCATCTGGTTGTATTTAATCATACTGAAGATCTGCGTAAATTTAAACTTTCAGAAGATCTGGTTGTATTTAATCTCACTGAGGATCTGGTTGAATTTAAACTTTCAGAAGATCTGGTTATATTAAATCTCACTAAAGATCTGATTGTTTTTAACCACACTGTGGATCTGGCTGAATTTAAACTTTCAGAGCATCTTGTTGAATTTATTCTCACTGTGGATCTGGTTGTATTTAAGCACAATGAGGATCTGGCTAAATTTAAATTTCAGAGGATCTGGCAAAATTTAAACTTTCAGAGAATCTGGTTATATTTCATCTCACTGAAGATCTGGTTGTATTTAATCACACTGAGGCTCTGGCTAAATTTAAACTTTCAGAGCATCTTGTTGAATTTATTCTCACTGTGGATCTGGTTGTATTTAAGCACAATGAGCATCTGGTTGTATTTAATCACACTGAAGATCTGCGTAAATTTAAACTTCCAGAAGATCTCGTTGAATTTAATCACACTGAGGGTCTGGCTAAATTTAAACTTCCAGAGGATCTGGCTAAATTTGAAGTTTCAGAGGATCTGGTTATATTTAATCTCACTGAGGATTTGGCTGAAGTTAATGACACTGATGATCTGGTTGAATTTAAACTTTCAGAAGATCTGGTTGTATTTAATCTCACTGAGGATCTGGCTGAACTTAATCTCACTGAGGATTTGGCTGAAGTAAATGACACTGAGGATCGGTTGAATTTAAACTTTCAGAAGATCTGATTCTATTTAATCTCACTGCGGATCTGGCTAAATTTAAACTTTCAGAGGATCTGGTTATATTTAATCTCACTGAAGATCTGGTAGTATTTAAGCACACTGAGGATCTGCTTGTATTTAACCACACTGAGGGTCTGGCTAAATTTAAACTTCCAGAGGATCTGGTTGAATTTATTCTCACTGTGGATCTGGTTGAATTTATTCACACTGAGGATCTGGTGGAACTTAATCTCACTGAGGATTTGGCTGAAGTTAATGACACTGAGGATCTGGTTGAATTTAATCACACTGAGGACCTGGTTGTATTGAGTCACACTGAGGGTCTGGCTAAAATTAAATGTCCAGAGGATCTGGTTGAATTTATTCTCACTGAGGATCTGGTTGTATTTAATAACACTGAGGATCTGGCTAAATTTAAACTTTCAGAGGATCTGGATGAATTTTAAGTCACTGAGGATCCGTTTGAATTTATTCTCACAGAGGATCTGGTTGTATTTAATCACACTGAGGATCTGGCTAATTTTAAACTTTCAGAGCATCCTGTTGAATTTATTCTCACTGTGGATCTGGTTGTATTTAAGCACAATGAGCATCTGGTTGTATTTAATCACACTGAAGATCTGCGTAAATTTAAACTTTCAGAAGATCTGGTTGTATTTAATCTCACTGAGGATCTGGCTAAATTTAAACTTTCAGAGGATCCGGTTATATTTAATCTCACTGAAGATCTCGTTGTATTTAATCACACTGAGGATCTGGCCTAATTTAAACTTTCACAGGTTCTTGTTGAATTTAATCACCCTGAGGATCTGGTTGTATTGAATCACACTGAGGGTCTGGCTAAAATTAAACGTCCAGAGGATCTGGTTGAATTTATTCTCACTGAGGATCTGGTTGTATTTAATAACACTGAGGATCTGGCTAAATTTAAACTTTCAGAGGGTCTGGATGAATTTTAAGTCACTGAGGATCTGGTTGTATTTAATCACACAGAGAGTCTGTCTAAATTTAAACTTTTAGAGGATCTGGGTGAATATATTCTCACTGAGGATCTGGTTGTATTTAATCACACTGAGGGTCTGGCTAAATTTAAATGTCCAGAGGATATGGTTGAATTTATTATCACTGAGGATCTGGTTGTATTTAATCACACTGAGGATCTGGCTAAATTTAAACTTTCAGAGGATCTGGCTAATTTTAAACTTTAAGAGAATCTGGATGAATTTAAACTCACTGAGGATCTGGTTGAATTTATTCACACTAAGGATCTGGTTGTTTTTAATCACACTGAGGATCTGGCTGAATTTAATATCACTGAGGATCTGGCTGAATACAATCGCACTGAGGATCTGGCTGAATATAATCTCACTGAGGATCTGGCTGAATTTAATCACATGGAGGATCTGGTTGTATTTAATCTCACTGCGGATCTGGCTAAATTTAAACTTTCAGAGGATCTGGTTATATTTAATCTCACTGAAGATCTGGTAGTATTTAATCACACTGAGGATCTGCTTGTATTTAACCACACTGAGGGTCTGGCTAAATTTAAACTTCCAGAGGATCTGGTTGAATTTATTCTCACTGTGGATCTGGTTGAATTTATTCACACTGAGGATCTGGCTGAACTTAATCTCACTGAGGATTTGGCTGAAGTTAATGACACTGAGGATCTGGTTGAATTTAATCACACTGAGGATCTGGTTGAATTTAATCACACTGAGGATCTGGTTGTATTTAATAACACTGAGGATCTGGCTAAATTTAAACTTTCAGAGGATCTGGATGAATTTTAAGTCACTGAGGATCCGTTTGAATTTATTCTCACAGAGGATCTGGTTGTATTTAATCACACTGAGGATCTGGCTAATTTTAAACTTTCAGAGCATCCTGTTGAATTTATTCTCACTGTGGATCTGGTTGTATTTAAGCACAATGAGCATCTGGTTGTATTTAATCACACTGAAGATCTGCGTAAATTTAAACTTTCAGAAGATCTGGTTGTATTTAATCTCACTGAGGATCTGGCTAAATTTAAACTTTCAGAGGATCCGGTTATATTTAATCTCACTGAAGATCTCGTTGTATTTAATCACACTGAGGATCTGGCCTAATTTAAACTTTCACAGGTTCTTGTTGAATTTAATCACCCTGAGGATCTGGTTGTATTGAATCACACTGAGGGTCTGGCTAAAATTAAACGTCCAGAGGATCTGGTTGAATTTATTCTCACTGAGGATCTGGTTGAATCTATTCACACTGAGGATCTGCCTGAATTTAATCACACTGAGGATCTGGTTGAATTTAAACTTTCAGAAGATATGGTTATATTAAATCTCACTAAAGATCTGATTGTATTTAACCACACTGTGGATCTGGCTGAATTTAAAATTTCAGAGCATCTGGTTGAATTTATTCTCACTGTGGATCTGGTTGTATTTAAGCACAATGAGCATCTGGTTGTATTTAATCACACTGAAGATCTGCGTAAATTTAAACTTCCAGAAGATCTCGTTGAATTTAATCACACTGAGGGTCTGGCTAAATTTAAACTTCCAGATGATCTGGCTAAATTTATTCTGACTGTGCATCTGTTTGTACTTAAGCACAATGAGCATCTGCTTGTATTTAACCACACTGAGGGTCTGGCTAAATTTAAACTTCCAGAGGATCTGCTTGAATTTATTCTGACTGTGGATCTGGTTGTATTTAAGCACAATGAGCATCTGGTTGTATTTAATCACACTGAAGACCTGCGTAAATTTAAACTTCCAGAAGATCTGGTTGAATTTAATCACACTGAGGGTCTGGCTAAATTTAAACTTCCAGAGGATCTGGCTAAATTTGAACTTTCAGAGGATCTGTTTATATTTAATATCACTGAAGATCTGGTTGTATTTAATCACACTGAGGATCTGGTTGAATTTATTCTCACTGAGGATCTGGTTGTATTTATTCACACTGTGGATCTGGTTGAATTTATTCACACTGAGGATCTGGCTGAACTTAATCTCACTGAGGATTTGGCTGAAGTTAATGACACTGAGGATCTGGTTGAATATAAACTTTCAGAAGATCTGGTTGTATTTAATCTCACTGAGGATCTGGTTGTATTTAAGCACAATGAGCATCTGGTTGTATTTAATCACACTGAAGATCTGCGTAAATTTAAACTTCCAGAAGATCTGGTTGAATTTAATCTCACTGAGGATCTGGCTGAACTTAATCTCACTGAGGATTTGGCTGAAGTAAATGACACTGAGGATCGGTTGAATTTAAACTTTCAGAAGATCTGATTCTATTTAATCTCACTGCGGATCTGGCTAAATTTAAACTTTCAGAGGATCTGGTTATATTTAATCTCACTGAAGATCTGGTAGTATTTAAGCACACTGAGGATCTGCTTGTATTTAACCACACTGAGGGTCTGGCTAAATTTAAACTTCCAGAGGATCTGGTTGAATTTATTCTCACTGTGGATCTGGTTGAATTTATTCACACTGAGGATCTGGTGGAACTTAATCTCACTGAGGATTTGGCTGAAGTTAATGACACTGAGGATCTGGTTGAATTTAATCACACTGAGGATCTGGTTGTATTGAGTCACACTGAGGGTCTGGCTAAAATTAAATGTCCAGAGGATCTGGTTGAATTTATTCTCACTGAGGATCTGGTTGTATTTAATAACACTGAGGATCTGGCTAAATTTAAACTTTCAGAGGATCTGGATGAATTTTAAGTCACTGAGGATCCGTTTGAATTTATTCTCACAGAGGATCTGGTTGTATTTAATCACACTGAGGATCTGGCTAATTTTAAACTTTCAGAGCATCCTGTTGAATTTATTCTCACTGTGGATCTGGTTGTATTTAAGCACAATGAGCATCTGGTTGTATTTAATCACACTGAAGATCTGCGTAAATTTAAACTTTCAGAAGATCTGGTTGTATTTAATCTCACTGAGGATCTGGCTAAATTTAAACTTTCAGAAGATCCGGTTATATTTAATCTCACTGAAGATCTCGTTGTATTTAATCACACTGAGGATCTGGCCTAATTTAAACTTTCACAGGTTCTTGTTGAATTTAATCACCCTGAGGATCTGGTTGTATTGAATCACACTGAGGGTCTGGCTAAAATTAAACGTCCAGAGGATCTGGTTGAATTTATTCTCACTGAGGATCTGGTTGTATTTAATAACACTGAGGATCTGGCTAAATTTAAACTTTCAGAGGGTCTGGATGAATTTTAAGTCACTGAGGATCTGGTTGTATTTAATCACACAGAGAGTCTGTCTAAATTTAAACTTTTAGAGGATCTGGGTGAATATATTCTCACTGAGGATCTGGTTGTATTTAATCACACTTAGGGTCTGGCTAAATTTAAATGTCCAGAGGATATGGTTGAATTTATTATCACTGAGGATCTGGTTGTATTTAATCACACTGAGGATCTGGCTAAATTTAAACTTTCAGAGGATCTGGCTAATTTTAAACTTTAAGAGAATCTGGATGAATTTAAACTCACTGAGGATCTGGTTGAATTTATTCACACTAAGGATCTGGTTGTTTTTAATCACACTGAACATCTGGCTGAATTTAATATCACTGAGGATCTGGCTGAATACAATCTCACTGAGGATCTGGCTGAATATAATCTCACTGAGGATCTGGCTGAATTTAATCACATGGAGGATCTGGTTGTATTTAATCTCACTGCGGATCTGGCTAAATTTAAACTTTCAGAGGATCTGGTTATATTTAATCTCACTGAAGATCTGGTAGTATTTAATCACACTGAGGATCTGCTTGTATTTAACCACACTGAGGGTCTGGCTAAATTTAAACTTCCAGAGGATCTGGTTGAATTTATTCTCACTGTGGATCTGGTTGAATTTATTCACACTGAGGATCTGGCTGAACTTAATCTCACTGAGGATTTGGCTGAAGTTAATGACACTGAGGATCTGGTTGAATTTAATCACACTGAGGATCTGGTTGAATTTAATCACACTGAGGATCTGGTTGAATTTAATCACACTGAGGATCTGGTTGTATTTAATAACACTGAGGATCTGGCTAAATTTAAACTTTCAGAGGATCTGGATGAATTTTAAGTCACTGAGGATCCGTTTGAATTTATTCTCACAGAGGATCTGGTTGTATTTAATCACACTGAGGATCTGGCTAATTTTAAACTTTCAGAGCATCCTGTTGAATTTATTCTCACTGTGGATCTGGTTGTATTTAAGCACAATGAGCATCTGGTTGTATTTAATCACACTGAAGATCTGCGTAAATTTAAACTTTCAGAAGATCTGGTTGTATTTAATCTCACTGAGGATCTGGCTAAATTTAAACTTTCAGAGGATCCGGTTATATTTAATCTCACTGAAGATCTGGTTGTATTTAATCACACTGAGGATCTGGCCTAATTTAAACTTTCACAGGTTCTTGTTGAATTTAATCACCCTGAGGATCTGGTTGTATTGAATCACACTGAGGGTCTGGCTAAAATTAAACGTCCAGAGGATCTGGTTGAATTTATTCTCACTGAGGATCTGGTTGAATCTATTCACACTGAGGATCTGCCTGAATTTAATCACACTGAGGATCTGGTTGAATTTAAACTTTCAGAAGATATGGTTATATTAAATCTCACTAAAGATCTGATTGTATTTAACCACACTGTGGATCTGGCTGAATTTAAAATTTCAGAGCATCTGGTTGAATTTATTCTCACTGTGGATCTGGTTGTATTTAAGCACAATGAGCATCTGGTTGTATTTAATCACACTGAAGATCTGCGTAAATTTAAACTTCCAGAAGATCTCGTTGAATTTAATCACACTGAGGGTCTGGCTAAATTTAAACTTCCAGATGATCTGGCTAAATTTATTCTGACTGTGCATCTGTTTGTACTTAAGCACAATGAGCATCTGCTTGTATTTAACCACACTGAGGGTCTGGCTAAATTTAAACTTCCAGAGGATCTGCTTGAATTTATTCTGACTGTGGATCTGGTTGTATTTAAGCACAATGAGCATCTGGTTGTATTTAATCACACTGAAGACCTGCGTAAATTTAAACTTCCAGAAGATCTGGTTGAATTTAATCACACTGAGGGTCTGGCTAAATTTAAACTTCCAGAGGATCTGGCTAAATTTGAACTTTCAGAGGATCTGTTTATATTTAATATCACTGAAGATCTGGTTGTATTTAATCACACTGAGGATCTGGTTGAATTTATTCTCACTGAGGATCTGGTTGTATTTAATCACACTGTGGATCTGGTTGAATTTATTCACACTGAGGATCTGGCTGAACTTAATCTCACTGAGGATTTGGCTGAAGTTAATGACACTGAGGATCTGGTTGAATATAAACTTTCAGAAGATCTGGTTGTATTTAATCTCACTGAGGATCTGGTTGTATTTAAGCACAATGAGCATCTGGTTGTATTTAATCACACTGAAGATCTGCGTAAATTTAAACTTCCAGAAGATCTGGTTGAATTTAATCACACTGGGGGTCTGGCTAAATTTAAACTTCCAGAGGATTTGGCTAAATTTGAACTTTCAGAGGAACTGGTTATATTTAATCTCACTGAAGATTTGGCTGAAGTTAATGACACTGAGGATCTGGTTGAATTTAAACTTTCAGAAGTTCTTATTGTATTTAATCTCACTGAGGATCTGGTTGTATTGAATCACACTGAGGGGCTGGCTAAATTTAAACGTCCAGAGGATCTGGTTGATTTTAATCACCCTGTGGATCTGGTTGTATTGAATCACACTGAGGGTCTGGCTAAATTTAAATTTCAGAGAATCTGGTTATATTTCATCTCACTGAAGATCTGGTTGTATTTAATCACACTGAGGATCTGGCTAAATTTAAACTTTCAGAGCATCTGGTTGAATTTATTCTCACTGTGGATCTGGATGTATTTAAGCACAATGAGCATCTGGTTGTATTTAATCACACTGAAGATCTGCGTAAATTTAAACTTCCAGAAGATCTCGTTGAATTTAATCACACTGAGGATCTGGCTAAATTTGAAGTTTCAGAAGATCTGGTTATATTTAATCTCACTGAGGATTTGGCTGAAGTTAATGACACTGAGGATCTGGTTGAATTTAAACTTTCAGAAGATCTGGTTGTATTTAATCTCACTGAGGATCTGGCTAAATTTAAACTTTCAGAGGATCTGGATGAATTTTAAGTCACTGAGGATCTGTTTGAATTTATTCTCACAGAGGATCTGGTTGTATTTAATCACACTGAGGATCTGGCTAATTTTAAACTTTCAGAGCATCCTGTTGAATTTATTCTCACTGTGGATCTGGTTGTATTTAAGCACAATGAGCATCTGGTTGTATTTAATCACACTGAAGATCTGCGTAAATTTAAACTTTCAGAAGATCTGGTTGTATTTAATCTCACTGAGGATCTGGCTAAATTTAAACTTTCAGAGGATCCGGTTATATTTAATCTCACTGAAGATCTCGTTGTATTTAATCACACTGAGGATCTGGCCTAATTTAAACTTTCACAGGTTCTTGTTGAATTTAATCACCCTGAGGATCTGGTTGTATTGAATCACACTGAGGGTCTGGCTAAAATTAAACGTCCAGAGGATCTGGTTGAATTTATTCTCACTGAGGATCTGGTTGTATTTAATAACACTGAGGATCTGGCTAAATTTAAACTTTCAGAGGGTCTGGATGAATTTTAAGTCACTGAGGATCTGGTTGTATTTAATCACACAGAGAGTCTGTCTAAATTTAAACTTTTAGAGGATCTGGGTGAATATATTCTCACTGAGGATCTGGTTGTATTTAATCACACTGAGGGTCTGGCTAAATTTAAATGTCCAGAGGATATGGTTGAATTTATTATCACTGAGGATCTGGTTGTATTTAATCACACTGAGGATCTGGCTAAATTTAAACTTTCAGAGGATCTGGCTAATTTTAAACTTTAAGAGAATCTGGATGAATTTAAACTCACTGAGGATCTGGTTGAATTTATTCACACTAAGGATCTGGTTGTTTTTAATCACACTGAACATCTGGCTGAATTTAATATCACTGAGGATCTGGCTGAATACAATCGCACTGAGGATCTGGCTGAATATAATCTCACTGAGGATCTGGCTGAATTTAATCACATGGAGGATCTGGTTGTATTTAATCTCACTGCGGATCTGGCTAAATTTAAACTTTCAGAGGATCTGGTTATATTTAATCTCACTGAAGATCTGGTAGTATTTAATCACACTGAGGATCTGCTTGTATTTAACCACACTGAGGGTCTGGCTAAATTTAAACTTCCAGAGGATCTGGTTGAATTTATTCTCACTGTGGATCTGGTTGAATTTATTCACACTGAGGATCTGGCTGAACTTAATCTCACTGAGGATTTGGCTGAAGTTAATGACACTGAGGATCTGGTTGAATTTAATCACACTGAGGATCTGGTTGAATTTAATCACACTGAGGATCTGGTTGTATTTAATAACACTGAGGATCTGGCTAAATTTAAACTTTCAGAGGATCTGGATGAATTTTAAGTCACTGAGGATCCGTTTGAATTTATTCTCACAGAGGATCTGGTTGTATTTAATCACACTGAGGATCTGGCTAATTTTAAACTTTCAGAGCATCCTGTTGAATTTATTCTCACTGTGGATCTGGTTGTATTTAAGCACAATGAGCATCTGGTTGTATTTAATCACACTGAAGATCTGCGTAAATTTAAACTTTCAGAAGATCTGGTTGTATTTAATCTCACTGAGGATCTGGCTAAATTTAAACTTTCAGAGGATCCGGTTATATTTAATCTCACTGAAGATCTCGTTGTATTTAATCACACTGAGGATCTGGCCTAATTTAAACTTTCACAGGTTCTTGTTGAATTTAATCACCCTGAGGATCTGGTTGTATTGAATCACACTGAGGGTCTGGCTAAAATTAAACGTCCAGAGGATCTGGTTGAATTTATTCTCACTGAGGATCTGGTTGAATCTATTCACACTGAGGATCTGCCTGAATTTAATCACACTGAGGATCTGGTTGAATTTAAACTTTCAGAAGATATGGTTATATTAAATCTCACTAAAGATCTGATTGTATTTAACCACACTGTGGATCTGGCTGAATTTAAAATTTCAGAGCATCTGGTTGAATTTATTCTCACTGTGGATCTGGTTGTATTTAAGCACAATGAGCATCTGGTTGTATTTAATCACACTGAAGATCTGCGTAAATTTAAACTTCCAGAAGATCTCGTTGAATTTAATCACACTGAGGGTCTGGCTAAATTTAAACTTCCAGATGATCTGGCTAAATTTATTCTGACTGTGCATCTGTTTGTACTTAAGCACAATGAGCATCTGCTTGTATTTAACCACACTGAGGGTCTGGCTAAATTTAAACTTCCAGAGGATCTGCTTGAATTTATTCTGACTGTGGATCTGGTTGTATTTAAGCACAATGAGCATCTGGTTGTATTTAATCACACTGAAGACCTGCGTAAATTTAAACTTCCAGAAGATCTGGTTGAATTTAATCACACTGAGGGTCTGGCTAAATTTAAACTTCCAGAGGATCTGGCTAAATTTGAACTTTCAGAGGATCTGTTTATATTTAATATCACTGAAGATCTGGTTGTATTTAATCACACTGAGGATCTGGTTGAATTTATTCTCACTGAGGATCTGGTTGTATTTAATCACACTGTGGATCTGGTTGAATTTATTCACACTGAGGATCTGGCTGAACTTAATCTCACTGAGGATTTGGCTGAAGTTAATGACACTGAGGATCTGGTTGAATATAAACTTTCAGAAGATCTGGTTGTATTTAATCTCACTGAGGATCTGGTTGTATTTAAGCACAATGAGCATCTGGTTGTATTTAATCACATTGAAGATCTGCGTAAATTTAAACTTCCAGAAGATCTGGTTGAATTTAATCTCACTGAGGATCTGGCTGAACTTAATCTCACTGAGGATTTGGCTGAAGTAAATGACACTGAGGATCGGTTGAATTTAAACTTTCAGAAGATCTGATTCTATTTAATCTCACTGCGGATCTGGCTAAATTTAAACTTTCAGAGGATCTGGTTATATTTAATCTCACTGAAGATCTGGTAGTATTTAAGCACACTGAGGATCTGCTTGTATTTAACCACACTGAGGGTCTGGCTAAATTTAAACTTCCAGAGGATCTGGTTGAATTTATTCTCACTGTGG
This sequence comes from Hemitrygon akajei, assembly GCF_048418815.1. Taxonomy (NCBI): domain Eukaryota; kingdom Metazoa; phylum Chordata; class Chondrichthyes; order Myliobatiformes; family Dasyatidae; genus Hemitrygon; species Hemitrygon akajei. The sequence goes on along the minus strand of NC_133132.1, from coordinate 176,553,162 downwards.
ATCTGGTTGAATTTATTCACACTGAGGATCTGGTGGAACTTAATCTCACTGAGGATTTGGCTGAAGTTAATGACACTGAGGATCTGGTTGAATTTAATCACACTGAGGACCTGGTTGTATTGAGTCACACTGAGGGTCTGGCTAAAATTAAATGTCCAGAGGATCTGGTTGAATTTATTCTCACTGAGGATCTGGTTGTATTTAATAACACTGAGGATCTGGCTAAATTTAAACTTTCAGAGGATCTGGATGAATTTTAAGTCACTGAGGATCCGTTTGAATTTATTCTCACAGAGGATCTGGTTGTATTTAATCACACTGAGGATCTGGCTAATTTTAAACTTTCAGAGCATCCTGTTGAATTTATTCTCACTGTGGATCTGGTTGTATTTAAGCACAATGAGCATCTGGTTGTATTTAATCACACTGAAGATCTGCGTAAATTTAAACTTTCAGAAGATCTGGTTGTATTTAATCTCACTGAGGATCTGGCTAAATTTAAACTTTCAGAGGATCCGGTTATATTTAATCTCACTGAAGATCTCGTTGTATTTAATCACACTGAGGATCTGGCCTAATTTAAACTTTCACAGGTTCTTGTTGAATTTAATCACCCTGAGGATCTGGTTGTATTGAATCACACTGAGGGTCTGGCTAAAATTAAACGTCCAGAGGATCTGGTTGAATTTATTCTCACTGAGGATCTGGTTGTATTTAATAACACTGAGGATCTGGCTAAATTTAAACTTTCAGAGGGTCTGGATGAATTTTAAGTCACTGAGGATCTGGTTGTATTTAATCACACAGAGAGTCTGTCTAAATTTAAACTTTTAGAGGATCTGGGTGAATATATTCTCACTGAGGATCTGGTTGTATTTAATCACACTGAGGGTCTGGCTAAATTTAAATGTCCAGAGGATATGGTTGAATTTATTATCACTGAGGATCTGGTTGTATTTAATCACACTGAGGATCTGGCTAAATTTAAACTTTCAGAGGATCTGGCTAATTTTAAACTTTAAGAGAATCTGGATGAATTTAAACTCACTGAGGATCTGGTTGAATTTATTCACACTAAGGATCTGGTTGTTTTTAATCACACTGAACATCTGGCTGAATTTAATATCACTGAGGATCTGGCTGAATACAATCTCACTGAGGATCTGGCTGAATATAATCTCACTGAGGATCTGGCTGAATTTAATCACATGGAGGATCTGGTTGTATTTAATCTCACTGCGGATCTGGCTAAATTTAAACTTTCAGAGGATCTGGTTATATTTAATCTCACTGAAGATCTGGTAGTATTTAATCACACTGAGGATCTGCTTGTATTTAACCACACTGAGGGTCTGGCTAAATTTAAACTTCCAGAGGATCTGGTTGAATTTATTCTCACTGTGGATCTGGTTGAATTTATTCACACTGAGGATCTGGCTGAACTTAATCTCACTGAGGATTTGGCTGAAGTTAATGACACTGAGGATCTGGTTGAATTTAATCACACTGAGGATCTGGTTGAATTTAATCACACTGAGGATCTGGTTGTATTTAATAACACTGAGGATCTGGCTAAATTTAAACTTTCAGAGGATCTGGATGAATTTTAAGTCACTGAGGATCCGTTTGAATTTATTCTCACAGAGGATCTGGTTGTATTTAATCACACTGAGGATCTGGCTAATTTTAAACTTTCAGAGCATCCTGTTGAATTTATTCTCACTGTGGATCTGGTTGTATTTAAGCACAATGAGCATCTGGTTGTATTTAATCACACTGAAGATCTGCGTAAATTTAAACTTTCAGAAGATCTGGTTGTATTTAATCTCACTGAGGATCTGGCTAAATTTAAACTTTCAGAGGATCCGGTTATATTTAATCTCACTGAAGATCTCGTTGTATTTAATCACACTGAGGATCTGGCCTAATTTAAACTTTCACAGGTTCTTGTTGAATTTAATCACCCTGAGGATCTGGTTGTATTGAATCACACTGAGGGTCTGGCTAAAATTAAACGTCCAGAGGATCTGGTTGAATTTATTCTCACTGAGGATCTGGTTGAATCTATTCACACTGAGGATCTGCCTGAATTTAATCACACTGAGGATCTGGTTGAATTTAAACTTTCAGAAGATATGGTTATATTAAATCTCACTAAAGATCTGATTGTATTTAACCACACTGTGGATCTGGCTGAATTTAAAATTTCAGAGCATCTGGTTGAATTTATTCTCACTGTGGATCTGGTTGTATTTAAGCACAATGAGCATCTGGTTGTATTTAATCACACTGAAGATCTGCGTAAATTTAAACTTCCAGAAGATCTCGTTGAATTTAATCACACTGAGGGTCTGGCTAAATTTAAACTTCCAGATGATCTGGCTAAATTTATTCTGACTGTGCATCTGTTTGTACTTAAGCACAATGAGCATCTGCTTGTATTTAACCACACTGAGGGTCTGGCTAAATTTAAACTTCCAGAGGATCTGCTTGAATTTATTCTGACTGTGGATCTGGTTGTATTTAAGCACAATGAGCATCTGGTTGTATTTAATCACACTGAAGACCTGCGTAAATTTAAACTTCCAGAAGATCTGGTTGAATTTAATCACACTGAGGGTCTGGCTAAATTTAAACTTCCAGAGGATCTGGCTAAATTTGAACTTTCAGAGGATCTGTTTATATTTAATATCACTGAAGATCTGGTTGTATTTAATCACACTGAGGATCTGGTTGAATTTATTCTCACTGAGGATCTGGTTGTATTTAATCACACTGTGGATCTGGTTGAATTTATTCACACTGAGGATCTGGCTGAACTTAATCTCACTGAGGATTTGGCTGAAGTTAATGACACTGAGGATCTGGTTGAATATAAACTTTCAGAAGATCTGGTTGTATTTAATCTCACTGAGGATCTGGTTGTATTTAAGCACAATGAGCATCTGGTTGTATTTAATCACACTGAAGATCTGCGTAAATTTAAACTTCCAGAAAATCTGGTTGAATTTAATCACACTGGGGGTCTGGCTAAATTTAAACTTCCAGAGGATTTGGCTAAATTTGAACTTTCAGAGGAACTGGTTATATTTAATCTCACTGAAGATTTGGCTGAAGTTAATGACACTGAGGATCTGGTTGAATTTAAACTTTCAGAAGTTCTTATTGTATTTAATCTCACTGAGGATCTGGTTGTATTGAATCACACTGAGGGGCTGGCTAAATTTAAACGTCCAGAGGATCTGGTTGATTTTAATCACCCTGTGGATCTGGTTGTATTGAATCACACTGAGGGTCTGGCTAAATTTAAATTTCAGAGAATCTGGTTATATTTCATCTCACTGAAGATCTGGTTGTATTTAATCACACTGAGGATCTGGCTAAATTTAAACTTTCAGAGCATCTGGTTGAATTTATTCTCACTGTGGATCTGGATGTATTTAAGCACAATGAGCATCTGGTTGTATTTAATCACACTGAAGATCTGCGTAAATTTAAACTTCCAGAAGATCTCGTTGAATTTAATCACACTGAGGATCTGGCTAAATTTGAAGTTTCAGAAGATCTGGTTATATTTAATCTCACTGAGGATTTGGCTGAAGTTAATGACACTGAGGATCTGGTTGAATTTAAACTTTCAGAAGATCTGGTTGTATTTAATCTCACTGAGGATCTGGCTAAATTTAAACTTTCAGAGGATCTGGATGAATTTAAAGTCACTGAGGATCTGTTTGAATTTATTCTCACAGAGGATCTGGTTGTATTTAATCACACTGAGGATCTGGCTAATTTTAAACTTTCAGAGCATCCTGTTGAATTTATTCTCACTGTGGATCTGGTTGTATTTAAGCACAATGAGCATCTGGTTGTATTTAATCACACTGAAGATCTGCGTAAATTTAAACTTTCAGAAGATCTGGTTGTATTTAATCTCACTGAGGATCTGGCTAAATTTAAACTTTCAGAGGATCCGGTTATATTTAATCTCACTGAAGATCTCGTTGTATTTAATCACACTGAGGATCTGGCCTAATTTAAACTTTCACAGGTTCTTGTTGAATTTAATCACCCTGAGGATCAGGTTGTATTGAATCACACTGAGGGTCTGGCTAAAATTAAACGTCCAGAGGATCTGGTTGAATTTATTCTCACTGAGGATCTGGTTGAATTTATTCACACTGAGGATCTGCCTGAATTTAATCACACTGAGGATCTGGTTGAATTTAAACTTTCAGAAGATATGGTTATATTAAATCTCACTAAAGATCTGATTGTATTTAACCACACTGTGGATCTGGCTGAATTTAAACTTTCAGATGATCTGGTTGTATTTAATCTCAATGAGGATCCGGCTAAATTTAAATTTCAGAGGATCTGGCTAAATTTAAACTTTCTGAGAATCTGGTTATATTTCATCTCACTGTCGATCTGGTTGTATTTAAGCACAATGAGCATCTGGTTGAATTTAAACACACTGATGATCTGGCTAAAGTTAATCACACTGAGGATCTGGTTGAATTTAAACTCTCAGTAGATCTGGCTGAAGTTAATGACACTGAGGATCTGGTTGAATTTATTCACACTGAGGATCTGCCTGAATTTAATCACACTGAGGATCTGGTTGAATTTAAACTTTCAGAAGATCTGGTTATATTAAATCTCACTAAAGATCTGATTGTATTTAATCACATGGAGGGTCTGGTTGTATTTAAACTCTCAGAGGATCTGGATGTATTTAATCAGACTGAGGATATGGATAAATTTACACTTTCAGAGGATCTTGTTGAATTTATTCTCACTGTGGATCTGGTTGTATTTCAGCACAATGAGCATCTGGTTGTATTTAATCACACTGAAGATCTGCGTAAATTTAAACTTCCAGAAGATCTGGTTGAATTTAATCACACTGGGGGTCTGGCTAAATTTAAACTTCCAGAGGATTTGGCTAAATTTGAACTTTCAGAGGAACTGGTTATATTTAATCTCACTGAAGATTTGGCTGAAGTTAATGACACTGAGGATCTGGTTGAATTTAAACTTTCAGAAGTTCTTATTGTATTTAATCTCACTGAGGATCTGGTTGTATTGAATCACACTGAGGGGCTGGCTAAATTTAAACGTCCAGAGGATCTGGTTGATTTTAATCACCCTGTGGATCTGGTTGTATTGAATCACACTGAGGGTCTGGCTAAATTTAAATTTCAGAGAATCTGGTTATATTTCATCTCACTGAAGATCTGGTTGTATTTAATCACACTGAGGATCTGGCTAAATTTAAACTTTCAGAGCATCTGGTTGAATTTATTCTCACTGTGGATCTGGATGTATTTAAGCACAATGAGCATCTGGTTGTATTTAATCACACTGAAGATCTGCGTAAATTTAAACTTCCAGAAGATCTCGTTGAATTTAATCACACTGAGGATCTGGCTAAATTTGAAGTTTCAGAAGATCTGGTTATATTTAATCTCACTGAGGATTTGGCTGAAGTTAATGACACTGAGGATCTGGTTGAATTTAAACTTTCAGAAGATCTGGTTGTATTTAATCTCACTGAGGATCTGGCTAAATTTAAACTTTCAGAGGATCTGGATGAATTTAAAGTCACTGAGGATCTGTTTGAATTTATTCTCACAGAGGATCTGGTTGTATTTAATCACACTGAGGATCTGGCTAATTTTAAACTTTCAGAGCATCCTGTTGAATTTATTCTCACTGTGGATCTGGTTGTATTTAAGCACAATGAGCATCTGGTTGTATTTAATCACACTGAAGATCTGCGTAAATTTAAACTTTCAGAAGATCTGGTTGTATTTAATCTCACTGAGGATCTGGCTAAATTTAAACTTTCAGAGGATCCGGTTATATTTAATCTCACTGAAGATCTCGTTGTATTTAATCACACTGAGGATCTGGCCTAATTTAAACTTTCACAGGTTCTTGTTGAATTTAATCACCCTGAGGATCAGGTTGTATTGAATCACACTGAGGGTCTGGCTAAAATTAAACGTCCAGAGGATCTGGTTGAATTTATTCTCACTGAGGATCTGGTTGAATTTATTCACACTGAGGATCTGCCTGAATTTAATCACACTGAGGATCTGGTTGAATTTAAACTTTCAGAAGATATGGTTATATTAAATCTCACTAAAGATCTGATTGTATTTAACCACACTGTGGATCTGGCTGAATTTAAACTTTCAGATGATCTGGTTGTATTTAATCTCAATGAGGATCCGGCTAAATTTAAATTTCAGAGGATCTGGCTAAATTTAAACTTTCTGAGAATCTGGTTATATTTCATCTCACTGTCGATCTGGTTGTATTTAAGCACAATGAGCAACTGGTTGAATTTAAACACACTGATGATCTGGCTGAAGTTAATCACACTGAGGATCTGGTTGAATTTAAACTCTCAGTAGATCTGGCTGAAGTTAATGACACTGAGGATCTGGTTGAATTTATTCACACTGAGGATCTGCCTGAATTTAATCACACTGAGGATCTGGTTGAATTTAAACTTTCAGAAGATCTGGTTATATTAAATCTCACTAAAGATCTGATTGTATTTAATCACATGGAGGGTCTGGTTGTATTTAAACTCTCAGAGGATCTGGATGTATTTAATCAGACTGAGGATATGGATAAATTTACACTTTCAGAGGATCTTGTTGAATTTATTCTCACTGTGGATCTGGTTGTATTTCAGCACAATGAGCATCTGGTTGTATTTAATCACACTGAAGATCTGCCTAAATTTAAACTTCCAGAAGATCTGGTTAAATTTAATCACACTGAGGATCTGGCTGAAGTTAATCATGCTGAGGATCTGGTTCAATTTAAACTTTCAGAAGATCTTGTTGTATTTAATCTAACTGAGGATCTGGCTAAAGTTAAACTTTCGGAGGATCTGGTTATATTTAATCTCACGGAGGATCTGGTTGTATTTAATCACACTGAGGGTCTGGCTAAATATAAACTTTCAGAGGATCTGGTTGAATTTATTCTCACTGTGGATCTGGTTGAATTTATTCACACAGAGGATCTGGCTGAACTTAATCTCACTGAGGATTTGGCTAAAGTTAATGACACTGAGGATCTGGTTGAATTTAAACTTTCAGAAGATCTGGTTGTATTTAATCACACTGAGGGTCTGGCAAAATTTAAACGTCCTGATGATCTGGTTGAATTTATTCTCACTGAGGATCTGGTTGAAATTAAACTTTCAGAAGATCGCATTGTATTTAATCTAACTCAGGATCTGTCTAAATTTAAACTTTCAGAGGATCTGGTTGTATTTAATCTCACTGAGGATCTGGTTGTATTTAATCTCACTGAGGATCTGGTTGTATTTAATCTCACTGAGGATCTGGTTGTATTTAATCACACTGAGGATCTGGCTGAAGTTAATCACACCGAGGATCTGGTTGAAATTAAACTTTCAGAAGATCGCATTGTATTTAATCTAACTCAGGATCTGTCTAAAGTTAAACTTTCAGAGGATCTGGTTATATTTAATCTCACTGAGGATCTGGTTTTATTTAATCACACTGAGGGTCTGGCTGAAGTAAATGACACTGAGGATCTGGTTGAATTTAAACTTTTAGAAGATCTGGTTCTATTTAATCTCACTGAGGGTCTGGTTGTATTTAAGCTCACTGAGGATCTGGTTGTATTTAATCACACTGAGGATCTGGCTGAAGTAAATGACACTGAGGATCTGGCTAAATTTAAACTTTCAGAGGATCCGGTTATATTTAATCTCACTGAAGATCTGTTTGTGTTTAATCACACTGATGATCTGGCTAAATTTAAGCTTTCAGAGGTTCTTGTTGAATTTAATCACACGGAGGATCTGGTTGTATTTAATCAGACTGAGGATATGGATAAATTTACACTTTCAGAGGATCTTGTTGAATTTATTCTCACTGTGGATCTGGTTGTATTTCACCACAATGAGCATCTGGTTGTATTTAATCACACTGAAGATCTGCCTAAATTTAAACTTCCAGAAGATCTGGTTAAATTTAATCACACTGTGCATCTGGCTGAAGTTAATCACACTGAGGATCTGGTTGAATTTAAACTTTCAGAAGATCTAATTGTATTTAATCTAATTCAGGATCTGGCTAAATATAAACTGTCAGAGTATCAGGTGGAATTTATTCACACTGAGGATCTGGCTGAATATAATCTCACTGAGGATCTGGCTGAAGTTAATGACACTGAGTATCTGGTTGAATTTAAACTTTCAGAAGAACTGTTTGTATTTAATCTCACTGAGGATCTGGCTAAATTTAAACTTTCAGAGGATCCGGTTATGTTTAATCTCACTGAAGATCTGGTTGTATTTAATCACACTGAAGATCTGCCTAAATTTAAACTTCCAGAAGATCTGGTTGAATTTAATCACACTGAGGATCTGGCTGAAGTTAATCACACTAAGGATCTGGCTGAATTTAAACTTTCAGAGGATCTTGTTGAATTTATTGTCACTGTGCATCTGGTTGTATTTCAGCACAATGAGCATCTGGTTGTATTTAATCACACTGAAGATCTGCCTAAATTTAAACTTCCAGAAGATCTGGATAAATTTAATCACACTGAGGATCTGGATGAATTTAAATTTCAGAGGATCTTGTTGAATTTATTGTCACTGTGGATCTGGTTGTATTTCAGCACAATGAGCATCTGGTTGTATTTAATCACACTGAAGATCTGCCTAAATTTAAACTTCCAGAATATCTGGTTAAATTTAATCACACTGAGGATCAGGGTAAAGTTAAACTTTCAGAGGTTCTGTTTATATTTAATCTCACTGAGGAAATGGTTGTATTTAATCACACTGAGGGTCTGGCTAAATATAAACTTTCAGCGGATCTGGTTGAATTTATTCACACTTTGGATCTGGTTGAATTTAATCTCACTGAGGATCTGGCTGAAGTAAATGACACTGAGGATCTGGTTGAATTTAAACTTTCAGAAGATCTGATTCTATTTAATCTCACTGAAGATCTGGTTGTATTTAATCACACTGAGGATCTGGCTAAATTCAAACTTTCAGAGCATCTGGTTGAATTTATTCTCACTGTGGATCTGGTTATATTTAAGCACAATGAGCATCTGGTTGTATTTAATCACACTGAACACCTGCGTAAATTTAAAGTTCCAGAAGATCTGGTTGAATTTAATCACACTGAGGGTCTGGCTAAATTTAAAATTTCAGAGGTTCTTGTTGAATTTAATCACACTGAACATCTGGTTGTATTTAAGCACAATGAGCATCTGGTTGAATTTAATCACACTGAGGGTCTGGCTAAATTTAAACTTCCAGAGGATCTGGTTATATTTAATATCACTGAAGATCTGGTTGTATTTAATCACACTGAGGATCTGGTTGAATTTATTCTCACTGAGGATCTGGTTGTATTTAATCACACTGTGGATCAGGTTGAATTTATTCACACTGAGGATCTGGCTGAACTTAATCTCACTGAGGATTTCGCTGAAGTTAATGACACTGAGGATCTGGTTGAATTTAAACTTTCAGAAGATCTGGTTGTATTTAATCTCACTGAAGATCTGGTTGTATTTAATCACACTGAGGATCTGGCCTAATTTAAAATTTCAGAGGTTCTTGTTGAATTTAATCACACTGAGCATCTGGTTGTATTGAATCACACTGAGGGTCTGTCTAAAATTAAACGTCCAGAGGATCTGGTTGAATTTATTCTCACTGAGGATCTGGTTGTATTTAATCACACTGAGGATCTGGTTGTATTTAATCACAGTGAAGATCTGCCTAAATTTAAACTTCCTGAAGATCTGGTTAAATTTAATCACACTGAGGATCTGGTTGAATTTAAACTTTCAGAGGATCTGGTTATATTTAATCTCACTAAAGATCTGATTGTATTTAACCACACTGTGGATCTGGCTGAATTTAAACTTTCAGAAGAACTGGTTGTATTTAATCTCAATAAGGATCTGGCTAAATTTAAATTTCAGAGGATCTGGCTAAATTTAAACTTTCAGAGAATCTGGTTATATTTCATCTCACTGAAGATCTGGTTGTATTTAATCACACTGAGGATCTGCTTGTATTTAACCACACTGAGGGTATGGCTAAATTTAAACTTCCAGAGGATCTGGTTGAATTTATTCTCACTGCGGATCTGATTGTATTTAACCACACTGTGGATCTGGCTGAATTTAAACTTTCAGAAGATCTGGTTGTATTAAATCTCAATGAGGATCTGGCTAAATTTAAATTTCAGAGGATCTGGCTAAATTTAAACTTTCAGAGAATCTGGTTATATTTCATCTCACAGTCGATCTGGTTGTATTTAAGCACAATGAGCATCTGGTTGAATTTAATCACACTGATGATCTGGCTGAAGTTAATCACACTGAGGATCTGGTTGAATTTAAACTCTCAGTAGATCTGGCTGAAGTTAATGACACTGAGGATCTGGTTGAATTTATTCACACTGAGGATCTGCCTGAATTTAATCACACTGAGGATCTGGTTGAATTTAAACTTTCAGAAGATCTGGTTATATTAAATCTCACTAAAGATCTGATTGTATTTAACCACACTGTGGATCTGGCTGAATTTAAACTTTCAGAGCATCTGGTTGAATTCATTCTGACTGTGGATCTGGTTGTATTTAAGCACAATGAGCATCTGGTTGTATTTAATCACACTGAAGACCTGCGTAAATTTAAACTTCCAGAAGATCTCGTTGAATTTAATCACACTGAGGGTCTGGCTAAATTTAAACTTCCAGAGGATCTGGCTAAATTTATTCTGACTGTGCATCTGGTTGTATTTAAGCACAATGAGCATCTGCTTGTATTTAACCACACTGAGGGTCTGGCTAAATTTAAACTTCCAGAGGATCTGGTTGAATTTATTCTGACTGTGGATCTGGTTGTATTTAAGCACAATGAGCATCTGGTTGTATTTAATCACACTGAAGACCTGCGTAAATTTAAACTTCCAGAAGATCTGGTTGAATTTAATCACACTGAGGGTCTGGCTAAATTTAAACTTCCAGAGGATCTGGCTAAATTTGAACTTTCAGAGGATCTGTTTATATTTAATATCACTGAAGATCTGGTTGTATTTAATCACACTGAGGATCTGGTTGAATTTATTCTCACTGAGGATCTGGTTGTATTTATTCACACTGTGGATCTGGTTGAATTTATTCACACTGAGGATCTGGCTGAACTTAATCTCACTGAGGATTTGGCTGAAGTTAATGACACTGAGGATCTGGTTGAATATAAACTTTCAGAAGATCTGGTTGTATTTAATCTCACTGAAGATCTGGTTGTATTTAATCTCACTGAGGATCTGGTTGTATTTAAGCACAATGAGCATCTGGTTGTATTTAATCACACTGAAGATCTGCGTAAATTTAAACTTCCAGAAGATCTGGTTGAATTTAATCACACTGGGGGTATGGCTAAATTTAAACTTCCAGAGGATTTGGCTAAATTTGAACTTTCAGAGGAACTGGTTATATTTAATCTCACTGAAGATTTGGCTGAAGTTAATGACACTGAGGATCTGGTTGAATTTAAACTTTCAGAAGTTCTGATTGTATTTAATCTCACTGAGGATCTGGTTGTATTGAATCACACTGAGGGGCTGGCTAAATTTAAACGTCCAGAGGATCTGGTTGATTTTAATCACCCTGAGGATCTGGTTGTATTGAATCACACTGAGGGTCTGGCTAAATTTAAATTTCAGAGAATCTGGTTATATTTCATCTCACTGAAGATCTGGTTGTATTTAATCACACTGAGGATCTGGTTAAATTTAAACTTTCAGAGCATCTGGTTGAATTTATTCTCACTGTGGATCTGGATGTATTTAAGCACAATGAGCATCTGGTTGTATTTAATCACACTGAAGATCTGCGTAAATTTAAACTTGCAGAAGATCTCGTTGAATTTAATCACACTGAGGATCTGGCTAAATTTGAAGTTTCAGAGGATCTGGTTATATTTAATCTCACTGAGGATTTGGCTGAAGTTAATGACACTGAGGATCTGGTTGAATTTAAACTTTCAGAAGATCTGGTTGTTTTTAATCTCACTGAGGATCTGGCTAAATTTAAACTTTCAGAGGATCTGGATGAATTTAAAGTCACTGAGGATCTGTTTGAATTTATTCTCACAGAGGATCTGGTTGTATTTAATCACACTGAGGATCTGGCTAATTTTAAACTTTCAGAGCATCCTGTTGAATTTATTCTCACTGTGGATCTGGTTGTATTTAAGCACAATGAGCATCTGGTTGTATTTAATCACACTGAAGATCTGCGTAAATTTAAACTTTCAGAAGATCTGGTTGTATTTAATCTCACTGAGGATCTGGTTGAATTTAAACTTTCAGAAGATCTGGTTATATTAAATCTCACTAAAGATCTGATTGTATTTAACCACACTGTGGATCTGGCTGAATTTAAACTTTCAGAAGAACTGGTTGTATTTAATCTCAATAAGGATCTGGCTAAATTTAAATTTCAGAGGATCTGGCTAAATTTAAACTTTCAGAGAATCTGGTTATATTTCATCTCACTGAAGATCTGGTTGTATTTAATCACACTGAGGATCTGCTTGTATTTAACCACACTGAGGGTATGGCTAAATTTAAACTTCCAGAGGATCTGGTTGAATTTATTCTCACTGCGGATCTGATTGTATTTAACCACACTGTGGATCTGGCTGAATTTAAACTTTCAGAAGATCTGGTTGTATTTAATCTCAATGAGGATCTGGCTAAATTTAAATTTCAGAGGATCTGGCTAAATTTAAACTTTCAGAGAATCTGGTTATATTTCATCTCACAGTCGATCTGGTTGTATTTAAGCACAATGAGCATCTGGTTGAATTTAATCACACTGATGATCTGGCTGAAGTTAATCACACTGAGGATCTGGTTGAATTTAAACTCTCAGTAGATCTGGCTGAAGTTAATGACACTGAGGATCTGGTTGAATTTATTCACACTGAGGATCTGCCTGAATTTAATCACACTGAGGATCTGGTTGAATTTAAACTTTCAGAAGATCTGGTTATATTAAATCTCACTAAAGATCTGATTGTATTTAACCACACTGTGGATCTGGCTGAATTTAAACTTTCAGAGCATCTGGTTGAATTCATTCTGACTGTGGATCTGGTTGTATTTAAGCACAATGAGCATCTGGTTGTATTTAATCACACTGAAGACCTGCGTAAATTTAAACTTCCAGAAGATCTCGTTGAATTTAATCACACTGAGGGTCTGGCTAAATTTAAACTTCCAGAGGATCTGGCTAAATTTATTCTGACTGTGCATCTGGTTGTATTTAAGCACAATGAGCATCTGCTTGTATTTAACCACACTGAGGGTCTGGCTAAATTTAAACTTCCAGAGGATCTGGTTGAATTTATTCTGACTGTGGATCTGGTTGTATTTAAGCACAATGAGCATCTGGTTGTATTTAATCACACTGAAGACCTGCGTAAATTTAAACTTCCAGAAGATCTGGTTGAATTTAATCACACTGAGGGTCTGGCTAAATTTAAACTTCCAGAGGATCTGGCTAAATTTGAACTTTCAGAGGATCTGTTTATATTTAATATCACTGAAGATCTGGTTGTATTTAATCACACTGAGGATCTGGTTGAATTTATTCTCACTGAGGATCTGGTTGTATTTAATCACACTGTGGATCTGGTTGAATTTATTCACACTGAGGATCTGGCTGAACTTAATCTCACTGAGGATTTGGCTGAAGTTAATGACACTGAGGATCTGGTTGAATATAAACTTTCAGAAGATCTGGTTGTATTTAATCTCACTGAGGATCTGGTTGTATTTAAGCACAATGAGCATCTGGTTGTATTTAATCACACTGAAGATCTGCGTAAATTTAAACTTCCAGAAGATCTGGTTGAATTTAATCACACTGGGGGTCTGGCTAAATTTAAACTTCCAGAGGATTTGGCTAAATTTGAACTTTCAGAGGAACTGGTTATATTTAATCTCACTGAAGATTTGGCTGAAGTTAATGACACTGAGGATCTGGTTGAATTTAAACTTTCAGAAGTTCTGATTGTATTTAATCTCACTGAGGATCTGGTTGTATTGAATCACACTGAGGGGCTGGCTAAATTTAAACGTCCAGAGGATCTGGTTGATTTTAATCACCCTGAGGATCTGGTTGTATTGAATCACACTGAGGGTCTGGCTAAATTTAAATTTCAGAGAATCTGGTTATATTTCATCTCACTGAAGATCTGGTTGTATTTAATCACACTGAGGATCTGGCTAAATTTAAACTTTCAGAGCATCTGGTTGAATTTATTCTCACTGTGGATCTGGATGTATTTAAGCACAATGAGCATCTGGTTGTATTTAATCACACTGAAGATCTGCGTAAATTTAAACTTGTAGAAGATCTCGTTGAATTTAATCACACTGAGGATCTGGCTAAATTTGAAGTTTCAGAGGATCTGGTTATATTTAATCTCACTGAGGATTTGGCTGAAGTTAATGACACTGAGGATCTGGTTGAATTTAAACTTTCAGAAGATCTGGTTGTTTTTAATCTCACTGAGGATCTGGCTAAATTTAAACTTTCAGAGGATCTGGATGAATTTAAAGTCACTGAGGATCTGTTTGAATTTATTCTCACAGAGGATCTGGTTGTATTTAATCACACTGAGGATCTGGCTAATTTTAAACTTTCAGAGCATCCTGTTGAATTTATTCTCACTGTGGATCTGGTTGTATTTAAGCACAATGAGCATCTGGTTGTATTTAATCACACTGAAGATCTGCGTAAATTTAAACTTTCAGAAGATCTGGTTGTATTTAATCTCACTGAGGATCTGGTTGAATTTAAACTTTCAGAAGATCTGGTTATATTAAATCTCACTAAAGATCTGATTGTATTTAACCACACTGTGGATCTGGCTGAATTTAAACTTTCAGAAGAACTGGTTGTATTTAATCTCAATAAGGATCTGGCTAAATTTAAATTTCAGAGGATCTGGCTAAATTTAAACTTTCAGAGAATCTGGTTATATTTCATCTCACTGAAGATCTGGTTGTATTTAATCACACTGAGGATCTGCTTGTATTTAACCACACTGAGGGTATGGCTAAATTTAAACTTCCAGAGGATCTGGTTGAATTTATTCTCACTGCGGATCTGATTGTATTTAACCACACTGTGGATCTGGCTGAATTTAAACTTTCAGAAGATCTGGTTGTATTTAATCTCAATGAGGATCTGGCTAAATTTAAATTTCAGAGGATCTGGCTAAATTTAAACTTTCAGAGAATCTGGTTATATTTCATCTCACAGTCGATCTGGTTGTATTTAAGCACAATGAGCATCTGGTTGAATTTAATCACACTGATGATCTGGCTGAAGTTAATCACACTGAGGATCTGGTTGAATTTAAACTCTCAGTAGATCTGGCTGAAGTTAATGACACTGAGGATCTGGTTGAATTTATTCACACTGAGGATCTGCCTGAATTTAATCACACTGAGGATCTGGTTGAATTTAAACTTTCAGAAGATCTGGTTATATTAAATCTCACTAAAGATCTGATTGTATTTAACCACACTGTGGATCTGGCTGAATTTAAACTTTCAGAGCATCTGGTTGAATTCATTCTGACTGTGGATCTGGTTGTATTTAAGCACAATGAGCATCTGCTTGTATTTAACCACACTGAGGGTCTGGCTAAATTTAAACTTCCAGAGGATCTGGTTGAATTTATTCTGACTGTGGATCTGGTTGTATTTAAGCACAATGAGCATCTGGTTGTATTTAATCACACTGAAGACCTGCGTAAATTTAAACTTCCAGAAGATCTGGTTGAATTTAATCACACTGAGGGTCTGGCTAAATTTAAACTTCCAGAGGATCTGGCTAAATTTGAACTTTCAGAGGATCTGTTTATATTTAATATCACTGAAGATCTGGTTGTATTTAATCACACTGAGGATCTGGTTGAATTTATTCTCACTGAGGATCTGGTTGAATTTATTCTCACTGAGGATCTGGTTGTATTTAATCACACTGTGGATCTGGTTGAATTTATTCACACTGAGGATCTGGCTGAACTTAATCTCACTGAGGATTTGGCTGAAGTTAATGACACTGAGGATCTGGTTGAATATAAACTTTCAGAAGATCTGGTTGTATTTAATCTCACTGAGGATCTGGTTGTATTTAAGCACAATGAGCATCTGGTTGTATTTAATCACACTGAAGATCTGCGTAAATTTAAACTTCCAGAAGATCTGGTTGAATTTAATCACACTGGGGGTCTGGCTAAATTTAAACTTCCAGAGGATTTGGCTAAATTTGAACTTTCAGAGGAACTGGTTATATTTAATCTCACTGAAGATTTGGCTGAAGTTAATGACACTGAGGATCTGGTTGAATTTAAACTTACAGAAGTTCTGATTGTATTTAATCTCACTGAGGATCTGGTTGTATTGAATCACACTGAGGGGCTGGCTAAATTTAAACGTCCAGAGGATCTGGTTGATTTTAATCACCCTGAGGATCTGGTTGTATTGAATCACACTGAGGGTCTGGCTAAATTTAAATTTCAGAGAATCTGGTTATATTTCATCTCACTGAAGATCTGGTTGTATTTAATCACACTGAGGATCTGGCTAAATTTAAACTTTCAGAGCATCTGGTTGAATTTATTCTCACTGTGGATCTGGATGTATTTAAGCACAATGAGCATCTGGTTGTATTTAATCACACTGAAGATCTGCGTAAATTTAAACTTGCAGAAGATCTCGTTGAATTTAATCACACTGAGGATCTGGCTAAATTTGAAGTTTCAGAGGATCTGGTTATATTTAATCTCACTGAGGATTTGGCTGAAGTTAATGACACTGAGGATCTGGTTGAATTTAAACTTTCAGAAGATGTGGTTGTATTTAATCTCACTGAGGATCTGGCTAAATTTAAACTTTCAGAGGATCTGGATGAATTTAAAGTCACTGAGGATCTGTTTGAATTTATTCTCACAGAGGATCTGGTTGTATTTAATCACACTGAGGATCTGGCTAATTTTAAACTTTCAGAGCATCCTGTTGAATTTATTCTCACTGTGGATCTGGTTGTATTTAAGCACAATGAGCATCTGGTTGTATTTAATCACACTGAAGATCTGCGTAAATTTAAACTTTCAGAAGATCTGGTTGTATTTAATCTCACTGAGGATCTGGTTGAATTTAAACTTTCAGAAGATCTGGTTATATTAAATCTCACTAAAGATCTGATTGTATTTAACCACACTGTGGATCTGGCTGAATTTAAACTTTCAGAAGAACTGGTTGTATTTAATCTCAATAAGGATCTGGCTAAATTTAAATTTCAGAGGATCTGGCTAAATTTAAACTTTCAGAGAATCTGGTTATATTTCATCTCACTGAAGATCTGGTTGTATTTAATCACACTGAGGATCTGCTTGTATTTAACCACACTGAGGGTATGGCTAAATTTAAACTTCCAGAGGATCTGGTTGAATTTATTCTCACTGCGGATCTGGTTGTATTTAATCACACTGAGGATCTGCCTGAATTTAATCACACTGAGGATCTGGTTGAATTTAAACTTTCAGAAGATCTGGTTATATTAAATCTCACTAAAGATCTGATTGTTTTTAACCACACTGTGGATCTGGCTGAATTTAAACTTTCAGAGCATCTTGTTGAATTTATTCTCACTGTGGATCTGGTTGTATTTAAGCACAATGAGGATCTGGCTAAATTTAAATTTCAGAGGATCTGGCAAAATTTAAACTTTCAGAGAATCTGGTTATATTTCATCTCACTGAAGATCTGGTTGTATTTAATCACACTGAGGCTCTGGCTAAATTTAAACTTCCAGAGGATCTGGCTAAATTTGAAGTTTCAGAGGATCTGGTTATATTTAATCTCACTGAGGATTTGGCTGAAGTTAATGACACTGATGATCTGGTTGAATTTAAACTTTCAGAAGATCTGGTTGTATTTAATCTCACTGAGGATCTGGCTGAACTTAATCTCACTGAGGATTTGGCTGAAGTAAATGACACTGAGGATCGGTTGAATTTAAACTTTCAGAAGATCTGATTCTATTTAATCTCACTGCGGATCTGGCTAAATTTAAACTTTCAGAGGATCTGGTTATATTTAATCTCACTGAAGATCTGGTAGTATTTAAGCACACTGAGGATCTGCTTGTATTTAACCACACTGAGGGTCTGGCTAAATTTAAACTTCCAGAGGATCTGGTTGAATTTATTCTCACTGTGGATCTGGTTGAATTTATTCACACTGAGGATCTGGCGGAACTTAATCTCACTGAGGATTTGGCTGAAGTTAATGACACTGAGGATCTGGTTGAATTTAATCACACTGAGGACCTGGTTGTATTGAGTCACACTGAGGGTCTGGCTAAAATTAAATGTCCAGAGGATCTGGTTGAATTTATTCTCACTGAGGATCTGGTTGTATTTAATAACACTGAGGATCTGGCTAAATTTAAACTTTCAGAGGATCTGGATGAATTTTAAGTCACTGAGGATCCGTTTGAATTTATTCTCACAGAGGATCTGGTTGTATTTAATCACACTGAGGATCTGGCTAATTTTAAACTTTCAGAGCATCCTGTTGAATTTATTCTCACTGTGGATCTGGTTGTATTTAAGCACAATGAGCATCTGGTTGTATTTAATCACACTGAAGATCTGCGTAAATTTAAACTTTCAGAAGATCTGGTTGTATTTAATCTCACTGAGGATCTGGCTAAATTTAAACTTTCAGAGGATCCGGTTATATTTAATCTCACTGAAGATCTCGTTGTATTTAATCACACTGAGGATCTGGCCTAATTTAAACTTTCACAGGTTCTTGTTGAATTTAATCACCCTGAGGATCAGGTTGTATTGAATCACACTGAGGGTCTGGCTAAAATTAAACGTCCAGAGGATCTGGTTGAATTTATTCTCACTGAGGATCTGGTTGAATTTATTCACACTGAGGATCTGCCTGAATTTAATCACACTGAGGATCTGGTTGAATTTAAACTTTCAGAAGATATGGTTATATTAAATCTCACTAAAGATCTGATTGTATTTAACCACACTGTGGATCTGGCTGAATTTAAACTTTCAGATGATCTGGTTGTATTTAATCTCAATGAGGATCCGGCTAAATTTAAATTTCAGAGGATCTGGCTAAATTTAAACTTTCTGAGAATCTGGTTATATTTCATCTCACTGTCGATCTGGTTGTATTTAAGCACAATGAGCATCTGGTTGAATTTAATCACACTGATGATCTGGCTGAAGTTAATCACACTGAGGATCTGGTTGAATTTAAACTCTCAGTAGATCTGGCTGAAGTTAATGACACTGAGGATCTGGTTGAATTTATTCACACTGAGGATCTGCCTGAATTTAATCACACTGAGGATCTGGTTGAATTTAAACTTTCAGAAGATCTGGTTATATTAAATCTCACTAAAGATCTGATTGTATTTAACCACACTGTGGATCTGGCTGAATTTAAACTTTCAGAGCATCTGGTTGAATTCATTCTGACTGTGGATCTGGTTGTATTTAAGCACAATGAGCATCTGGTTGTATTTAATCACACTGAAGACCTGCGTAAATTTAAACTTCCAGAAGATCTGGTTGAATTTAATCACACTGAGGGTCTGGCTAAATTTAAACTTCCAGAGGATCTGGCTAAATTTGAACTTTCAGAGGATCTGTTTATATTTAATATCACTGAAGATCTGGTTGTATTTAATTACACTGAGGATCTGGTTGAATTTATTCTCACTGAGGATCTGGTTGTATTTAATCACACTGTGGACCTGGTTGAATTTATTCACACTGCGGATCTGGCTGAACTTAATCTCACTGAGGATTTGGTTGTATTTAAGCACAATGAGCATCTGGTTGTATTTAATCACACTGAAGATCTGCGTAAATTTAAACTTCCAGAAGATCTGTTTGAATTTAATCACACTGGGGGTCTGGCTAAATTTAAACTTCCAGAGGATTTGGCTAAATTTGAACATTCAGAGGATCTGGCTGAATTTAATCTCACTGAGGATCTGGCTGAAGTAAATGACACTGAGGATCTGGTTGAATTTAAACTTTCAGAAGATCTGGTTCTATTTAATCTCACTGCGGATCTGGCTAAATTTAAACTTTCCGAGGATCCAGTTATATTTAATCTCACTGAAGATCTGTTTGTGTTTAATCACACTGATGATCTGGCTAAATTTAAGCTTTCAGAGGTTCTTGTTGAATTTAATCACACGGAGGATCTGGTTGTATTTAATCACATGGAGGATCTGGTTGTATTTAAACTCTCAGAGGATCTGGATGTATTTAATCAGACTGAGGATATGGATAAATTTACACTTTCAGAGGATCTTGTTGAATTTATTCTCACTGTGGATCTGGTTGTATTTCAGCACAATGAGCATCTGGTTGTATTTAATCACACTGAAGATCTGCCTAAATTTAAACTTCCAGAAGATCTGGTTAAATTTAATCACACTGAGGATCTGGCTGAAGTTAATCATGCTGAGGATCTGGTTCAATTTAAACTTTCAGAAGATCTTGTTGTATTTAATCTAACTGAGGATCTGGCTAAAGTTAAACTTTCGGAGGATCTGGTTATATTTAATCTCACTGAGGATCTGGTTGTATTTAATCACACTGAGGGTCTGGCTAAATATAAACTTTCAGAGGATCTGGTTGAATTTATTCTCACTGTGGATCTGGTTGAATTTATTCACACAGAGGATCTGGCTGAACTTAATCTCACTGAGGATTTGGCTAAAGTTAATGACACTGAGGATCTGGTTGAATTTAAACTTTCAGAAGATCTGGTTGTATTTAATCACACTGAGGGTCTGGCAAAATTTAAACGTCCTGATGATCTGGTTGAATTTATTCTCACTGAGGATCTGGTTGAAATTAAACTTTCAGAAGATCGCATTGTATTTAATCTAACTCAGGATCTGTCTAAATTTAAACTTTCAGAGGATCTGGTTATATTTAATCTCACTGAGGATCTGGTTGTATTTAATCACACTGAGGATCTGGCTGAAGTTAATCACACCGAGGATCTGGTTGAAATTAAACTTTCAGAAGATCGCATTGTATTTAATCTAACTCAGGATCTGTCTAAAGTTAAACTTTCAGAGGATCTGGTTATATTTAATCTCACTGAGGATCTGGTTTTATTTAATCACACTGAGGGTCTGGCTGAAGTAAATGACACTGAGGATCTGGTTGAATTTAAACTTTTAGAAGATCTGGTTCTATTTAATCTCACTGAGGGTCTGGTTGTATTTAAGCTCACTGAGGATCTGGTTGTATTTAATCACACTGAGGATCTGGCTGAAGTAAATGACACTGAGGATCTGGCTAAATTTAAACTTTCAGAGGATCCGGTTATATTTAATCTCACTGAAGATCTGTTTGTGTTTAATCACACTGATGATCTGGCTAAATTTAAGCTTTCAGAGGTTCTTGTTGAATTTAATCACACGGAGGATCTGGTTGTATTTAATCAGACTGAGGATATGGATAAATTTACACTTTCAGAGGATCTTGTTGAATTTATTCTCACTGTGGATCTGGTTGTATTTCACCACAATGAGCATCTGGTTGTATTTAATCACACTGAAGATCTGCCTAAATTTAAACTTCCAGAAGATCTGGTTAAATTTAATCACACTGTGCATCTGGCTGAAGTTAATCACACTGAGGATCTGGTTGAATTTAAACTTTCAGAAGATCTAATTGTATTTAATCTAATTCAGGATCTGGCTAAATATAAACTGTCAGAGTATCAGGTGGAATTTATTCACACTGAGGATCTGGCTGAATTTAATCTCACTGAGGATCTGGCTGAAGTTAATGACACTGAGTATCTGGTTGAATTTAAACTTTCAGAAGAACTGTTTGTATTTAATCTCACTGAGGATCTGGCTAAATTTAAACTTTCAGAGGATCCGGTTATGTTTAATCTCACTGAAGATCTGGTTGTATTTAATCACACTGAAGATCTGCCTAAATTTAAACTTCCAGAAGATCTGGTTGAATTTAATCACACTGAGGATCTGGCTGAAGTTAATCACACTAAGGATCTGGCTGAATTTAAACTTTCAGAGGATCTTGTTGAATTTATTGTCACTGTGCATCTGGTTGTATTTCAGCACAATGAGCATCTGGTTGTATTTAATCACACTGAAGATCTGCCTAAATTTAAACTTCCAGAAGATCTGGATAAATTTAATCACACTGAGGATCTGGATGAATTTAAATTTCAGAGGATCTTGTTGAATTTATTGTCACTGTGGATCTGGTTGTATTTCAGCACAATGAGCATCTGGTTGTATTTAATCACACTGAAGATCTGCCTAAATTTAAACTTCCAGAAGATCTGGTTAAATTTAATCACACTGAGGATCAGGGTAAAGTTAAACTTTCAGAGGTTCTGTTTATATTTAATCTCACTGAGGAAATGGTTGTATTTAATCACACTGAGGGTCTGGCTAAATATAAACTTTCAGCGGATCTGGTTGAATTTATTCACACTTTGGATCTGGTTGAATTTAATCTCACTGAGGATCTGGCTGAAGTAAATGACACTGAGGATCTGGTTGAATTTAAACTTTCAGAAGATCTGATTCTATTTAATCTCACTGAAGATCTGGTTGTATTTAATCACACTGAGGATCAGGCTAAATTCAAACTTTCAGAGCATCTGGTTGAATTTATTCTCACTGTGGATCTGGTTATATTTAAGCACAATGAGCATCTGGTTGTATTTAATCACACTGAACACCTGCGTAAATTTAAAGTTCCAGAAGATCTGGTTGAATTTAATCACACTGAGGGTCTGGCTAAATTTAAAATTTCAGAGGTTCTTGTTGAATTTAATCACACTGAACATCTGGTTGTATTTAAGCACAATGAGCATCTGGTTGAATTTAATCACACTGAGGGTCTGGCTAAATTTAAACTTCCAGAGGATCTGGTTATATTTAATATCACTGAAGATCTGGTTGTATTTAATCACACTGAGGATCTGGTTGAATTTATTCTCACTGAGGATCTGGTTGTATTTAATCACACTGTGGATCAGGTTGAATTTATTCACACTGAGGATCTGGCTGAACTTAATCTCACTGAGGATTTCGCTGAAGTTAATGACACTGAGGATCTGGTTGAATTTAAACTTTCAGAAGATCTGGTTGTATTTAATCTCACTGAAGATCTGGTTGTATTTAATCACACTGAGGATCTGGCCTAATTTAAAATTTCAGAGGTTCTTGTTGAATTTAATCACACTGAGCATCTGGTTGTATTGAATCACACTGAGGGTCTGGCTAAAATTAAACGTCCAGAGGATCTGGTTGAATTTATTCTCACTGAGGATCTGGTTGTATTTAATCACACTGAGGATCTGGTTGTATTTAATCACAGTGAAGATCTGCCTAAATTTAAACTTCCTGAAGATCTGGTTAAATTTAATCACACTGAGGATCTGGTTGAATTTAAACTTTCAGAGGATCTGGTTATATTTAATCTCACTGAAGATCTGGTTGTATTTAATCACACTGAGGATCTGCTTGTATTTAACCACACTGAGGGTATGGCTAAATTTAAACTTCCAGAGGATCTGGTTGAATTTATTCTCACTGCGGATCTGGTTGTATTTAATCACACTGAGGATCTGCCTGAATTTAATCACACTGAGGATCTGGTTGAATTTAAACTTTCAGAAGATCTGGTTATATTAAATCTCACTAAAGATCTGATTGTTTTTAACCACACTGTGGATCTGGCTGAATTTAAACTTTCAGAGCATCTTGTTGAATTTATTCTCACTGTGGATCTGGTTGTATTTAAGCACAATGAGGATCTGGCTAAATTTAAATTTCAGAGGATCTGGCAAAATTTAAACTTTCAGAGAATCTGGTTATATTTCATCTCACTGAAGATCTGGTTGTATTTAATCACACTGAGGCTCTGGCTAAATTTAAACTTTCAGAGCATCTTGTTGAATTTATTCTCACTGTGGATCTGGTTGTATTTAAGCACAATGAGCATCTGGTTGTATTTAATCACACTGAAGATCTGCGTAAATTTAAACTTCCAGAAGATCTCGTTGAATTTAATCACACTGAGGGTCTGGCTAAATTTAAACTTCCAGAGGATCTGGCTAAATTTGAAGTTTCAGAGGATCTGGTTATATTTAATCTCACTGAGGATTTGGCTGAAGTTAATGACACTGATGATCTGGTTGAATTTAAACTTTCAGAAGATCTGGTTGTATTTAATCTCACTGAGGATCTGGCTGAACTTAATCTCACTGAGGATTTGGCTGAAGTAAATGACACTGAGGATCGGTTGAATTTAAACTTTCAGAAGATCTGATTCTATTTAATCTCACTGCGGATCTGGCTAAATTTAAACTTTCAGAGGATCTGGTTATATTTAATCTCACTGAAGATCTGGTAGTATTTAAGCACACTGAGGATCTGCTTGTATTTAACCACACTGAGGGTCTGGCTAAATTTAAACTTCCAGAGGATCTGGTTGAATTTATTCTCACTGTGGATCTGGTTGAATTTATTCACACTGAGGATCTGGCGGAACTTAATCTCACTGAGGATTTGGCTGAAGTTAATGACACTGAGGATCTGGTTGAATTTAATCACACTGAGGACCTGGTTGTATTGAGTCACACTGAGGGTCTGGCTAAAATTAAATGTCCAGAGGATCTGGTTGAATTTATTCTCACTGAGGATCTGGTTGTATTTAATAACACTGAGGATCTGGCTAAATTTAAACTTTCAGAGGATCTGGATGAATTTTAAGTCACTGAGGATCCGTTTGAATTTATTCTCACAGAGGATCTGGTTGTATTTAATCACACTGAGGATCTGGCTAATTTTAAACTTTCAGAGCATCCTGTTGAATTTATTCTCACTGTGGATCTGGTTGTATTTAAGCACAATGAGCATCTGGTTGTATTTAATCACACTGAAGATCTGCGTAAATTTAAACTTTCAGAAGATCCGGTTATATTTAATCTCACTGAAGATCTCGTTGTATTTAATCACACTGAGGATCTGGCCTAATTTAAACTTTCACAGGTTCTTGTTGAATTTAATCACCCTGAGGATCAGGTTGTATTGAATCACACTGAGGGTCTGGCTAAAATTAAACGTCCAGAGGATCTGGTTGAATTTATTCTCACTGAGGATCTGGTTGAATTTATTCACACTGAGGATCTGCCTGAATTTAATCACACTGAGGATCTGGTTGAATTTAAACTTTCAGAAGATATGGTTATATTAAATCTCACTAAAGATCTGATTGTATTTAACCACACTGTGGATCTGGCTGAATTTAAACTTTCAGATGATCTGGTTGTATTTAATCTCAATGAGGATCCGGCTAAATTTAAATTTCAGAGGATCTGGCTAAATTTAAACTTTCTGAGAATCTGGTTATATTTCATCTCACTGTCGATCTGGTTGTATTTAAGCACAATGAGCATCTGGTTGAATTTAATCACACTGATGATCTGGCTGAAGTTAATCACACTGAGGATCTGGTTGAATTTAAACTCTCAGTAGATCTGGCTGAAGTTAATGACACTGAGGATCTGGTTGAATTTATTCACACTGAGGATCTGCCTGAATTTAATCACACTGAGGATCTGGTTGAATTTAAACTTTCAGAAGATATGGTTATATTAAATCTCACTAAAGATCTGATTGTATTTAACCACACTGTGGATCTGGCTGAATTTAAACTTTCAGAGCATCTGGTTGAATTCATTCTGACTGTGGATCTGGTTGTATTTAAGCACAATGAGCATCTGGTTGTATTTAATCACACTGAAGACCTGCGTAAATTTAAACTTCCAGAAGATCTGGTTGAATTTAATCACACTGAGGGTCTGGCTAAATTTAAACTTCCAGAGGATCTGGCTAAATTTGAACTTTCAGAGGATCTGTTTATATTTAATATCACTGAAGATCTGGTTGTATTTAATTACACTGAGGATCTGGTTGAATTTATTCTCACTGAGGATCTGGTTGTATTTAATCACACTGTGGACCTGGTTGAATTTATTCACACTGCGGATCTGGCTGAACTTAATCTCACTGAGGATTTGGTTGTATTTAAGCACAATGAGCATCTGGTTGTATTTAATCACACTGAAGATCTGCGTAAATTTAAACTTCCAGAAGATCTGTTTGAATTTAATCACACTGGGGGTCTGGCTAAATTTAAACTTCCAGAGGATTTGGCTAAATTTGAACATTCAGAGGATCTGGCTGAATTTAATCTCACTGAGGATCTGGCTGAAGTAAATGACACTGAGGATCTGGTTGAATTTAAACTTTCAGAAGATCTGGTTCTATTTAATCTCACTGCGGATCTGGCTAAATTTAAACTTTCCGAGGATCCAGTTATATTTAATCTCACTGAAGATCTGTTTGTGTTTAATCACACTGATGATCTGGCTAAATTTAAGCTTTCAGAGGTTCTTGTTGAATTTAATCACACGGAGGATCTGGTTGTATTTAATCACATGGAGGATCTGGTTGTATTTAAACTCTCAGAGGATCTGGATGTATTTAATCAGACTGAGGATATGGATAAATTTACACTTTCAGAGGATCTTGTTGAATTTATTCTCACTGTGGATCTGGTTGTATTTCAGCACAATGAGCATCTGGTTGTATTTAATCACACTGAAGATCTGCCTAAATTTAAACTTCCAGAAGATCTGGTTAAATTTAATCACACTGAGGATCTGGCTGAAGTTAATCATGCTGAGGATCTGGTTCAATTTAAACTTTCAGAAGATCTTGTTGTATTTAATCTAACTGAGGATCTGGCTAAAGTTAAACTTTCGGAGGATCTGGTTATATTTAATCTCACTGAGGATCTGGTTGTATTTAATCACACTGAGGGTCTGGCTAAATATAAACTTTCAGAGGATCTGGTTGAATTTATTCTCACTGTGGATCTGGTTGAATTTATTCACACAGAGGATCTGGCTGAACTTAATCTCACTGAGGATTTGGCTAAAGTTAATGACACTGAGGATCTGGTTGAATTTAAACTTTCAGAAGATCTGGTTGTATTTAATCACACTGAGGGTCTGGCAAAATTTAAACGTCCTGATGATCTGGTTGAATTTATTCTCACTGAGGATCTGGTTGAAATTAAACTTTCAGAAGATCGCATTGTATTTAATCTAACTCAGGATCTGTCTAAATTTAAACTTTCAGAGGATCTGGTTATATTTAATCTCACTGAGGATCTGGTTGTATTTAATCACACTGAGGATCTGGCTGAAGTTAATCACACCGAGGATCTGGTTGAAATTAAACTTTCAGAAGATCGCATTGTATTTAATCTAACTCAGGATCTGTCTAAAGTTAAACTTTCAGAGGATCTGGTTATATTTAATCTCACTGAGGATCTGGTTTTATTTAATCACACTGAGGGTCTGGCTGAAGTAAATGACACTGAGGATCTGGTTGAATTTAAACTTTTAGAAGATCTGGTTCTATTTAATCTCACTGAGGGTCTGGTTGTATTTAAGCTCACTGAGGATCTGGTTGTATTTAATCACACTGAGGATCTGGCTGAAGTAAATGACACTGAGGATCTGGCTAAATTTAAACTTTCAGAGGATCCGGTTATATTTAATCTCACTGAAGATCTGTTTGTGTTTAATCACACTGATGATCTGGCTAAATTTAAGCTTTCAGAGGTTCTTGTTGAATTTAATCACACGGAGGATCTGGTTGTATTTAATCAGACTGAGGATATGGATAAATTTACACTTTCAGAGGATCTTGTTGAATTTATTCTCACTGTGGATCTGGTTGTATTTCACCACAATGAGCATCTGGTTGTATTTAATCACACTGAAGATCTGCCTAAATTTAAACTTCCAGAAGATCTGGTTAAATTTAATCACACTGTGCATCTGGCTGAAGTTAATCACACTGAGGATCTGGTTGAATTTAAACTTTCAGAAGATCTAATTGTATTTAATCTAATTCAGGATCTGGCTAAATATAAACTGTCAGAGTATCAGGTGGAATTTATTCACACTGAGGATCTGGCTGAATTTAATCTCACTGAGGATCTGGCTGAAGTTAATGACACTGAGTATCTGGTTGAATTTAAACTTTCAGAAGAACTGTTTGTATTTAATCTCACTGAGGATCTGGCTAAATTTAAACTTTCAGAGGATCCGGTTATGTTTAATCTCACTGAAGATCTGGTTGTATTTAATCACACTGAAGATCTGCCTAAATTTAAACTTCCAGAAGATCTGGTTGAATTTAATCACACTGAGGATCTGGCTGAAGTTAATCACACTAAGGATCTGGCTGAATTTAAACTTTCAGAGGATCTTGTTGAATTTATTGTCACTGTGCATCTGGTTGTATTTCAGCACAATGAGCATCTGGTTGTATTTAATCACACTGAAGATCTGCCTAAATTTAAACTTCCAGAAGATCTGGATAAATTTAATCACACTGAGGATCTGGATGAATTTAAATTTCAGAGGATCTTGTTGAATTTATTGTCACTGTGGATCTGGTTGTATTTCAGCACAATGAGCATCTGGTTGTATTTAATCACACTGAAGATCTGCCTAAATTTAAACTTCCAGAAGATCTGGTTAAATTTAATCACACTGAGGATCAGGGTAAAGTTAAACTTTCAGAGGTTCTGTTTATATTTAATCTCACTGAGGAAATGGTTGTATTTAATCACACTGAGGGTCTGGCTAAATATAAACTTTCAGCGGATCTGGTTGAATTTATTCACACTTTGGATCTGGTTGAATTTAATCTCACTGAGGATCTGGCTGAAGTAAATGACACTGAGGATCTGGTTGAATTTAAACTTTCAGAAGATCTGATTCTATTTAATCTCACTGAAGATCTGGTTGTATTTAATCACACTGAGGATCAGGCTAAATTCAAACTTTCAGAGCATCTGGTTGAATTTATTCTCACTGTGGATCTGGTTATATTTAAGCACAATGAGCATCTGGTTGTATTTAATCACACTGAACACCTGCGTAAATTTAAAGTTCCAGAAGATCTGGTTGAATTTAATCACACTGAGGATTTGGCTGAAGTTAATGACACTGATGATCTGGTTGAATTTAAACTTTCAGAAGATCTGGTTGTATTTAATCTCACTGAGGATCTGGCTGAACTTAATCTCACTGAGGATTTGGCTGAAGTAAATGACACTGAGGATCGGTTGAATTTAAACTTTCAGAAGATCTGATTCTATTTAATCTCACTGCGGATCTGGCTAAATTTAAACTTTCAGAGGATCTGGTTATATTTAATCTCACTGAAGATCTGGTAGTATTTAAGCACACTGAGGATCTGCTTGTATTTAACCACACTGAGGGTCTGGCTAAATTTAAACTTCCAGAGGATCTGGTTGAATTTATTCTCACTGTGGATCTGGTTGAATTTATTCACACTGAGGATCTGGCGGAACTTAATCTCACTGAGGATTTGGCTGAAGTTAATGACACTGAGGATCTGGTTGAATTTAATCACACTGAGGACCTGGTTGTATTGAGTCACACTGAGGGTCTGGCTAAAATTAAATGTCCAGAGGATCTGGTTGAATTTATTCTCACTGAGGATCTGGTTGTATTTAATAACACTGAGGATCTGGCTAAATTTAAACTTTCAGAGGATCTGGATGAATTTTAAGTCACTGAGGATCCGTTTGAATTTATTCTCACAGAGGATCTGGTTGTATTTAATCACACTGAGGATCTGGCTAATTTTAAACTTTCAGAGCATCCTGTTGAATTTATTCTCACTGTGGATCTGGTTGTATTTAAGCACAATGAGCATCTGGTTGTATTTAATCACACTGAAGATCTGCGTAAATTTAAACTTTCAGAAGATCTGGTTGTATTTAATCTCACTGAGGATCTGGCTAAATTTAAACTTTCAGAGGATCCGGTTATATTTAATCTCACTGAAGATCTCGTTGTATTTAATCACACTGAGGATCTGGCCTAATTTAAACTTTCACAGGTTCTTGTTGAATTTAATCACCCTGAGGATCAGGTTGTATTGAATCACACTGAGGGTCTGGCTAAAATTAAACGTCCAGAGGATCTGGTTGAATTTATTCTCACTGAGGATCTGGTTGAATTTATTCACACTGAGGATCTGCCTGAATTTAATCACACTGAGGATCTGGTTGAATTTAAACTTTCAGAAGATATGGTTATATTAAATCTCACTAAAGATCTGATTGTATTTAACCACACTGTGGATCTGGCTGAATTTAAACTTTCAGATGATCTGGTTGTATTTAATCTCAATGAGGATCCGGCTAAATTTAAATTTCAGAGGATCTGGCTAAATTTAAACTTTCTGAGAATCTGGTTATATTTCATCTCACTGTCGATCTGGTTGTATTTAAGCACAATGAGCATCTGGTTGAATTTAATCACACTGATGATCTGGCTGAAGTTAATCACACTGAGGATCTGGTTGAATTTAAACTCTCAGTAGATCTGGCTGAAGTTAATGACACTGAGGATCTGGTTGAATTTATTCACACTGAGGATCTGCCTGAATTTAATCACACTGAGGATCTGGTTGAATTTAAACTTTCAGAAGATCTGGTTATATTAAATCTCACTAAAGATCTGATTGTATTTAACCACACTGTGGATCTGGCTGAATTTAAACTTTCAGAGCATCTGGTTGAATTCATTCTGACTGTGGATCTGGTTGTATTTAAGCACAATGAGCATCTGGTTGTATTTAATCACACTGAAGACCTGCGTAAATTTAAACTTCCAGAAGATCTGGTTGAATTTAATCACACTGAGGGTCTGGCTAAATTTAAACTTCCAGAGGATCTGGCTAAATTTGAACTTTCAGAGGATCTGTTTATATTTAATATCACTGAAGATCTGGTTGTATTTAATTACACTGAGGATCTGGTTGAATTTATTCTCACTGAGGATCTGGTTGTATTTAATCACACTGTGGACCTGGTTGAATTTATTCACACTGCGGATCTGGCTGAACTTAATCTCACTGAGGATTTGGTTGTATTTAAGCACAATGAGCATCTGGTTGTATTTAATCACACTGAAGATCTGCGTAAATTTAAACTTCCAGAAGATCTGTTTGAATTTAATCACACTGGGGGTCTGGCTAAATTTAAACTTCCAGAGGATTTGGCTAAATTTGAACATTCAGAGGATCTGGCTGAATTTAATCTCACTGAGGATCTGGCTGAAGTAAATGACACTGAGGATCTGGTTGAATTTAAACTTTCAGAAGATCTGGTTCTATTTAATCTCACTGCGGATCTGGCTAAATTTAAACTTTCCGAGGATCCAGTTATATTTAATCTCACTGAAGATCTGTTTGTGTTTAATCACACTGATGATCTGGCTAAATTTAAGCTTTCAGAGGTTCTTGTTGAATTTAATCACACGGAGGATCTGGTTGTATTTAATCACATGGAGGATCTGGTTGTATTTAAACTCTCAGAGGATCTGGATGTATTTAATCAGACTGAGGATATGGATAAATTTACACTTTCAGAGGATCTTGTTGAATTTATTCTCACTGTGGATCTGGTTGTATTTCAGCACAATGAGCATCTGGTTGTATTTAATCACACTGAAGATCTGCCTAAATTTAAACTTCCAGAAGATCTGGTTAAATTTAATCACACTGAGGATCTGGCTGAAGTTAATCATGCTGAGGATCTGGTTCAATTTAAACTTTCAGAAGATCTTGTTGTATTTAATCTAACTGAGGATCTGGCTAAAGTTAAACTTTCGGAGGATCTGGTTATATTTAATCTCACTGAGGATCTGGTTGTATTTAATCACACTGAGGGTCTGGCTAAATATAAACTTTCAGAGGATCTGGTTGAATTTATTCTCACTGTGGATCTGGTTGAATTTATTCACACAGAGGATCTGGCTGAACTTAATCTCACTGAGGATTTGGCTAAAGTTAATGACACTGAGGATCTGGTTGAATTTAAACTTTCAGAAGATCTGGTTGTATTTAATCACACTGAGGGTCTGGCAAAATTTAAACGTCCTGATGATCTGGTTGAATTTATTCTCACTGAGGATCTGGTTGAAATTAAACTTTCAGAAGATCGCATTGTATTTAATCTAACTCAGGATCTGTCTAAATTTAAACTTTCAGAGGATCTGGTTATATTTAATCTCACTGAGGATCTGGTTGTATTTAATCACACTGAGGATCTGGCTGAAGTTAATCACACCGAGGATCTGGTTGAAATTAAACTTTCAGAAGATCGCATTGTATTTAATCTAACTCAGGATCTGTCTAAAGTTAAACTTTCAGAGGATCTGGTTATATTTAATCTCACTGAGGATCTGGTTTTATTTAATCACACTGAGGGTCTGGCTGAAGTAAATGACACTGAGGATCTGGTTGAATTTAAACTTTTAGAAGATCTGGTTCTATTTAATCTCACTGAGGGTCTGGTTGTATTTAAGCTCACTGAGGATCTGGTTGTATTTAATCACACTGAGGATCTGGCTGAAGTAAATGACACTGAGGATCTGGCTAAATTTAAACTTTCAGAGGATCCGGTTATATTTAATCTCACTGAAGATCTGTTTGTGTTTAATCACACTGATGATCTGGCTAAATTTAAGCTTTCAGAGGTTCTTGTTGAATTTAATCACACGGAGGATCTGGTTGTATTTAATCAGACTGAGGATATGGATAAATTTACACTTTCAGAGGATCTTGTTGAATTTATTCTCACTGTGGATCTGGTTGTATTTCACCACAATGAGCATCTGGTTGTATTTAATCACACTGAAGATCTGCCTAAATTTAAACTTCCAGAAGATCTGGTTAAATTTAATCACACTGTGCATCTGGCTGAAGTTAATCACACTGAGGATCTGGTTGAATTTAAACTTTCAGAAGATCTAATTGTATTTAATCTAATTCAGGATCTGGCTAAATATAAACTGTCAGAGTATCAGGTGGAATTTATTCACACTGAGGATCTGGCTGAATTTAATCTCACTGAGGATCTGGCTGAAGTTAATGACACTGAGTATCTGGTTGAATTTAAACTTTCAGAAGAACTGTTTGTATTTAATCTCACTGAGGATCTGGCTAAATTTAAACTTTCAGAGGATCCGGTTATGTTTAATCTCACTGAAGATCTGGTTGTATTTAATCACACTGAAGATCTGCCTAAATTTAAACTTCCAGAAGATCTGGTTGAATTTAATCACACTGAGGATCTGGCTGAAGTTAATCACACTAAGGATCTGGCTGAATTTAAACTTTCAGAGGATCTTGTTGAATTTATTGTCACTGTGCATCTGGTTGTATTTCAGCACAATGAGCATCTGGTTGTATTTAATCACACTGAAGATCTGCCTAAATTTAAACTTCCAGAAGATCTGGATAAATTTAATCACACTGAGGATCTGGATGAATTTAAATTTCAGAGGATCTTGTTGAATTTATTGTCACTGTGGATCTGGTTGTATTTCAGCACAATGAGCATCTGGTTGTATTTAATCACACTGAAGATCTGCCTAAATTTAAACTTCCAGAAGATCTGGTTAAATTTAATCACACTGAGGATCAGGGTAAAGTTAAACTTTCAGAGGTTCTGTTTATATTTAATCTCACTGAGGAAATGGTTGTATTTAATCACACTGAGGGTCTGGCTAAATATAAACTTTCAGCGGATCTGGTTGAATTTATTCACACTTTGGATCTGGTTGAATTTAATCTCACTGAGGATCTGGCTGAAGTAAATGACACTGAGGATCTGGTTGAATTTAAACTTTCAGAAGATCTGATTCTATTTAATCTCACTGAAGATCTGGTTGTATTTAATCACACTGAGGATCAGGCTAAATTCAAACTTTCAGAGCATCTGGTTGAATTTATTCTCACTGTGGATCTGGTTATATTTAAGCACAATGAGCATCTGGTTGTATTTAATCACACTGAACACCTGCGTAAATTTAAAGTTCCAGAAGATCTGGTTGAATTTAATCACACTGAGGGTCTGGCTAAATTTAAAATTTCAGAGGTTCTTGTTGAATTTAATCACACTGAACATCTGGTTGTATTTAAGCACAATGAGCATCTGGTTGAATTTAATCACACTGAGGGTCTGGCTAAATTTAAACTTCCAGAGGATCTGGTTATATTTAATATCACTGAAGATCTGGTTGTATTTAATCACACTGAGGATCTGGTTGAATTTATTCTCACTGAGGATCTGGTTGTATTTAATCACACTGTGGATCAGGTTGAATTTATTCACACTGAGGATCTGGCTGAACTTAATCTCACTGAGGATTTCGCTGAAGTTAATGACACTGAGGATCTGGTTGAATTTAAACTTTCAGAAGATCTGGTTGTATTTAATCTCACTGAAGATCTGGTTGTATTTAATCACACTGAGGATCTGGCCTAATTTAAAATTTCAGAGGTTCTTGTTGAATTTAATCACACTGAGCATCTGGTTGTATTGAATCACACTGAGGGTCTGGCTAAAATTAAACGTCCAGAGGATCTGGTTGAATTTATTCTCACTGAGGATCTGGTTGTATTTAATCACACTGAGGATCTGGTTGTATTTAATCACAGTGAAGATCTGCCTAAATTTAAACTTCCTGAAGATCTGGTTAAATTTAATCACACTGAGGATCTGGTTGAATTTAAACTTTCAGAGGATCTGGTTATATTTAATCTCACTGAAGATCTGGTTGTATTTAATCACACTGAGGATCTGCTTGAATTTATTCTCACTGAGGATCTGGTTGTATTTAATTACACTCTGGATCTGGTTGAATTTATTCACACTGAGGATCTGGCTGAAGTTAATGACACTGAGGATCTGGTTGAATTTAAACTTTCAGAAGAACTGGTTGTATTTAATCTCACTGAGGATCTGGTTGTATTTAATCACACTGAAGATCTGCCTAAATTCAAACTTCCAGAAGTTCTGGCTGAAGTTAATCACACTGAGGATCTGGCTGAAGTTAATCACACTGAGGATCTGGCTGAAGTTAATGACACTGAGGATCTGGTTGAATTTATTCACACTGAGGATCTGCCTGAATTTAATCACACTGAGGATCTGGTTGAATTTAAACTTTTAGAAGATCTGGTTATATTAAATCTCACTAAAGATCTGATTGTATTTTACCACACTGTGGACATGGCTGAATTTAAAATTTCAGAAGATCTGGTTGTATTTAATCTCAATGAGGATCAGGCTAAATTTAAACTTTCAGAGGATCTGGCTAAATTTAAACTTTCAGAGGATCTGGTTATATTTAATCTCACTGAAGATCTGTTTGAATTTAATCACACTGAGGGTCTGGCTAAATTTGAACTTTCTGAGGATCTGGTTATATTTAATATCACTGAGGATCTGGTTGTATTTAATTACACTGTGGATCTGGTTGAATTTATTCACACTGAGGATCTGGCTGAAGTTAATGACACTGAGGATCTGGTTGAATTTAAACTTTCAGAAGAACTGGTTGTATTTAATCTCACTGAGGATCTGGCTAAATTTAAACTTTCAGAGGATCCGGTTATATTTAATCTCACTGAAGATCTGGTTGTATTTAATCACACTGAAGATCTGCCTAAATTCAAACGTCCAGAAGTTCTGGTTGAATTTAATCACACTGAGGATCTGGCTGAAGTTAATCACACTGAGGATCTGGCTGAAGTTAATGACACTGAGGATCTGGTTGAATTTATTCACACTGAGGATCTGCCTGAATTTAATCACACTGAGGATCTGGTTGAATTTAAACTTTTAGAAGATCTGGTTGTATTTAATCTCACTGAGGATCTGGCTAAATTTAAACTGTCAGAGGATCTGGTTATATTTAATCTCACTGAAGATCTGGTTGTATTTAATCACACTGAGGATCTGGCTGAATTTAATCTCACTGAGGATCTGGCTGAAGTAAATGACACTGAGGATCTGGTTGAATTTAAACTTTCAGAAGATCTGGTTCTATTTAATCTCACTGCGGATCTGGCTAAATTTAAACTGTCAGAGGATCTGGTTATATTTAATCTCACTGAAGATCTGGTTGTATTTAATCTCAATGAGGATCAGGCTAAATTTAAACTTTCAGAGGATCTGGCTAAATTTAAACTTTCAGAGAATCTGGTTATATTTAATCTCACTGAAGATCTGGTTGTATTTAATCACACTGAGGATCTGGCTAAATTTAAACTTTCAGAGCATCTGGTTGAATTTATTCTCACTGTGGATCTGGTTATATTTAAGCACAATGAGCATCTGGTTGTATTTAATCACACTAAACACCTGCGTAAATTTAAAGTTCCAGAAGATCTGGTTGAATTTAATCACACTGAGGGTCTGGCTATATTTAAACTTCCAGAGGATCTGGCTAAATTTGAACTTTCAGAGGATCTGGTTATATTTAATATCACTGAAGATCTGGTTGTATTTAATCACACTGAGGATCTGGCTAAATTTAAAATTTCAGAGGTTCTTGTTGAATTTAATCACACTGAACATCTGGTTGTATTTAAGCACAATGAGCATCTGGTTGAATTTAATCACACTGAGGGTCTGGCTAAATTTAAACTTCCAGAGGATCTGGCTAAATTTGAACTTTCAGAGGATCTGGTTATATTTAATATCACTGAAGATCTGGTTGTATTTAATTACACTGAGGATCTGGTTGAATTTATTCTCACTGAGGATCTGGTTGTATTTAATCACACTGTGGATCTGGTTGATGTTATTCACACTGAGGATCTGGCTGAACTTAATCTCACTGAGGATTTGGCTGAAGTTAATGACACTGAGGATCTGGTTGAATTTAAACTTTCAGAAGATCTGGTTGTATTTAATCTCACTGAAGATCTGGTTGTATTTAATCACACTGAGGATCTGGCCTAATTTAAAATTTCAGAGGTTCTTGTTGAATTTAATCACACTGAGCATCTGGTTGTATTGAATCACACTGAGGGTCTGGCTAAAATTAAACGTCCAGAGGATCTGGTTGAATTTATTCTCACTGAGGATCTGCTTGTATTTAATCACACTGAGGATCTGGTTGTATTTAATCACAGTGAAGATCTGCCTAAATTTAAACTTCCTGAAGATCTGGTTAAATTTAATCACACTGAGGATCTGGTTGAATTTAATCACACTGAGGGTCTGGCTAAATTTGAACTTTCTGAGGATCTGGTTATATTTAATATCACTGAAGATCTGGTTGTATTTAATCACACTGAGGATCTGCTTGAATTTATTCTCACTGAGGATCTGGTTGTATTTAATTACACTGTGGATCTGGTTGAATTTATTCACACTGAGGATCTGGCTGAAGTTAATGACACTGAGGATCTGGTTGAATTTAAACTTTCAGAAGAACTGGTTGTATTTAATCTCACTGAGGATCTGGCTAAATTTAAACTTTCAGTGGATCCGGTTATATTTAATCTCACTGAAGATCTGGTTGTATTTAATCACACTGAAGATCTGCCTAAATTCAAACTTCCAGAAGTTCTGGTTGAATTTAATCACACTGAGGATCTGGCTGAAGTTAATCACACTGAGGATCTGGCTGAAGTTAATGACACTGAGGATCTGGTTGAATTTATTCACACTGAGGATCTGCCTGAATTTATTCACACTGAGGATCTGGTTGAATTTAAACTTTTAGAAGATCTGGTTGTATTTAATCTCACTGAGGATCTGGCTAAATTTAAACTTTCAGAGGATCCGGTTATATTTAATCACACTGAAGTTCTGGTTGTATTTAAACACACTGAGGAACTGGCCTAATTTAAACTTTAGAGGTTCTTGTTGAATTTAATCACACTGAGGATCTGGTTGTATTGAATCACACTGAGGGTCTGGCTAAAATTAAACGTCCAGAGGATCTGGTTGAATTTATTCTCACTGAGGATCTGTTTGTATTTAATCACACTGAGGATCTGGTTAAATTTAAACTTTCAGAGGATCTGGCTGAATTTAATCTCACTGAGGATCTGGCTGAATTTAATCACATGGAGGATCTATTTGCATTTAAACTCTCAGAGGATCTGGTTGTATTTAATCACACTGAGGATCTGGTTGAATTTGTTCACACTTAGGATCTGGCTGAATTTAATCTCACTGAGGACCTGGCTGAAGTAAATGCCTCTGAGGATCTGGTTGAATTTAAACTTACAGAAGATCTGGTTCTATTTAATCTCACTGAGGGTCTGGTTGTATTTAATCTCACTGAGGATCTGGTTGTATTTAATCACATGGAGGATCTGGTTGTATTTAAACTCTCAGAGGATCTGGTTGTATTTAATCAGACTGAGGATATGGATAAATTTAAACTTTCAGAGGATCTTGTTGAATTTATTCTCACTGTGGATCTGGTTGTATTTCAGCACAATGAGCATCTGGTTGTATTTAATCACACTGAATATCTGCCTAAATTTAAACTTCCAGAAGATCTGGTTAAATTTAATCACACTGAGTATCTGGCTGAAGTTAATCATGCTGAGGATCTGGTTCAATTTAAACTTTCAGAAGATCTTGTTGTATTTAATCTAACTGAGGGTCTGGCTAAATATAAACTTTCAGAGGATCTGGTTGAATTTATTCTCACTGTGGATCTGGTTGAATTTATTCACACAGAGGATCTGGCTGAACTTAATCTCACTGAGGATTTGGCTGAAGTTAATGACACTGAGGATCTGGTTGAATTTAAACTTTCAGAAGATCTGGTTGTATTTAATCACACTGAGGGTCTGGCTAAATTTAAACGTCCTGATGATCTGGTTGAATTTATTCTCACTGAGGATTTGGTTGTATTTAATCACACTGAGGATCTGGATAAATTTACACTTTCAGAGGATCTTGTTGAATTTATTCTCACGGTTGATCTGGTTGTATTTCAGCACAATGAGCATCTGGTTGTATTTAATCACACTGAAGATCTGCCTAAATTTAAACTTCCAGAAGATCTGGTTAAATTTAATCACACTGAGGATTTGGCTGAAGTTAATCACACTGAGGATCTGGTTGAAATTAAACTTTCAGAAGATCGCATTGTATTTAATCTAACTCAGGATCTGTCTAAAGTTAAACTTTCAGAGGATCTGGTTATATTTAATCTCACTGAGGATCTGGTTTTATTTAATCACACTGAGGATCTGGCTGAAGTTAATCACACTGAGGATCTGGCTGAAGTTAATGACACTGAGGATCTGGTTGAATTTATTCACACTGAGGATCTGCCTGAATTTATTCACACTGAGGATCTGGTTGAATTTAAACTTTTAGAAGATCTGGTTGTATTTAATCTCACTGAGGATCTGGCTAAATTTAAACTTTCTGAAGATCTGGTTATATTAAATCTCACTAAAGATCTGATTGTATTTAACCACACTGTGGACATGGCTGAATTTAAAATTTCAGAAGATCTGGTTGTATTTAATCTCAATGAGGATCAGGCTAAATTTAAACTTTCAGAGGATCTGGCTAAATTTAAACTTTCAGAGGATCTGGTTATATTTAATCTCACTGAAGATCTGTTTGAATTTAATCACACTGAGGGTCTGGCTAAATTTGAACTTTCTGAGGATCTGGTTATATTTAATATCACTGAAGATCTGGTTGTATTTAATCATACTGAGGATCTGCTTGAATTTATTGTCACTGAGGATCTGGTTGTATTTAATTACACTGTGGATCTGGTTGAATTTATTCACACTGAGGATCTGGCTGAAGTTAATGACACTGAGTATCTGGTTGAATTTAAACTTTCAGAAGAACTGGTTGTATTTAATCTCACTGAGGATCTGGCTAAATTTAAACTTTCAGAGGATCCGGTTATATTTAATCTCACTGAAGATCTGGTTGTATTTAATCACACTGAAGATCTGCCTAAATTCAAACGTCCAGAAGTTCTGGTTGAATTTAATCACACTGAGGATCTGGTTATATTTAAGCACAATGAGCATCTGGTTGTATTTAATCCCACTAAACACCTGCGTAAATTTAAAGTTCCAGAAGATCTGGTTGAATTTAATCACACTGAGGGTCTGGCTATTTTTAAACTTCCAGAGGATCTGGCTAAATTTGAACTTTCAGAGGATCTGGTTATATTTAATATCACTGAAGATCTGGTTGTATTTAATCACACTGAGGATCTGGCTAAATTTAAACTTTCAGAGGATCCGGTTATATTTAATCACACTGAAGTTCTGGTTGTATTTAAACACACTGAGGAACTGGCCTAATTTAAACTTTAGAGGTTGAATTTAATCACACTGAGGATCTGGTTGTATTGAATCACACTGAGGGTCTGGCTAAAATTAAACGTCCAGAGGATCTGGTTGAATTTATTCTCACTGAGGATCTGTTTGTATTTAATCACACTGAGGATCTGGTTAAATTTAAACTTTCAGAGGATCTGGCTGAATTTAATCTCACTGAGGATCTGGCTGAATTTAATCACATGGAGGATCTATTTGCATTTAAACTCTCAGAGGATCTGGTTGTATTTAATCAGACTGAGGATCTGGTTGAATTTGTTCACACTTAGGATCTGGCTGAATTTAATCTCACTGAGGACCTGGCTGAAGTAAATGCCACTGAGGATCTGGTTGAATTTAAACTTACAGAAGATCTGGTTCTATTTAATCTCACTGAGGGTCTGGTTGTATTTAATCTCACTGAGGATCTGGTTGTATTTAATCACACTGAGGATCTGGTTGAATTTATTCACACTGAGGATCTGGCTGAATTTATTCACACTGAGGATCTGGCTGAATTTATTCACACTGAGGATCTGGCTGAATTTAATCTCAACTGAGGATCTGGCTGAACTAAATGACACTGAGGATATGGTTGAATATAAACTTTCAGAAGATCTGTTTCTATTTATTCTCACTGAGGATCAGGCTAAATTTAAACTTTCAGAGGATCCGGTTATATTTAAGCTCACTAAAGATCTGTTTGTGTTTAATCACACTGATGATCTGGCTAAATTTAAGCTTTCAGAGGTTCTTGTTGAATTTAATCACACGGAGGATCTGGTTGTATTTAATCACATGGAGGATCTGGTTGTATTTAAACTCTCAGAGGATCTGGTTGTATTTAATCAGACTGAGGATATGGATAAATTTACACTTTCAGAGGATCTTGTTGAATTTATTCTCACTGTGGATCTGGTTGTATTTCAGCACAATGAGCATCTGGTTGTATTTAATCACACTGAATATCTGCCTAAATTTAAACTTCCAGAAGATCTGGTTAAATTTAATCACACTGAGGATCTGGCTGAAGTTAATCATGCTGAGGATCTGGTTCAATTTAAACTTTCAGAAGATCTTGTTGTATTTAATCTAACTGAGGATCTGGCTAAAGTTAAACTTTCGGAGGATCTGGTTATATTTAATCTCACGGAGGATCTGGTTGTATGTAATCACACTGAGGGTCTGGCTAAATATAAACTTTCAGAGGATCTGGTTGAATTTATTCTCACTGAGGATCTGGTTGTATTTAATCACTCTGTGGATCTGGTTGAATTTATTCACACAGAGGATCTGGCTGAACTTAATCTCACTGAGGATTTGGCTAAAGTTAATGACACTGAGGATCTGGTTGAATTTAAACTTTCAGAAGATCTGTTTGTATTTAATCACACTGAGGGTCAGGCTAAATTTAAACGTCCTGATGATATGGTTGAATTTATTCTCACTGAGGATCTGGTTGCATGTAATCACACTGATGATCTGGTTGAAATTAAACTTTCAGAAGATCGCATTGTATTTAATCTAACTCAGGATCTGTCTAAAGTTAAACTTTCAGAGGATCTGGTTATATTTAATCTCACTGAGGATCTGGTTTTATTTAATCACACTGAGGGTCTGGCTGAAGTAAATGACACTGAGGATCTGGTTGAATTTAAACTTTTAGAAGATCTGGTTCTATTTAATCTCACTGAGGGTCTGCTTGTATTTAAGCTCACTGAGGATCTGGCTGAAGTAAATGACACTGAGGATCTGGCTAAATTTAAACTTTCAGAGGATCCGGTTATATTTAATCTCACTGAAGATCTGTTTGTGTTTAATCACACTGATGATCTGGCTAAATTTAAGCTTTCAGAGGTTCTTGTTGAATTTAATCACACGGAGGATCTGGTTGTATTTAATCACACTGAGGATCTGGCTAAATTTAAATTTTCAGAGGATCTGGATGAATTTAAACTCACTGAGGATCTGGTTGTATTTAATCACACTGAGGGTCTGGCTAAATTTAAACTTTCAGCGGATCTGGCTGAATATAATCTCACTGAGGATCTGGCTGAATTTAATCACATGGAGGATCTGGTTGTATTTAAACTCTCAGAGGATCTGGTTGTATTTAATCAGACTGAGGATATGGATAAATTTACACTTTCAGAGGATCTTGTTGAATTTATTCTCACTGTGGATCTGGTTGTATTTCAGCACAATGAGCATCTGGTTGTATTTAATCACTCTGAAGATCTGCCTAAATTTAAACTTCCAGAAGATCTGGTTAAATTTAATCACACTGAGCATCTGGCTGAAGTTAATCACACTGAGGATCTGGTTGAATTTAAACTTTCAGAAGATCTGGTTGTATTTAATCACACTGAGGATCTGGCCTAATTTAAACTTTCAGAGGTTCTTGTTGAATTGAATCACACTGCGGATCTTGTTGTATTTAATCACACTGAGGGTCTGGCTAAATTTAAACGTCCAGAGGATCTCGTTGAATTTATTCTCACTGAGGATCTGGTTGTATTTAATCACACTGAGGATCTGGCTGAATTTAATCACATGGAGGATCTGGCTGAATTTAAACTCTCAGCGGATCTGGTTGTATTTAATCACACTGTGGATCTGGATAAATTTAAACTTTCAGAGGATCTTGTTGAATTTATTCTCACTGTGGATCTGGTTGTATTTCAGCACAATGAGCAGCTGGTTGTATTTAATCACACTGAAGATCTGCCTAAATTCAAACTTCCAGAATTTCTGGTTGAATTTAATCACACTGAGGATCTGGCTGAAGTTAATCACACTGAGGATCTGGCTGAAGTTAATGACACTGAGGATCTGGTTGAATTTATTCACACTGAGGATCTGCCTGAATTTAATCACACTGAGGATCTGGTTGAATTTAAACTTTTAGAAGATCTGGTTGTATTTAATCTCACTGAGGATCTGGCTAAATTTAAACTTTCTGAAGATCTGGTTATATTAAATCTCACTAAAGATCTGATTGTATTTAACCACACTGTGGACATGGCTGAATTTAAAATTTCAGAAGATCTGGTTGTATTTAATCTCAATGAGGATCAGGCTAAATTT
Organism: Hemitrygon akajei; assembly: GCF_048418815.1. Lineage (NCBI taxonomy): Eukaryota > Metazoa > Chordata > Chondrichthyes > Myliobatiformes > Dasyatidae > Hemitrygon > Hemitrygon akajei. Next base: position 176,509,603 of record NC_133132.1, on the reverse strand, counting down.
AAACTTTCAGAGGATCTGGCTAAATTTAAACTTTCAGAGAATCTGGTTATATTTAATCTCACTGAAGATCTGGTTGTATTTAATCACACTGAGGATCTGGCTAAATTTAAACTTTCAGAGCATCTGGTTGAATTTATTCTCACTGTGGATCTGGTTATATTTAAGCACAATGAGCATCTGGTTGTATTTAATCACACTAAACACCTGCGTAAATTTAAAGTTCCAGAAGATCTGGTTGAATTTAATCACACTGAGGGTCTGGCTATATTTAAACTTCCAGAGGATCTGGCTAAATTTGAACTTTCAGAGGATCTGGTTATATTTAATATCACTGAAGATCTGGTTGTATTTAATCACACTGAGGATCTGGCTAAATTTAAACTTTCAGAGGATCCGGTTATATTTAATCACACTGAAGTTCTGGTTGTATTTAAACACACTGAGGAACTGGCCTAATTTAAACTTTAGAGGTTCTTGTTGAATTTAATCACACTGAGGATCTGGTTGTATTGAATCACACTGAGGGTCTGGCTAAAATTAAACGTCCAGAGGATCTGGTTGAATTTATTCTCACTGAGGATCTGTTTGTATTTAATCACACTGAGGATCTGGTTAAATTTAAACTTTCAGAGGATCTGGCTGAATTTAATCTCACTGAGGATCTGGCTGAATTTAATCACATGGAGGATCTATTTGCATTTAAACTCTCAGAGGATCTGGTTGTATTTAATCACACTGAGGATCTGGTTGAATTTGTTCACACTTAGGATCTGGCTGAATTTAATCTCACTGAGGACCTGGCTGAAGTAAATGCCACTGAGGATCTGGTTGAATTTAAACTTACAGAAGATCTGGTTGTATTTAATCTCACTGAGGGTCTGGTTGTATTTAATCTCAATGAGGATCTGGTTGTATTTAATCACTCTGTGGATCTGGTTGAATTTATTCACACAGAGGATCTGGCTGAACTTAATCTCACTGAGGATTTGGCTAAAGTTAATGACACTGAGGATCTGGTTGTATTTAATCACACTGATGATCTGGATAAATTTACACTTTCAGAGGATCTTGTTGAATTTATTCTCACGGTTGATCTGGTTGTATTTCAGCACAATGAGCATCTGGTTGTATTTAATCACACTGAAGATCTGCCTAAATTTAAACTTCCAGAAGATCTGGTTAAATTTAATCACACTGAGGATCTGGCTGAAGTTAATCACACCGAGGATCTGGTTGAAATTAAACTTTCAGAAGATCGCATTGTATTTAATCTAACTCAGGATCTGTCTAAAGTTAAACTTTCAGAGGATCTGGTTATATTTAATCTCACTGAGGGTCTGGTTGTATTTAATCTCACTGAGGATCTGGTTGTATTTAATCACACTGAGGATCTGGCTAAATTTAAACTTTCAGAGGTTCTTGTTGAATTTAATCACACGGAGGATCTGGTTGTATTTAATCACACTGAGGATCTGGCTAAATTTAAACTTTCAGAGGATCTGGATGAATTTAAACTCACTGAGGATCTGGTTGTATTTAATCACACTGAGGGTCTGGCTAAATTTAACCTTTCAGCGGATCTGGCTGAATATAATCTCACTGAGGATCTGGCTGAATTTAATCACATGGAGGATCTGGTTGTATTTAATCAGACTGAGGATATGGATAAATTTACACTTTCAGAGGATCTTGTTGAATTTATTCTCACTGTGGATCTGGTTGTATTTCAGCACAATGAGCATCTGGTTGTATTTAATCACACTGAAGATCTGCCTAAATTTAAACTTCCAGAAGATCTGGTTAAATTTAATCACACTGAGGGTCTGGCTGAATTTAAACTTTCAGAAGATCCGGTTGTATTTAATCTCACTGAGGATCTGGTTGAATTTATTCACACTAAGGATCTGATTGAATTTATTCACACTAAGGATCTGGTTGAATTTATTCACACTGAGGATCTGGCTGAATTTAATCACATGGAGGATCTGGCTGAATTTAATCACACTGAGGATCTGGCTGAATTTAATCACATGGAGGATCTGGTTGTATTTAAACTCTCAGAGGATCTGGTTGTATTTAAACTCATTGAGGATCTGGATAAATTTAAACTTTCAGAGGATCCTGTTATATTTAATCTCACTGAAGATCTGGTTGTATTTAATCACACTGAGGATCTGGCCTAATTTAAACTTTCAGAGGTTCTTGTTGAATTTAATCACACTGCGGATCTGGTTGTATTTAATCACACTGAGGGTCTGGCTAAAATTAAACGTCCAGAGGATCTGGTTGAATTTAATCTCACTGAGGATCTGGTTGTATTTAATCACACTGAGGATCTGGCTGAATTTAATCACATGGAGGATCTGGCTGAATTTAAACTCTCAGCGGATCTGGTTGTATTTAATTACACTGAGGATCTGGATGAATTTAAACTTTCAGAGGATCTTGTTGAATTTATTCTCACTGTGGATCTGGTTGTATTTCAGCACAATGAGCAGCTGGTTGTATTTAATCACACTGAAGATCTGCCTAAATTTAAACTTCCAGAAGATCTGGTTAAATTTAATCACACTGAGCATCTGGCTGAAGTTAATCACACTGAGGATCTGGTTGAATTTAAACTTTCAGAAGATCTAATTGTATTTAATCTAATTCAGGATCTGGCTAAAGTTAAACTTTCAGAGGATCTGGTTATATTTAATCTCACTGAGAATCTGGCTGAATATAATCTCACTGAGGATCTGGCTGAATTTAATCACATGGAGGATCTGGTTGTATTTAAACTCTCAGCGGATCTGGTTGTATTTAATCACACTGTGGATCTGGATAAATTTAAACTTTCAGAGGATCTGGTTGAATTTATTCTCACTGTGGATCTGGTTGTATTTCAGCACAATGAGCATCTGGTTGTATTTAATCACACTGAAGATCTGCCTAAATTTAAACTTCCAGAAGATCTGGTTGAATTTATTCACACTGAGGATCTGGCTGAATTTAATCTCACTGAGGATCTGGCTGAAGTAAATGACACTGAGGATCTGGTTGAATTTAAACTTTCAGAATATCTGGTTCTATTTAATCTCATTGAGGGTCTGGTTGTATTTAATCTCACTGAGGATCTGGCTAAATTTAAACTTTCAGAGGATCTGGTTGAATTTATTCTCAAGGTGGATCTGGTTGAATTTAAGCACTATGATCATCTGGTTGTATTTAATCACACTGAAGATCTGGCTGAAGTTAATGACACTGAGGATCTGGTTGTATTAAATTACACTGTGGATCTGGCTGAATTTAAACTTTCAGAAGATCTGGTTGTATTTAATCTCAATGAGGATCTGGCTAAATTTAAACTTTCAGAGGATCTGGTTATATTTAATGACACTGAGGATCTGGATAAATTTAAACTTCCAGAGGATCTGGTTATATTTAATCTCACTGAGGATCTGGTTGAATTTATTCTCACTGTGGATCTGGTTGTATTTAAACTTTCAGAAGATCTGGTTGTATTTAATCACAGTGAGGGTGTGGCTAAATATAAACTTTCAGAGGATCTGGTGGAATTTATTCACACTTAGGATCTGGCTGAATTTAATCTCACTGAGGATCAAGCTGAAGTAAATGACACTGAGGATCTGGTTGAATTTAAACTTACAGAAGAACTGGTTCTATTTAATCTCACTGAGGATCTGGTTGTATTTATTCACACTGAGGATCTGTTTGTATTTATTCACACTGAGGATCTGGTTGAATTTATTCACATGAGGATCTGGCTGAAATAAATGACACTGAGGATATGGTTGAATTTAAACTTTCAGAAGATCTGGTTCTATTTAATCTCATTGTGGGTCTGGTTGTATTTAATCTCACTGAGGGTCTGGTTGTATTTAATCTCACTGAGGATCTGGTTGTATTTAATCACACTGAGGATCTGGTTGTATTTAATCACACTGAGGATCTGGTTGAATTTATTCACACTGAGGATCTGGCTGAATTTAATCTCACTGAGGATCAGGCTAAATTTAAACTTTCAGAGGATCCGGTTATATTTAATCTCTCTAAAGATCTGTTTGTGTTTAATCACACTGATGATCTGGCTAAATTTAAGCTTTCAGCGGTTCTTGTTGAATTTAATCACACGGAGGATCTGGTTGAATTTATTCACACTGAGGATCTGGCTGAACTTAATCTCACTGAGGATTTGGCTGAAGTTAATGACACTGAGGATCTGGTTGAATTTAAACTTTCAGAAGATCTGGTTGTATTTAATCTCACTGAGGATCTGGCTAAATATAAACTTTCAGAGGATCTGGTTATATTTAATCTCACTGAAAATCTGGTTGTATTTAATCACACTGAGGATCTGGATAAATTTAAACTTTCAGAGGATCTTGTTGAATTTATTCTCACTGTGGATCTGGTTGTATTTCAGCACAATGAGCATCTGGTTGTAATTAATCACACTGAAGATCTGCCTAAATTTAAACTTCCAGAAGATCTGGTTAAATTTTAATCACACTGAGCATCTGGCTGAAGTTAATCACACTGAGGATCTGGTTGATTTAAACTTTCAGAAGATCTCATTGTATTTAATCTAACTCATGATCTTGAGAAAGTTAAACTTTCAGAGTATCTGGTCATATTTAATCTCACTGAGGATCTGGTTGTATTTAATCACACTGAGGATCTGGCTAAATTTAAACTTTCAGAGGATCCGGTTATATTTAATCACACTGAAGTTCTGGTTGTATTTAAACACACTGAGGAACTGGCCTAATTTAAACTTTAGAGGTTCTTGTTGAATTTAATCACACTGAGGATCTGGTTGTATTGAATCACACTGAGGGTCTGGCTAAAATTAAACGTCCAGAGGATCTGGTTGAATTTATTCTCACTGAGGATCTGTTTGTATTTAATCACACTGAGGATCTGGTTAAATTTAAACTTTCAGAGGATCTGGCTGAATTTAATCTCACTGAGGATCTGGCTGAATTTAATCACATGGAGGATCTATTTGCATTTAAAGTCTCAGAGGATCTGGTTGTATTTAATCACACTGAGGATCTGGTTGAATTTGTTCACACTTAGGATCTGGCTGAATTTAATCTCACTGAGGACCTGGCTGAAGTAAATGCCACTGAGGATCTGGTTGAATTTAAACTTACAGAAGATCTGGTTGTATTTAATCTCACTGAGGGTCTGGTTGTATTTAATCTCAATGAGGATCTGGTTGTATTTAATCACTCTGTGGATCTGGTTGAATTTATTCACACAGAGGATCTGGCTGAACTTAATCTCACTGAGGATTTGGCTAAAGTTAATGACACTGAGGATCTGGTTGTATTTAATCACACTGATGATCTGGATAAATTTACACTTTCAGAGGATCTTGTTGAATTTATTCTCACGGTTGATCTGGTTGTATTTCAGCACAATGAGCATCTGGTTGTATTTAATCACACTGAAGATCTGCCTAAATTTAAACTTCCAGAAGATCTGGTTAAATTTAATCACACTGAGGATCTGGCTGAAGTTAATCACACCGAGGATCTGGTTGAAATTAAACTTTCAGAAGATCGCATTGTATTTAATCTAACTCAGGATCTGTCTAAAGTTAAACTTTCAGAGGATCTGGTTATATTTAATCTCACTGAGGGTCTGGTTGTATTTAATCTCACTGAGGATCTGGTTGTATTTAATCACACTGAGGATCTGGCTAAATTTAAACTTTCAGAGGTTCTTGTTGAATTTAATCACACGGAGGATCTGGTTGTATTTAATCACACTGAGGATCTGGCTAAATTTAAACTTTCAGAGGATCTGGATGAATTTAAACTCACTGAGGATCTGGTTGTATTTAACCACACTGAGGGTCTGGCTAAATTTAACCTTTCAGCGGATCTGGCTGAATATAATCTCACTGAGGATCTGGCTGAATTTAATCACATGGAGGATCTGGTTGTATTTAATCAGACTGAGGATATGGATAAATTTACACTTTCAGAGGATCTTGTTGAATTTATTCTCACTGTGGATCTGGTTGTATTTCAGCACAATGAGCATCTGGTTGTATTTAATCACACTGAAGATCTGCCTAAATTTAAACTTCCAGAAGATCTGGTTAAATTTAATCACACTGAGCATCTGGCTGAAGTTAATCACACTGAGGATCTGGTTGAATTTAAACTTTCAGAAGATCCGGTTGTATTTAATCTCACTGAGGATCTGGCTAAATTTAAACTTTCAGAGGATCCTGTTATATTTAATCTCACTGAAGATCTGGTTGTATTTAATCACACTGAGGATCTGGCCTAATTTAAACTTTCAGAGGTTCTTGTTGAATTTAATCACACTGCGGATCTGGTTGTATTTAATCACACTGAGGGTCTGGCTAAAATTAAACGTCCAGAGGATCTGGTTGAATTTAATCTCACTGAGGATCTGGTTGTATTTAATCACACTGAGGATCTGGCTGAATTTAATCACATGGAGGATCTGGCTGAATTTAAACTCTCAGCGGATCTGGTTGTATTTAATTACACTGAGGATCTGGATGAATTTAAACTTTCAGAGGATCTTGTTGAATTTATTCTCACTGTGGATCTGGTTGTATTTCAGCACAATGAGCAGCTGGTTGTATTTAATCACACTGAAGATCTGCCTAAATTTAAACTTCCAGAAGATCTGGTTAAATTTAATCACACTGAGCATCTGGCTGAAGTTAATCACACTGAGGATCTGGTTGAATTTAAACTTTCAGAAGATCTAATTGTATTTAATCTAATTCAGGATCTGGCTAAAGTTAAACTTTCAGAGGATCTGGTTATATTTAATCTCACTGAGGATCTGGTTGTATTTAATCACACTGAGGGTCTGGCTAAATATAAACTGTCAGAGGATCAGGTGGAATTTATTCACACTTAGGATTTGGCTGAATTTAATCTCACTGAGGATCTGGCTGAAGTAAATGACACTGAGGATCTGGTTGAATTTGTTCACACTTAGGATCTGGCTGAATTTAATCTCACTGAGGACCTGGCTGAAGTAAATGCCACTGAGGATCTGGTTGAATTTAAACTTACAGAAGATCTGGTTCTATTTAATCTCACTGAGGGTCTGGTTGTATTTAATCTCACTGAGGATCTGGTTGTATTTAATCACACTGAGGGTCTGGCTAAATTTAACCTTTCAGCGGATCTGGCTGAATATAATCTCACTGAGGATCTGGCTGAATTTAATCACATGGAGGATCTGGTTGTATTTAATCAGACTGAGGATATGGATAAATTTACACTTTCAGAGGATCTTGTTGAATTTATTCTCACTGTGGATCTGGTTGTATTTCAGCACAATGAGCATCTGGTTGTATTTAATCACACTGAAGATCTGCCTAAATTTAAACTTCCAGAAGATCTGGTTAAATTTAATCACACTGAGCATCTGGCTGAAGTTAATCACACTGAGGATCTGGTTGAATTTAAACTTTCAGAAGATCCGGTTGTATTTAATCTCACTGAGGATCTGGCTAAATTTAAACTTTCAGAGGATCCTGTTATATTTAATCTCACTGAAGATCTGGTTGTATTTAATCACACTGAGGATCTGGCCTAATTTAAACTTTCAGAGGTTCTTGTTGAATTTAATCACACTGCGGATCTGGTTGTATTTAATCACACTGAGGGTCTGGCTAAAATTAAACGTCCAGAGGATCTGGTTGAATTTAATCTCACTGAGGATCTGGTTGTATTTAATCACACTGAGGATCTGGCTGAATTTAATCACATGGAGGATCTGGCTGAATTTAAACTCTCAGCGGATCTGGTTGTATTTAATTACACTGAGGATCTGGATGAATTTAAACTTTCAGAGGATCTTGTTGAATTTATTCTCACTGTGGATCTGGTTGTATTTCAGCACAATGAGCAGCTGGTTGTATTTAATCACACTGAAGATCTGCCTAAATTTAAACTTCCAGAAGATCTGGTTAAATTTAATCACACTGAGCATCTGGCTGAAGTTAATCACACTGAGGATCTGGTTGAATTTAAACTTTCAGAAGATCTAATTGTATTTAATCTAATTCAGGATCTGGCTAAAGTTAAACTTTCAGAGGATCTGGTTATATTTAATCTCACTGAGGATCTGGTTGTATTTAATCACACTGAGGGTCTGGCTAAATATAAACTGTCAGAGGATCTGGTTGAATTTGTTCACACTTAGGATCTGGCTGAATTTAATCTCACTGAGGACCTGGCTGAAGTAAATGCCACTGAGGATCTGGTTGAATTTAAACTTACAGAAGATCTGGTTCTATTTAATCTCACTGAGGGTCTGGTTGTATTTAATCTCACTGAGGATCTGGTTGTATTTAATCACACTGAGGATCTGGTTGAATTTATTCACACTGAGTGTCTGGCTGAATTTAATCTCACTGAGGATCTGGCTGAAGTAAATGACACTGAGGATCTGGTTGAATTTAAACTTTCAGAAGATCTGGTTCTATTTAATCTCACTGAGGGTCTGGTTGTATTTAATCTCACTGAGGATCTGGTTGTATTTAATCACACTGAGGATCTGGTTGAATTTATTCACACTGAGGATCTGGTTGAATTTATTCACACTGAGGATCTGGTTGAATTTATTCAAACTGAGGATCTGGCTGAATTTAATCTCACTGAGAATCTGGCTGAATTTAATCACATGGAGGATCTGGTTGTATTTAAACTCTCAGCGGATCTGGTTGTATTTAATCACACTGTGGATCTGGATAAATTTAAACTTTCAGAGGATCTGGTTGAATTTATTCTCACTGTGGATCTGGTTGTATTTCAGCACAATGAGCATCTGGTTGTATTTAATCACACTGAAGATCTGCCTAAATTTAAACTTCCAGAAGATCTGGTTGAATTTATTCACACTGAGGATCTGGCTGAATTTAATCTCACTGAGGATCTGGCTGAAGTAAATGACACTGAGGATCTGGTTGAATTTAAACTTTCAGAATATCTGGTTCTATTTAATCTCATTGAGGGTCTGGTTGTATTTAATCTCACTGAGGATCTGGCTAAATTTAAACTTTCAGAGGATCTGGTTGAATTTATTCTCAAGGTGGATCTGGTTGAATTTAAGCACTATGATCATCTGGTTGTATTTAATCACACTGAAGATCTGGCTGAAGTTAATGACACTGAGGATCTGGTTGTATTAAATTACACTGTGGATCTGGCTGAATTTAAACTTTCAGAAGATCTGGTTGTATTTAATCTCAATGAGGATCTGGCTAAATTTAAACTTTCAGAGGATCTGGTTATATTTAATCTCACTGAAAATCTGGTTGTATTTAATCACACTGAGGATCTGGATAAATTTAAACTTTCAGAGGATCTTGTTGAATTTATTCTCACTGTGGATCTGGTTGTATTTCAGCACAATGAGCATCTGGTTGTAATTAATCACACTGAAGATCTGCCTAAATTTAAACTTCCAGAAGATCTGGTTAAATTTTAATCACACTGAGCATCTGGCTGAAGTTAATCACACTGAGGATCTGGTTGATTTAAACTTTCAGAAGATCTCATTGTATTTAATCTAACTCATGATCTTGAGAAAGTTAAACTTTCAGAGTATCTGGTCATATTTAATCTCACTGAGGATCTGGTTGTATTTAATCACACTGAGGATCTGGCTAAATTTAAACTTTCAGAGGATCTGGCTGAATTTAATCTCGCTGAGGATCTGGCTGAATATAATCTCACTGAGAATCTGGCTGAATTTATTCACACTGAGGATCTGGTTGTATTTAAACTCTCAGAGGATCTGGTTGTATTTAATCACACTGAGCATCTGGATAAATTTAAACTTTCAGAAGATCTTGTTGAATTTATTCGTACCGTGGATCTGGTTGTATTTCAGCACAATGAGCATCTGGTTGTATTTAATCACACAGAAGATCTGCCTAAATTTAAACTTCCAGAAGATCTGGCTGAATTTAATCTCACTGAGGATCGGGCTGAAGTAAATGACACTGAGGATCGGTTGAATTTAAACTTTCAGAGGATCTGGTTATATTTAATCTCACTGAAGATCTGGTAGTATTTAATCACACTGAGGATCTGCTTGTATTTAACCACACTGAGGGTCTGGCTAAATTTAAACTTCCAGAGGATCTGGTTGAATTTATTCTCACTGTGGATCTGGTTGTATTTAAGCCCAATGAGCATCTGGTTGTATTTAATCACACAGAAAACCTGCGTAAATTTAAACTTCCAGAAGATCTGGTTGAATTTAATCACACTGAGGGTCTAGCTAAATTTAAACTTCCAGAGGATCTGGCTAAATTTGAACTTTCAGAGGATCTGTTTATATTTAATATCACTGAAGATCTGGTTGTATTTAATCACACTGAGGATCTGGTTGAATTTATTCTCACTGAGGATCTGGTTGTATTTAATCACACTGTAGATCTGCCTAAATTTAAACTTCCAGAAGATCTGGTTAAATTTAATCACTCTGAGACTCTGGTTGTATTTAATCACACTGAGGATCTGGCTAAATTTAAACTTTCAGAGGATCTGGCTGAATTTAATCTCACTGAGGATCAGGCTGAATTTAATCACATGTAGGATCTGGTTGTATTTAAACTTCCAGAGGATCTGGTTGAGTTTATTCTCACTGAGGATCTGTTTGAATTTATTCACACTAAGGATCTGTTTGTATTTAATCACACTGAGGTTCTGGCTATATTTAAACCTTCAGAGGATCTTGTTGAATTTATTCTCACTGTTGATCTGGTTGTATTTCAGCACAATGAGCATCTGGTTGTATTTAATAACACTGAAGATCTGCCTAAATTTAAACTTCCAGAAGATCTGGTTAAATTTAATCACACCGAGGATCTGGTTGAATTTAAACTTTCAGAAGATCTCCTGTATTTAATCTAACTCAGGATCTGGCTAAAGTTAAACTTTCAGAGGATCTGGTTATATTTAGTCTCACTGAGGATCTGGTTGTATTTAATCACACTGAGGGTCTTGCTAAATCTAAACTTTCAGAGGATCTGGTTGAATTTATTCACACTTAGGATCTGGCTGAATTTAATCTCACTGAGGATCTGGCTGAAGTAAATGACACTGAGGATCTGGTTGAATTTAAACTTTCAGAAGATCTGGTTCTATTTAATCTCACTGAGGGTCTGGTTGTATTTAATCTCACTGAGGATCTGGCTAAATTTAAACGTCCTGATGATCTGGTTAAATTTATTCTCACTGAGAATCTGGCTGAATTTATTCACACTGAGGATCTGGTTGTATTTAAACTCTCAGAGGATCTGGTTGTATTTATTCACACTGAGGATCTGGCTAAATTTAAACTTTCAGAGAATCTGGTTTTATTTAATCTCACTGAAGATCTGGTTGTATTTATTCACACTGAGGATCTGGCTAAATTTAAACTTTCAGAGGATCTGGTTGAATTCATTCTCACTGTGGATCTGGTTGTATTTAAGCACAATGAGCATCTGGTTGTATTTAATCACACTGAAGATCTGCATAAATTTAAACTTCCAGAAAATCTGTTTGAATTTAATCACACTGAGGATCTGGCGGAAGTTAATCACTCTGAGGATCTGGCTGAATTTAAACTTTCAGAAGATCTCGTATTCAATCTAACTGAGGATCTGGCGAAACTTAAAATTTCTGAGGATCCTGTTAAATTTAAACTTTCAGATGATCTGGTTATATTTAATCTCACTGAGGATCTGGTTGTATTTAATCACAGTGACGGTCTGGCTAAATTTAAACTTTCAGAGGATCTGGCTGAATTTACTCTCACTGGGGATCTGGTTGTATTTAATCACACTGAGGATCTGGTTCAATTTAAACTTTCAGAAGATCTTGTTGTATTTAATCTAACTGAGGATCTGGCTAAAGTTAAACTTTCGTAGGATCTGGTTATATTTAATCTCACAGAGGATCTGGTTGTATTTAATCACACTGACGGTCTGGCTAAATATAAACTTTCAGAGGATCTGGTTGAATTTATTCTCACTGAGGATCTGGTTGTATTTAATCACTCTGTGGATCTGGTTGAATTTATTCACACTGAGGATCTGGCTGAACTTAATCTCACAGAGGATTTGACGGAAGTTAATGACAATGAGGATCTGGTTGAATTTAAACTTTCAGAAGATCTGGTTGTATTGAATCTCACTGAGGATCTGGCTAAATTTAAACTTTCAGAGGATCCGGTTATATTTAATTTCACTGAAAATCTGGTTGTATTTAATCACACTGAGGATCTGGCCTAATTTAAACTTTCAGAGGTTCTTGTTGAATTTAATCACACTGAGGATCTGGTTGTATTTAATCACACTGAGGGTCTGGCTAAAATTGAACGTCCAGAGGATCTGGTTGAATTTATTCTCACTGAGGATCTGGTTGTATTTAATCACACTGAGGATCTGGCTGAATATAATCTCACTGAGGATCTGGCTGAATTTAATCAGATGGAGGATCTGGTTGTATTTAAACTCTCAGCGGATATGGTTGTATTTAATCACACTGTGGATCTGGATAAATTTAAACTTTCAGAGGATCTGGTTGAATTTAATCACACTGAGGGTCTGGATAAATATAAACTTTCACAGGACCTGGTTGAATTTATTCACACGTAGGATCTGGCTGAATTTAATCTCACTGAGGAACTGGCTGAAGTAAATGACACAGAGGATCTGGTTGAATTTAAACTTTCAGAAGATCTGGTTCTATTTAATCTCACTGAGGATCTGGTTGTATTTAATCACACTGAAGATCTGGCTGAAGTTAATGACACTGAGGATCTGGTTGAATTTAAACTTTCAGAATATCTGGTTCTATTTAATCTCATTGAGGGTCTGGTTGTATTTAATCTCACTGAGGATCTGGCTAAATTTAAACTTTCAGAGGATCTGGTTGAATTTATTCTCAAGGTGGATCTGGTTGAATTTAAGCACTATGATCATCTGGTTGTATTTAATCACACTGAAGATCTGGCTGAAGTTAATGACACTGAGGATCTGGTTGTATTAAATTACACTGTGGATCTGGCTGAATTTAAACTTTCAGAAGATCTGGTTGTATTTAATCTCAATGAGGATCTGGCTAAATTTAAACTTTCAGAGGATCTGGTTATATTTAATCTCACTGAAAATCTGGTTGTATTTAATCACACTGAGGATCTGGATAAATTTAAACTTTCAGAGGATCTTGTTGAATTTATTCTCACTGTGGATCTGGTTGTATTTCAGCACAATGAGCATCTGGTTGTAATTAATCACACTGAAGATCTGCCTAAATTTAAACTTCCAGAAGATCTGGTTAAATTTTAATCACACTGAGCATCTGGCTGAAGTTAATCACACTGAGGATCTGGTTGATTTAAACTTTCAGAAGATCTCATTGTATTTAATCTAACTCATGATCTTGAGAAAGTTAAACTTTCAGAGTATCTGGTCATATTTAATCTCACTGAGGATCTGGTTGTATTTAATCACACTGAGGATCTGGCTAAATTTAAACTTTCAGAGGATCTGGCTGAATTTAATCTCGCTGAGGATCTGGCTGAATATAATCTCACTGAGAATCTGGCTGAATTTATTCACACTGAGGATCTGGTTGTATTTAATCACACTGAGCATCTGGATAAATTTAAACTTTCAGAAGATCTTGTTGAATTTATTCGTACCGTGGATCTGGTTGTATTTCAGCACAATGAGCATCTGGTTGTATTTAATCACACAGAAGATCTGCCTAAATTTAAACTTCCAGAAGATCTGGCTGAATTTAATCTCACTGAGGATCGGGCTGAAGTAAATGACACTGAGGATCGGTTGAATTTAAACTTTCAGAGGATCTGGTTATATTTAATCTCACTGAAGATCTGGTAGTATTTAATCACACTGAGGATCTGCTTGTATTTAACCACACTGAGGGTCTGGCTAAATTTAAACTTCCAGAGGATCTGGTTGAATTTATTCTCACTGTGGATCTGGTTGTATTTAAGCCCAATGAGCATCTGGTTGTATTTAATCACACAGAAAACCTGCGTAAATTTAAACTTCCAGAAGATCTGGTTGAATTTAATCACACTGAGGGTCTAGCTAAATTTAAACTTCCAGAGGATCTGGCTAAATTTGAACTTTCAGAGGATCTGTTTATATTTAATATCACTGAAGATCTGGTTGTATTTAATCACACTGAGGATCTGGTTGAATTTATTCTCACTGAGGATCTGGTTGTATTTAATCACACTGTAGATCTGCCTAAATTTAAACTTCCAGAAGATCTGGTTAAATTTAATCACTCTGAGACTCTGGTTGTATTTAATCACACTGAGGATCTGGCTAAATTTAAACTTTCAGAGGATCTGGCTGAATTTAATCTCACTGAGGATCAGGCTGAATTTAATCACATGTAGGATCTGGTTGTATTTAAACTTCCAGAGGATCTGGTTGAGTTTATTCTCACTGAGGATCTGTTTGAATTTATTCACACTAAGGATCTGTTTGTATTTAATCACACTGAGGTTCTGGCTATATTTAAACCTTCAGAGGATCTTGTTGAATTTATTCTCACTGTTGATCTGGTTGTATTTCAGCACAATGAGCATCTGGTTGTATTTAATAACACTGAAGATCTGCCTAAATTTAAACTTCCAGAAGATCTGGTTAAATTTAATCACACCGAGGATCTGGTTGAATTTAAACTTTCAGAAGATCTCCTGTATTTAATCTAACTCAGGATCTGGCTAAAGTTAAACTTTCAGAGGATCTGGTTATATTTAGTCTCACTGAGGATCTGGTTGTATTTAATCACACTGAGGGTCTTGCTAAATCTAAACTTTCAGAGGATCTGGTTGAATTTATTCACACTTAGGATCTGGCTGAATTTAATCTCACTGAGGATCTGGCTGAAGTAAATGACACTGAGGATCTGGTTGAATTTAAACTTTCAGAAGATCTGGTTCTATTTAATCTCACTGAGGGTCTGGTTGTATTTAATCTCACTGATGATCTGGTTAAATTTATTCTCACTGAGAATCTGGCTGAATTTATTCACACTGAGGATCTGGTTGTATTTAAACTCTCAGAGGATCTGGTTGTATTTATTCACACTGAGGATCTGGCTAAATTTAAACTTTCAGAGAATCTGGTTTTATTTAATCTCACTGAAGATCTGGTTGTATTTATTCACACTGAGGATCTGGCTAAATTTAAACTTTCAGAGGATCTGGTTGAATTCATTCTCACTGTGGATCTGGTTGTATTTAAGCACAATGAGCATCTGGTTGTATTTAATCACACTGAAGATCTGCATAAATTTAAACTTCCAGAAAATCTGTTTGAATTTAATCACACTGAGGATCTGGCGGAAGTTAATCACTCTGAGGATCTGGCTGAATTTAAACTTTCAGAAGATCTTGTATTCAATCTAACTGAGGATCTGGCGAAACTTAAAATTTCTGAGGATCCTGTTAAATTTAAACTTTCAGATGATCTGGTTATATTTAATCTCACTGAGGATCTGGTTGTATTTAATCACAGTGACGGTCTGGCTAAATTTAAACTTTCAGAGGATCTGGCTGAATTTACTCTCACTGGGGATCTGGTTGTATTTAATCACACTGAGGATCTGGTTCAATTTAAACTTTCAGAAGATCTTGTTGTATTTAATCTAACTGAGGATCTGGCTAAAGTTAAACTTTCGTAGGATCTGGTTATATTTAATCTCACAGAGGATCTGGTTGTATTTAATCACACTGACGGTCTGGCTAAATATAAACTTTCAGAGGATCTGGTTGAATTTATTCTCACTGAGGATCTGGTTGTATTTAATCACTCTGTGGATCTGGTTGAATTTATTCACACTGAGGATCTGGCTGAACTTAATCTCACAGAGGATTTGACGGAAGTTAATGACAATGAGGATCTGGTTGAATTTAAACTTTCAGAAGATCTGGTTGTATTGAATCTCACTGAGGATCTGGCTAAATTTAAACTTTCAGAGGATCCGGTTATATTTAATTTCACTGAAAATCTGGTTGTATTTAATCACACTGAGGATCTGGCCTAATTTAAACTTTCAGAGGTTCTTGTTGAATTTAATCACACTGAGGATCTGGTTGTATTTAATCACACTGAGGGTCTGGCTAAAATTGAACGTCCAGAGGATCTGGTTGAATTTATTCTCACTGAGGATCTGGTTGTATTTAATCACACTGAGGATCTGGCTGAATATAATCTCACTGAGGATCTGGCTGAATTTAATCAGATGGAGGATCTGGTTGTATTTAAACTCTCAGCGGATATGGTTGTATTTAATCACACTGTGGATCTGGATAAATTTAAACTTTCAGAGGATCTGGTTGAATTTAATCACACTGAGGGTCTGGATAAATATAAACTTTCACAGGACCTGGTTGAATTTATTCACACGTAGGATCTGGCTGAATTTAATCTCACTGAGGAACTGGCTGAAGTAAATGACACAGAGGATCTGGTTGAATTTAAACTTTCAGAAGATCTGGTTCTATTTAATCTCACTGAGGATCTGGTTGTATTTAATCACACTGAAGATCTGGCTGAAGTTAATGACACTGAGGATCTGGTTGTATTAAATCACACTGTGGATCTGGCTGAATTTAAACTTTCAGAAGATCTGGTTGTATTTAATCTCAATGAGGATCTGGCTAAATTTAAACTTTCAGAGGATCTGGTTATATTTAATGACACTGAGGATCTGGATAAATTTAAACTTCCAGAGGATCTGGTTATATTTAATCTCACTGAGGATCAGGTTGAATTTATTCTCACTGTGGATCTGGTTGTATTTCTTCTCACTGTGGATCTGGTTGTATTTCTTCTCACTGTGGATCTGGTTGTATTTCTTCTCACTGTGGATCTGGTTGTACTTAAGCACAATGAGCATCTGGTTGTATTTAATCACGCTGAAGATCTGGCTTGAAGTTAATCACACTGAGGATCTGGTTGAATTTAAACTTTGAGAAGATCTCGCTGTATTTAATCTAACTGAGGATCTGGCTAAATTTAAACTTTCAGAGGATCTGGTTATATTTAATCTCACTGAGGATGTGGTTGTATTTAATCACACTGAGGGTCTGGATAAATATAAACTTTCAGAGGATCTGGTTGAATTTATTCACACGTAGGATCTGGCTGAATTTAATCTCACTGAGGAACTGGCTGAAGTAAATGACACTGAGGATCTGGTTGAATTTAAACTTTCAGAAGATCTGGTTCTATTTAATCTCACTGAGGATCTGGTTGTATTTAATCTCACTGAGGATCTGGCTAAATTTAAACTTTCAGAGGATCTGGTTGAATTCATTCACACTGAGGATTTGGTTGTATTTAAACACACTGAGGGTCTGGCTAAATCTAAAGTTTCAGAGGATCTGGTTGTATTTAATCACACTGAGGGTCTGGCTAAATCTAAACTTTCAGAGGATCTAGTTGAATTTATTCACACTGAGGATCTGGCTGAAGTAAATGACACTGAGGATCTGGTTGAATTTAAACTTTCAGAAGATCTGGTTGTATTTAATCTGACTGAGGGTCTGGTTGTATTTAATCTCACTGAGGATCTGGCTAAATTTAAACTTTCAGAGGATCTGGTTGAATTTATACTCAATGTGGATCTGGTTGAATTTAAGCACTATGAGCATCTGGTTGTATTTAATCACACTGAAGATCTGGCTGAAGTTAATGACACTGAGGATCTTGTTGTATTAAATCACACTGTGGATCTGGCTGAATTTAAACTTTCAGAAGATCTGGTTGTATTTAATCTCAATGTGGATCTGGCTAAATTTAAACTTTCAGAGGATCTGGTTATATTTAATGACACTGAGGATCTGGTTGAATTTATTCTCACTGTGGATCTGGTTGTATTTATTCTCACTGTGGATCTGGTTGTATTTATTCTCACTGTGGATCTGGTTGTACTTAAGCACAATGAGCATCTGGTTGTATTTATTCACACTGAGGATCTGGTTGTATTTAATCTAACTGAGGATCTGGCTAAATTTAAACTTTCAGAGGATCTGGTTATATTTAATCTCACTGAGGATCTGGCTAAATATAAACTTTCACAGGATCTGGTTGAATTTATTCACACGTAGGATCTGGCTGAATTTAATCTCACTGAGGAACTGGCTGAAGTAAATGACACAGAGGATCTGGTTGAATTTAAACTTTCAGAAGATCTGGTTCTATTTAATCTCACTGAGGATCTGGTTGTATTTAATGTCACTGAGGATCTGGTTGTATATAATCACACTGAGGATCTGGTTGAATTTATTCACACTGAGGATCAGGCTGAATTAAATCTCACTGAGGAACTGGCTAAATTTAAACTTTCAGAGGATCTGGATATATTTAATCTCACTGAAGATCTGGTTGTATTTAATCACACTGAGTATCTGCTTGTAATTAACCACACTGAGGGTAAGGCTAAATTTAAACTTCCAGAGGATCTGGTTGAATTTATTCTCACTGAGGATCTGTTTGAATTTATTCACACTGAGGATCTGGCTGAATTTAATCACATGGAGGATCTGGTTGTGTTTAAACTCTCAGCAGATCTGGTTGTATTTAATCACACTGTGGATCTGGATAAATTTAAACTTTCAGAGGATCTTGTTGAATTTATTCTCACTGTGGATCTGGTTGTATTTCAGCACAATGAGCACCTGGTTGTATTTAATCACAATGAAGATCTGCCTAAATTTAAACTTCCAGAAGATCTGGTTAAATTTAATCACACTGAGGATCTGGCTGAAGTTAATCACAGTGAGGATCTGGTTGATTTAATCTTTCAGAAGATCTCATTGTATTTAATCTAACTCATGATCTGGCGAAAGTTAAACTTTCAGAAGATCTGGTTCTATTTAATCTCACTGAGGGTCTGGTTGTATTTAATCTCACTGAGGATCTGGTTGTATTTAATCACAGTGTGGATCTGGTTGATTTTATTCACACTGAGGATCTGGCTGAAGTTAATGACAGTGAGGATCTGGTTGAATTTAAACTTTCAGAAGATCTGGTTGTATTTAATCTCACTGAGGATCTGGCAAAATTTAAACTTTCAGAGGATCCGGTTATATTTAATCACACTGAAGATCTGGTTGTATTTAATCACACTGAGGATCTGGCCTAATTTAAACTTTCAGAGGATCTGGATGAATTTAAACTCACTGAGGATCTGGCTGAATATAATCTCACTGAGGATCTGGCTGAATATAATCTCACTGAGGATCTGGGTGAATTAGTCACATGGAGGATCTGGTTGTATTTAATCACACTGAGGATCTGGCTAAATTTAATCTTTCAGAGGATCTGGTTATATTTAATCTCACTGAAGATCTGGTTGTATTTAATCACACTGAGTATCTGCTTGTATTTAACCACACTGAGGGTATGGCTAAATTTAAACTTCCAGAGGATCTCGTTGAATTTATTCTCACTGAGGATCTGTTTGAATTTATTCACACTGAGGATCTGGCTGAATTTAATCACATGGAGGATCTGGTTGTATTTAAACTCTCAGCAGATCTGGTTGTATTTAATCACACTGTGGATCTGGATAAATTTAAACTTTCAGAGGATCTTGTTGAATTTATTCTCACTGTGGATCTGGTTGTATTTCAGCACAATGAGCATCTGGTTGTATTTAATCACACTGAAGATCTGCCTAAATTTAAACTTCCAGAAGATCTGGTTAAATTTAATCACACTGAGGATCTGGCTGAAGTTAATCACAGTGAGGATCTGGTTGATTTAAACTTTCAGAAGATCTAATTGTATTTAATCTAATTCAGGATCTGGCTAAAGTTAAACTTTCAGAGGATCTGGTTATATTTAATCTCACTGAAGATCTGGTTGTATTTAATCACACTGAGTATCTGCTTGTATTTAACCACACTGAGGGTATGGCTAAATTTAAACTTCCAGAGGATCTCGTTGAATTTATTCTCACTGAGGATCTGTTTGAATTTATTCACACTGAGGATCTGGCTGAATTTAATCACATGGAGGATCTGGTTGTATTTAAACTCTCAGCAGATCTGGTTGTATTTAATCACACTGTGGATCTGGATAAATGTAAACTTTCAGAGGATCTTGTTGAATTTATTCTCACTGTGGATCTGGTTGTATTTCAGCACAATGAGCATCTGGTTGTATTTAATCACACTGAAGATCTGCCTAAATTTAAACTTCCAGAAGATCTGGTTAAATTTAATCACACTGAGGATCTGGCTGAAGTTAATCACAGTGAGGATCTGGTTGATTTAAACTTTCAGAAGATCTCATTGTATTTAATCTAACTCATGATCTGGTGAAAGTTAAACTTTCAGAGGATCTGGTCATATTTAAGCTCACTGAGGATCTGGTTGTATTTAATCTCACTGAGGATCTGGCTAAATTTAAACGTCCTGATGATCTGGTTAAATTTATTCTCACTGAGGATCTGGTTGTATTTAATCACACTGAGGATCTGGCTAAATTTAACCTTTCAGAGGATCTGGCTGAATTTAATCTCACTGAGGATCTGGCTGAATATAATCTCACTGAGAATCTGGCTGAGTTTATTCACACTGAGGATCTGGTTGTATTTAAACTCTCAGAGGATCTGGTTGTATTTATTCACACTGAGCATCTGGCTAAATTTAAACTTTCAGAGAATCTGGTTTTATTTAATCTCACTGAAGATCTGGTTGTATTTATTCACACTGAGGATCTGGCTAAATTTAAACTTTCAGAGGATCTGGTTGAATTCATTCTCACTGTGGATCTGGTTGTATTTAAGCACAATGAGCATCTGGTTGTATTTAATCACACTGAAGATCTGCATAAATTTAAACTTCCAGAAAATCTGTTTGAATTTAATCACACTGAGGATCTGGCGGAAGTTAATCACTCTGAGGATCTGGCTGAATTTAAACTTTCAGAAGATCTCGTATTCAATCTAACTGAGGATCTGGCGAAACTTAAAATTTCTGAGGATCCTGTTAAATTTAAACTTTCAGATGATCTGGTTATATTTAATCTCACTGAGGATCTGGTTGTATTTAATCACAGTGACGGTCTGGCTAAATTTAAACTTTCAGAGGATCTGGCTGAATTTACTCTCACTGGGGATCTGGTTGTATTTAATCACACTGAGGATCTGGTTCAATTTAAACTTTCAGAAGATCTTGTTGTATTTAATCTAACTGAGGATCTGGCTAAAGTTAAACTTTCGTAGGATCTGGTTATATTTAATCTCACAGAGGATCTGGTTGTATTTAATCACACTGACGGTCTGGCTAAATATAAACTTTCAGAGGATCTGGTTGAATTTATTCTCACTGAGGATCTGGTTGTATTTAATCACTCTGTGGATCTGGTTGAATTTATTCACACTGAGGATCTGGCTGAACTTAATCTCACTGAGGATTTGACTGAAGTTAATGACAATGAGGATCTGGTTGAATTTAAACTTTCAGAAGATCTGGTTGTATTGAATCTCACTGAGGATCTGGCTAAATTTAAACTTTCAGAGGATCCGGTTATATTTAATCTCACTGAAAATCTGGTTGTATTTAATCACACTGAGGATCTGGCCTAATTTAAACTTTCAGAGGTTCTTGTTGAATTTAATCACACTGAGGATCTGGTTGTATTTAATCACACTGAGGGTCTGGCTAAAATTGAACGTCCAGAGGATCTGGTTGAATTTATTCTCACTGAGGATCTGGTTGTATTTAATCACACTGAGGATCTGGCTGAATATAATCTCACTGAGGATCTGGCTGAAGTTAATGACACTGAGGATCTGGTTGTATTAAATCACACTGTGGATCTGGCTGAATTTAAACTTTCAGAAGATCTGGTTGTATTTAATCTCAATGAGGATCTGGCTAAATTTAAACTTTCAGAGGATCTGGTTATATTTAATGACACTGAGGATCTGGATAAATTTAAACTTCCAGAGGATCTGGTTATATTTAATCTCACTGAGGATCTGGTTGAATTTATTCTCACTGTGGATCTGGTTGTATTTCTTCTCACTGTGGATCTGGTTGTATTTCTTCTCACTGTGGATCTGGTTGTACTTAAGCACAATGAGCATCTGGTTGTATTTAATCACGCTGAAGATCTGGCTTGAAGTTAATCACACTGAGGATCTGGTTGAATTTAAACTTTCAGAGGATCTGGTTATATTTAATCTCACTGAGGATGTGGTTGTATTTAATCACACTGAGGGTCTGGATAAATATAAACTTTCAGAGGATCTGGTTGAATTTATTCACACGTAGGATCTGGCTGAATTTAATCTCACTGAGGAACTGGCTGAAGTAAATGACACTGAGGATCTGGTTGAATTTAAACTTTCAGAAGATCTGGTTCTATTTAATCTCACTGAGGATCTGGTTGTATTTAATCTCACTGAGGATCTGGCTAAATTTAAACTTTCAGAGGATCTGGTTGAATTCATTCACACTGAGGATTTGGTTGTATTTAAACACACTGAGGGTCTGGCTAAATCTAAAGTTTCAGAGGATCTGGTTGTATTTAATCTCACTGAGGGTCTGGCTAAATCTTATCTTTCAGAGGATCTAGTTGAATTTATTCACACTGAGGATCTGGCTGAAGTAAATGACACTGAGGATCTGGTTGAATTTAAACTTTCAGAAGATCTGGTTGTATTTAATCTGACTGAGGGTCTGGTTGTATTTAATCTCACTGAGGATCTGGCTAAATTTAAACTTTCAGAGGATCTGGTTGAATTTATACTCACTGTGGATCTGGTTGAATTTAAGCACTATGAGCATCTGGTTGTATTTAATCACACTGAAGATCTGGCTGAAGTTAATGACACTGAGGATCTTGTTGTATTAAATCACACTGTGGATCTGGCTGAATTTAAACTTTCAGAAGATCTGGTTCTATTTAATCTCACTGAGGATCTGGTTGTATTTAATGTCACTGAGGATCTGGTTGTATTTAATCACACTGAGGATCTGGTTGAATTTATTCACACTGAGGATCAGGCTGAATTAAATCTCACTGAGGAACTGGCTAAATTTAAATTTTCAGAGGATCTGGATATATTTAATCTCACTGAAGATCTGGTTGTATTTAATCACACTGAGTATCTGCTTGTAATTAACCACACTGAGGGTATGGCTAAATTTAAACTTCCAGAGGATCTGGTTGAATTTATTCTCACTGAGGATCTGTTTGAATTTATTCACACTGAGGATCTGGCTGAATTTAATCACATGGAGGATCTGGTTGTGTTTAAACTCTCAGCAGATCTGGTTGTATTTAATCACACTGTGGATCTGGATAAATTTAAACTTTCAGAGGATCTTGTTGAATTTATTCTCACTGTGGATCTGGTTGTATTTCAGCAGAATGAGCATCTGGTTGTATTTAATCACAATGAAGATCTGCCTAAATTTAAACTTCCAGAAGATCTGGTTAAATTTAATCACACTGAGGATCTGGCTGAAGTTAATCACAGTGAGGATCTGGTTGATTTAATCTTTCAGAAGATCTCATAGTATTTAATCTAACTCATGATCTGGCGAAAGTTAAACTTTCAGAAGATCTGGTTCTATTTAATCTCACTGAGGGTCTGGTTGTATTTAATCTCACTGAGGATCTGGTTGTATTTAATCACAGTGTGGATCTGGTTGATTTTATTCACACTGAGGATCTGGCTGAAGTTAATGACAGTGAGGATCTGGTTGAATTTAAACTTTCAGAAGATCTGGTTGTATTTAATCTCACTGAGGATCTGGCAAAATTTAAACTTTCAGAGGATCCGGTTATATTTAATCACACTGAAGATCTGGTTGTATTTAATCACACTGAGGATCTGGCCTAATTTAAACTTTCAGAGGATCTGGATGAATTTAAACTCACTGAGGATCTGGCTGAATATAATCTCACTGAGGATCTGGCTGAATATAATCTCACTGAGGATCTGGGTGAATTAGTCACATGGAGGATCTGGTTGTATTTAATCACACTGAGGATCTGGCTAAATTTAATCTTTCAGAGGATCTGGTTATATTTAATCTCACTGAAGATCTGGTTGTATTTAATCACACTGAGTATCTGCTTGTATTTAACCACACTGAGGGTATGGCTAAATTTAAACTTCCAGAGGATCTCGTTGAATTTATTCTCACTGAGGATCTGTTTGAATTTATTCACACTGAGGATCTGGCTGAATTTAATCACATGGAGGATCTGGTTGTATTTAAACTCTCAGCAGATCTGGTTGTATTTAATCACACTGTGGATCTGGATAAATTTAAACTTTCAGAGGATCTTGTTGAATTTATTCTCACTGTGGATCTGGTTGTATTTCAGCACAATGAGCATCTGGTTGTATTTAATCACACTGAAGATCTGCCTAAATTTAAACTTCCAGAAGATCTGGTTAAATTTAATCACACTGAGGATCTGGCTGAAGTTAATCACAGTGAGGATCTGGTTGATTTAAACTTTCAGAAGATCTAATTGTATTTAATCTAATTCAGGATCTGGCTAAAGTTAAACTTTCAGAGGATCTGGTTATATTTAATCTCACTGAAGATCTGGTTGTATTTAATCACACTGAGTATCTGCTTGTATTTAACCACACTGAGGGTATGGCTAAATTTAAACTTCCAGAGGATCTCGTTGAATTTATTCTCACTGAGGATCTGTTTGAATTTATTCACACTGAGGATCTGGCTGAATTTAATCACATGGAGGATCTGGTTGTATTTAAACTCTCAGCAGATCTGGTTGTATTTAATCACAATGTGGATCTGGCTAAATCTAAACTTTCAGAGGATCTGGTTGAATTTATTCACACTTAGGATCTGGCTGAATTTAATCTCACTGAGGATCTGGCTGAAGTAAATGACACTGACGATCTGGTTGAATTTATACTTTCAGAAGATCTGGTTGTATTTAATCTCACTGAGGGTCTGGTTGTATTTAATCTCACTGAGGATCTGGCTAAATTTAAACTTTCAGAGGATCTGGTTGAATTTATTCTCAATGTGGATCTGGTTGAATTTTAGCACTGTGAGCATCTGGTTGTATTTAATCACACTGAAGATCTGGCTGAAGTTAATGACACTGAGGATCTGGTTGTATTAAATCACACTGTGGATCTGGCTGAATTTAAACTTTCAGAAGATCTGGTTGTATTTAATCTCAATGTGGATCTGGCTAAATTTAAACTTTCAGAGGATCTGGTTATATTTAATGACACTGAAGATCTGGATAAATTTAAACTTCCAGAGGATCTGGTTATATTTAATCTCACTGAGGATCTGGTTATATTTAATCTCACTGAGGATCTGGTTGAATTTATTCTCACTGTGTATCTGGTTGTATTTATTCTCACTGTGGATCTGGTTGTATTTAAGCACAATGAGCATCTGGTTGTATTTAATCACACTGAGGATCTGGCCGAATTTAATCTCACTGAGGATCTGGCTGAATTTAAACTTTCAGAAGATCTGGTTGTATTTAATCTCAATGAGGATCGGGCTAAATTTAAACTTTCAGAGGATCTGGTTATATTTAATCTCACTGAGGATCTGGCTAAATTTAATCTTTCAGAGGATCTGGTTGAATTTATTCTCACTGTGGATCTGGTTGTATTTAATCACACTGTGGATCTGGTTGATTTTATTCACACTGAGGATCTGGCTGAAGTTAATGACACTGAGGATCTGGTTGAATTTAAACTTTCAGAGGATCCGGTTATATTTAATCACACTGAAGATCTGGTTGTATTTAATCACACTGAGGATCTGGCCTAATTTAAACTTTCAGAGGATCTGGATGAATTTAAACTCACTGAGGATCTGGCTGAATATAATCTCACTGAGGATCTGGCTGAATATAATCTCACTGAGGATCTGGGTGAATTAGTCACATGGAGGATCTGGTTGTATTTAATCACACTGAGGATCTGGCTAAACTTAATCTTTCAGAGGATCTGGTTGAATTTATTCTCACTGTGGATCTGGTTGTATTTAAGCACAATGAGCATCTGGTTGTATTTAATCACGCTGAAGATCTGGCTTGAAGTTAATCACACTGAGGATCTGGTTGAATTTAAACTTTGAGAAGATCTCGCTGTATTTAATCTAACTGAGGATCTGGCTAAATTTAAACTTTCAGATGATCTGGTTATATTTAATCTCACTGAGGATCTGGTTGTATTTAATCACACTGAGAGTCTGGCTAAATTTAAACTTTTAGAGGATCTGGATGAATTTATTCTCACTGAGGATCTGGTTTTATTTAATCACACTGAGGATCTGGCTAAATTTCAACTTTCAGACGATCTGGATGAATTTACACTCACTGAGGATCTGGTTGTATTTAATCACACTGAGGGTCTGGCTAAATATAAACTTTCAGAGGATCTGGTTGAATTTATTCTCACTGAGGATCTGGTTGTATTTAATCACACTGTGGATCTGGTTGATTTTATTCACACTGAGGATCTGGCTGAACTTAATCTCACAGAGGATTTGGCTGAAGTTAATGACACTGAGGATCTGGTTGAATTTAAACTTTCAGAGGATCCGGTTATATTTAATCTCACTGAAGATCTGGTTGTGTTTAATCACACTGAGGATCTGGCCTAATTTAAAATTTCAGAGGTTCTTGTTGAATTTAATCACACTGAGGGTCTGGCTAAAATTAAACGTCCAGAGGATCTGGTTGAATTTAATCACATGGAGGATCTGGTTGTATTTAAACTCTCAGCGGATCTGGTTGTATTTAATCACACTGAGGATCTGGATAAATTTAAACTTTCAGAGGATCTTGTTGAATTTATTCTCACTGTGGATCTGGTTGTATTTCAGCACAATGAGCATCTGGTTGTATTTAATCACACTGAAGATCTGCCTAAATTTAAACTTCCAGAAGATCTGGTTAAATTTAATCACACTGAGGATTTGGCTGAAGTTAATCACACTGAGGATCTGGTTGAATTTAAACTTTCAGAAGATCTCATTGTATTTAATCTAACTCAGGATCTGGATAAATTTAAACTTCCAGAGGATCTGGTTATATTTAATCTCACTGAGGATCTGGTTGAATTTATTCTCACTGTGGATCTGGTTGTATTTAAGCACAATGAGCATCTGGTTGTATTTAATCACACTGAGGATCTGGTTGTATTTAATCTCACTGAGGATCTGGCTAAATTTAAACTTTCAGAAGATCTGGTTATATTAAATCTCACTAAAGATCTGATTGTATTTAATCACACTGTAGATTTGGCTGAATTTAAACTTTCAGAAGATCTGGTTGTATTTAATCTCAATGAGGATCTGGCTAAATTTAAACTTTCATAGTATCTGGCTGTTATGCCCTCGGCCCCTCTCCTTTGTGAGAATCGCAAGAGCCCTAGTCAAGGGGGGGTCAACTGATCCAAGAGAGAAAGAGACGTGCTGAATAGACACAGGAAAATGGGAGAGAGAGAGAGAGACGTGCGGAAGACCACGTTCTCCCAAGAAGCAGAATAAAGGCGACATTGACTATTGTCTCATGGAGACCACGTGAAAAGCCCTCTGGCAAAGTGGGCTGGTTGAGAGAGAGATCGCATCACCTGCAACCTGATTGACACCCGCGATCCCGTGAAGAATTATAAAGGAGGATCTGAGGGGGGGAACCCTCAGACGCACCCAGGAGACACCAAGGAAGCACGATACCGATTCCCGTGGGACCGGGAAGCCATTTTGAAGGAAGCCACGTGCGTTAGATTCCAAATTTTGAATCTGTGGCTAGAACCAACGGAAGACTGCTTTTAACTACCAATGGGGAAGCCTGCTCCCCTGATTCTAAGGATTTGCTCTGTAAAGACAACGGGCAATTGTTTATCCTTTCTACACCATCTCTCTCTCTCTACAACGTGAAAACCCCAGCGGTTCCCAAAAGGGAAAAGCCTGCAAACTTCTGAGTGACTCTTTATATTTCAATTGGACTCAGTCTTACCCCTAGACAACTATAGAGCTTATTTCTGATTGATTATTATTACACCGGTGTTTTAGATTGAGTTTTGATGATTTATATGATCTGAATGTTTTGTATTAACCATACGCTTGTGCCCCTTTTTGAATAAAACATTTGAAAATAGTAGCATCCGACTCAGCTGATCCCGCTATCTTTGCTTGTAAGTTACCTGGTTACGAGGTTACGTAACAAGTGGGGGCTCGTCCGGGATTTGAAACCAAACGGGAGGGTCAGTGAATTGGGCTGTAAGTCCAAACTTAAATCTGGTTATGCAGGTAGCCAGAAGGGGAACCAGTAAAGATGGATGTGGATGAATTTATGAGAAACCCGATGGTAGAGGTGCTAGGGAAGGCTACAAAATCAGACTTGGTAAATTTGGCGCAGGCGTTAGACCTCACAGCGGTGAAGCCAGCAATGAAAAAGCAGGAAGTGCGAAGGGTCATACAACAGCATTACGTTGGGAAGAAGGTGTTTGCAGCTGAGGATTTGGAAAATATTCCCGAAAAGAGATTAGCGAGTGGGACAGATCAGGCAGAGTTGGAGAAAGCAAGGTTGGACCATGATCTTAAAGTAAAGCAGCTAGAAGCAGAAGCAGCTGAAAAGGCTGCGGAAAGAGCTGCGAGGGAAAAGGCTGCAGAAAGAGAGCATGTGTTCAAACTAAAGGAATTAGAGATGAAACGGGATCATGAGCTCCAGTTAAAGCAGCTGGAAGTAGCCGAGAAAGAGAAACAAAGGAGCCATGAATTGGAGCTGGACAGGCGAAAGCAAGAGCGAAGAGCTCAAGGGGAAGAGAGAGAGGACGGGTTTGATGTTAGTCGGGCGTTGAGGTTGGTCCCCCCCGTTCGAGGAGATGGATGTTGATAGTAATTTCTTGCTTTTTGAGAAGGTGGCAGTGAATCAGAAGTGGCCCAGAGAGCAGTGGGTAGCGTTGTTACAAAGTGTGTTACCAGGGAAAGCACAGCGGGTATATGCCGCGCTGCTCCCAGAAAGGGAAGGGAGTTATGACCAAGTAAAGGAGGCCATTCTCCGAGGTTACGAGTTAGTACCTGAGGCGTATAGACAAAGGTTCCGAAATTTAAGGAAAGGGTGGAATCAAACATATACCGAGCTAGCCCATGAGAAGGGTGTGCTCTTGGACCGTTGGTGCACCGCTGAAAAGGTGGCCGAGAACTATGGGCATCTCAGGGAGTTAGTTTTGATTGAGGAATTTAAAGGTTGCGTTCCGGAAGAGATCCGAATGTATTTAAATGAGAGGATGAATCAGTCCATCTCAGAGATGGCTAGGGTCGCAGATGAATATGCCCTAACCCACAAGACAAAGTTTTCCTCGCCAAAAAGTTACCCGAGAGACCGTCGGAATGGTAGGGAAAGTCCGCCGGCTAAAGGAGAAACTCCGCCGGAATCTAGCAGGAAAAGTGAGGATAACAGACAGGAAACCTGGAGATTTCCTGGTTTAACCTGTTTTAATTGTGGAAAGGTGGGACATATTGCATCAAAATGCCCTGCTCCGAGGAAGGAGTCGGAAAGAGGGAAATCAACTATTCCAATAGGCTGTGTTGCGTCGATCCGAAAATCGACAAGCAGGCCCCAGGTAGATGGAATACAGGAGGGGAGGGAGACATTTAGGTCCGAAGGAACCGTGTCTTTGAGGGAAGGGGACCCCCCCAATCCCCGTACGAATTTGGAGAGACACAGGGGCGGAACTATCATTAATTAGCCGTAATGTGTTAAAATTCGGACCTCGGACGGGGGAGGTAGCCCTGAGAGGCATAGGGAACCGGACTGAGGTAGTGCCTTTGCATAGGGTCCTTCTAGATTGTGAGTTGGTGTCGGGACCAGTGGAACTGGGGGTCCTGCCGGAGTTGCCGGGGGAAGGAGTGGACGTCCTTCTGGGTAACGACCTAGCGGGTGGGAAGATGGGTGCCGCCGTGAAGCTGACCACCCAGCCCGTGAGAGTTGAAGACCCTCCCTCAGACAAAAAAATCTATCCCGCGTGTGCGGTCACTCGCAGCATGTCGAAAAGGGCAGTTGAGACCGAGAGCGGGTGGAATCTGGCCAGTTTTGATTTGGCCGAGACGTTTTTACCGACTCTGTACCAGCGAGAGTCAGAGGAAGGGAAACCGGAGAGTAGGGAGGAACGAGTGGGAAATCGGGAAGAGGTAGACCTGTCCTTAGCAAGAAGAGAGTTTGTACGGGAACAGAACGGTGACGAGGAGCTGGTAGCCTTGAGAGAGTCGGTTCTCTCTGAGACTGAACTGGAGGCAGAGCCAGAGGGTTATTATCTCCAGGAGGGGGTGTTGATGAGGAAGTGGAGGCCCCCCGCGGTACCGGCCGATGAGGACTGGGCGGTGATACATCAGATAGTAGTCCCGACAGTATATCGGGACGAAATTCTTGACTTAGCCCATAAGGGACCTTTAGATAGATAGATAGATAGATACTTTATTCATCCCCATGGGGAAATTCAACTTTTTTTCCAATGTCCCATACACTTGTTGTAGCAAAACTAATTACATACAATACTTAACTCAGTAAAATATGATAAAAATATGATATGCATCTAAATCACTATCTCAAAAAGCATTAATAATAGCTTTTAAAAAGTTCTTAAGTCCTGGCGGTAGAATTGTAAAGCCTAATGGCATTGGGGAGTATTGACCTCTTCATCCTGTCTGAGGAGCATTGCATCGATAGTAACCTGTCACTGAAACTGCTTCTCTGTCTCTGGATGGTGCTATGTAGAGGATGTTCTGAGTTATCCATAATTGACCGTAGCCTACTCAGCGCCCTTCGCTCAGCTACCGATGTTAAACCCTCCAGTACTTTGCCCACGACAGAGCCCGCCTTCCTTACCAGCTTATTAAGATGTGAGGCGTCCCTCTTCTTAATGCTTCCTCCCCAACATGCCACCACAAAGAAGAGGGCGCTCTCCACAACTGACCTATAGAACATCTTCAGCATCTCACTACAGACATTGAATGACGCCAACCTTCTTAGGAAGTACAGTCGACTCTGTGCCTTCCTGCACAAGGCATCTGTGTTGGCAGTCCAGTCTAGCTTCTCGTCTAACTGTACTCCCAGATACTTGTAGGTCTTAACCTGCTCCACACATTCTCCATTAATGATCACTGGCTCCATATGAGGCCTAGATCTCCTAAAGGCGGGCATTTGGGAATAAAGAAGACAGTGGAGCGGGTTCAGAGAGAGTTCTATTGGCCAAACCTGAGAAAAGATGTTACTGAGTATTGTAAAAGATGTCATACATGCCAGGTGGTGGGTAAGCCGAATCAAGTTATCCCTAAGGCCCCCCTCCGACCTATCCCCGCATGTGAGGAGCCTTTCTCCCGAGTCATTGTGGATTTTGTGGGATCCTTACCTAAAACTGCGAGTGGGCGGCAGTATATCATGACCCTGATGTGTGCCGCTACACGATATCCCGAGGCCGTGCCTCTGGGTAGTATTAGGACCTCTGCGGTGGTGAAGGCCCTTATTAAATTCTTTACCACCGTGGGGCTGCCCAAGGAGATACAATCAGACCAGGGGAGTACATTCACGTCGAGCACATTTCGGCAGATGATGACCCAGCTAGGAGTGAAGCAGATTATGGCCTCTGCGTACCACCCGGAGTCACAGGGAGCGTTGGAAAGGTTCCACGCTACCCTAAAGACCATGCTTAAAGCTTATTGTCAGGAGAACGTTCGAGACTGGGATGAGGCTTTACCCCTTTTGTTATTTGCCGTACGAGATACAGTCCAGTGCTCCCTGGGGTTCAGTCCGTTCGAGCTGGTTTTCGGTCACAGGCCCAGGGGACCCCTAACCCTACTGAAAGAAAAGTGGTCTAGCCCGACCGTCCAAGTCAGTGTGATCAACTATGTGCTGAAATTCCGGGAAAGGCTGCGTAAAGTATGCGCCTTGGCAAACGAAAACCTTAAAGCCTCTCAGGAAAAAATGGGTCAGTGGTATAACCGGAGAGCGAGAGAACGAGAGTTTCACGTGGGCGACCGGGTCTTGGTCCTATTCCCGGTAGCTACCCACCCCCTTCAGGTGAGGTTTCAAGGACCATATACAGTGCGTAAGAAAATAGACTCGCTGAATTACGTGATTGAAACCCCCGACCGGCGAAAGTCGACCCAGTTAGTTCACGTGAACATGATAAAAGGGTATCATGAACCCACCCCCGCGGTGGTTGGCGCGGCCATGAAAGCCGATGAGGTAGAGGGGGATGGTAAGGAGGGACCAGAACGGTTTGACAAGATAGGTATAGTCCCTACCAGATTAGAGAACTCTGTCGTATTGGCGAGCCTTGCGGATAAAGTTGGCCACTTAAAGCCTGAACAGCGGGAGCAGGTAATACAGCTCGTTAACCAGCACGCAGACTTATGTCCAGATGTTCCCCGAAGGTGTAATGGGACGCAACATGATGTGATAGCTACCTCAACCCAACCTATTAAACAAGCCCCTTATCGGATGAATCCTGAAAAGAGCCAGCTAGTAGAGAAGGAGATTGAACATATGCTAGCTGCTGGGATAATCCGCGAATCCTCTTCCGCGTGGGCTTCTCCTTGCGTGGTTGTCCCAAAGCCGGACGGGACCATAAGATTCTGTACCGATTACCGGAAGGTCAACGCGGTCACCCAGACAGATGCTTACCCTATTCCCCGGGTGGATGATTGCATTGATCAAGTGGGGAAGGCAAGGAACATCACAAAAATTGACTTGTTAAAGGGGTACTGGTGCGTTCCGTTAATGGACAGGGCTCGAGAGATTTCAGCCTTTGTCACCCCGTCCGGGTTGTACGAGTACAATGTTATGCCGTTTGGGATGAAAAATGCCCCAGGGACATTTCAGCGGATGATAGACGCTGTGATAAAGGGGTTAACCCACACCAAGGCTTATCTTGACGATGTGGTAGTTTGGAATGACACCTGGGAGGAGCATCTGGGGGCTGTAGAAAGTTTGTTTACCCGAATGTTGGCAGCCCACCTTACAGTAAACCTCGCCAAGAGTGAGTTTGGTCATGCCACGATCACCTATCTGGGGTATGTGGTGGGAGACGGGCAGTTGGCCCCTGTGCAGGCGAAGGTCCGGGCTATTTCCGAGGTCCCTGTACCCTACAATAAAAGGGCCCTGAGGAGGTTTCTGGGCATGGTGGGATACTATCGGAAATTCTGTAAAAATTTCGCGGACATTGCGCTCCCCCTTACAAAATTACTGCGGAAGGAGGAAAAATTTGAGTGGAATCATTCATGTCAGAATGCCTTTGAAAAGTTAAAAGCCATATTGTGCCATGACCTGTGTTAAAAGCACCCGATCTGTTAACCCCCTTCTCCTTGGCCACGGACGCCAGCGATGAGGTGGCAGGAGCAGTCCTATTGCAGCAAGCGGGGGATGGAGTGGAGCACCCGGTAGCATATTTCTCTCGGAAGTTCAATAGACACCAGAGGAATTACTCTACCGTGGAAAAGGAATTGTTAGCGCTTGTGTTGGCGATACAACATTTCGAAGTGTACATTTGTCCGGCGCAAAGACCCCTAGTGGTCTATACCGATCACAACCCGCTGGTATTCTTGGACAATATGAAAAATAAAAACAGAAGGTTATTAAGCTGGAGTCTGATGCTGCAGGAATTCGATATTAAGATCCAGCACATAAAGGGGAGTGATAATGTACTAGCGGATTGTTTATCCAGGTGTTGAATTAAATGTAAGATGTATGGCTCTGTAGTTCAAACGAAAAGCTTGCGTGTTGTATTAGAAAAAAAAACCCTATAAGACTCATTGAGCTGAAGTTTGATGCTACCCGACTTTAGTACGGTACGTGATGTTAAGATATTGAAAAAAAAGGGCACTGTACTTGTTACCTGTTTCGATCCTGACTTGAATGTATAACAGTAGTACTCTGTGAAGAGAAAAGCTTGTGTAGTATGTAGATTAAAAAAAAAATCCTGTACCAACCTGTTTTTAACCGCTGGTAAAAAACCTGCTATGGGGGGAGGTGTTATGCCCTTGGCCCCCTCCTTTGTGAGAATCGCAAGAGCCCTAGTCGAGGGGGGGTCAACTGACCCAAGAGAGAAAGAGACGTGCTGAATAGACACAGGAAAATGGGAGAGAGAGAGAGAGAGAGACGTGCGGAAGACCACGTTCTCCCAAGAAGCAGAATAAAGGCGACAATGACTATTGTCTCATGGAGACCACGTGAAAAGCCCTCGGGCAAAGTGGGCTGGTTGAGAGAGAGATCGCATTACCTGCAACCTGATTGACACCTGCGATCCCGTGAAGAAGTATAAAGGAGGGTCTGAGGGGGGGAAACCCTCAGACGCACCAAGGAAGCACGATACCGATTCCCGTGGGAGCGGGAAGCCATTTTGAAGGAAGCCACGTGCATTAGATTCCAAATTGTGAATCTGTGGCTAGAACCAACGAAAGACTACTTTTAACTAACAACGGGGAAGCCTGCTCCCCTGATTCGAAGGATTTGCTCTGCAAAGACAACGGGCAAGTGTTTATCCTTTCTAAACCATCTCTCTCTCTCTACAACATGAAAACCCCAGCGGTTCCCAAAAGGGAAAAGCCTGCAAACTTCTGAGTGACTCTTTATATTTCAATTGGACTCTGTATTACCCCTAGACAACTATAGAGCTTATTTCTGATTGATTATTGTTTTAGATTGAGTTTTGACGATGTATATGATCTGAATGTTTTGTATTAACCATACGCTTGTGCCCTTTTTTGAATAAAACGTTTGAAAATAGTAGCATCCGACTCAGCTGATCCCGCTATCTTTGCTGGTAAGTTACCTGGTTACGGGGTTACGTAACAAGTGGGGTTCTCGTCCCGGATTTGAAACCAAACGGGAGGGTCAGTGAATCGGGCTGTAAGTCCAAACTTAAATCTGGTTACGCAGGTAGCCAGACGGGAAACCAGCAAAGATGGATGTGGATGAATTTATGATAAACCCAATGGTAGAGGCGCTAGGGAAGGCTACAAAATCAGACTTGGTAAATTTGGCGCAGGCGTTAGACCTCACAGCGGTGAAGCCAGCAATGAAAAAGCAGGAAGTGCGAAGGGTCATACAACAGCATTACGTTGGGAAGGAGGTGTTTGCAGCTGAGGATTTGGAAAATATTCCCGAAAAGAGATTAGCGAGTGGGACAGATCAGGCAGAGTTGGAGAAAGCAAGGTTGGACCATGATCTTAAAGTAAAGCAGCTAGAAGTAGAAGCAGCTGAAAAGGCTGCGGAAAGAGCTGCGAGGGAAAAGGAAAAGGCTGCGGAAAGGGAGCATGTGTTCAACCTAAAGGAATTAGAGATGAAATGGGGTCGTGAGCTCCAGCTAAAGCAGCTAGAAGCAGAAGAGAAAGAGAAACAAAGGAGCCATGAATTGGAGCTGGACAGGCGAAGGCAAGAGCAAAGAGAGAGAGGGGGAGAGAGAGGGGAGGGGGACGATTTAGCCAGAGGTAGGATTTCGGCAGCCATGATGCCGACCCGCCGACCGGCGAGTACGGTCTCCCCGTCCCTAGAGTCCCAAAGCTATCGCGCATGCGCGGTCACTCGCAGCCTGTCGAGAAAAGCAGCTGAGAACCAGAGCAGTTTAAATCGGGCCAGTAGTGAATTGGCCAAGACGTTTTTACCAACCCTATACCACGAGGGTTCAGAGGGTGGTAAAACAGAAAGGAGTAAAGTGAAAGGGGGTAAGGAGATAGCCCCCCCCCCCTTAGTGAAGAGAAAGGTCCTAGAGGTAGGAAATAAAGGCGAGAAATGGATAAAGCTGTTAAAACGTCCAGAGTTGGACGTGGTTGATCTGTCTGGTTTGGCAGAATTGTTTGGAGAAGTTGAGAGTTCTAAAGGTGTTCTCGATGGTCCCGAGAGTGAAATGAGGGCAGTCTTAGAGAGGAAGGGTATTCTTGCTGTGGAGAAGTCAGCTGAAATGGCCGAGGAGGTTGTTTCAGCTCGCAGGGTTGCGCCTTCCCCAACGGGGGGCTGCCTAGAGAGTAGCTGGAAGGATCGGGGGACGTTAGAATTTGAAAAAGGTACGGGTGTTGAAAGCCTGGAAGAGGCCAATGTCCCGTTTGAGTGTGTCCAAGATGGGGATGCACGTGGTGCTGAACCTAGTCACGGAGCACAGGAAAAAGTCTGAGGTATTTGACTCAGCTGGACGAGACGGCCGTCCTTTTGGAGCAGATAGACTTGGTTCGGAAAAAAAAGGGTTAACCTTGGGAAGTAAGAGTTCCCAGGTGTTTGTGCTCGAAAGTGGGTTACAAGTTGGTGAGGCGAATATTATTATTGAAGGAAAAGGGAAATGTGTAGTTCTCAAATTGAATGAAGAAAATTTAAAGGCGGGACTGATATCAGAAGCAGCAACCAGGCTACAGAGACAATGGCTTGGTACCACAAAGCCTGTGAATCAATTACAGGTTGAGTTGGAAGGTAAAGGGGCCCCACACGCTATTGTTATTCAAGGGTGTGGTGTGAACAGGCAGCAGTTGACATGCTGTCTGAACAAAGCGGGATCGCTTGCAGATCTTAAATTGGAAACTAATAGCATGACGGGTCCTGAAGAGAAAAATAACAAATTGCATAAAATTAAAGAATTGGGTGGAAATTCGGAAGATGGTCTAAGTTTGGAACACATTGTTGATAAAATAACTCCTATGAAAGGAGCGGGCGAAAGCCTATTTTGCCAGGGTGCCCAAAATCACCACGAGGGAATTAACCGGAAAAGAGGCAAGGGTTAATGGGGACACAATTTTTAAATAGCAGAAGCCGGTTTTAAGGGATTTTGACAAAGTATGTGAATAATAAAGACAACACCCATGGAAGCTTGACTGTTAAGTTTGAAAGTAACATAAAAATTAGTATTTTGCATGAACGTTTGTAGTACACACATAAACTAAGATCACACCTCGTTAGCTATGTTGCTGAAGAAAGCAAATAAATAAGGTGGTTATTGAGCTGAAGTTTGATGCTACCAGGCATTAGTATGGCACGTGAGGTTAAGGTATTAAAGAAAAGGGGCACTGTACTTGTTACCTGTTTAGATAATGACTTGAATGTATAACGGTAGTACTCTGTGAAGAGAAAAGCTTGTGTAGTATGTAGATTCAAAAAAAAAGTCCTGTACCAACCTGTTTTTAACCGCTGGTAAAAAACCTGCTATGGGGGGAGGTGTTATGCCCTCGCCCCCTCCTTTGTGAGATGTTGAATCTGTGGCTAGAACCAACGGAAGACTGCTTTTAACTACCAACGGGGAAGCCTGCCTCCCTGATTCCAAGGATTTGCTCTGCAAAGACAACGGGCAAGTGTTTATCCTTTCTAAACCATCTCTCTCTCTCTCTACAACGTGAAAACCCCAGCGGTTCCCAAAAGGGAGAAGCCTGCAAACTTCTGAGTGACTCTTTATATTTCAATTGGACTCAGTATTACCCGTAGACAACTATAGAGCTTATTTCTGATAGATTATTGTTACACCGGTGTTTTAGATTGAGTTTTGACGATGTATATGATCTGAATGTTTTGTATTAACCATACGCTTGTGCCCCTTTTTGAATAAAACGTTTGAAAATAGTAGCATCCGACTCAGCTGATCCCGCTATCTTTGCTGGTAAATTACCTGGTTACAAGGTTACATAACACTGGCTAAATTTAAACTTTCAGAGGATCTGGTTATATTTAATCTCACTGAAGATCTGGTTGTATGTAATCACACTGATGATCTGGCTAAATTTAAACTTTCAGAGGATCTGGATGAATTTAAACTCACTGATGATCTGGTTGAATTTATTCACACTGAGGATCTGGTTGTATTTAATCACACTGAGGATCTGGCTAAATTTAATCTTTCAGAGGATCTGGTTGAATTTATTCTCACTGTGGATCTGGTTGTATTTAAGCACAACGAGCATCTGGTTGTATTTAATCACACTGAAGATCTGCCTAAATTCAAACTTCCAGAAGTTCTGGTTGAATTTAATCACACTGAGGATCTGGCTTGAAGTTAATCACACTGAGGATTTGGTTGAATTTAAACTTTGAGAAGATCTCGCTGTATATAATTAACTGAGGATCTGGCTAAATTTAAACTTTCAGAGGATCTGGTTATATTTAATCTCACTGAGGAGCTGGTTGTATTTAATCACACTGAGAGTCTGGCTAAATTTAAACTTTTAGAGGATCTGGTTGAATTTATTCACACTGAGGATCTGGTTGTATTTAATCACACTGAGGGTCTGGCTAAATTTAAACGTCCAGAGGATATGCTTGAATTTATTATCACTGAGGATCTGGTTGTATTTAATCACACTGAGGATCTGGCTAAATTTAAACTTTCAGAGGCTCTGGCTAAATTTAAACTTTCAGAGGATCTGGCTAATATTTAAACTTTAAGAGGATCTGGATGAATTTAAACTCACTGAGGATCTGGTTGAATTTATTCACACTAAGGATCTGGTTGTTTTTAATCACACTGAGCATCTGGCTGAATTTAATATAACTGAGGATCTGGCTAAATTTAATCTCACTGAGGATCTGGCTGAATACAATCACACTGAGGATCTGGCTGAATATAATCTCACTGAGGATCTGGCTGAATTTAATCACATGGAGGATCTGGTTGTATTTAAACTCTCAGAGGATCTGGTTGTATTTAATCTCACTGAGGATCTGGCTAAATTTAAACTTTCACAGGATCCGGTTATATTTAATCTCACTGAAGTTCTGGCTGTATTTAATCACACTGAGGATCTGGCCTAATTTAAACTTTCGGAGGTTCTTATTGAATGTAATCGCACTGAGGATCTGGTTGTATTTAATCACACTGAGGGTCTGGCTAAATTTAAACTTTCAGAGGATCTGGATGAATTTAATCTCACTGAGGATCTGGCTGAATATAATCTCACTGAGGATCTGGCTGAATTTAATCACATGGAGGATCTGGTTGTATTTAAACTCTCAGAGGATCTGGTTGTATTTAATCACACTGAGGATCTGGATAAACTTAAACTTTCAGAGGATCTTGTTGAATTTATTCTCAGTGTGGATCTGGTTGTATTTCAGCACAATGAGCATCTGGTTGTATTTAATCACACTGAAGATCTGCCTAAATTTAAACTTCCAGAAGATCTGGTTAAATTTAATCACACTGAGCATCTGGCTGAAGTTAATCACACTGAGTATCTGGTTGAAATTAAACTTTCAGAAGATCTCGTTGTATTTAATCTAACTGAGGATCTGGCTAAAGTTAAACATTCAGAGGATCTGGTTATATTTAATCTCACTGAGGATCTGGCTGAATATAATCTCACTGAGGATCTGGCTGAATTTAATCACATGGAGGATCTGGTTGTATTTAAACTCTCAGAGGATCTGGTTGTATTTAATCACACTGAGGATCTGGATAAACTTAAACTTTCAGAGGATCTTGTTGAATTTATTCTCACTGTGGATCTGGTTGTATTTCAGCACAATGAGCATCTGGTTGTATTTAATCACACTGAAGATCTGCCTAAATTTAAACTTCCAGAAGATCTGGTTAAATTTAATCACACTGAGCATCTGGTTGAAATTAAACTTTCAGAAGATCTCGTTGTATTTAATCTAACTGAGGATCTGGCTAAAGTTAAACATTCAGAGGATCTGGTTATATTTAATCTCACTTAGGATCTGGTTGTATTTAATCACACTGAGGGTCTGGCTAAATATAAACTTTCAGAGGATCTGGTTATATTTAATCTCACTGAGGGTCTGGCTAAATATAAACTTTCAGAGGATCTGGTTATATTTAATCTCACTGAAGATCTGGTTGTATTTAATCACACTGAGGATTTGCTTGTATTTAACCACACTGAGGGTCTGGCTAAATTGAAACGTCCAGAAGATCTGGTTGAATTTATTCTCACTGAGGATCTGGTTGTATTTAATCACACTGAGGATCTGGCTAAATTTAAACTTTCAGAGGATCTGGATGAATTTAAACTCACTGAGGATCTGGTTGTATTTAATCGCACTGGGGGTCTGGCTAAATTTAAACGTCCAGAGGATCTGGTTGAATTTATTCTCACTGAGGATCTGGCTGCATTTAATCTCACTGAGAATCTGGCTTAATTTAATCTCACTGAGGATCTGGCTGAATATAATCTCACTGAAGATCTGGTTGTATTTAATCACACTGAGGATCTGGATAAATTTAAACTTTCAGAGGATCTTGTTGAAATTATTCTCACTGTGGATCTGGTTGTATTTCAGCACAATGAGCATCTGGTTGTATTTAATCACACTGAAGATCTGCCAAAATTTAAACTTCCAGAAGATCTGGTTAAATTTAATCACACTGAGGGTCTGGCTGAATTTAATCTCACTGAGGATCTGGCTGAAGTAAATGACACTGAGGATCTGGTTGAATTTAAACTTTCTGAAGATCTGGTTCTATTTCCTCTCACTGCGGATCTGTCTAAATTTAAACTTTCAGAGGATCTGGTTATATTTTATCTCACTGAAGATCTGGTTGTGTTTAATCACACTGAGAGTCTGGCTAAATTTAAACTTTTGGAGGATCTGGTTGAATTTATTCTCACTGTGGATCTGGTTGTATTTATTCACACTGAGGATCTGGCTGAATATAATCGCACTGAGGATCTGGTTGAATTTAAACTTTCAGAAGATCTCGTTGTATTTAATCTAACTGAGGATCTGGCTAAAGTTAAACATTCAGAGGATCTGGTTATATTTAATCTCATGGAGGATCTGGTTATATTTAATCTCACTGAAGATCTGGTTGTGTTTAATCATGCTGAGAGTCTGGCTAAACTTAAACTTTCAGAGGTTCTTGTTGAATTTAATCACACTGAGGATCTGGTTGTATTTAATCACACTGAGGATCTGGTTGTATTTAATCACACTGAGGGTCTGGCTAAAATTAAACGTCCAGAGGATCTGGATGAATTTATTCTCACTGAGGATCTGGTTGAATTTATTCACACTGAGGATCTGGCTAAATTTAAACTTTCAGAGGATCTGGCTGAATTTATTCTCACTGAGGATCTTGTTGTATTTAATCACACTGAGGATCTGGCTAAATTTAAACGTCCAGAGGATATGGTTGAATTTATTCTCATTGAGGATCTGGTTGCATTTAATCACA
Organism: Hemitrygon akajei; assembly: GCF_048418815.1. NCBI lineage: Eukaryota > Metazoa > Chordata > Chondrichthyes > Myliobatiformes > Dasyatidae > Hemitrygon > Hemitrygon akajei. Next base: position 176,468,390 of record NC_133132.1, on the reverse strand, counting down.
CTGAAGATCTGCCTAAATTCAAACTTCCAGAAGTTCTGGTTGAATTTAATCTCACTGAGGATCTGGCTTGAAGTTAATCACACTGAGGATTTGGTTGAATTTAAACTTTGAGAAGATCTCGCTGTATATAATCTAACTGAGGATCTGGCTAAATTTAAACTTTCAGAGGATCTGGTTATATTTAATGTCACTGAGGATCTGGTTGTATTTAATCACACTGAGAGTCTGGCTAAATTTAAACTTTTAGAGGATCTGGCTAAATTTAAACTTTAAGAAGATCTGGATGAATTTAAACTCACTGAGGATCTGGTTGTATTTAATCACACTGGGGGTCTGGCTAAATTTAAACGTCCAGAGGATCTGGTTGAATTTATTCTCACTGAGGATCTGGCTGCATTTAATCTCACTGAGAATCTGGCTTAATTTAATCTCACTGAGGATCTGGCTGAATATAATCTCACTGAGGATCTGGCTGAATTTAATCACATGGAGGATCTGGTTGTATTTAAACTCTCAGAGGATCTGGTTGTAGTTAATCACACTGAGGATCTGGATAAATTTAAACTTTCAGAGGATCTTGTTGAAATTATTCTCACTGTGGATCTGGTTGTATTTCAGCACAATGAGCATCTGGTTGTATTTAATCACACTGAAGATCTGCCAAAATTTAAACTTCCAGAAGATCTGGTTAAATTTAATCACACTGAGGGTCTGGCTGAATTTAATCTCACTGAGGATCTGGCTGAAGTAAATGACACTGAGGATCTGGTTGAATTTAAACTTTCCGAAGATCTGGTTCTATTTCCTCTCACTGCGGATCTGGCTAAATTTAAACTTTCAGAGGATCTGGTTATATTTAATCTCACTGAAGATCTGGTTGTGTTTAATCACATTGAGAGTCTGGCTAAATTTAAACTTTTGGAGGATCTGGTTGAATTTATTCTCACTGTGGATCTGGTTGTATTTATTCACACTGAGGATCTGGCTGAATATAATCGCACTGAGGATCTGGTTGAATTTAAACTTTCAGAAGATCTCGTTGTATTTAATCTAACTGAGGATCTGGCTAAAGTTAAACTTCCAGAGGATCTGGTTATATTTAATCTCATGGAGGATCTAGTTGTATTTAATCACACTGAAGATCTGGTTGTGTTTAATCATGCTGAGAGTCTGGCTAAACTTAAACTTTCAGAGGTTCTTGTTGAATTTAATCACACTGAGGATCTGGTTGTATTTAATCACACTGAGGATCTGGTTGTATTTAATCACACTGAGGGTCTGGCTAAAATTAAACGTCCAGAGGATCTGGATGAATTTATTCTCACTGAGGATCTGGTTGAATTTATTCACACTGAGGATCTGGCTAAATTTAAACTTTCAGAGGATCTGGCTGAATTTATTCTCACTGAGGATCTGGTTGTATTTAATCACACTGAGGATCTGGCTAAATTTAAACGTCCAGAGGATATGGTTGAATTTATTCTCATTGAGGATCTGGTTGCATTTAATCACACTGAAGATCTGCCTAAATTCAAACTTCCAGAAGTTCTGGTTGAATTTAATCTCACTGAGGATCTGGCTTGAAGTTAATCACACTGAGGATTTGGTTGAATTTAAACTTTGAGAAGATCTCGCTGTATATAATCTAACTGAGGATCTGGCTAAATTTAAACTTTTAGAGGATCTGGGTGAATTTATTCTCACTGAGGATCTGGTTGTATTTAATCACACTGAGGGTCTGGCTAAATTTAAATGTCCAGAGGATATGGTTGAATTTATTATCACTGAGGATCTAGCTGTATTTAATCACACTGAGGATCTGGCTAAATTTAAACTTTCAGAGGATCTGGCTAAATTTAAACTTTAAGAGGATCTGGATGAATTTAAACTCACTGAGGATCTGGTTGAATTTATTCACACTAAGGATCTGGTTGTTTTTAATCACACTGAGCATCTAGCTGAATTTAATATCACTGAGGATCTGGCTGAATTTAATCTCACTGAGGATCTGGCTGAATACAATCGCACTGAGGATCTGGCTGAATATAATCTCACTGAGGATCTGGCTGAATTTAATCACATGGAGGATCTGGTTGTATTTAATCTCACTGAGGATCTGGCTATATTTAAACTTTCAGTGGATCCGGTTATATTTAATCTCACTGAAGATCTGGTTGTATTTAATCACACTGAGGATCTGGCCTAATTTAAACTTTCAGAGGTTCTTGTTGAATGTAATCGCACTGAGGATCTGGTTGTATTTAATCACACTGAGGGTCTGGCTAAAATTAAACGTTCAGAGGATTTGGTTGAATTTATTCTCACTGAGGATCTGGTTGTATTTAATCACATGGAGGATCTGGTTGTATTTAAACTCTCAGAGGATCTGGTTGTAGTTAATCACACTGAGGATCTGGATAAATTTAAACTTTCAGACGATCTTGTTGAAATTATTCTCACTGTTGATCTGGTTGTATTTCAGCACAATGAGCATCTGGTTGTATTTAATCACACTGAAGATCTGCCAAAATATAAACTTCCAGAAGATCTGGTTAAATTTAATCACACTGAGGGTCTGGCTGAATTTAATCTCACTGAGGATCTGGCTGAAGTAAATGACACTGAGGATCTGGTTGAATTTAAACTTTCAGAAGATCTCGTTGTATTTAATCTAACTGAGGATCTGGCTAAAGTTAAACATTCAGAGGATCTGGTTATATTTAATCTCACTTAGGATCTGGTTGTATTTAATCACACTGAGAGTCTGGCTAAATATAAACTTTCAGAGGATCTGGTTATATTTAATCTCACTGAGGGTCTGGCTAAATATAAACTTTCAGAGGATCTGGTTATATTTAATCTCACTGAAGATCTGGTTGTATTTAATCACACTGAGGATTTGCTTGTATTTAACCACACTGAGGGTCTGGCTAAATTGAAACGTCCAGAAGATCTGGTTGAATTTATTCTCACTGAGGATCTGGTTGTATTTAATCACACTGAGGATCTGGCTAAATTTAAACATTCAGAGGATCTGGATGAATTTAAACTCACTGAGGATCTGGTTGTATTTAATCACACTGGGGGTCTGGCTAAATTGAAACGTCCAGAGGATCTGGTTGAATTTATTCTCACTGAGGATCTGGTTGTATTTAATCACACTGAGGATCTGGCTAAATTTAAACTTTCAGAGGATCTGGCTGCATTTAATCTCACTGAGAATCTGGCTGAATTTAATCACATGGAGGATCTGGTTGTATTTAAACTCTCAGCGGATCTGGCTGTAGTTAATCACACTGAGGATCTGGATAAATTTAAACTTTCAGAGGATCTTGTTGAAATTATGCTCACTGTGGATCTGGTTGTATTTCAGCACAATGAGCATCTGGTTGTATTTAATCACACTGAAGATCTGCCAAAATTTAAACTTCCAGAAGATCTGGTTAAATTTAATCACACTGAGGGTCTGGCTGAATTTAATCTCACTGAGGATCTGGCTGAAGTAAATGACACTGAGGATCTGGTTGAATTTAAACTTTCCGAAGATCTCGTTCTATTTCCTCTCACTGCGGATCTGGCTAAATTTAAACTTTCAGAGGATCTGGTTATATTTAATCTCACTGAAGATCTGGTTGTGTTTAATCACACTGAGAGTCTGGCTAAATTTAAACATTTAGAGGATCTGGTTGAATTTATTCTCACTGAGGATCTGGTTGTATTTAATCACACTGTGGATCTGGATGTATTTATTCACACTGAGGATCTGGCTGAATATAATCTAACTGAGGATCTGGCTAAAGTTAAACTTTCAGAGGATCTGGTTATATTTAATCTCATGGAGGATCTGGTTGTATTTAATCACACAGAAGATCTGGTTGTGTTTAATCATGCTGAGAGTCTGGCTAAACTTAAACTTTCAGAGGTTCTTGTTGAATTTAATCACATTGAGGATCTGGTTGTATTTAATCACACTGAGGATCTGGTTGTATTTATTCACACTGAGGGTCTGGCTAAAATTAAACGTCCAGTGGATCTGGATGAATTTATTCTCACTGAGGATCTGGATGTATTTAATCACACTGAGGATCTGGTAAATTTAAACTTTCAAAGTATCTGGATGAATTTAAACTCACTGAGGATCTGGTTGAATTCATTCACACTGAGGATCTGGCTAAATTTAAACTTTCAGAGGATCTGGCTGAATTTATTCTCACCGAGGATATGGTTGTATTTAATCACACTGAGGGTCTGACTAAATTTAAACGTCCAGAGGATAGGGTTGAATTTATTCTCATTGAGCATCTGGTTGCATTTAATCACACTGAAGATCTGCCTAAATTCAAACTTACAGAAGTTTAGGTTGAATTTAAGCTCACTGAGGATCTGGCTGAAGTTAATCACACTGAGGATTTGGTTGAATTTAAACTTTGAGAAGATCTCGCTGTATATAATCTAACTGAGGATCTGGCTAAATTTAAACTTTCAGAGGATCTGGTTATATTTAATGTCTCTGAGGATCTGGTTGTATTTAATCACACTGAGAGTCTGGCTAAATTTAAACTTTTAGAGGATCTGGTTGAATTTATTCTCACTGAGGATCTGGTTGTATTTAATCACACTGTGGATCTGGTTGTATTTAAACTTTCAGAAGATCTCATTGTATTTAATCTAACTGAGGATCTGGCTAAAGTTAAACTTTCAGAGGATCTGGTTATATTTAATCTCATGGAGGATCTGGTTGTATTTAATCACACAGAAGATCTGGTTGTGTTTAATCATGCTGAGAGTCTGGCTAAACTTAAATGTCCAGAGGATATGGTTGAATTTATTATCACTGAGGATCTGGTTCTATTTAATCACACTGAGGATCTGGCTAAATTTAAATTTTCAGAGGATCTGGCTAAATTTAAAGTTTAAGAGGATCTGGATGAATTGAAACTCACTGAGGATCTGGTTGAATTTATGCACACTAAGGATCTGGTTGTTTTTAATCACACTGAGCATCTGGCTGAATTTAATTTCACTGAGGATCTGGCTGAATTTAATCTCACTGAGGATATGGCTGAATTTAAACTTTCAGTGGATCCGGTTATATTTAATCTCACTGAAGATCTGGTTGTATTTAATCACACTGAGGATCTGGCCTAATTTAAACTTTCAGAGGTTCTTGTTGAATGTAATCGCACTGAGGATCTGGTTGTATTTAATCACACTGAGGGTCTGGCTAAAATTAAACGTTCAGAGGATTTGGTTGAATTTATTCTCACTGAGGATCTGGTTGTATTTAATCACACTGAGGATCTGGCTAAATTTAAACTTTCAGAGGATCTGGCTGCATTTAATCTCACTGAGGATCTGGCTGAATATAATCACATGGAGGATCTGGTTGTATTTAAACTCTCAGAGGATCTGGTTGTAGTTAATCACACTGAGGATCTGGATAAATTTAAACTTTCAGAGGATCTTGTTGAAATTATTCTCACTGTGGATCTGGTTGTATTTCAGCACAATGAGCATCTGGTTGTATTTAATCACACTGAAGATCTGCCAAAATTTAAACTTCCAGAAGATCTGGTTAAATTTAATCACACTGAGGGTCTGGCTGAATTTAATCTCACTGAGGATCTGGTTGAATTTAAACTTTCCGAAGATCTGGTTCTATTTCCTCTCACTGCGGATCTGGCTAAATTTAAACTTTCAGAGGATCTGGTTATATTTAATCTCACTGAAGATCTGGTTGTGTTTAATCACACTGAGAGTCTGGCTAAATTTAAACTTTTAGAGGATCTGGTTGAATTTATTCTCACTGAGGATCTGGTTGTATTTAATCACACTGAGGATCTGGTTGTATTTATTCACACTGAGGATCTGGGTGAATATAATCGCACTGAGGATCTGGTTGAATTTAAACTTTCAGAAGATCTCGTTGTATTTAATCTAACTGAGGATCTGGCTAAAGTTAAACTTTCAGAGGATCTGGTTATATTTAATCTCATTCAGGATCTCGTTGTATTTAATCACACTGAAGATCTGGTCGTGTTTAATCATGCTGAGAGTCTGGCTAAACTTAAACTTTCAGAGGTTCTTGTTGAATTTAATCACACTGAGGATCTGGTTGTATTTAATCACACTGAGGATCTGGTTGTATTTAATAACACTGAGGGTCTGGCTAAAATTAAACGTCCAGAGGATCTGGATGAATTTATTCTCACTGAGGATCTGGTAAATTTAAACTTTCAAAGTATCTGGATGAATTTAAACTCACTGAGGATCTGGTTGAATTTATTCTCACTGTGGATCTGGTTGTATTTAAGCACAATGAGCATCTGGTTGTATTTAATCACACTGAGGATCTGGTTGTATTTAATCTCACTGAGGATCTGGCTAAATTTAAACTTTCAGAAGATCTGGTTATATTAAATCTCACTAAAGATCTGATTGTATTTAATCACACTGTAGATTTGGCTGAATTTAAACTTTCAGAAGATCTGGTTGTATTTAATCTCAATGAGGATCTGGCTAAATTTAAACTTTCATAGTATCTGGCTGTTATGCCCTCGGCCCCTCTCCTTTGTGAGAATCGCAAGAGCCCTAGTCAAGGGGGGGTCAACTGATCCAAGAGAGAAAGAGACGTGCTGAATAGACACAGGAAAATGGGAGAGAGAGAGAGAGACGTGCGGAAGACCACGTTCTCCCAAGAAGCAGAATAAAGGCGACATTGACTATTGTCTCATGGAGACCACGTGAAAAGCCCTCTGGCAAAGTGGGCTGGTTGAGAGAGAGATCGCATCACCTGCAACCTGATTGACACCCGCGATCCCGTGAAGAATTATAAAGGAGGATCTGAGGGGGGGAACCCTCAGACGCACCCAGGAGACACCAAGGAAGCACGATACCGATTCCCGTGGGACCGGGAAGCCATTTTGAAGGAAGCCACGTGCGTTAGATTCCAAATTTTGAATCTGTGGCTAGAACCAACGGAAGACTGCTTTTAACTACCAATGGGGAAGCCTGCTCCCCTGATTCTAAGGATTTGCTCTGTAAAGACAACGGGCAATTGTTTTTCCTTTCTACACCATCTCTCTCTCTCTACAACGTGAAAACCCCAGCGGTTCCCAAAAGGGAAAAGCCTGCAAACTTCTGAGTGACTCTTTATATTTCAATTGGACTCAGTCTTACCCCTAGACAACTATAGAGCTTATTTCTGATTGATTATTATTACACCGGTGTTTTAGATTGAGTTTTGATGATTTATATGATCTGAATGTTTTGTATTAACCATACGCTTGTGCCCCTTTTTGAATAAAACGTTTGAAAATAGTAGCATCCGACTCAGCTGATCCCGCTATCTTTGCTTGTAAGTTACCTGGTTACGAGGTTACGTAACAAGTGGGGGCTCGTCCGGGATTTGAAACCAAACGGGAGGGTCAGTGAATTGGGCTGTAAGTCCAAACTTAAATCTGGTTATGCAGGTAGCCAGAAGGGGAACCAGTAAAGATGGATGTGGATGAATTTATGAGAAACCCGATGGTAGAGGTGCTAGGGAAGGCTACAAAATCAGACTTGGTAAATTTGGCGCAGGCGTTAGACCTCACAGCGGTGAAGCCAGCAATGAAAAAGCAGGAAGTGCGAAGGGTCATACAACAGCATTACGTTGGGAAGAAGGTGTTTGCAGCTGAGGATTTGGAAAATATTCCCGAAAAGAGATTAGCGAGTGGGACAGATCAGGCAGAGTTGGAGAAAGCAAGGTTGGACCATGATCTTAAAGTAAAGCAGCTAGAAGCAGAAGCAGCTGAAAAGGCTGCGGAAAGAGCTGCGAGGGAAAAGGCTGCAGAAAGAGAGCATGTGTTCAAACTAAAGGAATTAGAGATGAAACGGGATCATGAGCTCCAGTTAAAGCAGCTGGAAGTAGCCGAGAAAGAGAAACAAAGGAGCCATGAATTGGAGCTGGACAGGCGAAAGCAAGAGCGAAGAGCTCAAGGGGAAGAGAGAGAGGACGGGTTTGATGTTAGTCGGGCGTTGAGGTTGGTCCCCCCCGTTCGAGGAGATGGATGTTGATAGTAATTTCTTGCTTTTTGAGAAGGTGGCAGTGAATCAGAAGTGGCCCAGAGAGCAGTGGGTAGCGTTGTTACAAAGTGTGTTACCAGGGAAAGCACAGCGGGTATATGCCGCGCTGCTCCCAGAAAGGGAAGGGAGTTATGACCAAGTAAAGGAGGCCATTCTCCGAGGTTACGAGTTAGTACCTGAGGCGTATAGACAAAGGTTCCGAAATTTAAGGAAAGGGTGGAATCAAACATATACCGAGCTAGCCCATGAGAAGGGTGTGCTCTTGGACCGTTGGTGCACCGCTGAAAAGGTGGCCGAGAACTATGGGCATCTCAGGGAGTTAGTTTTGATTGAGGAATTTAAAGGTTGCGTTCCGGAAGAGATCCGAATGTATTTAAATGAGAGGATGAATCAGTCCATCTCAGAGATGGCTAGGGTCGCAGATGAATATGCCCTAACCCACAAGACAAAGTTTTCCTCGCCAAAAAGTTACCCGAGAGACCGTCGGAATGGTAGGGAAAGTCCGCCGGCTAAAGGAGAAACTCCGCCGGAATCTAGCAGGAAAAGTGAGGATAACAGACAGGAAACCTGGAGATTTCCTGGTTTAACCTGTTTTAATTGTGGAAAGGTGGGACATATTGCATCAAAATGCCCTGCTCCGAGGAAGGAGTCGGAAAGAGGGAAATCAACTATTCCAATAGGCTGTGTTGCGTCGATCCGAAAATCGACAAGCAGGCCCCAGGTAGATGGAATACAGGAGGGGAGGGAGACATTTAGGTCCGAAGGAACCGTGTCTTTGAGGGAAGGGGACCCCCCCAATCCCCGTACGAATTTGGAGAGACACAGGGGCGGAACTATCATTAATTAGCCGTAATGTGTTAAAATTCGGACCTCGGACGGGGGAGGTAGCCCTGAGAGGCATAGGGAACCGGACTGAGGTAGTGCCTTTGCATAGGGTCCTTCTAGATTGTGAGTTGGTGTCGGGACCAGTGGAACTGGGGGTCCTGCCGGAGTTGCCGGGGGAAGGAGTGGACGTCCTTCTGGGTAACGACCTAGCGGGTGGGAAGATGGGTGCCGCCGTGAAGCTGACCACCCAGCCCGTGAGAGTTGAAGACCCTCCCTCAGACAAAAAAATCTATCCCGCGTGTGCGGTCACTCGCAGCATGTCGAAAAGGGCAGTTGAGACCGAGAGCGGGTGGAATCTGGCCAGTTTTGATTTGGCCGAGACGTTTTTACCGACTCTGTACCAGCGAGAGTCAGAGGAAGGGAAACCGGAGAGTAGGGAGGAACGAGTGGGAAATCGGGAAGAGGTAGACCTGTCCTTAGCAAGAAGAGAGTTTGTACGGGAACAGAACGGTGACGAGGAGCTGGTAGCCTTGAGAGAGTCGGTTCTCTCTGAGACTGAACTGGAGGCAGAGCCAGAGGGTTATTATCTCCAGGAGGGGGTGTTGATGAGGAAGTGGAGGCCCCCCGCGGTACCGGCCGATGAGGACTGGGCGGTGATACATCAGATAGTAGTCCCGACAGTATATCGGGACGAAATTCTTGACTTAGCCCATAAGGGACCTTTAGATAGATAGATAGATAGATACTTTATTCATCCCCATGGGGAAATTCAACTTTTTTTCCAATGTCCCATACACTTGTTGTAGCAAAACTAATTACATACAATACTTAACTCAGTAAAATATGATAAAAATATGATATGCATCTAAATCACTATCTCAAAAAGCATTAATAATAGCTTTTAAAAAGTTCTTAAGTCCTGGCGGTAGAATTGTAAAGCCTAATGGCATTGGGGAGTATTGACCTCTTCATCCTGTCTGAGGAGCATTGCATCGATAGTAACCTGTCACTGAAACTGCTTCTCTGTCTCTGGATGGTGCTATGTAGAGGATGTTCTGAGTTATCCATAATTGACCGTAGCCTACTCAGCGCCCTTCGCTCAGCTACCGATGTTAAACCCTCCAGTACTTTGCCCACGACAGAGCCCGCCTTCCTTACCAGCTTATTAAGATGTGAGGCGTCCCTCTTCTTAATGCTTCCTCCCCAACATGCCACCACAAAGAAGAGGGCGCTCTCCACAACTGACCTATAGAACATCTTCAGCATCTCACTACAGACATTGAATGACGCCAACCTTCTTAGGAAGTACAGTCGACTCTGTGCCTTCCTGCACAAGGCATCTGTGTTGGCAGTCCAGTCTAGCTTCTCGTCTAACTGTACTCCCAGATACTTGTAGGTCTTAACCTGCTCCACACATTCTCCATTAATGATCACTGGCTCCATATGAGGCCTAGATCTCCTAAAGGCGGGCATTTGGGAATAAAGAAGACAGTGGAGCGGGTTCAGAGAGAGTTCTATTGGCCAAACCTGAGAAAAGATGTTACTGAGTATTGTAAAAGATGTCATACATGCCAGGTGGTGGGTAAGCCGAATCAAGTTATCCCTAAGGCCCCCCTCCGACCTATCCCCGCATGTGAGGAGCCTTTCTCCCGAGTCATTGTGGATTTTGTGGGATCCTTACCTAAAACTGCGAGTGGGCGGCAGTATATCATGACCCTGATGTGTGCCGCTACACGATATCCCGAGGCCGTGCCTCTGGGTAGTATTAGGACCTCTGCGGTGGTGAAGGCCCTTATTAAATTCTTTACCACCGTGGGGCTGCCCAAGGAGATACAATCAGACCAGGGGAGTACATTCACGTCGAGCACATTTCGGCAGATGATGACCCAGCTAGGAGTGAAGCAGATTATGGCCTCTGCGTACCACCCGGAGTCACAGGGAGCGTTGGAAAGGTTCCACGCTACCCTAAAGACCATGCTTAAAGCTTATTGTCAGGAGAACGTTCGAGACTGGGATGAGGCTTTACCCCTTTTGTTATTTGCCGTACGAGATACAGTCCAGTGCTCCCTGGGGTTCAGTCCGTTCGAGCTGGTTTTCGGTCACAGGCCCAGGGGACCCCTAACCCTACTGAAAGAAAAGTGGTCTAGCCCGACCGTCCAAGTCAGTGTGATCAACTATGTGCTGAAATTCCGGGAAAGGCTGCGTAAAGTATGCGCCTTGGCAAACGAAAACCTTAAAGCCTCTCAGGAAAAAATGGGTCAGTGGTATAACCGGAGAGCGAGAGAACGAGAGTTTCACGTGGGCGACCGGGTCTTGGTCCTATTCCCGGTAGCTACCCACCCCCTTCAGGTGAGGTTTCAAGGACCATATACAGTGCGTAAGAAAATAGACTCGCTGAATTACGTGATTGAAACCCCCGACCGGCGAAAGTCGACCCAGTTAGTTCACGTGAACATGATAAAAGGGTATCATGAACCCACCCCCGCGGTGGTTGGCGCGGCCATGAAAGCCGATGAGGTAGAGGGGGATGGTAAGGAGGGACCAGAACGGTTTGACAAGATAGGTATAGTCCCTACCAGATTAGAGAACTCTGTCGTATTGGCGAGCCTTGCGGATAAAGTTGGCCACTTAAAGCCTGAACAGCGGGAGCAGGTAATACAGCTCGTTAACCGGCATGCAGACTTATGTCCAGATGTTCCCCGAAGGTGTAATGGGACGCAACATGATGTGATAGCTACCTCAACCCAACCTATTAAACAAGCCCCTTATCGGATGAATCCTGAAAAGAGCCAGCTAGTAGAGAAGGAGATTGAACATATGCTAGCTGCTGGGATAATCCGCGAATCCTCTTCCGCGTGGGCTTCTCCTTGCGTGGTTGTCCCAAAGCCGGACGGGACCATAAGATTCTGTACCGATTACCGGAAGGTCAACGCGGTCACCCAGACAGATGCTTACCCTATTCCCCGGGTGGATGATTGCATTGATCAAGTGGGGAAGGCAAGGAACATCACAAAAATTGACTTGTTAAAGGGGTACTGGTGCGTTCCGTTAATGGACAGGGCTCGAGAGATTTCAGCCTTTGTCACCCCGTCCGGGTTGTACGAGTACAATGTTATGCCGTTTGGGATGAAAAATGCCCCAGGGACATTTCAGCGGATGATAGACGCTGTGATAAAGGGGTTAACCCACACCAAGGCTTATCTTGACGATGTGGTAGTTTGGAATGACACCTGGGAGGAGCATCTGGGGGCTGTAGAAAGTTTGTTTACCCGAATGTTGGCAGCCCACCTTACAGTAAACCTCGCCAAGAGTGAGTTTGGTCATGCCACGATCACCTATCTGGGGTATGTGGTGGGAGACGGGCAGTTGGCCCCTGTGCAGGCGAAGGTCCGGGCTATTTCCGAGGTCCCTGTACCCTACAATAAAAGGGCCCTGAGGAGGTTTCTGGGCATGGTGGGATACTATCGGAAATTCTGTAAAAATTTCGCGGACATTGCGCTCCCCCTTACAAAATTACTGCGGAAGGAGGAAAAATTTGAGTGGAATCATTCATGTCAGAATGCCTTTGAAAAGTTAAAAGCCATATTGTGCCATGACCTGTGTTAAAAGCACCCGATCTGTTAACCCCCTTCTCCTTGGCCACGGACGCCAGCGATGAGGTGGCAGGAGCAGTCCTATTGCAGCAAGCGGGGGATGGAGTGGAGCACCCGGTAGCATATTTCTCTCGGAAGTTCAATAGACACCAGAGGAATTACTCTACCGTGGAAAAGGAATTGTTAGCGCTTGTGTTGGCGATACAACATTTCGAAGTGTACATTTGTCCGGCGCAAAGACCCCTAGTGGTCTATACCGATCACAACCCGCTGGTATTCTTGGACAATATGAAAAATAAAAACAGAAGGTTATTAAGCTGGAGTCTGATGCTGCAGGAATTCGATATTAAGATCCAGCACATAAAGGGGAGTGATAATGTACTAGCGGATTGTTTATCCAGGTGTTGAATTAAATGTAAGATGTATGGCTCTGTAGTTCAAACGAAAAGCTTGCGTGTTGTATTAGAAAAAAAAACCCTATAAGACTCATTGAGCTGAAGTTTGATGCTACCCGACTTTAGTACGGTACGTGATGTTAAGATATTGAAAAAAAAGGGCACTGTACTTGTTACCTGTTTCGATCCTGACTTGAATGTATAACAGTAGTACTCTGTGAAGAGAAAAGCTTGTGTAGTATGTAGATTAAAAAAAAAATCCTGTACCAACCTGTTTTTAACCGCTGGTAAAAAACCTGCTATGGGGGGAGGTGTTATGCCCTTGGCCCCCTCCTTTGTGAGAATCGCAAGAGCCCTAGTCGAGGGGGGGTCAACTGACCCAAGAGAGAAAGAGACGTGCTGAATAGACACAGGAAAATGGGAGAGAGAGAGAGAGAGAGACGTGCGGAAGACCACGTTCTCCCAAGAAGCAGAATAAAGGCGACAATGACTATTGTCTCATGGAGACCACGTGAAAAGCCCTCGGGCAAAGTGGGCTGGTTGAGAGAGAGATCGCATTACCTGCAACCTGATTGACACCTGCGATCCCGTGAAGAAGTATAAAGGAGGGTCTGAGGGGGGGAAACCCTCAGACGCACCAAGGAAGCACGATACCGATTCCCGTGGGAGCGGGAAGCCATTTTGAAGGAAGCCACGTGCATTAGATTCCAAATTGTGAATCTGTGGCTAGAACCAACGAAAGACTACTTTTAACTAACAACGGGGAAGCCTGCTCCCCTGATTCGAAGGATTTGCTCTGCAAAGACAACGGGCAAGTGTTTATCCTTTCTAAACCATCTCTCTCTCTCTACAACATGAAAACCCCAGCGGTTCCCAAAAGGGAAAAGCCTGCAAACTTCTGAGTGACTCTTTATATTTCAATTGGACTCTGTATTACCCCTAGACAACTATAGAGCTTATTTCTGATTGATTATTGTTTTAGATTGAGTTTTGACGATGTATATGATCTGAATGTTTTGTATTAACCATACGCTTGTGCCCTTTTTTGAATAAAACGTTTGAAAATAGTAGCATCCGACTCAGCTGATCCCGCTATCTTTGCTGGTAAGTTACCTGGTTACGGGGTTACGTAACAAGTGGGGTTCTCGTCCCGGATTTGAAACCAAACGGGAGGGTCAGTGAATCGGGCTGTAAGTCCAAACTTAAATCTGGTTACGCAGGTAGCCAGACGGGAAACCAGCAAAGATGGATGTGGATGAATTTATGATAAACCCAATGGTAGAGGCGCTAGGGAAGGCTACAAAATCAGACTTGGTAAATTTGGCGCAGGCGTTAGACCTCACAGCGGTGAAGCCAGCAATGAAAAAGCAGGAAGTGCGAAGGGTCATACAACAGCATTACGTTGGGAAGGAGGTGTTTGCAGCTGAGGATTTGGAAAATATTCCCGAAAAGAGATTAGCGAGTGGGACAGATCAGGCAGAGTTGGAGAAAGCAAGGTTGGACCATGATCTTAAAGTAAAGCAGCTAGAAGTAGAAGCAGCTGAAAAGGCTGCGGAAAGAGCTGCGAGGGAAAAGGAAAAGGCTGCGGAAAGGGAGCATGTGTTCAACCTAAAGGAATTAGAGATGAAATGGGGTCGTGAGCTCCAGCTAAAGCAGCTAGAAGCAGAAGAGAAAGAGAAACAAAGGAGCCATGAATTGGAGCTGGACAGGCGAAGGCAAGAGCAAAGAGAGAGAGGGGGAGAGAGAGGGGAGGGGGACGATTTAGCCAGAGGTAGGATTTCGGCAGCCATGATGCCGACCCGCCGACCGGCGAGTACGGTCTCCCCGTCCCTAGAGTCCCAAAGCTATCGCGCATGCGCGGTCACTCGCAGCCTGTCGAGAAAAGCAGCTGAGAACCAGAGCAGTTTAAATCGGGCCAGTAGTGAATTGGCCAAGACGTTTTTACCAACCCTATACCACGAGGGTTCAGAGGGTGGTAAAACAGAAAGGAGTAAAGTGAAAGGGGGTAAGGAGATAGCCCCCCCCCCCTTAGTGAAGAGAAAGGTCCTAGAGGTAGGAAATAAAGGCGAGAAATGGATAAAGCTGTTAAAACGTCCAGAGTTGGACGTGGTTGATCTGTCTGGTTTGGCAGAATTGTTTGGAGAAGTTGAGAGTTCTAAAGGTGTTCTCGATGGTCCCGAGAGTGAAATGAGGGCAGTCTTAGAGAGGAAGGGTATTCTTGCTGTGGAGAAGTCAGCTGAAATGGCCGAGGAGGTTGTTTCAGCTCGCAGGGTTGCGCCTTCCCCAATGGGGGGCTGCCTAGAGAGTAGCTGGAAGGATCGGGGGACGTTAGAATTTGAAAAAGGTACGGGTGTTGAAAGCCTGGAAGAGGCCAATGTCCCGTTTGAGTGTGTCCAAGATGGGGATGCACGTGGTGCTGAACCTAGTCACGGAGCACAGGAAAAAGTCTGAGGTATTTGACTCAGCTGGACGAGACGGCCGTCCTTTTGGAGCAGATAGACTTGGTTCGGAAAAAAAAGGGTTAACCTTGGGAAGTAAGAGTTCCCAGGTGTTTGTGCTCGAAAGTGGGTTACAAGTTGGTGAGGCGAATATTATTATTGAAGGAAAAGGGAAATGTGTAGTTCTCAAATTGAATGAAGAAAATTTAAAGGCGGGACTGATATCAGAAGCAGCAACCAGGCTACAGAGACAATGGCTTGGTACCACAAAGCCTGTGAATCAATTACAGGTTGAGTTGGAAGGTAAAGGGGCCCCACACGCTATTGTTATTCAAGGGTGTGGTGTGAACAGGCAGCAGTTGACATGCTGTCTGAACAAAGCGGGATCGCTTGCAGATCTTAAATTGGAAACTAATAGCATGACGGGTCCTGAAGAGAAAAATAACAAATTGCATAAAATTAAAGAATTGGGTGGAAATTCGGAAGATGGTCTAACTTTGGAACACATTGTTGATAAAATAACTCCTATGAAAGGAGCGGGCGAAAGCCTATTTTGCCAGGGTGCCCAAAATCACCACGAGGGAATTAACCGGAAAAGAGGCAAGGGTTAATGGGGACACAATTTTTAAATAGCAGAAGCCGGTTTTAAGGGATTTTGACAAAGTATGTGAATAATAAAGACAACACCCATGGAAGCTTGACTGTTAAGTTTGAAAGTAACATAAAAATTAGTATTTTGCATGAACGTTTGTAGTACACACATAAACTAAGATCACACCTCGTTAGCTATGTTGCTGAAGAAAGCAAATAAATAAGGTGGTTATTGAGCTGAAGTTTGATGCTACCAGGCATTAGTATGGCACGTGAGGTTAAGGTATTAAAGAAAAGGGGCACTGTACTTGTTACCTGTTTAGATAATGACTTGAATGTATAACGGTAGTACTCTGTGAAGAGAAAAGCTTGTGTAGTATGTAGATTCAAAAAAAAAGTCCTGTACCAACCTGTTTTTAACCGCTGGTAAAAAACCTGCTATGGGGGGAGGTGTTATGCCCTCGCCCCCTCCTTTGTGAGATGTTGAATCTGTGGCTAGAACCAACGGAAGACTGCTTTTAACTACCAACGGGGAAGCCTGCCTCCCTGATTCCAAGGATTTGCTCTGCAAAGACAACGGGCAAGTGTTTATCCTTTCTAAACCATCTCTCTCTCTCTCTACAACGTGAAAACCCCAGCGGTTCCCAAAAGGGAGAAGCCTGCAAACTTCTGAGTGACTCTTTATATTTCAATTGGACTCAGTATTACCCGTAGACAACTATAGAGCTTATTTCTGATAGATTATTGTTACACCGGTGTTTTAGATTGAGTTTTGACGATGTATATGATCTGAATGTTTTGTATTAACCATACGCTTGTGCCCCTTTTTGAATAAAACGTTTGAAAATAGTAGCATCCGACTCAGCTGATCCCGCTATCTTTGCTGGTAAATTACCTGGTTACAAGGTTACGTAACACTGGCTAAATTTAAACTTTCAGAGGATCTGGTTATATTTAATCTCACTGAAGATCTGGTTGTATGTAATCACACTGATGATCTGGCTAAATTTAAACTTTCAGAGGATCTGGATGAATTTAAACTCACTGATGATCTGGTTGAATTTATTCACACTGAGGATCTGGTTGTATTTAATCACACTGAGGATCTGGCTAAATTTAATCTTTCAGAGGATCTGGTTGAATTTATTCTCACTGTGGATCTGGTTGTATTTAAGCACAACGAGCATCTGGTTGTATTTAATCACACTGAAGATCTGCCTAAATTCAAACTTCCAGAAGTTCTGGTTGAATTTAATCACACTGAGGATCTGGCTTGAAGTTAATCACACTGAGGATTTGGTTGAATTTAAACTTTGAGAAGATCTCGCTGTATATAATTAACTGAGGATCTGGCTAAATTTAAACTTTCAGAGGATCTGGTTATATTTAATCTCACTGAGGAGCTGGTTGTATTTAATCACACTGAGAGTCTGGCTAAATTTAAACTTTTAGAGGATCTGGTTGAATTTATTCACACTGAGGATCTGGTTGTATTTAATCACACTGAGGGTCTGGCTAAATTTAAACGTCCAGAGGATATGCTTGAATTTATTATCACTGAGGATCTGGTTGTATTTAATCACACTGAGGATCTGGCTAAATTTAAACTTTCAGAGGCTCTGGCTAAATTTAAACTTTCAGAGGATCTGGCTAATATTTAAACTTTAAGAGGATCTGGATGAATTTAAACTCACTGAGGATCTGGTTGAATTTATTCACACTAAGGATCTGGTTGTTTTTAATCACACTGAGCATCTGGCTGAATTTAATATAACTGAGGATCTGGCTAAATTTAATCTCACTGAGGATCTGGCTGAATACAATCACACTGAGGATCTGGCTGAATATAATCTCACTGAGGATCTGGCTGAATTTAATCACATGGAGGATCTGGTTGTATTTAAACTCTCAGAGGATCTGGTTGTATTTAATCTCACTGAGGATCTGGCTAAATTTAAACTTTCACAGGATCCGGTTATATTTAATCTCACTGAAGTTCTGGCTGTATTTAATCACACTGAGGATCTGGCCTAATTTAAACTTTCGGAGGTTCTTATTGAATGTAATCGCACTGAGGATCTGGTTGTATTTAATCACACTGAGGGTCTGGCTAAATTTAAACTTTCAGAGGATCTGGATGAATTTAATCTCACTGAGGATCTGGCTGAATATAATCTCACTGAGGATCTGGCTGAATTTAATCACATGGAGGATCTGGTTGTATTTAAACTCTCAGAGGATCTGGTTGTATTTAATCACACTGAGGATCTGGATAAACTTAAACTTTCAGAGGATCTTGTTGAATTTATTCTCAGTGTGGATCTGGTTGTATTTCAGCACAATGAGCATCTGGTTGTATTTAATCACACTGAAGATCTGCCTAAATTTAAACTTCCAGAAGATCTGGTTAAATTTAATCACACTGAGCATCTGGCTGAAGTTAATCACACTGAGTATCTGGTTGAAATTAAACTTTCAGAAGATCTCGTTGTATTTAATCTAACTGAGGATCTGGCTAAAGTTAAACATTCAGAGGATCTGGTTATATTTAATCTCACTGAGGATCTGGCTGAATATAATCTCACTGAGGATCTGGCTGAATTTAATCACATGGAGGATCTGGTTGTATTTAATCTCACTTAGGATCTGGTTGTATTTAATCACACTGAGGGTCTGGCTAAATATAAACTTTCAGAGGATCTGGTTATATTTAATCTCACTGAGGGTCTGGCTAAATATAAACTTTCAGAGGATCTGGTTATATTTAATCTCACTGAAGATCTGGTTGTATTTAATCACACTGAGGATTTGCTTGTATTTAACCACACTGAGGGTCTGGCTAAATTGAAACGTCCAGAAGATCTGGTTGAATTTATTCTCACTGAGGATCTGGTTGTATTTAATCACACTGAGGATCTGGCTAAATTTAAACTTTCAGAGGATCTGGATGAATTTAAACTCACTGAGGATCTGGTTGTATTTAATCGCACTGGGGGTCTGGCTAAATTTAAACGTCCAGAGGATCTGGTTGAATTTATTCTCACTGAGGATCTGGCTGCATTTAATCTCACTGAGAATCTGGCTTAATTTAATCTCACTGAGGATCTGGCTGAATATAATCTCACTGAAGATCTGGTTGTATTTAATCACACTGAGGATCTGGATAAATTTAAACTTTCAGAGGATCTTGTTGAAATTATTCTCACAGTGGATCTGGTTGTATTTCAGCACAATGAGCATCTGGTTGTATTTAATCACACTGAAGATCTGCCAAAATTTAAACTTCCAGAAGATCTGGTTAAATTTAATCACACTGAGGGTCTGGCTGAATTTAATCTCACTGAGGATCTGGCTGACGTAAATGACACTGAGGATCTGGTTGAATTTAAACTTTCTGAAGATCTGGTTCTATTTCCTCTCACTGCGGATCTGTCTAAATTTAAACTTTCAGAGGATCTGGTTATATTTTATCTCACTGAAGATCTGGTTGTGTTTAATCACACTGAGAGTCTGGCTAAATTTAAACTTTTGGAGGATCTGGTTGAATTTATTCTCACTGTGGATCTGGTTGTATTTATTCACACTGAGGATCTGGCTGAATATAATCGCACTGAGGATCTGGTTGAATTTAAACTTTCAGAAGATCTCGTTGTATTTAATCTAACTGAGGATCTGGCTAAAGTTAAACATTCAGAGGATCTGGTTATATTTAATCTCATGGAGGATCTGGTTATATTTAATCTCACTGAAGATCTGGTTGTGTTTAATCATGCTGAGAGTCTGGCTAAACTTAAACTTTCAGAGGTTCTTGTTGAATTTAATCACACTGAGGATCTGGTTGTATTTAATCACACTGAGGATCTGGTTGTATTTAATCACACTGAGGGTCTGGCTAAAATTAAACGTCCAGATGATCTGGATGAATTTATTCTCACTGAGGATCTGGTTGAATTTATTCACACTGAGGATCTGGCTAAATTTAAACTTTCAGAGGATCTGGCTGAATTTATTCTCACTGAGGATCTTGTTGTATTTAATCACACTGAGGATCTGGCTAAATTTAAACGTCCAGAGGATATGGTTGAATTTATTCTCATTGAGGATCTGGTTGCATTTAATCACACTGAAGATCTGCCTAAATTCAAACTTCCAGAAGTTCTGGTTGAATTTAATCTCACTGAGGATCTGGCTTGAAGTTAATCACACTGAGGATTTGGTTGAATTTAAACTTTGAGAAGATCTCGCTGTATATAATCTAACTGAGGATCTGGCTAAATTTAAACTTTCAGAGGATCTGGTTATATTTAATGTCACTGAGGATCTGGTTGTATTTAATCACACTGAGAGTCTGGCTAAATTTAAACTTTTAGAGGATCTGGCTAAATTTAAACTTTAAGAAGATCTGGATGAATTTAAACTCACTGAGGATCTGGTTGTATTTAATCACACTGGGGGTCTGGCTAAATTTAAACGTCCAGAGGATCTGGTTGAATTTATTCTCACTGAGGATCTGGCTGCATTTAATCTCACTGAGAATCTGGCTTAATTTAATCTCACTGAGGATCTGGCTGAATATAATCTCACTGAGGATCTGGCTGAATTTAATCACATGGAGGATCTGGTTGTATTTAAACTCTCAGAGGATCTGGTTGTAGTTAATCACACTGAGGATCTGGATAAATTTAAACTTTCAGAGGATCTTGTTGAAATTATTCTCACTGTGGATCTGGTTGTATTTCAGCACAATGAGCATCTGGTTGTATTTAATCACACTGAAGATCTGCCAAAATTTAAACTTCCAGAAGATCTGGTTAAATTTAATCACACTGAGGGTCTGGCTGAATTTAATCTCACTGAGGATCTGGCTGAAGTAAATGACACTGAGGATCTGGTTGAATTTAAACTTTCCGAAGATCTGGTTCTATTTCCTCTCACTGCGGATCTGGCTAAATTTAAACTTTCAGAGGATCTGGTTATACTTAATCTCACTGAAGATCTGGTTGTGTTTAATCACACTGAGAGTCTGGCTAAATTTAAACTTTTGGAGGATCTGGTTGAATTTATTCTCACTGTGGATCTGGTTGTATTTATTCACACTGAGGATCTGGCTGAATATAATCGCACTGAGGATCTGGTTGAATTTAAACTTTCAGAAGATCTCGTTGTATTTAATCTAACTGAGGGTCTGGCTAAAGTTAAACTTCCAGAGGATCTGATTATATTTAATCTCATGGAGGATATAGTTGTATTTAATCACACTGAAGATCTGGTTGTGTTTAATCATGCTGAGAGTCTGGCTAAACTTAAACTTTCAGAGGTTCTTGTTGAATTTAATCACACTGAGGATCTGGTTGTATTTAATCACACTGAGGATCTGGTTGTATTTAATCACACTGAGGGTCTGGCTAAAATTAAACGTCCAGAGGATCTGGATGAATTTATTCTCACTGAGGATCTGGTTGAATTTATTCACACTGAGGATCTGGCTAAATTTAAACTTTCAGAGGATCTGGCTGAATTTATTCTCATTGAGGATCTGGTTGCATTTAATCACACTGAAGATCTGCCTAAATTCAAACTTCCAGAAGTTCTGGTTGAATTTAATCTCACTGAGGATCTGGCTTGAAGTTAATCACACTGAGGATTTGGTTGAATTTAAACTTTGAGAAGATCTCGCTGTATATAATCTAACTGAGGATCTGGCTAAGTTTAAACTTTCAGAGGATCTGGTTATATTTAATGTCACTGAGGATCTGGTTGTATTTAATCACACTGAGAGTCTGGCTAAATTTAAACTTTTAGAGGATCTGGGTGAATTTATTCTCACTGAGGATCTGGTTGTATTTAATCACACTGAGGGTCTGGCTAAATTTAAATGTCCAGAGGATATGGTTGAATTTATTATCACTGAGGATCTAGTTGTATTTAATCACACTGAGGATCTGGCTAAATTTAAACTTTCAGAGGATCTGGCTAAATTTAAACTTTAAGAGGATCTGGATGAATTTAAACTCACTGAGGATCTGGTTGAATTTATTCACACTAAGGATCTGGTTGTTTTTAATCACACTGAGCATCTAGCTGAATTTAATATCACTGAGGATCTGGCTGAATTTAATCTCACTGAGGATCTGGCTGAATACAATCGCACTGAGGATCTGGCTGAATATAATCTCACTGAGGATCTGGCTGAATTTAATCACATGGAGGATCTGGTTGTATTTAATCTCACTGAGGATCTGGCTATATTTAAACTTTCAGTGGATCCGGTTATATTTAATCTCACTGAAGATCTGGTTGTATTTAATCACACTGAGGATCTGGCCTAATTTAAACTTTCAGAGGTTCTTGTTGAATGTAATCGCACTGAGGATCTGGTTGTATTTAATCACACTGAGGGTCTGGCTAAAATTAAACGTTCAGAGGATTTGGTTGAATTTATTCTCACTGAGGATCTGGTTGTATTTAATCACATGGAGGATCTGGTTGTATTTAAACTCTCAGAGGATCTGGTTGTAGTTAATCACACTGAGGATCTGGATAAATTTAAACTTTCAGACGATCTTGTTGAAATTATTCTCACTGTTGATCTGGTTGTATTTCAGCATAATGAGCATCTGGTTGTATTTAATCACACTGAAGATCTGCCAAAATAGAAACTTCCAGAAGATCTGGTTAAATTTAATCACACTGAGGGTCTGGCTGAATTTAATCTCACTGAGGATCTGGCTGAAGTAAATGACACTGAGGATCTGGTTGAATTTAAACTTTCAGAAGATCTCGTTGTATTTAATCTAACTGAGGATCTGGCTAAAGTTAAACATTCAGAGGATCTGGTTATATTTAATCTCACTTAGGATCTGGTTGTATTTAATCACACTGAGAGTCTGGCTAAATATAAACTTTCAGAGGATCTGGTTATATTTAATCTCACTGAGGGTCTGGCTAAATATAAACTTTCAGAGGATCTGGTTATATTTAATCTCACTGAAGATCTGGTTGTATTTAATCACACTGAGGATTTGCTTGTATTTAACCACACTGAGGGTCTGGCTAAATTGAAACGTCCAGAAGATCTGGTTGAATTTATTCTCACTGAGGATCTGGTTGTATTTAATCACACTGAGGATCTGGCTAAATTTAAACATTCAGAGGATCTGGATGAATTTAAACTCACTGAGGATCTGGTTGTATTTAATCACACTGGGGGTCTGGCTAAATTGAAACGTCCAGAGGATCTGGTTGAATTTATTCTCACTGAGGATCTGGTTGTATTTAATCACACTGAGGATCTGGCTAAATTTAAACTTTCAGAGGATCTGGCTGCATTTAATCTCACTGAGAATCTGGCTGAATTTAATCACATGGAGGATCTGGTTGTATTTAAACTCTCAGCGGATCTGGCTGTAGTTAATCACACTGAGGATCTGGATAAATTTAAACTTTCAGAGGATCTTGTTGAAATTATGCTCACTGTGGATCTGGTTGTATTTCAGCACAATGAGCATCTGGTTGTATTTAATCACACTGAAGATCTGCCAAAATTTAAACTTCCAGAAGATCTGGTTAAATTTAATCACACTGAGGGTCTGGCTGAATTTAATCTCACTGAGGATCTGGCTGAAGTAAATGACACTGAGGATCTGGTTGAATTTAAACTTTCCGAAGATCTCGTTCTATTTCCTCTCACTGCGGATCTGGCTAAATTTAAACTTTCAGAGGATCTGGTTATATTTAATCTCACTGAGGATCTGGTTGTATTTAATCACACTGTGGATCTGGATGTATTTATTCACACTGAGGATCTGGCTGAATATAATCTAACTGAGGATCTGGCTAAAGTTAAACTTTCAGAGGATCTGGTTATATTTAATCTCATGGAGGATCTGGTTGTATTTAATCACACAGAAGATCTGGTTGTGTTTAATCATGCTGAGAGTCTGGCTAAACTTAAACTTTCAGAGGTTCTTGTTGAATTTAATCACATTGAGGATCTGGTTGTATTTAATCACACTGAGGATCTGGTTGTATTTATTCACACTGAGGGTCTGGCTAAAATTAAACGTCCAGTGGATCTGGATGAATTTATTCTCACTGAGGATCTGGATGTATTTAATCACACTGAGGATCTGGTAAATTTAAACTTTCAAAGTATCTGGATGAATTTAAACTCACTGAGGATCTGGTTGAATTCATTCACACTGAGGATCTGGCTAAATTTAAACTTTCAGAGGATCTGGCTGAATTTATTCTCACCGAGGATATGGTTGTATTTAATCACACTGAGGGTCTGACTAAATTTAAACGTTCAGAGGATAGGGTTGAATTTATTCTCATTGAGCATCTGGTTGCATTTAATCACACTGAAGATCTGCCTAAATTCAAACTTACAGAAGTTTAGGTTGAATTTAAGCTCACTGAGGATCTGGCAGAAGTTAATCACACTGAGGATTTGGTTGAATTTAAACTTTGAGAAGATCTCGCTGTATATAATCTAACTGAGGATCTGGCTAAATTTAAACTTTCAGAGGATCTGGTTATATTTAATGTCTCTGAGGATCTGGTTGTATTTAATCACACTGAGAGTCTGGCTAAATTTAAACTTTTAGAGGATCTGGTTGAATTTATTCTCACTGAGGATCTGGTTGTATTTAATCACACTGTGGATCTGGTTGTATTTAAACTTTCAGAAGATCTCATTGTATTTAATCTAACTGAGGATCTGGCTAAAGTTAAACTTTCAGAGGATCTGGTTATATTTAATCTCATGGAGGATCTGGTTGTATTTAATCACACAGAAGATCTGGTTGTGTTTAATCATGCTGAGAGTCTGGCTAAACTTAAATGTCCAGAGGATATGGTTGAATTTATTATCACTGAGGATCTGGTTCTATTTAATCACACTGAGGATCTGGCTAAATTTAAATTTTCAGAGGATCTGGCTAAATTTAAACTTTAAGAGGATCTGGATGAATTTAAACTCACTGAGGATCTGGTTGAATTTATGCACACTAAGGATCTGGTTGTTTTTAATCACACTGAGCATCTGGCTGAATTTAATTTCACTGAGGATCTGGCTGAATTTAATCTCACTGAGGATATGGCTGAATTTAAACTTTCAGTGGATCCGGTTATATTTAATCTCACTGAAGATCTGGTTGTATTTAATCACACTGAGGATCTGGCCTAATTTAAACTTTCAGAGGTTCTTGTTGAATGTAATCGCACTGAGGATCTGGTTGTATTTAATCACACTGAGGGTCTGGCTAAAATTAAACGTTCAGAGGATTTGGTTGAATTTATTCTCACTGAGGATCTGGTTGTATTTAATCACATGGAGGATCTGGTTGTATTTAAACTCTCAGAGGATCTGGTTGTAGTTAATCACACTGAGGATCTGGATAAATTTAAACTTTCAGACGATCTTGTTGAAATTATTCTCACTGTTGATCTGGTTGTATTTCAGCACAATGAGCATCTGGTTGTATTTAATCACACTGAAGATCTGCCTAAATTTAAACTTCCAGAAGATCTGGTTAAATTTAATCACACTGAGGATCTGGTTGAATTTAAACTTTCAGAAGATCTTGTTGTATTTAATCTAACTGAGGATTTGGCTATTTTTAAACATTCAGAGGATCTGGTTATATTTAATCTCACTTAGGATCTGGTTGTATTTAATCACACTGAGGGTCTGGCTAAATATAAATTTTCAGAGTATCTGGTTATATTTAATCTCACTGAGGGTCTGGCTAAATATAAACTTTCAGAGGATCTGGTTGAATTTATTCACACTGAGGATTTGCTTGTATTTAACCACACTGAGGGTCTGGCTAAATTGAAACGTCCAGAAGATCTGGTTGAATTTATTCTCACTGAGGATCTGGTTGTATTTAATCACACTGAGGATCTGGCTAAATTTAAACTTTCAGAGGATCTGGATGAATTTAAACTCACTGAGGATCTGGTTGTATTTAATCACACTGGGGGTCTGGCTAAATTAAATCTCACTGAGGATCTGGCTGAATATAATCTCACTGAGTATCTGGCCGAATTTAATCACATGGAGGATCTGGTTGTATTTAAACTCTCAGAGGATCTGGTTGTAGTTAATCACACTGAGGATCTGGATAAATTTAAACTTTCAGAGGATCTTGTTGAAATTATTCTCACTGTGGATCTGGTTGTATTTCAGCACAATGAGCATCTGGTTGTATTTAATCACACTGAAGATCTGCCAAAATTTAAACTTCCAGAAGATCTGGTTAAATTTAATCACACTGAGGGTCTGGCTGAATTTAATCTCACTGAGGATCTGGCTGAAGTAAATGACACTGAGGATCTGGTTGAATTTAAACTTTCCGAAGATCTGGTTCTATTTCCTCTCACTGCGGATCTGGCTAAATTTAAACTTTCAGAGGATCTGGTTATATTTAATGTCGCTGAGGATCTGGTTGTATTTAATCACACTGAGAGTCTGTCTAAATTTAAACTTTTAGAGGATCTGGGTGAATTTATTCTCACTGAGGATCTGGTTGTATTTAATCACACTGTGGGTCTGGCTAAATTTAAATGTCCAGAGGATATGGTTGAACTTATTATCACTGAGGATCTGGTTGTATTTAATCACACTGAGGATCTGGCTAAATTTAAACTTTCAGAGGATCTGGCTAAATTTAAACTTTAAGAGGATCTGGATGAATTTAAACTCACTGACGATCTGGTTGAATTTATTCACACTAAGGATCTGGTTGTTTTTAATCACACTGAGCATCTGGTTGTATTTAATCACACTGAGGGTCTGGCTAAATTTAAATGTCCAGAGGATATGGTTGAATTTATTATCACTGAGGATCTGGTTGTATTTAATCACACTGAGGATCTGGCTAAATTTAAACTTTCAGAGGATCTGGTTATATTTAATATCACTTAGGATCTGGTTGTATTTAACCACACTGAGGGTCTGGCTAAATTTAAACGTCCAGAAGATCTGGTTATATTTAATCTCACTGAGGGTCTGGCTAAATTTAAACGTCCAGAGGATCTGGTTGAATTTATTCTCACTGAGGATCTGGCTGAATATAATCTCACTGAGGATCTGGCTGAATTTAATCACATGGAGGATCTGGTTGTATTTAAACTCTCAGAGGATCTGGTTGTTTTTAATCACACTGAGGATCTGGCTAAATTTAAACTTTCAGAGGATCTGGCTGAATTTATTCTCACTGAGGATCTTGTTGTATTTAATCACACTGAGGGTCTGGCTAAATTTAAATGTCCAGAGGATATGGTTGAATTTATTATCACTGAGGATCTGGTTGTATTTAATCACACTGAGGATCTGGCTAAATTTAAACTTTCAGAGGATCTGGCTAAATTTAAACTTTAAGAGGATCTGGATGAATTTAAACTCACTGAGGATCTGGTTGAATTTATTCACACTAAGGATCTGGTTGTTTTGAATCACACTGAGCATCTGGCTGAATTTAATATCACTGAGGATCTGGTTGTATTTAATCACACTGAGGATCTGGCTAAATTTAAACTTTCAGAGAATCTGGATGAATTTAATCTCACTGAGGATCTGGTTGAATTTAAACTTTGAGAAGATCTCGCTGTATATAATCTAACTGAGGATCTGGCTAAATTTAAACTTTTAGAGGATCTGGGTGAATTTATTCTCACTGAGGATCTGGTTGTATTTAATCACACTGAGGATCTGGCTAAATTTAAACTTTCAGAGGATCTGGCTGCATTTAATCTCACTGAGGATCTGGCTGAATATAATCACATGGAGGATCTGGTTGTATTTAAACTCTCAGAGGATCTGGTTGTAGTTAATCACACTGAGGATCTGGATAAATTTAAACTTTCAGAGGATCTTGTTGAATTTATTCTCACTGTGGATCTGGTTGTATTTCAGCACAATGAGCATCTGGTTGTATTTAATCACACTGAAGATCTGCCAAAATTTAAACTTCCAGAAGATCTGGTTAAATTTAATCACACTGAGGGTCTGGCTGAATTTAATCTCACTGAGGATCTGGTTGAATTTAAACTTTCCGAAGATCTGGTTCTATTTCCTCTCACTGCGGATCTGGCTAAATTTAAACTTTCAGAGGATCTGGTTATATTTAATCTCACTGAAGATCTGGTTGTGTTTAATCACACTGAGAGTCTGGCTAAATTTAAACTTTTAGAGGATCTGGTTGAATTTATTCTCATTGAGGATCTGGTTGTATTTAATCACACTGAGGATCTGGTTGTATTTATTCACACTGAGGATCTGGGTGAATATAATCGCACTGAGGATCTGGTTGAATTTAAACTTTCAGAAGATCTCGTTGTATTTAATCTAACTGAGGATCTGGCTAAAGTTAAACTTTCAGAGGATCTGGTTATATTTAATCTCATTCAGGATCTCGTTGTATTTAATCACACTGAAGATCTGGTCGTGTTTAATCATGCTGAGAGTCTGGCTAAACTTAAACTTTCAGAGGTTCTTGTTGAATTTAATCACACTGAGGATCTGGTTGTATTTAATCACACTGAGGATCTGGTTGTATTTAATAACACTGAGGGTCTGGCTAAAATTAAACTTTCAAAGTATCTGGATGAATTTATTCTCACTGAGGATCTGGTTGAATTTATTCACACTGAGGATCTGGCTAAATTTAAACTTTCAGAGGATCTGGCTGAATTTATTCTCACTGAGGATATGGTTGTATTTAATCACACTGAGGGTCTGGCTAAATTTAAACGTCCAGAGGATATGGTTGAATTTATTCTCACTGTGGATCTGGTTGTATTTCAGCACAATGAGCATCTGGTTGTATTTAATCACACTGAAGATCTGCCTAAATTTAAACTTCCAGAAGATCTGGTTAAATTTAATCACACTGAGGATCTGGTTGAATTTAAACTTTCAGAAGATCTTGTTGTATTTAATCTAACTGAGGATCTGGCTATTTTTAAACATTCAGAGGATCTGGTTATATTTAATCTCACTTAGGATCTGGTTGTATTTAATCACACTGAGGGTCTGGCTAAATATAAACTTTCAGAGGATCTGGTTATATTTAATCTCACTGAGGGTCTGGCTAAATATAAACTTTCAGAAGATCTGGTTGAATTTATTCTCACTGAGGATCTGGTTGTATTTCAGCACAATGAGCATCTGGTTGTATTTAATCACACTGAAGATCTGCCAAAATTTAAACTTCCAGAAGATCTGGTTAAATTTAATCACACTGAGGGTCTGGCTGAATTTAATCTCACTGAGGATCTGGCTGAAGTAAATGACACTGAGGATCTGGTTGAATTTAAACTTTCCGAAGATCTGGTTCTATTTCCTCTCACTGCGGATCTGGCTAAATTTAAACTTTCAGAGGATCTGGTTATATTTAATGTCGCTGAGGATCTGGTTGTATTTAATCACACTGAGTGTCTGTCTAAATTTAAACTTTTAGAGGATCTGGGTGAATTTATTCTCACTGAGGATCTGGTTGTATTTAATCACACTGTGGGTCTGGCTAAATTTAAATGTCCAGAGGATATGGTTGAATTTATTATCACTGAGGATCTGGTTGTATTTAATCACACTGAGGATCTGGCTAAATTTAAACTTTCAGAGGATCTGGCTAAATTTAAACTTTAAGAGGATCTGGATGAATTTAAACTCACTGACGATCTGGTTGAATTTATTCACACTAAGGATCTGGTTGTTTTTAATCACACTGAGCATCTGGTTGTATTTAATCACACTGAGGGTCTGGCTAAATTTAAATGTCCAGAGGATATGGTTGAATTTATTATCACTGAGGATCTGGTTGTATTTAATCACACTGAGGATCTGGCTAAATTTAAACTTTCAGAGGATCTGGTTATATTTAATATCACTTAGGATCTGGTTGTATTTAACCACACTGAGGGTCTGGCTAAATTTAAACGTCCAGAAGATCTGGTTATATTTAATCTCACTGAGGGTCTGGCTAAATTTAAACGTCCAGAGGATATGGTTGAATTTATTATCACTGAGGATCTGGTTGTATTTAATCACACTGAGGATCTGGCTAAATTTAAACTTTCAGAGGATCTGGCTAAATTTAAACTTTAAGAGGATCTGGATGAATTTAAACTCACTGAGGATCTGGTTGAATTTATTCACACTAAGGATCTGGTTGTTTTGAATCACACTGAGCATCTGGCTGAATTTAATATCACTGAGGATCTGGTTGTATTTAATCACACTGAGGATCTGGCTAAATTTAAACTTTCAGAGAATCTGGATGAATTTAATCTCACTGAGGATCTGGTTGAATTTAAACTTTGAGAAGATCTCGCTGTATATAATCTAACTGAGGATCTGGCTAAATTTAAACTTTTAGAGGATCTGGGTGAATTTATTCTCACTGAGGATCTGGTTGTATTTAATCACACTGAGGGTCTGGCTAAATTTAAATGTCCAGAGGATATGGTTGAATTTATTATCACTGAGGATCTGGTTGTATTTAATCACACTGAGGATCTGGCTAAATTTAAACTTTCAGAGGATCTGGATGAATTTAAACTCACTGAGGATCTGGTTGAATTTATTCACACTAAGGATCTGGTTGTTTTGAATCACACTGAGCATCTGGCTGAATTTAATATCACTGAGGATCTGGCTGAATTTAATCTCACTGAGGATCTGGCTGAATACAATCGCACTGAGGATCTGGCTGAATATAATCTCACTGAGGATCTGGCTGAACTTAATCACATGGAGGATCTGGTTGTATTTAATCACACTGAAGATCTGCCTAAATTTAAACTTCCAGAAGATCTGGTTAAATTTAATCACACTGAGCATCTGGCTGAAGTTAATCACACTGAGGATCTGGTTGAATTTAAACTTTCAGAAGATCTCGTTGTATTTAATCTAACTGAAGATCTGGCTAAAGTTAAACATTCAGAGGATCTGGTTATATTTAATCTCACTTAGGATCTGGTTGTATTTAATCACACTGAGGGTCTGGCTAAATACAAACTTTCAGAGGATCTGGTTATATTTAATCTCTCTGAAGATCTGCTTGTATTTAACCACACTGAGGGTCTGGCTAAAGTTAAACATCCAGAAGATCTGGTTATATTTAATCTCACTGAGGGTCTGGCTAAATTTAAACGTCCAGAGGATCTGGTTGAATTTATTCTCACTGAGGATCTGGCTGAATATAATCTCACTGAGGATCTGTCTGAATTTAATCACATGGAGGATCTGGTTGTATTTAAACTCTCAGAGGATCTGGTTGTATTTAATCACACTGAAGATCTGCCTAAATTTAAACTTCCAGAAGATCTGGTTAAATTTAATCACACTGAGGATCTGGCTGAAGTTAATCTCACGGAGGATCTGGTTGAATTTAAACTTTCAGAAGATCTCGTTGAATTTAATCTAACTGAGGATCTGTCTTAAGTTAAACTCTCAGAGGATCTGTCTGAATTTAATCACATGGAGGATCTGGTTGTAGTTAATCTCACTGAGGATCTGGCTAAATTTAAACTTTCAGTGGATCCGGTTATATTTAATCTCACAGAAGATCTGGTTGTATTTAATCACACTGAGGATCTGGCCTAATTTAAACTTTCAGAGGTTCTTGTTGAATGTAATCGCACTGAGGATCTTATTGTATTTAATCACACTGAGGGTCTGGCTAAAATTAAACGTTCAGAGGATTTGGTTGAATTTATTCTCACTGAGGATCTGGTTGTATTTAATCACACTGAGGATCTGGCTAAATTTAAACTTTCAGAGGATCTGGATGAATTTAATCTCACTGAGGATCTGGCTGAATATAATCTCACTGAGAATCTGCCTGAATTTAATCACATGGAGGATCTGGTTGTATTTAAACTCTCAGAGGATCTGGTTGTATTTAATCACACTGAGGATCTGGCTAAAGTTAAACATTCAGAGGATCTGGTTATATTTAATCTCACTTAGGATCTGGTTGTATTTAACCACACTGAGGGTCTGGCTAAATTTAAACGTCCAGAAGATCTGGTTATATTTAATCTCACTGAGGGTCTGGCTAAATTTAAACGTCCAGAGGATCTGGTTGAATTTATTCTCACTGAGGATCTGGCTGAATATAATCTCTCTGAGGATCTGGCTGAATTTAATCACATGGAGCATCTGGTTGTATTTCAGCACAATGAGCATCTGGTTGTATTTAATCACACTGAAGATCTGCCTAAATTTAAACTTCCAGAAGATCTGGTTAAATTTAATCACACTGAGCATCTGGCTGAAGTTAATCACACTGAGGATCTGGTTGAATTTAAACTTTCAGAAGATCTGGTTGTATTTAATCTCACTGAGGGTCTGGCTAAATTTAAACGTCCAGAGGATCTGGTTGAATTTATTCTCTCTGAGGAACTGGTTGTATTTAATCACACTGAGGATCTGGCTAAATTTAAACTTTCAGAGGATCTGGATGAATTTATTCTCACTGAGGATCTGGTTGTATTTAATCACACTGAGGATCTGGCTAAATTTAAACTTTCAGAGGATCTGGATGAATTTAATCTCACTGAGGATATGGTTGTATTTAATCACACTGAGGGTCTGGCTAAATTTAAACGTCCAGAGGATATGGTTGAATTTATTCTCATTGAGGATCTGGTTGCATTTAAGCACACTGAAGATCTGCCTGAATTCAAACTTACAGAAGTTCTGGTTGAATTTAATCACACTGAGGATCTGGCTTGAAGTTAATCACACTGAGGATTTGTTTGAATTTAAACTTTGAGAAGATCTCGCTGTATATAATCTAACTGAGGATCTGGCTAAATTTAAACTTTTAGAAGATCTGGGTGAATTTATTCTCACTGTGGATCTGGTTGTAAATAATCACAATGAGGATCTTGCCTAATTTAAACTTTCAGAGGTTCTTGTTGAATGTAATCGCACTGAGGATCTGGTTGAATTTATTCTCACTGAGGATTTGGCTGAAGTTAATCACACTGAGGATCTGGTTGAATTTATTCACACTGAGCATCTGGCTGAATTTAATATCACTGAGGATCTGGCTGAATTTAATCTCACTGAGGATCTGGCTGAATACAATCGCACTGAGGATCTGGCTGAATATAATCTCACTGAGGATCTGGCTGAATTTAATCACATGGAGGATCTGCATGTATTTAATCTCACTGAGGATCTGGTTGTATTTAATCTCACTGAGGATCTGGCTAAATTTAAACTTTCAGTGGATCCGGTTATATTTAATCTCACTGAAGATCTGGTTGTATTTAATCACACTGAGGATCTGGCCTAATTTAAACTTTCAGAGGTTCTTGTTGAATGTAATCGCACTGAGGAATTGGTTGTATTTAATCACACTGAGGGTCTGGCTAAAATTAAACGTTCAGAGGATTTGGTTGAATTTATTCTCACTGAGGATCTGGTTGTATTTAATCACACTGAGGATCTGGCTAAATTTAAACTTTCAGAGGATCTGGATGAATTTAATCTCACTGAGGATCTGGCTGAATATAATCTCACTGAGGATCTGTCTGAATTTAATCACATGGATGATCTGGTTGTATTTAAACTCTCAGAGGATCTGGTTGTATTTAATCACACTGAGGATCTGGATAAACTTAAACTTTCAGAGGATCTTGCTGAATTTATTGTCACTGTGGATCTGGTTGTATTTCAGCACAATGAGCATCTGGTTGTATTTAATCACACTGAAGATCTGCCTAAATTTAAACTTCCAGAAGATCTGGTTAAATTTAATCACACTCAGTATCTGGCTGAAGTTAATCACACTGAGGATCTGGTTGAATTTAAACTTTCAGTAGATCTCGTTGTATTTAATCTAACTGAGGATCTGGCTAAAGTTAAACTTTCAGAGGATCTGGTTATATTTAATCTCACGGAGGATCTTGTTGTATTTAATCACGCTGAGGGTCTGGCTAAATATAAACTTTCAGAGGATCTGGTTATATTTTATCTCACTGAAGATCTGGTTGTATTTAATCACACTGAGGATCTGCTTGTATTTAACTACACTGAGGGTCTGGCTAAATTTAAACGTCCAGAAGATCTGGTTATATTTAATCTCACTGAGGGTCTGGTTGTATTTAATCTCACTGAGGGTCTGGTTATATTTAATCTCACTGAGGATTTGGCTGAAGTTAATGACACTGAGGATCTGGTTGAATTTAAACTTTCAGAAGATCTGGTTGTATTTAATCACACTGAGGGTCTGGCTAAATTTAAACGTCCAGAGGATATGGTTGAATTTATTCTCATTGAGGATCTGGTTGCATTTAATCACACTGAAGATCTGCCTAAATTCAAACTTACAGAAGTTCTGGTTGAATTTAATCACACTGAGGATCTGGTTGTATTTAATCACACTGAGGGTCTGGCTAAATTTAAACTTTTTGAGGATCTGGCTGAACTTAATCTCACTGAGGATTTGGCTGAATTTAAACTTTCAGAGGATCCGGTTATATTTAATCTCACTGAAGATCTGGTTGTATTTAATCACACTGAAAGTCTGTCTAAATTTAAACTTTTAGAGGATCTGGTTGAATTTATTCTCACTGAGGATCTGGTCGTATTTAATCACACTGTGGATCTGGTTGAATTTATTCACACTGAGGATCTGGCTGAACTTAATCTCACTGAGGATTTGGCTGAATTTAAACTTTCAGAGGATCCGGTTATATTTAATCTCACTGAAGATCTGGTTGTATTTAAGCACACTGAGGATCTGGTTGTATTTAATCACACTGAGGGTCTGGCTAAAATTAAACGTCCAGAGGATCTGGATGAATTTAAACTCACTGAGGATCTGGTTGAATTTATTCACACTGAGGATCTGGCTGAATTTAATCTCACTGAGGATCTGGTTGAATTTAATCTCACTGAGGTTCTGGCTGAATTTAATCACATGGAGGATCTGGCTAAATTTAAACTTTCAGAGGATCCGGTTATATTTAATCTCACTGAAGATCTGGTTGTATTTAATCACACTGAGGATCTTGCATAATTTAAACTTTCAGATGTTCTTGTTGAATGTAATCGCACTGAGGATCTGGTTGAATTTATTCCCACTGAGGATCTGGTTGGTTTTAATCACACTGTGGATCTGGTTGAATTTAATCACACTGAGGATCTGTCTGAACTTAAACTCACTGAGGATTTGGCTGAAGTTAATGACACTGAGGATCTGGTTGAATTTAAACTTTCAGAAGAGCTGGTTGTATTTAATCTCACTGAGGATCTGGCTAAAGTTAAACTTTCAGAGGATCTGGTTATATTTAATCTCACGGAGGATCTGGTTGTATTTAATCACACTGAGGGTCTGGCTAAATATAAACTTTCAGAGGATCTGGTTGAATTTATTCACACTTAGGATCTGGCTGAATTTAATCTCACTGAGGACCTGGCTGAAGTAAATGACAATAAGCATCTGGTTGAATTTAAACTTTCAGAAGATCTCGATCTATTTAATCTCACTGCGGATCTGGCTAAATTTAAACTTTCAGAGGATCCGGTTATATTTAATCTCACTGAAGATCTGGTTGTATTTAATCACACTGGGGATCTGGCTGAAGTTAATCACACTGAGGATCTGGCTGAAGTTAATGACACTGAGGATCTGGTTGAATTTAAACTTTCAGAAGATCTCGTTGTATTTAATGTAACTGAGGATCTGGCTAAAGTTAAACATTCAGAGGATCTGGTTATATTTAATCACACTGAAGATCTGGTTGTATTTAATCACACTGAGGATCTGCTTGTATTTAACCACACTGATGGTCTGGCTAAATTTAAACGTCCAGAAGATCTGGTTGAATTTATTCTCACTGAGGATCTGGCTAAATTTAAGCTTTTAGAGGATCTGGTTGAATTTATTCTCACTGAGGATCTGGTTGTATTTAATCACACTGTGGATCTGGTTGAATTTATTCACGCTGAGGATCTGGCTGAACTTAATCTCACAGAGGATTTGGCTGAAGTTAATGACACTGATGATCTGGCTAAATTTAAACTTTCAGAGGATCTGGATGAATTTAAACTCACTGAGGATCTGGTTGAATTTATTCACACTAAGGATCTGATTGAATTTATTCACACTAAGGATCTGGTTGAATTTATTCACACTGAGGATCTGGCTGAATTTAATCACATGGAGGATCTGGCTGAATTTAATCACACTGAGGATCTGGCTGAATTTAATCACATGGAGGATCTGGTTGTATTTAAACTCTCAGAGGATCTGGTTGTATTTAAACTCATTGAGGATCTGGATAAATTTAAACTTTCAGCGGATCCGGTTATATTTAATCTCACAGAATATCT
The DNA here is from genome assembly GCF_048418815.1 of Hemitrygon akajei. Lineage (NCBI taxonomy): Eukaryota > Metazoa > Chordata > Chondrichthyes > Myliobatiformes > Dasyatidae > Hemitrygon > Hemitrygon akajei. The sequence goes on along the minus strand of NC_133132.1, from coordinate 176,432,119 downwards.
GGTTGTATTTAATCACACTGAGGATCTGGCCTAATTTAAACTTTCAGAGGTTCTTGTTGAATGCAATTGCACTGAGGATCTGGCTAAATTTAAACTTTCAGAGGATCCGGTTATATTTAATCTCACTGAAGATCTGGTTGTATTTAATCACACTGGGGATCTGGCTGAAGTTAATCACACTGAGGATCTGGCTGAAGTTAATGACACTGAGGATCTGGTTGAATTTAAACTTTCAGAAGATCTCGTTGTATTTAATGTAACTGAGGATCTGGCTAAAGTTAAACATTCAGAGGATCTGGTTATATTTAATCTCACTTAGGATCTAGTTGTATTTAATCACATTGAGGGTCTGGCTAAATATAAACTTTCAGAGGATCTGGTTGAATTTATTCACACTGAGGATCTGGCTGAACTTAATCTCACTGAGGATTTGGCTGAAGTTAATGACACTGAGGATCTGGTTGAATTTAAACTTTCATAAGAACTGGTTGTATTTAATCTCACTGAGGATCTGGCTAAAGTTAAACTTTCAGAGGTTCTTGATGAATTTAATCACACTGAGGATCTAGTTGAACTTAAACTTTCAGAAGATCTGGTTGTATTTAAAATAACTGAGGATCTGGCTAAATTTAAACTTTCAGAGGATCTGGTTATATTTAATCACACTGAGGATCTGCTTGTTTTTAACCACACTGAGGGTCTGGCTAAATTTAAACATCCAGAGAATCTGGCTGAATTCATTCTCACTGAGGATCTGGTTGTATTTAATCACATGATGGATCTGGTTGAATTTATTCACACTGAGGATCTGGCTGAACTTAATCTCACTGAGGATTTGGCTGAAGTTAATGACACTGAGGATGTGGTTGAATTTAAACTTTCAGAAGATCTGGTTGTATTTAATCTCACTGAGGATCTGGCTAAATTTAAACTTTCAGAGGATCTTGTTGAAATTAATCACACTGAGGATCTGGTTGTATTTAATCACACTGAGGATCTGGCTAAATTTAAACGTCCAGAGGATCTGGATGAATTTATTCTCAATGAGGATCTGGTTGTATTTAATCACACTGAGGATCTGGCTGAATTTAATCTCACTGAGGATCTGGCTGAATATAATCTCACTGAGGATCTGGTTGTATTTAATCACACTGAGGATCTGGATAAACTTAAACTTTCAGAGGATCTTGTTGAATTTATTCTCACTGTGGATCCGGTTGTATTTCAGCACAATGAGCATCTGGTTGTATTTAATCACACTGAAGATCTGCCTAAATTTAAACTTCCAGAAGATCTGGTTAAATTTAATCACACTCAGTATCTGGCTGAAGTTAATCAGACTGAGGATCTGGCTAAAGTTAAACTTTCAGAGGATCTGGTTATATTTAATCTCACGGAGGATCTGGTTGTATTTAATCACACTGAGGGTCTGGCTAAATATAAATTTCAGAGGATCTGGTTGAATTCATTCACACTTAGGATCTGGCTGAATTTAATCTCACTGAGGATCTGGCTGAAGTAAATGACACTGAGGATTTGGTTGAATTTAAACTTTGAGAAGATCTCGCTGTATATAATCTAACTGAGGATCTGGCTAAATTTAAACTTTCAGAGGATCTGGTTATATTTAATCTCACGGAGGATCTGGTTGTATTTAATCACACTGAGGGTCTGGCTAAATATAAACTTTCAGAGGAACTGGTTGAATTTATTCACACTTAGGATCTGGCTGAATTTAATCTCACTGAGGACCTGGCTGAAGTAAATGACACTAATCATCTGGTTGAATTTAAACTTTCAGAAGATCTGGTTCTATTTAATCTCACTGCGGATCTGGCTAAATTTAAACTTTCAGAGGATCTGGTTATATTTAATCACACTGAAGATCTGGTTGTATTTAATCACACTGAGGATCTGCTTGTATTTAACCACACTGATGGTCTGGCTAAATTTAAACGTCCAGAAGATCTGGTTAAATTTATTCTCACTGAGGATCTGGCTAAATTTAAGCTTTTAGTGGATCTGGTTGAATTTATTCTCACTGAGGATCTGGTTGTATTTAATCACACTGTGGATCTGGTTGAATTTATTCACACTGAGCATCTGGCTGAACTTAATCTCACTGAGGATTTGGCTGAAGTTAATGACACTGAGGATCTGGTTGAATTTAAACTTTCAGAAGATCTGGTTGTATTTAATCTCACTGAGGATCTGGCTAAATTTAAACGTCCAGAGGATCTGGTTGAATTTATTCTCACTGAGGATCTGGTTGTATTTAATCACACTGAGGATCTGGCTAAATTTAAACTTTCAGAGGATCTGGCTGAATTTAATCTCACTGAGGATCTGGTTGTATTTAAACTCTCAGAGGATCTGGTTGTATTTAATCACACTGAGGATCTGGATAAACTTAAACTTTCAGAGGATCTTGTTGAATTTATTCTCACTGTGGATCCGGTTGTATTTCAGCACAACGAGCATATGGTTGTATTTAATCACACTGAAGATCTGCATAAATTTAAACTTCCAGAAGATCTGGTTAAATTTAATCACACTCAGTATCTGGCTGAAGTTAATCACACCGAGGATCTGGTTGAATTTAAACTTTCAGTAGATCTCGTTGTATTTAATCTAACTGAGGATCTGGCTAAAGTTAAACTTTCAGAGGATCTGGATGAATTTAAACTCACTGAGGATCTGGTTGAATTTATTCACACTAAAGATCTGGCTGAATTTATTCACACTAAGGATCTGGTTGAATTTATTCACACTGAGGATCTGGCTGAATTTAATCACATGGAGGATCTGGCTGAATTTAATCACACTGAGGATCTGGCTGAATTTAATCACATGGAGGATCTGGTTGTATTTAAACTCTCAGAGGATCTGGTTGTATTTAAACATTGAGGATCTGGATAAATTTAAACTTACAGAGGATCCGGTTATATTTAATCTCACTGAAGATCTGGTTCTATTTAATCACACTGAGGATCTGGCTGAAGTTAATCACACTGATGATTTGGCTGAATTTAATGACACTGAGGATCTGGTTGAATTTAAACTTTCAGAAGATCTCGTTGTATTTAATCTAACTGAGGATCTGGCTAAAGTTAAATATTCAGAGGATCTGGTTATATTTAATCTCACTTAGGATCTGGTTGTATTTAATCACACTGAGGATCTGGCTAAATTTAAACTTTCAGAGGATCTGGCTGAATTTAATCTCACTGAGGATCTGGCTGAATATAATCTCACTGAGGATCTGGTTGTATTTAATCACACTGAGGATCTGGATAAACTTAAACTTTCAGAGGATCTTGTTGAATTTATTCTCACTGTGGATCCGGTTGTATTTCAGCACAATGAGCATCTGGTTGTATTTAATCACACTGAAGATCTGCCTAAATTTAAACTTCCAGAAGATCTGGTTAAATTTAATCACACTCAGTATCTGGCTGAAGTTAATCAGACTGAGGATCTGGCTAAAGTTAAACTTTCAGAGGATCTGGTTATATTTAATCTCACGGAGGATCTGGTTGTATTTAATCACACTGAGGGTCTGGCTAAATATAAACTTTCAGAGGATCTGGTTGAATTCATTCACACTTAGGATCTGGCTGAATTTAATCTCACTGAGGATCTGGCTGAAGTAAATGACACTGAGGAATTGGTTGAATTTAAACTTTGAGAAGATCTCGCTGTATATAATCTAACTGAGGATCTGGCTAAATTTAAACTTTCAGAGGATCTGGTTATATTTAATCTCACGGAGGATCTGGTTGTATTTAATCACACTGAGAGTCTGGCTAAATATAAACTTTCAGAGGAACTGGTTGAATTTATTCACACTTAGGATCTGGCTGAATTTAATCTCACTGAGGACCTGGCTGAAGTAAATGACACTAATCATCTGGTTGAATTTAAACTTTCAGAAGATCTGGTTCTATTTAATCTCACTGCGGATCTGGCTAAATTTAAACTTTCAGAGGATCTGGTTATATTTAATCACACTGAAGATCTGGTTGTATTTAATCACACTGAGGTTCTGCTTGTATTTAACCACACTGATGGTCTGGCAAAATTTAAACGTCCAGAAGATCTGGTTAAATTTATTCTCACTGAGGATCTGGCTAAATTTAAGCTTTTAGTGGATCTGGTTGAATTTATTCTCACTGAGGATCTGGTTGTATTTAATCACACTGTGGATCTGGTTGAATTTATTCACACTGAGCATCTGGCTGAACTTAATCTCACTGAGGATTTGGCTGAAGTTAATGACACTGAGGATCTGGTTGAATTTAAACTTTCAGAAGATCTGGTTGTATTTAATCTCACTGAGGATCTGGCTAAATTTAAACGTCCAGAGGATCTGGTTGAATTTATTCTCACTGAGGATCTGGTTGTATTTAATCACACTGAGGATCTGGCTAAATTTAAACTTTCAGAGGATCTGGCTGAATTTAATCTCACTGAGGATCTGGTTGTATTTAAACTCTCAGAGGATCTGGTTGTATTTAATCACACTGAGGATCTGGATAAACTTAAACTTTCAGAGGATCTTGTTGAATTTATTCTCACTGTGGATCCGGTTGTATTTCAGCACAACGAGCATATGGTTGTATTTAATCACACTGAAGATCTGCATAAATTTAAACTTCCAGAAGATCTGGTTAAATTTAATCACACTCAGTATCTGGCTGAAGTTAATCACACCGAGGATCTGGTTGAATTTAAACTTTCAGTAGATCTCGTTGTATTTAATCTAACTGAGGATCTGGCTAAAGTTAAACTTTCAGAGGATCTGGATGAATTTAAACTCACTGAGGATCTGGTTGAATTTATTCACACTAAAGATCTGGCTGAATTTATTCACACTAAGGATCTGGTTGAATTTATTCACACTGAGGATCTGGCTGAATTTAATCACATGGAGGATCTGGCTGAATTTAATCACACTGAGGATCTGGCTGAATTTAATCACATGGAGGATCTGGTTGTATTTAAACTCTCAGAGGATCTGGTTGTATTTAAACTCATTGAGGATCTGGATAAATTTAAACTTTCAGAGGATCCGGTTATATTTAATCTCACTGAAGATCTGGTTCTATTTAATCACTCTGAGGATCTGGCTGAAGTTAATCACACTGAGGATTTGGCTGAAGTTAATGACACTGAGGATCTGGTTGAATTTAAACTTTCATAAGAACTGGTTGTATTTAATCTCACTGAGGATCTGGCTAAAGTTAAACTTTCAGAGGTTCTTGTTGAATTTAATCACACTGAGGATCTAGTTGAACTTGAACTTTCAGAAGATCTGGTTGTATTTAAAATAAATGAGGATCTGGCTAAATTTAAACTTTCAGAGGATCTGGTTGTATTTAATCACACTGTGGATCTGGTTGAATTTATTCACACTGAGCATCTGGCTGAACTTAATCTCACTGAGGATTTGGCTGAAGTTAATGACACTGAGGATCTGGTTGAATTTAAACTTTCAGAAGATCTGGTTGTATTTAATCTCACTGAGGATCTGGCTAAATTTAAACGTCCAGAGGATCTGGTTGAATTTATTCTCACTGAGGATCTGGTTGTATTTAATCACACTGAGGATCTGGCTAAATTTAAACTTTCAGAGGATCTGGCTGAATTTAATCTCACTGAGGATCTGGTTGTATTTAAACTCTCAGAGGATCTGGTTGTATTTAATCACACTGAGGATCTGGATAAACTTAAACTTTCAGAGGATCTTGTTGAATTTATTCTCACTGTGGATCCGGTTGTATTTCAGCACAACGAGCATATGGTTGTATTTAATCACACTGAAGATCTGCATAAATTTAAACTTCCAGAAGATCTGGTTAAATTTAATCACACTCAGTATCTGGCTGAAGTTAATCACACCGAGGATCTGGTTGAATTTAAACTTTCAGTAGATCTCGTTGTATTTAATCTAACTGAGGATCTGGCTAAAGTTAAACTTTCAGAGGATCTGGATGAATTTAAACTCACTGAGGATCTGGTTGAATTTATTCACACTAAAGATCTGGCTGAATTTATTCACACTAAGGATCTGGTTGAATTTATTCACACTGAGGATCTGGCTGAATTTAATCACATGGAGGATCTGGCTGAATTTAATCACACTGAGGATCTGGCTGAATTTAATCACATGGAGGATCTGGTTGTATTTAAACTCTCAGAGGATCTGGTTGTATTTAAACTCATTGAGGATCTGGATAAATTTAAACTTTCAGAGGATCCGGTTATATTTAATCTCCCTGAAGATCTGGTTCTATTTAATCACACTGAGGATCTGGCTGAAGTTAATCACACTGAGGATTTGGCTGAAGTTAATGACACTGAGGATCTGGTTGAATTTAAACTTTCAGAAGATCTCGTTGTATTTAATCTAACTGAGGATCTGGCTAAAGTTAAATATTCAGAGGATCTGGTTATATTTAATCTCACTTAGGATCTAGTTGTATTTAATCACATTGAGGGTCTGGCTAAATATAAACTTTCAGAGGATCTGGTTGAATTTATTCACACTGAGGATCTGGCTGAACTTAATCTCACTGAGGATTTGGCTGAAGTTAATGACACTGAGGATCTGGTTGAATTTAAACTTTCATAAGAACTGGTTGTATTTAATCTCACTGAGGATCTGGCTAAAGTTAAACTTTCAGAGGTTCTTGTTGAATTTAATCACACTGAGGATCTAGTTGAACTTGAACTTTCAGAAGATCTGGTTGTATTTAAAATAAATGAGGATCTGGCTAAATTTAAACTTTCAGAGGATCTGGTTATATTTAATCACACTGAGGATCTGCTTGTTTTTAACCACACTGAGGGTCTGGCTAAATTTAAACGTCCAGAGAATCTGGCTGAATTTATTCTCACTGAGGATCTGGCTAAATTTAAACTTTTAGAGGAACTGGTTGAATTTATTCACACTGAGGATCTGGCGGAAGTTAATCTCACTGAGGATTTGGCTGAAGATAATGACACTGAGGATCTGGTTGAATTTAAACTTTCAGAAGATCTGGTTGTATTTAATCTCACTGAGGATCTGGCTAAATTTAAACGTCCAGAGGATCTGGTTGAATTTATTCTCACTGAGGATCTGGTTGTATTTAATCACACTGAGGATCTGGCTAAATTTAAACTTTCAGAGGATCTGGCTGAATTTAATCTCACTGAGGATCTGGTTGTATTAAACTCTCAGAGTATCTGGCTGAAGTTAATCACACCGAGGATCTGGTTGAATTTAAACTTTCAGTAGATCTCGTTGTATTTAATCTAACTGAGGATCTGGCTAAAGTTAAACTTTCAGAGGATCTGGTTATATTTAATGTCACTGAGGATCTGGTAGTATTTAATCACACTGAGAGTCTATCTAAATTTAAACTTTTAGAGGATCTGGGTGAATTTATTCTCACTGAGGATCTGGTTGTATTTAATCACACTGAGGGTCTGGCTAAATTTAAATGTCCAGAGGATATGGTTGAATTTATTATCACTGAGGATCTGGTTGTATTTAATCACACTGAGGATCTGGATAAATTTAAACTTTCAGAGGATCTGGCTAAATTTAAACTTTAAGAGGATCTGGATGTATTTAAACTCACTGAGAATCTGGTTGAATTTATTCACACTAAGGATCTGGTTGTTTTTAATCACACTGAGCATCTGGCTGAATTTAAACTTTCAGAGGATCTGGATGAATTTAATCTCACTGAGGATCTGGCTGAATACAATCGCACTGAGGGTCTGGCTAAAATTAAACGTTCAGAGGATTTGTTTGAATTTATTCTCACTGAGGATCTGGTTGTATTTAATCACACTGAGGATCTGGCTAAATTTAAACTTTCAGAGGATCTGGATGAATTTAATCTCACTGAGGATCTGGCTGAATATAATCTCACTGAGGATCTGGCTGAATTTAATCACATGGAGGATCTGGTTGTAGTTAAACTCTCAGAGGATCTGGTTGTATTTAATCACACTGAGGATCTGGATAAATTTAAACTTTCAGAGGATCCGGTTATATTTAATCTCACTGAAGATCTGGTTCTATTTAATCACACTGAGGATCTGGCTGAAGTTAATCACACTGAGGATTTGGCTGAAGTTAATGACACTGAGGATCTGGTTGAATTTAAACTTTCAGAAGATCTCGTTGTATTTAATCTAACTGAGGATCTGGCTAAAGTTAAATATTCTGAGGATCTGGTTATATTTAATCTCACTTAGGATCTAGTTGTATTTAATCACATTGAGGGTCTGGCTAAATATAAACTTTCAGAGGATCTGGTTGAATTTATTCACACTGAGGATCTGGCTGAACTTAATCTCACTGAGGATTTGGCTGAAGTTAATGACACTGAGGATCTGGTTGAATTTAAACTTTCATAAGAACTGGTTGTATTTAATCTCACTGAGGATCTGGCTAAAGTTAAACTTTCAGAGGTTCTTGTTGAATTTAATCACACTGAGGATCTAGTTGAACTTGAACTTTCAGAAGATCTGGTTGTATTTAAAATAAATGAGGATCTGGCTAAATTTAAACTTTCAGAGGATCTGGTTATATTTAATCACACTGAGGATCTGCTTGTTTTTAACCACACTGAGGGTCTGGCTAAATTTAAACGTCCAGAGAATCTGGCTGAATTTATTCTCACTGAGGATCTGGCTAAATTTAAACTTTTAGAGGAACTGGTTGAATTTACTCTCACTGAGGATCTGGTTGTATTTAATCACACTGTGGATCTGGTTGAATTTATTCACACTGAGGATCTGGCTGAACTTAATCTCACTGAGGATTTGGCTGAAGATAATGACACTGAGGATCTGGTTGAATTTAAACTTTCAGAAGATCTGGTTGTATTTAATCTCACTGAGGATCTGGCTAAATTTAAACGTCCAGAGGATCTGGTTTTATTTATTCTCACTGAGGATCTGGTTGTATTTAATCACACTGAGGATCTGGCTAAATTTAAACTTTCAGAGGATCTGGCTGAATTTAATCTCACTGAGGATCTGGTTGTATTTAAACTCTCAGAGGATCTGGTTGTATTTAATCACACTGAGGATCTGGATAAACTTAAACTTTCAGAGGATCTTGTTGAATTTATTCTCACTGTGGATCCGGTTGTATTTCAGCACAATGAGCATATGGTTGTATTTAATCACACTGAAGATCTGCATAAATTTAAACTTCCAGAAGAAATGGTTAAATTTAATCACACTCAGTATCTGGCTGAAGTTAATCACACCGAGGATCTGGTTGAATTTAAACTTTCAGTAGATCTCGTTGTATTTAATCTAACTGAGGATCTGGCTAAATGTAAACTTTCAGAGGATCTGGTTATATTTAATGTCACTGAGGATCTGGTAGTATTTAATCACACTGAGAGTCTATCTAAATTTAAACTTTTAGAGGATCTGGGTGAATTTATTCTCACTGAGGATCTGGTTGTATTTAATCACACTGAGGGTCTGGCTAAATTTAAATGTCCAGAGGATATGGTTGAATTTATTATCACTGAGGATCTGGTTGTATTTAATCACACTGAGGATCTGGCTAAATTTAAACTTTAAGAGGATCTGGATGAATTTAAACTCACTGAGAATCTGGTTGAATTTATTCACACTAAGGATCTGGTTGTTTTTAATCACACTGAACATCTGGCTGAATTTAATCTCACTGAGGATCTAGCTGAATACAATCGCACTGAGGATCTGGCTGAATATAATCTCACTGAGGATCTGGCTGAATTTAATCACATGGAGGATCTGGTTGTATTTAATCTCACTGAGGATCTGGCTAAATTTAAACTTTCAGTGGATCCGGTTATTTTTAATCTCACTGAAGATCTGGTTGTATTTAATCACACTGAGGATCTGGCCTAATTTAAACTTTCAGAGGTTCTTGTTGAATGTAATCGCACTGAGGATCTGGTTGTATTTAATCACACTGAGGGTCTGGCTAAAATTAAACGTTCAGAGGATTTGTTTGAATTTATTCTCACTGAGGATCTGGTTGTATTTAATCACACTGAGGATCTGGCTAAATTTAAACTTTCAGAGGATCTGGATGAATTTAATCTCACTGAGGATCTGGCTGAATATAATCTCACTGAGGATCTGGCTGAATTTAATCGCATGGAGGATCTGGTTGTATTTAAACTCTCAGAGGATCTGGTTGTATTTAATCACACTGAGGATCTGGATAAACTTAAACTTTCAGAAGATCTGGTTGTATTTAATCTCACGGAGGGTCTGGCTAAATTTAAACGTCCAGAGGATCTGGTTGAATTTATTCTCACTGAGGATCTGGTTGTATTTAATCACACTGAGGATCTGGCTAAATTTAAACTTTCAGAGGATCTGGATGAATTTATTCTCACTGAGGATATGGTTGTATTTAATCACACTGAAGATCTGGTTGTATTTAATCACACTGAGGATCTGGCTAAATTTAAACGTCCAGAGGATATGGTTGAACTTATTCTCATTGAGGATCTGGTTCCATTTAATCACACTGATGATCTGGCTTGAAGTTAATCACACTGAGGATCTGGTTGAATTTATTCACACTGAGGATTTGGATGTATTTAATCACACTGAGGATCTGGCTAAATTTAAACTTTCAGAGGACCTGGCTGAATTTATTCTCACTGAGTATCTGATTGTATTTAATCACACTGACGTTCTGGCTAAATTTAAACGTCCAGAGGATCTGGTTGAATTTATTCACACTGAGGATCTGGCTGAACTTAATCTCACTGAGGATCTGGATGAATTTAAACTCACTGAGGATCTGGTTGAATTTATTCACACTAAGGATCTGGCTGAATTTATTCACACTAAGGATCTGGTTGAATTTATTCACACTGAGGATCTGGCTGAATTTAATCACATGGAGGATATGGTTGTATTTAAACTCTCAGAGGATCTGGTTGTATTTAAACTCATTGAGGATCTGGATAAATTTAAACTTTCAGAGGATCCGGTTATATTTAATCTCACAGAAGATCTGGTTGTATTTAATCACACTGAGCATCTGGCTGAATTTAAACTTTCAGAGGATCTGGATGAATTTAATCTCACTGAGGATCTGGCTGAATACAATCGCACTGAGGGTCTGGCTAAAATTAAACGTTCAGAGGATTTGTTTGAATTTATTCTCACTGAGGATCTGGTTGTATTTAATCACACTGAGGATCTGGCTAAATTTAAACTTTCAGAGGATCTGGATGAATTTAATCTCACTGAGGATCTGGCTGAATATAATCTCACTGAGGATCTGGCTGAATTTAATCACATGGAGGATCTGGTTGTAGTTAAACTCTCAGAGGATCTGGTTGTATTTAATCACACTGAGGATCTGGATAAATTTAAACTTTCAGAGGATCCGGTTATATTTAATCTCACTGAAGATCTGGTTCTATTTAATCACACTGAGGATCTGGCTGAAGTTAATCACACTGAGGATTTGGCTGAAGTTAATGACACTGAGGATCTGGTTGAATTTAAACTTTCAGAAGATCTCGTTGTATTTAATCTAACTGAGGATCTGGCTAAAGTTAAATATTCTGAGGATCTGGTTATATTTAATCTCACTTAGGATCTAGTTGTATTTAATCACATTGAGGGTCTGGCTAAATATAAACTTTCAGAGGATCTGGTTGAATTTATTCACACTGAGGATCTGGCTGAACTTAATCTCACTGAGGATTTGGCTGAAGTTAATGACACTGAGGATCTGGTTGAATTTAAACTTTCATAAGAACTGGTTGTATTTAATCTCACTGAGGATCTGGCTAAAGTTAAACTTTCAGAGGTTCTTGTTGAATTTAATCACACTGAGGATCTAGTTGAACTTGAACTTTCAGAAGATCTGGTTGTATTTAAAATAAATGAGGATCTGGCTAAATTTAAACTTTCAGAGGATCTGGTTATATTTAATCACACTGAGGATCTGCTTGTTTTTAACCACACTGAGGGTCTGGCTAAATTTAAACGTCCAGAGAATCTGGCTGAATTTATTCTCACTGAGGATCTGGCTAAATTTAAACTTTTAGAGGAACTGGTTGAATTTACTCTCACTGAGGATCTGGTTGTATTTAATCACACTGTGGATCTGGTTGAATTTATTCACACTGAGGATCTGGCTGAACTTAATCTCACTGAGGATTTGGCTGAAGATAATGACACTGAGGATCTGGTTGAATTTAAACTTTCAGAAGATCTGGTTGTATTTAATCTCACTGAGGATCTGGCTAAATTTAAACGTCCAGAGGATCTGGTTTTATTTATTCTCACTGAGGATCTGGTTGTATTTAATCACACTGAGGATCTGGCTAAATTTAAACTTTCAGAGGATCTGGCTGAATTTAATCTCACTGAGGATCTGGTTGTATTTAAACTCTCAGAGGATCTGGTTGTATTTAATCACACTGAGGATCTGGATAAACTTAAACTTTCAGAGGATCTTGTTGAATTTATTCTCACTGTGGATCCGGTTGTATTTCAGCACAATGAGCATATGGTTGTATTTAATCACACTGAAGATCTGCATAAATTTAAACTTCCAGAAGAAATGGTTAAATTTAATCACACTCAGTATCTGGCTGAAGTTAATCACACCGAGGATCTGGTTGAATTTAAACTTTCAGTAGATCTCGTTGTATTTAATCTAACTGAGGATCTGGCTAAATGTAAACTTTCAGAGGATCTGGTTATATTTAATGTCACTGAGGATCTGGTAGTATTTAATCACACTGAGAGTCTATCTAAATTTAAACTTTTAGAGGATCTGGGTGAATTTATTCTCACTGAGGATCTGGTTGTATTTAATCACACTGAGGGTCTGGCTAAATTTAAATGTCCAGAGGATATGGTTGAATTTATTATCACTGAGGATCTGGTTGTATTTAATCACACTGAGGATCTGGCTAAATTTAAACTTTAAGAGGATCTGGATGAATTTAAACTCACTGAGAATCTGGTTGAATTTATTCACACTAAGGATCTGGTTGTTTTTAATCACACTGAACATCTGGCTGAATTTAATCTCACTGAGGATCTAGCTGAATACAATCGCACTGAGGATCTGGCTGAATATAATCTCACTGAGGATCTGGCTGAATTTAATCACATGGAGGATCTGGTTGTATTTAATCTCACTGAGGATCTGGCTAAATTTAAACTTTCAGTGGATCCGGTTATTTTTAATCTCACTGAAGATCTGGTTGTATTTAATCACACTGAGGATCTGGCCTAATTTAAACTTTCAGAGGTTCTTGTTGAATGTAATCGCACTGAGGATCTGGTTGTATTTAATCACACTGAGGGTCTGGCTAAAATTAAACGTTCAGAGGATTTGTTTGAATTTATTCTCACTGAGGATCTGGTTGTATTTAATCACACTGAGGATCTGGCTAAATTTAAACTTTCAGAGGATCTGGATGAATTTAATCTCACTGAGGATCTGGCTGAATATAATCTCACTGAGGATCTGGCTGAATTTAATCGCATGGAGGATCTGGTTGTATTTAAACTCTCAGAGGATCTGGTTGTATTTAATCACACTGAGGATCTGGATAAACTTAAACTTTCAGAAGATCTGGTTGTATTTAATCTCACGGAGGGTCTGGCTAAATTTAAACGTCCAGAGGATCTGGTTGAATTTATTCTCACTGAGGATCTGGTTGTATTTAATCACACTGAGGATCTGGCTAAATTTAAACTTTCAGAGGATCTGGATGAATTTATTCTCACTGAGGATATGGTTGTATTTAATCACACTGAAGATCTGGTTGTATTTAATCACACTGAGGATCTGGCTAAATTTAAACGTCCAGAGGATATGGTTGAACTTATTCTCATTGAGGATCTGGTTCCATTTAATCACACTGATGATCTGGCTTGAAGTTAATCACACTGAGGATCTGGTTGAATTTATTCACACTGAGGATTTGGATGTATTTAATCACACTGAGGATCTGGCTAAATTTAAACTTTCAGAGGACCTGGCTGAATTTATTCTCACTGAGTATCTGATTGTATTTAATCACACTGACGTTCTGGCTAAATTTAAACGTCCAGAGGATCTGGTTGAATTTATTCACACTGAGGATCTGGCTGAACTTAATCTCACTGAGGATCTGGATGAATTTAAACTCACTGAGGATCTGGTTGAATTTATTCACACTAAGGATCTGGCTGAATTTATTCACACTAAGGATCTGGTTGAATTTATTCACACTGAGGATCTGGCTGAATTTAATCACATGGAGGATATGGTTGTATTTAAACTCTCAGAGGATCTGGTTGTATTTAAACTCATTGAGGATCTGGATAAATTTAAACTTTCAGAGGATCCGGTTATATTTAATCTCACAGAAGATCTGGTTGTATTTAATCACACTGAGGATCTGGCCTAATTTAAACTTTCAGAGGTTCTTATTGAATGTAATCGCACTGAGGATCTGGCTAAATTTAAACTTTCAGAGGATCTGGTTATATTTAATCTCACTGAAGATCTGGTTGTATTTAATCACACTGAGGATCTGGCCTAATTTAAACTTCCAGAAGATCTGGTTAAATTTATTCACACTGAGGATCTGGCTGAAGTTAATCACACTGAGGATCTGGCTGAAGTTAATGACACTGAGGATCTGGTTGAATTTAAACTTTCAGAAGATCTCGTTGTATTTAATCTAACTGAGGATCTGGCTAAAGTTAAACATTCAGAGGATCTGGTTATATTTAATCTCACTTAGGATCTAGTTGTATTTAATCACATTGAGGGTCTGGCTAAATATAAACTTAGAGATGTTCTGGCTGAATTTATTCTCACTGAGGATCTGGTTAAATTTAAAATTTTAGAGGATCTGGTTGAATTTATTCTCACTGAGGATCTGGTTGTATTTAATCACATGGTGGATCTGGTTGAATTTATTCACACTGAGGATCTGCCTGAACTTAATGTCACTGAGGATTTGGCTGAAGTTAATGACACTGAGGATCTGGTTGAATTTAAACTTTCAGAAGATCTGGTTGTATTTAATCTCACTGAGGATCTGGCTAAATTTAAACTTTCAGAGGATCTTGTTGAAATTAATCACACTGAGGATCTGGCTAAATTTAAACATCCAGAGGATCTGTTTGAATTTATTCTCACTGAGGATCTGGTTGTATTTAATCACACTGAGGATCTGGTTGAATTTAAACTCACTGAGGATCTGGTTGATTGAAATCACACTGAGGATCTGGCTGAATTTAATCACATGGAGGATCTGGTTGAATTTAAACTTTCCGAAGATCTGGTTCTATTTCCTCTCACTGAGGATCTGGCTAAATTTAAACTTTCAGAGGATCTGGTTATATTTAATATCACTGAAGATCTGGTTGTGTTTAATCACACTGAGAGTCTGGCTAAATTTAAACTATTAGAGGATCTGATTGAATTTATTCTCACTGAGGATCTGGCTGAACTTAATCGCACTGAGGATCTGGCTGAATTTAATCACATGGAGGATCTGGTTGTATTTAAACTCACTGAGGATCTGGTTGTATTTAAACTCACTGAGGATCTGGCTAAATTTAAACTTTCAGAGGATCCGGTTATATTTAATCTCACTGAAGATCTGGTTCTATTTAATCACACTGAGGATCTGGCCTAATTTAAACTTTCAGAGGTTCTTGTTGAATGTAATCGCACTGAGGATCTCGTTGTATTTAATCACACTGAGGGTCTGGCTAAAATTAAACGTCCAGAGGATTTGGTTGAATTTATTCTCACTGAGCATCTGGCTGAATTTAATCACATGGAGGATCTGGTTGTATTTAAACTCTCAGCAGATCTGGTTGTATTTAATCACACTAAGGATCTGGATAAACTTAAACTTTTAGAGGAACTTGTTGAATCTATTCTCACTGTGGATCTGGTTGTATTTCATCACAATGAGCATCTGGTTGTATTTAATCACACTGAAGATCTGCCTAAATTCAAACTTTCAGATGATCTCGTTGTATTTAATCTAACTGAGGATCTGGCTAAATTTAAACTTTCAGAGGATCTGGTTATATTTAATCACACTGAAGATCTGGTTGTATTTAATCACACTGAGGATCTGGCTAAATTTAAACTTTCAGAGGATCCGGTTATATTTAATCTCACTGAAGATCTGGTTGTATTTAATCACACTGAGGATCTTGCCTAATTTAAACTTTCAGAGGTTCTTGTTGAATGTAATCGCACTGAGGATCTGTTTGAATTTATTCTCACTGTGGATCTGGTTGAATTTAATCACACTGAGGATCTGTCTGAACTTAAACTCACTGAGGATTTGGCTGAAGTTAATGACACTGAGGATCTGGTTGAATTTAAACTTTCAGAAGAGCTGGTTGTATTTAATCTCCCTGAGGATCTGGCTAAAGTTAAACTTTCAGAGGATCTGGATGAATTTAAACTCACTGAGGATCTGGTTGAATTTATTCACACTAAGGATCTGGCTGAATTTATTCACACTAAGGATCTGGTTGTATTTATACACACTGAGGATCTGGCTGAATTTAATCACATGGAGGATCTGGCTGAATTTAATCACACTGAGGATCTGGCTGAATTTAATCACATGGAGGATCTGGTTGTATTTAAACTCTCAGAGGATCTGGTTGTATTTAAACTCTCAGAGGATCTGGTTTGTATTTAATCTCACTGAGGATCTGGCTAAATTTAAACTTTCAGAGGATCCGGTTATATTTAATCTCACTGAAGATCTGGTTGTATTTAATCACACTGAGGATCTTGCCTAATTTAAACTTTCAGATGTTCTTGTTGAATGTAATCGCACTGAGGATCTGGTTGAATTTATTCTCACTGAGGATCTGGTTGGTTTTAATCACACTGTGGATCTGGTTGAATTTAATCACACTGAGGATCTGTCTGAACTTAAACTCACTGAGGATTTGGCTGAAGTTAATAACACTGAGGATCTGGTTGAATTTAAACTTTCATATGAACTGGTTGTATTTAATCTCACTGAGGATCTGGCTAAAGTTAAACTTTCAGAGGTTCTTGTTGAATGTAATCGCACTGAGGATCTGGCTAAATTTAAACTTTCAGAGGATCTGGTTATATTTAATCTCACTGAAGATCTGGTTGTATTTAATCACACCGAGGATCTGGCCTAATTTAAACGTCCAGTAGATCTGGCTGAATTTATTCTCACTGAGGATCTGGCTAAATTTAAGCTTTTAGAGGATCTGGTTGAATTTATTCTCACTGAGGATCTGGTTGTATTTAATCACACTGTGGATCTGGTTGAATTTATTCACACTGAGGATCTGGCTGAACTTAATCTCACTGAGGATTTGGCTGAAGTTAATGACACTGATGATCTGGCTAAATTTAAACTTTCAGAGGATCTGGATGAATTTAAACTCACTGAGGATCTGGTTGAATTTATTCACACTAAGGATCTGGCTGAATTTATTCACACTAAGGATCTGGTTGAATTTATTCACACTGAGGATCTGGCTGAATTTAATCACATGGAGGATCTGGTTGTATTTAAACTCTCAGAGGATCTGGTTGTATTTAAACTCATTGAGGATCTGGATAAAGTTAAACTTTTAGAGGAACTTGTTGAATCTATTCTCACTGTGGATCTGGTTGTATTTCATCACAATGAGCATCTGGTTGTATTTAAACACACTGAAGATCTGGCCTAATTTAAACTTTCAGAGGTTCTTGTTGAATGTAATCGCACTGAGGATCTCGTTGTATTTAATCACACTGAGGGTCTGGCTAAAATTAAACGTCCGGAGGATTTGGTTGAATTTATTCTCACTGATGATCTGGTTGTATTTAATCACATGGAGGATCTGGTTGTATTTAAACTCTCAGCAGATCTGGTTGTATTTAATCACACTAAGGATCTGGATAAACTTAAACTTTTAGAATAACTTGTTGAATCTATTCTCACTGTGGATCTGGTTGTATTTCATCACAATGAGCATCTGGTTGTATTTAATCACACTGAAGATCTGCCTAAATTCAAACTTTCAGATGATCTCGTTGTATTTAATCTAACTGAGGATCTGGCTAAATTTAAACTTTCAGAGGATCTGGTTATATTTAATCACACTGAAGATCTGGTTGTATTTAATCACACTGAGGATCTGGCTAAATTTAAACTTTCAGAGGATCCGGTTATATTTAATCTCACTGAAGATCTGGTTGTATTTAATCACACTGAGGATCTTGCCTAATTTAAACTTTCAGAGGTTCTTGTTGAATGTAATCGCACTGAAGATCTGGTTGTATTTAATCACACTGAGGATCTTGCCTAATTTAAACTTTCAGAGGTTCTTGTTGAATGTAATCGCACTGAGGATCTGTTTGAATTTATTCTCACTGTGGATCTGGTTGAATTTAATCACACTGAGGATCTGTCTGAACTTAAACTCACTGAGGATTTGGCTGAAGTTAATGACACTGAGGATCTGGTTGAATTTAAACTTTCAGAAGAGCTGGTTGTATTTAATCTCCCTGAGGATCTGGCTAAAGTTAAACTTTCAGAGGATCTGGATGAATTTAAACTCACTGAGGATCTGGTTGAATTTATTCACACTAAGGATCTGGCTGAATTTATTCACACTAAGGATCTGGTTGTATTTATACACACTGAGGATCTGGCTGAATTTAATCACATGGAGGATCTGGCTGAATTTAATCACACTGAGGATCTGGCTGAATAAAATCACATGGAGGATCTGGTTGTATTTAAACTCTCAGAGGATCTGGTTGTATTTAAACTCTCAGAGGATCTGGTTTGTATTTAATCTCACTGAGGATCTGGCTAAATTTAAACTTTCAGAGGATCCGGTTATATTTAATCTCACTGAAGATCTGGTTGTATTTAATCACACTGAGGATCTTGCCTAATTTAAACTTTCAGATGTTCTTGTTGAATGTAATCGCACTGAGGATCTGGTTGAATTTATTCTCACTGAGGATCTGGTTGGTTTTAATCACACTGTGGATCTGGTGGAATTTAATCACACTGAGGATCTGTCTGAACTTAAACTCACTGAGGATTTGGCTGAAGTTAATAACACTGAGGATCTGGTTGAATTTAAACTTTCATATGAACTGGTTGTATTTAATCTCACTGAGGATCTGGCTAAAGTTAAACTTTCAGAGGTTCTTGTTGAATGTAATCGCACTGAGGATCTGGCTAAATTTAAACTTTCAGAGGATCTGGTTATATTTAATCTCACTGAAGATCTGGTTGTATTTAATCACACCGAGGATCTGGCCTAATTTAAACGTCCAGTAGATCTGGCTGAATTTATTCTCACTGAGGATCTGGCTAAATTTAAGCTTTTAGAGGATCTGGTTGAATTTATTCTCACTGAGGATCTGGTTGTATTTAATCACACTGTGGATCTGGTTGAATTTATTCACACTGAGGATCTGGCTGATCTTAATCTCACTGAGGATTTGGCTGAAGTTAATGACACTGATGATCTGGCTAAATTTAAACTTTCAGAGGATCTGGATGAATTTAAACTCACTGAGGATCTGGTTGAATTTATTCACACTAAGGATCTGGCTGAATTTATTCACACTAAGGATCTGGTTGAATTTATTCACACTGAGGATCTGGCTGAATTTAATCACATGGAGGATCTGGTTGTATTTAAACTCTCAGAGGATCTGGTTGTATTTAAACTCATTGAGGATCTGGATAAAGTTAAACTTTTAGAGGAACTTGTTGAATCTATTCTCACTGTGGATCTGGTTGTATTTCATCACAATGAGCATCTGGTTGTATTTAAACACACTGAAGATCTGCCTAAATTCAAACTTTCAGATGATCTCGTTGTATTTAATCTAACTGAGGATCTGGCTAAATTTAAACTTTCAGAGGATCTGGTTATATTTAATCACACTGAAGATCTGGTTGTATTTAATCACACTGAGGATCTGGCTAAATTTAAACTTTCAGAGGATCCGGTTATATTTAATTTCACTGAAGATCTGGTTGTATTTAATCACACTGAGGATCTTGCCTAATTTAAACTTTCAGAGGTTCTTGTTGAATGTAATCGCACTGAGGATCTGGTTGAATTTATTCTCACTGAGGATCTGGTTGGTTTTAATCACACTGTGGATCTGGTTGAATTTAATCACACTGAGGATCTGTCTGAACTTAAACTCACTGAGGATTTGGCTGAAGTTAATGACACTGAGGATCTGGTTGAATTTAAACTTTCAGAAGAGCTGGTTGTATTTAATCTCCCTGAGGATCTGGCTAAAGTTAAACTTTCAGAGGATCTGGTTATATTTAACCTCACGGAGGATCTGGTTGTATTTAATCACACTGAGGGTCTGGTTGAATTTATTCACACTGAGGATCTGGCTGAACTTAATCTCACTGAGGATTTGGCTGAAGTTAATGACACTGATGATCTGGCTAAATTTAAACTTTCAGAGGATCTGGATGAATTTAAACTCACTGAGGATCCGGTTGAATTTATTCACACTAAGGATCTGGCTGAATTTATTCACACTAAGGATCTGGTTGAATTTATACACACTGAGGATCGGGCTGAATTTAATCACATGGAGGATCTGGCTGAATTTAATCACACTGAGGATCTGGCTGAATTTAATCACATGGAGGATCTGGTTGTATTTAAACTCTCAGAGGATCTGGTTGTATTTAAACTCTCAGAGGATCTGGTTGTATTTAATCTCACTGAGGATCTGGCTAAATTTAAACTTTCAGAGGATCCGGTTATATTTAATCTCACTGAAGATCTGGTTGTATTTAATCACACTGAGGATCTTGCCTAATTTAAACTTTCAGATGTTCTTGTTGAATGTAATCGCACTGAGGATCTGGTTGAATTTATTCTCACTGAGGATCTGGTTGGTTTTATTCACACTGTGGATCTGGTTGAATTTAATCACACTGAGGATCTGTCTGAACTTAAACTCACTGAGGATTTGGCCTAAGTTAATGACACTGAGGATCTGGTTGAATTTAAACTTTCATAAGAACTGGTTGTATGTAATCTCACTGAGGATCTGGCTAAAGTTAAACTTTCAGAGGTTCTGGTTATATTTAATCACACTGAAGATCTGGTTGTATTTAATCACACTGAGGATCTGGCTAAATTTAAACTTTCAGAGGATCCGGTTATATTTAATCTCACTGAAGATCTGGTTGTATTTAATCACACTGAGGATCTTGCCTAATTTAAACTTTCAGAGGTTCATGTTGAATGTAATCTCACTGAGGATCTGGTTGAATTTATTCTCACTGAGGATCTGGTTGGTTTTAATCACACTGTGGATCTGGTTGAATTTAATCACACTGAGGATCTGTCTGAACTTAAACTCACTGAGGATTTGGCTGAAGTTAATGACACTGAGGATCTGGTTGAATTTAAACTTTCAGAAGAGCTGGTTGTATTTAATCTCCCTGAGGATCTGGCTAAAGTTAAACTTTCAGAGGATCTGGTTATATTTAACCTCACGGAGGATCTGGTTGTATTTAATCACACTGAGGGTCTGGTTGAATTTATTCACACTGAGGATCTGGCTGAACTTAATCTCATTGAGGATTTGGCTGAAGTTAATGACACTGATGATCTGGCTAAATTTAAACTTTCAGAGGATCTGGATGAATTTAAACTCACTGAGGATCTGGTTGAATTTATTCACACTAAGGATCTGGCTGAATTTATTCACACTAAGGATCTGGGTGAATTTATACACACTGAGGATCTGGCTGAATTTAATCATATGGAGGATCTGGCTGAATTTAATCACACTGAGGATCTGGCTGAATTTAATCACATGGAGGATCTGGTTGTATTTAAACTCTCAGAGGATCTGGTTGTATTTAAACTCTCAGAGGATCTGGTTGTATTTAATCTCACTGAGGATCTGGCTAAATTTAAACTTTCAGAGGATCCGGTTATATTTAATCTCACTGAAGATCTGGTTGTATTTAATCACACTGAGGATCTTGCCTAATTTAAACTTTCAGATGTTCTTGTTGAATGTAATCGCACTGAGGATCTGGTTGAATTTATTCTCACTGAGGATCTGGTTGGTTTTATTCACACTGTGGATCTGGTTGAATTTAATCACACTGAGGATCTGTCTGAACTTAAACTCACTGAGGATTTGGCCTAAGTTAATGACACTGAGGATCTGGTTGAATTTAAACTTTCATAAGAACTGGTTGTATTTAATCTCACTGAGGATCTGGCTAAAGTTAAACTTTCAGAGGTTCTTGTTGAATGTAATCGCACTGAGGATCTGGCTAAATTTAAACTTTCAGAGGATCTGCTTATATTTAATCTCACTGAAGATCTGGTTGTATTTAATCACACCGAGGATCTGGCCTAATTTAAACTTCCAGAAGATCTGGTTAAATTTATTCACACTGAGGATCTGGCTGAAGTTAATCACACTGAGGATGTGGCTGAAGTTAATCACACTGAGGATCTGGCTGAAGTTAATGACACTGAGGATCTGGTTGAACTTAAACTTTCAGAAGATCTCGTTGTATTTAATCTAACTGAGGATCTGGCTAAAGTTAAACATTCAGAGGATCTGGTTATATTTAATCTCACTGAAGATCTGGTTGTATTTAATCACACTGAGGATCTGCTTGTATTTAACCACTCTGAGGGTCTGGCTAAATTTAAACGTCCAGAAGATCTGGCTGAATTTATTCTCACTGAGGATCTGGTTGTATTTAATCACACTGAGGGTCTGGCTGAATATAATCGCACTGAGGATCTGGTTGTATTTAAACTTTCAGTAGATCTTGTTGAATTTATTCTCACTGAGGATCTGGCTGAAGTTAATCACACTGAGGATCTGGCTGAAGTTAATGACACTGAGGATCTGGTTGAATTTAAACTTTCTGAAGATCTCGTTGTATTTAATCTAACTGAGGATCTGGTTAAAGTTAAACATTCAGAGGATCTGTTATATTTAATCTCACTTAGGATCTAGTTGTATTTAATCACATTGAGGGTCTGGCTAAATATAAACTTTCAGAGGATCTGGTTGAAGTTATTCACACTGAGGATCTGGCTGAACTTAATCTCACTGAGGATTTGGCTGAAGTTAATGACACTGAGGATCTGGTTGAATTTAAACTTTCATAAGAACTGGTTGTATTTAATCTCACTGAGGATCTGGCTAAATTAAACTTTCAGAGGTTCTTGTTGAATTTAATCACACTGAGGATCTGGTTGAACTTAAACTTTCAGAAGATCTGTTTGTATTTAAAATAACTGAGGATCTGGCTAAATTTAAACTTTCAGAGGATCTGGTTATATTTAATCACACTGAAGATCTGGTTGTATTTAATCACACTGAGGATCTGGTTGAATTTAAACTTTCATAAGAACTGGTTGTATTTAATCTCACTGAGGATCTTGCTAAATTAAACTTTCAGAGGTTCTTGTTGAATTTAATCACACTGAGGATCTGGTTGAACTTAAACGTCCAGAAGATCTGGCTGAATTTATTCTCACTGAGGATCTGGCTAAATCTAAGCTTTTAGAGGATCTGGTTGAATTTATTCTCACTGAGGATCTGGTTGTATTTAATCACACTGTGGATCTGGTTGAATTTATTCACACTGAGGATCTGGCTGAACTTAATCTCACTGAGGATTTGGCTGAAGTTAATGACACTGATGATCTGGCTAAATTTAAGCTTTTAGAGGATCTGGATGAATTTAAACTCACTGAGGATCTGGTTGAATTTATTCACACTAAGGATCTGGCTGAATTTATTCACACTAAGGATCTGGTTGAATTTATTCACACTGAGGATCTGGCTGAATTTAATCACATGGAGGATCTGGCTGAATTTAATCACACTGAGGATCTGGCTGAATTTAATCACATGGAGGATCTGGTTGTATTTAAACTCTCAGAGGATCTGGTTGTATTTAAACTCATTGAGGATCTGGATAAATTTAAACTTTCAGAGGATCCGGTTATATTTAATCTCACAGAAGATCTGGTTGTATTTAATCACACTGAGGATCTGGCCTAATTTAAACTTTGAGAGGTTCTTGTTGAATGTAATCGCACTGAGGATCTGGCTAAATTTAAACTTTCAGAGGATCCGGTTATATTTAATCTCACTGAAGATCTGGTTGTATTTAATCACACTGAGGATCTGGCTGAAGTAAATGACACTGAGGATCTGGTTGAATTTAAACGTTCAGAAGATCTCGTTGTATTTAATCTAACTGAGGATCTGGCTAAAGTTAAACATTCAGAGGATCTGGTTATATTTAATCTCACTTAGGATCTAGTTGTATTTAATCACAGTGAGGGTCTGGCTAAATATAAACTTTCAGAGGATCTGGTTGAATTTATTTACACTGAGGATCTGGCTGAACTTAATCTCACTGAGGATTTGGCTGAAATTAATGACACTGAGGTTCTGGTTGAATTTCAACTTTCATAAGAACTGGTTGTATTTAATCTCACTGAGGATCTGGCTAAAGTTAAACTTTCAGAGGTTCTTGTTGAATGTATTCGCACTGAGGATCTGGTTAAATTTATTCTCACTGAGGATCTGGTTGGTTTAAATCACACTGAGGATCTGTCTGAACTTAAACTCACTTAGGATTTGGCTGAAGTTAATGACACTGAAGATCTGGTTGAATTTAAACTTTCAGAAGAGCTGGTTGTATTTAATCTCACTGAGGATCTGGCTAAAGTTAAACTTTCAGAGGATCTGGTTATATTTAATGTCACTGAGGATCTGGTTGTATTTAATCACACTGAGCGTCTGCCTAAATATAAACTTTCAGAGGATCTGGTTGAATTTATTCACACTTAGGAACTGGCTGAATTTAATCTCACTGAGGACCTGGCTGAAGTAAATGACACTAAGCATCTGGTTGAATTTAAACTTTCAGAAGATCTGGTTCTATTTAATCTCACTGCGGATCTGGCTAGATTTAAACTTTCAGAGGATCTGGTTATATTTAATCACACTGAAGATCTGGTTATATTTAATCACACTGAGGATCTGCTTGTATTTAACCACACTGATGGTCTGGCTAAATTTAAACGTCCAGAAGATCTGGTTATATTTAATCACACTGTGGATCTGGTTGAATTTATTCACACTGAGGATCTAGCTGAACTTAATCTCACTGAGGATTTGGCTGAAGTTAATGACACTGATGATCTGGCTAAATTTAATCTTTCAGAGGATCTGGATGAATTTAAACTCACTGAGGATCTGGTTGAATTTATTCACACTAAGGATCTGGCTGAATTTATTCAAACTAAGGATCTGGTTGAATTTATTCACACTGAGGATCTGGCTGAATTTAATCACATGGAGGATCTGGCTGAATTTATTCACACTAAGGATCTGGCTGAATTTATTCACACTAAGGATCTGGTTGAATTTATTCACACTGAGGATCTGGCTGAATTTAATCACATGGAGGATCTGGCTGAATTTAATCACACTGAGGATCTGGCTGAATTTAATCACATGGAGGATCTGGTTGTATTTAAACTCTCAGAGGATCTGGTTGTATTTAAACTCATTGAGGATCTGGATAAATTTAAACTTTCAGAGGATCCGGTTATATTTAATCTCACAGAAGATCTGGTTGTATTTAATCACACTGAGGATCTGGCCTAATTTAAACTTTGAGAGGTTCTTGTTGAATGTAATCGCACTGAGGATCTGGCTAAATTTAAACTTTCAGAGGATCCGGTTATATTTAATCTCACTGAAGATCTGGTTGTATTTAATCACACTGAGGATCTGGCTGAAGTAAATGACACTGAGGATCTGGTTGAATTTAAACTTTCAGAAGATCTCGTTGTATTTAATCTAACTGAGGATCTGGCTAAAGTTAAACATTCAGAGGATCTGGTTATATTTAATCTCACTTAGGATCTAGTTGTATTTAATCACATTGAGGGTCTGGCTAAATATAAACTTTCAGAGGATCTGGTTGAATTTATTTACACTGAGGATCTGGCTGAACTTAATCTCACTGAGGATTTGGCTGAAATTAATGACACTGAGGATCTGGTTGAATTTCAACTTTCATAAGAACTGGTTGTATTTAATCTCACTGAGGATCTGGCTAAAGTTAAACTTTCAGAGGTTCTTGTTGAATGTAATCGCACTGAGGATCTGGTTAAATTTATTCTCACTGAGGATCTGGTTGGTTTTAATCACACTGAGGATCTGTCTGAACTTAAACTCACTTAGGATTTGGCTGAAGTTAATGACACTGAGGATCTGGTTGAATTTAAACTTTCAGAAGAGCTGGTTGTATTTAATCTCACTGAGGATCTGGCTAAAGTTAAACTTTCAGAGGATCTGGTTATATTTAATGTCACTGAGGATCTGGTTGTATTTAATCACACTGAGCGTCTGCCTAAATATAAACTTTCAGAGGATCTGGTTGAATTTATTCACACTTAGGATCTGGCTGAATTTAATCTCACTGAGGACCTGGCTGAAGTAAATGACACTAAGCATCTGGTTGAATTTAAACTTTCAGAAGATCTGGTTCTATTTAATCTCACTGCGGATCTGGCTAGATTTAAACTTTCAGAGGATCTGGTTATATTTAATCACACTGAAGATCTGGTTATATTTAATCACACTGAGGATCTGCTTGTATTTAACCACACTGATGGTCTGGCTAAATTTAAACGTCCAGAAGATCTGGTTATATTTAATCACACTGTGGATCTGGTTGAATTTATTCACACTGAGGATCTAGCTGAACTTAATCTCACTGAGGATTTGGCTGAAGTTAATGACACTGATGATCTGGCTAAATTTAAACTTTCAGAGGATCTGGATGAATTTAAACTCACTGAGGATCTGGTTGAATTTATTCACACTAAGGATCTGGCTGAATTTATTCAAACTAAGGATCTGGTTGAATTTATTCACACTGAGGATCTGGCTGAATTTAATCACATGGAGGATCTGGCTGAATTTAATCACACTGAGGATCTGGCTGAATTTAATCACATGGAGGATCTGGTTGTATTTAAACTCTCAGAGGATCTGGTTGTATTTAAACTCATTGAGGATCTGGATAAATTTAAACTTTCAGAGGATCCGGTTATATTTAATCTCACAGAAGATCTGGTTGTATTTAATCACACTGAGGATCTGGCCTAATTTAAACTTTCAGAGGTTCTTGTTGAATGTAATCACACTGAGGATCTGGCTAAATTTAAACTTTCAGAGGATCCGGTTATATTTAATCTCACTGAAGATCTGGTTGTATTTAATCACACTGAGGATCTGGCTGAAGTTAATGACACTGAGGATCTGGTTGAATTTAAACTTTCAGAAGATCTCGTTGTATTTAATCTCACTGAGGATCTGGCTAAAGTTAAACTTTCAGAGGTTCTTGTTGACTGTAATCGCACTGAGGATCTGGTTGAATTTATTCTCACTGAGGATCTGGTTGGTTTTAATCACTCTGTGGATCTGGTTGAATTTAATCACACTGAGGATCTGTCTGAACTTAAACTCACTGAGGATTTGGCTTAAGATAATGACACTGAGGATCTGATTGAATTTAAACTTTCAGAAGAGCTGGTTGTATTTAATCTCACTGAGGATCTGGCTAAAGTTAACCTTTCAGAGGATCTGGTTATATTTAATGTCACTGAGGATCTGGTTGTATTTAATCACACTGAGGGTCTGCCTAAATATAAACTTTCAGAGGATCTGGTTGAATTTATTCACACTTAGGATCTGGCTGAATTTAATCTCACTGAGGACCTGGCTGAAGTAAATTACACTAAGCATCTGGTTGAATTTAAACTTTCAGAAGATCTGGTTCTATTTAATCTCACTGCGGATCTGGCTAAATTTAAACTGTCAGAGGATCTGGTTATATTTAATCACACTGAAGATCTGGTTGTATTTAATCACACTGAGGATCTGCTTGTATTTAACCACACTGATGGTCTGGCTAAATTTAAACGTCCAGAAGATCTGGTTATATTTAATCACACTGTGGATCTGGTTGAATTTATTCACACTGAGGATCTAGCTGAACTTAATCTCACTGAGGATTTGGCTGAAATTAATGACACTGAGGATCTGGTTGAATTTAAACTTTCATAAGAACTGGTTGTATTTAATCTCACTGAGGATCTGGCTAAAGTTAAACTTTCAGAGGTTCTTGTTGAATGTAATCACATTGAGGATCTGGTTGAATTTATTCTCACTGAGGATCTGGTTGGTTTTAATCACACTGTGGATCTGGTTGAATTTAATCACACTGAGGATCTGTCTGAACTTAAACTCACTGAGGATTTGGCTGAAGTTAATGACACTGATGATCTGGCAAAATTTAAACTTTCAGAGGATCAGGATGAATTTAAACTCACTGAGGATCTGGTTGAATTTATTCACACTAAGGATCTGGTTGAATTTATTCACACTGAGGATCTGGCTGAATTTAATCACATGGAGGATCTGGCTGAATTTAATCACACTGAGGATCTGGCTGAATTTAATCACATGGAGGATCTGGTTGTATTTAAACTCTCAGAGGATCTGGTTGTATTTAAACTCACTGAGGATCTGGATAAATTTAAACTTTCAGAGGATCCGGTTATATTTAATCTCACAGAAGATCTGGTTGTATTTAATCACACTGAGGATCTGGCCTAATTTAAACTTTCAGAGGTTCTTGTTGAATGTAATCGCACTGAGGATCTGGCTAAATTTAAACTTTCAGAGGATCCGATTATATTTAATCTCACTGAAGATCTGGTTGTATTTAATCTAACTGAGGATCTGGCTGAAGTTAATCACACTGAGGATCTGGCTGAAGTTAATGACACTGAGGATCTGGTTGAATTTAAACTTTCTGAAGATCTCGTTGTATTTAATCTAACTGAGGATCTGGCTAAAGTTAAACATTCAGAGGATCTGTTATATTTAATCTCACTTAGGATCTAGTTGTATTTAATCACATTGAGGGTCTGGCTAAATATAAACTTTCAGAGGATCTGGTTGAAGTTATTCACACTGAGGATCTGGCTGAACTTAATCTCACTGAGGATTTGGCTGAAGTTAATGACACTGAGGATCTGGTTGAATTTAAACTTTCATAAGAACTGGTTGTATTTAATCTCACTGAGGATCTGGCTAAATTAAACTTTCAGAGGTTCTTGTTGAATTTAATCACACTGAGGATCTGGTTGAACTTAAACTTTCAGAAGATCTGGTTGTACTTAAAATAACTGAGGATGTGGCTAAATTTAAACTTTTAGAGGATCTGGTTATATTTAATCACACTGAAGATCTGGTTGTATTTATTCTCACTGAGGATCTGGCTAAATTTAAACATCCAGAAGATCTGGCTGAATTTATTCTCACTGAGGATCTGGCTAAATTAAAGCTTTTAGAGGATCTGGTTGAATTTATTCTCACTGAGGATCTGGTTGTGTTTATTCACACTGAGGATCTGGCTGAACTTAATCTCACTGAGGATTTGGCTGAAGTTAATGACACTGAGGATCTGGTTGAATTTAAACTTTCAGAATATCTGGTTGTATTTAATCTCACTGATGATCTGGCTAAATTTAAACTTTCAGAGGATCTGGTTGAATTTAAACTCACTGAGGATCTGGTTGAATTTATTCACACTAAGGATCTGGCTGAATTTATTCACACTAAGGATCTGGTTGAATTTATTCACACTGAGGATCTGGCTGAATTTAATCACATGGAGGATCTGGCTGAATTTAATCACATGGAGGATCTGGTTGTATTTAAACTCTCAGAGGATCTGGTTGTATTTAAACTCATTGAGGATCTGGATAAATTTAAACTTTCAGAGGATCCGGTTATATTCAATCTCACAGAAGATCTGGTTGTATTTAATCACACTGAGGATCTGGCCTAATTTAAACTTTCAGAGGTTCTTGTTGAATGTAATCGCCCTGAGGATCTGGCTAAATTTAAACTTTCAGAGGATCCGGTTATATTTAATCTCACTGAAAATCTGGTTGTATTTAATCTAACTGAGGATCTGGCTGAAGTTAATGACACTGAGGATCTGGTTGAATTTAAACTTTCAGAAGATCTCGTTGTATTTAATCTAACTGAGGATCTGGCTAAAGTTAAACATTCAGAGGATCTGGTTATATTTAATCTCACTTAGGATCTGGTTGTATTTAATCACACTGAGGATCTGGCTGAAGTTAATGACACTGAGGATCTGGTTGAATTTAAACTTTCAGAAGATCTCGTTGTATTTAATCTAACTGAGGATCTGGCTAAAGTTAAACATTCAGAGGATCTGGTTATATTTAATCTCACTTAGGATCTAGTTGTATTTAATCACATTGAGGGTCTGGCTAAATATAAACTTTCAGAGGATCTGGTTATATTTAATATCACTGAAGATCTGGTTGTGTTTAATCACACTGAGAGTCTGGCTAAATTTAAACTATTAGAGGATCTGATTGAATTTATTCTCACTGAGGATCTGGCTGAACTTAATCGCACTGAGGATCTGGCTGAATTTAATCACATGGAGGATCTGGTTGTATTTAGACTCACTGAGGATCTGTTTGTATTTAAACTCACTGAGGATCTGGCTAAATTTAAACTTTCAGAGGATCCGGTTATATTTAATCTCACTGAAGATCTGGTTGTATTTAATCACACTGAGGATCTGGCCTAATTTAAACTTTCAGAGGTTCTTGTTGAATGTAATCGCACTGAGGATCTCGTTGTATTTAATCACACTGAGGGTCTGGCTAAAATTAAACGTCCGGAGGATTTGGTTGAATTTATTCTCACTGATGATCTGGTTGTATTTAATCACATGGAGGATCCGTCTAAATTTAAACTTTCAGAGGATCTGGATGAATTTATTCTCACTGAGCATCTGGCTGAATTTAATCACATGGAGGATCTGGTTGTATTTAAACTCTCAGCAGATCTGGTTGTATTTAATCACACTAAGGATCTGGATAAACTTAAACTTTTAGAATAACTTGTTGAATCTATTCTCACTGTGGATCTGGTTGTATTTCATCACAATGAGCATCTGGTTGTATTTAATCACACTGAAGATCTGCCTAAATTCAAACTTTCAGATGATCTCGTTGTATTTAATCTAACTGAGGATCTGGCTAAATTTAAACTTTCAGAGGATCTGGTTATATTTAATCACACTGAAGATCTGGTTGTATTTAATCACACTGAGGATCTGGCTAAATTTAAACTTTCAGAGGATCCGGTTATATTTAATCTCACTGAAGATCTGGTTGTATTTAATCACACTGAGGATCTTGCCTAATTTAAACTTTCAGAGGTTCTTGTTGAATGTAATCGCACTGAGGATCTGTTTGAATTTATTCTCACTGTGGATCTGGTTGAATTTAATCACACTGAGGATCTGTCTGAACTTAAACTCACTGAGGATTTGGCTGAAGTTAATGACACTGAGGATCTGGTTGAATTTAAACTTTCAGAAGAGCTGGTTGTATTTAATCTCCCTGAGGATCTGGCTAAAGTTGAACTTTCAGAGGATCTGGTTATATTTAATCTCACGGAGGATCTGGTTGTATTTAATCACACTGAGGGTCTGGTTGAATTTATTCACACTGAGGATCTGGCTGAACTTAATCTCACTGAGGATTTGGCTGAAGTTAATGACTCTGATGATCTGGCTAAATTTAAACGTTCAGAGGATCTGGATGAATTTAAACTCACTGAGGATCTGGTTGAATTTATTCACACTAAGGATCTGGCTGAATTTATTCACACTAAGGATCTGGTTGTATTTATACACACTGAGGATCTGGCTGAATTTAATCACATGGAGGATCTGGCTGAATTTAATCACACTGAGGATCTGGCTGAATTTAATCACATGGAGGATCTGGTTGTATTTAAACTCTCAGAGGATCTGGTTGTATTTAAACTCTCAGAGGATCTGGTTGTATTTAATCTCACTGAGGATCTGGCTAAATTTAAACTTTCAGAGGATCCGGTTATATTTAATCTCACTGAAGATCTGGTTGTATTTAATCACACTGAGGATCTTGCCTAATTTAAACTTTCAGATGTTCTTGTTGAATGTAATCGCACTGTGGATCTGGTTGAATTTATTCTCACTGAGGATCTGGTTGGTTTTAATCACACTGTGGATCTGGTTGAATTTAATCACACTGAGTATCTGTCTGAACTTAAACTCACTGAGGATTTGGCTGAAGTTAATAACACTGAGGATCTGGTTGAATTTAAACTTTCATATGAACTGGTTGTATTTAATCTCACTGAGGATCTGGTTGTATTTAATCACACCGAGGATCTGGCCTAATTTAAACGTCCAGTAGATCTGGCTGAATTTATTCTCACTGAGGATCTGGCTAAATTTAAGCTTTTAGAGGATCTGGTTGAATTTATTCTCACTGAGGATCTGGTTGAATTTATTCACACTAAGGATCTGGTTGAATTTATTCACACTGAGGATCTGGCTGAACTTAAACTCACTGAGGATTTGGCTGAAGTTAATGACACTGATGATCTGGCTAAATTTAAACTTTCAGAGGATCAGGATGAATTTAAACTCACTGAGGATCTGGTTGAATTTATTCACACTAAGGATCTGGTTGAATTTATTCACACTGAGGATCTGGCTGAATTTAATCACATGGAGGATCTGGCTGAATTTAATCACACTGAGGATCTGGTTGAATTTAAACTTTCAGAAGATCTCGTTGTATTTAATCTAACTGAGGATCTGGCTAAAGTTAAACATTCAGAGGATCTGGTTATATTTAATCTCACTTAGGATCTGGTTGTATTTAACCACACTGAGGATCTGGCTGAAGTTAATGACACTGAGGATCTGGTTGAATTTAAACTTTCAGAAGATCTCGTTGTATTTAATCTAACTGAGGATCTGGCTAAAGTTAAACATTCAGAGGATCTGGTTATATTTAATCTCACTTAGGATCTAGTTGTATTTAATCACATTGAGGGTCTGGCTAAATATAAACTTTCAGAGGATCTGGTTATATTTAATATCACTGAAGATCTGGTTGTGTTTAATCACACTGAGAGTCTGGCTAAATTTAAACTATTAGAGGATCTGATTGAATTTATTCTCACTGAGGATCTGGCTGAACTTAATCGCACTGAGGATCTGGCTGAATTTAATCACATGGAGGATCTGGTTGTATTTAAACTCACTGAGGATCTGGTTGTATTTAAACTCACTGAGGATCTGGCTAAATTTAAACTTTCAGAGGATCCGGTTATATTTAATCTCACTGAAGATCTGGTTGTATTTAATCACACTGAGGATCTGGCCTAATTTAAACTTTCAGAGGTTCTTGTTGAATGTAATCGCACT
This sequence comes from Hemitrygon akajei, assembly GCF_048418815.1. Lineage (NCBI taxonomy): Eukaryota > Metazoa > Chordata > Chondrichthyes > Myliobatiformes > Dasyatidae > Hemitrygon > Hemitrygon akajei. Next base: position 176,398,652 of record NC_133132.1, on the reverse strand, counting down.
GAGGATCTCGTTGTATTTAATCACACTGAGGGTCTGGCTAAAATTAAACGTCCGGAGGATTTGGTTGAATTTATTCTCACTGATGATCTGGTTGTATTTAATCACATGGAGGATCCGTCTAAATTTAAACTTTCAGAGGATCTGGATGAATTTATTCTCACTGAGCATCTGGCTGAATTTAATCACATGGAGGATCTGGTTGTATTTAAACTCTCAGCAGATCTGGTTGTATTTAATCACACTAAGGATCTGGATAAACTTAAACTTTTAGAATAACTTGTTGAATCTATTCTCACTGTGGATCTGGTTGTATTTCATCACAATGAGCATCTGGTTGTATTTAATCACACTGAAGATCTGCCTAAATTCAAACTTTCAGATGATCTCGTTGTATTTAATCTAACTGAGGATCTGGCTAAATTTAAACTTTCAGAGGATCTGGTTATATTTAATCACACTGAAGATCTGGTTGTATTTAATCACACTGAGGATCTGGCTAAATTTAAACTTTCAGAGGATCCGGTTATATTTAATCTCACTGAAGATCTGGTTGTATTTAATCACACTGAGGATCTTGCCTAATTTAAACTTTCAGAGGTTCTTGTTGAATGTAATCGCACTGAGGATCTGTTTGAATTTATTCTCACTGTGGATCTGGTTGAATTTAATCACACTGAGGATCTGTCTGAACTTAAACTCACTGAGGATTTGGCTGAAGTTAATGACACTGAGGATCTGGTTGAATTTAAACTTTCAGAAGAGCTGGTTGTATTTAATCTCCCTGAGGATCTGGCTAAAGTTAAACTTTCAGAGGATCTGGTTATATTTAATCTCACGGAGGATCTGGTTGTATTTAATCACACTGAGGGTCTGGTTGAATTTATTCACACTGAGGATCTGGCTGAACTTAATCTCACTGAGGATTTGGCTGAAGTTAATGACACTGATGATCTGGCTAAATTTAAACGTTCAGAGGATCTGGATGAATTTAAACTCACTGAGGATCTGGTTGAATTTATTCACACTAAGGATCTGGCTGAATTTATTCACACTAAGGATCTGGTTGTATTTATACACACTGAGGATCTGGCTGAATTTAATCACATGGAGGATCTGGCTGAATTTAATCACACTGAGGATCTGGCTGAATTTAATCACATGGAGGATCTGGTTGTATTTAAACTCTCAGAGGATCTGGTTGTATTTAAACTCTCAGAGGATCTGGTTGTATTTAATCTCACTGAGGATCTGGCTAAATTTAAACTTTCAGAGGATCCGGTTATATTTAATCTCACTGAAGATCTGGTTGTATTTAATCACACTGAGGATCTTGCCTAATTTAAACTTTCAGATGTTCTTGTTGAATGTAATCGCACTGAGGATCTGGTTGAATTTATTCTCACTGAGGATCTGGTTGGTTTTAATCACACTGTGGATCTGGTTGAATTTAATCACACTGAGGATCTGTCTGAACTTAAACTCACTGAGGATTTGGCTGAAGTTAATAACACTGAGGATCTGGTTGAATTTAAACTTTCATATGAACTGGTTGTATTTAATCTCACTGAGGATCTGGTTGTATTTAATCACACCGAGGATCTGGCCTAATTTAAACGTCCAGTAGATCTGGCTGAATTTATTCTCACTGAGGATCTGGCTAAATTTAAGCTTTTAGAGGATCTGGTTGAATTTATTCTCACTGAGGATCTGGTTGAATTTATTCACACTAAGGATCTGGTTGAATTTATTCACACTGAGGATCTGGCTGAACTTAAACTCACTGAGGATTTGGCTGAAGTTAATGACACTGATGATCTGGCTAAATTTAAACTTTCAGAGGATCAGGATGAATTTAAACTCACTGAGGATCTGGTTGAATTTATTCACACTAAGGATCTGGTTGAATTTATTCACACTGAGGATCTGGCTGAATTTAATCACATGGAGGATCTGGCTGAATTTAATCACACTGAGGATCTGGCTGAATTTAATCACATGGAGGATCTGGTTGTATTTAAACTCTCAGAGGATCTGGTTGTATTTAAACTCTCAGAGGATCTGGTTGTATTTAATCTCACTGAGGATCTGGCTAAATTTAAACTTTCAGAGGATCCGGTTATATTTAATCTCACTGAAGATCTGGTTGTATTTAATCACACTGAGGATCTTGCCTAATTTAAACTTTCAGATGTTCTTGTTGAATGTAATCGCACTGAGGATCTGGTTGAATTTATTCTCACTGAGGATCTGGTTGGTTTTAATCACACTGTGGATCTGGTTGAATTTAATCACACTGAGGATCTGTCTGAACTTAAACTCACTGAGGATTTGGCTGAAGTTAATAACACTGAGGATCTGGTTGAATTTAAACTTTCATATGAACTGGTTGTATTTAATCTCACTGAGGATCTGGTTGTATTTAATCACACCGAGGATCTGGCCTAATTTAAACGTCCAGTAGATCTGGCTGAATTTATTCTCACTGAGGATCTGGTTGTATTTAATCACACTGTGGATCTGGTTGAATTTATTCACACTGAGGATCTGGCTGAACTTAATCTCACTGAGGATTTGGCTGAAGTTAATGACACTGATGATCTGGCTAAATTTAAACTTTCAGAGGATCTGGATGAATTTAAACTCACTGAGGATCTGGTTGAATTTATTCACACTAAGGATCTGGCTGAATTTATTCACACTAAGGAGCTGGTTGAATTTATTCACACTGAGGATCTGGCTGAATTTAATCACATGGAGGATCTGGTTGTATTTAAACTCTCAGAGGATCTGGTTGTATTTAAACTCATTGAGGATCTGGATAAATTTAAACTTTTAGAGGAACTTGTTGAATCTATTCTCACTGTGGATCTGGTTGTATTTCATCACAATGAGCATCTGGTTGTATTTAAACACACTGAAGATCTGCCTAAATTCAAACTTTCAAATGATCTCGTTGTATTTAATCTAACTGAGGATCTGGCTAAATTTAAACTTTCAGAGGATCTGGTTATATTTAATCACACTGAGAGTCTGGCTAAATTTAAACTTTCAGAGGATCTGGTTATATTTAATCTCACGGAGGATCTGGTTGTATTTAATCACACTGAGGGTCTGGTTGAATTTATTCACACTGAGGATCTGGCTGAACTTAATCTCACTGAGGATTTGGCTGAAGTTAATGACACTGATGATCTGGCTAAATTTAAACGTTCAGAGGATCTGGATGAATTTAAACTCACTGAGGATCTGGTTGAATTTATTCACACTAAGGATCTGGCTGAATTTATTCACACTAAGGATCTGGTTGTATTTATACACACTGAGGATCTGGCTGAATTTAATCACATGGAGGATCTGGCTGAATTTAATCACACTGAGGATCTGGCTGAATTTAATCACATGGAGGATCTGGTTGTATTTAAACTCTCAGAGGATCTGGTTGTATTTAAACTCTCAGAGGATCTGGTTGTATTTAATCTCACTGAGGATCTGGCTAAATTTAAACTTTCAGAGGATCCGGTTATATTTAATCTCACTGAAGATCTGGTTGTATTTAATCACACTGAGGATCTTGCCTAATTTAAACTTTCAGATGTTCTTGTTGAATGTAATCGCACTGAGGATCTGGTTGAATTTATTCTCACTGAGGATCTGGTTGGTTTTAATCACACTGTGGATCTGGTTGAATTTAATCACACTGAGGATCTGTCTGAACTTAAACTCACTGAGGATTTGGCTGAAGTTAATAACACTGAGGATCTGGTTGAATTTAAACTTTCATATGAACTGGTTGTATTTAATCTCACTGAGGATCTGGTTGTATTTAATCACACCGAGGATCTGGCCTAATTTAAACGTCCAGTAGATCTGGCTGAATTTATTCTCACTGAGGATCTGGCTAAATTTAAGCTTTTAGAGGATCTGGTTGAATTTATTCTCACTGAGGATCTGGTTGAATTTATTCACACTAAGGATCTGGTTGAATTTATTCACACTGAGGATCTGGCTGAACTTAAACTCACTGAGGATTTGGCTGAAGTTAATGACACTGATGATCTGGCTAAATTTAAACTTTCAGAGGATCAGGATGAATTTAAACTCACTGAGGATCTGGTTGAATTTATTCACACTAAGGATCTGGTTGAATTTATTCACACTGAGGATCTGGCTGAATTTAATCACATGGAGGATCTGGCTGAATTTAATCACACTGAGGATCTGGCTGAATTTAATCACATGGAGGATCTGGTTGTATTTAAACTCTCAGAGGATCTGGTTGTATTTAAACTCTCAGAGGATCTGGTTGTATTTAATCTCACTGAGGATCTGGCTAAATTTAAACTTTCAGAGGATCCGGTTATATTTAATCTCACTGAAGATCTGGTTGTATTTAATCACACTGAGGATCTTGCCTAATTTAAACTTTCAGATGTTCTTGTTGAATGTAATCGCACTGAGGATCTGGTTGAATTTATTCTCACTGAGGATCTGGTTGGTTTTAATCACACTGTGGATCTGGTTGAATTTAATCACACTGAGGATCTGTCTGAACTTAAACTCACTGAGGATTTGGCTGAAGTTAATAACACTGAGGATCTGGTTGAATTTAAACTTTCATATGAACTGGTTGTATTTAATCTCACTGAGGATCTGGTTGTATTTAATCACACCGAGGATCTGGCCTAATTTAAACGTCCAGTAGATCTGGCTGAATTTATTCTCACTGAGGATCTGGTTGTATTTAATCACACTGTGGATCTGGTTGAATTTATTCACACTGAGGATCTGGCTGAACTTAATCTCACTGAGGATTTGGCTGAAGTTAATGACACTGATGATCTGGCTAAATTTAAACTTTCAGAGGATCTGGATGAATTTAAACTCACTGAGGATCTGGTTGAATTTATTCACACTAAGGATCTGGCTGAATTTATTCACACTAAGGAGCTGGTTGAATTTATTCACACTGAGGATCTGGCTGAATTTAATCACATGGAGGATCTGGTTGTATTTAAACTCTCAGAGGATCTGGTTGTATTTAAACTCATTGAGGATCTGGATAAATTTAAACTTTTAGAGGAACTTGCTGAATCTATTCTCACTGTGGATCTGGTTGAATTTATTCACACTGAGGATCTGGCTGAACTTAATCTCACTGAGGATTTGGCTGAAGTTAATGACACTGATGATCTGGCTAAATTTAAACTTTCAGAGGATCTGGATGAATTTAAACTCACTGAGGATCTGGTTGAATTTATTCACACTAAGGATCTGGCTGAATTTATTCACACTAAGGAGCTGGTTGAATTTATTCACACTGAGGATCTGGCTGAATTTAATCACATGGAGGATCTGGCTGAATTTAATCACACTGAGGATCTGGTTGAATTTAAACTTTCAGAAGATCTCGTTGTATTTAATCTCACTGAGGATCTGGCTAAAGTTAAACTTTCAGAGGTTCTTGTTGAATGTAATCGCACTGAGGATCTGGCTAAATTTAAACTTTCAGAGGATCTGGTTATATTTAATCTCACTGAAGATCTGGTTGTATTTAATCACACCGAGGATCTGGCCTAATTTAAACTTCCAGAAGATCTGGTTAAATTTATTCACACTGAGGATCTGGCTGAAGTTAATCACACTGAGGATCTGGCTGAAGTTAATCACACTGAGGATCTGGCTGAAGTTAATGACACTGAGGATCTGGTTGAACTTAAACTTTCAGAAGATCTCGTTGTATTTAATCTAACTGAGGATCTGGCTAAAGTTAAACATTCAGAGGATCTGGTTATATTTAATCTCACTGAAGATCTGGTTGTATTTAATCACACTGAGGATCTGCTTGTATTTAACCACTCTGAGGGTCTGGCTAAATTTCAACGTCCAGAAGATCTGGCTGAATTTATTCTCACTGAGGATCTGGTTGTATTTAATCACACTGAGGGTCTGGCTGAATATAATCGCACTGAGGATCTGGTTGTATTTAAACTTTCAGTAGATCTTGTTGAATTTATTCTCACTGAGGATCTGGCTGAAGTTAATCACACTGAGGATCTGGCTGAAGTTAATGACACTGAGGATCTGGTTGAATTTAAACTTTCTGAAGATCTCGTTGTATTTAATCTAACTGAGGATCTGGTTAAAGTTAAACATTCAGAGGATCTGTTATATTTAATCTCACTTAGGATCTAGTTGTATTTAATCATATTGAGGGTCTGGCTAAATATAAACTTTCAGAGGATCTGGTTGAAGTTATTCACACTGAGGATCTGGCTAAACTTAATCTCACTGAGGATTTGGCTGAAGTTAATGACACTGAGGATCTGGTTGAATTTAAACTTTCATAAGAACTGGTTGTATTTAATCTCACTGAGGATCTGCCTAAATTAAACTTTCAGAGGTTCTTGTTGAATTTAATCACACTGAGGATCTGGTTGAACTTAAACTTTCAGAAGATCTGTTTGTATTTAAAATAACTGAGGATCTGGCCTAATTTAAACTTCCAGAAGATCTGGTTAAATTTATTCACACTGAGGATCTGGCTGAAGTTAATCACACTGAGGATCTGGCTGAAGTTAATCACACTGAGGATCTGGCTGAAGTTAATGACACTGAGGATCTGGTTGAACTTAAACTTTCAGAAGATCTCGTTGTATTTAATCTAACTGAGGATCTGGCTAAAGTTAAACATTCAGAGGATCTGGTTATATTTAATCTCACTGAAGATCTGGTTGTATTTAATCACACTGAGGATCTGCTTGTATTTAACCACTCTGAGGGTCTGGCTAAATTTCAACGTCCAGAAGATCTGGCTGAATTTATTCTCACTGAGGATCTGGTTGTATTTAATCACACTGAGGGTCTGGCTGAATATAATCGCACTGAGGATCTGGTTGTATTTAAACTTTCAGTAGATCTTGTTGAATTTATTCTCACTGAGGATCTGGCTGAAGTTAATCACACTGAGGATCTGGCTGAAGTTAATGACACTGAGGATCTGGTTGAATTTAAACTTTCTGAAGATCTCGTTGTATTTAATCTAACTGAGGATCTGGTTAAAGTTAAACATTCAGAGGATCTGTTATATTTAATCTCACTTAGGATCTAGTTGTATTTAATCATATTGAGGGTCTGGCTAAATATAAACTTTCAGAGGATCTGGTTGAAGTTATTCACACTGAGGATCTGGCTAAACTTAATCTCACTGAGGATTTGGCTGAAGTTAATGACACTGAGGATCTGGTTGAATTTAAACTTTCATAAGAACTGGTTGTATTTAATCTCACTGAGGATCTGCCTAAATTAAACTTTCAGAGGTTCTTGTTGAATTTAATCACACTGAGGATCTGGTTGAACTTAAACTTTCAGAAGATCTGTTTGTATTTAAAATAACTGAGGATCTGGCTAAATTTAAACTTTCAGAGGATCTGGTTATATTTAATCACACTGAAGATCTGGTTGTATTTAATCACACTGAGGATCTGCTTGTATTTAACCACACTGAGGGTCTGGCTAAATTTAAACGTCCAGAAGATCTGGCTGAATTTATTCTCACTGAGGATCTGGCTAAATTTAAGCTTTTAGAGGATCTGGATGAATTTAAACTCACTGAGGATCTGGTTGAATTTATTCACACTAAGGATCTGGCTGAATTTATTCACACTAAGGATCTGGTTGAATTTAATCACACTGAGGATCTGTCTGAACTTAAACTCACTGAGGATTTGGCTGAAGTTAATAACACTGAGGATCTGGTTGAATTTAAACTTTCATATGAACTGGTTGTATTTAATCTCACTGAGGATCTGGTTGTATTTAATCACACCGAGGATCTGGCCTAATTTAAACGTCCAGTAGATCTGGCTGAATTTATTCTCACTGAGGATCTGGTTGTATTTAATCACACTGTGGATCTGGTTGAATTTATTCACACTGAGGATCTGGCTGAACTTAATCTCACTGAGGATTTGGCTGAAGTTAATGACACTGATGATCTGGCTAAATTTAAACTTTCGGAGGATCTGGATGAATTTAAACTCACTGAGGATCTGGTTGAATTTATTCACACTAAGGATCTGGCTGAATTTATTCACACTAAGGAGCTGGTTGAATTTATTCACACTGAGGATCTGGCTGAATTTAATCACATGGAGGATCTGGTTGTATTTAAACTCTCAGAGGATCTGGTTGTATTTAAACTCATTGAGGATCTGGATAAATTTAAACTTTTAGAGGAACTTGCTGAATCTATTCTCACTGTGGATCTGGTTGAATTTATTCACACTGAGGATCTGGCTGAACTTAATCTCACTGAGGATTTGGCTGAAGTTAATGACACTGATGATCTGGCTAAATTTAAACTTTCAGAGGATCTGGATGAATTTAAACTCACTGAGGATCTGGTTGAATTTATTCACACTAAGGATCTGGCTGAATTTATTCACACTAAGGAGCTGGTTGAATTTATTCACACTGAGGATCTGGCTGAATTTAATCACATGGAGGATCTGGTTGAATTTAAACTTTCATAAGAACTGGTTGTATTTAATCTCACTGAGGATCTGGCTAAAGTTAAACTTTCAGAGGTTCTTGTTGAATGTAATCGCACTGAGGATCTGGCTAAATTTAAACTTTCAGAGGATCTGGTTATATTTAATCTCACTGAAGATCTGGTTGTATTTAATCACACCGAGGATCTGGCCTAATTTAAACTTCCAGAAGATCTGGTTAAATTTATTCACACTGAGGATCTGGCTGAAGTTAATCACACTGAGGATCTGGCTGAAGTTAATCACACTGAGGATCTGGCTGAAGTTAATGACACTGAGGATCTGGTTGAACTTAAACTTTCAGAAGATCTCGTTGTATTTAATCTAACTGAGGATCTGGCTAAAGTTAAACATTCAGAGGATCTGGTTATATTTAATCTCACTGAAGATCTGGTTGTATTTAATCACACTGAGGATCTGCTTGTATTTAACCACTCTGAGGGTCTGGCTAAATTTCAACGTCCAGAAGATCTGGCTGAATTTATTCTCACTGAGGATCTGGTTGTATTTAATCACACTGAGGGTCTGGCTGAATATAATCGCACTGAGGATCTGGTTGTATTTAAACTTTCAGTAGATCTTGTTGAATTTATTCTCACTGAGGATCTGGCTGAAGTTAATCACACTGAGGATCTGGCTGAAGTTAATGACACTGAGGATCTGGTTGAATTTAAACTTTCATAAGAACTGGTTGTATTTAATCTCACTGAGGATCTGCCTAAATTAAACTTTCAGAGGTTCTTGTTGAATTTAATCACACTGAGGATCTGGTTGAACTTAAACTTTCAGAAGATCTGTTTGTATTTAAAATAACTGAGGATCTGGCTAAATTTAAACTTTCAGAGGATCTGGTTATATTTAATCACACTGAAGATCTGGTTGTATTTAATCACACTGAGGATCTGCTTGTATTTAACCACACTGAGGGTCTGGCTAAATTTAAACGTCCAGAAGATCTGGCTGAATTTATTCTCACTGAGGATCTGGCTAAATTTAAGCTTTTAGAGGATCTGGATGAATTTAAACTCACTGAGGATCTGGTTGAATTTATTCACACTAAGGATCTGGCTGAATTTATTCACACTAAGGATCTGGTTGAATTTATTCACACTGAGGATCTGGCTGAATTTAATCACATGGAGGATCTGGCTGAATTTAATCACACTGAGGATCTGGCTGAATTTAATCACATGGAGGATCTGGTTGTATTTAAACTCTCAGAGGATCTGGTTGTATTTAAACTCATTGAGGATCTGGATAAATTTAAACTTTCAGAGGATCCGGTTATATTTAATCTCACAGAAGATCTGGTTGTATTTAATCACACTGAGGATCTGGCCTAATTTAAACTTTGAGAGGTTCTTGTTGAATGTAATCGCACTGAGGATCTGGCTAAATTTAAACTTTCAGAGGATCCGGTTATATTTAATCTCACTGAAGATCTGGTTGTATTTAATCACACTGAGGATCTGGCTGAAGTTAATGACACTGAGGATCTGGTTGAATTTAAACTTTCAGAAGATCTCGTTGTATTTAATCACATTGAGGGTCTGGCTAAATATAAACTTTCAGAGGATCTGGTTGAATTTATTTACACTGAGGATCTGGCTGAACTTAATCTCACTGAGGATTTGGCTGAAATTAATGACACTGAGGATCTGGTTGAATTTCAACTTTCATAAGAACTGGTTGTATTTAATCTCACTGAGGATCTGGCTAAAGTTAAACTTTCAGAGGTTCTTGTTGAATGTAATCGCACTGAGGATCTGGTTAAATTTATTCTCACTGAGGATCTGGTTGGTTTTAATCACACTGAGGATCTGTCTGAACTTAAACTCACTTAGGATTTGGCTGAAGTTAATGACACTGAGGATCTGGTGGAATTTAAACTTTCAGAAGAGCTGGTTGTATTTAATCTCACTGAGGATCTGGCTAAAGTTAAACTTTCAGAGGATCTGGTTATATTTAATGTCACTGAGGATCTGGTTGTATTTAATCACACTGAGGGTCTGCCTAAATATAAACTTTCAGAGGATCTGGTTGAATTTATTCACACTTAGGATCTGGCTGAATTTAATCTCACTGAGGACCTGGCTGAAGTAAATGACACTAAGCATCTGGTTGAATTTAAACTTTCAGAAGATCTGGTTCTATTTAATCTCACTGCGGATCTGGCTAAATTTAAACTTTCAGAGGATCTGGTTATATTTAATCACACTGAAGATCTGGTTATATTTAATCACACTGAGGATCTGCTTGTATTTAACCACACTGATGGTCTGGCTAAATTTAAACGTCCAGAAGATCTGGTTATATTTAATCACACTGTGGATCTGGTTGAATTTATTCACACTGAGGATCTAGCTGAACTTAATCTCACTGAGGATTTGGCTGAAGTTAATGACACTGATGATCTGGCTAAATGTAAACTTTCAGAGGATCTGGATGAATTTAAACTCACTGAGGATCTGGTTGAATTTATTCACACTAAGCATCTGGCTGAATTTATTCACACTAAGGATCTGGTTGAATTTATTCACACTGAGGATCTGGCTGAATTTAATCACATGGAGGATCTGGCTGAATTTAATCACACTGAGGATCTGGCTGAATTTAATCACATGGAGGATCTGGTTGTATTTAAACTCTCAGAGGATCTGGTTGTATTTAAACTCACTGAGGATCTGGATAAATTTAAACTTTCAGAGGATCCGGTTATATTTAATCTCACAGAAGATCTGGTTGTATTTAATCACACTGAGGATCTGGCCTAATTTAAACTTTCAGAGGTTCTTGTTGAATGTAATCGCACTGAGGATCTGGCTAAATTTAAACTTTCAGAGGATCCGGTTATATTTAATCTCACTGAAGATCTGGTTGTATTTAATCACACTGAGGATCTGGCTGAAGTTAATGACACTGAGGATCTGGTTGAATTTAAACTTTCAGAAGATCTCGTTGTATTTAATCTCACTGAGGATCTGGCTAAAGTTAAACTTTCAGAGGTTCTTGTTGACAGTAATCGCACTGAGGATCTGGTTGAATTTATTCTCACTGAGGATCTGGTTGGTTTTAATCACACTGTGGATCTGGTTGAATTTAATCACACTGAGGATCTGTCTGAACTTAAACTCACTGAGGATTTGGCTTAAGATAATGACACTGAGGATCTGATTGAATTTAAACTTTCAGAAGAGCTGGTTGTATTTAATCTCACTGAGGATCTGGCTAAAGTTAAACATTCAGAGGATCTGGTTATATTTAATCTCACTGAAGATCTGGTTGTATTTAATCACACTGAGGATCTGCTTGTATTTAACCACTCTGAGGGTCTGGCTAAATTTCAACGTCCAGAAGATCTGGCTGAATTTATTCTCACTGAGGATCTGGTTGTATTTAATCACACTGAGGGTCTGGCTGAATATAATCGCACTGAGGATCTGGTTGTATTTAAACTTTCAGTAGATCTTGTTGAATTTATTCTCACTGAGGATCTGGCTGAAGTTAATCACACTGAGGATCTGGCTGAAGTTAATGACACTGAGGATCTGGTTGAATTTAAACTTTCATAAGAACTGGTTGTATTTAATCTCACTGAGGATCTGCCTAAATTAAACTTTCAGAGGTTCTTGTTGAATTTAATCACACTGAGGATCTGGTTGAACTTAAACTTTCAGAAGATCTGTTTGTATTTAAAATAACTGAGGATCTGGCTAAATTTAAACTTTCAGAGGATCTGGTTATATTTAATCACACTGAAGATCTGGTTGTATTTAATCACACTGAGGATCTGCTTGTATTTAACCACACTGAGGGTCTGGCTAAATTTAAACGTCCAGAAGATCTGGCTGAATTTATTCTCACTGAGGATCTGGCTAAATTTAAGCTTTTAGAGGATCTGGATGAATTTAAACTCACTGAGGATCTGGTTGAATTTATTCACACTAAGGATCTGGCTGAATTTATTCACACTAAGGATCTGGTTGAATTTATTCACACTGAGGATCTGGCTGAATTTAATCACATGGAGGATCTGGCTGAATTTAATCACACTGAGGATCTGGCTGAATTTAATCACATGGAGGATCTGGTTGTATTTAAACTCTCAGAGGATCTGGTTGTATTTAAACTCATTGAGGATCTGGATAAATTTAAACTTTCAGAGGATCCGGTTATATTTAATCTCACAGAAGATCTGGTTGTATTTAATCACACTGAGGATCTGGCCTAATTTAAACTTTGAGAGGTTCTTGTTGAATGTAATCGCACTGAGGATCTGGCTAAATTTAAACTTTCAGAGGATCCGGTTATATTTAATCTCACTGAAGATCTGGTTGTATTTAATCACACTGAGGATCTGGCTGAAGTTAATGACACTGAGGATCTGGTTGAATTTAAACTTTCAGAAGATCTCGTTGTATTTAATCACATTGAGGGTCTGGCTAAATATAAACTTTCAGAGGATCTGGTTGAATTTATTTACACTGAGGATCTGGCTGAACTTAATCTCACTGAGGATTTGGCTGAAATTAATGACACTGAGGATCTGGTTGAATTTCAACTTTCATAAGAACTGGTTGTATTTAATCTCACTGAGGATCTGGCTAAAGTTAAACTTTCAGAGGTTCTTGTTGAATGTAATCGCACTGAGGATCTGGTTAAATTTATTCTCACTGAGGATCTGGTTGGTTTTAATCACACTGAGGATCTGTCTGAACTTAAACTCACTTAGGATTTGGCTGAAGTTAATGACACTGAGGATCTGGTGGAATTTAAACTTTCAGAAGAGCTGGTTGTATTTAATCTCACTGAGGATCTGGCTAAAGTTAAACTTTCAGAGGATCTGGTTATATTTAATGTCACTGAGGATCTGGTTGTATTTAATCACACTGAGGGTCTGCCTAAATATAAACTTTCAGAGGATCTGGTTGAATTTATTCACACTTAGGATCTGGCTGAATTTAATCTCACTGAGGACCTGGCTGAAGTAAATGACACTAAGCATCTGGTTGAATTTAAACTTTCAGAAGATCTGGTTCTATTTAATCTCACTGCGGATCTGGCTAAATTTAAACTTTCAGAGGATCTGGTTATATTTAATCACACTGAAGATCTGGTTATATTTAATCACACTGAGGATCTGCTTGTATTTAACCACACTGATGGTCTGGCTAAATTTAAACGTCCAGAAGATCTGGTTATATTTAATCACACTGTGGATCTGGTTGAATTTATTCACACTGAGGATCTAGCTGAACTTAATCTCACTGAGGATTTGGCTGAAGTTAATGACACTGATGATCTGGCTAAATGTAAACTTTCAGAGGATCTGGATGAATTTAAACTCACTGAGGATCTGGTTGAATTTATTCACACTAAGCATCTGGCTGAATTTATTCACACTAAGGATCTGGTTGAATTTATTCACACTGAGGATCTGGCTGAATTTAATCACATGGAGGATCTGGCTGAATTTAATCACACTGAGGATCTGGCTGAATTTAATCACATGGAGGATCTGGTTGTATTTAAACTCTCAGAGGATCTGGTTGTATTTAAACTCACTGAGGATCTGGATAAATTTAAACTTTCAGAGGATCCGGTTATATTTAATCTCACAGAAGATCTGGTTGTATTTAATCACACTGAGGATCTGGCCTAATTTAAACTTTCAGAGGTTCTTGTTGAATGTAATCGCACTGAGGATCTGGCTAAATTTAAACTTTCAGAGGATCCGGTTATATTTAATCTCACTGAAGATCTGGTTGTATTTAATCACACTGAGGATCTGGCTGAAGTTAATGACACTGAGGATCTGGTTGAATTTAAACTTTCAGAAGATCTCGTTGTATTTAATCTCACTGAGGATCTGGCTAAAGTTAAACTTTCAGAGGTTCTTGTTGACAGTAATCGCACTGAGGATCTGGTTGAATTTATTCTCACTGAGGATCTGGTTGGTTTTAATCACACTGTGGATCTGGTTGAATTTAATCACACTGAGGATCTGTCTGAACTTAAACTCACTGAGGATTTGGCTTAAGATAATGACACTGAGGATCTGATTGAATTTAAACTTTCAGAAGAGCTGGTTGTATTTAATCTCACTGAGGATCTGGCTAAAGTTAACCTTTCAGAGGATCTGGTTATATTTAATGTCACTGAGGATCTGGTTGTATTTAATCACACTGAGGGTCTGCCTAAATATAAACTTTCAGAGGATCTGGTTGAATTTATTCACACTTAGGATCTGGCTGAATTTAATCTCACTGAGGACCTGGCTGAAGTAAATGACACTAAGCATCTGGTTGAATTTAAACTTTCAGAAGATCTGGTTCTATTTAATCTCACTGCGGATCTGGCTAAATTTAAACTTTCAGAGGATCTGGTTATATTTAATCACACTGAAGATCTGGTTGTATTTAATCACACTGAGGATCTGCTTGTATTTAACCACACTGATGGTCTGGCTAAATTTAAACGTCCAGAAGATCTGGTTATATTTAATCACACTGTGGATCTGGTTGAATTTATTCACACTGAGGATCTAGCTGAACTTAATCTCACTGAGGATTTGGCTGAAGTTAATGACACTGATGATCTGGCTAAATTTAATCACATGGAGGATCTGGTTGTATTTAAACTCTCAGAGGATCTGGTTGTATTTAAACTCACTGAGGATCTGGATAAATTTAAACTTTCAGAGGATCCGGTTATATTTAATCTCACAGAAGATCTGGTTGTATTTAATCACACTGAGGATCTGGCCTAATTTAAACTTTCAGAGGTTCTTGTTGAATGTAATCGCACTGAGGATCTGGCTAAATTTAAACTTTCAGAGGATCCGGTTATATTTAATCTCACTGAAGATCTGGTTGTATTTAATCTAACTGAGGATCTTACTGAAGTTAATCACACTGAGGATCTGGCTGATGTTAATGACACTGAGGATCTGGCTAAAGTTAAACATTCAGAGGATCTGTTATATTTAATCTCACTTAGGATCTAGTTGTATTTAATCACATTGAGGGTCTGGCTAAATATAAACTTTTATAGGATCTGGTTGAAGTTATTCACACTGAGGATCTGGCTGAACTTAATCTCACTGAGGATTTGGCTGAAGTTAATCACACTGAGGATCTGGTTGAATTTAAACTTTCATAAGAACTGGTTGTACTTAATCTCACTGAGGATCTGGCTAAATTAAACTTTCAGAGGTTCTTGTTGAATTTAATCACACTGAGGATCTGGTTGAACTTAAACTTTCAGAAGATCTGGTTGTATTTAAAATAACTGAGGATGTGGCTAAATTTAAACTTTTCGAGGATCTGGTTATATTTAATCACACTTAGGATCTAGTTGTATTTAATCACATTGAGGGTCTGGCTAAATATAAACTTTCAGAGGATCTGGTTGAATTTATTCACACTGAGGATCTGGCTGAACTTAATCTCACTGAGGATTTGGCTGAAATTAATGACACTGAGGATCTGGTTGAATTTAAACTTTCATAAGAACTGGTTGTATTTAATCTCACTGAGGATCTGGCTAAAGTTAAACTTTCAGAGGTTCTTGTTGAATGTAATCGCACTGAGGATCTGGTTGAATTTATTCTCACTGAGGATCTGGTTGGTTTTAATCACACTGTGGATCTGGTTGAATTTAATCACACTGAGGATCTGTCTGAACTTAAACTCACTGAGGATTTGGCTGAAGTTAATGACACTGATGATCTGGCTAAATTTAAACTTTCAGAGGATCAGGATGAATTTAAACTCACTGAGGATCTGGTTGAATTTATTCACACTAAGGATCTGGTTGAATTTATTCACACTGAGGATCTGGCTGAATTTAATCACATGGAGGATCTGGCTGAATTTAATCACACTGAGGATCTGGCTGAATTTAATCACATGGAGGATCTGGTTGTATTTAAACTCTCAGAGGATCTGGTTGTATTTAAACTCACTGAGGATCTGGATAAATTTAAACTTTCAGAGGATCCGGTTATATTTAATCTCACAGAAGATCTGGTTGTATTTAATCACACTGAGGATCTGGCCTAATTTAAACTTTCAGAGGTTCTTGTTGAATGTAATCGCACTGAGGATCTGGCTAAATTTAAACTTTCAGAGGATCCGATTATATTTAATCTCACTGAAGATCTGGTTGTATTTAATCTAACTGAGGATCTGGCTGAAGTTAATCACACTGAGGATCTGGCTGAAGTTAATGACACTGAGGATCTGGTTGAATTTAAACTTTCTGAAGATCTCGTTGTATTTAATCTAACTGAGGATCTGGCTAAAGTTAAACATTCAGAGGATCTGTTATATTTAATCTCACTTAGGATCTAGTTGTATTTAATCACATTGAGGGTCTGGCTAAATATAAACTTTCAGAGGATCTGGTTGAAGTTATTCACACTGAGGATCTGGCTGAACTTAATCACACTGAGGATTTGGCTGAAATTAATGACACTGAGGATCTGGTTGAATTTAAACTTTCATAAGAACTGGTTGTATTTAATCTCACTGAGGATCTGGCTAAAGTTAAACTTTCAGAGGTTCTTGTTGAATGTAATCGCACTGAGGATCTGGTTGAATTTATTCTCACTGAGGATCTGGTTGGTTTTAATCACACTGTGGATCTGGTTGAATTTAATCACACTGAGGATCTGTCTGAACTTAAACTCACTGAGGATTCGGCTGAAGTTAATGACACTGATGATCTGTCTAAATTTAAACTTTCAGAGGATCAGGATGAATTTAAACTCACTGAGGATCTGGTTGAATTTATTCACACTAAGGATCTGGTTGAATTTATTCACACTGAGGATCTGGCTGAATTTAATCACATGGAGGATCTGGCTGAATTTAATCACACTGAGGATCTGGCTGAATTTAATCACATGGAGGATCTGGTTGTATTTAAACTCTCAGAGGATCTGGTTGTATTTAAACTCACTGAGGATCTGGATAAATTTAAACTTTCAGAGGATCCGGTTATATTTAATCTCACAGAAGATCTGGTTGTATTTAATCACACTGAGGATCTGGCCTAATTTAAACTTTCAGAGGTTCTTGTTGAATGTAATCGCACTGAGGATCTGGCTAAATTTAAACTTTCAGAGGATCCGATTATATTTAATCTCACTGAAGATCTGGTTGTATTTAATCTAACTGAGGATCTGGCTGAAGTTAATCACACTGAGGATCTGGCTGAAGTTAATGACACTGAGGATCTGGTTGAATTTAAACTTTCTGAAGATCTCTTTGTATTTAATCTAACTGAGGATCTGGCTAAAGTTAAACATTCAGAGGATCTGTTATATTTAATCTCACTTAGGATCTAGTTGTATTTAATCACATTGAGGGTCTGGCTAAATATAAACTTTCAGAGGATCTGGTTGAAGTTATTCACACTGAGGATCTGGCTGAACTTAATCTCACTGAGGATTTGGCTGAAGTTAATGACACTGAGGATCTGGTTGAATTTAAACTTTCATAAGAACTGGTTGTATTTAATCTCACTGAGGATCTGGCTAAATTAAACTTTCAGAGGTTCTTGTTGAATTTAATCACACTGAGGATCTGGTTGAACTTAAACTTTCAGAAGATCTGGTTGTACTTAAAATAACTGAGGATGTGGCTAAATTTAAACTTTTAGAGGATCTGGTTATATTTAATCACACTGAAGATCTGGTTGTATTTAATCACACTGAGGATCTGCTTGTATTTAACCACTCTGAGGGTCTGGCTAAATTTAAACATCCAGAAGATCTGGCTGAATTTATTCTCACTGAGGATCTGGCTAAATTTAAGCTTTTAGAGGATCTGGTTGAATTTATTCTCACTGAGGATCTGGTTGTATTTATTCACACAGAGGATCTGGCTGAACTTAATCTCACTGAGGATTTGGCTGAAGTTAATGACACTGAGGATCTGGTTGAATTTAAACTTTCAGAATATCTGGTTGTATTTAATCTCACTGATGATCTGGCTAAATTTAAACTTTCAGAGGATCTGGTTGAATTTAAACTCACTGAGGATCTGGTTCAATTTATTCACACTAAGGATCTGGCTGAATTTATTCACACTAAGGATCTGGTTGAATTTATTCACACTGAGGATCTGGCTGAATTTAATCACATGGAGGATCTGGCTGAATTTAATCACACTGAGGATTTGGCCTAATTTAAACTTTCAGAGGTTCTTGTTGAATGTAATCGCCCTGAGGATCTGGCTAAATTTAAACTTTCAGAGGATCCTGTTATATTTAATCTCACTGCGGATCTGGTTGTATTTAATCTAACTGAGGATCTGGCTGAAGTTAATGACACTGAGGATCTGGTTGAATTTAAACTTTCAGAAGATCTCGTTGTATTTAATCTAACTGAGGATCTGGCTAAAGTTAAACATTCAGAGGATCTGGTTATATTTAATCTCACTTAGGATCTGGTTGTATTTAATCACACTGAGGATCTGGCTGAAGTTAATGACACTGAGGATCTGGTTGAATTTAAACTTTCAGAAGATCTCGTTGTATTTAATCTAACTGAGGACCTGGCTAAAGTTAAACATTCAGAGGATCTGGTTATATTTAATCTCACTTAGGATCTAGTTGTATTTAATCACATTGAGGATCTGGCTAAAGTTAAACTTTCAGAGGTTCTTGTTGAATGTAATCGCACTGAGGATCTGGCTAAAATTAAACTTTCAGAGGATCCGGTTATATTTAATCTCACTGAAGATCTGGTTGTATTTAATCACACTGAGGATCTGGCTGAAGTTAATGACACTGAGGATCTGGTTGAATTTAAACTTTCAGAAGATCTCGTTGTATTTAATCTAACTGAGGATCTGGCTAAATATAAACTTTCAGAGGATCTGGTTGAATTTATTCACACTGAGGATCTGGCTGAACTTAATCTCACTGAGGGTTTGGCTGAAGTTAATGACACTGAGGATCTGGTTGAATTTAAACTTTCATAAGAACTGGTTGTATTTAATCTCACTGAGGATCTGGCTAAATTAAACTTTCAGAGGTTCTTGTTGAATTTAATCACACTGAGGATCTGGTTGAACTTAAACTTTCAGAAGATCTGGTTGTATTTAAAATAACTGAGGATGTGGCTAAATTTAAACTTTTAGAGGATCTGGTTATATTTAATCACACTGAAGATCTGGTTGTATTTAATCACACTGAGGATCTGCTTGTATTTAACCACTCTGAGGGTCTGGCTAAATTTAAACATCCAGAAGATCTGGCTGAATTTATTCTCACTGAGGATCTGGCTAAATTTAAGCTTTTAGAGGATCTGGTTGAATTTATTCTCACTGAGGATTTGGCTGAAGTTAATGACACTGATGATCTGGCTAAATTTAAACTTTCAGAGGATCTGGTTGAATTTATTCACACTGAGGATCTGGCTGAATTTAATCACATGGAGGATCTGGCTGGATTTAATCACATGGAGGATCTGGTTGTATTTAAACTCTCAGAGGATCTGGTTGTATTTAAACTCATTGAGGATCTGGATAAATTTAAACTTTCAGAGGATCCGGTTATATTTAATCTCACAGAAGATCTGGTTGTATTTAATCACACTGAGGATCTGGCTGAAGTTAATGACACTGAGGATCTGGTTGAATTTAAACTTTCATAAGAACTGGTTGTATTTAATCTCACTGAGGATCTGGCTAAATTAAACTTTCAGAGGTTCTTGTTGAATTTAATCACACTGAGGATCTGGTTGAACTTAAACTTTCAGAAGATCTGGTTGTATTTAAAATAACTGAGGATGTGGCTAAATTTAAACTTTTAGAGGATCTGGTTATATTTAATCACACTGAAGATCTGGTTGTATTTAATCACACTGAGGATCTGCTTGTATTTAACCACTCTGAGGGTCTGGCTAAATTTAAACATCCAGAAGATCTGGCTGAATTTATTCTCACTGAGGATCTGGCTAAATTTAAGCTTTTAGAGGATCTGGTTGAATTTATTCTCACTGAGGATTTGGCTGAAGTTAATGACACTGATGATCTGGCTAAATTTAAACTTTCAGAGGATCTGGTTGAATTTAAACTCACTGAGGATCTGGTTGAATTTATTCACACTAAGGATCAGGCTGAATTTATTCACACTAAGGATCTGGTTGAATTTATTCACACTGAGGATCTGGCTGAATTTAATCACATGGAGGATCTGGCTGAATTTAATCACATGGAGGATCTGGTTGTATTTAAACTCTCAGAGGATCTGGTTGTATTTAAACTCATTGAGGATCTGGATAAATTTAAACTTTCAGAGTATCCAGTTATATTTAATCTCACAGAAGATCTGGTTGTATTTAATCACACTGAGGATCTGGCCTAATTTAAACTTTCAGAGGTTCTTGTTGAATGTAATCGCCCTGAGGATCTGGCTAAATTTAAACTTTCAGAGGATCCGGTTATATTTAATCTCACTGAAGATCTGGTTGTATTTAATCACACTGAGGATCTGGCTGAAGTTATTGACACTGAGGATCTGGTTGAATTTAAACTTTCAGAAGATCTCGTTGTATTTAATCTAACTGAGGATCTGGCTAAAGTTAAACATTCAGAGGATCTGGTTATATTTAATCTCACTTAGGATCTGGTTGTATTTAATCACACTGAGGATCTGGCTGAAGTTAATGACACTGAGGATCTGGTTGAATTTAAACTTTCAGAAGATCTCGTTGTATTTAATCTAACTGAGGATCTGGCTAAAGTTAAACATTCAGAGGATCTGGTTATATTTAATCTCACTTAGGATCTAGTTGTATTTAATCACATTGAGGGTCTGGCTAAATATAAACTTTCAGAGGATCTGGTTGAATTTATTCACTCTGAGGATCTGGCAGAAGTTAATGACACTGAGGATCTGGTTGAATTTAAACTTTCAGAAGATCTCGTTGTATTTAATCTAACTGAGGATCTGGCTAAATATAAACTTTCAGAGGATCTGGTTGAATTTATTCACACTGAGGATCTGGCTGAACTTAATCTCACTGAGGATTTGGCTGAAATTAATGACACTGAGGATCTGGTTGAATTTAAACTTTCATAAGAACTGGTTGTATTTAATCTCACTGAGGATCTGGCTAAAGTTAAACTTTCAGAGGTTCTTGTTGAATGTAATCGCACTGAGGATCTGGCTAAATTTAAACTTTCAGAGGATCCGGTTATATTTAATCTCACTGAAGATCTGGTTGTATTTAATCACACTGAGGATCTGGCTGAAGTTAATGACACTGAGGATCTGGTTGAATTTAAAATTTCAGAAGATCTCGTTGTATTTAATCTAACTGAGGATCTGGCTAAAGTTAAACATTCAGAGGATCTGGTTATATTTAATCTCACTTAGGATCTAGTTGTATTTAATCACATTGAGGGTCTGGCTAAATATAAACTTTCAGAGGATCTGGTTGAATTTATTCACACTGAGGATCTGGCTGAACTTAATCTCACTGAGGATTTGGCTGAAATTAATGACACTGAGGATCTGGTTAAATTTAAACTTTCATAAGAACTGGTTGTATTTAATCTCACCGAGGATCTGGCTAAAGTTAAACTTTCAGAGGTTCTTGTTGAATGTAATCGCACTGAGGATCTGGTTGAATTTATTCTCACTGAGGATCTGGTTGGTTTTAATCACACAGTGGATCTGGTTGAATTTAATCACACTGAGGATCTGTCTGAACTTAAACTCACTGAGGATTTGGCTTAAGTTAATGACACTGAGGATCTGGTTGAATTTAAACTTTCAGAAGAGCTGGTAGTATTTAATCTCACTGAGGATCTGGCTAAAGTTAAACTTTCAGAGGATCTGGTTATATTTAATGTCACTGAGGATCTGGTTGTATTTAATCTCACTGAGGATCTGGCTAAATTTAAACTTTCAGAGGATCTTGTTGAATTTAATCTCACTGAGGATCTGGTTGTATTTAATCACACTGAGGATCTGGCTAAATTTAATCTTTCAGAGGATCTGGCTGAATTTAATCTCACTGAGGATCTGGTTAAATTTAATCTTTCAGAGGATCTGGCTGAATTTAATCACACTGAGGATCTGGTTGATTGAAATCACACTGAGGATCTGGCTGAATATAATCACACTGAGGATCTGGCTGAATTTAATCACATGGAGGATCTGGTTGTATTTAAACTCTCAGAGGATCTGGTTGTATTTAAACTCTCAGAGGATCTGGTTGTATTTAATCACACTGAGGATCTGGATAAAATTAAACTTTCAGAGGATCTTGTTGAATTTATTCTCACTGTGGATCTGGTTGTATTTCAGCACAATGAGCATCTGCTTGTATTTAAACACACTGAAGATCTGCCTAAATTTAAACTTCCAGAAGATCTGGTTAAATTTAATCACACTGAGGATCTGGCTGAATTTAATCACATGGAGGATCTGGCTGGATTTAATCACATGGAGGATCTGGTTGTATTTAAACTCTCAGAGGATCTGGTTGTATTTAAACTCATTGAGGATCTGGATAAATTTAAACTTTCAGAGGATTCGGTTATATTTAATCTCACAGAAGATCTGGTTGTATTTAATCACACTGAGGATCTGGCTGAAGTTAATGACACTGAGGATCTGGTTGAATTTAAACTTTCATAAGAACTGGTTGTATTTAATCTCACTGAGGATCTGGCTAAATTAAACTTTCAGAGGTTCTTGTTGAATTTAATCACACTGAGGATCTGGTTGAACTTAAACTTTCAGAAGATCTGGTTGTATTTAAAATAACTGAGGATGTGGCTAAATTTAAACTTTTAGAGGATCTGGTTATATTTAATCACACTGAAGATCTGGTTGTATTTAATCACACTGAGGATCTGCTTGTATTTAACCACTCTGAGGGTCTGGCTAAATTTAAACATCCAGAAGATCTGGCTGAATTTATTCTCACTGAGGATCTGGCTAAATTTAAGCTTTTAGAGGATCTGGTTGAATTTATTCTCACTGAGGATTTGGCTGAAGTTAATGACACTGATGATCTGGCTAAATTTAAACTTTCAGAGGATCTGGTTGAATTTAAACTCACTGAGGATCTGGTTGAATTTATTCACACTAAGGATCAGGCTGAATTTATTCACACTAAGGATCTGGTTGAATTTATTCACACTGAGGATCTGGCTGAATTTAATCACATGGAGGATCTAGCTGAATTTAATCACATGGAGGATCTGGTTGTATTTAAACTCTCAGAGGATCTGGTTGTATTTAAACTCATTGAGGATCTGGATAAATTTAAACTTTCAGAGTATCCAGTTATATTTAATCTCACAGAAGATCTGGTTGTATTTAATCACACTGAGGATCTGGCCTAATTTAAACTTTCAGAGGTTCTTGTTGAATGTAATCGCCCTGAGGATCTGGCTAAATTTAAACTTTCAGAGGATCCGGTTATATTTAATCTCACTGAAGATCTGGTTGTATTTAATCACACTGAGGATCTGGCTGAAGTTATTGACACTGAGGATCTGGTTGAATTTAAACTTTCAGAAGATCTCGTTGTATTTAATCTAACTGAGGATCTGGCTAAAGTTAAACATTCAGAGGATCTGGTTATATTTAATCTCACTTAGGATCTGGTTGTATTTAATCACACTGAGGATCTGGCTGAAGTTAATGACACTGAGGATCTGGTTGAATTTAAACTTTCAGAAGATCTCGTTGTATTTAATCTAACTGAGGATCTGGCTAAAGTTAAACATTCAGAGGATCTGGTTATATTTAATCTCACTTAGGATCTAGTTGTATTTAATCACATTGAGGGTCTGGCTAAATATAAACTTTCAGAGGATCTGGTTGAATTTATTCACTCTGAGGATCTGGCAGAAGTTAATGACACTGAGGATCTGGTTGAATTTAAACTTTCAGAAGATCTCGTTGTATTTAATCTAACTGAGGATCTGGCTAAATATAAACTTTCAGAGGATCTGGTTGAATTTATTCACACTGAGGATCTGGCTGAACTTAATCTCACTGAGGATTTGGCTGAAATTAATGACACTGAGGATCTGGTTGAATTTAAACTTTCATAAGAACTGGTTGTATTTAATCTCACTGAGGATCTGGCTAAAGTTAAACTTTCAGAGGTTCTTGTTGAATGTAATCGCACTGAGGATCTGGCTAAATTTAAACTTTCAGAGGATCCGGTTATATTTAATCTCACTGAAGATCTGGTTGTATTTAATCACACTGAGGATCTGGCTGAAGTTAATGACACTGAGGATCTGGTTGAATTTAAAATTTCAGAAGATCTCGTTGTATTTAATCTAACTGAGGATCTGGCTAAAGTTAAACATTCAGAGGATCTGGTTATATTTAATCTCACTTAGGATCTAGTTGTATTTAATCACATTGAGGGTCTGGCTAAATATAAACTTTCAGAGGATCTGGTTGAATTTATTCACACTGAGGATCTGGCTGAACTTAATCTCACTGAGGATTTGGCTGAAATTAATGACACTGAGGATCTGGTTAAATTTAAACTTTCATAAGAACTGGTTGTATTTAATCTCACCGAGGATCTGGCTAAAGTTAAACTTTCAGAGGTTCTTGTTGAATGTAATCGCACTGAGGATCTGGTTGAATTTATTCTCACTGAGGATCTGGTTGGTTTTAATCACACAGTGGATCTGGTTGAATTTAATCACACTGAGGATCTGTCTGAACTTAAACTCACTGAGGATTTGGCTTAAGTTAATGACACTGAGGATCTGGTTGAATTTAAACTTTCAGAAGAGCTGGTAGTATTTAATCTCACTGAGGATCTGGCTAAAGTTAAACTTTCAGAGGATCTGGTTATATTTAATGTCACTGAGGATCTGGTTGTATTTAATCTCACTGAGGATCTGGCTAAATTTAAACTTTCAGAGGATCTTGTTGAATTTAATCTCACTGAGGATCTGGTTGTATTTAATCACACTGAGGATCTGGCTAAATTTAATCTTTCAGAGGATCTGGCTGAATTTAATCTCACTGAGGATCTGGTTAAATTTAATCTTTCAGAGGATCTGGCTGAATTTAATCACACTGAGGATCTGGTTGATTGAAATCACACTGAGGATCTGGCTGAATATAATCACACTGAGGATCTGGCTGAATTTAATCACATGGAGGATCTGGTTGTATTTAAACTCTCAGAGGATCTGGTTGTATTTAATCACACTGAGGATCTGGATAAAATTAAACTTTCAGAGGATCTTGTTGAATTTATTCTCACTGTGGATCTGGTTGTATTTCAGCACAATGAGCATCTGCTTGTATTTAAACACACTGAAGATCTGCCTAAATTTAAACTTCCAGAAGATCTGGTTAAATTTAATCACACTCAGTATCTGGCTGAAGTTAATCACACTGAGGATCTGGTTGAATTTACACTTTCAGTAGATCTCGTTGTATTTAATCTAACTGAGGATCTGGCTAAAGTTAAACTTTCAGAGGATCTGGTTATATTTAATCTCACGGAGTATCTGATTGTATTTAATCACACTGAGGGTCTGGCTAAATATAAACTTTCAGAGGATCTGGTTGAATACATTCACACTGAGGATCTGGCTGAATTTAATCTCACTGAGGATCTGGCTGAATTTAATCACATGGAGGATTTGGTTGAATTTAAACTTTGAGAAGATCTCGCTGTATATAATCTAACTGAGGATCTGGATAAATTTAAACTTTCAGAGGATCTGGTTATATTTAATGTCACTGAGGATCTGGTTGTATTTAATCACACTGAGAGTCTGTCTAAATTTAAACTTATAGAGGATCTGGGTGAATTTATTCTCACTGAGGATCTGGTTGTATTTAATCACACTGAGGGTCTGGCTAAATTTAAATGTCCAGAGGATATGGTTGAATTTATTATCACTGAGGATCTGGTTGTATTTAATCACACTGAGGATCTGGCTAAATTTAAACTTTCAGAGGATCTGGCTAAATTTAAACTTTAAGAGGATCTGGATGAATTTAAACTCACTGAGGATCTGGTTGAATTTATTCACACTAAGGATCTGGTTGTTTTTAATCACACTGAACATCTGGCTGAATTTAATATCACTGAGGATCTGGCTGAATTTAATCTCACTGAGGATCTGGCTGAATAAAATCGCACTGAGGATCTGGCTGAATATAATCTCACTGAGGATCTGGCTGAATTTAATCACATGGAGGATCTGGTTGTATTTAATCTCACTGAGGATCTGGCTAAATTTAAACTTTCAGTGGATCCGGTTATATTTAATCTCACTGAAGATCTGGTTGTATTTAATCACACGAAGGATCTGGCCTAATTTAAACTTTCAGAGGTTCTTGTTGAATGTAATCGCACTGAGGATCTGGTTGTATTTAATCACACTGAGGGTCTGGCTAAAATTAAACGTTCAGTGGATTTGGTTGAATTTATTCTCACTGAGGATCTGGTTGTATTTAATCACACTGAGGATCTGGCTAAATTTAAACTTTCAGAGGATCTGGATGAATTTAATCTCACTGAGGATCTGGCTGAATATAATCTCACTGAGGATCAGGCTGAATTTAATCACATGGAGTATTTGGTTGTATTTAAACTCTCAGAGGATCTGGTTGTATTTAATCACACTGAGGATCTGGATAAACTTAAACTTTCAGAGGATCTTGTTGAATTTATTCTCACTGTGGATCTGGTTGTATTTCAGCACAATGAGCATCTGGCTGTATTTAATCACACTGAAGATCTACCTAAATTTAAACTTCCAGAAGATCTGGTTAAATTTAATCACACTGAGCATCTGGCTGAAGTTAATCACACTGAGGATCTGGTTGAATTTAAACTTTCAGAAGATCTCGTTGTATTTAATCTAACTGAGGATCTGGCTAAAGTTAAACATTCAGAGGATCTGGTTATATTTAATCTCACTTAGGATCTAGTTGTATTTAATCACATTGAGGGTCTGGCTAAATATAAACTTTCAGAGGATCTGGTTGAATTTATTCACTCTGAGGATCTGGCTGAAATTAATGACACTGAGGATCTGGTTGAATTTAAACTTTCATAAGAACTGGTTGTATTTAATCTCACTGAGGATCTGGCTAAAGTTAAACTTTCAGAGGTTCTTGTTGAATGTAATCGCACTGAGGATCTGGCTAAAATTAAACTTTCAGAGGATCCGGTTATATTTAATCTCACTGAAGATCTGGTTGTATTTAATCACACTGAGGATCTGGCTGAAGTTAATGACACTGAGGATCTGGTTGAATTTAAACTTTCAGAAGATCTCGTTGTATTTAATCTAACTGAGGATCTGGCTAAATATAAACTTTCAGAGGATCTGGTTGAATTTATTCACACTGAGGATCTGGCTGAACTTAATCTCACTGAGGATTTGGCTGAAATTAATGACACTGAGGATCTGGTTGAATTTAAACTTTCATAAGAACTGGTTGTATTTAATCTCACTGAGGATCTGGCTAAAGTTAAACTTTCAGAGGTTCTTGTTGAATGTAATCGCACTGAGGATCTGGCTAAATTTAAACTTTCAGAGGATCCGGTTATATTTAATCTCACTGAAGATCTGGTTGTATTTAATCACACTGAGGATCTGGCTGAAGTTAATGACACTGAGGATCTGGTTGAATTTAAAATTTCAGAAGATCTCGTTGTATTTAATCTAACTGAGGATCTGGCTAAAGTTAAACATTCAGAGGATCTGGTTATATTTAATCTCACTTAGGATCTAGTTGTATTTAATCACATTGAGGGTCTGGCTAAATATAAACTTTCAGAGGATCTGGTTGAATTTATTCACACTGAGGATCTGGCTGAACTTAATCTCACTGAGGATTTGGCTGAAATTAATGACACTGAGGATCTGGTTGAATTTTTACTTTCATAAGAACTGGTTGTATTTAATCTCACCGAGGATCTGGCTAAAGTTAAACTTTCAGAGGTTCTTGTTGAATGTAATCGCACTGAGGATCTGGTTGAATTTATTCTCACTGAGGATCTGGTTGGTTTTAATCACACTGTGGATCTGGTTGAATTTAATCACACTGAGGATCTGTCTGAACTTAAACTCACTGAGGATTTGGCTGAAGTTAATAACACTGAGGATCTGGTTGAATTTAAACTTTCAGAAGAGCTGGTTGTATTTAATCTCACTGAGGATCTGGCTAAAGTTAAACTTTCAGAGGATCTGGTTATATTTAATGTCACTGAGGATCTGGTTGTATTTAATCTCACTGAGGATCTGGCTAAATTTAAACTTTCAGAGGATCTTGTTGAAATTAATCTCACTGAGGATCTGGTTGTATTTAATCACACTGAGGATCTGGTTGAATTTAAACTTTCAGAGGATCTGGTTGAATTTAATCACACTGAGGATCTGGTTGATTGAAATCACACTGAGGATCTGGCTGAATATAATCACACTGAGGATCTGGCTGAATTTAATCACATGGAGGATCTGGTAGTATTTAAACTCTCAGAGGATCTGGTTGTATTTAAACTCTCAGAGGATCTGGTTGTATTTAATCACACTGAGGATCTGGATAAACTTAAACTTTCAGAGGATCTTGTTGAATTTATTCTCACTGTGGATCTGGTTGTATTTCAGCACAATGAGCATCTGCTTGTATTTAAACACACTGAAGATCTGCCTAAATTTAAACTTCCAGAAGATCTGGTTAAATTTAATCACACTCAGTATCTGGCTGAAGTTAATCACACTGAGGATCTGGTTGAATTTAAACTTTCAGTAGATCTCGTTGTATTTAATCTAACTGAGGATCTGGCTAAAGTTAAACTTTCAGAGGATCTGGTTATATTTAATCTCACGGAGTATGTGGTTGTATTTAATCACACTGAGGGTCTGGCTAAATATAAACTTTCAGAGGATCTGGTTGAATACATTCACACTGAGGATCTGGCTGAATTTAATCTCACTGAGGATCTGGCTGAATTTAATCACATGGAGGATTTGGTTGAATTTATTCTCACTGAGGATCTGGTTGTATTTAATCACACTGAGGATCTGGCTAAATTTAAACTTTAAGAGGATCTGGATGAATTTAAACTCACTGAGGATCTGGTTGAATTTATTCACACTAAGGATCTGGTTGTTTTTAATCACACTGAACATCTGGCTGAATTTAATATCACTGAGGATCTGGCTGAATTTAATCTCACTGAGGATCTGGCTGAATATAATCTCACTGAGGATCTGGCTGAATATAATCTCACTGAGGATCTGGCTGAATTTAATCACATGGAGGATCTGGTTGTATTTAATGTCACTGAGGATCTGGCTAAATTTAAACTTTCAGTGGATCCGGTTATATTTAATCTCACTGAAGATCTGGTTGTATTTAATCACACGAAGGATCTGGCCTAATTTAAACTTTCAGAGGTTCTTGTTGAATGTAATCGCACTGAGGATCTGGTTGTATTTAATCACACTGAGGGTCTGGCTAAAATTAAACGTTCAGAGGATTTGGTTGAATTTATTCTCACTGAGGATCTGGTTGTATTTAATCACACTGAGGATCTGGCTAAATTTAAACTTTCAGAGGATCTGGATGAATTTAATCTCACTGAGGATCTGGCTGAATATAATCTCACTGAGGATCAGGCTGAATTTAATCACATGGAGTATCTGGTTGTATTTAAACTCTCAGAGGATCTGGTTGTATTTAATCACACTGAGGATCTGGATAAACTTAAACTTTCAGAGGATCTTGTTGAATTTATTCTCACTGTGGATCTGGTTGTATTTCAGCACAATGAGCATCTGGTTGTATTTAATCACACTGAAGATCTGCCTAAATTTAAACTTCCAGAAGATCTGGTTAAATTTAATCACACTGAGCATCTGGCTGAAGTTAATCACACCGAGGATCTGGTTGAATTTAAACTTTCAGAAGGTCTCATTGTATTTAATCTAACTGAGGATCTGGCTAAAGTTAAACATTCAGAGGATCTGGTTATATTTAATCTCACTTAGGATCTGGTTGTATTTAATCACACAGAGGATCTGGCCTAATTTAAACTTTCAGAGGTTCTTGTTGAATGTAATCGCACTGAGGATCTGGTTGTATTTAATCACACTGAGGGTCTGGCTAAAATTAAACGTTCAGAGGATTTGGTTGAATTTATTCTCACTGAGGATCTGGTTGTATTTAATCACACTGAGGATCTGGCTAAATTTAATCTTTCAGAGGATCTGGCTGAATTTAATCTCACTGAGGATCTGGCTGAATTTAATCACATGGAGGATCTGGTTGTATTTAAACTCTCAGAGGATCTGGTTGTATTTAAACTCTCAGAGGATCTGGTTGTATTTAATCACACTGAGGATCTGGATAAACTTAAACTTTCAGAGGATCTTGTTGAATTTATTCTCACTGTGGATCCGGTTGTATTTCTGCACAATGAGCATCTGGTTGTATTTAAACACACTGAAGATCTGCCTAAATTTAAACTTCCAGAAGATCTGGTTAAATTTAATCACACTCAGTATCTGGCTGAAGTTAATCACACTGAGGATCTGGTTGAATTTAAACTTTCAGTAGATCTCGTTGTATTTAATCTGTTATGATACCAGCCCCCTCCTTTGTGAGAATTGCAAGAGCCCTAGTGAAAGGGGGGTCAATGACCCGAGAGAGAGAGCAAGAGAGAGAGAGAGACAGGCTGAATGGACACAGGAAATGGAAAGACAGCGACGTGCTGGATACCACATTCCACTGGGACAAAAGCTGGCGACTGTGGCATTGTTCTCAGGAGACACCTGGGAACTGCAGACGTGCCAACTCGCAGGGACATTGTAAAGCCCTCGGGTAAAGTGGGCTGGTTGAGAGAGAGATTGCATCACCTGCAACTTGATTGATACCTGCGATCCCGTGAAGAAGTATAAAGGCGGGTCTGAGGGGAGGACCCTCAGATGCCCCAGCAGACACGAGATCGATTCCCGTGGGAGCGGGACGCCATTTTGAAGGAAGCTACGTGCGCTAGATTCCGACTTTGAATCTGTGGCTAAAACCAACGAAAGACTGCTTTTAAAATAACAACGGGGAAGTCTGCTCCCCTGATTCCAAGGATTTACTCTGCCAAGACGACGGGCAAGTGTGCATCTTTTCTAAATTGTAGAGGAAAAAGCCTACAAACTTCTGAGTGACTCTTAAGACTTCCGTTGGACTCAGTATTACCCCCCCTAGACAACTGTAGAGCTTATTTCTGATTGATTATGGTTACACCGGTGTTTTAGATTGAGTATTGACGCATGTTATCTGAATGTTTGTATTAACCTTAATTTTTGTGCCCCTTTATTAATAAAACGTTTGAAAATAGTAGCATCCGACTCGGCTGATCCATCTATCTTTGCTGGTAAGTTACCTGGTTACGGGGTTTACGTAACAAGTGGGGGCTCGTCCGGGATTTGAAACCAAACGGGAGGGTCAGTGAATCGGGCTGTAAGTCCAAACTTAAATCTGGTTACGCAGGTAGTCAGACGAGAAACCAGCAAAGATGGATGTGCAGGAATTTATGGGAAACCCGACGGTAGGGGCGCTAGAGAAAGCTACAAAATCAGACTTAGTAAGTTTGGCGCAGGCCTTAGACCTCACAGCGGTGAAGCCAGCAATGAAAAAGCAGGAAGTGCTAAGGGTCATACAACAGCATTACGTTGGGAAGAAGGTGTTTACAGCTGAGGATTTGGAAAATATTCCCGAAAGGAGATTAGTGAGTGGGACAAATCAGGCAGAGTTGGAGAAAACAAGGCTGGAATATGAGTTTAAAATAAAGCAGCTAGAAATAGAAGCAGCTCAGAAGGCTGCAGAAAGAGAAGCCGAAAGAGAAGCCGAGAGGGCAAGAGAAGCCGAGAGGGCAAGAGAAGCCGAAAGAGAAGCCGAGAGGGCAAGAGAAGCCGAAAGGGCAAGAGAATCAGAAGTGGCCCAGAGAGCAGTGGGTGGCGTTGTTACAAAGTGTGTTACGAGGGAAAGCACAGCGGGTATATGCCGCGCTGCCCACAGAAAGGGACGGGGATTATGATCAAGTAAAGGAGGCCATTCTCCGAGGTTACGAGTTAGTACCTGAGGCGTATAGACAAAGGTTCCGAAATTTAAAAAGAGGGTGGAATCAAACGTATACCGAGCTAGCCCATGAGAAGGGTGTGCTCTTGGACCGTTGGTGCACAGCTGAAAAGGTGGCCGAGAACTATGGGCGTCTCAGGGAGCTAGTTTTGATTGAGGAATTTAAAAGTTGCGTTCCGGAAGAGATCCGAATGTATTTAAATGAGAGGACGAATCAGTCCATCTCAGAGATGGCTAGGCTCGCAGATGAATATGCCCTTACCCACAAGACAAAGTTTTCCTCGCCAAAAAGTTACCCGAGAGACCGTCGGAACGGTAGGGACAGTCCGCCGGCTAAGGGAGAGACTCCACCGGGAGCTAGCACAAAAAGTGAGGATAACAGACAAGAAACCTGGAGATCTCCTGGTTTCAACTGTTTTAATTGTGGAAAGGTGGGACATATTGCATCAAAATGCACTGCTCCGAGGAAGGAGTCGGAACGAGGGAAAGCAGCTATTTCCATAGGCTGTGTTGCGTCGATCCGAAAATCGACAAGCAGGCCCCAGACAGATGGAATACAGGAGGGGCGGGAGACATTTAGGTCCGAAGGAACTGTGGCTTTGAAGGAAGGGGACCCCCCAATTCCCGTACGAATTTGGAGAGACACGGGGGCGGAACTATCGTTAATTAGCCGTAATGTGTTAAAATTCGGCCCTCGCACGGGGGAGGTAGCCCTTAGAGGTATCGGGAACCGAACCGAGGTCGTGCCTTTGCATAGGGTCTTTCTAGATTGTGAGTTGGTGTCGGGACCAGTAGATCTGGGGGTCCTGCCGGAATTGCCAGGAGAAGGAGTGGACGTCCTTCTGGGTAACGACCTAGCGGGTGGGAAGATGGGTGCCGCCGTGAAGCTGACCACCCAGCCCGTGAGAGTTGAAGACCCTCCCTCAGAAAAAAAATTCTATCCCGCATGTGCGGTCACTCGCAGCATGTCGAAAAGGGCCGCTGAGACCGAGAGCGGGTGGAATCTGGCCAGTTTTGATTTGGCCGAAACCTTTTTACCGACTCTGTACCAACGAGAGTCCGAGGAAGGGAAAACGGAGAGTAGGGAGGAACGAGTGGGAAATAGAGAGGAGGTAGACCGGTCCTTAGCCAGAAGAGAGTTTGTACGGGAACAGAATGGTGACGAGGAGCTGGTATCCTTGAGAGAGTCGGTTCTCTCCGAGACTGAACTGGAGGCAGAGCCAGAGGGTTATTATCTCCAGGAGGGGGTGTTGATGAGGAAGTGGAGACCCCCTGCGGTGCAGGCCGATGAGGACTGGGCGGTGCTACATCAGATAGTAGTCCCGAAAGTATATCGGAACGACATTCTTGACTTAGCCCATAAGGGACCTTTAGGCGGGCATTTGGGAATAAAGAAGACCGTGGAGCGGGTTCAGAGGGAATTCTATTGGCCCAATCTGAGGAAAGATGTTACTGAGTATTGTAAAAGATGTCATACCTGCCAGGTGGTGGGTAAGCCGAATCAAGTTATCCCTAAGGCCCCCCTCCGACCTATTCCCGCATGTGAGGAGCCTTTCTCCCGAGTCATTGTGGATTTTGTGGGACCCTTACCTAAAACTGCGAGTGGGCGGCAGTATATCATGACCCTGATGTGTGCCGCTACACGATTTCCCGAGGCCGTGCCTCTGGGTAGTATTAGGACCTCTGCGGTGGTGAAGGCCCTTATCAAATTCTTTACCACCGTGGGGCTACCCAAGGAGATACAATCAGACCAGGGAAGTACATTCACGTCGAACGCATTTCGGCAGATGATGACCCAGCTCGGGGTGAGGCAGATTATGGCCTCTGCGTACCACCCGGAGTCACAGGGAGCGTTGGAAAGGTTCCACGCTACCCTAAAGACCATGCTTAAAGCTTATTGCCAGGAGAACGTTCGAGACTGGGATGAGGCTTTACCCCTTTTGTTATTTGCCGTAAGGGATACAGTCCAGTGCTCCCTGGGGTTCAGTCCGTTCGAGCTGGTTTTCGGTCACAGGCCCAGGGGACCCCTAACCCTACTGAAAGAAAAATGGTCTAACCCGACCGCCCAAGTCAGTGTGGTCGACTATGTGCTGAAATTCCGGGAAAGACTGCGTCAAGTATGCGCCTTGGCAAACGAAAACCTTAAAGCCTCTCAGAAAAAAATGGGTCAGTGGTATAACCAGAGAGCGAGAGAACGAGAGTTTCACGTGGGCGACCGGGTCCTGGTCCTATTCCCGGTAGCTACTCATCCCCTGGGGGCGAGGTTTCAAGGACCATATACAGTGCGTAAGAAAATAGACTCGCTGAATTACGTGATCGAAACCCCCGACCGACGAAAGCCGACCCAGTTAGTTCACGTGAACATGATAAAAGGGTATCACGAACCCACCCCCCCGGTTGTTGGCGCGGCTATGAAAGCCGATGAAGTTGGGGGAGACGGTAAGGAGGAACCAGAACGGTTCGACAAGATAGGTATAGTCCCTACCAGATTAGAGAACTCTGTCATATTGGCAAATCTTGCGGGTAAAGTTGGCCACTTAAAGCCTGAACAGCGGGAGCAGGTAATACAGCTCGTTAACCGGCATGCAGACTTATGTCCAGATGTTCCCCGAAGGTGTAATGGGACACAACATGATGTGATAGCTACCTCAACCCAACCTATTAAACAAGCCCCTTATCGGATGAATCCTGAGAAAAGCCAGCTGGTAGAGAAGGAGATTGAACATATGCTAGCTGCTGGGATAATCCGCGAATCCTCATCCGCGTGGGCTTCTCCTTGCGTGGTTGTCCCAAAGCCGGACGGGACCATACGATTCTGTACCGATTATCGGAAGGTCAACGCGGTTACCCAGACCGATGCTTACCCTCTTCCCCGGGTGGATGATTGCATTGATCAACTGGGGAAGGCAAGGTACATCACAAAAATTGACTTGCTAAAGGGGTACTGGTGCGTTCCTTTAACGGACCGGGCTCGAGAGATTTCAGCCTTTGTCACCCCGTCTGGGTTGTACGAGTACAACGTTATGCCGTTTGGGATGAAAAATGCCCCAGGGACATTTCAGCGGATGATAGACGCTGTGATAAAGGGGTTAACCCACACCAAGGCTTATCTTGACGATGTGGTAGTTTGGAATGACACCTGGGAGGAGCATCTGGGGGCTGTAGAAAGTTTGTTTACCCGAATGTCGGCAGCCCACCTTACTGTAAACCTCGCCAAGAGTGAGTTTGGTCATGCCACGATCACCTATCTGGGGTATGTGGTGGGAGATGGGCAGTTGGCCCCTGTGCAGGCGAAGGTCCGGGCTATTTCCGAGGTCCCGGTACCCTCCAATAAAAGGGCCCTGAGGAGGTTTCTGGGCATGGTGGGATACTATCGGAAATTCTGTAAAAATTTTGCGGACATTGCGCTCCCCCTTACAAAATTGCTGCAGAAGGAGGAAAAATTTGAGTGGGGTCATTCTTGTCAGAATGCCTTTGAAAAGTTAAAAGCCGTACTGTGCCATGACCCGGTGTTAAAAGCGCCCGATCTGTTAACCCCCTTCTCCTTGGCCACGGACGCCAGCGATGAGGCGGCAGGAGCAGTCCTATTGCAGCAAGCGGGGGATGGAGTGGAGCACCCTGTAGCATATTTCTCTCGGAAGTTCAATAGACACCAGAGGAATTACTCTACCGTGGAAAAGGAATTGTTAGCGCTTGTGTTAGCGATACAACATTTCGAAGTGTACATTTGTCCGGCGCAAAGACCCCTAGTGGTCTATACCGATCACAACCCGCTGGTATTCTTGAACAATATGAAAAACAAAAACAGAAGGTTATTAAGCTGGAGTCTGATGCTACAAGAATTTGATATTAAGATCCAGCACATAAAGGGGAGTGATAATGTGCTAGCGGATTGTTTATCCAGGTGTTGAATTAAGTATGCGATGTATGGCACGGTAGGGTAAGGTATTAAAGAAAAGGGGCACTGTAATTGTTAACTGTTTAGATGCTGACTTGAATGTATAACTGTATTACTCTGTAGTGAAAAGAAAAGCTTCTGTATTGTATTAGATTCAAAATTTCTGTAAGACTGTACCACTCTGGGTTTTAACCGCTGGTAAAAACCTTTTTAAGAGGGGAGGTGTTATGATACCAGCCCCCTCCTTTGTGAGAATTGCAAGAGCCCTAGTGAAAGGGGGGTCAATGACCCGAGAGAGAGAGCAAGAGAGAGAGAGAGAGACAGGCTGAATGGACACAGGAAATGGAAAGACAGCGACGTGCTGGATACCGCATTCCACTGGGACAAAAGCTGGTGACTGTGGCATTGTTCTCAGGAGACACCTGGGAACTGCAGACGTGCCAACTCGCAGGGACATTGTAAAGCCCTCGGGTAAAGTGGGCTGGTTGAGAGAGAGATTGCATCACCTGCAACTTGATTGATACCTGCGATCCCGTGAAGAAGTATAAAGGCGGGTCTGAGGGGAGGACCCTCAGATGCCCCAGCAGACACGAGATCGATTCCCGTGGGAGCGGGACGCCATTTTGAAGGAAGCTACGTGCGTTAGATTCCGACTTTGAATCTGTGGCTAAAACCAACGAAAGACTGCTTTTAAAATAACAACGGGGAAGTCTGCTCCCCTGATTCCAAGGATTTACTCTGCCAAGACGACGGGCAAGTGTGCATCTTTTCTAAATTGTAGAGGAAAAAGCCTACAAACTTCTGAGTGACTCTTAAGACTTCCGTTGGACTCAGTATTACCCCCCCTAGACAACTGTAGAGCTTATTTCTGATTGATTATGGTTACACCGGTGTTTTAGATTGAGTATTGACGCATGTTATCTGAATGTTTGTATTAACCTTAATTTTTGTGCCCCTTTATTAATAAAACGTTTGAAAATAGTAGCATCCGACTCGGCTGATCCATCTATCTTTGCTGGTAAGTTACCTGGTTACGGGGTTTACGTAACAAATCTAACTGAGGATCTGGCTAAAGTTAAACTTTCAGAGGATCTGGTTATATTTAATCTCACGGAGGATCTGGTTGTATTTAATCACACTGAGGGTCTGGCTAAATATAAACTTTCAGAGGATCTGGTTGAATTCATTCACACTTAGGATCTGGCTGAATTTAATCTCACTGAGGATCTGGCTGAAGTAAATGACACTGAGGATTTGGTTGAATTTAAACTTTGAGAAGATCTCGCTGTATATAATCTAACTGAGGATCTGGCTAAAGTTAAACATTCAGAGGATCTGGTTATATTTAATCTCACTTAGGATCTGGTTGTATTTAATCACACTGAGGGTCTGGCTAAATTTAAACGTCCAGAGGATCTGGTTGAATTTATTCTCATTGAGGATCTGGTTGCATTTAATCACACTGAAGATCTGCCTAAATTCAAACTTAGAGAAGTTCTGGTTGAATTTAATCACACTGAGGATCTGGCTTGAAGTTAATCACACTGAGGATTTGGTTGAATTTAAACTTTGAGAAGATCTCGCTGTATATAATCTAACTGAGGATCTGGCTAAATTTAAGCTTTTAGAGGATCTGGTTGAATTTATTCTCACTGAGGATCTGGTTGTATTTAATCACACTGTGGATCTGGTTGAATTTAATCACACTGTGGATCTGGTTGAATTTAATCACACTGTGGATCTGGTTGAATTTAATCACACTGTGGATCTGGTTGAATTTATTCACACTGAAGATCTGGTTGTATTTAATCACACTGAGGATCTGGCCTAATTTAAACTTCCAGAAGATCTGGTTAAAATTATTCACACTGAGGATCTGGCTGAAGTTAATCACACTGAGGATCTGGCTGAAGTTAATCACACTGAGGATCTGGCTGAAGTTAATGACACTGAGGATCTGGTTGAATTTAAACTTTCAGAAGATCTCGTTGTATTTAATCTAACTGAGGATCTGGCTAAAGTTAAACATTCAGAGGATCTGGTTATATTTAATCTCTCTTAGGATCTAGTTGTATTTAGTCACATTGAGGGTCTGGCTAAATATAAACATTCAGAGGATCTGGTTGAATTTATTCACACTGAGGATCTGGCTGAACTTAATCTCACTGAGGATTTGGCTGAAGTTAATGACACTGAGGATCTGGTTGAATTTAAACTTTCAGAAGATCTGGTTGTATTTAATCTCACTGAGGATCTGGCTAAATTTAAACTTTCAGAGGATCTGGCTGAATTTAATCTCACTGAGGATCTGGCTGAATATAATCTCACTGAGGATCTGGCTGAATATAATCTCACTGAGGATCTGGCTGAATTTAATCACATGGAGGATCTGGTTGTATTTAAACTCTCAGAGGATCTGGTTGTATTTAATCACACTGAGGATCTGGATAAACTTAAACTTTCAGAGGATGTTGTTGAATTTATTCTCACTGTGGATCCGGTTGTATTTCAGCACAATGAGCATTTGGTTGTATTTAATCACACTGAAGATCTGCCTAAATTTAAACTTCCAGAAGAACTGGTTAAATTTAATCACACTGAGGATCTGGCTAAATTTAATCTCACTGAGGATCTGGCTGAAGTAAATGACACTGAGGAACTGGTTGAATTTAAACTTTCCGAAGATCTGGTTCTATTTCCTCTCACTGCGGATCTGGCTAAATTTAAACTATTAGAGGATCTGGTTGAATTTATTCTCACTGAGGATCTGGCTGAACTTAATCGCACTGAGGATCTGGCTGAATTTAATCACATGGAGGATCTGGTTGTATTTAAAGTCACTGAGGATCTGGTTGTATTTAAACTCACTGAGGATCTGGCTAAATTTAAACTTTCAGAGGATCCGGTTATATTTAATTTCACTGAAGATCTGATTGTATTTAGTCACACTGAGGATCTGGCCTAATTTAAACTTTCAGAGGTTGTTGTTGAATGTAATCGCACTGAGGATCTGGTTGTATTTAATCACACTGAGGGTCTGGCTAAAATTAAACGTCTAGAGGATTTGGTTGAATTTATTCTCACTGAGGATCTGGCTGAATTTAATCACATCGAGGATCTGGTTGTATTTAAACTCTCAGCAGATCTGGTTGTATTTAATCACACTGAGGATCTGGTTGTATTTAAACTCTCAGCAGATCTGGTTGTATTTAATCACACTGAGGATCTGGATAAACTTAAACTTTCAGAGGAACTTGTTGAATCTATTCTCACTGTGGATCTGGTTGTATTTCATCACAATGAGCATCTGGTTGTATTTAATCACACTGTGGATCTGGTTGAATTTAATCACACTGAGGATCTGTCTGAACTTAAACTCACTGAGGATTTGGCTGAAGTTAATGACACTGAGGATCTGGTTGAATTTAAACTTTCAGAGGATCTGGTTATATTTAATCACACTGAAGATCTGGTTGTATTTAATCACACTGAGGATCTGCTTGTATTTAACCACACTGATGGTCTGGCTAAATTTAAACGTCCAGAAGATCTGGTTGAATTTATTCTCACTGAGGATCTGGCTAAATTTAAGCTTTTAGAGGATCTGGTTGAATTTATTCTCACTGAGGATCTGGTTGTATTTAATCACACTGTGGATCTGGTTGAATTTATTCACACTGAGGATCTGGCTGAACTTAATCTCACTGAGGATTTGGCTGAAGTTAATGTCACTGATGATCTGGCTAAATTTAAACTTTCAGAGGATCTGGATGAATTTAAACTCACTGAGGATCTGGTTGAATTTATTCACACTAAGCATCTGGCTGAATTTATTCACACTAAGGATCTGGTTGAATTTATACACACTGAGGATCTGGCTGAATTTAATCACATGGAGGATCTGGCTGAATTTAATCACACTGAGGATCTGTCTGAACTTAAACTCACTGAGGATTTGGCTGAAGTTAATGACACTGAGGATCTGGTTGAATTTAAACTTTCATAAGAACTGGTTGTATTTAATCTCACTGAGGATCTGGCTAAAGTTATACTTTCAGAGGTTCTTGTTGAATGTAATCGCACTGAAGATCTGGTTGTATTTAATCACACTGAGGATCCTGCCTAATTTAAACTTCCAGAAGATCTGGTTAAATTTATTCACACTGAGGATCTGGCTGAAGTTAATCACACTGAGGATCTGGCTGAAGTTAATGACACTGAGGATCTGGTTGAATTTAAACTTTCAGAAGATCTCGTTGTATTTAATCTAACTGAGGATCTGGCTAAAGTTAAACATTCAGAGGATCTGGTTATATTTAATCTCACTTAGGATCTTGTTGTAGTTAATCACATTGAGGGTCTGGCTAAGTATAAACTTTCAGAGGATCTGGTTGAATTTATTCACACTGAGGATCTGGCTGAACTTAATCTCACTGAGGATTTGGCTGAAGTTAATGACACTGAGGATCTGGTTGAATTTAAACTTTCATCAGAACTGGTTGAATTTAATCACACTGAGGATCTGGCTAAAGTTAAACTTTCAGAAGATCTGGTTGTATTTAAAATAACTGAGGATCTGGCTAAATTTAAACTTTCAGAGGATCTGGTTATATTTAATCACACTGAAGATCTGGTTGTATTTAATCACACTGAGGATCTGGTTGAATTTAATCACACTGAGGATCTGGCTGAACTTAATCTCGCTGAGGATTTGGCTGAAGTTAATGACACTGATGATCTGGCTAAATTTAAACTTTCAGAGGATCTGGATGAATTTAAACTCACTGAGGATCTGGTTGTATTTAATCACACTGAGGGTCTGGCTAAAATGAAACGTCCAGAAGATCTGGCTGAATTTATTCTCACTGAGGATCTGTCTAAATTTAAGCTTTTAGAGGATCTGGTTGAATTTATTCTCACTGAGGATCTGGTTGTATTTAATCACACTAAGGATCTGGCTGAATTTATTCACACTAAGGATCTGGTTGAATTTATTCACACTGAGGATCTGGCTGAATTTAATCACATGGAGGATCTGGCTGAATTTAATCACATGGAGGATCTGGTTGTATTTAAACTCTCAGAGGATCTGGTTGTATTTAAACTCTCAGAGGATCTGGTTGTATTTAAACTCATTGAGGATCTGGCCTAATTTAAACTTTCAGACGTTCTTGTTGAATGTAATCGCACTGAGGATCTGGCTAAATTTAAACTTTCAGAGGATCCGGTTATATTTAATCTCACTGAAGATCTGGTTGTATTTAATCACACTGAGGATCTGGCCTAATTTAAACTTCCAGAAGATCTGGTTAAATTTATTCACACTGAGGATCTGGCTGAAGTTAATCACACTGAGGATCTGGCTGAAGTTAATGACACTGAGGATCTGGTTGAATTTAAACTTTCAGAAGATCTCGTATTTAATCTAACTGAGGGTCTGGCTAAAGTTAAACTTTCAGACGTTCTTGTTGAATTTAATCACACTGAGGATCTGGTTGAACTTAAACTTTCAGAAGATCTGGTTGTATTTAAAATAACTGAGGATCTGGCTAAATTTAAACTTTCAGAGGATCTGGTTATATTTAATCACACTGAAGATCTGGTTGTATTTAATCACACTGAGGATCTGCTTGTATTTAACCACTCTGAGGGTCTGGCTAAATTTAAACGTCCAGAAGATCTGGCTGAATTTATTCTCACTGAGGATCTGGTTGTATTTAATCACACTGAGGGTCTGGCTAAATTTAAACGTCCAGAGGATCTGGTTGAATTTATTCTCACTGAGGATCTGGTTGTATTTAATCACACTGAGGATCTGGCTAAATTTAAACTTTCAGAGGATCTGGCTGAATTTAATCTCACTGAGGATCTGGCTGAATTTAATCTCACTGAGGATCTGGCTGAATATAATCTCACTGAGGATCTGGCTGAATATAATCTCACTGAGGATCTGGCTGAATATAATCTCACTGAGGATCTGGCTGAATTTAATCACATGGAGGATCTGTTATATTTAATCTCACTTAGGATCTAGTTGTATTTAATCACATTCAGGGTCTGGCTAAATATAAACTTTCAGAGGATCTGGTTGAATTTATTCACACTGAGGATCTGGCTGAACTTAATCTCACTGAGGATTTGGCTGAAGTTAATCACACTGAGGATCTGGTTGAATTTAAACTTTCATAAAAACTGGTTGTATTTAATCTCACTGAGGATCTGGCTAAAGTTAAACTTTCAGAGGTTCTTGTTGAATTTAATCACACTGAGGATCTGGTTGAACTTAAACTTTCAGAAGATCTGGTTGTATTTAAAATAACTGAGGATCTGGCTAAATTTAAACTTTCAGAGGATCTGGTTATATTTAATCACACTGAAGATCTGGTTGTATTTAATCACACTGAGGATCTGCTTGTATTTAACCACTCTGAGGGTCTGGCTAAAATGAAACGTCCAGAAGATCTGGCTGAATTTATTCTCACTGAGGATCTGTCTAAATTTAAGCTTTTAGAGGATCTGGTTGAATTTATTCTCACTGAGGATCTGGTTGTATTTAATCACACTAAGGATCTGGCTGAATTTATTCACACTAAGGATCTGGTTGAATTTATTCACACTGAGGATCTGGCTGAATTTAATCACATGGAGGATCTGGCTGAATTTAATCACATGGAGGATCTGGTTGTATTTAAACTCTCAGAGGATCTGGTTGTATTTAAACTCTCAGAGGATCTGGTTGTATTTAAACTCATTGAGGATCTGGCCTAATTTAAACTTTCAGACGTTCTTGTTGAATGTAATCGCACTGAGGATCTGGCTAAATTTAAACTTTCAGAGGATCCGGTTATATTTAATCTCACTGAAGATCTGGTTGTATTTAATCACACTGAGGATCTGGCCTAATTTAAACTTCCAGAAGATCTGGTTAAATTTATTCACACTGAGGATCTGGCTGAAGTTAATCACACTGAGGATCTGGCTGAAGTTAATGACACTGAGGATCTGGTTGAATTTAAACTTTCAGAAGATCTCGTTGTATTTAATCTAACTGAGGATCTGGCTAAAGTTAAACATTCAGAGGATCTGGTTATATTTAATCTCACTTAGGATCTAGTTGTATTTAATCACATTGAGGGTCTGGCTAAATATAAACTTTCAGAGGATCTGGTTGAATTCATTCACGCTGAGGATCTGGCTGAACTTAATCTCACAGAGGATATGGCTGAAGTTAATGACACTGAGGATCTGGTTGAATTTAAACTTTCATAAGAACTGGTTGTATTTAATCTCACTGAGGATCTGGCTAAAGTTAAACTTTCAGAGGTTCTTGTTGAATTTAATCACACTGAGGATCTGGTTGAACTTAAACTTTCAGAAGATCTGGTTGTATTTAAAATAACTGAGGATCTGGCTAAATTTAAACTTTCAGAGGATCTGGTTATATTTAATCACACTGAAGATCTGGTTGTATTTAATCACACTGAGGATCTGCTTGTATTTAACCACTCTGAGGGTCTGGCTAAATTTAAACGTCCAGAAGATCTGGCTGAATTTATTCTCACTGAGGATCTGGTTGTATTTAATCACACTGAGGGTCTGTCTGAATATAATCGCACTGAGGATCTGGTTGTATTTAAACTTTCAGTAGATCTTGTTGTATTTAATCTAACTGAGGATCTGGCTGAAGTTAATCACACTGAGGATCTGGCTGAAGTTAATGACACTGAGGATCTGGTTGAATTTAAACTTTCAGAAGATCTCGTTGTATTTAATCTAACTGAGGATCTGGCTAAAGTTAAACATTCAGAGGATCTGTTATATTTAATCTCACTTAGGATCTAGTTGTATTTAATCACATTGAGGGTCTGGCTAAATATAAACTTTCAGAGGATCTGGTTGAAATTATTCACACTGAGGATCTGGCTGAACTTAATCTCACTGAGGATTTGGCTGAAGTTAATGACACTGAGGATCTGGTTGAATTTAAACTTTCATAAGAACTGTTTGTATTTAATCTCACTGAGGATCTGGCTAAAGTTAAACTTTCAGAGGTTCTTGTTGAATTTAATCACACTGAGGATCTGGTTGAACTTAAACTTTCAGAAGATCTGGTTGTATTTAAAATAACTGAGGATCTGGCTAAATTTAAACTTTCAGAGGATCTGGTTATATTTAATCACACTGAAGATCTGGTTGTATTTAATCACACTGAGGATCTGCTTGCATTTAACCACTCTGAGGGTCTGGCTAAATTTAAGCTTTTAGAGGATCTGGTTGAATTTATTCTCACTGAGGATCTGGTTGTATTTAATCACACTGTGGATCTGGTTGAATTTAATCACACTGTGGATCTGGTTGAATTTAATCACACTGTGGATCTGGTTGAATTTAATCACACTGTGGATCTGGTTGAATT
This sequence comes from Hemitrygon akajei, assembly GCF_048418815.1. Taxonomy (NCBI): domain Eukaryota; kingdom Metazoa; phylum Chordata; class Chondrichthyes; order Myliobatiformes; family Dasyatidae; genus Hemitrygon; species Hemitrygon akajei. Next base: position 176,353,675 of record NC_133132.1, on the reverse strand, counting down.
TATTCACACTGAAGATCTGGTTGTATTTAATCACACTGAGGATCTGGCCTAATTTAAACTTCCAGAAGATCTGGTTAAATTTATTCACACTGAGGATCTGGCTGAAGTTAATCACACTGAGGATCTGGCTGAAGTTAATGACACTGAGGATCTGGTTGAATTTAAACTTTCAGAAGATCTCGTTGTATTTAATCTAACTGAGGATCTGGCTAAAGTTAAACATTCAGAGGATCTGGTTATATTTAATCTCACTTAGGATCTAGTTGTATTTAGTCACATTGAGGATCTGGCTAAATATAAACTTTCAGAGGATCTGGTTGAATTTATTCACACTGAGGATCTGGCTGAACTTAATCTCACTGAGGATTTGGCTGAAGTTAATGACACTGAGGATCTGGTTGAATTTAAACTTTCAGAAGATCTGGTTGTATTTAATCTCACTGAGGATCTGGCTAAATTTAAACTTTCAGAGGATCTGGCTGAATATAATCTCACTGGCTGAAATAATCTCACTGAGGATCTGGCTGAATATAATCTCACTGAGGATCTGGTTGTATTTAATCACACGGAGGATCTGGCTAAATTTAAACTTTCAGAGGATCTGGATGAATTTATTCTCACTGAGGATCTGGCTGAATTTAATCACATCGAGGATCTGGTTGTATTTAAACTCTCAGCAGATCTGGTTGTATTTAATCACACTGAGGATCTGGATAAACTTAAACTTTCAGAGGAACTTGTTGAATCTATTCTCACTGTGGATCTGGTTGTATTTCATCACAATGAGCATCTGGTTGTATTTAATCACACTGAGGATCTGGTTGAATTTAAACTTTCAGAAGATCTCGTATTTAATCTAACTGAGGATCTGGCTAAAGTTAAACATTCAGAGGATCTGGTTATATTTAATCTCACTTAGGATCTAGTTGTATTTAATCACACTGAGGGTCTGGCTAAATATAAACTTTCAGAGGATCTGGTTATATTTAATCTCACTGAAGATCTGGTTGTATTTAATCACACTGGTGATCTGGCTAAATTTAAACTTTCAGAGGTTCTTGTTGAATTTAATCACACTGAGGATCTGGATAAACTTAAACTTTCAGAGGAACTTGTTGAATCTATTCTCACTGTGGATCTGGTTGTATTTCATCACAATGAGCATCTGGTTGTATTTAATCACACTGAGGATCTGGTTGAATTTAAACTTTCAGAAGATCTCGTTGTATTTAATCTAACTGAGGATCTGGCTAAAGTTAAACATTCAGAGGATCTGGTTATATTTAATCTCACTTAGGATCTAGTTGTATTTAATCACACTGAGGGTCTGGCTAAATATAAACTTTCAGAGGATCTGGTTATATTTAATCTCACTGAAGATCTGGTTGTATTTAATCACACTGGTGATCTGGCTAAATTTAAACTTTCAGAGGTTATTGTTGAATTTAATCACACTGAGGATCTGGTTGTATTTAATCACACTGTGGGTCTGGCTAAATTTAATCGTCCAGAGGATCTGGTTGAATTTATTCTCAGTGAGGATCTGGTTGTATTTAATCACACTGAGGATCTGGATAAATTTAAACTTTCAGAGGATCTTGTTGAATTTATTCTCACTGTGGTTCTGGTTGTATTTAAGCACAATGAGCATCTGGTTGTATTTAATCACACTGAAGATCTGCCTAAATTTAAACTTCCAGAAGATCTGGTTAAATTTAATCACACTGAGGATCTGGCTGAAGTTATTCACACTGAGGATCTGGTTGAATTTAAACTTTCAGAAGATCTCGTTGTATTTAATCTAACTGAGGATCTGGCTGAAGTTAAATTTTCAGAGGATCTGGTTGAATTTAAACTTTCATAAGAACTGGTTGTATTTAATCTCACTGAGGATCTGGCTAAAGTTAAACTTTCAGAGGTTCTTGTTGAATTTAATCACACTGAGGATCTGGTTGAACTTAAACTTTCAGAAGATCTGGTTGTATTTAAAATAACTGAGGATCTGGCTAAATTTAAACTTTCAGAGGATCTGGTTATATTTAATCACACTGAAGATCTGGTTGTATTTAATCACACTGAGGATCTGCTTGTATTTAACCACTCTGAGGGTCTGGCTAAATTTAAACGTCCAGAAGATCTGGCTGAATTTATTCTCACTGAGGATCTGGTTGTATTTAATCACACTGAGGGTCTGGCTAAATTTAAACGTCCAGAGGATCTGGTTGAATTTATTCTCACTGAGGATCTGGTTGTATTTAATCACACTGAGGATCTGGCTAAATGTAAACTTTCAGAGGATCTGGCTGAATTTAATCTCACTGAGGATCTGGCTGAATATAATCACATGGAGGATCTGTTATATTTAATCTCACTTAGGATCTAGTTGTATTTAATCACATTCAGGGTCTGGCTAAATATAAACTTTCAGAGGATCTGGTTGAATTTATTCACACCGAGGATCTGGCTGAACTTAATCTCACTGAGGATTTGGCTGAAGTTAATCACACTGAGGATCGGGTTGAATTTAAACTTTCATAAGAACTGGTTGTATTTAATCTCACTGAGGATCTGGCTAAAGTTAAACTTTCCGAGGTTCTTGTTGAATTTAATCACACTGAGGATCTGGTTGAACTTAAACTTTCAGAAGATCTGGTTGTATTTAAAATAACTGAGGATCTGGCTAAATTTAAACTTTCAGAGGATCTGGTTATATTTAATCACACTGAAGATCTGGTTGTATTTAATCACACTGAGGATCTGCTTGTATATAACCACTCTGAGGGTCTGGCTAAATTTAAACGTCCAGAAGATCTGGCTGAATTTATTCTCACTGAGGATCTGGCTAAATTTAAGCTTTTAGAGGATCTGGTTGAATTTATTCTCACTGAGGATCTGATTGTATTTAATCACACTGAGGATCTGGCTGAACTTAATCTCACTGAGGATTTGGCTGAAGTTAATGACACTGATGATCTGGCTAAATTTAAACTTTCAGAGGATCTGGATGAATTTAAACTCACTGAGGATCTGGTTGAATTTATTCACACTAAGGATCTGGCTGAATTTATTCACACTAAGGATCTGGTTGAATTTATTCACACTGAGGATCTGGCTGAATTTAATCACATGGAGGATCTGGCTGAATTTAATCACACTGAGGATCTGGCTGAATTTAATCACACTGAGGATCTGGCTGAATTTAATCACACTGAGGATCTGGCTGAATTTAATCACATGGAGGATCTGGTTGTATTTAAACTCTCAGAGGATCTGGTTGTATTTAAACTCATTGAGGATCTGGATAAATTTAAACTTTCAGAGGATCCGGTTATATTTAATCTCACAGAAGATCTGGTTGTATTTAATCACACTGAGGATCTGGCCTAATTTAAACTTTCAGACGTTCTTGTTGAATGTAATCGCACTGAGGATCTGGCTAAATTTAAACTTTCAGAGGATCCGGTCATATTTAATCTCACTGAAGATCTGGTTGTATTTAATCACACTGAGGATCGGGCCTAATTTAAACTTCCAGAAGATCTGGTTAAATTTATTCACACTGAGGATCTGGCTGAAGTTAATGACACTGAGGATCTGGTTGAATTTAAACTTTCAGAAGATCTCGTTGTATTTAATCTAACTGAGGATCTGGCTAAAGTTAAACATTCAGAGGATCTGGTTATATTTAATCTCACTTAGGATCTAGTTGTATTTAATCACATTGAGGGTCTGGCTAAATATAAACTTTCAGAGGATCTGGTTGAATTCATTCACACTGAGGATCTGGCTGAACTTAATCTCACTGAGGATTTGGCTGAAGTTAATGACACTGAGGATCTGGTTGGATTTAAACTTTCATAAGAACTGGTTGTATTTAATCTCACTGAGGATCTGGCTAAAGTTAAACTTTCAGAGGTTCTTGTTGAATTTAATCACACTGAGGATCTGGTTGAACTTAAACTTTCAGAAGATCTGGTTGTATTTAAAATAACTGAGGATCTGGCTAAATTTAAACTTTCAGAGGATCTGGTTATATTTAATCACACTGAAGATCTGGTTGTATTTAATCACACTGAGGATCTGCTTGTATTTAACCACTCTGAGGGTCTGGCTAAATTTAAACGTCCAGAAGATCTGGCTGAATTTATTCTCACTGAGGATCTGGTTGTATTTAATCACACTGAGGGTCTGTCTGAATATAATCGCACTGAGGATCTGGTTGTATTTAAACTTTCAGTAGATCTTGTTGTATTTAATCTAACTGAGGATCTGGCTGAAGTTAATCACACTGAGGATCTGGCTGAAGTTAATGACACTGAGGATCTGGTTGAATTTAAACTTTCAGAAGATCTCGTTGTATTTAATCTAACTGAGGATCTGGCTAAAGTTAAACATTCAGAGTATCTGTTATATTTAATCTCACTTAGGATCTAGTTGTATTTAATCACATTGAGGGTCTGGCTAAATATAAACTTTCAGAGGATCTGGTTGAAGTTATTCACACTGAGGATCTGGCTGAACTTAATCTCACTGAGGATTTGGCTGAAGTTAACGACACTGAGGATCTGGTTGAATTTAAACTTTCAGAAGATCTGGTTGTATTTAAAATAACTGAGGATCTGGCTAAATTTAAACTTTCAGAGGATCTGGTTATATTTAATCACACTGAAGATCTGGTTGTATTTAATCACACTGAGGATCTGCTTGTATATAACCACTCTGAGGGTCTGGCTAAATTTAAACGTCCAGAAGATCTGGCTGAATTTATTCTCACTGAGGATCTGGCTAAATTTAAACTTTTAGAGGATCTGGTTGAATTTATTCTCACTGAGGATCTGGCTGTATTTAATCACACTGAGGATCTGGTTGAATTTATTCACAATGAGGATCTGGCTGAATTTAATCTCACTGAGTATCTGTCTGAAGTTAATGTCACTCAGGATCTGGTTGAATTTAAACTTTCAGAAGATCTGGTTGTATTTAATCTCACTGAGGATCTGGCTAAATTTAAACTTTCAGAGGATCTGGTTATATTTTATCTCAGTGAAGATCTGGTTGTATTTAATCACACTGAGAGTCTGGCTAAGTTTAATGAGACTGTCTATCTGGCTGAATTTAAACTCTCAGAGGATCTGGTTTATTTAATCTCACTGAAGATCTGGTTGCATTTAATCACACTGAGGATCTGGTTGTATTTAAACTCTCTGAGGATCTGGATAAATTTAAACTTTCAGAGGATCTTGTTGAATTCATTCTCACTGTGGATCTGGTCGTATTTAAGCACAATGAGCATCTGGTTGTATTAAATCCAACTGAAGATCTGCCTAAATTTAAACTTCCAGAAGATCTGGTTGGATTTATTCTCACTGAAGAACTGGCTGAATTTAAACTTTCAGAAGATCTGGTTGAAGTTATATCACACTGAAGATCTGGCTGAAGTTAATCACACTGAGGATATGGTTGAATTTAAACTTTCAGAGGATCTGGTTAAATTTAAACTTTCAGATGATCACGTTATATTTAATCTCACTGAGGATCTGGTTGTATTTAATCACACTGAGGATTTGGTTGTATTTAATCACACTGAAGATCTGGTTGAATTTAATCACACTGAGGATCTGGCTAAATTTAAACTTTCAGGGCATCTGAATGAATTTAATATCTCAGACGATCTGGTTGAATTTAAACTCACTGAGGATCTGGTTGAATTTATTCACACAGAGGGTCTGGCTGAATTTAATCTCACTGAGGATCTAGTTGAATTTATTCACACTGAGGATTTGGCTGAATTTAATCACACTGAGGATCTGGCTGAAGTTACTGACACTGAGGATCTGGTTGAATTTAAACTTTCAGAAGATCTGGTTGTATTTAAACTCACTGAGGATCTGGCTAAATTTAAACGTTCAGAGGATCTGGATGAATTTAAACTTTCAAATGATCTGGTTATATTTAAACTCACTGAGGATCTGGTTATATTTAATCAGACTGAGGTTCTGGTTGAATTTATTCACACTGAGGATCTGGTTGAATTTAAACTTTCAGAAGATCTCGTTGTATTTAATCTAACTGAAGATCTGGCTAAATTTAAACTTTCAGAGGATCTGGTTAAATTTAAACTTTCAGATGATCAGGTTATTTTTAATCTCACTGAGGATCTGGTTTTATTTAATCAGACTGAGGGTCTGGCTAAATTTAAACTTTCAGATGATCTGGTTGAATTTATTCTCACTGAGGATTGGTTGTATTTAATCACACTGAAGATCTGGTTGTCTTTATTCACACTGAGGATCTGGCTGAATTTAAACTTTCAGAGGATCTTGTTGTAATTAAACTCTCAGAGGATCTGGTTATATTTAATGTCACTGAAGATCTGGTTGTATTTAGTCACACTGAGGATCTGGTTGTATTTAAACTCTCTGAGGATCTGGATAAATTTAAACTTTCAGAGGATCTGGTTGAATTTATTCTCACTGTGGATCTGGTTGTATTTAAGCACAATGAGCATCTGGTTGTATTTAATCACACTGAAGATCTGCCTAAATTTAAACTTCCAGAAGATCTGGTTAAATTTAATCACACTGAGGATCTGGTTGAATTTAAACTTTCAGAAGATCTCGTTGTATTTAATCTAACTGAGGATCTGGCTAAATTTAAACTTTCAGAGGATCTGGTTGAATTTATTCTCACTGAGGATCTGGTTGTGTTTATTCACACTGAGGATCTGGCTAAATTTAAACTTTCAGAGGATCTGGTTATATTTAATCTCAGTGAGGATCTGGTTGTATTTAATCACACTGAGGGTCTGGCAAAATTTAATGAGACTGTGTATCTGGCTGAATTTAAACTTTCAGAGGATCTTGTTGTAATTAAACTCTCAGAGGATCTGGTTATATTTAATGTCACTGAAGATCTGGTTGTATTTAGTCACACTGAGGATCTGGTTGTATTTAAACTCTCTGAGGATCTGGCTAAATTTAAACTTTCAGAGTATCTGGTTATATTTAACCTCAGTGAAGATCTGGTTGTATTTAAGCACATTGAGCATCTGGTTGTATTAAATCCAACTGACGATCTGCCTAAATTTAAACTTCCAGATGATCTGGTTGAATTTATTCACACTGAGGATCTGGCTGAATTTAATGTCACTGAGGATCTGGCTGAGTTTAATCAGACTGTGTATCTGGCTCAATTTAAACTTTCAGAGGATCTTGTTGAATTTAAACTCTCAGAGGATCTGGTTATATTTAATGTCACTGAAGATCTGGTTGTATTTAATCACACTGAGGATCTGGTTGTATTTAAACTCTCTGAGGATCTGGATAAATTTAAACTTTCAGAGCAGCTGGTTCAATTTATTCTCACTGTGGATCTGTTTGTATTTAAGCACAATGAGCATCTGGTTGTATTTAATCACACTGAAGATCTTCCTAAATTTAAACTTCCAGAAGATCTGGTTGAATTTAATCACACTGAGGATCTGGCTGAAGTTAATCACACTGAGGATCTGGTTGAATTTAAACTTTCAGAAGATCTCGTTGTATTTAATCTAACTGAGGATCTGGCTAAATTTAAACTTTCAGAGGATCTGGTTAAATTTAAACTTTCAGAGGATCTGGTTGAATTTATTCTTACTGAGGGTCTGGTTGTATTTAATCACACTGAGGATCTGGCTAAATTTAAACTTTCAGGGCATCTGAATGAATTTAATATCTCAGAGGATCTGGTTGAATTTAAACTCACTGAGGATCTGGTTGAATTTATTCACACTGAGGATCTGGTTGTATTTAATCACACTGAAGATCTTCCTAAATTTAAACTTCCAGAAGATCTGGTTAAATTTATTCTCACTGAGGATCTGGTTGTATTTAATCACACTGAGGATCTGGCTAAATTTAAACTTTCAGTTGATCTGGTTGAATTTATTCTGCCTGAGGATCTGGTTGAATTTATTCACACTTAGGATCTGGCTGAATTTATTCTCCCTAAGAATCTGGCTGAAGTTATTGACACTGAGGATCTGGTTGAATTTAAACTTTCAGAAGATCTGGTTGTATTTAATCTCACTGAGGATCTGGCTAAATTTAAACTTTCAGAGGATCTGGTTATATTTAATCTCACTGAAGATCTGGTTGTAGTTAATCACACTGAGGATCTGGCTAAATTTAAACTTTCAGAGAATCTGGTTGAATTTAATCTCACTGACGATCTGTTTGAATTTAGTTACACTGTTGTTCTGGTTGTATTTAATCACACTGAGGACCTGGCTGAAGTTAATCACACTGAGGATCTTTTGAATTTAAACTTTCAGAGGATCTGGTTGTATTTAATCTCTCAGAGGATCTGGTTGAATTTAATCACACTGAGGATGTGGTTGTATTTATTCACACTGAGGATCTGGCCAAATTTAAACTTTCAGAGAGTCTGGTTGAATTTAAACTTTCTGAAGATCTGGTTGAATTTAAAGTTTCAGAGGATCTGGTTGAATTTAATTCTACTGAGGATCTGGTTCAATTGCAATGAGGTCCTAAAAGTGAACTTAGAGAGCTAGGTAGGAAGCTGAGAAGCAGGACCTCCCGGGTAGTAATTTCTGGATTGCTACCTGTACCACGCACCTGTAAGGTTAGAAACAGGATGATCCGGCAGACATATGTTTGGCTGAGAATCTGGTGCAGGGGGCAGGGCTTCATGTTCTTGGAAAATTGGGATCTCATTTGGGGGAGGTATGACCTGTTCAAAAGTGACAGGTTGCACCTGAACCCAAAAGGGAGCAATCTTCATGTGGGCAGGTTTGTTTATGGCTGTTGGGGAGGGTTTAACTAACTTGGCGGGGGTGTGGGAGGAACTCAGGAAAGGACAGATGGTGAAAAAGTAAAGACAGCATGCATTCAGATTGTCAGGTTGGACAGGCAGGCTGCATATCAAATCATTAGGGATGCAGAGTCAGAAAGGGTAGCAAATATGGTACTCAAAGTGTTGTATCTAAATGTGTGTAGTATAAAAAATAAGGTGGATGATCTTGTTGCAATATTACAGATTGCCAGGTATGATGTTATGGCAATCACTGAATCGTGGCTGTATTTGGGAGCTGAATGTCCAAGGTTACACGTTGTATCGGAGGGATAGAAAGGTAGGCAGAGGGGTTGGTGTGGCTCTACTGGTAAAGAATGGCATCAAATGGACATTGAACTCTTGGACACTAACTAATTTTTTAAATATATAGTATTTCCGTTTTCTGCACTATTTTAATCTATTCAATATAGATATACTGTATAAAGTATACTGAATAAGAATTATTTATTTATTATTACTATTATGTTATTTTTTCTCTTCTATATTATTATTGCATTGAACTGCAGCAACTAAGTTAACAAATTTCATGTCACAGGCCGGTGATAGTAAACCTGATTCTGCTTCTGATTCAAATCAGTAGAAAGATGTGACATAGGATCAGGTGATGTTGAATCCTTATGGGTTGAGTGAAGAAACTGAAAGGGTAAAAGGAGATTGATGGCAATTATATACAGGCCTCCCAACAGTGGCTGGGATGTGGGCCACAGTTTAAAGCGGGAAATAGAAAGGGCGAGTCAAAAGGGCAATGTTATGGTAGTCATGGGAGAGTTTAACATACAGGTTGATTGGGAAAATTAGGTTGGTAATGGATCTCAAGAGAGTGAGTTTGTTGAATGCCAAAGAGATAGTTTTAGAGCAGTTTGTCATTGAGCCTACTAGAGGATCAGCTATACTGAACTGAGTGTTATGTAATGAACCGAAGGCGATTTGGGAGCTTAAGGTAAAAGAACCCTTAGGAACCAGTGATCACAATATGATTGAGTTCAACTTGCAATTTGATAGGGAGAAAGTAAAGTCTGATATAGCAGTATTTCAGTGGAGTAAGGGAAATTAGCTAAAGTAAATTGGAAGGAGCTGTGACAGGGATGTCAGCAGAACAGCAATGGTGTGTGTTTCTGAGAAAAATGAGGAAGGTGCAGGACATCTGTATTCCTAAAATGAAGAAATACTGAAATGGTAAAATAGTACAACTGTAGCTGACAAAGTAAGTCAAAGCTATTGTAAAAGCAAAAGAAAGGGCCTACAACAAAGCAAAAATTAACATATAGTATAGAACAGTACAGCACATTACAGGCCCTTCTGCTCACAATGTTGTGCCGACCCTCAAACCCTGCCTCCCATATAACCCCCACCTTAAATTCCTCCATATACCTGTCTAGTAGTCTCTTAAACTTCACTAGTGTATCTGCCTCCACCACTGACTCAGGCAGTGCATTCCACGCACCAACCACTCTATGAGTAAAAAACCTTCCTCTAATATCCCCCTTGAACTTCCCTCCCCTTACCTTAAAGCCATGTCCTCTTGTACTGAGCAGTGGTGCCCTGGGAAAGAGGCGCTGGCTATCCACTCTATCTATTCCTCTTAATAGATAGATAGATAGATAGATACTTTATTCATCCCCATGGGGAAATTCAACATTTTTTCCAATGTCCCATACACTTGTTGTAGCAAAAACTCATTACATACAATACTTAACTCAGTAATAATATGATATGCATCTAAATCACTAACTCAAAAAGCATTAATAATAGCTTTAAAAAAAGTTCTTAAGTCCTGGCAGTTGAATTGTAAAGCCTAATGGCATTGGGGAGTATTGACCTCTTCATCCTGTCTGAGGAGCATTGCATCGACAGTAACCTGTCGCTGAAACTGCTTCTCTGTCTCTGGATGGTGCTATGTAGAGGATGTTCAGGGTTTTCCATAATTGACCGTAGCCTACTCAGCGCCCTTCGCTCAGCTACCGATGTTAAACTCTCCAGTACTTTGCCCACGACAGAGCCCGCCTTCCTTATCAGCTTATTAAGACGTGAGGCGTCCTTCTTCTTAATGCTTCCTCCCCAACACGCCACCACAAAGAAGAGGGCGCTCTCAACAACTGACCTATAGAACATCTTCAGCATCTCACTGCAGACATTGAATGACGCCAACCTTCTAAGGAAGTACAGTCGACTCTGTGCCTTCCTGCACAAGGCATCTGTGTTGGCAGTCCAGTCTAGCTTCTTGTCCAACTGTACTCCCAGATACTTGTAGGTCTTAACCTGCTCCACACATTCTCCATTAATGATCACTGGCTCCATATGAGGCCTAGATCTCCTAAAGTCCACCACCATCTCCTTGGTCTTGGTGACATTGAGACGCAGGTAGTTTGAGTTGCACCATATCACAAAGTCCTGTATCAGTTTCCTATACTCCTCCTCCTGTCCATTCCTGACACACCCCACTATGGCCGTGTCATCAGCGAACTTCTGCACATGGCAGGACTCCGAGTTATATTGGAAGTCAGATGTGTACAGGGTGAACAGGACCGGAGAGAGTACGGTTCCCTGTGGCGCTCCTGTGCTGCTGACCACCGTGTCAGACCTACAGTCTCCCAACCGCACATACTGAGGTCTATCTGTCAAGTAGTCCACTATCCAATCCACCATGTGAGAGTCTACTCCCATCTCCGTTAGTTTGTGCTTTAAGATCTTGGGTTGGATGGTGTTAAAGGCACTAGAGAAGTCAAGGAATGTAATCCTCACAGCACAACTGACCCCATCTAGGTGAGAGAGTGATTTGTGCAGCAAATACGTGATAGCATCCTCCACTCCCACCTTTTCCTTATACGCAAACTGAAGCGGATCCCGGGCGTGCCTGGTTTGTGGCCTCAGATTCTGTATTATCAGCCGCTCCATGGTCTTCATCACGTGCGACGTCAAGGCAACAGGTCTGAAGTCATTCAACTCCTTTGGTTGTGGTTTCTTCGGTACCGGGACAATACAGGATGTTTTCCACTGTCTGGGTACTCTTCTCTGATCTAGACTCATGTTGAAGATGCGCTGTAGTGGTTCTCCCAGTTCAGTCGCACAGGCCCTCAGTAATTGTGGGGAAACTCCATCCGGTCCAGCCGCCTTGCTGGTACAGATCTTCCTCAGTTGACCTTCCACCTGTGCAGCCGTAAACCTGGGTGTGGGCCAGGTCTCCTGTGAGTGGCTATTTTCCTGTGAGGGAAGTAAGCCTAGTGTGGAGTTCTGCAGTGAGGGTGAGATTGTGCTGTCGAACCTATTGAAGAAGTTGTTCAGCTGGTTCGCTTTCTCCACATCTCCACTTATGTTTGCCCCCCGCTTTGCACCACATCCGGTGATGATCTTCATCCCATCCCACACCTCCTTCATGCTTTCATATCTTGTACACCTCTATCATTTCTCCTCTCATCTTCCTTCTCTCCAAAGAGTAAAGCCCTAGCTCCCTTAATCTCTGATCATAATCCATACTCTCTAAACCAGGCAGCATCCTGGTAAATCTCCTCTGTACCCTTTCCAATGCCTCCACATCCTTCCTATAGTGAGGCGACCAGAACTGGACACAGTACTCCAAATGTGGCCTAACTAGAGTTTTATAGAGCTGCATCATTACATCGCATCTCTTAAACTCTATGCCTCGACTTATGAAAGCTAACACCCCATAAGCTTTCTTAACTACCCTATCTACCTGTGAGGCAACTTTCAGGGATCTGTGGACATGTACCCCCAGATCCCTCTGCTCCTCCACACTACCAAGTATCCTGCCATTTACTTTGTACTCTGCCTTGGAGTTTGTCCTTCCAAAGTGTACCACCTCACACTTCTCTGGGTTAAACTCCATCTGCCACTTCTCAGCCCACTTCTGCATCCTATCAATGTCTCTCTGCAATCTTTGACAATTTTCTACACTATCTACAACACCACCAACCTTTGTGTCGCCTGCAAACTTGCCAACCCAACCTTCTACCCCCACATCAAGGTCGTTAATAAAAATCACGAAAAGCAGAGGTTCCAGAACAGCATCTTGTGGGACACCACTAGTCCCACTCTGAATGTACTCCCTCCACCACAACCCTCTGCCTTCTGCAGGCAAGCCAATTCTGAATCCACCTGGCCAAACTTCCCTGGTTCCCATGCCTTCTGACTTTCTGAATTAGTGGGAAGATAGAGGATTGGGAAGTTTTTAAAAACCTACAGAGAGCAACTAAAAAAATTATTAGAAGAAAAAAGATGAAATATGAATGCAAGCATAGTATTAGGCCATGCAAGCTGGATTGTCTTCTCTCTACGTAGCATGATGGTGATCAAAGAAGAAAGAACTAAAATTAATTCTGATGCAATATCAAAGTGGATAATAAAAGCTTTTTCAAGTATGTAGAAAAATAAAAGGGAGGTGAGAATGGATACAGGACTGCTACAAAATGAGGCTGGAGAAATAATAACGGGGGGGGGGGTCAAGGAGATGGTAGATGAACTAAATGAGTATTTTGCTTCATTCTTCACAGTGGAAGACACTAGCAATGTGCCAGATGTTGAAGAGAGTGAGGAAGGAGATGTGAGTGTAGTTACTATTACCAGGGAGAAGGTGCTCAAAATGCTGAAAAACCTAAGGTCACCCGAGCCTGATGAGCTGTACCCCAGGGTTCTGAAAGAGGTAGCAATAGAGATTGTGGAGACATTAGTAATAATCTTTAAAAAAAATTATTGGACTATGGCATGGTGCCAGAGGACTGGAAAATTGCAAATGTTACTCCACTCTTTAACAAAGGAGGAAGGCAGCAGAAAGGAAATTATAGACCAGTTAGACTGACCTTTGTGGCTGGGAAGATGTCAATTGCTAAGGATGAAGTGATGGAGTACTTGGTAACACAGGACAAGATAGTACAAAGTCAGCATGATTTCCTTCAGTGCAAAAATTGCCTGACGAACCTGCTGGAATTCTTTGAGGAGTTTACAAGTAGGATAGATAAAGGGGATGTAGGGGATGTTGTATATTTGGAGTTTTAGAATACCTTTGACAAGGTGCTGCTTACCAAAAGCCCATGGTATTACAGGAAAGTAATTAACATGGTTAGAGCTTTGGCTGATTGGTAGGAGGCAGTGGGTGGGAATAAAATGATTCTTTTCTAGTTTGCTACCAGTGACTAGCTGTGTTCCATAGGGATCGGTGTTGGGACCACTTATTATGCTGCATATCAATGATTTAGATGATGGAATAGATGGCTTTGTTGCCAAGTTTGCAGATGATAAGAAGATTGGTGGAGGGGCAGGTAGTGTTGAGGAAACAGGTAGGATGCAGAAGGACTTAGACAGATTAGCAGAATTGGTAAGAAAGTGACAAATGAAATACAATGTTGGAAAATGCATGGTCATGTACTTTGGTAGTAGAAATAAATGTGCGGACTATTTTCTAATTGGGGAGAAAATCCGGGAATCTGAGATGTGGAGGGACTTTGGAGTCCTTGTGCAGAACACCCTGAAGGTTAACTTGCAGGTTGAGTCAGTGGTGAGGAAGTCAAATGCCATGTTAGCATTCATTTCAAGAGGTCTAGAATACAAGAACAAGGATGTAATGCTTAGGCTTTATAAGGTACCAGTGAAGCCTCGCCTTAATTATTGTGAACAGCTTTGAGCACCTCATCTTAAGACAGTAAAACCATAAGAGACAGGAGCAGAAGTAGGCCATTCGGCCCATCAAATCTGCTCCACCATTCAATCACGGGCTGATCCAATTCTTCCAGTCATCACCACTCCCCTGCCTTCTCCCCATACCCTTTGATGCCCTGGCTAATCATGAACCTATCTATCTCTTCCTTAAATGCACCCAATGACTTGACCTCCACAGCTGTTTGTGGCAACAAATTCCACAGATTTACCACCCTCTGACTAAAGTAATTTCTCCACATCTCTATTCAAAATGGGTGTCCTTCAATCCTGAAGTCGTGCCCTCTTGTCTGAGACTCCCCTACTGTGAAAAGATGTGTTAGCATTGGAGAGGGTCCAGAGGAGGTTCACAGGGATGATTCCAGGAATGAAAGGTTTATCATATGAGGAAAGTTTGATGGCTCTGGGTCTGTACTCACTGGAATTCAGAAGGATGAGGGGGGATCTCATTGAAACCTTTCGAATGTTGAAAAGTCTAGACAGAGTAGATGTGGAAAGGATGCTTCCCATGGTGGGAGAGTCTCAGACAAGAGGGCATAACCTCAGGATAGAGGGGCACCCTTTCAAAACAGAGATGCTAAGAAATTTTATTAGCCAAAGGTTGCTGAATTTGTGGAATTTGTTGCCACATGCAGATGTGGAGGCCAGATCATTGGGTGTATTTAAGGTAGAGATTGATAGGTTCATGATTGGACATGGCATCAAAGGTTACAGGGAGAAGGCTGGGAACTGGGGTTGAGGAGGAGATAGGAAAAAAAGGATCAGCCATGATTGAATGGCGGAGCAGACTCAGTGGGTCAGATGGCCTAATTGTGCTCCTATGTCTTATGGTCTGATGGTCTAAATCAGAGATCCAGAGTGAGATTAAATTAAACAGGATGCTCAGAGTGAGTTTAAACTAATCCAGGTCCAGTGAGTGAGATTAAATTCGACCAATGTCTCAGAGCGAAATTAAATTAAACCAAATCCTCAGAATACTATTAATTTAATCCAGAGTTTCAGAGTGAGATTAAGTTAAACGATGCTCAGATTGTGCTTTATTTTAACCAGATCTTTGGAGGAGAATAATTTGAACCAGATCGGCAAAGTGAGATTAATCTAATCCAGACTGTCAGAGTCAGAACATATTAGCCCAGATCCTCAAAAATAGATTAAATTAACCTAGAGTCTCAGAGTGAGTTTAAATTAATACAGATACATAGAATGAGATTAAGTTAAACCTTTGTTTGAGTGAGTCTAAATTTAGCCAATTCTTCAGAATAAGATTTAATTAAACCCAAATTCCACAGTGAAATTATGTTTAACCAGAGTTATAGAGTGAAAGTCTATTAAACCATTGTTCCAGAGTGAGATTAAGTTAAACCAGAGATCCAGAATGAGATTAAATTAAACCAGGTCCTCAGAGAGAGATTAAATGAAACCGGAGTCTCGGAGTGAGATTATATTAAATCAGTATCATAGACTGAGATTCAGTTAAATGGCACCCTCAGAGTGAGTGTTAATTAAACCACTGATCCCAAGCGAGATGAAATAAACCCAGATCCTAGCAGGGAAATTAAAACAGATTCTCAGAGTAAATTTCAAATTAAACCAGAGCTGCAGAGTGAGATTAAATTAAAACAGAATCCATTTGTGATATTAAATTATACAGCAGCTTTGAGTGAGATTCAATTAAACCAGAGTCTTAAAGTGAGATTATATTAAACCAGAACTTCAGATTGAAATTTATTTAATCCAGAGTCTCAGAGTGAGATTAAATTAAAACTGCATTCTCTGTGAGAGGTTAAGTTAATCCAGATGCTATGAATGAGATCAAATTAAACCTCTTAGAGTGAGATAAAATTAATCATAAATCACAGTGAAATTTAGTTTAACCAGTCTTCAAAGTGAGATTATATTAATCCAGATATACAGAAATAGATTAAATTAAACCTGAGTCTCAGAGTGTGATTAAATTAAACTGGAGTCTCAGGATGAGATAAAATAAAAACACATTCGTGGAGTGAAGGTAAATTAAGCCAGCTCCTCCGATTGAGATTAAATTACATACAGATCTCAAAGTGAGATAAAATTAAACCAGAGTTTCAGTGTGAAATTAATTAACTGTCAGAGTTTAATTAGGTAAAACCTGATCCTCAAAGTGAGGTTAGATAAAACGAGCTCATCAGAGTGAGATTAAATTAAACCAGAGTCACAGAGTGAGATTAAATTAAACCAGAACCTGAGTAGGATTCAATTATATCAGCTCCTCTGAGTGAGATTTATTTACACCCAGATATCAGTGTGAGGTCAAATTAAATCAGAATTTCAACGTGAGATTAAATTATACCCGAGTGTCAGTTTAATTAAACTAAACCTGATCCTCAGAGCGAGTTAAATTAAACCAGAGTCCCAAAGTGAGATTAAATTAAACTAGAGCCTCAGAGCAAGATTAAATTAAACCAGATCCACAGTGTGACATTAAAATAAACCAGTGGTCCAGAGTTAACCTGGAGGAAGAGACTGAGATGCTATTAAACAAGATCCTCAGAGTGATATTAAGTTAAACCAGAGTCTCAGGATGAGATTAAATTAAACCAGAGTTTTGGAGTGAGATTAACATCATAAACAAAGTGGATGATCTTAGAGTGTGGAGCTATGATGTTGTGGCCATTACAGAGACTTGGATGGCTCAGGGGCAGGAATAGCTACCTAGAGAGCCAGGCTTTAGATGTTTCAGAAAGGGTAGGGAGGGAGGCAAATGAGGTGGGGGTGTGGCACTGTTGATCAGAAATAATGTCACAGCTGCAGAAAAGGAGGAAGACATGGAGGGATTGTTTATGGAGTCTCTGTGGTTGGAAGTTAGGAACAGGAAGGGATTAATAACTCCACTGGGTGTTTTTTTATAGACCACACAATAGTAACAGGGACATCAAGGGGCAGATAGGGAGACAGATTCTAGTATGGTGTAATAATAACAGGGTTGTCGTGGTTGGAGATTTATATTGATTAGCATTTCCCCACAATAAGGGGTTAGATGGGGAGGAATTTGTTAGGTGTGTTCAGGAAGGTTTCCTGACACAATATATAGATAAGCCTGCAAGAGGAGAGGCTGTACTTGATCTAGTATTGGGAAATGAACCTGGACAGGTGTCAGGTCTCTCAATGGGAGAGAGCATCTTGGAAATAGTGATCACAATTCTATCTCATTTACCATAGCTTTGGAGAGGAATAGGAACAGACAAGTTAGAAAAGTGTTTAATTGGAGTAAGGGGAAATATAAAGCTATCAGGCAGGATCTTGAAAGCATGTTGGTAACAGATGTTCACGGGGAAATATATGGCAGAAATGTGGCAAATGTTCAAGGGATATTTGCGTGACATTCTGCATAGATACGTTCCAATGAGACAGAGAAAGGATATAGGGTACAGAAACCACAGTGTACAGAGACTGTTGTAAATCTAGTCAAGAAGAAAAGAAAAGCTTATGAAAAGTTCAAAAAACTAGGTAATGATAGAGATCTAGAAGATTATAAGGCTAGCAGGAAGGAGCTTAAGAATGAAAACACAAAGTACACTGCAGATGCTGTGGTCAAATCAAGACGTACAAAATTAAGAATGAAGAATGAAATTAGGAGACTCAGAAGGTACCATGAAAACGCCTCGACGAGCAGGATTAAGGAAAACCCCAAGGCATTCTACAAGTATGTGAAGAGCAAGAGGATAAGATGTGAGAGAATAGGACCAATCAAGTGTGACAGTGGAAAAGTGTGTATGGAACCGGAGGAGATAACAGAGGTACTTAACAAATACTTTGCTTCAGTATTCACTACGGAAAAGGATCTTGGCAATTGTAAGGATGACTTACAGCAGATTGAAAAGCTTGAGCATATAGACATTAAGAAAGAGGATGTGCTGGAGCTTTTGGAAAGCATCAAGTTGGATTAGTCTCCGGGACTGGATGAGATATACCCCAGACTACTGTGGGAAGAGAGGGAGGAGATTGCTGAGCCTCTGGCGATGATCTTTGCATCATCAATGGGGACAGGAGAGGTTCTGGAGGATTGGAGGGTTTCAGGTGTTGTTCCCTTATTCAAGAAAGGGAGTAGAGATAGCCCAGGAAATTATAGACCAGTGGGTCTCACTTCAGTGGTTGGTAAATTGATGGAAAAGCTCCTGAGAGGCAGGATTTATGAACATTTGGAGAGGCATAATATGATTAGAAATAGTCAGCATGGTTTTGTGAAAAGCAGGTCATGCCTTATAAGCTTGGTTGAATTTTTTGAGGATGTGACTAAACATGTTGCTGAAGGTAGAGCAGTAGATGTAGTGTATATGGATTTCAGCAAGGTATTTGAAAAGGTCACCCATACAAGGCTTATTGAGAAAGTAAGGAGGCATGGGATCTAAGGGGACCTTGCTTTGTGGATCCAGAATTTGTTTGCCCACAGAAGGCAAAGAGTGGTTGTAGATGGGTCATATTTTGCATGGAGGTCAGTAACCAGTGGTGTGCCTCAGGGATCTGTTCTGGGACCCCTTCTCTTTGTGATTTTTATAAATGACCTGGATGAGGAAGTGGAGGGATGGGTTAGTAAATTTGCTGATGAAGCAAAGGTTGGGGGTGTTGTGGATAGTGTCGAGGGTTGTCAGATGTTACAACGGGACATCAATGGGATGCAAAACTAGGCTGAGAAGTGGCAGATGGAGTTCAACCCAGATAAGTGGGAAAATCAGGTTGGTACTGGACCCCAAGAAAGGGAGTTTGTGGAGTGCCTCCGAGATGGATTCCTAGAGCAGCTTGTACTGGAGCCTACCAGGGAGAAGACAATTCTGGATTTAGTTTTGTGTAATAAACTGGATTTGATAAGAGAACTCGAGGTAAAGGAGCCATTAGGAGGTAGTGACCATAATAAGATAAACTTTAGTCTACAATTTGAGATGGAGAAGGGGAAATTGGAAGTGTCAGTATTGCAGTAGAACAAAGGGGACTATTGAGCCATGAGGGAGGAGCTGGCCAAAGTTGACTAGAAAGATACCCTAGCAGGGATGACAGTGGACCAACAATGGCAGGTGTTTCTGGGAATAATACAGAATGTGCAGGATCAGATCAGTTCATTCCAAAGAGGAAGAAAGATTCTAAGGGGAGTAAGGGGCGACCGTGGCTGACAAGGGAAGTCAAGGACAGTATAAAAATAAAACAGAAGTATAACATAGCAAAGATAAATGGGAAGCTAGAGGATTGGGAAACTTTTAAAGAGCAACAGAAGATAACTAAAAAGGCAATATGGGGAGTAACATTTGCATATTTGCAGATGACACGGAGCTGGGTGGCAGTGTGAAATGTGAGGAGGATGTTATGAGAATGCAGGGTGACTTGGACAGGTTGCGTGAGTGGGCAGATGCATGGAAGATGCAGTTTAATGTGGATAAATGTGAGATTATTCACTTTGGTGGCAAGAACAGGAAGGAAGATTACTATCTGAATGGTGTCAAGTTAGGAAAAGAGGAAGTACAATGAGATCTAGGTGTCCTTGTTCATCGGTCACTGAAAGTAAGCATACAGTTACAGCAGACAGTGAAGAAAGCTAATGGCATGTTGGCCTTCATAACAAGGAGAGTTGAGTATATGAGCAAAGAGGTCCTTCTGCAGTTGTACAGGGCCCTGGTGAGACCCCACCTGGAGTATTGTGTTCAGTTTTGGTCTCCAAATTTGAGGAAGGACATTCTTGCTATTGAGGGAGTGCAGCATAAATTCACAAGGTTAATTCCCGGGATGGCGAAACTGTCATATGTTGAAAGATTGGAATGACTGGGCTTGTATACACTGGAATTTAGAAGGATAAGAGGGGATCTGATTGAAACTTATAAGATTATTAAGGGATTGGACATGCTAGATGCAGGAAACATGTTTCCGATGTTGGGGGAGTCCAGAACCAGAGGCTGCAGTTTAAGAATAAGGGGTAGGCCACTTAGAATGGAGTTGAGGAAAAAAACTTTCACCCAGAGAGTTGTGGATCTGTGGAATACTCTGCCTCAGAAGGCAGTGGAGGCCAACTCTCTGGATACTTTCAAGAAAGAGTTAGACAGAGCTCTTAAAGATAGCGGAGTCAAGGGATATGGAGAGAAGGCAGGAACAGGGTACTGATTGTGGATGATCAGCCATGATCACAGTGAATGGCAGTGCTGGCTTGAAGGGCCGAATAGCCTACTCCTGCACCTATTGTCCATTGTCTATTGTCTATAAGTGTGAGGCAGTTCATTTTGGTAGTTCAAGTATGATGGCAGAATATAGTATTAATGGTAAGATTCTTGGCAGTGTGGAGGATCAGAGGGATCTTGGGGTTTGAGTCCATAGGACATTCAAAGCTGCTGTGCAGGTTGACTCTGTAGTTAAGGAGGCATATGGTGCATTGGTCTTCATCAACCGTGGGACTGAGTTTAAGAGCCAAGAGGTAATGTTACAGCTATATAGGACCCTGGTCAGACCCCACTTGGAGTACTGTGCTCGGTTCTGGTCACCTCACTATTGGAAGGATGTGGAAATCATAGATAAGGTGCAGAGGAGATTTACAAGGATGTTGCCTGGATTGTGGAGCATGCCTTATGAGAATAGGTTGAGTGATCTCGGCCTTTTCTCCTTGAAGTGGCGAAGAATGAGAGGTGACCTGATAAAGGTGTATAAGATGATGAGTGGCATTGATCGTGTGGATAGTCAGAGGCTTTTTTCCCAGGGCTGAAATGGCTGCCACAAGAGGGTACTTGGAAGTAGGTACAGAGGAGATGTCAGGGGTAAGCAGAGAGTGGTGAGTGCGTGGAATGGGCTGCCTGTGACACTGGTGGAGACAAATACGATAGGGTCTTTTAAGAGACTCCTGGATAGGTACATGGAGCTTAGAAAATTAGAGGGCCATGGGTAACCCTAGATAATTTCTAAAGTAAGTACATGTTTGGCACAGCATTGTGGGCAGAAGGGCTTGTATTGTGCTGTAGGTTTTCTCTATTTCAGAATGAGATAAAATTAAACCGGAGTCTCAGAGTGAGATTAAATTAACCCAGATCCTCAGTATCATGTATTGAAATGGTAAGATCAGTTAATGTAGTTTGACACTTGTCAAGTATGGTGATGATGTCATCAGTCTGTACAGAACAGCACATGATGTGAGGGGGCATGGATGCCAGAATGTGAAATAAAGACATGTTCAGAGCATGGAGCGTCAAGTCATGAGATATACACTATCGAATTAAGTACTAAAACAGGTTGGAAATACACAATAGTGGCATTGGGGATACGACCTTGAAAGTAAGCTTAACGTTAGTTGCTGAGAATGGAGAAATCCGGGATCCAACACTTCCAATTTCAACTCTTCCAGACAACACAGCAAGTCATGTTGCCTTGATTTAAAATTGCTTGAAACACTTCCAATGTTTTATGGAGCAGCTAGACTAGGTCTGAGATGAATACGGTGCCTCAACTCGTGAATTTTATGCCAACAGTAAAGGACTGATTGTGGGCTAAAGCGCAACATATTAATATGAAACAAAGAAGGGGAACTCCACTTATGCACCTTGCAGGACCTGATGTGTAGGATATATTCTCAACATTGACAAACACCACGCGGCAGCGGTGGAAGCACTGAATGCTTACTCCCTTCCCCAGGTTAACACTACGTTTGCCCGGCAGCATTTTCATCAACTTGCCTAAAAACAAGGTGAGACGGTTCAGCAGTTCTCTCCTTGCAGGCAGCAAAATACTGTAAGTTTCTAATTGATACAGACAAATCATGGATGCCATCGTGGGAAAATGTAACACAGTCTATGTGCAGAGAGAACTTCTGGAGAAATTGCAGGGTCTAACGCTTGCCCACACACTGGAAATAGAGGCACAATATGAAAAGTAGAGGAACAATTGTCAGCCATGTCACTCCAAAAGAGCCAGCCAGAGTCTGTGTGCCGTGTTTCACGCGTGAGAACACATGAGAAAAAGACAGAGGGAAAGGGAAGTCCACTAAAGAAATGCTAAAGATATTGAAACTCTGATCACCTGGGTAGACAATAGACAATAGACAGTAGGTGCAGGAGTAGGCCATTTGGCCCTTCTAGCCGGCACTGCCATTCACTGTGATCATGTTGATCATACACAATCAGTACTCCGTTCCTGCCCTCTCCCCATATCCCTTGACCCCGCTATCTATAAGAGCTCTATCTAACTCTCCCTTGAATGCATCCAGAGACTTGGCCTCCACTGCCTTCTGGGGCAGAGCATTCCACATATCCACCACTCTCTGGGTGAAAACGTTTTTCCGCATCTCTGTTCTAAATGGCCTACCCCTTATTCTTAAACTGTGGCCTCTAGTTCTGGACTCACCCATCAGCGGGAACATGCTTCCTGCCTCCAGTGTGTCCAATCCCTTAATAATCTTATATGTTTCAATCAGATCCCCTCTCATCCTTCTAAATTCCAGTGTATACAAGCCCAGTCGCTCCAATCTTTCAACATATGACAGTCCCGCCATTCCAGGAATTAATAATGCTGCACTCCCTCAATAGCAAGAATGTCCTTCCTCAAATTTGGAGACCAAAACTGCACACAATACTCCAGGTGGGGTCTCACCAGGGCCCTGTACAGCTGCAGAAGGACCTCTTTACTCCTATACTCAATTCCTCTTGTTATAAAGGCCAGCATGCCATTAGCTTTCTTCACTGCCTGCTGTACCTGCATGCTTGCTTTCATTGACTGATGTACAAGAATACCTAGATCTCGTTGTACTTCCCCTTTTCCTAACTTGACTCCATTTAGATAGTAATCTGCCTTCCTGTTCTTGCCACCAAAGTGGGTAACCTCACACTTATCCACATTAAACTGCATCTGCCATACATTTGCCCACTCACCCAACCTGCCCAAGTCACCCTGCATTCTCATAACATCCTCCTGACATTTCACACTGCCACCCAGCTTTGTATCATCAGCAAATTTGCTAATGTTACTTTTAATCCCTTCATCTAAATCATTAATGTATATTGTAAACAGCTGCGGTCCCAGCACCGAACCTTGCGGTACCCCATTGGTCACAGCCTGCCATTCCGAAAGGGACCCGTTAATCACTACTCTTTGTTTCCTGTTAGCCAGCCAATTTTCAATCCATGTCAGTACTCTGCCCCCAATACCATGTGCCCTAATTTTGCCCACTAATCTCCTATGTGGGACTTTATCAAAAGCTTTCTGGAAGTCAAGGTACGCTACATCCACTGCCTCTCCCTTGTCCATTTTCATAGTTACATCCTCAAAAAACTCCAGAAGATTAGTCAAGCATGATTTTCCCTTCATAAATCCATGCTGACTCGGACTGATCCTTCTACGGCTATCCAAATGTGTCGTAATTTCCTCTTTTATAATTGACTCCAGCACCTTTCCCACCACTGACGTCAGGCTAACCGGTCTACTATCATCGACTATACATCTACTATACATCGACAGGTTACTATCGATGCAATGCTCCTCAGACAGGATGAAGAGGTCAATACTCCCCAATGCCATTAGGCTTTACAATTCTACCGCCAGGACTTAAGAACTTTTTAAAAGCTATTATTAATGCTTTTTGAGATAGTGATTTAGATGTATATCATATTTTTTACTGAGTTAAGTATTGTATGTAATTAGTTTTGCTACAACAAGTGTATGGGACATTGAAAAAAAAAAGTTGAATTTCCCCATGGGGATGAATAAAGTATCTATCTATCTATCTATAATTCCCTGATTTCTCTCTCCCTCCTTTCTTGAAAAGCAGGACAACATTAGCCACCCTCCAATCAGCAGGAACTGTTCCTGAATCTATAGAACATTGGAAAATGATTACCAATGCATCCACGATTTCTGGAGCCACCTCTTTAAGTACCCTGGGATGCAGACCATCAGGTCCCGGGGACTTATCAGCCTTCAGACTCAACAGTCTATCCAACACCGTTTCTTGCCCAATATAAATTTCCTTCAGTTCATCCTTTACCCTAGTTCCTTTGGCCACTATTACATCTGGGAGATTGTTTGTGTCTTCCCTAGTGAAGACAGATCCAAAGTACCTGTTCAACTCGTCTATTTCCTTGTTCCCCATAATAAATTCACCCGTTTCTGTCTTCAATGGCCCAATTCTGGTCTTAACTATTTTTTTGCTATTCACATACCCAAAGAAGCTTTTACTATACTCCTTTATATCCTTGGCTAGTTTACCTTGGTACCTCATTTTTTCTTGGTGTATTGCCTTTTTTGTTATCTTCTGTTGCTCTTTAAAAGCTTCCCAGTCCTCCGGTTTCCCACTCATCTTTGCTATGTTATACTTCTCTTTTATTTTTATACTGTCCTTTACTTCCCTCGTCAGCCATGGCCACCCCTTACTCCCCTTAGGATCTTTCTTCCTCTTTGGAATGAACTGATCCTGCACCTTCTGCATTATTCCCAGAAATACCTGCCATTGCTGTTCCACTGTCTTCCCTGCTAGGGTATTGTTCCATTGAACTTTGGCCAGCTTCTCCCTCATAGTTCCATAGTTCCCTTTGTTCAACTGTAATACTGACACATCCGATTTTCCCTTCTCCTTCTCAAATTGTAGGTTAAAACATATCATATTATATCATATCATATTGGGTAGAGACCCAAGGTGCCCAGCTCATGGACAGATATGCAGAAAATGCACTGGAAAGGACCACTTTGCAAAAAATGTGCCAGATGAAGGAACTAAAGACAAAAGAAGTGAAAGGAAAGAATTTGTATTTGTAGTTAATCAGTCATTTGAAAAAATACTTGCTAACTGTGCACCTGAGCTTGTCTGTAACTGTCCATTATATTGTCCTCCTGTCCTGGTGCCTCATTGTAAAATCCTTGAATGTCCAACTATTTGCCAAAAGTCTCTAACTTTTTTACATGTGTGGTGTTCCTTCAATATTGCATTCCAGTTGGAGATTTTCCATTTTCCTCACCTGCATGGTGTTGTGTTGAAAGTAGTGGTGAATTTGTCCACTTTGTCTTGCTGGATAAGCACAGTGTCCCCTACCTTTACAGTAAACTCTTGTGATCCTCTGCATACAGCTTGTACTTTCCTTTTGTTCTGCGTCCCAATCTCATACTTCCAGTTCTGCTGTGTGTACCAAAGACCATAAGACATAAGAACAGAATTAGGCCATTCAGCCCATTGAGTTTGCTCTGCCATTCCATCATGGTTTATCCCAGATCTCACTTAACCCCATACACCTGCCATCTCACCATATCAATCAGGAAACTATCAACTTCTGCTTTCAATATACCCATTGACTTGGTCTCGACTGCAGTCTGTGGCAGTTCATTCTAAAGACTCACTTCACTCAGACAGAACAAAAAATTCTCCTTACCCCTGTTCTAAAAGGTCACCCCCTCCTTTTTTAGGCTATATCCTCTAGTGCTGGGTGTCCTCAACAGAGGAAACAACCTCTCCATATCCACCTTATCTAGTCCTTTCAACAATGAGATCCCCCCCGCATTCTTCTAAATTCCAGTGAGTACAGGCCCAAAGCTCCCAAATGCTCCTCATATGTTAACCCCTTCATTCCCAGAATCATCCTTGTGAACCTCCTTTGAACTCTCTTCAATGACAGCACATCTTTTCTGAGATATGGCCCAGAACTCTCAACAGTTCTCAAACCTATCTGACAGGTGTCTTCTCAAGCCTCAACATTACTTCCCTGCTTTTATATTCTACTCCTCTTGAAATGCCACAGACTCAACCTGTAAATTAACCTTCTGGGAGTCTTACACAAGGACTCCTAAGTCCCACTGCTCCTCAGATGCTTGAATTTGCTCCCCATTTTGATATTAGTCTGCACTATTGTTCCTTTGACCAAAATTAATTATCATACATTTCCCAACACTGTATTCCATCTGCCACTTTTTTGCCCCTTTTTCCAATTTGTCTAAGTCCTGGTATTGCTTCCTCAGCACTATCTACCCCTCCACCTATCTTTGTATCATCCACAAACTTTGCCACCAAGCCATCAATTCCATTATCTATATCATTGACAAACAATGTGAAAAGCAGTGGTCCCAATACTGACCCCCTGAGAAACATCATGAGTCACTGGCAGCCAACCAGATAAATAAACCTTTATTTCCACTTGTTGCCTCCTCCTGTCAGTTAATCCTCTATCTATGCCAGTATCTTTCCTGTAAAGCCATAGTATTTTATCTTGTCCAGCAGCCTCATGTGTGGCTCCTTATCAAATGCCTTCTGAAAATCCAAGTAAATGACATCCACTGTCTCTCCTTTGTCTATCCTACTTGTTATTTCCTCGAAGAACTCTTAACAAACACATTGGTCAGGCAAGATTTCCCTTTACAGAAACCATGCTGACTTTGACATATTTTTTCATTAGTCCCCAAACCTCTTTGAAGTCTGGTAATTCCACTTCATTTTGCTGTTGCAGAGGAGTGCAGCAGGACTTTTCCTTGTAGTGGCATATTCCACATCTGTACACAGCAATGTACTTTCTCAGTTCATGTTTCCAGTCAAGTCCTTCTGCTCAAGCAGTCAGAGCTGCATTTTGGCACTCCACCATTTGCCTGAGCCCACTATGGCATTGCTTTCAGGTGTTTAATTCCATTATTTTCTCAATATTCCTTGAATTGTACATTATATGATTTGATAGATATGGGCTGTCCATGTCTACTGAAAATGTATTCCAGACTGTCAATAACTCTTTCTGCAGTTGTAGAAACCATGCTGACTTTGACTTATTTTATCATTGTCTCAAATTACCCTGAAACCTCATCCTTGATAATAGATTCCGACGCTTTCCCAACTACAGAGGTTAGGCTAATTTCCTTTCTTTTGTCTTCCTCCCTTCTTAAAGAGTGGAGTGACATTTTATTTTCCATTTCTCCCCATGCCAGAATCAAGTGATCCTTGAAAGATCATGACCAATTCATCCGTTATATCTTCAGCAACCTCTCTCAGGACTCTGGGAGGTAGTCCATCTGGCTCAGGTAATTTATCCACCATAAAACTTTTGAATTTGTCTAGCACTTTTTCCTTTGTAATGGCAATGGCACTCACTCCTGCTCCCTGACACTCATGGATCTCTGGCATACAGCTAGTGTCTTCCACAGTGAAGACAGATGCAAAGTACCCATTAAATTCATCTGCTATTTCTTGTCCCCTATTACTACCACACCAGCATAATTTTTATGCTATAGTTCCTCAGAGTCAGATTAAATTAAACCAGATCTTTATAGCGAGATTAAATTAAACCAGAGAATCAGAATGAGATTGAACTAAACCAGAGTTTCAGAGTCAGATTAAATTAAACAAGATCATCAGTGTGAGATTATTAAAAAGAGTCTCAGATTGAGATTAAATTAAACCAGAGTCTTAGACTGAGATTATATTAAACCAGTCTCAGACCGAGATTATATTAAAACAGAACTTCAAAGTCTAATCAAATTAAACCATCTCCACAGTGTGGCATTAAATTAAACCAGAGGTACAGAGTGAGATTAAGTTAAACTGGAGCAGGAAACTGAAATTAAAAGAAACCAGATCCTCAGAATGATATTATATTAAACCGGAGTCCCAGGGTGAGATTAAGTTATACCAGAACCTCAGAGAGTGAGATTAAATTAAACCAGATCCTAAGAGTTATATTAATTTATACCAGATCCCAATAGCAAGATGAAATTAATCCAATCACAGTGAAATTAAATTAAACCTGAGGAAGAGTTTGGACAAATTAAAACAGCACCACAGAGTGAGTTTAAATTAAATGAGTCACAGAGTGCGGTTAAACTAAACCAGATCCTCAGAGTGAGACAAAGTTGAACTAGACTCCCAGAGTGAGATTAAATTAACCAGCGATTCAGAGTGAGATTGAATTGAAGTACTGTATCAGAGTGAAATTAAATTAAACAAGATCCTCAAAGTGAGATAAACATAAAGCAGAGTCTCAGAGCGAGATTAAATCAAGACAGATCCTCAGAGCGAGTTTAAGTTAAACCTAATACTCAGTGTGAATTTAAATTCAACCAGTGTCTCAGAATGAGATTAAATTAAACCAGTCTCAGAGTGAGACTAAAGTAAATCAGGGGAAGAGAGTGAGTTTAAATTAACCAGCACCTCAGAGTGAGGTTAAATTAAATCAGGGCTCAGATTGAGATTAAATTAAACCAGTTACTCTGAGTGAGAATGGATTACACACAGGTTGCAGTGTGTCAGAGTGTCAGATCCACAGAGTGAGATTAAATTAAACCAGATCCTCAGAGTGAGATTGAAATAAACCAGAGTCTCTGAGTGAATTTAAATTGAACCAAATCATCAGAGTGAGATTAAATCACTACAGACTCTCAGAGTGAATTAAATTACACCTGAGTCTCAGAGTTTAATTAAATAAAACCTGATTCTCAGAGTGAGATTTAGTCTCAGAATGGGACTATATTTAACCGGACCCTCAGTGTGAATTAATCCAGATCCTCTGAGGGAGATTAAATTAAACCAGCGATCCAGAGTGAGATTGGATTAAACCAAAGTCTCAGTGTGAGATTAAAATAAACAAGATCCTCAGAATGAATTTAATGTAAAACAGACTCTTAGAGTGAGATTAATTAAAACAGAGTCTCAGTGCATTATTAAAACTAAACCAGATCCTCTGAATGAGATTAAATTAAACCAGAGTCTCAGAGTGAGATTAAATTAGGCAATATACTCAGAGAGAGATTAAATTAAATCAGATGGTCAGAGTGAAATGAAATTGAAGGACAGTCACATATTGAGATTAAATTAAACTAGATTCTCAGAGTGAAATTAAACTAAACAAGATCCTCAGATTGAAGTGAAAGTAAATCAGAGTCTCAGAGTTTAATCAAATTAAAAGTAAGCAGGTGATCGTTGAATATAATTTTTATTGTTAAAGTGAACTTATGTATTCTTATGTATTTAATGCTAAAATAGTGGCCTATGCCTTTAAGTGAAAAGATGATGTCATTATGCACATGTGGAGTAGAAAGAAGAGTTGCAATGTTCTGGAAAGAAGAACATTGAGCGCTGGGAGCTGTCTTTTCCAGGTGTGGTGATAATATTTGATAATATTCATGTAAATTCATTTGTAAATCTAGAATATCAGTAATTTGACCTGTTTTACATGTGGACACCTTAGATTTTCGCAAATAAGGTATGGGCGCTGGATAGCTTGGTTGTGCAAAGCTCCCTATTGGTTGAGTAGGTTAGTTTTTAATGTATTTTAACTACAAGGTGATATATTGTAAATTGTTAGATTATTTTTGTCTTACTTTATTGTTGCATGACTGAATGTGAATGTAACGGATAATGTAAATATGTTAATCTCTGCTCACATAGCGTGAGTGAGGAGAACTCATTTCAGGGTCTATCCTGTATGCGTCTGGAAGTTAAGCACATGTGTGCCAATGTGAGTATACCTCTTAGTTAAGATGAGATTGTTATGTACCCCAAGGGTTAATTTTTTCTGTGGACTGTCACTTTAAAATGCCGGGAGAATGAGATTGACTTTTGGGTACGGTTTGAGGAGGGAGAGGGAGAGAGGGGGAGAGAGGGGGAGAGAGAGAGAGGGGGAGAGGGGGAGAGAGAGAGAGAGAGAGAGAGATTGAGATTTGATGGACAATCAATGTTATGGTTTCTCTGCAGCTTGTTTTGAATATACAAGGACACACAGACAGACAGCCCAGAGTCAAGATGGATTCGATCAGTGGAAGACACCAGTGAGTCGGTCGCTGGTTTAAACTTTCAGTAGCCCAGAAGGGGTGAGTTGAGATCAATCCAGAGTATTGATAAATAACTCTCACAAGTTTGCTGCAACTAGAAGAAGTTTGCAGAGAACAGAAGAGAAGAGAGGAAGGTTTAAAACAGAAGAAGCCTAGTGACAAAGAGATCACTGTTTGAACTCTCCAAGTAGCCCGTGAGGGTGAGTTTGTTTCCATTCAACTACAAAAGTGTGATTGTCACTTAGTTAATCCACAGGACTGGGTTCTCTGGTGAGGGGAAAACCTTTGTGAATACAGTGTGTGTGTTTACCCTTTGTCTGGGTGTGGTAATTCACTGAAGAAAGGCACCCCTGTGGCAAATCACTGTTGGAGTTATTTCGTATGTCGTGGAACTGGATAAGTGGCTATCACGTTGTGTGTGATTGGGGTAACCTTGTGGAATCTACCGGTATGTCGACCCTTGCCTGGGTGGTGGTTCCCTTGAAGATGATCCCCTTTGTGATAAGCTACTGTTGGTGATAATCCATACGTGGATTCTGTTTGAGTATCCTGTGGCCACCACTTTGGGATGTCCTGTAGCTGAATTCAGGTGTGGTACCACTTGTGTTGAAAAGATATTCGTTGAAGATCACAGTCAGTGATAATTTGTGTGTGGAGTGGAACAACTTTGGAGATAAAACCGACTGTTATTGTTATTTTGTATTGTTGTTGTGGAATCTGTGGAATATTGACGTAATTGCCTTCTCACAACATTCGCCTTTGGATTACAAATATCTCACATTAATTAACCTGTGCATTTGAACTGAACTTTTCTTACCACACCATCATAAGACTGTATCACTTACCACCTAAGCTTGAAGAAGTTTGGGGATTTATATATTTACCCCTATATATGCATAACACCGTTAACTCTTGATTTACCTGGTTTAAGTTACTCTTTGACGTAGTTACTAATAAAGTATTGTTTTGTTAACAGCAAAACCAGACTCCAGGTGTGTTCTATTGCTGCTGATACTTTTACGGGGTTGCGAGTACGTAACAAAATGTATTTATTTATATCTCTGATGTTGTGTATAAGATACAAGGTTGGTGGGGTTCTAATGTTGTTTGTATTGTGTCTTTAGAATTGCCACTACTGTATTGGTTTGTATATTTTGTTTTATTTATTTTCATACTGCATACTTAACATTGTAGTTAAGTGTGGGGCAAAATCAAACTGAGATTGTAACAACAGGAATTGTTTTTTCAAAATTCATTTTGTTGTTTTTTATAGATTTTGATACACTCTGCATCAAACATCTAATTAAATGAATTAAAGACCCAAAAAAGTATTTGTTGTCCTGCATGTCTATTTTCCCAGGCGACAAAATTTAATACCAGGAGTCTGTTTGGAGGGGTTTTGGATTTTTGTATACAGTATAATAATATCATAGTGGTGAAGGACAGGACATCCATTCCCTTGGGTTGGAAGAAGAGCCTGGTGTCCAGTGGAGACTGTGGTAGAGTCTTGAGACAGAGTTCGGATATCAAGGGCTGACGCTAAAACATGGAACTGTGATGGTGATCCAGAGCAACTGCAACCATGAAGTCATCGTGTTATCTGCAGGAGACATCAGCAATCCCTTTTCCAGGCTTGTTGTAAAGACTTTAAAGACTTGAATTCTCACAATGCTACATTCAGAAGATGAATAAACAACTTGATTTGAATGAACAAGTCAGAGAGTTGCATAGTAGATATGAGGAAACCAAGGCAACTATAGATAAATTAAGCAAAAGGTCCTATGTGTATGTTGCAAACAAAAGACATATTGCTTCATTTATGGTTAATATTAAGAAAGATGGGAAGTCTGTTGATGAACTTATTGAAGAAGTTGAATATGTGCTTTGTCCTAGGAATCAGTCTGACTAGGATGGTCCTTTCTTCCCTTCTCAACCCCATTCCCCAGTCTTCTCACTGTAACCTTTGATGCCATGTCCAATCAAGAACCTATCAAGCTTTGCCTTAAATACACCCAATGACCTGGCCTCAACAGCTGCATGTGACAACAAATTCCACAAATACACCAACCTCTGGCTAAAGAAATTTTCTCAGCATCTCTGTTTTAATTGGATGCCCCTCTATTCAGAGGCTGTGCCCTCTTGTCCTAGACTCCCCCACATTCTTTCCACATAACTCTGTCTTGGCCTTTCCACATTTGAAAGGTTTCAATGAGATCCTGCCTCATCCTTCTAAACTCCAGCGAGTACTGACCCAGAGCCATCAAACATTCCTTGTATTGATAACCCTTTCATTCCCAGAATCATTCTTGTGAACGTCTTCTGAACCGTCTCCAACCCCAGAATATTAGTTTCAATATAATTATAGAGAAGGTTAGGACTGGACCCAGGGTAGAGATTTTTGATTGGAGAAAGGCTAACTTTGAGGAGGTGTGAAAGGATTTAGAAGGAGTGGATTGGGACAATTTGTTTTATGGGAAGGATGTAATAGAGAAATGGCAGTCATTTAAAAGTGAAATTTTGAGGGTACAGAATCTTTATGTTCCTGTTAGGTTGAAAGGAATGGTTAAAAGTTTGAGAGAGATCTCTTTTTCAAGAGATATTGGAAACTTGGTTAGGAAAAAGAGAGAGATCTACAATAAATATAGGCAGCATGGAGTAAATGAGGTGCTCGAGGAATAAAAAGAATGTAAGAAGAACCTTAAGAAAGAAATTAGAAAAGCTAAAAGAAGATATGAGGTTGCTTTGGCAAGTAAGGTGAAAATAAATCCAAAGGGTTTCTACAGTTATATTAATAGATGAAGGATAGTGAGGGATAAAATTGGTCCCTTAGAGAATCAGAGTGGACAGCTATGTGTGGAGCCGAAAGAGATGGGGGAGATTTTGAACAATTTATTTTCTTCAGTATTCGGTATAAGGAGAAGGATATTGAATTGTGTAAGGTAAGAGAAACAAGTAGGGAAGTTATGGAAACTATGACGGTTAAAGAGGAGGAAGTACTAGCGCTTTTAAGGAATATAAAAGTGGATAAATCTCTGAATCCTGACAGGATGTTCGCTAGGACCTTGAGGGAGGTTAGTGTAGAAATAGCAGGGCCTCTGACAGAAATATTTCAAATGTCATTAGAAATGGGGATGGTGCCGGAGGATTGTGGTTCCATTGTTTAAAAAGGGTTCTAAGAGTAAACCTAGCAATTATAGGCCTGTCAGTTTGACATCAGTGGTGGGTAAATTAATGGAAAGAATTCTTAGAGATGGTATATATAATTATCTGGCTAGACAGGGTCTGATTAGGAACAGTCAACATGGATTTGTGCATGGAAGGTCATGTTTGACAAACCTTATTGAATTTTTTTGGGGAGGTTACGAGGAAAGTTGATGAGGGTAAAGCAGTGGATGTTGTCTATATGGACTTCAGTAAGGCCTTTGACAAGTTTCTGCATGGAAGGTTAGTTAGGAAGGTTCAATAGTTAGGTATTAATATTGAAGTAGTAAAATAGATTCAACAGTGGCTGGATGGGAGATGCCAGAGAGTAGTGGCGGATAACTGTTTGTCAGGTTGGAGGCTGGTGACTAGTGGTGTGCCTCAGGGATCTGTACTGGGTCCAATGTTGTTTGTCATAGATATTAATGATCTGGATGATGGGGTGGTAAATTGGATTAGTAAGTATGCAGATGATACTAAGGTAGGTGGCGTTGTGGATAATGAAGTAGGTTTTCAAAGTTTGCAGAGAGATTTAGGCCAGTTAGAAAAGTGGGCTGAATGATGGCAGATGGAGTTTAATGCTGATAAGTGTGAGGTGCTACATCTTGGTAGGAATAATCCAAATAGGACATACATGGTAAATGGTAGGGCATTGAAGAATGCAGTATAACAGAGTGATCTAGGAGTAATGGTGCATAGTTCCCTGAAGGTGGAATCTCATGTGGATAGGGTGGTGAAGAAAGCTTTTGTATGTTGGCCTTTATAAATCAAAGCATTGAGTATAGGAGTTGGGATGTAATTTTAAAATTGTACAAGACATTGGTGAGGCCGAATTTGGAGTATTGTGTACAGTTCTGGTCACCGAATTATAGGAAAGATGTCAACAAAATAGAGAGAGTACAGAGAAGATTTACTGGAATGTTACCTGGGTTTCAGCACCTAAGTTACAGGGAAAGGTTGAACAAGTTAGGTCTTTATTCTTTGGAGCGTATAAGGTTGAGGAGGGACTTGATAGAGGTATTTAAAATCATGAGGGGGATAGATAGAGTTGACGTGGATAAGCTTTTTCCATTGAGAGTAGGGGAGATTCAAACAAGAGGACATTAGTTGAGAGTTGGGGGCAAAAGTTTAAGGGTAACACGAGGGGGAATTTCTTTACTCAGAGAGTGGTAGCTGTGTGGAATGAGCTTCCAGTAGAAGTTGTAGAGGCAGGTTCGGTATTGTCATTTAAAGTAAAATTGGATAGGTATATGGACAGGAAAGGAATGGAGGGTTATGGGCTGAGTGCGGGTCAGTGGGACTAGGTGAGAGTAAGTGTTCGGCACGGACTAGAAGGGCCGAGATGGCCTGTTTCTGTGCTGTAATTGTTATATGGTTATATAAGAGGTTCATAAGGATGATTCTGGGAATGGAAGTTTGATAGTTCTGGGACCTCATTGAAACTTGTCGAATGTTGAAATGGCTGGACAGAGTAGATGTGGAAATGATGTTTCCCATGGTGGGGGTTTCTAGGACAAGTATGCACAGCCTCAGGATAGAGCGGCATCCATCTAAAACAGGATACAGAAAAATTTCTTTAGCCAGAGGTTGGTGAATTTGTTGCAGCAGGTGGCTGTGGAGGCCAGGTCGTTGGGTGTATTTAAGGCAGAGGTTGACAGGTTCTTGATTGGACATGGCATCAAAGGTTATGGGAAGAAGGCCAGAGAGTGGTCCTGAGGCGGGGGAAAGGGATCAGCAATGATTGAATGGCAGAGCAGACTCGATGGGCTAAATGGTCTATACTCCTATACCTTATGATCTCAATTTATTTTCACCATCTGTATCTGGTTTAAATTAATGTAACTCTCAGGATCTCATTTAATTAATCTCACTCTGATGTTCTGGATAAATTTAATCTCACTCTCATCCTCCAGTTTAATTGAATCTTATTGTGAGGATCTGGTTAATTTTAATTGAGGAACTGCATTATTTTATTTTCACTCTAACAGTCTGATTCAATTTAATTCCACTCTTGGTATCTGGTTTAATTTAAACTCACTCTGAAGACCTGGTTTCATTTAATTTCATCTCATTCTAAGAGACTGGTTTAATTTAATTTTAAGATGAATATCTGTTTTAATTTAATCACACTCTAAGATCTTGTTTAAATTAATCCACTCTGAGGATCTGGTTGAATTAAATCTCACTCTGAGACTCAATTTTAATTTAATCTGAAGTATTTAGAATCTGGTTTAATGAAACTCACTCTGTGTCTCTGGATTAACCTAATTTTATTCTGTGGATCTGGTTTAATTTAATCTCAAGTATTTAGAATCAGGTTTAATGAAAACTTACTCATTAGGTTAATGATTAACCTAATCTGTGGATCTGGTTTAATTTAATCTCAATTTTAGGATCTGGTTTAATTTAACATCACAATAAAAATCTGATTTAATTTAATCCCACTCTGAGGATCTGGTTTAATTTAATCTCACACACAGACTCTGGTTCAATTTAATATCAGATTAAGACATTGGTTTAGTACCATCTTGCTCTGAGGATCTACATTAGTCTGAGACTGTAAATTAATATAATACCTCTCTGAGACTCTTGTTTAATTTAATCTCACTCTGTGACTCAGTTTTAATTTAATCATACTCTGAGGTTCTGGTTTAATTCAAATCTCACTCTGACATGCTGGTTTAATTCAATCTCACTCTTAGACTCGTGTTTAATTTATTTTTACATTCTGTTTAAATAATCTCACTCTCAGGATCTGATTTAATTTAAACTCAATCTGAGTAACTGTCTTAATTTAACCTCACTCTCATCCTCCAGTTTAATTTAACCTCATTGTGAGGATTTGATCTAATGTAATCTCACACATTTGTTTAACACAGTCTCACTCTGAGAATCAAGTTTAATCCAAGTCTGATTTAACCTCACTCAGACTCTTATTTAACTTAATCTCATACCAAGAATCTGATTTAATTTAATATCTGATTTATTTTAATCTCACTCGGAGACTCTGTTATAATTTAATCTCACCTTGAGAATCTGTTTTAATTTTAAGTGAAACAGTTGGTTTAAATTACCGTAACTACAATCTGAAATGTGAGTTTAGTGAAATTTCAATTATGAGACACTGTTTTAAATTTAATCTCACTCTGATATTCTAGTTTAAATCAATCTCATTCTGTGACTCCATTTTAATTTAATCTCACTCAGAGGATACCATATAATTTAATCTCACTCTGAGTGGTTTAAATCAATCCCATTCTGTGACTCCGTTTTAATTTAATCTCACTCTGAGACTCTGGTTTCTGTGACCATGCAACTTCTTTGGGATCAATGAACTATCTATCTATCTAATTTAAACTCACTCTGAGACATTGTGATAAATTAATCTCACTCTGTGGCTGTAGTTTAACTTAAACTAATTCTGAGACTCTAGGTCAGGTTTTCTTAATTGGGGTCCCATGGAACCCAATGGAGGTTGCTAGGGGTCCAACGACCAATCACAATTACAAAAAAAGTTAAAATTGTTTTTAAACTTCGTGCAATGCGCAGTGCTAGCACTTGCAGTGGTGGACAGTGACCAAGCAGCTCCCTGAGAGGTCTCTCAGCCCAGTATGACAGTGTGCACTAGGACAGTGCTTATTCGCTTGAGTCCATACTCAGTTTTTGAAGCAAGATCTAGGAGGCCGTTCATAATTGCACAGAGGGGAGGACAGTAGGCTGATGAGAAGCGTGAAGTGCATTTTCTGAGCATTGAATGAACTCGCCCAAATTGGGCTGTGATGTCAGCCTCTCTCTCCCGAATTACCTTCCCCAACTACCCCTTTGATCCTATTCTGGCTGGATGCCAATTACCAGTGGAGTTCCACAGGGTTCGGTGTTGGGACCGCCGCTTTTTACAATGTATGTCAGTGATTTGGGCTGCGATATTAATGGATTTGTGGCTAAATTTGCCGATGTTACAAAGTTAGTGGAGGAGCAGGTAGTGTTGAGGAAACAGAGAGCCTGAAGAGAGACTTAGGGGAATGGGTAAAGAAGTGGCAAATGAAATACAATGTTGAAAAGTGTATGGTCATGCACTTTGGTGGAAGAAATAAACGGGCAGACTATTATTTAGATAGGGAGACAACTCAAAATGCAGAGATGCAAAGGGACGGGAGTCCTTGTGCAGGATACCCTAAAGTTTAACCCCTAGGTTGAGTTGGTGGTGAAGCAGGCAAATGCAATGTTTGCATTCATTTCTAGAGGTATAGAATAGAAGACCAGGGATGTGATGTTGAGGCTCTATAAGGCACTTGTGAGACCACACTTGAAGTATTGTGTACAGTTTTGGGCTCTTTACTTTAGAAAGGATATACTGACATTGGAGAAGGTTCAGAGAAGATTCATGAAAATGATTACCGGAATGAAAGGTTTAACGTATGAGGAACGTCTGGCAGCTCTGGGGCTGTATTCCCTGGAGTTCAGGAGAATGAGGGGGGATTTCATAGAAACATTCTGAATGCTAAAAGGCCTGAACAGATTAGATATGGCAAAGTTATTTCCCATGGTAGGGGAGTCTAGGACAAGAGGGCACGACTTCAGGGTTGAAGGATATCCATTTAGAACAGAGATGAAGAGGAATTACTTTAGTCAGAGGGTGATAAATCTGTGGGAATTGTTGCCACGAATGGATGTGGAGGCAAAGTCATTGGGTGCATTTAAGGCAGAGACAGATAGGTTCTTGATTAGCAGAGTTCTCAACAGGGTGTTTGAGCTGAAAGGTGAATTGCAGGGGTGCTTTCAAGAAAATAGTAGGCCAGATTTTGCTAAGTGCTTTGAAGATGAAGAATGGCTGCAGAAACTAACCTAATAAAGGAAATAACAATGGCATGACAGAGGAACTGGGCAAAGTTGACTGGAAAGGGACACTATCAGGAAGAACAGCAGAGCAGCAATGGTTAGAGTTTCTGTGAAAAATGAGGGAAGGGCAAGACAGATACATTCCAAATAAGAAGAAATTTTCAAATGGAAGAAGGACACGTTCATGGCTGACAAGTCAAGTCAGAGCCAAAGTAAAAGTAAAAGAGAGGGCATATAAGGAAGCCAAAGTTAGTGGGAAGATAGAGGATTGGGAAGCTTATAAAAACTTGCAGAAGAAAACTAAGAAGGTCATTAGGAAGGAAAAGATGAATTAGAATCAGAATCAGAATTAGGATTATTATCACCGGCATGTGACATGAAATTTATTAACTTAGCAGCAGTTCAATGCAATGCATAATCTAGCAGAGAGAAAAAATAATAATAAATAAACAAGTAAATCAATTATAGTGTGTGTAGGCCTCTGTTAGTCTTGATAGACCATGGATTTGCACCTTAGAAAGTTTCCAGGGTGCAAGCCTGGGCAAGGTTTTTTTTTAAAATGGAAGACCAGCAGTTGCCCTAGTTGCAAGTCTCCCCTCTCCACACCACCGATATTGTCCAAGGGAAGGGCATTAGGACCCATACAGCTTGGCACCGGTGTCGTCGCTGAGCAATGTGTGGTTAAGTACCTTGCTCAAGGACACACACGCAGCCTCAGCCAAGGCTCGAACTAGCGACCTTCAGATCACTAGATGAATGCCTTAACTACTTGGCCATGCACCAACACTATCAATTATTGTATACGTATATGGAAAGGATTTTTAAAAAGTGCAAAAACAGAAATACTGTATATTAAAAAAAGTGAGGTCCAAAGATTCAATGTCCATTTAGGAATCAGATGGCAGAGGGGAAGAAGCTGTTCCTGAATCACTGAGTGTGTGCCTTCAGGCTTCTGTACCTCCTACCTGATGGTAACAGTGAGAAAAGGGCATGCCCTGGGTACTGGAGGTCCTTAATAATGGACACTGCTTTTCTGAGACACCACTCCCTGATGATGCCCTGGTTACTTTGTAGGCCAGTACCCAAGATGGAGCTGACTAGATTTACAACCTTCTTCAGCTTCTTTCGGTCCTGTGCAGTAGCCCCTCCATACCAGACAGTGATGCAGCCTGTCAGAATGCTCTCCACAATACAATTATAGAAGTTATTGAGTGCATTTGTTGACATGCCAAATCTCTTCAAACTCCTAACATAGCCGCTGTCTTGCCTTCTTTATAACTACATCGATATGTTGGGACCAGGTTAGACCCTCAGAGATCTTGACACCCAGAAATTTGAACTGCTCACTCTCTGCACCTCTGATCACTCTATGAGGATTAGTATGCATTCCTTCATCTTACCCTTCCTGAAGTCCACAATCAGCTCTTTCGTCTTACTGACGTTGAGTGCCAGGTTGTTGCTGCAGCACCACTCCACTAGCTGGCATATCTCACTCCTGTATGCCATCTCGTCACCACCTGAGATTCTACCAACAATGGTTGTAGCCCCTGCCCTTTCCCCATGCCCTTCGATGCCCTGGCTAATCAAGAACCTATCTATCTCTGCCGTAAATACACCCAATGTCTTGGCCTCCACAGTCAGTGTTAAAAAATTCCACAGATTTACCATCTTCTGACTAAAATAATTTCTTCACATCTCTGTTCTAAATGGCCGTCCTTCAATCCTGAAATTGTGCACATTTTAAAATCTATTCAATATATGTAATTGATTTGCTTGTTTATTTATTATTGTTATTTTACTTATTATTATTTATTTTCTCTCTCTCCACTAGATTGTGTATTGCATTGAACTGCTGTTGCTAAGTTAACAAATTTCATGTCACATGCCGGTGATAATAAACCTGATTCTGACTCTGAGTGGGGTTGACTGGAAGAATTGGATTAGCCCATGATTGAATGGCGGGGCAGACTCAATGGGCCAAATGGCTGACTTCTGCTCCAATACTTTATGGTCTGACTTAACAGACATACTTCTTAGAAGATTGAACTTTTCAGCATATTACAGGCCCTTCAGCCCACAATGTTGTGCCAACCATGTAACCCACTCATGAAACTGCCTAGAATTTCCCTAGCGCATAGCCCTCTGTTTTTCTAAGCTCCATGTACTTATCTAAGAGGCTCTTAAAAGACCCTATTGTATCCGCCTCCACCACAAATCATTCCATGCACCCACCACTCTGTGAAAAACTTACCCCTGACATCCTCTCAGTACCTATTTCCAAGCACCATTGAACTATGTCCCCTCCTGTTAGCCATTTCAGCCATGGGATAAAGCCTTTGGCTATCCAAACGATCAATGCCCCTCACCATCTTATACATATCTATCAGGTCACCTCTCATCCTCCATTGCTGCAAGGAGAAAAGTCCAAGTTCACTCATACTATTCTCGTAAGGCATGCTCCTCAATCCAGGCAACATCCTTGTAAATCTCCTCTGCACCTTTTCAATATTATCCACATCCTTCCTATAGTGAGATGACCAGAACTGAACACAGTACTCCAATTGGGTTCTGACCAAGTCTTACATATCTGTAACGTTACCTCATGGCTGTTGAATTCAATCCCACGGTTGATGAATGCCAACACACCATATGCCTTCTTAACAGCACTGTCAACCTGCGTAGCAGCTTTGAGTGTCCTATGGACTCAGACCCCAAGATCTCTCAGATCCTCCACACTGCCAAGAGTCTTACCATTAATATTATATTCTTTTTCAAATTTGACCTATCAAAATGAACCACTTCACACTTCTCTGGGTTGAAGTCCATCTGCCACTTCTCAGCCCAGTTCTGCATCCTATCAATGTCCCGCTGTAACATTTGGCATCCCTCCACACTATCTGCAATACCCCCAACCTTAGTGTCATCAGCAAACTTACACCCTTCTACTTCTTCATCCAGGTCATTTATATCCAGGTCATCCAGGTCCCAGAGCAGGTCCCTGAGGAACACCACTGGTCATCATCCTCCATGCAGAATTCAAATCATCTACAACCACCATTTGCCTTCTGTGGGCAAGCCAATTCTGGATCCACAAAACAAGGTCTCCTTGGATCCCATGCCTCCTTACTTTCTGAAGGAGTCTTTCATGGGGAACCTCATCAAATGCCTTACTGAAATCCATATACACTACATCCACTTCATCAATGTGTTTTGTTACATCCTCAAAGAATTCAATCAGGCTCGTAAGGCACATCCTGCCTTTGACAAAGCCATGCTGACTATCTCTAGTCAGATTATGTCTCTCCAAATGCTCATAAATCCAGCCTCTCAGGATCTCCTCCAACAACTTGCCCACCACTGAAGTCACTCTCACTGGTCTATACTTCACTCAACCCATTTCATCACGTTAATGAGTTGAACAATTCTCTGCAAGGCCCTGGAGAAAATGTCTTGGCTTCAAGTGCCAAGATTCTTAGATTTAAAAGGAAACTGAATCATGCTGCAAAAGGAAATCCACTTCTGCTTGGGCTTGAGAGCTAGGAAAGACATCAGAAAGTATTGAGTCTTATTGAAAACAGCCTGGAATAACTGCAGAACAAAACTGAGCAGTATTTTGTCTCCCTTTCAACACAAGTGTATGGCTGGGTGAGGGAAACTTTTTCTGAATCTTATGCTCAACCTGAGATCTTGGTTTTGAGAGAAGAGGAAGAATTTTGTGAGCTGCAGTCTGATCATGCACTCAAGATGAGATTTACTGACCCACCCCTGGACAAGCTGGATTTCTGTTAGAGTATCCTGCCCTTCATAGGAAAGCAATGAACATTTTGCTGCAGTTTTCAGCTTCTTACATGCATGAGCAAGCTTTTTCTTATTTGACAAGCATCAAGGGCAAAGATAGAAATAGTGTAATTTCAATTTTTAGGTGAAATTCATGTGTTCTAATCTCAAGTTCGAACTAGAATTCAGAAATTTATGTTTTAAAAATTTAAACATTTAAATTTAAAAATTTAATATTTATGAAAGAGAAAGAAAGAGTAATTTCAAGAAAGGTAAGCTGAGCTTAACTGTTATTTTTTCAAGAAAGGTTGGTTAAAATTTCATTCTCTACTCAAAAGAGCATTGATAATTATTTTTGGATTAAATATCTACAACTTACTGATCATGCTAACGTACCATGAGCTGTAAATATAATAATTTTTATGCAGGGGTTCCCTGAGACCTGAAAACTATTTCATAGGTTCCACCAGGGCAAAATGGTTGAGAAAGCCTGGTCTAGGTTAATTTAATATCACTGAGACACTGGATTAATCTAACTCTAAGGATCTGGTTTAATTTGATTTTACTCTGAGACACTGCTTTAATTTGATTTCAATGTGAGACTGGTCCACACATAACTGCA
Organism: Hemitrygon akajei; assembly: GCF_048418815.1. Taxonomy (NCBI): domain Eukaryota; kingdom Metazoa; phylum Chordata; class Chondrichthyes; order Myliobatiformes; family Dasyatidae; genus Hemitrygon; species Hemitrygon akajei. The sequence goes on along the minus strand of NC_133132.1, from coordinate 176,310,990 downwards.
ACGTTATGTATGCAGTATAAAAATAAATAAAATATACAAACCAATACAGAAGTGGCAATTCTAAAGACACAGTACAAACAACATTAGAATCCCAACAACCTTGTACCTTATATACATAAAAAATGTAAATAAATACATTTTATCTTAACTATACTCACTTTGCACACATGTGCTTAACTTCCAGACGCATACAGGATAGACCCTGAAATGAGTTCTCCTCGCTCACGCTATGTGAGCAGAGATTAACATATTTACATTATCCGTTACATTCACATTCAGTCATGCAACAATAAAGTAAGACAAAAATAATTTAACAATTTACAATATATCACCTTGTAGTTAAAATACATGAAGAACTAACCTACCAGGCCAATAAGGAAATTTGCACAACCACGCTCTCCAGCGCCCATGCCTTACTTGCGATAATCTAAAGCATCCACATGTGAAACATCTCAAATTACTGATATTCTAGATTTGCAAATGAATTTTACATGAATATTATCAAATATTATCACCATGCCTGGAAAAGACAGCTCCCAGCGTTCAATGTTCTTCTTTCCAGAATATTGCAACTCTTCTTGCTACTCCACATGTGCATAATGACATCATCTTTTCACTTAAAAGCACAGGCAGCTATTTTAGCATTACCAGGGTGAATACATAAATTCACTTTGACAATAAAAAATAACAAATAGGTAACCTGGTTCCATTTTCCCCTGCATGCAGCTAAGTGCCCTTGATTACTCGTTCACTGCAAAGGTACTTTTAACCTCCTTAACTGCTTCTCTGAAGATAAGTAAAATTGGACTTGCCAGTATCTCTCACACTGCGGCCACATCTAGAACCGACCCTTGTTCATGATGTGGGTTAGAGTGCTGTCCAGCATTTACATTTTTACTCCTGCAGGGTACTGCAACAGAAGGACTACCAACATCTGACCCTGTATCAGCAAACAGGCCCTATAGTCTCAATTCCAGAAGATATGCTGTCAAGGCTAGGGTCAAGATTCTGTACACCCAGTTCTGACATATCACCTACCAGTATCACACCATTCTTTGAATCCTCAGAATTTGATTAATGCCCCATAGGAAGGCTAGCCTGAATTCCAGGAGTTTCCAGTCTCCTTGGAGAAGCTCAGGTGGGAGGGTTCTCACGGGGCCTGATGTCGATCCTGTTCACCCTCTTGATAAGCCCTCCCTCCAAAGGTTCCACAGTATATGTATTGTCTAGTACCTCTACCAGTCTGTAGACTGTTGATTTCCAAGCATCCTGGATCTTATACTGGCCCAATGCTCTGTTCCTGAGGTAAACCAGTGCATTTACACCAATCTAAAGACAATTATTTTCATTGTGTTGGAAGACAATGCTTCTGCAACTTCTGGTCAGAGTACTCTTTTGCTCCGGCATGAGCATCACTCTGTCATTTCTGGTGTATGGCTAACCCGTCCTATTTCCTGCCGCAGACTGCTCTTACCCCAGCAGAGCATCCCGTCTCCTTGAGTCACTGAAGCACAATGTCAAGCCTCTCCTGTGCTCCTGGAAAGTCTGAGAATACACCAGAATATCAGACATATTTGACAAGCAAAATTTGGAAGACTAAGTCATTCATGGTTACCAGCATCAGTCTGCAAAAAGTCGTTGACCCATTACAAGCCCCAAATGGCATGCAAAGTTATTCAAATAGACCCAACAAGGTCGCAAAAACATTCATATGCCTGTCGCACTCCTCTACTACCACTCGTTAAGGTCGAATGTCGAGAAAAATGGTGCTCCCTGCAGGGTATCAATGCGTGGGAGTGGGAACACATCCTTTTTGGTCTTGGGATTCAGTCTCCAATAATCGACACATAGACTTTTGCTACCATCAGCCTTTTGTACCAACACCACAGGTGAGCCATATGCACTATTGCACTCCTGAATAACACCCTTCTTCAATAACGTTGAGATGTGCTCTTTCTCTTCAGAGGTCACTGATGGGACCACTTCTTTTATACTCTAGATCAATGATTTAGATGTTTTCAAGTTTTCAAATGATATGAAGGTTGTTGGAGGGGTAGGTTGTGTTTTGGAAACAGGTGAGCTACACAAGGACTTAAGACAGATTAGAAGAATGGGCAAGAAAATTGCAAATGAAATACAGTGTTGGAAAATGCATGGTCATACACTTCGGTAGTAGAAATAACTGTGCAGACTATTTTCTAAACAGGGAGAAAATCCAAAAATCTGAAAGGCAAAAGGACTTGGGAGTTCTTGTGCAGAACACTCTAAAAGTTAACTTGCTGGCAGAGTCAGTGCAACGTTAGGCCGACAAATCCCCAGGTCCAGATGGTCTGCATCCTAGGGTACTAAAGGAGGTGGCCCCGGAAATTGCGGATGCATTGGTAATCATTTTCCAATGTTCCTTAGATTCAGGATCAGTTCCTGAGGATTGGAGAATGGCTAATGTTATCCCACTTTATAAGGAGGGAGGGAGAAAACAGAGAACTATCGTCCTGTCAGCCTAACATCAGTAGTGGGGAAGATGCTAGAGTCCATTATTAAAGATGAAATAGTGGTATATCTAGATAGCAGTGATAGGATTGGGCTGAGCCAACATGGATTTACCAAGGGCAAATCATACTTGACTAATCGATTGGAGTTTTTCGAGGATGTAACCAGGAAGTTAGACAAGGGAGATCCAGTAGATGTAGTGTACCTCGATTTTCAGAAGGCATTTGATAAGGTCCCACATAGGAGATTGGTGGGTAAAATCAGAGCTCATGGCATTGGGGGGAAGATATTGACATGGATAGAAAACTGGTTGGCAGATAGAAAGTAAAGGGTAACGGTGAATGGGTGTTTCTCGGAATGGCAGGTAGTGACTAGTGGGGTGTCACCGGGCTCAGTATTGGGACCACAGCTGTTTACGATTTACATCAATGATTTAGATGAAGGCATTGAGAATAACATCAGCAAGTTTGCTGATGATACTAAGCTGGGTGGCAGTGTGACATGTGATGAGGATGTTAGGAGAATTCAGGGTGACTTGGATAGGCTGGGTGAGTGGGCAGATACTTGGCAGATGACGTTTAATGTGAATAAGTGTGAGGTTATCCACTTTGGGAGTAAGAACAGGAAGGCAGATTATTATCTGAACGGTGTAGAGTTAGGTAAGGGAGAAATACAAAGAGATCTAGGAGTCCTTGTTCATCAGTCACTGAAGGTGAATGAGCAAGTGCATCAGGCAGTGAAGAAGGCTAATGGAATGTTGGCCTTTATTACAAAGGGAATTGAGTACAAGAGCAAGGAAATCCTCTTGCATTTGTACAGGGCCCTGGTGAGACCACACCTGGAGTATTGTGTACAGTTTTGGTCTCCAGGGTTAAGGAAGGACATCCTGGCTATAGAGGAAGTGCAGCATAGATTCACGAGGTTAATTCCTCGGATGTCCGGACTGTCTTACGCGGAGAGGTTAGAGAGACTGGGCTTGTACACACTGGAATTAATGAGATTGAGAGGGGATCTGATTGCAACATATAAGATTATTAAGGGATTGGACAAGATAGAGGCAGGAAATATGTTCCAGATGCTGGGAGAGTCCAGTACCAGAGGGCATGGTTTGAGAATAAGGGGTAGGTCATGTAGGACAGAGTTAAGGAAAAGCTTCTTCTCCCAGAGAGTTGTGGAGGTCTGGAATGCACTGCCTCAGAAGGCAGTGGAGGCCAATTCTCTGGATGCTTTCAAGAAGGAGCTAGATAGGTATCTTATGGATAGGGGAATCAAGGGATATGGGGACAAGGCAGGAACCGGGTATTGATAGTAGATGATCAGCCATGATCTCAGAATGGTGGTGCAGGCTCTAAGGGCCGAATGGTCTACTTCTGCACCTATTGTCTATTGTTAGCATTCATTTTGACAGGTCTAGAATGCAACAGCAAGGATGTGATGCTGAGGGTTTATAAGGCCTCGCTTTGAGTACTGTGAACAGTTTTAGGCTCCTCACCTCAGAAAAGATGTGCTGGCATTGAAGAGGGTTCAGAGGAGGTTCAAAGGATGATTCTAGGAATGAAAGGGTATTCATAAAAGGAACATATTTGGTCCTGGCTCGGTACTTGCTGGAATTCAGAAGGATGGGGGGGGGGGGCGGGATCTCATTGAAACCTTTCGAATGTTGAAGAGGCTAGTCAGAGTAGATGTGGAAGAATGTTTCCCAGAGTGGGGGAGCCTAGGACAAGAGGGTACAACTCAGGATAGAAGAACAGAGATGCAGAAAAATTTCTTTTGTCGAATTTGTGACCACAGAAAGCTGTGGAGGCCAAGTCATAGGGTGTATTTCAGGCAGAGATTGTCAGGTTCTTGATTGAACTCGGCATCAAAGGTTACAGGGTGAAGGCTGGGGAGTGGGGTCTGAGGAGGAGAAAAACAGATCATCCCTGATTGAATGGCCTAATTCTTGCACTTATGTCTTATGGTCCTCATGATACTGATTGCGTGGAATGTGAAGATATGGCTGTGAAATGGGTTTGTCATCAATTAACTGAATTTCATGTTTTACTTTCACCTTCAACTGCAAAGATATCCAGGTATTAAGCCATCAAAGCTGAGCCTGTTGTTCTTCACTGCTCCCAATGTGCAGCTTCTCTAGAAATGACTTTAACTTGTGGTTACTACACTTCTCCTTTTCACCAACTGTCACTTGTTCAATGCCAGCTGAGATCTGCCAAAATCTTACAGCACATTGCTGATCACTATCTACAACACTCTACCTTTGACAGGATACCTAGCTGGGTCTGAGGCAAGAGCTGTACATCTTCTTGAGAGGTTTAAAACCTGCACTGGTACAGTATGACTACTTGAGTCAACTAGCATAGGGTAACTACAAGACCACCTGGTAAAGGGGTGTTAAGTGGCTCAAGTAAAATCTTATAGAAACACAGAAAACCTACAGCACAATGCTGTGCCAAACATGTACTTACTTTAGAAATTACCTAGGGTTACCCAGAGCCCTCTATTTTTCTAAGCTCCATGTAACTATCCAGGAGTCTTTTAAATGAGCCTATTGTATCTGCCTCCACCACCGTCGCCGGCAGCCCATTCCATGCACTTTGGATCAGTATCAACATCTCCAGTGGCCTACCTAGCCACAATGGTAACTACAGATTCAGCAGGTATGTGCTCAGTATCTTTTCTCAGTACTCACTCTACAGCTTTCTTTTCAGTAGTCCTCATCTTCATTTTCTGGAAAACATCTCTCCAGTCAGAATCCGACTTTCCTTCTAGTGTTGTCAAATTCTGCACAGACAAGTCGTCTACTGGCTTATAATATTCATACCTACAATGCATGTGGCGGGTTGTTCAATTATAACAGAATCCCTGACTACTAAAAAAACCACAATTGTGTATCTTCATGCCCATTGTTTAAACTTCTAGCTCTAGATACCCATGGTAAGGAATATCAAGTGTTATGATACCAGCCCCCTCCTTTGTGAGAATTGCAAGAGCCCTAGAAAAGGGGGGTCAATGACCCAAAAGAGAGAGAGAGAGACAGGCTGAATGGACACAGGAAATGGAAAGACATTCCACTGGGACAAAAGCTGGTGACTGTGGCATTGTTCTCAGGAGACACCTGGGAACTGCAGACGTGCCAACTCGCAGGGACATTGTAAAGCCCTCGGGCAAAGTGGGCTGGTTGAGAGAGAGAGGTTGCATCACCTGCAACCTGATTGACACCTGAGATCCCGTGAGGCAGTATAAAGAAGGGTCTGAAAGAGGACGACCCTCAGACGCACCAAGGAGACACCAAGAAGCACGATACCGCTTCCCGTGGGAACGGGAAGCCATTTTGAAATAAGCCACGTGCGTTAAATTCCGAATGCGGGGTTTGTGGCTGGAACCAACGGAAGATCGCTTTTATTTAACACCAGGGAAGCCAAATCCTCTGATGCTGAGGATTTGATTCATCAAGACAACGGCAAGTGTCTCTTTTCCTAACAATCTCTCTCTCTCTCTCCAACACGTGAAACCAAAAGCCTGCAGACTTCAGAGTGACTCTTTATATTTCCAATTGGACTCAGTATTATATACCCTAGACAACGAAAGAGCTTAATTCTGAGTGATTATTAATGTACCTGCGTTTTAGATTGAGTATTGACGCATGTTATCTGAATGTTTGTATTAACCTTAATTTTTGTGCCCCTTTATTAATAAAACTTTTGAAAATAGTAGCATCCGACTCAGCTGACCCATCTATCTTTGCTGGTAAGTTACCTGGTTACGGGGTTTTCGTAACAAGTGGGGTTCTCGTCTCGGGATTTGACACCAAAAAGGGGGAGGTCAGTCAATCGGGCTGTAAGTCCAAACTTAGATCTGGTACGCAGGTAGCCAGACAGAAAAACCAGCAAAGATGGACGTGTGTGAATTTATGAGCACCAAATCAGACTTGTTAAATTTGGCGAAGGGGTTAGAGAGGGAAAACGAGCAGAATCAAGCTGAGAGGCAAAGACAGCATGAAATTCGGATCAGAGAGTTAGCAGCAGCCAAGAGAGCGGCAGCGGGGAGAGAAAGAGAGAGGGAGGAGCTGAGGAGAGAGCGGTTTAATGTTAGTCGGGAGCTGAGAGTAGTACCTCCGTTCGAAGAGACGGATGTTGATAGTTATTTCTTGTTTTTTGAAACGGTGGCAGTGAACCAGAAGTGGCCACAAGAGCAGTGGGTCGCGTTGTTACAAAGTGTGTTAGCAAGAGGGAGGATTTGGGCAGCCATGATGCCGACCCGCCGACCGGCGAGTGCGGTGGCCCCGCCCCTAGAGTCCCAAAGCTATCGCGCATGCGCGGTCACTCGCAGCCTGTCGGAAAAAGCGGCTGAGAAAGAGGACAGTTTAAATGAAGCCAGCGGTGATCTGGCCAAGATGTTTTTACCGACCCGGTACCATGAGGGTTCCGAGGGTGGTAAAACAGAAAGCAGTAAAGTAAAAGGGGGTAAGGGAGAGGAAATAGCCCTGCCCTTAGTGAAGAGAAAGGTCCTAGAGGTAGGAACTAAAGTTGAGAAACGGATAAAGTTGTTAAAATGTCCAGAGTTGGACATGGTTAATCTGTCTGGTTTGGCAGAATTGTTTGAAGAAGTTCAGAGTTCTAAAGGTGTTCTCGATGGTCCCGAGAGTGAAATGAGGGCAGTCTTAGAGAGGAAGGGTATCCTTGCTGTGGAGAAGTCAGCTGAAATGGCCGAGGAGGTTGTTTCAGCTCGCAGGGTTGCGCCTTCCCCAACGGGGGGCTGCCTAGAGAGTAACTGGAAGGATCGGGGGACGTTAGAATTTGAAAAAGGTACGGGTATTGAAAGCCTGGAAGGGGCCAATGTCCCGTTTGAGTGTGTCCAAGATGGGGGCGCACGTGGTGCTGAACCTGGTAACAGAGCTCAGAGGAAGTCTGAGGTGTTTGATTCAGGGGGACGGGGCGGCCGTCTTTGTGGATCAGATAGGGTTGGTTCAGTAGGAAAAGGGTTAACCTTGGTAACCGTGGGAAGTGTGAGTTCCACGGTGGTTGTATTCGAGAGTGGGGCCAAGGTTAATGCCGAATTTAAGGGGGGAATGAGGATTGTTATTGAAGGAAACGGAAAGTCTGTAGTTCCCAAGTCGAAGGAAGAAATTTTAAACCTGGCAGATCGCTCACAGAGTGAGTCGGGAAATAGCGGGGCCCCCCACTCTATTGTTACGCCAGGGTGGGGTGTGAAGAGGTTGCATTCGAAATGCTACCTGAAAGAGGAGTTGGAATTAAAAACAAATAGCCTGAAGGGTCTTGACAGTTTCAGGCATGGTGTTGAAAAAATAGCCCCGATGAACGAGGCGGGCGGGAGTTCACCACGCCAAATTACTCAAAGTCCCAACGGGGGGACTCGCCAGAAAAGAGGTGACGGTTAATGGGGATGCCATTTTTTTTAAACAGCAAAGCAGGTTTTTACGGGTTGCGCCAAAGCCTGTGAATAATAAAGACAGACCTTTGGAGACCTGCCGGCGAAGTAAACCGACCGAAACGATTAGTATTCGCATAAACTTTTGTAGATGCACCTAAGCTAAGATCACACCTCCGCAGTTTTGTTGCTGAAAACAATAAATAAATAGGTGGTTATTGAATTGAAGTCTGATGCTACAAGACTTTAAAATATTAAGATGTTAAGGTATTAAAGGAAAGGGGCACTGTACTTGTTAACTGTTTAGATGCTGACTTGAATGTATAACTGTATTACTCTGTATTAGATTCAAAATTTCTGTAAGACTGTACCACTCTGGGTTTTAACCGCTGGTAAAAACCTTTTTAAGAGGGGAGGTGTTATGATACCAGCCCCCTCCTTTGTGAGAATTGCAAGAGCCCTAGAAAAGGGGGGTCAATGACCCAAAAGAGAGAGAGAGAGACAGGCTGAATGGACACAGGAAATGGAAAGACATTCCACTGGGACAAAAGCTGGTGACTGTGGCATTGTTCTCAGGAGACACCTGGGAACTGCAGACGTGCCAACTCGCAGGGACATTGTAAAGCCCTCGGGCAAAGTGGGCTGGTTGAGAGAGAGAGGTTGCATCACCTGCAACCTGATTGACACCTGAGATCCCGTGAGGCAGTATAAAGAAGGGTCTGAAAGAGGACGACCCTCAGACGCACCAAGGAGACACCAAGAAGCACGATACCGCTTCCCGTGGGAACGGGAAGCCATTTTGAAATAAGCCACGTGCGTTAAATTCCGAATGCGGGGTTTGTGGCTGGAACCAACGGAAGATCGCTTTTATTTAACACCAGGGAAGCCAAATCCTCTGATGCTGAGGATTTGATTCATCAAGACAACGGCAAGTGTCTCTTTTCCTAACAATCTCTCTCTCTCTCTCCAACACGTGAAACCAAAAGCCTGCAGACTTCAGAGTGACTCTTTATATTTCCAATTGGACTCAGTATTATATACCCTAGACAACGAAAGAGCTTAATTCTGAGTGATTATTAATGTACCTGCGTTTTAGATTGAGTATTGACGCATGTTATCTGAATGTTTGTATTAACCTTAATTTTTGTGCCCCTTTATTAATAAAACTTTTGAAAATAGTAGCATCCGACTCAGCTGACCCATCTATCTTTGCTGGTAAGTTACCTGGTTACGGGGTTTTCGTAACACAAGACATAAGCCTAAGCTGTTAACAGAAGTCAGCCAGCAGTGAACAACATGTCCTCATCCTCTCCATTCAAGTGTTCACAAAAGAACTGCTCAGTCATGGTGCTCATTTGACCACCAGTGTCCATCAGACCACGGAGAGAGACACCTGATATCTGAAGCTCAACGAACAGACTTGTTCCTATGGTACGTTGCAGCAACTGGTCACAGGCTGGCTGTTTACATTTTCTGAGTCTATAATTTTCTCCTGAAATTCCTGAGGGCTGGAGGATGCAGGCCCTATATCTCTTGCACTTTGATCTGTGGACAATTCTTGGCCACGTGCCCCCCACCCGAATCTTGAAGCATATTGGTTGCCCATCCTTTGTGAACCTAGGCTGTAACTTAGGTCTACTGTTTGTTACATGTGCAACAGCTCTATGTAAAGTACAACCTTTCACAGCTTGAATCAACTGGTAATGGCTTTGCCCTGGTCTGTGACTGCTTTAAGGACATCGTCCAGAGTTACAGACTGAGATCCCTGAGCTTTGAGAGTTGAGCACTCTGCCTGGCTACTGCTACACTTCGACTTTACAGTCTTTGCATTTCCTTAGAACTCTTCAAAAAACCACTGATAAGCATCCTCTCGCACTTCTATCATTGAGAACACAGGGCTATTCCGCACATATCTGTGGAGCTCCCTTTCGAAGGGAGAGATCTCTGATCCCCTCTATAAATTGATCTCTCAGCACGATATAACCATATAAAAATTACAGCACGGAAACAGGCCATCTCGGCCCTTCTAGTCAGTGCCGAACGCTTACTCTCACCTAGTCCCACGGACCCGCACTCAGCCCATAACCCTCCATTCCTTTCCTGTCCATATACCTGTCCAATTTTACTTTAAATAACAATACCGAACCTGCCTCTACCACTTCAACTGGAAGCTCATTCCACACAGCTACCACTCTCTGAGTAAAGAAATCCCCCCTCATTTTACCCTTAAAATTTTGCCCTCAACTCTCAACTCATGTCCTCCTGTTTGAACCTCCCCTACTCTCAATGGAAAAAGCCTATTCACGTCAACTCTATCTATCCCCCTCATAATTTTAAACACCTCTATCAAGTCCCCCCTCAATCTTCTACGCTCCAAAGAATAAAGACCTAACTTGTTCAATCTTTCCCTGTAACTTAGGTGCTGAAACCCAGGTAACATTCTAGTAAATCTTTTCTGTACTCTCTATTTTGTTGACATCTTTCCTTTAATTCGGTTACCAGAACTGTACACAATACTCCAAATTCAGCCTTACCAATGCCTTGTAAAATTTTAACATTACATCCCAACTCCTATACGCAATGCTCTGATTTATAAAGGCCAGCATACCAAAAGCTTTCTTCACCACCCTATCCATATGAAATTCCACCTTCAGGGAACTATGCACCATTATTCCTAGATCACTCTGTTATACTGCATTCTTCAATGCCCTACCATTTACCATGTATGTCCAATTTGGATTATTCCTACCAAAATATAGCACCTCACATTTATCAGCATTAAACCCCATCTGCCATCGTTCAGCCCATTCTTCTCACTGGCCTAAATCTCTCTGCAAACTTTGAAAATCTACTTGATTATCCACAACGCCAAATACCTTAGTATCATCTGCATACTTACTAATCCAATTTACTACCCCATCATCCAGATCATTAATGTAAATGACAAACAACATTGGACCTAGTACAGATCCCTGAGGCACACCACTAGTCACTGGCCTCCAACCTGACAAACAGTTATCCACCACTATTCTCTGGCATCTCCCATCCAGTCACTGTTGAATCCATTTTACTACTTCAATATTGATAACTAACGATTGAACCTTCCTAACTAACCTTCCATGCGAAACTTGTCAAAGGCCTTACTGAAGTCCATATAGACAATATCCACTGCTTTACCCTTGTCAACTTTCCTTGTAACCTCTCCAAAAAATTCAATAAGATTTGTCAAATTCTACCTTCCACGCACAAATCCATGTTGACTGTTCCTAATCAGAACCTGTCTATCCAGATAATTATATATACCATCTCTAAGAATACTTTCCATTAATTTATCCACCACTGACATCAAACTGACAGGCCTATAATTGCTAGGTTTACTCTTAGAACCCTTTTTAAACAATGGAACCACAATCCTCCAGCACCATCCCCATTTCTAATGACATTTGAAATATTTCTGTCAGAGCCCCTGCTATTTCTATACTGATCTCCCTCAAGGTCGTAGGGAATATCCTGTCAGGACCCAGAGATTTATCCACTTTTATTTTCCTTAAAAGCTCCAGTACTTCCTCCTCTTTAATCAACATAGTTTCCATAACTTCCCTACTTGTTTCCCTTACCTTACACATTCAATATCCTTCTCCTTAGTGAATACCGAAGAAAAGAAATTGTTCAAAATCTACCCCATCTCTTTCAGCTCCACACATAGATGTCCACTCTGATTTTCTAAGGGACCAATTTTATCCCTCACTCTACTTTTGCTATTAATATAACTGTAGAAGCCCTTTGGATTTATTTTTACCTTACTTGCCAAAGTAACCTCGTATCTTCTTTTAGCTTTTCTAATTTCTTTCTTAAGATTCTTCTTACATTCTTTATATTCCTCGAGCACCTTATTTATTCCATGCTGCCTATATTTATTGTAAATCTCTCTCTTTTTCCTAACCAAGTTTCCAATATCCCTTAAAAACCATGGCTCTCTCAAACTTTTAACCTTTCCTTTCAACCTAACAGGAACGTAAAGATTCTGTACCCTCAAAATTTCACCTTTAAATGACCGCCATTTCTCTAACATCCTTCCCATAAAACAAATTGTCCCAATCCACTCCTTCTAAATCTTTATGTTCCTGTTAGGTTGAAAGGAAAGAAATTAGAAAAGCTGAAAGAAGATACGAGGTTGCTTTAGCAAGTAAGGTGAAAATAAATCCTAAGGGTTTCTACAGTTATATTAATAGCAAAAGGATAGTGAGGGATAAAATTGGTCCCTTAGAGAATCAGAGTGGACAGCTATGTGTGGAGCTGAAAGAGATGGGGGGAGATTCTGAACAATTTCTTTTCTTTGGTATTCACTAAGGAGAAGGATATTGAATTGTGTAAGGTAAGGGAAACAGGTAGGGAAGTTATGGAAACTATGACGATTAAAGAGGAGGAAGTACTGGAGCTTTTAAGGAATATAAAAGTGAATAAATCTCCTGGTCCTGACAGGATACTCCCTAGGACCTTGAGGGAGGTTAGTGTTGGAATAGCAGGGGCTCTGACAGAAATATTTCAAATGTCATTAGAAATGGGGATGGTGTCAGAGGATTGGCGTATTGCTCATGTGGTTCCATTGTTTAAAAAGGGTTCTAAGAGTAAACCTAACAACTATAGGCCTGTCAGTTTGACGTCAGTGGTGGGTAAATTAATGGAAAGTATTCTTAGAGATGGTATATATAATTATCTGATATAATTATCAGGGTCTGATTAGGAATGGTCAACATGGATTGATGCGTGGAAGGTCATGTTTGACAAATCTTATTGAATTTTTTGAAGAGGTTACGAGGAAAGTTGATGAGGGTAAAGCAGTAGATGTTGTCTATATGGACTTCAGTAAGGCCTTTGACAAGGTTCCGCACAGAAGGTTAGTTAGGAAGGTTCAATAGTTAGGTATTAATATTGAAGTAGTAAAATGGATTCAACAGTGGCTGGATGGGAAATGGCAGAGAGTAGTGGTGGATATCTGTTTGTCAGGTTGGAGGCCGGTGACTAGTGGTGTGCCTCAGGGATCTGTACTGGGTCCACTGTTGTTTGTCATATACATTAATGATCTGGATGATGGGGTGGTAAATTGGATTAGTAAGCATTCAGATGATACTAAGGTAGGTGGTGTTGTGGATAATGAAGTAGGTTTTCAAAGTTTGCAGAGAGATTTAGGCCAGTTAAAAGAATGGGCTGAATGATGGTAGATGGAGTTTAATGCTGAAAAGTGTGAGGTGCTACATTTTGGTAGGAATAATCCAAATAGGACATACATGGTAAATGGTAGGGCATTGAAGAATGCAGCAGAACAGAGTGATCTAGGAATAATGGTGCATAGTTCCCTGAAGGTGGAATCTCATGTGGATAGGGTGGTGAAGAAAGCTTTTGGTATGCTGGCCTTTATAAATCAGAGCATTGAGTATAGGAGTTGGGATGTAATGTTAAAATTGTACAAGGCATTGGTAAGGCCGAATTTGGAGTATTGTGTACAGTTCTGGTAACCGAATTATAGGAAAGATGTCAACAAAATAGAGAGAGTACAGAGAAGATTTACTAGAATGTTACCTGGGTTTTAGCAGCTAAGTTACAGGGAAAGGTTGAACAAGTTAGGTCTTTATTCTTTGGAGCGTAGAAGTTTGAGGGGGGACTTGATAGTGGTATTTAAAATTATGAGGGGGATAGATAGAGTTGACATGGATAAGCTTTTTCCATTGAGAGTAGGGAGATTCAAACAAGAGGACATGAGTTGAGAGTTAGGGGGCAAAAGTTTAAGGGTAACACAAGGGGGAATTTCTTTACTCAGAGAGTAGTCGCTATGTAGAACGAGCTTCCAGTAGAAGTGGTAGAGGCAGGTTCGATATTGTCATTTAAAGTAAAATTGGATAGGTACATGGACAGGAAAGGAATGGAGGGTTATGGGCTGAGTGCGGGTCAGTGGGACTAGGTGAGAGTAAGCGTTCAGCATGGACTAGAAGGGCCGAGATGGCCTGTTTCGGTGCTGTAATTGTTATATGGTTATATGTTATATAATATAGTGCATAGTCTCAGACTGAGATCAAGTTAAACTACAGTCGTGGATTGAGATTAAGTTAAACCAGAGTGACAGATTGAGATTAAGTTAAATCTCAGAGTGATATTAAATATAATCAGATCCTCAGAGTGAGATTAAATCAAAACAGGTATTCATCGTTTGATTAAAGGAAACCTATCTGAGCTTGAGATTGAATTAAAGCAGATCTTCAGAGTGAGATTATATTAAACCAGAGTATGAGTGACATTGAATTAAACTAGAATCTCTGAGTGTTTGGTATTTTATATTAAACTTAGTAGATGCAATTCAGTGTACGCAATGGCATATCAGTTACAAAGGGGAGACAGCTGCAGCCTAAGGGTTAGGTTCACAGGGCATCTTAATATTATTATAGGGGAAGAGCGGTGCAGAAATTGTTCAGTATTTATTTCACTTTCCTTTCGTATATTTACTTGTACTCATCTGAAGGAATTGGATTCTTGTGCATTCACAGCCCTGTACTGCCATCCCACTACAACATAAAGAAGTACAGAATGTTGTAACAGAACGGGGAATCATTAAAGATTGATGTTGTTGCTTCACTAACCCTAATATCTCTAATTTTAATACATTTTATTTCTCATCACAGGTCAGTTGAAAAGCTACTGAAAAGATTATGTAAATAGTTGATTTGTTTTAATTGCTAAGACCATAAGAACAAAAATAGAGTGGATTCAAAGGCAACACGAGGGAATCTGCAGATGCTGGAAATAAATAAAAACAGAAAATGCTGGCAGAACTCAGCAGGCATCTATGGGAGGAGGTAGTGACGACGTTTCGGGCTGAAACCCTTCATCAGGAATAGACTGGATGTATTTTACGATTTGCAGGAGTACAAGAACTTAATTCTTTATTTTGAAAAACTCTCACACAAAGTGAAGAATTCTTAAAAGCATTTGGAGGACTGTAGATATTTTATCAAAACGATAGAATTTTGCAGAAAATTAAAAGTAGAAAGGAAAGAGAATGTTTTTGGTAAAAGGAATGTGTTTTGTAAGCATAAGAGATTCTACAGATACTGGAAAACACAAAATGCTATAGGAATTCAGCAGGTATTGCAGTATCTATGGAGAGGAAAAAACAGTGGATATTTAAGATGATAACATATATAAGCAGAATTAGGTTATTTGGCCCATCAAGTCTGCTCTGCCATCTCATCATAACTGATCTATTTTCTCTCTCAGCCTCAATCTTCAGCGTTCCAATATATCCCTTCATGCCCTGACCAACCAAGAATCTATCAACCTCTGCCTTAAATATACCCAATGACTTGGCCTCCACAGCTGTTTCTGGCAAAGAATTCCACAGATTCACCACTCTCTGGCTATAGAAATTCTCATTTCAGTTCTCAAAGGACCCCTTGTATTCTGGGGCTATGTCCTCTGCTCTTAGACTCTCCCACCATAGAAAACATCTTCTCCACATCCACTCTATCGAGCCCTTTCACCATTCAATAGGTTTCAATTAGGTCACCCTGATTCTTCTGAATAGAGACCCAAAGTCATCAAATGCTCTTCATATGACAAGCCAGTCAATCCTGGAATCATTTTCATGAACCCCCTTTGAACCCTCTCCAGTTTCAGCACATCTTTTCTAAGATAAGGGTCCAAAGACTGCTCACAATATTCCATGAGGCCTCACTAGTGCTTTATAAAGTTTCAACATGACATCCTTGCCTTTATTTTCTAATCTTTTTAAAACAAATGCTTACATCATCTATGCCTTCCTCACCACAGAGTCAACTTGCAAATTATCCTTTAGGGAATCATGCAGAAGGACACCCAAGTCCCTTTGTGCCTCAGTTTTTTGCATTTTCTCTCCATTTAGAAAGAGGTCTACCCTTTCATTTCTTCTACCAAGTGTATGATCCTACATGTCCCATCACTGTATTCAATCTGCCATTTCTTTGCCCATTGTTCTAATCTGTCAAAGTCCCTCTACAACCTCTGTACTTACTCAAAACTACCTGACCCTCCACCTATCTTCATATCATGTGCAAGCTTTGCAACAAAGCCATCAATTTCATCATCCAAATTATTAATGTAAATTAATCTGTCCTACCACAGACCCCTGTGGAAAATCTCTAGTCATTGGCAGCCAAGCAGAAAAGGCTCCCTTTATTTCCACTCTTTGCCTCCTGCCAGTCAGCCACTGCTTTATCGCTAGAATCTTTCTTGTAATACCATGGGCTCCTAGCTTGTTAAGCAGCCTCATTCATGGCACCTTGTTGAAGGCATTCTGAAAATCCACGTACACAACATCAACCGATTCTCCTGTCTTTTCCACTTGCTATTTTTTTAAAAGACTTCTAACAGATCTGTCATGCAAGATTTTCCCTTGAAGAAGCCATGTTGTCCACAGCCTATTTTATTATGAGCCTCCAAGTACCCCCAAGTCACATTCTTAATAATCGACTCCAACATCTTCTCAACCACTGAGGTCAGACTAACTGGCCTATAATTTTCTTTCTTCTGCTTCTTGCCCTTTTTAGTTGTCTTTAGTTGTTTTTTAAAAACCTCCCAATCCTTCAATTTCCCACTAATTATTCCTCTATTATATGCCTTCTCTTTGGATTTTATATTGGCTTTGACTTCTCTTGTTAGTCACAGTTGTGTGATCTGCTTCTTCCTCTTAGAGATGCATATATCCTGTATCCTTTGACGGATTCCAGAAATTCCAGCCATTACTGCTCTGTGGTCAGTGTTCTTTTCCAGTGAATTCTGACCAACTCTTCTCTCATGCCTCTATAACTCCTTTTACTCCATTGTTTTTTTTTACTCATTTATTGTTGTTGTTATTCTTGTTCTCAAATTAGCATTGCCAGCTAAGCCAGCATTTATTGTCCATCCCTAGTTGCCCTTGAGAAGGTGGTGATTTGAAACTCTGCAGTCCCTGAGGTGTAGGTGCACCCAAGTGCTGTTAGGGAGGGAATTCCATGATTTTGACCCAGTGACAATGAAGTCAGGATGGTGAGTGACTTGGAAGGAGATTTCCAAGTGGTAGTGTTCCCAGGTATCTGCTGTTCTTGTCCTTCTAGACGATAGTGGTTATAGGTCTAGAAGGTGCTTCCTTGGGAACTTTGGTGCATTGTTGCAGTGCATCTTGTAGATAATATACACTATTGCAGCTGCAACTGTTCGTTGATGGTGGAGGGATTGGATGCTAGTGGGAAGGGTACCAATCAAGTGGGCTGCCTTGATGGTGTCAAGCTTGATGGAGCTGGGCACATCCAGGTGGCTGGTGAGTATTCCATTGCACTCCTGACCTGAGCCTTGTAGATACTGGACAGACTTTGGGGAATCCGGAGGTGAGTTACATGCTGCAGGATTCCTAGCCTTTAATCTGCTCTGGTAGCCATGGTGTTTATATGGCTAGACCAGTTCAATTTCCTGTCAATGGTAACCCCCAGGATGATGATAGTAGGGGATTCAATGATGGTGATCCCACTGAATGTCAAGGGACGATGGTTAGAGCCTCTCTTTTTGGAGATGGTTATTGTCTGGTTCTTGCATAGCTCGAATGTTACTTGCCACTTGTCAGTTCAAGCCTGGATATTGTCCAGGTCCTGCTGCATTTGGGTAAGGAATGCTTTATTATCTGAGGAGATATTTATCTGAGATATTTATATATCTCGAATGGTGCAGAACATTGTGCAGTAATACTGATACATCTGACTTTAGATTCTTGTTCTCAAATTTCAGGGTGAATTTGATCATATTATGATCACTTGCCCCTAAGGGTTCTTTTACCTTAAGCTCTGTAATCAATTCCAGTTGATTGGAATTGATTACCCAACCCAGAATACCTGATCCCCTAGTGGGCTCAACCACTAGCTGCTATAAAAAGCCATCTCATATGCATTAAGGAATCCCCCTCTTAGAATCCAGCATCAACCTGATTTTCCCAATCTACCTTGCATATTGGAATCCCCAATGAGTATTGTAACATTGCCCTTTCAGCATTCATTTTCCATTTCCTGTTGTAGTTTGTAGGCCCCATCGTTACTACTGTTTGGTGGTTTGTATATAACTCCTTTGCTCTATTCACAATTGTTCACCACTTTCCGACCCTATGTCACCTCTTTCTAATGATTTGATTTCATTTTTACACACAGCAACACCACCACTTCCACCTTCCTGTCCTTTTGAGTGATTTTAGGAAGCGAGCTCAAACCTGTAAAGTGGAGCTCCAGGGTAGTAATCTCTGGATTGCTGTCTGTGCCATGTTCCAGTGAGGGTTCAAATAGGAAGATCTGGTGGGTGAATGTGTGGCTGAGAAACTGGTGCAGGAGGCTGGGGTTCAGATTTATGGATCATTAGGATCTCTACTGTTGAAGGTACAACCTGTTCAAAAGGGATGTGTTACACCTGAACTGAGGGAGTCCAGAATCCTTGCGGGCAGATTGGCCAAACTTGTTTGAGTGGGTTTAAACAAATTTGGCAGGGGGATGGGAACCGGAGTGATGGTGCTGAAGATGGGGCAGCTGGATTACAATGAGAGGTAATATGTAGTGAGACTCCTACCAAGGAGAAGCTGATGATAGGGAAAATTTGCAGTCAACAGGATGAGTTGCAACATCAAAGACAGACAAAATTGAAAAGAGTGAATGCAGGACTTAATTTGTTATATTTGAATGTGTGCAGTACATGGGATAAGGTAGATGAACTTGTAGTATGGTTACAGATTGGCATGTATGATGTTGTAGGCATCATTGAATCATGGATGAAAAAAGATTATAGCTGGGAGCTTAATGTCCAAGGATACACCTACCTTCCTGTCCTTCCAATATAATATGTAATCTTGGACTTCCAGCTCCCAACTACAACCATCTTTCAATCACGATTCAATGATGGCCGCAACATTATACCCAAAAATCTGTAAAAGTGCAACAAGATCATTCACCTTATTTCTTATATTTCATGCAATGAGGTATAATACCTTGAGTTCTCTTTGCTACTCCTTTAGGTTCTGTATCCCTAGTACACTGATACTCACCCTAATGGCTGCAATTTTGTCCTGTCAACTGCCTGCCTTTCGTGGCAGTCTGACTGCACACTATCTTTGCTTTTATACCATCCATCCTATCCTGAGTCCCTTCACTCTGCTTCCCACCCCCCTGCCAAGTTAGTTTAAACGCTCCCCAACAACTCGAAAACATCTGCCCATGAGAATATTGGTCCCCTTCTGTTCAGGTGCAACCCGTCCTTTTATGCAAGCAAACTATCCCAAGCAGAGAATCCAATGATCCAAGAATCTGAAGCCTTGCCCCCTAAACCAGCTTCTCAGCCACGCATTAATCTGCCAATTCATCCTCTCACTGGTGCATGGCGCGGGTAGCAATCCAAAATTTAAATCAAAGTCTCACACTTGAGAATAAATGAATCTCAAGTCTCAGAGTGAGATTTAATGAAACCAAAACTTCATAGTGAGATTAAATTAAACCAGACAGATCCTGAGATTGATATTAAATTAAAACAGATCCTGAAAGTGACAGAATGGATAATCATTGTGAGATTACATTGAAACAGAGCCTGAGAGTAAGATTAAATTAAATCAGATCCTGAGAGTAAGATAAATTTAAAATAGATACCGAGAGTGAGATTAGATTAAACCAGAATCTCAGAGTGAGATTTAATTAAACCAGATGCTCAGAATAAGATTAATTTAATCCAGAGTCTGAGTGAGACAAAATTAAACCAGATTCTTAGACTGAGATTAAATTTGACCTGATATTAAGAGTGATTAAATGAAACCTAAATTTTAGAGTCAGATTAACATAATCCAGAGTCTCAGATTAAGATTAAATTAAACCCGAGTCTCAGATTGAAATTAAGTTAAACCAAAGTCTCAGAGTGAAACTAAATTAAACTAGATCCTCAGAATGTGATTAAATTAACCTGGAAAATGAGAGTGAGATTAAATTAAACCAGACACTCAGAGTAAAATTAAATTATACCAGATCCACAGAATGAGATTAAGTCTCAGAGTGAGATTTAATTTAAACCAGATCCTGAGAGTGAGATTAAATTAGCCAGATCTTCAGAATGAGATTAATTTAAACAAGACACTCAGAATGAGATTAAATTAAAACACATATTTATTGTGAGATTATGTTAAACCAGTCTCTCAGTTTGTGATTGAAAAGTCCTGCCTGATGAACCTGTTGGAATTCTTTGAGGAGACTACAAATAGGATAGATAAAGGGGATACAGTGGATGTTGTCTATTTGGGCTTTCAGAAGGCCTTTGACAAGGGTCACACACGTGGTTGCTTACCAAGTTAAGAGCCCATAGTATTATAGGAAAGCAATTAACATGGGTTGGAGCATTGGCTGATTGGTAGGAGGCAGCGAGTGGGAATAAAAGGATCCTTTTCTGGTTGGCTGCCAATGATGAATGGTGTTCCGCAGGGGTCGGTGTTGGGACCATTTCTGTTTAAGATGTGTATCAGTGATGGAGATGATGGAATAGATGGCTTTGTTGCCAACGTTGCAGATGATTTGAAGTTTGGTGGTGGCGCAAGTATTGTTGAGGAAACAGGTACGATGCAGAAAGACAGACAGATCAGGGGAATGGGCAAGAAAGTGGCAAATGAAGTACAATGTTGGAAAATGCATGGTCATGCACTTTGGCAGTAGAAATAAATGTGCAGACTAATTTCTAAACGGGGAGAAAATCCATGAATCTGAGATGCAAAGGGACTTGAAAATCCTTATGCAGAACACCCTAAAGTTTAACTTGCAGGTCAAGTCGGTAGTGAGGAAGGCAAATGAGAACCATAGAACACTACAGCACAGTACAGGCCCTTCAGCCCTCCATGTTGTGCCGACTCATATAATCCTTAAAAAAAAGTACTAAACTCACACTACCCCATGACCCTCTATTTTTCTTTCATCCATGTGCCTGTCCAAGAGGCTCTTAAATACCCCTAATGTTTTAGCCTCCACCACCATCCCTGGCAAGTCATTCCAGGCACTCACAACCCTCTGTGTAAAAAAAAAACTTACCCCTGATGTCTCCCCTAAACTTCCCTCCCTTAATTTTGTACATATGCTCTCTGGTGTTTGCTATTGGTGCCCTGGGAAACAAGTACTGACTATCCACCCTATCTATGCCTCTCATAATCTTGTAGACCTCTATCAAGTCCCCTCTCATTCTTCTACGCTCCAAAGAGAAAAGTCCCAGCTCTGCTAACCTTGCTTCATATGACTTGTTCTCCAAACCAGGCAACATCCTGGTAAATCTCCTCTGCACCCTCTCCATAGCTTCCACATCCTTCCTATAATGAGGTGACCAGAATTGAACACAACACTCTAAGTGCAGTCTCACCAGAGATTTGTCGAGTTGCAACATGACCTCTCTACTCTTGAACTCAATCCCCCTGTTAATGAAGCCTAGCATCCCATAGGCCTTCTTAACTGCCCTATCAACCTGTGCAGCAACCTTGAGGGATGTATGGATTTGAACCCCAAGGTCCCTTTGTTCATCCACACTCTTAAGTAACTGACCATTAATCCTGTACTCAGTCTTCTGGTTTGTCCTTCCAAAATGCATCACCTCACACTTGTCTAGATTGAACTCCATCTGCCATTTTTATGCCCAACTCTGCAGCCTGTCTATATCGTCTTGTAACCTTTGACAACCTACAGCTCCATCCACGACTCCTCCAATCTTCGTGTCATCCACGAACTTACTCACCCATCCTTCGCCTTTACATCCAGGTCATTTCTAAAAATCACAAAGAGCAGGGGTCCCAGGACAGATCCTTGCAGCACTCCACTAGTCACCTTCCTCCAGGCAGAATACTTTCCTTCCACAACTACCCTCTGCTTTCTTCCTTTAAGCCAATTTTTTATCCTAACATCCAAGGTTCCACTTATCCCATGCCTCATGACTTTCTAGATGAGTCTCTCATGAGGGACCTTGTCAAATGCTTTGCTAAAGTCCATGTAGACCACATCCACTGCACTACCCTCATCAATTTCTTTTGTTACCTCTTCAAAAACCTCAATCAGGCTTTTGTGAGGCATGATCTTCCCTTCACAAAGCCATGTTGACTATCCATGAGTAGACTGTACTTCTTCAAATGCTCGTAGATCCTATCCTTAAGAATCCTTTCCAGTGGTTTGCATACCACCGACATAAGACTCACCGGTCTATAGTTCCCAGGTTTCTCCCTATTACCTTTTTTAAACAAGGGAACTACATTTGCCATTCTCCAGTCCTTCAGCACTTGTCCTGCAGCCGAAGAGGATTCAAAGATCATAGCTAATGCTCCTGCGATATCTTCTCTCAATTCCCACAACAACCTGGGGTGTATCATATCCGGCCCTGGAGATTTATCAATCTTAATGTTTTTAAGAAGATCCAGCACTACTTCTTCCTTAATCTCCACATTGTCCAGCACACAGGCCCGCTCTACTTCGACCTCATCCTGATCAAGATTCTTTTCACTTGTGAATACTGAAGCAAAGTATTCATTTAGGACCTCCCCAACCTCCTCCGCTTCCAGGCACAAGTTGCCTTCTTTATCCTTTAGCAGTCCCACCTTCGTTCTCGTCATCCTCCTATTCTTCACATACGCATAGAACGCCTTGGGGTTCTCCTTAATCCTGCATGCCAATGCCTTCTCATGCCCCCTTCAAGCTCTCCTAAGTCCTTTCTTTAGCTCCTTCCTGGCTACCCTATATTTCTCATAAGCCCCTCCTACTTCCTGCTTCTTATATCTAATATATGCTTCCTTTTTCCTCTTGACGAGTTGCCTCACATATTTTGTCAGCCACGGTTCCCTTTTCCTATCATTTTTTCCTTGCCTCAGTGGGACAAACCTATCCTGAACCCAGCTCAAGTGGTCCCTAAACTTCTCCCACATTACTTCTGTGCTTTCCCCTTTGAACATCTGTTTCCAATTTACTCTCGCTAGTTCCTGCCTCATCCCTTCAAAGTTAGCCCTTCGCCAGTTAAGCACTTTACCATTTTGTCTGATTTTATCCCTTTCCATAGCTATGCTGAAGCTAAGGGAGTTGTGGTCACTCTCACCAAACTGCTCCCCCACCAAGAGGTCTGTCACCTGATCAGGTTCATTACCCAGAACTAGATCCAGTATAGCCTCTCCTCTCATCGGCCGGTCCACATACTGTGTCAGGAATCCTTCTTGAACTCACCTGACAAATTCAGTCCCATCTATCCCCCTTGCACTCAGGAGGTGCCAGTCAATATGAGGGAAGTTGAAATCTCCCATAACTACTACCCTGTATTTCCTGCATCATTCTAAAATCTGCCTGCTTATCTGCTCCTCGATGGCCCGAGGGCTATTTGGGGGCCTATAGACTACTCCCAACACAGTGATTGATCCCTTCCTATTTCTGACTTCCACCCAGAATGACTCCGTGGACACTCCCTCTGCAGCGTCCTCCCTTTCTATAGCCGTGATACTATCCCTGACCAGCAATGCCACTCCCCCCCACTTTTCTACCTCCCATCCTATTCCTTCTAAAACACCTGAACTCCGGGACCTGCATCATCCAATCCTGCCCTTCCTCCAGCCAAGTTTCAGTAACAGCCACAACATCTTAGTTCCACGTACTAATCCATGCTCTAAGTTCATCCTCCTTGTTCCTAATACTCCTAGCATTGAAACAGACACATTTCAACCCCTTTAACTGGCTACAATTATGTTCTGTCCCCTGCCTGTCCTTCCTCATCAACTCAGAACTCTTAGCATCATGCCCTTGTCCTTCTACCTTAATCCCTGCACTCACATTCTGATTCCCATCCCCCGCCAAGCTAGTTTAAACTCTTCCCAACAGCACTATCAAACCTACCCACCAGGATATTGGTCCCCTGGGATTCAAGTACAACCCATCCTTTTTGTACAGGTCATACCCGCCCCAAAAGAGGTCCCAATGATCCAGCAAAATCAACAACTCTCTAGTACCTGACTTTTCCCCTTCCCTCTCCTAACCGTGACCCTCCTGTCTGCCTCCCGTGGTCCCAGTGTGACCACCTGCCTGTAACTCCTCTCTATCACCTCCTCACTCTCCCTGACCAGATGAAGGTCATCGAGCTGCAGCTCCAGTTCCCTAACACAGTCCCTTATGAGTTGCATCTCGATGCACCGGGTGCAGATGTGGCCGTGGGGAACTCCAGGACCTCCCACATCTGACACCGACCACAGAAAACTGGCCTCACACACATACTACCTCCTTTTGCAATCACCAACTGCTTCACCTCATCCCGTTACCGCCGAAGCCCGTTGAGCCAAAGCCCTTTCACTCTGCTGCCTCTCACTCCGCTGCCCGCTGGATATGGCTGCCTTCTTTTTAAACTGTTCGCGGTCAACTGGCTGACGTCATGCGCCTGCGCAGTCTGACCTCTCTCTTCCCCTGAGAATTCAATACGTCTTCTCGCTGGAAATCCTTAGGAGCTCTCCCGATGCCTTCTTGCTCCGAATCTCATTCAAGGAACACTCATTTCAAGAAGTCTAGAATACAAGAGCAAGGATGTGATGCTGAGCCTTTATAAGGCACTGGTGAGGTCTCACCTTGAGAATTGTGAATAGTGTTGGGCCCTTCATCTTAGAAAAGATGTGCTGGTGCTGGAGAGGGTCCAGATGAGGTTGACAAGGATGATTCCAGGAATGAAAGGGTTATCATACGAGGAACATTTGATGGCTCTGAGTCTGTACTCACTGGAATTCTGAAGGTTGAGGGGGGATCTCATTGAAAGCTTTTGAATGTTGACAGCGTGTATGTGGAAAGGATGGTTCAGCCTCAGGATAGAGGGGCGCCCTTTCAAAACAGAGATGCAGAGAAATTGCTTTAGCCAAAGTGTGGTGAATTTGTGGAATTTGTTACCACATGCAGCTGTGGAGGCCAGGTTGTTGGGTGTATTTAAGGCAGAGATTGATAATTTCTTGATTTGACATGGTATCAAAGGTTACGGGGAGAAGGCCAGGAACTGAGGTTAAGGAGGAGGGAAAAAAAGGTCAGCCATGATTAAATGGTGGAGCAGACTCGATGGGCCAGATGACCTAATTCTGCTCCTATTTCTTATGGCCTAATCCAGATTCTTAGAATGAGATTAATTTAATTCACAGTGTCAGAATGAGATCCAATTAAACTTGATTTATTACAAGGGGAGTAGAATATAAAAACAAGGAGATAATGCTGAGCCTTTATAAGACTCTGGTCAGGCTACGCAGAGTATCATTAACAGTTTTGTGCCCCGTATCTCAGAAAAGATGTGTTTTCATTGGCGAGAGTCCAGTGGAGGTTCACGAGGATGATTTCGGGAATGATTTACATATGAGGAACATTTGGCAGCTTTGGGCCTGGAACTTAAAGAATGCGGGGTATCTCATTGAAACCTGCCAAATGTTGAAAGGACTGAATAAGGTGGATGTGGAGAGGATGCTTCCTATAGTGCGGTATCCAGAACCAGTGGGCACAGCCTCAAAATTAAGGATGGACCCTTTAGAACAGAGTTAATTTTTTTTAGTCAGAGAGCAGTAAATCTGTGGAATGCTCTGCTGCAGACTGCAGTGGAGGCCAAGTCTATCTGTATTTTGAAGGCAGAATTTGATTGTTTCCTGATCAGTCAGGGTATCCAAGGATCTGATGAGAAGGCAGGTGATTGGGTTTTAGTGGGATCTGGGATCAGCCATGAAGGAATGACAGAGTAGACTCGATGGGCTGAATGGCCTAATTTTGCTTCCATGTCTTATAGTCTTAATTAAATCAGAGTGTCAATCTGTGATTAAGTTAAACCAGAGTCACAGAGGGAGTTTAACTTAAACCAGAGTTTCAGAGTGAGATTATATTAATCCAGATTCTCAAATTGAGATTAAATTAAACCAGATCCTCAGAGAGAGATTAAACGACGTTCTCAAAATGATATTGAACTAAAGCAGATCCTCAGAGTGCTATTCGATTTAACCAGATCCTGAGAGGAATCTTAAATTAAAACAAATGCTGAGAGTGTGATTGAATTGAATGAGACCCTCAGAGAAAGATTAAATTAAAGCATATGCACAGTGTGAGATTAAGACTATAAAATATAGGAGCAGAAGTAGGCCATTCAGCCCATCACATCTGCTCTGCCATTCAATCACGGGCTGATCCAATTCTTCTAGTCATCCCCACTCCCCTGCCTTCTCCCCATACCCGTTGATGCCCTGGCTAATCAAGAACCTGATTAGCCTTAATTATCTCTGCCTTAAATGTACCCAATGACTAGGCCTCCATAGCCAAATTCCACAGATTTACCACCCTTTGGCTAAAGTAATTTCTCTGCATCTCTATTCTAAATGGACTTCCTTCAATCCTGAAGTCATGCCCTCTTGTTCTGGACTCCCCTACCATGGGAAATAACTTTGCCATATTAATCTGTTCAGGCCTTTTAACATTCGGAATGTTTCTATGAGATCCCCCTCATTCTCCTGAACTCCAGGGAACACAGCACAAGAGCTGCCAGATGTTCCTCATACAGTAACCCTTTCATTCTTGGAATTAAATTAAACCAGATCCTCGGATGAGATTAATTTAATCAAGAGTCTCAGGGTGAGATTAAGTTAAGCAAGAATTTCGGAGTGAGATTTAATTATACCAGAATCTCAGAGTGAGTTTGCATTAAACCCAAATCTCAGATTGAGATTAAATTAAACCAGAATCAAAAAGAATAGCCCATGCAGCACTCAAATTGTTATACCTCAATACATAGAGTATAAGAAATATGATGGATGATCCTGTTGTACTTTTACAATTATCGGGTATGCTGTTTTGACCATCACTGAATTGTGGCTGAAGGATGGTTTTAGTTGGTAGCTCAATGTCCAAGGTTACATGTTGTATCAGAGGGATAGGAAGGTAGGCAGAGGGGGTGGCATGGCTCCGCTGGTAAAGAATGGATCAAATCAGTAGAAAGATGAGACGTAGGATTGGAAGTTGATGAATCCTTATAGGTTGAATTAAGAAACTACAGGACAAAAAGATCCTGATGGCATTTGTATACATGTCTCCCAACAGTAGCTGGGAGGTGGACCACAGATTACAACAGGAAATAGAAAAGCTGTGTCAAAAGGGCAATGTTATGATAATTATGGGAAATTTTAACATGCAGGCTGATTGAGAGTGAGTTTGAATGTCTATGAGGTAGCTTTTTAGAGCTGTTTTTTGTTCAGCCAACTAGACAATCAGCTATACTGGATTGGTTGTTATGTAATGAACTGGAGGTGATTAGGGAATTTAAGCTAAAAGAACCCTTAGGAGGCAGTGATCACAGTATGATTGAGTTCAACTTGAAGTTTGCTAGGGAGAAAATGAAGTCTGATGTAACAGTATTTCAGTGGAGTAAAAGAAATTAAAGTATGAGAGAGGTGTTGGCCAAAGTAAATTGAAAGGAGCTACTGGCAGGGATGACAGCAGAGCAGCAAAGACATGAGTTTCTAGGAAAAATGAGGAAGGTGCAGGATAGATGTATTCCAAAAATGAAGAAATACTTAAATGGCAAAATAGTAAAACCGTGGCTGACAAGTTAAAGCTAATATATATGCAAAAGAGAGGGCATACAACAAAGCAAAAAATAGTGGGAAGACAGAGGACTGGAAAGCTTTTAAAACCCTACAGAGAGCAACTAGAAGAATCATTAGGAGGGAAAAGATGAAATATGAAAGCAAGGTCGTAAACAATATCAAAGTGGATAGTAAAAGCTTTTTTAAGTATGCAAAAAAATAAAAGAAAGATGAGAGTGGATATAGGACCTCTATAAAATGAAGCCAGAGAAATCATAAGGGGGCCAGGGAGGTGGCAGATGAACTAAATGAGTATTTTGCATCAGACTTCACTGTAGAAGCAGAGTGCCAGGTGTTGAAGCGTGTGTGTGAAGGAAGAGAAGTGAGTGCAGTTACTGTGACAAGGGAGAAGGTGCACAAAAAGCTGAAAGGCCTAAGGGTACATAAGTCACCCAGACCAGATGAACTACACCCTAGGGTCGTGAAAGAGATAGTGTTAGAGATTGTGAAGGCATTACCAATGATCTTTCAAAAATCACTGGACTCTGGTATGGTGTCAGAATGCTGGAAAATTGCAAATGTCACTCCATTCTTTAAGAAAGAAGGAAGGCAGCAGAAAGGAAATCATGGACCAGTTAGTCTGATCTCAGTGGTTGGGAAGATCTTGGAATCAGTTGTTAAGGATGAGGTTGTGGATACCTGGTGACATAGGGCAAGATAGGACAAAGTTAGCATGGTTTCCTTAAGGGAAAATCTTGCTTGATGAACCTGTTGGAATTATTTGAGGAGATTACCAGTAGGATAGATAAAGTGGACGCAGTGGATGTTATATAGTTGGACTTTCAGAAGGCCTTTGACAAAGGCGCTACACATGAGGCTGCTTACCAAGTTAAAAGCCCATGGTATTACTGTAAAATTACTGGTATGGTTAGAGCATTGTCTGTTTGGTAGGAAGCAGCGAGTGCGAATGAAAGGATCCTTTTCTGGTTGGCTGCCAGTGACTAGTAGAGTTCTGTAGGGGTTGGTGCTGGGACCACTTCTTTTTATGCTGTATATGAATGATTAAGGTGAATAGAATATGAATATGAATGAATAGATGGCTTTGTTGCCAAGTTTGCAGATGAGATGACGATTGGTGGAGGAGCAGGTAGTATTGAGGAAACAGACAGGCTGCAGAAGGACTTAGACAGATTAGGAGAGTGTGCAAGAGAGTGGCAAATGAAATATCATGTTAGAAAATACGTGGTTATGCACTTTGGTGGTAGAAATAATTGTTCAGAGTATTTTACTAAATGGGGAGAAAATCCAAAATTTGGTGATGCAAAGCGACTTGGGAGACCTTGTGCAGAACAGCCTATAAGTTAACTTGCAGGTAGAGTCGGTGGTGAGGAAAGCAAACACAATATAACCATATAGCCATATAACAATTACAGCACAGAAACAGGCAATCTTGGCCCTTCTAAACCATGCCGAACACTTACTCTCACCTAGTCCCACTGACCTGCACTCAACCCATAACCCTAAATTCCTTTCCTGTCCATATACCTATCCAATTTTACTTTAAATGACAATACCAAACCTGCCTCTATCACTTCTACTGGAAGCTCGTTTCACACAGCTACCACTCACTGAGTAAAGAAATTCCCCCTCATGTTACCCTTAAACTTTTGCCCCGCAACTCTCAACTCATGTCCTCTTGTTTGAATCTCCCCTACTCTCAATGGAAAAAGCCTATCCACATCAACTCTATCTATCCCCCATCAATCCTTCCCAACTCCTATACTCAATGCTCTGATTTATAAAGGCCAACATACCAAAAGCTTTCTTCACCACCCTATCCACGTGAGATTCCACTTTCAAGAAACTATGCACCATTATTCCTAGATCACTCTGTTCTACTGCATTCTTCAATGCCCTACCATTTACCATGTATGTCCTATTTGGATCATTCCTACTAAAATGTAGCACCTCGCACTTATCAGCATTAAACTCCATCTGCAATCATTCAGCCCACTCTTCTAACTGGTCTAAATCTCTCTGCAGGCTTTGAAAACTGACTTCATTATCCACAATGCCACCTACCTTAGTATCATCTGCATACTTACTAATCCAATTTACCACCCCATCATCCAGATCATTAATGTATATGACAAACAACATTGGACCCAGTACAGATCCCTGAGGCACACCACTAGTCACCGGCCTCCAACCTGACAAACAGTTATCCACCACTACTCTCTAGCATCTCCCATCCAGCCACTGTTGAATCCATTTTATTACTTCAATATTAATACCTAACGATTGAACCTTCCTAACTAACCTTCCGTGTGGAACCTTCTCAAAGACCTTACTGAAGTCCATATAGACAACATCTACTGCTTTACCCTCGTCAACTTTCCTCGTAACCTCTTCAAAAAATTCAATAAGATTTGTCAAACATGACCTTCCACGCACAAATCCATGTTGACTGTTCCTAATCAGACCCTGTCTAGCCAGATAATTATATATACCATCTCTAAGAATACTTACCATTAATTTACCCACAACTGACGTCAAACGGACAGGCCTATAATTGCTAGGTTTACTCTTAGAACCCTTTTTAAACAATGGAACCACATGAGCAATATGCCAATCCTCTGGCACCATCCCCGTTTCTAATGACATTTGAAATATTTCTGTCAGAGCCCCTGCTATTTCAACACTAACCTCCCTCAAGGTCCTAGGGAGTATCCTGTCAGGACCCAGAGATTTATCCACTTTTATATTCCTTAAAAGCGCCAGTACTTCCTCCTCTTTAATCGTCATAATTTCCATAACTTCCATACCTGTTTCCCTTACCTTACACAATTCAATATCCTTCTCCTTATACCGAATACCGAAGAAAAGAAACTGTTCAAAATCTCCCCCATCTCCCACACGGCTGTCCACTCTGATTCTCTAAGGGACCAATTTTATCCCTCACTATCCTTTTGCTATTAATATAACTGTAGAAACCCTTTGGATTTATTTTCACCTTACTTGCCAAAGCAACCTCGTATCTTATATAGACAATAGACAATAGGTGCAGAAGTAGACCATTCGGCCCTTCAAGCCTGCACCGCCATTTTGAGATCATGGCTGATCAACTACTATCAATACCCGGTTCCTGCCTTGTCCACGTATCCCTTGATTCCCCTATCCATAAGATACCTATCTCACTCCTTCTTGAAAGCATCCAGAGAATTGGCCTCCACTACCTTCCGAGGCAGTGCATTCCAGACCCCCACAACTCTCTGGGAGAAGAAATTTTTCCTTAAATCTGTCCTAAATGACCTACCCCTTATTCTCAAACCATGCCCTCTGGTACTGGACTCTCCCAGCATCTGGAACATATTTCCTGCCTCTATCTTGTCCAATCCCTTAATAATCTTATATGTTGCAATCAGATCCCCTCTCAATCTCCTTAATTCCAGCGTGTACAAGCCCAGTCTCTCTAACCTCTCCACGTAAGACAGTCCGGACATCCCAGGAATTAACCTTGTGAATCTACGCTGCACTTCCTCTACAGCCAGGATGTCCTTCCTTAACCCTGGAGACCAAAACTGTACACAATACTCCAGGTGTGGTCTCACCAGGGCTCTGTACAAATGCAAGAGGATTTCCTTGCTCTTGTACTCAATTCCCTTTGTAATAAAGGCCAACATTCCATTAGCCTTCTTCACTGCCTGCTGCACTTGCTCATTCACCTTCAGTGACTGATGAACAAGGACTCCTAGATCTCTTTGTATTTCTCCCTTACCTAACTCTACACCATTCAGATAATAATCTGCCTTCCTGTTCTTACTCCCAAAGTGGCTAACCTCACATTTATTCACATTAAACGCCATCTGCCAAGTATCTGCCCACTCACCCAGCCTATCCAAGTCACCCTGAATTCTCCTAACATCTTCATCACATGTCACACTGCCACCCAGCTTAGTATCATCAGCAAATTTGCTGATGTTATTTTCAATGCCTTCATCCAAATCGTTGACGTAAATCGTAAACAGCTGTGGTCCCAATACTGAGCCCTGTGGCACCCCACTAGTCACCACCTGCCATTCCGAGAAACACCCATTCACCGTTACCCTTTGCTTTCTATCTGCCAAACAGTTTTCTATCCATGTCAATGTCTTCCCCCTGATGCCCTGAGCTTTGATTTTACCCACCAATCTCCTATGTGGGACCTTATCAAATGCCTTCTGAAAATCGAGGTACACTACATCCACTGGATCTCCCCCGTCTAACTTCCTGGTTACATCCTCAAAAAACTCCAACAGTTTAGTCAAGCATGATTTACACTTGGTAAATCCATGCTGGCTCAGCCCAATCCTATCACTGCTATCTAGATATGCCACTATTTCATCCTTAATAATGGACTCTAGCATCTTCCCCACCACCGATGTCAGGCTGACAGGTCGATAATTCTCTGTTTTCTCCCTCCCTCCTTTCTTAAAAAGTGGGATAACATTAGTCATTCTCCAATCCTCAGGAACTGATCCTGAATCTAAGGAACATTGGAAAATGATTACCAATGCATCCGCAATTTCCAGGGCCACCTCCTTTAGTACCCTAGGATGCAGACCATCCGGACCTGGGGATTTGTCAGCCTTCAGTCCCATCAGTCTTCTCATCACCGTTTCGTTCCTAATGTCAATCTGTTTCATTTCCTCTGTTACCCTATGTCCTTGGCCCATCCATACATCTGGGAGATTGCTTGTGTCTTCCGTAGTGAAAACAGATCTAAAGTACTTATTAAATTCTTCTGCCATTTCTCTGTTTCCCATAACAATTTCACCCAATTCATTCTTCAAGGGCCCAACATTTCTTCTTTTAGCTTTTCTAATTTCTTTCTTAAGATTCTTCTTACATTCTTTATATTCCTCAAGCACCTCATTTACTCCATGCTGCCTATATTTATTGTAGATCTCTCTCTTTTTCCTAACCAAGTTTCCAATATCCCTTGAAAACCATGGCTCTCTCAAACTTTTAACTTTTCCTTTCAACCTAACAGGAATATAAAGATTCTGTACCCTTAAAATTTCACCTTTAAATGACCGCCATTTCTCTATTACATCCTTCCCATAAAGCAAATTGTCCCAATCCACTCCTTCTAAATCCTTTCGCATCTCCTCAAAGTTAACCTTTCTCCAATCAAAAATCTCAACCCTGGGTCCAATCCTATCCTTCTCCATAATTATATTGAAACTAATGGCATTGTGATCACTGGACCCAAAGTGCTCCCAAACACATACCTCCATCACCTGACCTATTTCATTCCCTAACAGAAGATCCAACACTGCCCCTTCTCTAGTTGGTACCTCTATGTATTGCTGCAAAAAAACTATCCTGCACACATTTTACAAACTCCAAACAATCCAGCCCTTTTACAGTATGGGCTTCCCAGTCTATGTGTGGAAAATTAAAATCTCCCATAATCACAACCCTGTGCTTACCACAAATATCTGCTATCTTGTTGCAAATATTGTTCTCCAATTCTCGCTCCCCATTAGGTGGTCTATAATACACCCCTATAAGTTTTACTACACCTTTCCCATTCCCCACTTCCACTCAAGTAGTCTCCCTAGACAAGCCCTCTAGTCTATCCTGCCAGAGCACCTCTGTAATATTTTCTCTGACAAGCAATGCAACACCTCCCCCTCTTGTCCCTCCAATTCTATCACACCTGAAGCAACGACATCCAGGAATATTTATTTGCCAATCACACCCCTCCTGCAACCATGTTCCACTAATAGCTACAACATCATATTTCCAGGTATCAACCCATGCTCTAAGCTCATCCACCTTTCTTAAAATGCTCCTAGCATTAAAATAAATGCATTTAAGAAATTCTCCACCTCTTCCTCTATGTTTATCTCAAACAGTACAAAGAACTTTACTGTCTTCTTTTTATTCCTTCTCCCATACATCTGTTCCTACACTCTGGTTCCCCTCCCCCCTTGTATCTAGTTTAAATCCACTGGAGCCTCTCTAGCAAACCTACCCGCAAGAATATTTGTCCCCCTCCAGTTCAAATGTAAACCGTCCTGCCGGAACAGGTCCCACCTTCCCTGGAAAACTGCCCAATTATCTATAAATCTGAAGCCCTCCCTCCTGCACTGTCTTCAGCCACGTGTTGATCTGCACTATCTTACTATTCCTAAACCCACCTGCACGTGCCACTGGTAGCAATCTTGAGATTGCTATCCTGGAGGTCCTGTCCGTTAACTTGGCACCTAGCTCCCTAAGTTCACCTTTCAGGACCTCCTCACTCTTCCTACCCATGTCATTGGTCCCTACATGGATCACGACATTTGGCTGCTCACCCTCCCTCTTGAGAATACTGAGAACTCGATCCGAGATATTGCGGACCCTGGCACCAGGGAGGCAACAGACCATCTGGGATTCTCGATCTCTTCCACAGAACCTCCTATCTGTCCCCCTAACTATCGAATCCCCTACCACTACTGCTCTCCTCTTCTCCCTCCTTCCCTTCTGAGCTGAGGGTCCAGTCTCGGTGCCAGAGACGCAACCACTGCAACTTGTCCCTGGTAGGTCGAGAGACATAATCTGATTAGGGATAGTCAGGCATGGCTTTGTCAAGGGTAGGTCATGACTTATGCACCTGATTGAATTCTTTGAGGATGTAACAAAACACATTGAAGGTAGAGCAGTGAATGTCGTGTGTATGGATTTCAGTAAGGCATTTGACAAAGTTCCCCGTGCAAGGCTTATTCAGAAAGAAAGGATGCATGGGTTCCAAGGAGAATTTGTTTTGTGGATCCGGAGTTTGACTGCCCTCAGAAGGCAAGGGGTGGTTGCATGGAGTTCGGTAACCACTGGTGTTCCGCAGGTATCTGTTCTGGGACCCCCACTTTTTGAGATTTTTATAAATGGCCTTGATGAAGAAGTAGAAAGGTGGGTTAGCAAGTGTGCTGATGAGACAGAAGTTGGGGCTGTTATGAATAGTCTGGAGGGTTGTCAGAGATAACAACAGGATATCGATAGAGTGCCGAATTGAGTTGAGAAGTGGCAGATGGAGTTCAACCCACAGAAATTTGAAGTGGTTCATTTTGGTAGGCCGAATTTGAAGGCGGACTATTATAGTAATGGTAAGACTCTTGGCAGTGGAGGATCAGAGGGATCTTGGGGTCTGTGTCCATAGGACACTCAAAGCTGCTGCGCAGGTTGACAACATTGTTAAGGAGGAGTATGGTGTGTTGGCCTTCATCAACCATGGGGTTGAGTTCAAGAGCCATGAGGAAATGTTGCAGCTATTTAAGACCTTAGTTGGACCCCACTTGGAGTACTGTGTTCCATTCTGGTCACTTTACTACAGGAAGGATGTGGGTACTATAGAGAGAGAGCAGAGGAGATTTTGAAGGATGTTGTCTGGCTTGTAGAACATGCCTTATGAGAACAGGTTGAGTGAACTTGGAGCAATGGAGGATGAGAGGTGACCTGATAGACAATAGGTTGAATGAACTTGGCCTTTTCTCTTTGGAGTGACTGAGGATGAGAAGAGACTTGATAGAGGTGTATAAGATGATAAGAGGCATTGGTCATGTGGATAGCTGGATGTTTTTTCCCAGGGCTGAGATGTTTAACAGAAGGAGGTATAGTTTTAAGGAGTTTGGAATAGGTACAGGCGGATGTCAGAGCTAAGTTTTTTTTATAAACAGAGTGGTGGGTGTATGGAATGTACTGCTGGTGACTGTGG
This sequence comes from Hemitrygon akajei, assembly GCF_048418815.1. Lineage (NCBI taxonomy): Eukaryota > Metazoa > Chordata > Chondrichthyes > Myliobatiformes > Dasyatidae > Hemitrygon > Hemitrygon akajei. The sequence continues at coordinate 176,275,780 of NC_133132.1, read as the reverse complement.
TGGAGGCTCTTCTGGGGAAGGTATGACCTGTACAAAAAGGACGGGTTACACCTGAATCCAAAGGGGTCCAATATCCTAGTGGGCATATTTAATAGAGCAGTTAGGGAGGGTTTAATCTAATTTGGCAGGGGATGGGAACCAGAGTGATAGGGTTAAGGAAGAGGAAAACAGAAGTAAATCAAAGATAGTGTGCAACAGAGATTATAGAAAGAATAGGCAGGAGATGAGGCTAATGACAGCCAGTGGCATGAGTTACAGGACAATAGAGGCATGGTTCAGTTAAAACAGAAAGCAACAAATACTGGACTGAAAGTACTATATTTGAATGCATGCAGCATAAGGAAAAAAATGGACTGCCTTGAAATTCAGCTACAGACTGGAAAATATGATGTTGTGGCCATCTCTGAAACTTGGCTGAAGGATTTTAGATTTAGAAGAGTTTTAGACTTTTGGATCATTGGGATCTCTTCTAGGGAAGGTGGGACCTGTACAGATTGGATGGGTTGCACCTGAACTCGAGTGGGAGCAATATCCTTGCTGGTAGGTTTGCTAGCATGGTTCGGGAGGGTTTAAACTAATTTTCAAGGGGGGTGGGACCTGGAGCAATAGAGCAGTGAAGGAAGTGCATGGAGTAAAGCCAGATCTAACATATAGAGAGGCTTTGAGGAAAGAGAAGCAGAATAAAGGGTGGAAAGGTAGTAAGGTAGAAGGGCTAAAGTGTGTGTACTTCAATGCAAAAAGCATCAGGAACAAAGGTGATGAACTGAAAGCTTGGATACATACATGGAATTATGATGTAGTGGCCATTACGGAGACTTGGCTGGCACCAGGGCAGGAATGGATTCTCAATATTCCTGGATTTCAGTGCTTTAAAAAGGATAGAGGGAAGGGAAAAGGGGAAGAGGGTGGCATTACTGGTCAGGGATACTATTACAGCTACAGAAAGGGTGGGTAACATAGCAGGATCCTCTTTTGAGTCAGTATGGGTGGAAGTCAGGAACAGGAAGGGAGCAGTTACTCTACTGGGGGTATTCTATAGCCCCCTGGTAGCAGCAGAGATACTGAGGAGCAGATTGGGAGGCAGATTTTGGAAAGGTGCAAAAATAACAGGGTTGTTATCATGGGTGACTTTAACTTCCCTAATATTGATTGGCACCTGATTAGTTCCAATGGTTTAGATGGGGCAGTGTTTGTTAAGTGTGTCCAGGATGGATTCCTGTTACAGTATGTTTATAGGCCGACTGGGGGAAATGCCATACTAGATCTAATATTAGGTAACAAACTGGGTCAGGTCACAGATCTCTCAGTGGGTGAGCATCTGGAGAGACAGTGACCACCATTCCCTGCCCTTTAGCATTATCATGGAAAAGGATAGAATCAAAGAGGACAGGAACATTTTTAATTGGGGAAGGGCAAATTATAAGGCTATAAGGCTAGAACTTGCGGGTGTGAATTGGGATGATGTTTTTGCAGGGAAATGTAATATGGACATGTGGTTGATGTTTAGGGATCTCTTGCAGGATGCTAGGGATAAATTCGTCCCGGTGAGGAAGATAAAGAATGGTAGGGTGAAGGAACCATGGGTGACAAGTGAGGTAGAATATCTAGTCGGGTGGAAGAAGGCAGCATACAGGAGGTTTAGAAAGCAAGGATCAGATGGGTCTATTGAGGAATATACGGCAGCAAGAAAGGAGCTTAAGAAGGGGCTGAGAAGAGCAAGAAAAGGGCATGAGAAGGCCTCGGCGAGTAGGGTAAAGGAAAACCCCAAGGCATTCTTCAATTATATGAAGAACAAAAGGATGACAGGCGTGAAGGTAGAACCGATTAGAGATAAAAGTGGGAAGATGTGCCTGGAGGCTGTGGAAGTGAGTGAGGTCCTCAATGAATACTTCTCTTCAGTATTTACCAATGAGAGGGAAATTGATGATGGTGAGGACAATATAAGTGAGGTTGATGTTCTGGAGCTTGTTGATATTAAGGGAGAGGAGGTGTTGGAGTTGTTAAAATATATTAGGAAGGATAAGTCCCCAGGGCCTAATGGAATATTCCCCAGGCTGCTCCACGAGATGAGGGAAGAGATTGCTGAAACTCTGGCTAGGATCTTTATGTCCTCGTTGTCCACAGGAATGGTACTGGAGGATTGGAGGGAGGCGAATGTTGTCCCCTTGTTCAAAAAAGGTAGTAGGGATAGTCCGGATAATTATAGACCAGTGAGCCTTACGTCTGTGGTGGGAAAGATGTTGGAAAAGATTCTTAGAAATAGCGTCTATGGGCATTTAGAGAATCGTGGTCTGATCAGGGACAGTCAGCATGGCTTTGTGAAGGGCAGATCGTGTCTAACAAGCTTGATAGAGTTCTTTGAGGAGGTGACCAGGCATATAGATGAGGGTAGTGCAGTGGATGTGATCTACATGGATTTTAGTAAGGCATTTGACAAGGTTCCACATGGTAGGCTTATTCAGAAAGTCAGAAGGCATGGGATCCAGGGAGGTTTGGCCAGGTGGATTCAGAATTGGCTTGCTTGCAGAAAGCAGAGGGTCGTGGTGGAGGGAGTACATTTAAATTGGAGGGTTGTGACTGGTGGTGTCCCACAAGGATCAGTTCTGGGACCTCTACTTTTTGTGATTTTTATTAAGGACCTGGATGTGGGGGTAGAAGGGTGGGTTGGCAAGTTTGCAGACGACACAAAGGTTGGTGGTGTTGTAGATAGTGTAGAGGATTGTCGAAGATTGCAGAGAGACATTGATAAGATGCAGAAGTGGGCTGAGAAGTGGCAGATGGCGTTCAACACGGAGAAGTGTGAGGTGGTACACTTTGGAAGGAGAAACTCCAAGGGAGAGTACAAAGTAAATGGCAGGATACTTGGTAGTGTGGAGGAGCAGAGGGATCTGGGGGTACATGTCCACAGATCCCTGAAAGTTGCCTCACAGGTAGGTACGGTAGTTAAGAAAGCTTATGGGATGTTAGCTTTCATAAGTCGAGGGATAGTGTTTAAGAGTCGCAAGGTAATGATGCAGCTCTATAAAACTCTGGTTAGGCCACATTTGGAGTACTGTGTCCAGTTCTGGTCGCCTCACTATAGAAAGGATGTGGAAGCATTGGAAAGGGTACAGAGGAGATTTACCAGGATACTGTCTGGTTTAGAGAGTATGGATTATGATCAGAGATTAAGGGAGCTAGGGCTTTACTCATTAGAGAGAAGGAGGATGAGAGGAGACATGATAGAGGTATACAAGATATTAAGAGGAATAGATAGAGTGGACAGCCAGCACCTCTTCCCCAGGGCATCACTGCTCAATACAAGAGGACATGGCTTTAAGGTAAGGAGAGGAATGTTCAAGGGGGATATTAGAGGAAGGTGTTTTACTCAGAGAGTAAACACGCGGAAATCTGCAGATGCTGGAAATTCAAACAACACAAAGTCTTGATGAAGGGTCTCAGCCCAAAACGTCGACAGTGCTTCTCCTTATAGATGCTGCCTGGCCTGCTGTGTTCCACCAGCATTTTGTGTGTGTTGTTACTCAGAGAGTGGTTGGTGCATGGAATGCACTGCCTGAGTCAGTGGTAGAGGCAGGTACACTAGTGAAATTTAAGAGGCTACTAGACAGATATATGGAGGAATTAAAGGTGGGGGGTTATATGGGAAGGAGGGTTTAAGGGTCGGCACAACATTGTGGACCAAAGGGCCTGTAATGTGCTGTACTATTCTATGGTCTATATGATGGCTGCCATTGGGAGCAGAACGTTCAAGGATACATGGTGTATCAGAAAGATAGGTTAGTAGGCAGGTGGGTGGTGTGGCCCTGTGTATAAGAAATAATATTAAAATCATTAGAAATAGATGACATAGGATCAGAAGGTGTAGATTCTCTATGGGTTGAGATGAGAAATGGCAAGGGTAAAAGGACCCTTATGGCAGTTGTATACAGGCCTCCAAACAGCAACCAAGATGTGGATTACAAATTAGAGCAGGAGATAGAAAAGGTGTGTCAGAAAGGCAATGACATGATAACTGTTGGGGATTTTAACATTAAAGTGGATTGGGAAAACCAGGCCAGTACTGGACCTCAAAAGAAAGAATTTGTAGAACGTCTAAAGGAAGGCTTTTTAGAACAGCTTTTTGTTCAGCCCACTAGGGGATTAGCTGTGCTGGATTGGGTGTTGTGCAATGATCTGGAGGTGATAAGAGAGCTTAAAGTTAAGAAACCCTGAGGGAACAGTGATCACAATATGATTCAGTTCTAATTAAAATTTGAGAGGAAAAAAATAAAATCTAATGAGTTGGTATTTCAGTAGAATAAAGGAAATTACAATGTCATGAGAGGGGAACTGGCCAAACTTGACTGGAAAGGGACATTTTCAGGAAAGACAGCAGAACAGCAATGGCTGGAGTTCCTGCAAAAAAAGAGTGAAGTGGAAGACAGGTATATTCCAAATAAGAAATTTTCATAGGGAATAAGGACACTACCATGGCTAACAAGTGAAGTCAGAGCCTAAATAAAAGCAAAAGAGAGGGCATACAAGGAAGCTAGAGCTAGTGGAAGATAGAGGATTGGAGGTTTTTAATAACTTGCAGAAGGAAACTATAGACCTGTTAGCCTGACATCAGTGGTTGGGAAGTTGTTGGAATTGATTGTTAGGGATGAGATTTCAGAATACTTGGAGGCACATGACAAGATAGGTCAAAGCCTGCATAGTTTCCTGAAAGGAAAATCCTGCCTGAAAGACCTAATGCAATTTTTTGAGGAAATTACAAGCAGGGTAGACAAAGGAGATGCAGTAGATGTGGTGTACTTGGACTTTCAGAAGGCCTTTGACAAGGTGCCGCACATGAGGCTGCTTAGCAAGATAAGAGCCCATGGAATTATAGGCGAGTTACTAGCGTGGGTGGAGCATTGGATGGTCAGAAAACAGAGAGTGGGAATAAAGAGATCTTACTTAGGCTGGCAGCTGGTTACCAGTGGAGTTCCACAGGTGTTGGTGTTAGGATTGTTGCTTTTTACGATGGATTTGTGGCTAAATTTGCCGATGATACAAAGATAGGTAGAGTCACAGTAGTGTTGAGGAAACAGAGAGCCTGCAGAGAGACTTGGATAGTTTAGGGGAATGGGCAAAGAAGTGGCAAATGAAATAGAATGTTGGAGAGTATATGGTCATGCACTTTGGTGGAAGAAATAAATGGGCAGACTATTATTTAGATGGGAAGAGAATTGAAAATGTAGAGATGCAAAGGGACTTGGGAGTCCTTGTGCAAGATACCCTAAAGTAAAATAAATTCCCGATGTTGGGGGAGTCCAGAACATGAGGCCACAGTTTAAGAATAAGGGATAGGCCATTTAGAACGGAGTTGAGGAAAAACTTTTTCACCCAGAGAGTTGTGGATATATGGAATGCTCTGCCTCAGAAGGCAGTGGAGGCCAATTCTCTGTATGCTTTCAAGAAAGAGTTAGATAGAGCTCTTAAAGATAGTGGAGTCAAGGGATATGGGGAGAAGGCAGGAACAGGGTACTGATTGTGGCTGATCAGCCAAGATCACATTGAATGGCAGTGCTGGCTCAAAGGGCCAAATGGCCTACTGCTACACCTATTGTCTATTGTCTATAAAGTTTAACCTTCAGGTTGAGTCAATTATAAGAAAGCAAATGCAATGTTGGCATTCATTTCTAGAGGTGTAGAATATAAGAGCAGGGATGTGATGTTGAGGCTCTATAGGGCACTTGTGAGACCACACTTGGAGTATTGGGCTCCTTATTTTAGGAAAGATATACTGACATTGGAAAGGGTTCGGAGAAAATTCACAAGAATGATTCCAGGAATCATGGAGTTAAATGTGCAGAAGGAATAAGTAAATTTAGGAAGGACAACAAAATTCTAGGGGCGTATAGCCTGATGGGAGTTCGGGAAGCTGGGTTAAGCACAATAGTCAGCGATTCAAACAGAGAGAGGAGAAATGGGCTAAAAGTTCTATATCTGAATGCACAAAGTGTCAGAAATAAGGTGGATGAGCTTGAGGCTCAGGTGCAAATGGGTAACTATGATGCTGTTGGGATAACGGAGACATGGCTGCAGGGAGATCAGACCTGGGAAATGAATGTACAAGGGTATACGTGCTATCGTATGGACAGAAATGTGGGCAGAGGGGGTGGGGTGGCCCTGTTGGTGAGGAATAAGATTCAGTCCTTTGCAAGGGGGGACATAGGATCAGGAGAAGTGGAGTCTGTGTGGATAGAACTGAGGAACAGTAAGGGCAAAAGGACCCTAATGGGTGTTGTCTACAGGCCACGAAACAGTAGCATGGATATTGGGTGCAAGTTGAATAGGGAGTTAACATTGGCATGTGGCAAAGGTAATGTCGCAGTAGTTATGGGGGATTTCAACATGCAGGTGAACTGGGAGAATCAGGTTGGTGCTGGACCCCAGGATAGGGAGTTTGTAGAGTGCCTACGGGATGCATTCTTGGAACAGCTTGTATGAGAGCCGACCAGGGACAAGGCTATTCTGGATTTAGTGTTATGTAATGAACAGGATTTGATAAGCGATCTTGAAGTAAAGGAGCCATTAGGAGGTAGTGATCATAATATGATAAGTTTTTATCTGCAATTTGAGAAGGATAAGGGCAGCTCGGAGGTGTCAGTGTTGCAGTTGAACAAAGGAGACTATGGAGCCATGAGGGAGGAGCTGGCCAAAGTTAACTGGACGGATATCCTAGCAGAAAAGACAGTGGAACAGCAATGGCAGGTATTCTTGGGAATAATGCACAAGGTGCAAAATCAGTTCATCCCCCAGAGAAGGAAGGATTCAAAGGGGGGAAAGGGGCCACAGTGGTTGACAAAGGAAGTCAGAGATTGCATAGCATTAAAAAAAAGGAAGTATGACAGAGCTAAGGTGAGTAGGAGGACAGATGATTGAGACATTTTTAAGGAACAACAGAACTTAACTCAAAAGGCAATACGGGGAGAAAAAATGAGGTACGAACGCAAGCTAGCCAGGAATATAAAGGAGGATAGCAAAAGCTTTTTTAGGTATGTGAAGAGAAAGAAGATAGTTAAGAACAAAGTTGGGCCCTTGAAGAATGAATTGGGTGAAATTGTTATGGGAAACAGAGAAATGGCAGAAGAATTTAATAAGTACTTTAGATCTGTCTTCACTAGGGAAGACACAAGCAATCTCCCAGATGTATGGATGGGCCAAGGACATAGGGTAACAGAGGAAATGAAATAGATTGACATTAGGAAGGAAACGGTGATGAGAAGACTGATGGGACTGAAGGCTGACAAATCCCCTGGTCCAGATGGTCTGCATCCTAGGGTACTAAAGGAGATGGCCCTGGAAATTGCGGATGCATTGGTAATCATTTTGCAAAGTTCCTTAGATTCAGGATCAGTTCCTGAGGATTGGAGAATGGCTAATGTTATCCCACTTTTTAAGAAAGGAGGGAGGGAGAAAACAGAGAACTATCAACCTGTCAGCCTAACATCAGTAGTGGGGAAGATGCTAGAGTCCATTATTAAATATGAAATAGTGGCATATCTAGATAGCAGTGATAGGATTGGGCCGAGCCAGCATGGATTTACCAAGGGTAAATCATGCTTGACTAATCTAGTGGAGTTTTTTGAGGATGTAACCAGGAAGTTAGACAAGGGAGATCCAGTGGATGTAGTGTACCTCGATTTTCAGAAGGCATTTGATAAGGTCCCACATAGGAGATTGGTGGGTAAAATCAAAGCTCAGGGCATCGGGGGGGAAGACATTGACATCGATAGAAAACTGGTTGGCAGATAGAAAGCAAAGGGTAGCAGTGAATGGGTGTTTCTCGGAATGGCAGGTGGTGACTAGTGGGGTGCCACAGGGCTCGGTATTGGGACCACAGCTGTTTACGATTTACGTCAACGATTTAGATGAAGGCATTGAGAATAACATCAGCAAGTTTGCTGATGATACTAAGCTGGGTGGCAGTGTGACATGTGATGAGGATGTTAGAATTCAGGGTGACTTGGATAGACTGGGTGAGTGGGCAGATACTTGGCAGATGACGTTTAATGTGAATAAGTGTGAGGTTAGCCACTTTGGGAGTAAGAACAGGAAGGCAGATTATTATCTGAACGGTATAGAGTTGGGTAAGGGAGTAATACAAAGAGATCTAGGAGTCCTTGTTCATCAGTCACTGAAGGTGAATGAGCAAGTGCAGCAGGCAGTGAAGAAGGCTAATGGAATGTTGGCCTTTATTACAAAGGGAATTGAGTACAAGAGCAAGGAAATCCTCTTGCATTTGTACAGGGCCCTGGTGAGACCACACCTGGAGTATTGTGTACAGTTTTGGTCTCCAGGGTTAAGGAAGGACATCCTGGCTGTAGAGGAAGTGCAGTGTAGATTCACGAGGTTAATTCCTGGGATGTCCGGACTGTCTTACGTGGAGAGGTTAGAGAGACTGGGCTTGTACAAGCTGGAATTAAGGAGATTGAGACGGGATCTGATTGCAACATATAAGATTATTAAGGGATTGGACAAGATAGAGGCTGAAAATATGTTCCAGATGCTGGGAGAGTCCAGTACCAGAGGGCATGGTTTGAGAATAAGGGGTAGGTCATTTAGAACAGAGTTAAGGAAAAACTTCTTATCTCAGAGAGTTGTGGGGGTCTGGAATGCACTGCCTCGGAAGGCAGTGGAGGCCAATTCTCTGGATGCTTTCAAGAAGGAGCTAGATAGGTATCTTATGGATAGGGGAATCAAGGGATATGGGGACAAGGCAGGAACCGGGTATTGATAGTAGATGATCAGCCATGATCTCAAAATGGCGGTGCAGGCTCGAAGGGCCGAATGGTCTACTTCTGCACCTATTGTCTATTGAATGAAAGGGTTACTGTATGAGGAACGTCTGGCAGCTCTTGGGCTGTATTCCCTGGAGTTCAGGAGAATGAGGGGGGGTCTCATAGAAACATTCTGAATGTTAAAAGACCTGAACAGATTAGATATGGCAAAGTTATTTCCCATGGTAGGGGAGTCATGGACAAAAGGGCATAACTTCAGGATTGAAGGAAGGAAATCCATTTCGAACTGAGTTGCAGAGAAAATACTTTAGTCAGAGGGTGGTAAATCTGTTGAATTTGTTGCCGTGAGTGGTTGTGGAGCCAAGTTTTTAGGTGTATTTAAGGCAGAGACAGATAGTTTCTTGATTAGCCAGGGCATCAAAGGGTCGAATGGACTACCTCTGCTCCTATATATTATGATCTTACGGATATAATAGGGACTTTTAAGGTACTCTTAGATAGGTACATGGAGCTTAGAAAAATAGATCACTATCCGGTAGGGGAATTCAAGGTAGTTTAATTCTCAGGTTGGTTACACAGGTAGGCCGAAGTGGCTGTAATGTGCTGTAGATTTCAGTTCTATGTTCTAAATTACATCCAGCAAATGTGATTAGATTAAGCCAGATCATCAGAGCAAGATTAAGTTAAACCAGGTCCTTCAAGTGAGGTTAAATTAAACATGATACTGAGAGTGAGTTTATAAACAAGACCCTCAGAGTAAGAATAAATTAAATCATATGTTCAGAGTGAGAATAAAGTTAACCAGAGTCTCAGAATGAGATTAAATTAAATGAGGGTCTTAGAGTGAGAGTACATTAAACCAGAGACTCAGATGAAATTGAACCGCATCCTGAGTGAGATTTGATTAAACCAGATCTACACAGTTGAAATTTATCCAGAGTTTGAGTGAGATTAAACTAAACCAGATCCTCAGTGTGATATTGTTAAACCAGATTTTGAGAGTGAGATTAAATTAAATCTGATGCTGAGAGTAAGATTAATTCAAACCATATCCACAGAGTGAGTTTAAATTAAATGAGAGTCTCTCCAGAGTGAGGTTACATTAAACCAGAGTCTCAGAGTGAGATTAGATTAATCCTGCTCCTCAGAGTGAGATTAGATTACTCCTCAACCTCAGATTGAGATGAAATTCATTCAGAGTCTCAGAGTGAGATTAAATTACAGCAGAATCTCAGCATGAGATTAAGTTAACCCAGATCCTGAGAGTGAGATTCAATTAAATCTGATACTGAGAGTGAGATTATAAACATAGCCCTCAGAGTGAGATTACATTAAACCATTTGGTCAGAATGAGAGTTAACCAGAATCTCAGTGAGTTTTAATTAAATCAGAGTTTCCAAATGGGATTAAGATAAACCAGATACTGAGACTGAGATGAAATTAAACCAGATAGTGAGAGTAATTTATACCAGATCCTCAGAGTGAGTTTAAATTAAATCAGAGTCTCAGAGTGAAAATATATTAACCCTGGGTCTCACTGTGAGATTAAATTAAACAGCATCCTCTGAGTGAGTTTAAATTAAAACTATGGCCTCAGAGTGAGATTAAATTAAACCAGATCCTCATTGATACTAAATAATGGCTGAAAGATTATAGCTGGGAGATTGATGTCCAAGGATACACATTGTATTGAAAGCAGACAGGGCAGCGTTCCTCTGTGGTAAAAAATGAACGCAAATCATTAGAAAGAGGTGACATAGGGTCGGAGGGTGTTGATCTATTTTATCATGAGCCTAATCCTTAACAATCAACTCTAATACCTTCCCAACCACTAAGGTCAGACAAACTGGCCTTCAGTTTCTTTTATTTTCTGCCTCTCTTCCTTCTTGAAGAGTGTAGTGACATTTGCAATTTTCCAGTCTTCTGGAACCATTGGAGAATCATGTAATTCTAATACCTCCATCTCTTCAGCCCCCTCTTTTAGATCTCTGGGATGCACGGCTGACCAATCTACCTTCAGAGCTTTCAGTTTCCCAAGAAGGTTCTCTCTAGTTATGGAAACTTCACGACCACTGACGCCTGTACCTTCCATCATACTGCTAGAGCTTATTACACTGAAGACCGATGGAAAATACTTATTCAGTTCTTCTGCTATTTTCTTGTTCCCCCATTACTAAATCTCCAGTATCGTTTTTCAGCAGTTTGAGATCCACTCTCTTCCTCTCTTTTACACTTTATATATGTGAAGAAACTTTTGGTATCCACATTAATATTATTGGCTTGCTTACTTTGGTATTCCATCCTTACCTTCTTAATGACATTTTTAGTTGCCCTCTGTTGGCTTTAAAAGCTTCTCAATGCTCTAACTTCCCACCAATATTTGTTCTAGTTCTGCCCCCTCTTTTACGTTGGCTTTGACTTCTCTTGTTAGCGACGATTATGTCACCTTTCTTTTAGAATACATTTTCCTCTTTGGGATGTATACAACCTATTCCTTCCAAATTGCTTCCAGGAATACTAGTCATTGCTGCTCTACTGTTATCTCTGCCACTGTTCTTTTCCAATCAACTCTGGCCAACTCCTCTCTTATGGCTCTGTAATTCCCTTCACTCCACTGTAATACTGGTGCATCTGACTGTAGCTTCGTCATCACAAATTTCAGGGTGAATTTGATCGTATTATGATCATTTGCCTCTAAGGGCTCCTTTAGCTTAAGCTGTCTAATCAATTCTGGTTCATTGTACAACACCCACTACAGAATAGCTGATCCTCCAGGAGGCACAACCATGAGCTGCTCTAAAAGGGTTTCTCATAGCCACTCTAGAAATTACCCCAACCTGATTTCCCAATCTACCTCCATATTGAAATCTCCCATGACTATTGTAACTGCTCTTTTGGCGTGCATTTTCTATCCCCCGTTTTTGGAACTGACATCCTTACTACTGTTTTGGGGTCTGCATACAACTCCCATCAGGGTCTATATACCCTTCCAGTTCTGTAACTCTACCCACAATGATTCACAGAAATGCATACTCACACACAAACAAGCATGGACCCACTCATGACACTCTCACAAATTCACACAGACACTCACACAATAACACTTTCACACACTCAGACACATGTACAGCCGCACACCCACACAAGCATACAAATACACTCACACACACAGACATACTCAAACACACACATATACACTCACACAGACTCTCATTCATAGATGCGCTCACACACCCAAACTCATATACATTATCACACATACAACACACGCGCACCCATGTTGAAACACACTCAGACACTTACAAGCTCACACACACTCACAAACACTAAGATGTATACACACACATCTGCTCACACACAAATACCCACATACTCACAAACACACACACTGATACACACACATACACATACTCTCCCACTAACACTTACACACACTCACACTTGCACACCCAAATAGATGTACAAAGAAACACACACACTCACTAACACTCGCACTCACCCGCTAACACCCGCACTCACGCTCACGCACACATACAAATACACAGTTACATTCACAAACACACAATCATAGACACAAATGCACACAGATATTTTCACACAATTGCACATACACGCTCTCACAAAGACTCTCATACAAACGGGCTTCCGCACAGACTCTGACTATCCATGTGATCAATGCCTCTCATCATCTTATTCACCTCTATCAGGTCACCTCTTATCCTCCATCACTCTGAGAAGAAAAGGCCGAGTTCACTCAACCTGTTCTCATAAATCATGCTCCCCTATCCAGGCAACATCCTTGTAAATCTCCTTTGCACCCTTTCCATGATTTCCACATCCTTCCTGTAGCAAGGTGACCAGAACTGAGCACAGTACTCCAAGTGGGTCTAACCAGGGTCCTATATAGCTGCAACATTACCTCTCGGCTCTTAAACTCAATCCCATGCTTGATGAGGTCAATGCCATGAGGAGGCCTTGGCGGACAGGATAAAGATAACCCCAAGGCATTCTACAAGTATGTGACGAGCAAGAGGATAAGACGTGAGAGAATCGGAGTAATCATGTGTAAGAGTGGATAAGTGTGTTTGTATGTTTGAGAATGTTGTGTGTTCACACAGCTGTGTGTATGTATGTTCGTGAGTGTGCATAGATGAGTGTGTGAGGGTATGTGAGAGTGTGTGTATGCAAGTGTTTGTGTGTGTGCATAGCTGTGTATTTGTGTGCAAATGAGTGTGAGTGTGTTTGTATGTTTGAGCATTGTTGTGTGAATGTGCATCTCAGTTTGTGCAGGACTGTTGTGAGTAAGTTACTGTGCCTGTGAGCGAGTCTGAGTATGTATTTGTGAGATTGCTGTGTGTGTGTGTGTGTGTGTGAATATGTTTAAGCGGTGTGTGTGAAGATGTGAGTGTGTGAGTGAGTGTAAGTGTGTTTCTGTGTCTGGGAGTGTGAGTGTGCGTGTGTGCAGCTGTGCATTTGTGAGAGAGTCTGTGCCACAATTTGTGCAAGAGTGTTGTATGTGAGTACATGTGCCTGCAACTGTGTGTATGTGACTATGTGGGTGAGAATTTAAGGTTGTGTGGGTATGTGTGCATGTATCTGTGAATGTGTGTGTGTGTCAGTGTGTATGTGTGAGAGTGTTGTGTGTGTGTTCACGCATGTGTGTGCACGAGGAAGTGAGTGTGTGTGACTAAGCATGTCTGTGAATGTGTATCTGTGAGTGTGTGTGTAAATGTTGCTGTGTGTGTGGCTGTCTGTGTGTAAGTGTGTGTGAGATAGAGTGTGGCTGTGCATGTGTGAGAAATTGTGTGTTTTGTATGTGTGTGCACTCTTGTATTTTTTGAGTGTGCATGAGTGGCATTGTGTGAGAATATCAAATGTGTTCACACTTGTCTGTGAGCATGTGTGAGAATATAATGTGTTCATGCAGCTGTGTGTGAGTATGTGTGTTCCTGAGTTTGTGTATGTGCGTGTGAGAGAGTGAGTCTGTATGTGTGAGAACGTCCTTTTGTAATGCAGATGTGTAAGTAAGTATGTGTGTGTGTGTGTTAGTGTGAGTGTGTAATTGTACTGTATATGTGTGTGTGTGAGTGGGTGTGCATGTGAGTGCGGCTGTGGATGTGTGTGCGAGGGTGTGTATTTGTGTGTACGATTGCATCTGTGATTGTGTGTGTGTGTGTGTCATGGTCCCATCTGGCAATCCCCCATCTTGCTAGTACCTCCTTAATTGGGCCTTAATCCCCTCGTCTGATTTCCAATCATTCCCAGTCCAACTAATTACAGCACACCTCGTTCCTATTAGCGAACACAGGATAAAACTCGGGCGTCACGTCCATGCTTTGCCAGTTTGCTGGTCAACTCTAGTGCGAGTAAACCTCGTTTCCTGATTCCTTAGGACTGACAGTTCTAAGCTCCGCATCATTTCCTGGATACTCTATGTAAACCTTGTCTCCGTGTAAAGACTCTCCTGGATACCGGTTCCCCGTGTGCGATGGTGCTAACACCTCACAACTCTGCTTCCACGCCTGTGTCCTGCACATGGGTTCGTCCTCAGCCTTGTCCTTGCAATAGAACGAACTGGCCAAGAATGAACCCAGCGGACACAGAATCCCCGTGGACATCGTTTCCGATTGAGGTCCCCAATTCATCTCGAAGGTATGGAAGGCCTTCGGTCAAGCCTTGGGTGCCTTGGTCAGCCTGTGATCCGGCTTCCACCCACAGATGAACGGGTAAACGAACGGGTCAACCAGGACTTGGAGGCGACGCTACGTAGTATAACAACCAACAACCCGGCTACCTGGAGTGACCACCTCGCGTGGGTTGAGTACGCCCACAACTCTCTGGTTAGTACTGCCATCAGAAGGTCTCCCTTCGAGTCCTCCCTTGGGTACCAACCCCCGCTGTTCCCCGCGCAAGAACAGGAGATTGCGGTGCTGTCTGTTCAGGCCCATATCGATCGGTGCCACAAGGTTTGGGAGGACACACGCACAGCCCTGCTCAGATCAGCCGATCGCAATAGGAGAGTCGCTAATCACCATTGGACCCTTGCGCCTGAGTATCGACCTGGGAAGATGGTGTGGCTTTCATCCAAAGACATCCCTCTCAAAAATGAGCCTAAGAAACTCGCCCCTCACTTCCCGGGACCTTTCAAGGTCAAAAGTATCATCAACCCCACAGCAGTCTGACTTAAGCTACCAAAATCTATGCACATCCACCCTACTCTTCAAGTTTCCCAATTAAAACCACTTTCCATCAGCCCCTTCTATCCTCCAACCAAAACCCCTCCACCCGCCCGGATCATCGACAACCATCCGGCCTACACCGTCTGGCAGCTACTGGATGTGCACCGTCGGGGCAGGGACCTCCAATACCTAGTCGACTGGGAAGGGTACAGCCCAGAGGAGCATTCCTGAGTTCCCTGCTCCTTCATCCTGGACCCCTCCCTCATCCAAGACTTCCATTGGGACCATCCGGACAAGCCTGGAGGCTCCCGTTGGGGAGGGGGAAAGGGTACATGCTCCTGTTTGGCAATTTCCACATCTTACATAGAACATAGAATAGTACAGCACAGTACAGGCCCTTCGGCCCACAATGTTGTGCCAACCCTCAAACCCTGCCTCCCATATACCCCCCCACCTTAAATTCCTCCATATACCTGTCTAGTAGTCTCTTAAACTTCACTAGTGTATCTGCCTCCACCACTGACTCAGACAGTGCATTCCATACACCAACCACCCTCTAAGTGAAAAACCTTCCTCTAATATCCCCCTTGAACTTCCCTCCCCTTACCTTAAAGCCATGTCCTCTTGTACTGAGCAGTGGTGCCCTGGGGAAGAGGCGCTGGCTGTCCACTCTGTCTATTCCTCTTAATATCTTGTACACCTCTATCATGTCTCCTCTCATCCTCCTTCTCTCCAAAGAGTAAAGCCCTTGCTATTACCTCAATTGGACCTTAATCCCCTCATCTGAGTTCCAATTATTCCCAGTTCCACTGATTACAGCACACCTGGTTCCCATTAGTGAACATGGGATAAAACTCGGGCGTCACAGCCATGCTTTGCCAGTTCATTGGTTGACTCTAGTGTGAGTAAACCTTGTTTCCTGATTCTATAGGACTGTCAGTTCTAAGCTCCGCATCACTTCCTGGATACTCTATATAAACCTTGTCTCCATGTAAAGACTCTCCCGGATACCAGTTCCCTGTTCATGATGGAGCTAATGCCTCACGACTCTGCCTCTGTGTCTGTGTCCTGCACTTGGGTTCATCCTCAGCCTCGTCCTTTGCAACAGTGTGTGCATTTGTATGTGAGCATGTGTTTGTACGTGTGTGTGAGTATGTTCACGCATGTAAGTGTGTCTGTGAGTGTGTGTCTTGAGTATGTATGTGTGAGAATATCATGTGTTATGCAGATCTGTGTATATGTGTCTCTGTGTGAGTTTCTCTGAGAGTATTGTGTCTGAGTAAGTGTGCATGTGACTGTATATGTGTGAGAATGTCTGAGTGTGAGTCTGAGTCTGAGGGTATGTGAGTGTGTGTGGGTGTAAGAGTGAGTATGTATTTGTGAGTGTGGCTGCGTATATGTGTGTCTGTGAATGTGTGGTAACATTTTGAGTGTGTGTGTGTTAGCATGTGTGCCTGAGTGTGTGTGTGTGTGTGAGAGAGAGAGAGTATGCTTGAGTCTGTGTGAGGATGGGTGTGTGAGTATCATAGGGGTTCACGTGTGAATGTGTGTTATATGTGTGTCTGAGTGTGTATGTGTGAGAATATCGTATGTTCATGCAGGTGTGTGTGAGTATGTGTGTCTCTGAGTGTGAGTGTTTATGTGTCTGTGTGTGAGTGAGCATGCATGTGTGTTTCTGAGTGTGTGTGAGCATATGCTCATTAATCTGTGTGTGAGTATGAGTATCTCTGTGGTTGTGTGTGAATATGAATGTGTATGTGTGAGAATGTGTGTTTACACAGTTGTCTGTGAGTACTTGTGTCCATTAGTGTATGTGTGTGTGAGCATGTGTGTATAAGTGTGTATGAGTATGTTTGTGGGCGTGCATGTTGCTTGTGTGAGTGCAGTGGTATGTGTATCTGAGTGTGTGTGAATATTTGTGTGTGCGAGCAAGAGTCTGTGTTATGCATGTGCAAGTGTGTTTAAGTTTGTGTATCCGTGTGAGTGAATGTGTGTGTGTGAGAGAGAGAAAGAGAGAGCATGTGTGTCTGTGAGTGTATGTGTATGAGAGTATCTGTGGGAGTGTGTGTGTTGTTAGTGTGTTTATGTGTGCATGTTCGTAAGTGTGTCATTCTGTATTAGTATGGGTGAGTGGCAGTGCATGTGATGCAGATATGAGTGAGAAGGTGTGTGTTTGTATGTTTGAGTGGGTGTGAGAATGTGTGTGTGGATTTGTGAGATTGCCATGTATATTCACGCATGTGTGTGTGAGTAAGTGTGTTTGTGAGTGTGTGATCGTGAGCATGTATGTGTGAGAGTGCCTTGTGTTCATGCAAGTGTGTGTGAGTATGTGTGCCTGTGAGTGTGTGCGTGAGCGTGGTTGTGCATGGTGTGCCAGTATGTATGTCAGTATTATAAATCAAAGTATTGAGTATAAGAGTTGGAATGTAATGGTGAGGTTGTATAAGGCATTGGTGAGGCCGAATTTGGAGTATTGTGTGCAGTTTTAGTCACCTAATTACAAGAAGGATATTAATAAGGTTGAAAGAGTACAGAGAAGGTTTACAAGGATGTTGCCGGGACTTGAAAAACTGAGTTACAGAGAAAGGTTGAATAGGTTAGGACTTTATTCCCTGGAGTGTAGGAGAATGAGGGCAGATTTGATAGAGGTATATAAAATTATGATGGGTATAGATAGAGTGAATGCAAGCAGGCTTTTTCCACTGAGGCTAGGGGAGAAAGAAACCAGAGGACATGGGTTAAGGGTGAAGGGGGAAAAGTTTAAAGGGAACATTAGGGGAGGCTTCTTCACACAGAGAGTGGTGGAAGTGTGGAATGAGCTGCCAGATGAATTGGTAAATGCGGGCTCACTTTTAACATTTAAGAAAAAATTGGACAGGTACATGGATGAGAGGGGTATGGAGGGATATGGTCCAGGTGCAGATCAGTGGGACTCGGCAGAAAAATGGTTTGGCACAGCCAAGAAGGGCCAAAAGGCCTGTTTCTGTGCTGTAATGTTCTATGGTTCTATGGTATGAGTATCATGTGAGTGTGCATGTAAGTTTGTGTGACTGTCATATCTGTGTATGTGTCTATGATTGTGTGTGTGAATTTGTGTGGGTGAGAATATGTGTGAGTGTGTATACATTTGTATATGGCTGTGTACGTATGCCTGAGAATTTGTGTGAGTGTGTTAACATATCTGTGTAAATTTGTGAGTGTGTATATGTGTATCTGTGAGTGAGTGTGTGTGTGTGTTTGTGGATGCGTGTTTGAGTGTGTGAGTATTAGCGTGAGTGTGTCTGGGAATGTGTGTGTTAGCATATGTGTATGTGCATCTGTGAGTGTGAGTATATATGCATGAGCATGCAAGAGTGTTAATGTGTGTGTGTTTAAGTATGTGTATATGTGATTGTGTATGGTTGTGAGTGTGTGTGTGTGAATGCTAGAGTGTGAACGTGTGTGTGTGAGCATTGATGTTTGTTAGTATGGCTGTGTATGTGAGAACGGATGTGAATGTGAGTGCCTGACTGTGTGAGTATGTGTGCTTGTGTCTGTGTGTGAGTGTAAGTGAGTGTGTCAATGTGTGTGCAAAGATGTGTACGTGTATTTGTATCTGTAATGGGGTGTGTGTGTGTGTGTGCATTTGTGTGAGTATATGTATGTGTAACACGCTGTAAGGTTTCAATGTTAATTAATGGTTTCTCGGTAGCAGCAATGTTTGGGTTATGACTAGAGATAATGGGGGCTTTGGAATGTGTGCTAACCAATGAGAGGCATGTTGTTCTTTCTTGTGGGTCTGGGAGCAGGGATTTTGTGGTGTCAGCGAGAGATAAAGAGAGAAGACACGAGTGAAGAAAATTGGTAGACCACTGGACGGAATGGACTTGGAGCAAGGATCTGAGAGACAGCAACGCTCAGAGGAAGTCGATGGGGAAGAAATGGATGGAACCATGAGCTCCAACGTGCACATTAGACTGTTTCATTAAAATGGCCCCTTTTTCTTTACTGACCCTATAGTCAGATTAAGACTCAAAGTTCAATCATTTAATTGCATGGTGCAATTCCGCTGATAAATCCGCTGATATTTTGCAGATTTATAACTGGGCAACACAAAACGCAACATCCACACAAATGAGATTTCTCAGTTTGACTACGCCAGAGGCTGTCTTCCCCCAGACAAATGCATGCTAGCCGAACCTGAGGGTTAAAATTGTTTGTGAGTGTGTGTGAACATGTGATTCTGAGAGTGTGTGTGTGGCTGTGCATGTGTGTAAGAGTGTGTGTATGTGTGAGCAGTTGTGTGTCTGAGTACTTGTGAAAGTCTGTGTGACTGTAAGTATGTGTATCTGAATTTCTGTGTGAGTGTGTGTGTCTGTGAGTTGGTGTATGTATTAGCATTGTGTGAATGTCTGTGAGTACAAGTGTGTGTGTGTTAATATGTTTGTGTTTAAGTGTATGTATCTGTGATTGTGTGTGAATGTTTGTGAGAGTGTGTTAGTGTGTGTGACCATGTGTATCTGAGTCTGTGTGAGTGTGTGTGTGTGTTGCTGCTTGTGAATGTGGCTGTGTGTGAATGAGTATGGGTGAGAGTGTGAGTGTTTGAGTCTGTGTGTGAGTGTCAGTATGACAGTGTGTGTATGACTCCAGCTGTGCATGTGTACAAATGTATGAGTACACTCACACACAGCCACACTCACAGGCACACACAAAGATACACCTATTCACTCATACACACGTGCTCACACACACACACTCATACTCACAAATACACATTCATGCATGAACACACACATCACTTTCACACAAACTCACATCGCACAGTGACATATGCACTCATACACACACTCACACATTCTCACATACAAATGCTCACAAACACATAGCCTCAGAGACACAGCAATTTTCACACTCATATACAAATATTCATGCACACATTCACACACTCATGCTCACACACAGACACACACACACACACATTTGCACACTCACAGATAGCAACATTCAAAGGCTCACACACTCACACTCAGGGACACACTTTCACAGCATGTACACACTTGCACGCACTTACATGACACTTACACAAAGGCAGACACACATTCTCACACACATACTCACATACCGTCAGACACACTTACACTCACAAGCACTCTCACAAACCCTCACAGATACATACACGTACACACATACACACACATCAACACTCACATTCACATACAAAGATACACATGTGCAGACACACCTTCACACGCATGCTTACGGGCACACATTTGCACGTACAGCAACAATCACATATCCTCACACACTCAGGGACACATACACACATTCATACACATATCCTCACACATGCAGAAATACAAATACACTCAGACACATGTTCACACACACTCACACGTGCACTCACAAACATAGTTACACACACATTACTATCACACAAACTCACATGAATACTCACACACTCATGCCCATACATAGGTGCACACACATACTCATAGACACACACACACACACTAATATGCTGTCAGACACATCATTCACACACGCACTCCCACACATACTTACACACACATTCACACTCACGGACACACATACTAACATGCACCTGCATGAACAGAAGACGTTCTCACATGTATGTACTCACACACTCACAGACACATTTACTTACACACACACACACAGTGACACTCTGGCACTCATACACACATACATACAAGTGGACATACACACATTCACACACGCAAAACTGCACTCACACACATTCAAACACTTATACTGGTGGCCACTCACAACCCTTGCACACACACAATCACACTAATTCCCACCCACACACACTCACACACATACTGACAGACACTCATGCTCACACACACATTCAATCACTCAGACACTCACAAACATATTCTTACTTGCACACTCACATATACTTACATACACGTACACTTAAACACATATATTCACACATACTCACAGACACAAATACGCATACACAGCCACACTCATTTGCACTACCACTCATATGCACACACACTCACACTCAGAAATACTCATACTCACAGGCATGTTGACACATACACTCACTGATACAAATACACATTTCACCCAAGCACACTCGCACAAGCACACATACGTGCACACTCATACTTACACACACTTGCACACATCTTTACACACACTCATACACATAACACTCACATGCACATACATGCACTCACGCTCACACACTTAGACACATACATACACATTCACACACGACAATCTCACATGAACTTGCAAATGCACACACAATGGCTCTTTCACACACTCACACATACAAAGCCACAGAGACACACATATTCACACTTGCACACAGAGACTTTCTCACACTCATATACACACACATGCACACAGCCACACTCACACACAGCAACACTCATGCATACAGATACTCACACACACTCACACACTCTCAGATATACATGCTTACACACACATTCATACACATACATGCTCACACACACAAATACTCACAAATGCACACACACTCTTATAAATGCAAACACTCTCTCGCACGCACGCACTCACACACATGCACGAATACCTGCAGGTTGGCAACGCTTGGTCAAAAGAAGAGTGTCACAAGCGTTTGGACTTCTTAGGAGTCCAACCAGCAGCAGGAAGAGAGCACTGCAAATTAAGTAAAAGTACAGAAGGGTATAGCGGGGTGGCCACTGGTGGGTGTAGGCTAGAGGTGAGAGTCAGAGTGTCAGGCTTTAGCTCAAAAGAGGTGTGGGCTTTATGTAAGTTTCTGTTAAACTTCCCTTTTTCTCTCTCTTTTACTGTACTTAGCAAATGGCTGTTGTGTGTTCTTCATACCGGATGTCGGAGTCCTACGATGTTGGAGATAGTGATCATAATTTGATTGGATTCATACTGCAATTTGAGAGGGAGAAGCATAAGTCACATGTATCAGTATCGCAATGGGATAAAGGGAAAAATGGAGGCATGAGAGAGGGGGTTGCCCAGTTGGATTGGAGAGGAAACTGGTGGGGATAGGAGCAGAGCAGAGCCGGCTCAAGTTTCTGGGAATACTCCACAAGGCACAGGAGAAGTTTTCAAATGGCAGGGGTAGGAAACCGTGGCAGACAACGGAAGTTAAGGACTGTATAAAAGCCGAGGAAGGGGCATGTAAGATAGCAAAAGTGAAGCTGGATAATTCCGAAGCTTTTAAAATCCATCAAAAGGCAACTAAAAAAGGTATAAGAAGAGGAAAGAAGTAATAAAAGGGCAAACTAGCCAATAATATAAAGCAGGTTACTAAAAGTTTGTTCATTTGTATAAAGAGTAAAAGGCAGTTGAGAGTTGATATTAGACCACTGGAAAATTATGCTGGTAAGGTAGTAATAGGGGATAAATCAATAGCAGATGAAGACCATAACACATAGGAGCAGAATTAGGCCATCTGGCCCACTGAGTCTGCTCCGCCATTCAATCATGACAGATCCTTTTTCTTTTCTCCTCTTCAATCCCAGTTCCCGGCCTTCTCCCCGTAACCTTTGATATCATGTCCAATCAAGAACCTATCAATATCTGCCTTAAATACACCAAACAACCCAGCATCCACAGCTGCCTGTGGCAAAAACATTCCACAAATTCACCACAATTTGGCTAAAGAAATGTCTTTGCATCTCTATTTTGAAAGGACGCCCCCTATCTTAAGTCTGTGCCCTCTGTGCTAGACTCCCCAACCATTCCACATCAACTCTGTCTAGGCCTTCCAACATTCAAAAGGTTTCAATGAGATCTCCCATCATCCTTCTGAATTCCAACAAATACAGATCCAGAGCCATCAAATGTTCCTTGTGCGATAACCCTTTCATTCCTGAATCATCCTTGTGAACCTCCTCTGGACCCTCTCCAATGCCAGCACATCTTTTCTAAGATGAGCAGCCCAAAACTGTTCACAATACTCAAGGTGAGGCCTCACCAGTGCCTTATAAAGACTCAGCATCACCTCCTTGCTCTTGTATTCTAGACCTCTTGAAATGAATGCTAATATAGCTGTAGCCTTCCTCACCACTCACTCAACCTGCAAGTTAACCTTCAGGGTGTTCTGCACAAGGACTCCCAAGTCCCTTTCTATCTCAGATTCCTGGATTTTCTCCCCATTTAGAAAATAATCCACATATTTATTTCTACTAGCAAAGTGCATGACCATGCATTTTCCAATATTGTATTTCATTTGCCACTTTCTTGCCCATTCTCCTAATCTGTCTAAGTCCTTCTGCATCCTACCTGTTTCCTCAACACTACCTGCCCCTCCACCAATCTTTGTATCATCTGCAAACTTGGCAACAAAGCCATCTATTCCATCATCTAAATCATTGATATACAGCATAAAAAGAAGTGGTCCCAACACCGACCCCTGCAGAACACCACCAGTCACTGGCAGCCAATCAGAAAAGGATCCTTTTATTCCCACTCGCTGCCTCCTACCAATCAGCCAATGCTCTAACCATGTTCGTAACTTTCCTGTAATATGATGGGCTTGTAACTCGGTAAGCAGCCTCATGTGTGGCACCTTGTCAAAGGCCTTCTGAAAGTCCAAATATACAACATCCACTACATCCCCTTTACCTATCCTTCTTATAATGTCCCTAAAGAATTCTAACAGGCTCATCAGGCAGGATTTTCTCTGAAGGAAGCTGTGCTGACTTTGTACTATCTTGTCCTGTGTCACCAAGTACTCCATCACCTCATCCTTCACAATTGACTCTAACATCTTCCCAACCACTGAGGTCAGGCTAACTGGTCTATAATTTCCTTTCTGCTGCCTTCTCCTTTCTTAAAGAGTGGAGTAACATTTGCAATTTTCCAGTCCTCTGGTATCATGCCAGATTCCAATGATTTTTGAAAGATCATTTCTAATGCCACCACAATCTCTACTGCTACCTCTTTCAGAACCCCAGGATGCAGTTCCTCTGGTCCAGGTGACTTATGTACTTTTAGGTCTTTCATCTTTTTGAGCACCTTCTCTCTTGTAACAGTAACTGCACCTACTTCTCTTCCTTCACACACTACAACATCAGGCATACTGCTAGTGTCTTCCACAGTAATACTCATTTAGTTCATCAGCCATCTCCTTTTCCCCCATTATTATTTCTAGCGGTCCTATATCCACTCTCATTTCTCTTTTATTTTTAATGTACTTGAAAAAATCTTTTACTATCCACTTTGATATCATTTGTTAGCTTGCTTTCATATTTCATCTTTTTCATTCTAATGATTTTTTCATTGCTCTCTGTAGGTTTTAAAAAAATTTCCCAATCCTCTATCTTCCCTCTAATTTTTCAGAATCAGAATCAGGGTTGTTATCACCGGCATTTGTTGTAAAATTTGTTAACTTAGCAGCAGCAGTTCAATGTGATACATAATCTAGCAGGGAGAGAACAAAAAAAAAAATAAAATAAAACATGAGGCTGCTTAAGAAAATAAAATCCTATGGTGTTACAGGAAAGATACTGACATGGACAGCAGAATGGCTGATAGGCAGGGGCAGCGGCTGGGAATAAAAGGGGCCTTTTCTGGTGGTCTGCCGATGACTAGTTGTGCTCCTCAGGGGTCAGTATTGGGACCGCTAATTTTTTACATTGTTTGTCAATGATTTAGATAATGGAATTGATAGCTTTGTGACAAAGTTTACAGATGATACAAAGATAGGTGGAGAGATAGGTAGTACTGGGGAAGCAATGTGATTGCAGCAGGACTTAGACAAATTGGAAGAATGGGCAAAAAAGTTGCAGATGGAATACAGTGTTGGGAAATGTACGATAATGCATTTTGGTAAAAGGAACAATAGTGTAGACTGTTATCTAAATATGGAGAAGTTCGAAACATCAGAGGTGCAGAGGGGCTTCAGAGTCCTCATGCAAGACTCACAGAAGGTTAATTTACAGGTTGAGTCTGTGGTAAGGAAGACAAATGCAATGTCGGCATTTATTTCAAGGGGAATAGAATGGAGATCATGCTGAGCCTTTATAAGACATGAGTCAGGCTGCACTTGGAATATTGTTAACAGCTTTGGTCTCCGTATCTCAGAAAGGATGTATTGTTATTAGAGAGAGTCCAGTGTACGTTCACGAAGATGATTCCGGGAATAAAGGGGTTAACATATGAGAAGTGTTTGGAGGCTTTGGGTTGTACTTACTGGAATTTAGAAGAACGCATGGGATCTCATTGAAATCTTCTGAATGTTCAAAGGACTAGATAGAGTTAATGTGTGGAGGATGTTTCCTACGGTGGGGATATCGAGAACTAGAAGGCACAGCCTCAAAATTGAGGAGCGACACTTTAGAACAGAGGTAAGGAGGAATTTTTTTAGGCAGAGAGTAGTAAATCTGTGGAATGCTCTGCCACAAACTGTGGTGGGGCCAAGTCTGTGCGTATATTTAAGGTGGAAGTTGATCGTTTCCTGATCGGTCTGGTCATCAAAGGATATGGTGAGAAGGCAGGTGTATGTGGTTGAGTGGGATCCAGGATCAGCCATGACTCAATGGGTTGAATGGCTGAATTCTGCTCCTATGTCTTATGCTCTTATCTTTCAAGAATCACTTGGTCTGGTATGGTCCCGGAGGACTGGATGATTGCAAATCTCTCTCCATTCTTTAAGAAGGGACGAAGGCAAAAGAAAGGAAATTATAGGCCAGTTAGCCTAACCTCAGTGGTTAGGAAAGTGTTGGAGTCTATTATTAAGGATGAGGTTTCAGGGTACTTGGAGACAAATGATAAAATGAGTCAAGGTCAGTATAGTTTCTGTAAAGGGTAATCTTGCTTGACAAATCTGCAGCAGGACTTAGACAAATTGGAAGAATGGGCAAAAATGGGCAGATGGAATACACTAATACAAGGAAATCTGCAGATGCTGGAAATTCAAGCAACACACACAAAATGCTGGTGGTCAGTCCTGAAGGGTCTCGGCCCAAAACATCGACAGTGCTTCTTCCTATAGATGCTGCCTGGCCTGCTGTGTTCCGCCAGCATGTTGTGTGTGTTAGATGGAATACACTGATCGGAACTGTATGATAATGCACTTTGGTTAAAAGAACAATAGTGTGGATTATTATCTAAATGGGAAGAGGGTTCAAACGTCAGAGGTACAGAGGGACTTAGGAGTCCTCAGAAGGTTAATTTACAGGTTGAGTCTAGTAAAGAAGGCAAATGCAATGTTGCCATTTATTTCAAGGGGAATAGAATGTAAAAGGAAGGAGATAATGCTGAGGCTTTGTAAGATACTAGTCAGGCTGCAGTGGGCGTATTTTCAACAGTTTTAAATCTCTCTCTGAGACTGGTTTAATTTAATCTCAATCTGGGTATCTAGTTTCACTCTGGGACTGGGGTTTAATCTAATCTCTCATTAAGGATCTGGTTTAATTTAATTTCACTGAGGATTTGGTTTAATTTAATCTCGCTATGTAAATTTGGTTAACTTTAAACTGACTTTGAAGATCTGTTTTAACCTCATTTCATTCCAATTGTGTGGTTTAATTTAACTTTACAATAGGATCTGGTTTAATTCAATCTCATGATGAGAATATGGTTTTAATTAATCTCACTCTGAGACTCTGGTTTGATTTATTCTCTGAGTATCTGGATTAATCTGATCTCGCTATGTGACTGTGCTTTAATCTCATTCTGAGACTCTGGTTCAATTTAATCTCACTAAGTGTAATGTATGGATCTATTTCTTTTGCGCAATGATTTCCCTTAGCACTAATTATTGACTGATAACTTATGCATGCACATTTATTTGTTGCTCTCTCTGGAAAGAGAATTGACCAGTTAACTTCACTTCTGAGTGTGTGCCTTCATCGATTTCACATGTAGTTGTCCAGACACAACAAACTGGCGATGAATAGGAACCAGAATGTCAACGAATTTCACCAACTGCACTGACAGCTACAAGATGACAGAATTTGGAGGGGAGGGGGGGAAAGAGGGAGAGGAGGAGAGGGGGAGAGGAGAGTGAATTAGTACAGAGAAAGCCATTATGGATACCTAATAAAGGGGTGCATGAATAATAGCATATAGTGAGCAAAGTTAAAGTGAAAATAACATGACAATGGCCTTAGTTGGGAAAGTTGATGAATTTGATGGTGCTAATGAGGACTGGGAATCTTATATCGAGGGGATTGAACTGTATTGTAATGCTAATGATGTGGATAAGGTAAATCCACACTTCATAGCTCAATGGGTACTAGAACGTACAGACTCTTACGCAACTTAGTAACTCCTGAAAAGCCAGCAAGCAAGATGTTAAATGAATTTGTTGCAATTTTGCAAAATCACTTGAGCGCGAAACTGCTAGTCATAGCTGAAGGATTTAAGTTTCACAAAAGGAACCAGTCAAAGATGAACACATTTCTGAATACATTGCAGAACTGTGCAAACTTTCTGAATACTGTGACTTTAGAGATAGACCATAAGGGACAAGCTTGTATGTGGCATGCATAATCAAAGTGCTCAAAAGAGGCTACTGTCAAAAAGAGAATTAACCTTCGACCAGGCATTGACCATTGCAATATTGTTAGAGACTGCAGCAAAGGATCCAGTAGAACTACAGAAAAGCGATTTAGAATGTGAATTGCACCAAATGTCGCTGAATAGTGTAAAGCCAAAAAAAATTATGCAAATGACTCAAATGATTCAAAAAAAGGTTTGCAGAAAGTGTTACTGACAAGGCTACATACAGAGTGTGCAAGTCAGACTAAAAGCACAAGCAAAGAGAAACACCACATGGAATGAAAAGTTTCAAACACAAAACTAAGCAAATGCATAGTGACTGAATGTGAAACTGAATTAGACAATACGGAGTCTGACAAAGATGAGCTGTCATGCTTAGAACTGTATAGTATTCCTAAAGCAGATGACAACATTGTATGAATCACAATAGATTTGTCTGGTGTAAAACTGAAAATGGAGCTGCAAAGATGGCCAGCTCATGGTATCCTCTGTTTCCAGAGTTCTCAGTGAGACAAGACCAACTGTCTATATGTCAAAGAACTCTGATGTGTGGATCTCGGGTTGTGGTTCCCTCTAAACTACACACCAGAGTGTTAGAGAATCTGCACAAAGGACACCTGGGTACAGTTAAGGTGAAGAGTCTCGCCTGGAGCTATATGTCATGGCTAGGAATAGATAGCAGATTGAAGACTCTACCAAGAAATGTTTGGGATGCCAAAAATTTCAAAATGAACCCCACTGGTATGTTTACACCCATGGGAGTGGCCATCTTCACCATGGCAAAGAGTGCATATTGACTTTGTTGGGCAATTCATGGACTTCATGTTTCTGATTGCTGCAGATGTTCATTCGAAGTGGCCGGAGGTCATAGCAGAACAGAACAAAGCCATTTCTGCTATGGGGACTATATTCACCAGAAAAGTTAGCCATACCAGAACAAATTGTGAGTGACATCAGACCTCAACAAATGTCAGAAGAATTCTGACTATTCATGAAGGAAAATGGCATCAAACATTTCTAGTCAGCCCCTCACCACCCAACAACGAATGGGCAAGGAGGACATTCCTCGACAGCACAAGGCGGAGAACTTCCTTTTTCTATATCAGAGCTCTGTTCATGCGACGACAACTCAAACACTTGCAATGCCGTTCATGAACAGGAATCTGTGATCTCGCATAGACCTCCTGAAACCACATCTACAGAGGGAAGTGCAGAATAAACAGTTCAGCCAATCGCCAAGTAAATCAGCAAGGAACTTTGAGGTTGGTCAGGAAGAACTATCAAGTGATTACTGAGCAGACAGGTGGACATCCAGTAGGATAGCTGCAAGAACTGGATCACTGATGTATACAGTGGATGTTGGAGATCAGACATCAAGTTGTAATGTGGTCCACATACTGGATGCTCAGCCGAAGAACACACCTGAGACAACTGTATCCAACAAGGTGGATACATTACAGCCACTGGCCTCACCTCTGTGATTTTCACATTACTAACACCAATAACAGAGAATGTTGTCTTTGACAAACCACCAGACAAAAATGATGCCACTCCATATGTACAAAGGTGTTATCCAGAAAGAAACAGCACCACCCAAAAGTTTGAATCTTTAGTGTAGTAAAGTTAATGTAGGCTGTCATTGTGAAAGCATGTTTCTTTGAATATGGTTTGTTAAAGGGAAATTGAATGTTTTGCTACATATACAGTTTTATATTACATTAATCTAAAGGGGAGGAAGTGTAATGTATGGATTTATTTCTTTTAGTGCAATAACTCCCTTAGCACTAATTATTGACTGATAACTTACTCATGCACAATGCTTTGTTGCTCACCCTGCAAAGTGAATATAAGTTAACTTCACCTCTGAGAGTGTGCCTTTATTTATTTGATATATAGTTGTACAGTCACAACACTAAGGATTTGGTTTTATTAAATTTCGCTCTGAAACTTTGGTTTAATTTTCTCTTACTCTGAGAATTGGGTGTAGTTTAATCTCATTCTGAGGGTCTAGATTAATTTAATCTCACTCTCAGGGACTGGTTTAATTTAATCTAATTATAATAGTCTGGGTTAATTTAATCTCACTCTGAGGATGTGATTTAATTCAGTCTCACTCTGAGACTCCAGTTTTAATTAGATAGATAGATACTTTATTGGTCACAAAGGAAATTACAGTGTCACAGTAGCGTTACAAGTGCTCAGACATAACGAATATTAGAAATAAGAAAAAATAAAAAATAAGTTACCTCAAACAGACTAACAGGATGCAGTCATCACTTCCTCAGCTATGGGTTGACTCATCATAGAGCCTAATGGCCACAAGTAAGAATTACCTCATATAGCGCTCTTTGGAGCAGTGCAGTTGTCTTAATCTATTACTAAAAGTGCTCCTCTGTTCAACCAAGGTGGCATACAGAGGGTGATATCCAGAATTACCAAAATATTTTGTTGAATCTCTTGTTCTCCAGCATGTCCAGTTTGACTCCTATTTTCCCAATTTGAGCCAGCCTTTCTAATCAGTTTATTGAGCCTTTTGGTATCACCCATGTTGATCCCATTGCCCCAGCACACCACCAGATAGAAGATTGTAATGGTGACAGCAGACCAGTGGAACATGTGAAGGAGAGGCCTGCATACTCCAAAGGACCTCAGCCTCCTCAGGAAGTAGAGGCAATGCTGGCCCTTCTTGTACAGACTCTTTGTTGTTGCTCCGCTCAAGTCTGTCATCCAGGTGCACCCCCACCTGGCATGGTGTATGTCCTCACAATCAATAGTAACAGGGATCTCTGCATCATCAATAGGGATGGGAGAAGTACTGGAGGATTGCAAATGTTGTTCCCTGGTTCAAGAAAGGGAGTAGAGGTATCCCAGGAAATTACAGACCAGTGAGATTGACTTCAGTGGTGGGCACTTTATTGGAGACGATCCTGAGAGGTGGGATTTATAAGCATTTGGAAAGACTTAATCTGATTAGGGATAGTCAGCATGGCTTTGTCAAAGGCAGGTTATGCCTTACGAGCCTGATCGAATTCTCTGAGGATGTAACAAAACACATTGATAAAGGTAGAGCAATGGATGTAGTGTATATGGGTTTCAGTAAGGCATTTGATAAGGTTTCCCATGCAAGGCTCCTTCAGAAAGTAAGGAGGCATGGGATCCAAGGAGACCTTGCTTTGTAGATCCAGAATTGGCTTGCTCACAGAAGGCAAAGCGTGGTTGTAGATGGTTTTTGTATCCGGCATGGATGTCAGTGAGCAGTGGTGCTCTGCAGGGATCTGTTCTGGGACCCCTCTTCTTCATGATTTTTATAAACAACCTGGATGAGGAAGTAGAAGGGTGGGTTAGTAAGTTTGCTGGTGACACAAGAGCTTGGTTGTTGTGGATAGTTTGGAGGGTTGTCAGAGCTGGGCTGAGAAGTGGCAGATGGATTTCAACCCAGATAAGTGAGAAGTGGTTCATCTTAGTTAAATTTGAAGACAGAATATAATATTAATGGTAAGATTCTTGGCAGTGTGGAGGATCAGCAAGATCTTGGGGTTCGTGTTTATAGGACCCTCAAAGCTGCTGCGCAGGTTGACAGTGTTGTTAAGAAGGCGTATGGTGTATTGGCCTTCATCAACTGTGGGACTGAATTCAAGAGCCGTGAGATAATGTTACAGCTATACAAGACCTTAGTTAGAACCTACTTGGAATACTGTGTTCAATTCTGATCACCTCGCTACAAGGATGTGAATACTACATGAGAGCACAGAGGAGATTTACAAGGACGTTGACTGGTTTGGACAGCTTACCTTATGAGAATAGGTTGAGTAAACTTGGTCTTTTCTTCTTGGAGGGTGAGAGGTGATGTGATAGAGGTGCACAAGATGATGAGAGGCATTGATTGTGTGGATAGCCAGAGACTTTTTTCCCCAGGGCTGAAATGTTTAACTCAAGGGGCCATTGTTTTAAGGTGCTTGGAAGCAGGTACAGAGGGGTGTCAGGGGTATGCTTGTCACACAGTGGTGGGTGCATGGAATGCACCTCCTGTCACTGTGGTAGAGGTGGATACACTAGGGTCTCTTAAGAGGCTCTTCAATAGTCACAGGGAGCTTGGGAAAATAGAGAGCTATGTGGTAGGGAAATTCTAGGCAGTTTCTGAAGTAGGTAACATGGTCAGCACAACATTGTGG
This sequence comes from Hemitrygon akajei, assembly GCF_048418815.1. Taxonomy (NCBI): domain Eukaryota; kingdom Metazoa; phylum Chordata; class Chondrichthyes; order Myliobatiformes; family Dasyatidae; genus Hemitrygon; species Hemitrygon akajei. Next base: position 176,244,187 of record NC_133132.1, on the reverse strand, counting down.
GCCGTAGGGCCTATAATGTTGTGGTGAACTACATATACCTGTCTGGACACACCCCTCTGCTGACTGCTCCTGTGGCTCCTCCCACAAACCCCTGTATAAAGGCGATTGGAGGCACTGCTCCCCCCTCAGTCTCCAGGATGTTGTGTGGTGGTCTCTTGCTGCTAATAAAAGCTTATCGTTTGCCTCCCGTCTCCCAGAGTTATTGATGGTGCATCAAATGTGCTGTAGATTTCTATGTTCTATTAAATTTCAAGTTAAACTCATTCATATTATGCTCCCTAATCTCCTTTGATTCATTAGATAAAATCAAATCCAGTTTTGCTGGTCCCCCAAGAGGCTCAACAAACTCCTGTAAAAAGCCATCTTAGGTATTCAACAAATTCACTCCTGAGATCCATTACCAACCTAAATTTCTCAGCCTACCTGCATGTTAAAATCTCCCATGATCATAACATTGCTCTTTTGACTCACTTTTCCTATTTCCCATTGTAATCTGTGGTTCTCACCTCAGCTACTGTTTAGAGTACTGTATATAACTGCCATCAAGGTCCTTTTACCCTTGTAATTTCTTAAGTCACCCACAAGTATTCAACATCTTCTGATCCAGCTTCAGAGAGACTGTTAGGGATCTGGAACTGCAGCTTGATGACTTACAGCTTATTCAGAGTATTCTGAAGGGAGAGGGTGAACTTGGTACCAATGACATAGGTGGAAAAAGGGAAGGAGTCCTGAAGAAAGAATTCAGGGAGTTGGGTAGGAAACTGAAAAGCAGGACTTCCAGGGTAGTAATCTCAGATTGCTGCCTGTGTCACGTGCTAACAAGAGTAAGATTAGGATGGTTAGACATTAATGCGTGGCTGACAGACTGGTGAAGGGGTCAGAACTTCAGGTTCCTAGATCATCAGGGCCTCTTCTGTAGGAGGTATGACCTATACAAAATGGACGGGTTACACCTGAACCCAAATGGGTCCAATATCCTAGCAGGCAGGTTTAATAGATCTATTCGGGCAGGTTTAAACAAATTTGGCAGGGGTAGGGAAGCGGAGTGATAGGGCAGAGAAAGGGGAAAAAAGAAATCAAAGATAGCGTACAACAGAGATGATAGAAAGGACAGGCAGGAGTTGAGGCTGAGTTACTGTGCAAAGGAGGCAGGGTGCAGTTAAAACAGAAAGTAACAAATACTGGACTGAAAATGTTATATTTGAATGCTCGCAGCATAAGAAATAAAATCTTGAAATTCAGCTACAGATTGGCAAGCATGACGTTGTGGCCATCTCTGAAACCTGGCTAAAGGATGGCTGCCGTTGGGAGCTGAACGTCCAAGGATATACATTGTATTGGGAAGATAGCTTAGTAGGCAGGGGGTGTGTATAAGAAATAATATTAAATCATTAGAAAGGGATAACATAAGATTGGATGGTGTAGAGTCTCTATGGGTTGAGATGAGAAATGGCGAGGGTAAAAGGACCCTAATGGCAGTTGTATACAGGCCTCCAAACAGCAGCCGGGATGTGGATTACAAATTACAGCAGGAGATTAAAAAGTGTGTCAGAAGAGCAATGTCATAATCATTGGGGATTTTAACATGAAAGCAGATTGGGAAAACCAGGCCAGAAATGGACCTCAAGAGAGAGAATTTGTAAAATAAATAAGGGATGGCTTTTTAGAACAGCTTGTTGTTGAGTCCACAAGGGGAAATCGCTGTGCTGGATTGGGTGTAGTGCAATGATACAGAGGTGATAAGAGAGTTTAAGGTTAAGGAATCCTTAGGGAACAGTGATCACAATATGACTGAGTTCACTTTGAAATTTGAGAAGGAGAAACTAAATTCTAATGTGTCACTAATGAGACACTAGCAGGAAGGACAGCAGAGCAGCAATGTCAGGAGTTTCGGTGAAAAATGAGGGAAGTGCAAGACAGATATATTCCAAATAAGAAGAAATTTTTTAATGGAAGAAGGACACGTTCATGGCTGACAAGTGAAGTCAGAGCCAAAGCAGGAATGAAAGGGTTACCATACAAGGAACATCTGGCAGCTCTTGGGCTGTATTCCCTGGAGTTCAGGAGAATGAGGGAGGATCTCAGAAACATTCCAAATGTTATAACAGCCTGAACAGATTAGATATGGCAAAGTTATGACAAGAGGGCACAACTTGAGGATTGAAGGACATCCATTTAGAACAGAGATATGGAGAAATTACTTTAGTTAGAGGGTGGTAAATCTGGATTTTTTTGCTATGAGTGGCTGTGGACACTGTTATGCCGTTGGCCCCCTCCATTGTGAAAATCGCAAGAACTCTAGTTAAGGGGGGTCAACTGACCCAAGAGAGAGAGACGTGCGGAAGACCACGTTCTCCCAAGAAGCAGAATAAAAGTGACTTTGACTATTGTCTCATGGAGACCACGTGAAAGGCCCTCGGGCAGGGTGGGCTGGTTGAGAGAGAGATCGCAATACCTGCAACTTGATTGACACCTGCGATCCCGTGAAGAAGTATAAAGGAGTGTCTGAGGGGAGGACCCTCAGACGCACCCAGACGCACCAAGGAAACACACGAAGGAGAAACGCTAGAAATCCTGTGACAGCGTTTTAATAGCTACAGCCGGTGGTGGGGTTCGTGTGCGTCCTTCCCTTGCCTGGGATTGGTGACTTCACCACGGAAGACGGCCTAGCTACAGGGGAAGCCACAGATGAGAGTCCATTCCCCCAACGAGACTTCCGACTACCTCCTACAGGTTGGAAAACCTGTCGGGTAAATGCTTCATGTTCTCTGTCTTTCTAACAAAAGTGCACCAACGCGACACTTCCGCCAGCAACTAAGTGAAACTGCCGTGATCTAAAAGACTTTTAGATATCCAGTGAACGATATAAAATCTACATTACCCCTAGACGACGATCGAGCTTGTGTTTTGAATGATTATTATTACACCGGTGTTTTAGATTGAGTTTTGATGATCTGAATGTTTTGTATTAACCATACGTTTGTGCCCTTGTTGAATAAAACGGTTGAAAATAGTAGCATCCGACTCAGCTGATCCATCTATCTTTGCTGGTAAGTTACCTGGTTACGGGGTTTTCGTAACAACACCAAGTCATTGGGTGCATTTAAGGCAGAAATAGATAGGTTGTTGATTTGTGTAGGTGTCACAAATAACTGTGGGTTAACTGCCTAAGAAGAATAACCAGATGGCTTGATTTGCAGAAATAGATTGAGGTGCTTTTATTTATAAAAATAGTGGAAAAACAAAAACCTGGACGTCCACATCATAACAAGAAAAAGAATGAAGAAAAAATACAATGTATATACAACACACAAAATGCTGGTGGAACACAGCAGGCCAGGCAACATCTATAGGGAGAAGCAATGTCGACGTTTCGGGCCGAGACCCTTCGTCAGAACCAGCATTTTGTGTGTATTGTTTGAATTTCCAGCATCTGCGGATTTCCTCGTGAATGTATATACAGCTCGCAATTGTCACCTGTCTGATTAATAACCACCCTCAGACTTAACAGAAAAAACCCAAAGCCTTGGTAACCCGAGGCTTAGAACTGCTAAGCCCCTCCCCTAGACCAACCAAAAGCTAATTAACTCAATTATCTTCCATTTCACACAATCTGAAACTCTACTGCCAGTTCTCACAATAAACAAATATACCTCATTATAGGAGTCACCATTTCCCGGTTAAATAACTTAAGCCCCAAAACTTTACCACAAGATGAGCAAGTAGGTAACATAACCCTTGACCCAGTTAAAGATAGTATCCTCCACCATCAGCACACCTGTGCTAGTTGCTGCTGCCTCTATACAAGACAGCTCGATGTAGCAGCTCTGTTTCAGACCCAGTGACTGTGGAGGAGAGAAACATCAGATTATCATGACATTTTGGCAAAACACTTATTGGAAAGATGAATATGAATAAATTGACCTGGGATAATTAAACTGTGACATGGTGTGTTTTTTTTCCATACCTATTACTGCTGGGGATAAGTGTAAAATTGTGACTGTTGATTTATTGTGTTGCGTACACTCACCACAATGACAGAGGGGAATAATGTGTGTGGATCACCCTTTGAATGTTTTACTGAATGTGCCATGTGCTGTCCGTAATCAGTGACGGGCCTTCGTCACATTACCACCCCCCTCTCCTGCAGCGGCAGTGTTTGGCAGTCTTGACAGGAAGTCCGCTGTGATGTTCTCCCTGCCTGCTTTGTGCCACACACAGAACTTGAAAGGTTGAAGTTCCAGGTACCACCTAGTCACCCTGGCATTCCGGTCCTTCGTTGTCTGGATCCAGGTCAGGGCTCTGTGGTCCGTCTGGAGGTCAAACTCCCTCCCAAGAAGGTAGTACCCGAGGTTGTCCAACACCCACTTGATTGCCAGACACTCCTTCTCGATTGTGGAGTACCGGGTTTCACGAGGCAGAAGTTTCCTGCTGAGATACAACACAGGACGTTCCTCACCTGGCTCTCCCTGAGCCAGTACTGCCCCGATGCCTACACCTGAGGCATCCACCTGCACCAGGAAGCGGCGTTCAAAGTCAGGACTCTGCAACACAGGGGAAGAACATAATTTCTCCTTCAGGCCCTGGAAAGCACTTTCACACTCCTCACTCTATTCCACAGGATTACGGGCCAACTTGCAGGTGAGGTTGGTCAATGGGGCTGCCAGGGTTGAAAAGTGAGGGATGAACCATCGGTACCAGCCCACTAGACCAAGAAAAGACCGGACCTGGGTCTTGGTATGGGGCCCGGGGCTGTTCAGAATGGCCTTAACTTTGTCCACCTGAGGCCAGACTACACCTCTCCGCAGCTGATACCCCAGGTACCGGGTTTCCTGCCTGGCCCACTCAAATTTCTGCAGGTTGAGTGTAATGACGATTTTAATGAGTTTTTAATGACTATTAAAGAGGAAGTACTGGCGCTTTTAAGGAATATAAAAGTGGATAAATCTCCGGATCCTGACAGGATGTTCCCTAGGACCTTGAGGGAAGTTAGTGTAGAAATAGCAGGGGCTCTGACAGAAATATTTCAAATGTCATTAGAAACGGGGATGGTGCCAGAGGATTGGTGTATTGCTCATGTGGTTCCATTGTTTAAAAAGGGCTCTAAGAGTAAACCTAGAAATTATAGGCCTGTCAGTTTGATGTCAGTGGTGGGTAAATTAATGGAAAGTATTCTTAGAGATGGTATATATAATTATCTAGATAGACAGGGTCTGATTAGGAACAGTCAGCATGGATTTGTGTGTGGAAGGTAGTGTTTGACAAATCTTACTGAATTTTTTGAAGAGGTTACGAGGAAGGTTGACGAGGGTAAAGCAGTGGATGTTGTCTATATGGACTTCAGTAAGGTCTTTGACAAGGTTTTGCATGGAAGGTTAGTTAGGAAGGTTCAATCGTTAGATATTAATATTGAAATAGTAAAATGGATTCAACAGTGGCGGGATGGGAGATGCCAGAGAGTAGTGGTGGGTAACTGTTTGTCAGGTTGGAGGCTGGTGACTAGTGGTGTGCCTCAGGGATCTGTACTGGGTCCAATGTTGTTTGTCATATACATTAATGATCTGGATGATGGGGTGGTAAATTGGATTAGTAAGTATGCAGATGATACTAAGGTAGATGGCATTATGAATAATGAAGTAGGTTTTCAAAGCTTGCAGAGAGATTTAGGCCAGCTAGAAGAATGGGCTGAAAGATGGCAGATGGTGTTTAATGCTGATAAGTGTGAGTTGCTACATTTTGGTAGGAATAATCCAAATAGGACATTAATGGTAAATAGAAACATAGAAACATAGAAAATAGGTGCAGGAGTAGGCCATTCGGCCCTTCGAGCCTGCACCTCAATTCAGTATGATCATGGCTGATCATCCAACTCAGAACCCTGTACCTGCTTTCTCTCCATACCCCCGATCCCTTTAGCCACAAGGGCCATATCTAACTTTCTCTTAAATATAGCTAATGAACCGGCCTCAACTGTTTCCTGTGGCAGAGAATTCCATAGATTCACCACTGTGTGAAGAAGTTTTTCCTCATCTCAGTCCTAAAAGGCTTCCCCTTTATCCTTAAACTGTGACCCCTCGTTCTGGACTTCCCCAACATCGGAAACAATCCTCCTGCATCTCGTCTGTCCAATCCCTTTAGAATTTTATACGTTTCAATAAGATTTCCCCCTCAATCTTCTAAATTCCGGCGAGTATAAGCCCAGTCGATCCAGTCTTTCTTCATATGAAAGTCCTGCAATCTGGTGAACCTTCTCTGTACTCCCTCTATGGCAAGAATGTTTTTCCTCAGATTAGGGGACCCAAATGGTAGGGCATTGAAGAATGCAGTAGAACAGAGTGATCTAGGAATAACGGTGCATAGTTCCCTGAAGGTGGAATCTCATGTGGATAGGGTGGTGAAGAAAGCTTTTGGTATGTTGGCCTTAAAAATCAGAGCATTGAGTATAGGAGTTGGGATGTAATGTTAAAATTGTACAAGGCATTGGTATGGCCGAATTTGGAGTATTGTGTACAGTTCTGGTCACCGAATTATAGGAAAGATGTCAACAAAATAGAGAGAACAGAGAAGATTTACTGGAATGTTACCTGGGTTTTAGCACCTAAGTTACAGGGAAAGGTTGAACAAGTTAGGTCTTTATTCTTTGGAGCATAGAAGGTTGAGGGGGGACTTGATAGAGGTATTTAAAATTATGAGGGGGATAGATAGAGTTGATGTGGATAGGCTTTTTCCATTGAGAGTAGGGGAGATTCAAACAAGAGGACATGAGTTGAGAGTTAGGGGGCAAAAGTTTAAGGGTAACACGAGGGGGAATTTCTTTACTCAGAGAGTGGTAGCTGTGTGGAACGAGCTTCCAGTAGAAGTGGTAGAGGCAGGTTCGGTGTTATCATTGAAAATAAAATTGGATAGGTATATGGACAGGAAAGGAATGGAGGGTTATGGGCTGAGTGCAAGTCAGTGGGACTAGGTGAGAGTAAGTGTTCAGCACAGACTAGAAGGGCTGAGATGGCCTGTTTCCATGCTATAATTGTTATATGATTATATTGATCCTTTCCTGTTCCTAAACTGAACCCACAGAGAGTCCATAGACAATCTCTCCATGGTGTCCACCTTTTCTGCAGCCGTGACACTATCTCTGATCAACAGTGCCACGCCCCCAGCTCTTTTGCCTCCCTCCCTGTCCTTTCTGAAACAGCTAAACCCCAGCACTTGAAGTAACCATTCCTGTCCCTGAGCCATCCAAGTCTCTAATGGCCACCACATCATATCTCTAAGTATGATCCACGCTCTAAGATCATCTGCTTTGTTCACAATACTCCTTGCGTTAAAATAGACACATCTCAAACCTTCAGTCTGAGCACGTCCCTTCTCTATCACCTGCCTATCCTCCCTCTCGCACTGTCTACATGCTTTCTCTATTTGTGAGCAAACTTCCTCTTCCCCAGTCTCTTCAGTTTGGTTCCCACCCCCCAGCAATTCTAGTTTAAACTCTCCACAATAGCCTTAGCAAACCTCCCCGCCAGGATATTGGTCCCCCTGGGATTCAAGTGCAACCCGTCCTTTTTGTGCAGGTCAATCCTGCCCCAAAAGAGGTCCCAATGATCCATAAATCTGAATCCCTGCCCCCTCCTCCAATCCCTCAGCCACGCATTTATCCTCCCCCTCACTCTATTCCTATACTCTGTCCCATGGCATAGGCAGTAATCCTGAGATTACTACCTTTGCAGTCCTGCTTCTCACTTCCTTCCTAACTCACTGTAATCTTTTTCAGGACCTCTTCCCTTTTCCTACCTATGTCATTGGTACCAATATGTACCACGACCTCTGGCTGTTCTCCCTCCCACCGCAGGATATCGTGGACGCGATCTGAAACATCCCGGACCCTGGATCCTGGGAGGCAAACTACCATCCGACTTTCTTTCCTGCGTCCACAGAATCGCCTGTCTGAACCCCCGACTATAGTCCCCTATCACTACTGCCTTCCTCTTCCTTTCCCTACCCTTCTGAGCCACAGGGCCAGACTCTGTGCCAGAGGCACGGCCACTGTCGCTTCCCCCAGGTAGGCTGTCCCCCCCCCCCCCAACAGTACTCAAACAGGAGTACTTATTGTCAAGGGGTACAGCCACAGGGGTACTCTCTAGTACCTGACTCTTCCCCTTCCCTCTCCTGACTGTGACCCATTTCTCTGTCCCCCGTGGCCCTGGAGTGACCATCTGTCTGTAACTCCTCTCTATCACCTCCTCACTCTCCCTGACCAGACGAAGGTCATCAAGCTGCAGCTCCAGTTCCCTAACACGGTCCCTTAGGAGCTGCAACTCAACATACCGGGTGCAGATATGGCCGTCCGGGAGACTCCAGGATCTCCCACATCTGACACCAAGCACAGAAAACTGGCCTCACGCACATACTACTTCCTTTCGGCAATTAGCGCAGGTAAATCTACCTCGCCTCATCCTGTTCCACCTAAGCCTGTTGAACCAAAGCCCTATCACTCTCCCTCCCTCTCACTCCACTGCCCGCTCCGTATGCTGGATATGGCAGTCTTCTTTTTAAACCTACTAGCTGATGTCATGTGCCTGTGCAGTCTTGCCTCTCATTTACCCTGAGTAGTAAAACTGCCTTCACTCTGGAAATCCTTAGCCGTTTACCTGCAGCCTTCTTGCTCCGAATCCACTCTCAACTCTTTTATACTTTATGTATCTGAAGAAACTTCTGCTATCTTCTGTAATATTATTGGCTAGCTTACCTTCCTACTCCATGTTTACCTTCACAATGACTTTTTTTAGTTGCCTTCTGTTGCTTTTTAAAAGGCTCCCAATCTTCTAGCTTCCTACTACTTTTTCCTCTATTATATACACTCTTGTTGGCTTTTATGTTGGTTTTGACTTCTCTTGTTAGCCACAGTGGTGTCATCTTTCCTTTAGAAAACTTTTCTCTTTGGGATAGATAATATTCAGTTATATGTACTTCCTCTCTGGTTAATGTAATCTCACTCCCAGATACTGGTTTAAATTTTTCTCACTCTCAGGATCTAGTTTAATTTGATGACACTTTGAGGATCTGGTTTAATTTACTTTCATCGTGAGACCCTGGGTTAAATTAATCTCACTCTGGTGACATGATTTATTTAAATCTCACTCTGTGGACCTGGTTTAATTTGATTTCAATATGAGGATCTGCTTTAAATTACTCTCACTCAGATGATCAGGTTCAACTTAATCTCATGCTGAATAGCTGGCCTAATTAAATCCCACCTTGAGGATCTTACTCTCTGGAACTGGTTTAATTTTAACTCATTTTGAGGATCTGGGTTAATTTAATCTCACTCAGACTCAATTTTAGGCAAGCAAGTAAGTTTATTTGTATAGCACTTTTCAAACACAAGTCAGTTCAAAGTGCTTTACTGAGTGCTTTAAATTAATCTCAAACTCTATGGCTCTGTTTTAATTTAATCTCACTGAAACTCATGTTTAATATAATCACAATCCGAGATTCTGGGATAATTTTGATCTTGTTCTGTGGAAAAAAAATTTAATTTAAATTTCACTGTGGGAATATGGATTATTTAAATCTCACTGTGAGACTTGGGTTTAATTTAATCTAGATCTAAAGATGTGGTTTAATTTCTTCACACTCTGAGACTCTGGTATTAATAAATCTCACTCTGAGACACTGATTTAATCTCACTCTGGAGTACGGGTTTAATTTAATCTCATTGAGGATTGGGATTAATATAATCTGAGAAACTCTTTCAATTTAACCGTACTCTGAGACACTGGTGTAATGTTTCCTCATTTGAGGATCTTTTTAATTTACTCTGAAAATCTGATTTAGTTTAAACTGACTATCAGGATCTGGTTTAAATAAATCTCACTCTGAGACCCCAGTTTTTTCTCTCTCTCTCTCTCACACACACACACACACACACACACACACACACACACACACACACACACACACACACACACACACACACACACACACACACACACACACACACACACACACACACACACACACACACACACACACACACACACACCCTTTAAATTAATTGCATTGGATGATGCAGTTTATTTAAACCTCACTCAGGACCTGATCTCACTTAATCTAATTTAATTTCATTTAGACTGTTTTAATTTAATCTCATTCTGAGACTCTTGTTTAGATAGATAGATACTTTATTCATCCCCATGGGGAAATTCAACATTTTTTCCAATGTCCCATACACTTATTGTAGCAAAACTAATTACATACAATACTTAACTCAGTATAAATATGATATACATCTAAAATCACCCTCTCAAAAAGCATTAATAAATAGCTTTTAAAAAGTTCTTAAATAGTTTACTAAAATACATTGAATGGTAACTTAAGCTCAGTCCTAACCCCGGCACTTTAACATATCTTAACCCTGGCGGTTGAATTGTAAAGCCGAATGGCACTGGGGAGTAATGATCTCTTCATCCTGTCTGAGGAGCATTACAATGATAGTTCAAACATTTCAAAGATATATTTAATGTCAGAGAAATGTATACAATATACATCCTGAAATGCTTTTTCTTTGCAACCATCCACAAAAACAGAGGAGTGCCCCAAAGAATGAATGACAGTTAAATGTTAGAACCCCAAAATACCCCCCAGCTCCCCTCCCTCCCACAAGCAAGCAGCAGCAAGCAATGATGTCCCTCCCCCTTTGGCAAAAAAAGCATCGGCACCCACCACCGAGCACTCAAGTGTGCAGCAAAGCAACAGCAAAAACTTGTAGTACCCCAAAGACTACGCGTTCACCCGGTATTCGACATACCACAGGCTCTCTCCCCTAATAAAGGAGAAAGGGGTATCTCTGTTTCACAGCAAGAGGGGAGACATAACAATTTGCTGGTTTCCAATGTTAAAAGTCCGTTATGTCATTTTCCAAGCTCCGTGACCAAAGATCTCGGGTCTCTGGACACACTGGTCTGTTGGGACACCGATCTTCGATCTGCCCATCTCCAAATCCCGAGATCCTTGGCCTCCAAAGGCGAGCTGAACCCTTGGCATGTCGGATAAATTTAATATCAATCTGAGGATCTGTTTAATTTAATCCATCTCAGGATCTTGTTTAATTTAATCCATCTCAGGATCTGGTTTAATTTTAGCTCATTTTGAGGATCTGTTTTACATTCATCTCACCCTGAGGATCTGATTTAATTGAATCAGAGTCTCAGAGTGAGATTAAATTAAAGTCTGAGTGAGATTAAATTAAATCAATCCAGGTTGAGATTAGATCTATCATTCTGGTTTAATTTCATCTGTGTCTGGTTTAAATTGATCTCATTGAGGATCTGGTTTAATTTAATCTCAATCTGAAAATCTGGTTTGAAACATCGAAACATAAAAATCTACAGTACATTACAGGCCCTTCAGCCCACAATGTTGTGCCAACCAAGTAACCTGCTTGAGAAACTGCCAAGAATTTCCCTACCACATAGCCCTCTATTTTTCTACGTTCCATGCATCTATCTCAGAGCATCTGAAAAGACCCTATCATATCTATATCCACCACTGGCACCAGCAGTGCATTCCATGCACCCACCACTCACTGTGGAAAAACTTCTGACATCCCACCTATACCTGCTTCTAAGCACCTTAAAACAATGCCCCCTCGTTAGCCATTTCAGTCCTGGGACAAAAGCTTCTGACTATCCACACAATCAATCATCTTATACACCTCTATCAGGTCACCTCCCATTTTTCATTGCTTCAAGGAGAAAAGGGCAAGGTCACTCAACCTATTCTCATGAGGCACGCTCTCCAATCCAGGCAACATCCTTGTAAATCTTCTCTGCACTCTCTCTATAGTATCCACATCCTTCCTGTAGTAGGGTGACCAGAACTAAGCACAGTACTCCAAGTGGGGTCTAACTCAGCTGCAACATTACCACATAGCTCTTGAACTCAGTCCCACGATTGATGGAGGCCAATACATCTTCTTAAAAACACTGTCAACCTGTGCAGCAGCTTTGAGTGCCCTATGATCATGGACCCCAAGAACTCCCTGATCCTCCACACTGCAAACATTCCTACCATTAATATTATATTTTGTCTTCAAATTGGACCTACCAAAATGAACCACTTCACACTTACCTGTGTTGAACTCCATTTACCAGTTCTCAGCCCAGTTCTGTCACACTAACACAGTACTCCAAGTGGGGTCTAACTAAGGTCTTATTTAGCTGTAACATTACCTCACGGCTCTTGAAGTCAATCCCACGGTTAGAAACATAGAAAATAGGTGCAGGAGTAGGCCATTCAACCCTGCACCGCCATTCAGTATGATCATGGCTGATCATCCAACTCAGAACCCTGTACCTGCTTTCTCTCCATACCCCTGATCCCTTTAGCCACAAAGGCCATATCTAAATTCATCTTAAATATAGCCAATGAACCGGCCTCAACTATTTCCTGTGGCAGAGAATTCCACAGATTCACCACTCTGTGTGAAGAAGTTTTTCCTCATCTCGGTCCTAAAAGGCTTCCCCTTTATCCTTAAACTGTGACCCCTCGTTCTGGACTTCCCCAACACCAGAAACAATCTTCCTGAATCTAGCCTGTCCAATCCCTTTAGAATTTTATATGTTTCAATAAGATCCCCCCTCAATCTTCTAAATTCCAGTGAGTATAAGCCTAGTCGATCCAGTCTTTCTTCATATGAAAGTCCTGCCATCCCAGGAATCAATCTGGTGAACCTTCTCTGTACTCCCTCTATGGCAAGAATGTCTTTCCTCAGATTAGGGGACCAAAACTGCACACAATATTCTAGGTGTGGTCTCACCAAGGCCTTGTACAACTGCAGTAGAACCTCCCTGCTCCTGTACTCAAATCCTTTTGCTATGAATGCCAACATACCATTTGCCTTTTTCACCGCCTGCCGTACCTGCATGCCCACCTTCAATGACTGGTGTACAATGACACCCAGGTCTCATTGCATCTCCCCTTTTCCTAATCAGTTGTGAGGGCCCACACACCAGAAGCCTATTTAACAAGATTGCATCACCAGTAGTGAGGATTAAGAAGGTATGGACAAGGGAAGCACAGGAGCACTTACAGGACTGCTTTGAATCAATGAACTAGACTGCATTCAGGGATTCATCTTCAACCTGGATGAGTATGCTGCAGTTGTTACTGACTTCATTAAAACCTATCATCAACCTTCATCAAAAGTGTTGTTTGCGGGCAGCGATGAGAGCCGGGAGCAGAGTGAAGGCTTAAGGGCTTCAGCTCAATGGGCTTAGATGGAAGTGGGTGAGGCAAGGTACATTTAGGTTTCAGTTTTTCCTGTTATTTGAGGGGGGGGGGGGAAGTATGAGTGTGACGGCAGCTTGTTGTTCTCAGTGTTGGATGTGGGAGGTCCTGGAGTCTCCTAGCCTCCTGAACATACACATCTGCACCAGGTGCACCGAGCTACAGCTCCTAAGGGACTGTGTTAGGGAACTGGAACTGCAGCTCGATGATCATCATCTGGTCAAGGAGAGTGAGGAGTTAGAGAGGAGTTACAGGCAGGTGGTCACACCGGGGCCACGGGAGGCAGACAAGTAGGTCACGGTTAGAAGAGGAAAGAGAAGAGTCAGGTACTAGAGAGTACCCCTGTGGCTGTACCCCTTGACAATAAGTACTCCTGTTTGAGTACTGTTGGGGGGGGGGACAGCCTCCCTGGGGGAAGCGACAGTGGCCGTGCCTCTGGCACAGAGTCTGGTCCTGTAGCTCAGAAGGGTAGGGAAAGGAAGAGGAAGGCAGTAGTAATAGGGGACTCGATAGTTAGGGGGTCAGATAGGCAATTCTGTGGATGCAGTCAGGAGACCCAGATGATTTGGGATGTTACTGATCGCATCCAAGATGTCCTGAAGTGGGAGGGTGAGGAGCCAGAGGTCGCGGTACATATAGGTACCAATGACACAGGTAGGAAAAGGGAAGAGGTCCTGAAAGGAGAATATACGGAGTTAGGAAGGCAGTTGAGAAGAAGGACCGCAAAGGTAGTAATCTCGGGATTACTGCCTGTGCCACGTGACAGTGAGAGTAGGAATGGAATGAGGTGGAGGACAAATGTCTGGCTGAGGGATTGGAGCAGGGGGCAGGGATTCAAGTTTCTGGATCATTGGGACCTCTTTTGGGGCAGGTGTGACCTGTACAAAAAGGACAGGTTACACTTGAATCCTAGGGGGACCAATATCCTGGCAGGAAGGTTTAATAGAGCTGTTAGGGGGGGTTTAAACTAATTTGGCAGGGGGATGGGAACCGGAATGATGGAGCGGAGGAGAGGGAAAACAGAAATAGATCTAAGGTAGTGAGCAGTAAAGATGTCAGGAAGGACAGGCAGGTGATGGAGCAAATTTGCAGCCATTGGGATGAGTTGCAGTGCAATCAATGCAAAAAGTACCAAATACTGGACTTGAGGTGTTATACTTAAATGCACGCAGCATAAGGAACAAGGTGGATGATCTTGTTGTACAGTTACAGATTGACAGTTATGATATTGTGGCCATCACTGAGACGTGGCTAAAGGATGCATGTCTCTGGGAGCTGAACGTCCAAGGATACACGGTGTATCAGAAGGATAGACAGGTAGGTGGAGGGGGTGGCATGGCTTTAATGGTAAGAAATGATATTAAATCATTAGAAAGAGGTGACATAGGATCAGAAGGTACAGAATCTTTATGGGTTGAGCTAAGAAATCGCAGGGGTAAAAAGACCCTGATGGCAGCTATCTACAAGCCTCCAAACAGCTGCAGTGATGTGGATTACAAATTACAATAGGAAATAGAAAAGGTTTTCCAGAAGGGCAGTGTTATGATAATTGTAGGCGATTTTAACATGCGAGTGGATTAGGAAAATCAGGTTGGCACTGGATCTCGAGAGAATTTGTAGAATGTCTACGAGATGGTTTTTTTAAGAACAGCTTGTTGTTGAGCCCACTAGGGGTTCGGCTGTACTGGATTAGGTATTGTGTAATGAACCAGAGGTGATTAGAGAGATGGAAGTGAAGGAACCCTTAGGAGGCAGTGATCACTGTGAAATTTGAGAATGAAGCCGAAATCCGATGTGTCGGTATTTCAGTGGAGTAAAGGAAATTACAGTGGCATGACAAAAGGAACTGGCCAAGGTTGACTGGAAAGGGACACGAGTGGGAAGGATGGCAGAGCAGCAGTGGCTGAAGTTTATGCGAGAAGTGAGGAAGATGCAAGACAGATATTCCAAAGAAATTTTCGAATGGAAAAAGGATGCAACCGTGGCTGACAAGAGAAGTCAAAGCCAAAGTAAAAGCAGAGGGCATACAAGGAAGAAAGATTAGTGGGAAGAGAGGATTCAGAAGTTTTTAAAAAGCTTAAAAAAGGAAACTAAGGAAACTAAGAAGGTCATTAAGAAGGAAAAGATGAACTATGAAAGGAAGCTAGCAAATAATATCAAAGGGGATACTAAAAGCTTTTTCAAGTATATAAAGAGTAAAAGACAGATGAAAGTAGATATAGGACCGATAGAAAATGATGCTGGAGAAATTGTAATGGGAGATAAGGAGATGGCAGAGGAATTGAATGAGTATTTTGCATCAGTCTTCACTGAGGAAGACATCAGCAATATACCAGACATTCAAGGTGTCAGGGAAGAGAAATATGCGTAGTCACAATTATGACAGAGAAAGTACTCAGGAAGCTGAATAGTCTAAGGGTAGATAAATCTCCTGGACCAGATGGAATGCACCCTCGTGTTCTGAAGGAAGTAGCAGTGGAGATTGCGGAGGCATTAGCAAAGATCTTTCAGAAGTCGATAGATTCTGGCCTGATTCCGGAGGACTGGAAGATTACAAATGTCACTCCGCTATTTAAGAAGGGGGCAAGGAAGCAAAAAGGAAATTATAGACCTGTTAGCTTGACATCGATGGTTGGGAAGTTGTTGGAGTCAATTGTCAAGGATGAGGTTACGGAGTACCTGGAGGTATATGACAAGATAGGCAGAACTCAGCATGGTTTCCTTAAAGGAAAATCCTGCCTGACAAACCTAGTGCAATTTTTTGAGGAAATTACAAGTAGGCTAGACAAGGGAAATGCAGTGGATGTTGTGTATTTGGATTTTCAGAAGGCCTTTGACAAGGTGCCGCACATGAGGCTGCTAAACAAGATAAGAGCCCATGGAATTATGGGAAAGTTACATATGTGGATAGATCATTGGTTGATTGGCAGGAAAGAGAGAGTGGGAATAAAGGGATCCCATTCTGGTTGGCTGCCGGTTACCAGCGGTGTTCCACGGGGTCCGTGTTGGGGCCGCTCCTTTTTACATTGTATATCAAAATTTGGATTATGGAATTGATGGCTTTGTGGCTAAGTTTGCTGATGATACAAAGGTAGGTGGAGGGGCCGGTAGTGCTGAGGAAACAGAGTCTGCAGAGAGATTTGGATAGATTGGGGGAATGGATGAAAAAGTGGCAAATTAATTACAATGTTGGAAAGTGTATGGTCATGCACTTTGGTAGAACTAGACAGGCAGACTATTATTTAAATGGGGAGAGAATTCAAAGTTCTGAGATGCAACAGGACTTGGGAGCCCTCGTGCAGGATACCCTTAAGGTTAGCCTCCAGGTTGAGTCGGTGGTGAAAGCGGCGAATGCAATGCTGGCATTCATTTCTAGAGCAGGGATGTGATGTTGATGCTCTATAAGGCACTGGTAAGACCTCACTTGGAATAATGTGTGCAGTTTTGGACTCCGTATTTAAGAAAGGATGTGCTGACATTGGAGAGGGTTTAAAGAAGATTCACTAGGATGATTCTGGGAATGAGAGGGTTAACATATGAGGAACGTTTGTCCGCTCTTGGACTGTACTCCTTGGAGTTTAGAAGAATAAGGGGGGACCTCAGAAACATTTTGAATGTTGAAAGGCATGGACAGAGTGGATGTGGCAAAGTTGTTTCCCATGGTGGGGGAGTCTAGTACGAGAGGACATGATTTGAGGATTGCAGGGTGCCCATTCAGAACAGAAGCGAAAACATTTTTTTAGCCACAGGGTGGTGAATCTATGGAATTTGTTGCCACGGGCGGCAGTGGAGGCCAAGTCATTGGGTGTATTTAAGGCAGAGATTGATAGGTTTCTGAGTAGTCAGGGCATCAAAGGTTATGGTAAGAAGTCACGTGAATGGGACTAAGGAGAGATTGGATCAGCTCATGATGAAATGGCGGAGCAGACTCGATGGGCCGAATGGCCGACCTCTGCTCCTTTGTCTTATGGACTTATGGTCTGTGCGGATGAGTGTGTGCCCACAAAGACTTACTGCACATTCCCAAACCAAAAGCCATGGATGAACCAGGAGGTACGTCGTCTGCTGAAGGCTAGATCTGTGGCATTCAAGTCTGGCGACCCAGGCCTGTACCAGAAAACCAGGTATGATTTGTGGAGGGCTACTTCAAGGGTGAAGAGACAAATTCAAACAAGGTTGGAGGCGACATTGGATACACGGCAACTCTGGCAGGGTATGCAAGACATTTTACAAAGCGAAACCCAATAGCATGAATGGCAGTGATGCTTCATTACCAGATGAACTCAACGCATCCTATGCACGTTTTCAAAGGGAGAACACAACTACAGCTGTGAAGTTCCCTACTGCACCTGATGACCCTGTGATCTCCATCTCAGCGGCCGATGTTAGGCTGTCTCTAAAGAGGGTGAAGCTAGGTGGAAGGTCCCAATGGAGTACTGGGTAATGCTCTGAAAACCTG
This sequence comes from Hemitrygon akajei, assembly GCF_048418815.1. Lineage (NCBI taxonomy): Eukaryota > Metazoa > Chordata > Chondrichthyes > Myliobatiformes > Dasyatidae > Hemitrygon > Hemitrygon akajei. The sequence goes on along the minus strand of NC_133132.1, from coordinate 176,226,444 downwards.
TGCCAACCAACTAGTGGGAGTCTCCAAGGACATTTTCAACCTCTCACCGCTATGGGTGGAAGTTCCCATTTGCTTCAAAAAGGCAATAATACCAGTGCCCAAGAAGAATAATGTAGGCTACCTTAATGACTATCACCCAGTAGCATTCACGTAGGACCATAGAACTCTACAGCACAGTACAGGCTCTTCAGCCCTCCATGTTGTGCTGACCTATATAATCCCTAAAAAAGTACTAAACCAACACTACCCCATAACCCTCCATTTTTCTTTCATCCATGTGCCTGCCCAAGAGACTCTTAAATACCCCTAATGTTTTAGCCTCCACCACCATCCCTGGTAAGTCATTCCAGGCACTCACAACCCTCTGTGTAATAAAAAAAACTTACCCCTGATGTCTCCCCTGAAGTTTCCTCCCTTAATTTTGCACATATGCCCTCTGGTGTTTACTATTGGTGCCCTGGGAAACAGGTACTGATTATCCACCCCATCTATGCCTCTCATAATCTTGTAGACCTCTATCAAGTCCCCTCTCATTCTTCTACGCTCCAAAGAGAAAAGTCCCAGCTCTGCTAACCTTGCTTCATATGACTCGTTCTCCAAACCAGGCAACATCCTGGTAAATCTCCCCTGCACCCTCTCTGTAGCTTCCACATCCTTCCTATAATGAGGTGACCAGAATTGAACACAATACTCTAAGTGCAGTCTCAACAGAGGTTTCACCATCTGCAATGATGAAATGCTTTGAGAGGTTGGTCATGGCTAGACTGAGCTCTTGCCTCAGCAAGGTCCTGGACCCATTGCAATTTGCCTATCACCACAATAGGTCAACAGCAGATGCAATCTCAGTGGCTCTCTACATGGCTTCTAGCATTAAAATAGACACATCTCAAACCATCTGTTGCAGCGCATCCCTCTCTATCACCTGCCTATTCTCCCTCTCACACTGTCTCCAAGCTTTCTCTATTTGTGAGCCAACAACCCCTTCCTCCTTCTCTTCAGTTCGGTTCCCACTCCCCAGCAATTCTAGTATAATCTCTCCCCAACAGTGTTAGCAAACCTTCCCGCCAGGATATTTATCTACCTCAGATTCAAGTGCAACCCATCCTTTTTGTACAGTTCATGCCTGTCCCAAAAGAGGTGCCAATGATCCAGAAATCTGAATCCTTGTCTCCTTTTCCAATCCCTCAGGCATGCATTTATCCTCCACCTCACTATTCCTATACTCACTGTCATGTGGCACAGGCAGTAATCCCGAGATTACTGCCTTTGAGGTCCTGCTTCTCAACTTCCTTCCTAACTCCCTGTAGTCTGTTTTCAGGACCTCCTCCCTTTTCCTACCTATGTCATTGGTACCAATATGTACCTCGATCTCTGGCTGTTCATTCCACTTCAGGATACTGCAGACGTGATCAGAAACATCTCCGACCCTGGCACCTGGGAGGCAAACTACCATCCGCATTTCTTTCCTTCATCCACAGGATCGCTTGTCTGACCCTAACTATAGAGTCCCCTATCACTGCTGCCTTCTTCCTTTCCCTACACTTCTAAGCCACAGAGCCAGACACAGGATTTAATTACACACTGAGATTCTGGTTTAAATTCATTTTACTCGAGACTTTGTATTGATTTAATCTGAGTATTTCATTTAATTTAATCTCATCCTGAGGATCAGGATTAATTTAAACTCACTCTGAGAATCTAGTTTAATTTAACCTCACTCTGAGGTTCTGCTAATTCTAGGGATCTGGCTTAATAGAATCTCAATCTGGTGACTGGGTGTAATTTAATCTCAATCTGAGACATGTTAATGTAATCTCAAATATGAGACTCTGGTTTAATATAATTTCATTCTGAGCCACTTGTTCCATTTAATCTACTGAGGATCTGATTTAATTAAATCTCATTGAGACTGTGGTTCACTATATTCTCTCCTTGATGATTTGGTTTAATTTAACAAGACACATGGTAGATATGTCCCACAGAGGAAGTATTTTTCAAATAGCGGGGGTAGGCAACTGCGGCTGACAAAGGAAGTTAAGGACTGCATATGCCCTTTCCTTGGCTTTTATAAGGTAGCAAAAGTGAGTGGGAAGTTGGATGATTGGGAAGCTTTTAAAATTCAACAAAAAGCAAATAAGAAAGGTATGAGAAGAGAAAAAGTGAAATATCAGGATAGCCTAGCCAATAATATAAAGCAGGATATCATAAGCTTTTTCAGTTATATAAAGAATAGAAGGGAGGTGAGAGTTGATATTGGAGCACTGGTAAATGATGCTGGTAAGGTAGCAATAGGGGAAGAAGAAATGGCAGATGGATTTAATGGGTACTTTGCATCTGTTTTCACTGTGGATGACACTAGTAGTGTGCCAGAGGTATGTGAGTGTCAGGGAGCAGGAGTGACTGCCATTGTTATTACAAAGGAAAAAGTGCTAGGCAAACTGAAAGGTCTTAAGGTGAATAAGTTAGCTGGGACCAGATGGACTATATCCTGGGAGAGGCTACTGAAGAGATAATGGATGTATTGGTCATGATCTTTCAAGAATCACTTGATTCTGGCATGGTCCTGGAGGACTGGAAGATTGCAAAATGTCATTCCACTCTTTAAGAGGAGAGGAAAGCAAAAGAGAAGAAATTCTGGGCCAGTTAGCCTTACCTCAGTGGTTGGTGTATTGGAGTCTATTATTAAGGATGAGGTTTCAAGGTACTTGGGACTAATGATAAGTCAAAATCCACATGCTTTCCATTATTGGAAATCTTGCCTGACAAATCTGTTAGAGTTTTTGGAGGAAACAACAAGCAGGGTAGACAAAGGAAAAGCAGTGAATGACATTTACTTGGATTTTCAGAAGGCATTTGGTAATGGATAGCAGAACGGCTGACAGGCAGTGAGTGGGAATAAAAGGGCCTTTTCTGGTTGGCTGCCAGTGACTAGTGGTGTTACTCAGGGGGTCAGCATTGCGATTGCTACTTTTCACATTGTTTGTCAATGATTTAGCTAATGGATTTAGATGGATTTCTGGCAAAGTTTGCAGATGATGGTAAGGTCAGTGGAGGGGTAGGTAGTGCTGAGGAAGCAACATGATTGAACCAGGACTTAGACAAATTGGAAGTGTGGCAAAAAAGTGGCAGATGGAAAACAGTGTTGAGAAATGCAAGATAGTGCATTTTGGTAAAAGGGACAATCGTGTGGACTATTATCTAAATAGGGAGAATGTTCAAATATCAGAGGTGCAGAGGAACTGGGAGAAGGGCTGAAAGTCTCTTCCTCAATCAATGGGGAGTTAACAAAAGGCAGCATATACCACACATCCAGGTCCTCATCCTCCGAATCCGTATCCCTCCTAGGTGTGGGGGCCGGCCTAACCTCTCCTCTGTGTGCCCTATTGCCACCCCACGTTTCCACAGAGTTCTCTTACCAGGTGTAGGCTCCAAGTCGGGCTCTGGGTCTACCTGCACCTCTTGTCCCAGGAACAACAGGTGGTTCCAAGTTAGAATCTTGCCAGGCCTCTCTCATCCTCTGATTTCACCCAAAAAAACTGGTAGAACATAGAATAGTACAGCACACTACAGGCCCTTTGGCCCACAATGTTGTGCCGAACCTCAAACCCTGCCTCCCATATAACCCCCCCCCCCACCTTAAATTCCTCCATATACCTGTCTAGTAGTCTCTTAAACTTCACTAGTGTATCTGCCTCCACCATTGACTCAGGCAGTGCATTCCATGCACCAACCACTCACTGAGTGAAAAAACCTTCCTCTAATATCCCCCTTGAACTTCCCTCCCCTTACCTTAAAGCCATGTCCTCTTGTACTGAGCAGTGGTGCCATGGGGAAGAGGCACTGGCTGTCCACTCTGTCTATTCCTCTTAATATCTTGTACACCTCTATCATGTCTCCTCTCATCCTCCTCCCCTCCAAAGAGTAAAGCCCTAGCTCCCTTAATCTCTGATCATAATCCATACTCTCTAAACCAGACAGCATCCTGGTAAATCTCCTCTGTACCCTTTCCAATGCTTCCACATCCTTCCTATAGTGAGGCGACCAGAACTGGACACAATACTCCAAGTGTGGCCTAACCAGAGTTTTATAGAGCTGCATCATTACATTGCGACTCAAACTCTATCCCTCGACTTACGAAAGTTAACACCCCATAAGCTTTCTTAACTCCCCTATCTAGCTGTGAGGCAACTTTCAGGGATCTGTGGACATGTACCCCCAGATCCCTCTGCTCCTCCACACTACCAAGTATCCTGCCATTTACTTTGTACTCTGCCTTGGAGTTTGTCCTTCCAAAGTGTACCACCTCACATTTCTCCGGGTTGAAATCCATCTGCCACTTCTCAGCCCACTTCTGCATCCTATCAATGTCTCTCTGCAATCTTCAACAATCCTCTACACTATCGACAACACCACCAACCTTTGTGTCACCTGCAAACTTGCCAACCCACCCTTCTACTGCCACATCCAGGTCATTAATAAAAATCACGAAGAGATCCCAGAACAGATTCTTGTGGTACGCCACTAGTCACAACCCTCCAATCTGAATGTACTCCCTCCACCACAACTCTCTGCCTTCTGCAGGCAAGCCAATTCTGAATCCACCTGGCCAAACCTCCTTGGATCCCATGCCTTCTGACTTTCTGAATAAGTCCATGTAGATCACATCCACTGCACTACCCTCATCTATATGCCTGGTCACCTCCTCAAAGAACTCTATCAGGCTTGTTAGGCATGATCTGCCCTTCACAAAGCCATGCTAACTGTCCCTGATCAGACCATGATTCTCTAAATGCCTATAGATGCTATCTCTAAGAATCTTTTCCAACATCTTTCCCACCACAGATGCAAGGCTCACTGGTCTGTAATTACCCGGACTATCCCTACAACCTTTTTTGAACAAGGGGACAACATTCGCCTCCCTCCAATCCTCCGGTACCATGCCAGTGGACAACAAGGACAAAGATCCTAGCCAGAGGCTCAGCAATCTCTTCCCTCATCTCGTGGAGCAGCCTGGGGAATATTCCATCAGGCCCCGGGGACTTATCCTTCCTAATGTATTTTAGCAACTCCAGCACCTCCTCTCCCTAAATATCAACATGCTCCAGAACATCAACCTCACTCATATTGTCCTCACCGTCATCAAGTTCCCTCTCAGTGGTGAATACCGAATAGAAGTATTCATTGAGGACCTCGCTCACTTCCACAGCCTCCAGGCATATCTTCCCTCTAATCTGTCCTATCTTCACTCCTGTCATCCTTTTGTTCTTCACATAATTGAAGAATGCCTTGGAGTTTTCCCTTGTCCTACTCGCCAAGGCCTTCTCATGCCCTCTTCTTGCTCTTCTCAGCCCCTTCTTAAATTCCTTTCTTGCTACCCTATATTCCTCAATAGACCCATCTGATCCTTGCTTCCTAAACCTCATGTATGCTGCCTTCTTCCACCTGACTAGATTTTCCACTTCACTTGTCACCCATGGTTCCTTCACCCTACCATTCTTTATCTTCTCACCAGGACAAATTTATCCCTAACATTCTGCAAGAGATCCCTAAACATCGACCACCTGTCCGTAGTACATTTCCCTGCAAAAACATCATCCCAATTCACACCCACAAATTCTAGCCTTATAGCCTCAATTTGCCCTTCCTCAATTAAAAATTTTCCTGTCCTCTGTGTAGGATTGGCATCTGACCCTCCACCACATAGGGTGTGACCACCCAGCGGTCAGCCAACTTATGTTTCCCAGGTAGCTCCAAATTCCTTGAGGACTTGGTCTCCCGGCAGGAGGTGGAAGAACCTCACCTTTTGATAATACCTCCTCTTAGTTCCTTGATTCTGCTTGGCAGCTGCGACCCCAGCTAATTCATAAGCCCTTCTCAGCTCTCTTCTCATGTCAGACACATACTTCAGAACAGTCTTTAGTGTTACGGCATCCTCGTCAGTCCCAAAACAAAGGTCAATTGGTAACCTCAGCTCATGCCCAACCATCAGATAATATGGCAAGTATCCAGTAGCTTTATTTCGGGCACAGTTGTAACTGTGGACCAGATGTCCAATACATTCACTCTTTTTGCTGATCTCCAAGCTCCGAACCATGTCTAGGAAGGATCAATTAAACCTCTTGGGCTGGGGATCACCCTATGGATGATAGGGCGTGGTCCTCGACTTTTCTACACCAAGCATGCCCTGTAACTTATGGATGAGTCTGCTCTCGAAATCCCATCCCTGATCACTATGTATCAGCCTGGGGAGGCCATAATAGTTTAAATACTTCTCCCATAACACTTGCCACCGTGGATGCCCACTGGTTCTTGGTAGGAAAAGCCTGAGCATATCTGGTGTAGTGGTCCATGATGACCAAGACATTCACCGAGTTGCTGGCATCAGATTCTATTGACAGGAAATCCACACACACCAGGTCCAGGGGCCCGGCACTCTCCAAGAGGGACAAGGCAGCTGCCCGCATAGGCGGTGTCTTCCGCTGTATGCATCAAATGCACGACTTGCAGTATCCTTTGACCTCCAACTTCATTTGGGGCCAGTAAAACCGGTCTCTGAGCAATCCATAGGTCATTTCCACCCCCAACTGTTCAGAATCAACATAAAGTGACTTCAACACAATCCTCCGATACTTCTCGGGCAGAACCAGCTGGCAACACCGAGGTCGGTCTGGGGGGTGACGTGACCCGATATAAAATCTGGTTCTTCAACTCCAACCTTTGCCATTCTCACAGTAATGGAGACACCGACACATGTTTTGTCTTGTCCTCCTGAGCCATGTCTGCCCTTTCGAACGCTGCCCAAATGGTACCAATGCCCGGATCATCTTGCTAAGCAGCTGCCACTTCCCCAGAACTCAATTCCGGCAGCTGATTTGTCTTCAGCGCGGTCAGGTTACAGTAAGCTTGGGGAATGGCGTCATCAGAAACTCCCAATTGATCCACCATTCAATCCTGCCCCTCCTGTCCCTCTGCCTTCATGGTGATGGCAAACTGACACATGGCCTTCACCCCTGGGGCAGGAACGCTCTCCCACTCCTTGTCCCTGTCCAGAACTTCAGGCACCCGTCGGGACAAAGCATCTGCATCAATGTTACGGCTCACTGGCCGGTACTTCAGGCTGAAATCATGGGCAGACAATGCTGCCAACCACCGGTGGACTGTGGCATCCCGGATCTGGAACCAGGCCATTCCCTCACTGGGTCTCCTCTAGGTTTTCCCAAAGACTCTCTCTGCTTAGGTACCCAGGGGCTCACTCTCCTTCTCGTATGACACCTGCTGCCAGCAGCCCTCCCGCATTGTTTGCCCCCTTATGGGATCCAACCCCCAGCAGCTCCATCATATGGGGGAGGGTCACACCTACTGATAACAGCCGAGACATCTCAGTTCTCAACTCAGCCACAATCTCTTCTACCGTTCCCCGGGGTAGGCAATCCATGGTCACTTCACTACAGGTGACTACCACTGAGGACTGTCCCCTGCTGTGACTGAGACTTCTGGGCCTCTGACGTGTTCTCCTCTTCCTGTACCTCTGATCAGCTCAACAAAAGATGGAGGGGGCGCATCTTACGAGACTATCAGAAACCTTCTGTCATAATTTTCACTGCACCTACTTCACTTCCCTGGCACTCTTGAATGTCCAGTATACTGCAGATGTCTTCCACTGTGAAGAATGATGCAAAATACACATTCAGTTCCTCTGCCATCTCTCATTACAATATCTCCAGTGTCATTTTGTATTGGTCCTATATCTACCCTCGACTCTCTTTTACCCCTTATATACTTAAAATAGCTTTAGCATCTTCTTTTATATTATTTGCCAGCTTCCTTTCATACTGCATCTTTTCCTTCCTAATGACATTCTTAGTTTCTTTCTGCAAGTTTTTAAAAAGCTTCCCAATCCTCTATCTTCCCACTGGCTTTGGCTTCCTTGTATGCCCTCTCTTTTGATTTTACTTTGGCTCTGACTTCACTTGTCAGCTATGGTAGTGTCCTTTTTCCATTTGAAAATTTCTTCTTATTTGGAATATATCTGTCTTGCACTTACTCATTTTTTTTGCAGAAACTCCAGCCATTGCTGTGTTGTGCTGTGCTTCCTGCTGCTGTCCCTTTCCAGTCAACATTAGCCAGATTCCCTCTCATACCATTGCAATTTCCTCTATTCCACTGAAATACCAACACATTGGAATTTAGTTTCTGCTTCTCAAATTTCAAAGTGAACCTGATCATATTATGATCACTGCTCCCTAAAGGTCCCTTAACCTTAAACTCTCTTATCACCTCCAGATCATTGCACAACACCCAATCCAGCACAGCCGATCCCCTAGTGGGCTCAACAAGCTATTCTGAAAAGCCATCTCTTAGACATGTTACGAATTCTCAAGAAGCAGAAGTGGTTTGGTTTTCCCAATCCTTTTTCATGTTAAAATCCCCAACAATTATCATGACAGTATCCTTCTGACATGCCTTTTCAAATTCTGCTGTAATTTGTAATTCACATCCTGGCTGCTGTTTGGAGGCCTGTATATAATGCCATTAGGTTCCAATCACCCTTGCCATTTCTTAACTCAACCCATAGAGACTCTACACCTTCCAGTCCTATGTCATCCCTTTCTAATGATTTATATTATTTCTTATACACAGGGCCACACCACTCACTCTGCCTACTGACCTATCTTTCAGATACACCATGTATCCTTGGATATTCAGCTCCCAATGGCAGCCATCCTTTAGCCAAGTTTCAGAGAGAGCCACAATGTCATGCTTGCCAATCTGTAGCTGAATTTCAAGATCGTCAATTTTATTTCTTATGCTGCGTGCATTCAAATACAACACTTCCAGCCCAGTATTTGTTGCTTTCTGTTGCAAATCATCCCACTGGCTGTGGTTATGCCTCATCCCCTGCCTGTCCTTCCTATTGTCTGTTGCACACTACCTTTGATTTATTTCTGCTTTCCCCCTCCTGAGCCCTATCACTCCAGTTCCCATTCTCATAGGGTGGGCACTGGGAGCAGACCCAAATGCAAGACACAGACTAGCAGCTGGGACAGGAATTCCAACAGGGTAGGTCTTCACTAGGAAAGCAGGACCAAGACAAGGAACTGGGAACTAGTCTGGGCTTGGACTCCAAGCCAGAGATTGGACAGGAACCCAGAATCTGGGTCTTGACTCAGGCTCAAACCCCAGAACTAGGCAAGGACATGACATGGCTACAGGACTAGATATGGCTTGGGCTCAAGGTTTGGCTGCCAGACTAGGCAGGGCTTGGGCTCTTCAAGGATTGGCTGTAGGACTAGACATGGAACTCCTGCACAGGACAAGGCATATGGACAGAACAAGAATTTGAAGCCTTGACTCAATCAGTTTCTCCTATAACTTGGCCTCCTAATAAAAACGCCAGTACATTCAACTCCGTCGTGGCCGTGAATTGAATATCGATACATACTTATTCACTTATGCTAAATCCTTCATTTTGCGATCGATAATCTTCATCTACATATATAGTGTGTTCTGTACATCTCTTTTTACTGCTGCCTTCTGAGGTTTAGAAGCCCAAGGTCCCACACCACCTGTGGAAAGGTTTCAAAGGAGCTTCTCAAAGATGATCCCAGGATTGAATGGCATGGAATCCATAATCCATATGAAAAACACCTGATGGCTCTGGGTCTGCAATCACTAGAATTCAGAATGACGACGGGTGACCTAATTGAAGCTTATCAAATACGAATGACCATAAACCATAGGAGCAAAATTAGGTCATTTGGCCCATCGAGTCTGCTCTGTAATTTCATGATGTCTGATCCAATTTTCCTCTCAGCCCTACATATGTGTGTCTGTAGATACAGATATAATCTTGCAATATATCTAGCTATACATATATCTATACTTATCTGTGTGTGAGTGAGTGAGTGAGTGAGTGAGTGAGTGTGTGTGTGTGTGTGTGTGTGTGTGTGTGTGTGTGTGTGTGTGTGTGTGTGTGTGTGTGTGTGTGTGTGTGTGTGTGTGTGTGTGAGTGTGTGTGTGTGTCTATCCATTCATGGCGTTGGGAGTTTTAGAGAACTACTGCACAGAAACAGGCCCTTCGTCCATCTAATCAATGTCCAGCTATTATTCTGCCTAATCCCATGGACCAGCAGCTGGGCCATTGCCCTCCATGCCACTCCCTTTATACAAACTTCCCTTAGAATTTGAAATCGAACCCACTTCAGCTCGCTGCTCGGCTGTAACACAGCGTCTTGTTTCCCAATATAGCAAAATACATCTGAATATCGAAAAAGAAAGTGTGATGCGTTCCTGCCCTGTGCTGGATGGAGCAGGGATTTGAGGAAGAAATGTAACAGAAGCTTCTCTTTCTGGGCTCCTGCAGGATGTCCCATTGTGCCGAGAAAGTGCATTTTTGCCGAGACGGTCGGCGTTGCTATAGTGAAGAGCAGAACCGAAACAACAAGGCTCACATAGAAGCTGTGTTTGGGTGTCCTCGCACATCTGAAGGCTACTTTTAAGCTCTCGGAAAGTGGGCGAGAGCCTCAGCCAAAATAAAAGTTCAAGGCAGCGAGCGGGGGCCGGCAAGGCGGCCCCTCCCCAGGCCAACGGGCGTAGAATTAACCCAGTAAATCACTAAAATAAACAGACCTGGCTGACTTCAGCAGTGGAACGAATGCCTTGCACGGTGATTAATCAGACGCAATGTCTTGAGCAATTTTTTGAAAAATATTCCTTTGTTGTGAGTGATCGCCGCCTTTGACAATGTCAATCAAAAACGGGAGGGTTCAGTTAAAATAATGTTTAAGTGTTACGGGCTGATTCCCTTCTCTATTCTTATTGAATGATTGCATTGAGGTTTTTTTTAAATGTTATAAGTGCTTTTAATACTATGATTCAAGATTGTTTAATGTCATTTCAAGTAAAGGAGAACGAAATAATTGTTACTCTGGATCCGATGCAGCGCAAAAACACACAATAGAATAAAGAAACACAATAATTAAAAACACAATAAGTAAATACATAGGATAGCTTCTATACATGAGTAATTGCATATCCATAAAGTGAAGCTAGGCACAGGAGTGTCTGTACATAAGGTGACTTTGACAGGACATAGTAACATAGAGGTGGTGGGGTTGGTTGGTAGGTGGATAGAACCTCATTGTTGTGTTTTCTCAAATAACAACCTCTTACTAAAGAAAATTCCAACTACAGTTTTGCTTTCAGATTAAAGCAAGCAATCAAGTAGCCAATCACTTTCAATCCCGTGCCTTTAACACGTACGTATAGACTCTGACAACTAAAAACTTCTCCATAAATCTAGGGACTCTTATTTTGCAGTGGAGATGCAATTAGTTTTGCTTTGCAACTCTGTGAAAGCTTGTACAAAATACGTAACAACTGTTGGAGAACATTCAGCGGGCATAAAACTGAAATTAAAAAAAAACAAATCTGAAAGCACGCTGTAGAGGGCTTCAACTTAAGGATGATTCAAATTGCAGAGCTGATGGTTGTAAGGTGCGTACCAATTAAAGCTACATGACTTCATAAAGACTTAACGGTTGCGACTTTTTATACCGAATAGTTAAGTAGAGAGGCTAATTTGACACGTGTTCGACAAAGATGGTGAACAGGGTATAATTCTATCCATCTGTCTATATCAGAATCAGAATCAGGTTTATTATCACCGGCGTGTGACGTGAAATTTGTTAACTTAGCAGCAGCAGTTCAATGCAATACACAATCTAGCCCAGAAAAAAATAAGAAATAAAATAATAATAATAATAATAATAAATAAACAAGTAAATCAATTACTTATATTGAATAGATTTTTTAAAAATCGTGGAAAAACGGAAATAATGTAGATTTTTTTTCAAAAGTGAGGTAGTGTCCAAAAATTCAAAGTCCATTTAGGAATCGGATGGCAGACGGGAAAAAGCTGTTACTGAATCGCTGAGTGTGTGCCTTCGGGCTTCTGTACTTCCTACCTGATGGTAACAGTGAGAAAAGGGAATGCCCTGGGTGCTGGAGGTCCTTAATAATGGACGCTGCCTCTCTGAGACATCGCATCCTAAAGATATCCTGGGTATTTGTAGCCTAATACCCAAGATGGAGGTGACTAGATTTACAACCTTCAGCAGCTTCTTTCGGTCCTGTGCAGTAGCCCCACCATACCAGACAGTGATACAGCCTGTCAGAATGCTCTCCACGGTACAACTGTAGAAGTTTTTGAGTGTATTTGTTGACATCTATTTATCTATCTATTTGTCTGGCTGTCTTCAGTTTATCAATCTATCTACCTATCTAACAGGATTTGCAAGTATATTTCATGTATAATTTTCAGATAAGTAATTGGAGATAATGTATTGGAGAGACAGAAATGAGAGCGAAAGTGCCCCCATTTAACACTGATAGATAACAATCATGTAATGATATACTAAGCATCTTCCAGTAGTTGGTTACTGTAACTTGTGCTGTTTACAGATATGAGAGTTACATTGTCTAGATACATTTTATAGATAATACATTGTTTGCAGAGAAGGCGCGATGAATGACGTGCTGGAAACTACATCAGCCTTTAAAACAAAATATCCGCTCTTTTAAAAATCTGAGTACTGTATAACGATATTGCTTCCTGTCATTTCCGCCTGTACTTACAAATGACCGGCCTTTGGTGTGGGGGAATAAAGTGAAGGGAAGATTTCTGTAGAAAATACCTTTAATTGCTTAATTTTCTCCCGCGAAGCGAGATCAGGAGCGACAATAAATATGTGCAAAATAATCGATTCCAGTAAGTGTACGTCATAGGCTATACCGTAACGGGCTGGAAATGCAAAAATTCTGGGAAAAAAACTCATCGAAATGAAGAGAACATTTACTCTAATTAGATCCTAATTATCAGAGTCACAAAATAGACGCGGAGGCTTAAACATTACGTGTTGGAAGAAAAGAAAAACACATTATTTTAATAGTTTGATATGCAAACGATGGAACATTCAATTACATGGCCTAATAACGCATACACGATGTGATCTTGTTATTTGTATGGGAAGGGTTGCAATAATTCACTCGGAGGTCCGCCGTGTTCACACATAAACTAAAATCTATTGGTAAGGATTATGTTTTCCTGCCAAACTACATTTAAGAGAATACAAATCAATGGAAGTTAATTTGGGCGTAAAATTAACGGTAATTATTTGACCTGCTCGCTGTAAAGATTAAATCTCTTACGCCCTAATTAGATAACATTTCCAGATGCATCGGCCAATTTATCTTTCAATTTGCATATTTCTATTCTGACTTATAGAAATAGTTAAAATACCATTTTTGAAAACAGACTTTGCGCGGATACTAGGCAAGTTAAAACAAAAACTAGTTGGCAAGACGCGCGAGCACGTCCGGCTATCAGACACGGACGGACACGTGCAGACACAACACGGCCTCGTCGGCATACACGGGGTCATACACTCCCCTGCCAGACACCAGCCATGTGGCTTCGAAGTTGCTTTCCTCGTCCTTGCTATGGAAACCAACCCCGTTTTAGACTTTAAACGTCTCGCAATCTTGAAACTGCTCTGTTCATTTTGTTAAACACTGGAAAAACTCTGTTGAAACTGTTCTCTTTCATAAACACTTTCCCCATGAATCTTGTAATCAGGTCCGCCAGTAGCCTTTCTTCCTCTAATTTAATACATATTTTATTAATAAAAGGTGTTATTGATTAACTGACGCCTTTTGGTGCTTTCGGGCAGGAGACACATTCATTTAGGCCTGATGAAGAGCGTCAGCCAGAAATGTCAACTGTTTATTCATCTCCAGAGATGCTGCCTGACCTGCTGAGTTCCTCCAGCATTTTGTGTGTGTTGCTCTGGATTTTCAGCACCTGCAGAATTTCTCATGTTTGCATACCATAAGACCATAAGACACTGGAGAAGAATTGGGCCATTTGGCCCATCGAGTCTGCTCCACCATTTCATCATGGCTGATCCAATTGTCCCCTCAGTCCCTAACAACTGGCTTCTCCCCGTTATGCCCTGACCAATCACGTTGTTGATAGAAGTGTACAGTGAAGTGTTCGAGACTCAATGCAGTCGTTATTTGCTCGTTAAAGCACGGAATGGCAGTCAGGGCATCGAAGGAATCGTCTAGCATTATTTTAATCAACGAGTTCTAAGCATTTAGTTTATCTAACTCCACTCTCTTTTATTTATTCTTACTTTGTTCAACACATTAACAGGCCTTTCCGCGCCAACAAACCCGCGCCATACAATTACAACAATGTGACTAGTTGATGAACCTGATTAATTAAGGTAACTGGGAGGAAACCAGAGCACTCGGCACTCGGAAAGGTAACGTACAAACTCGAATTGAATCTGGGCCGCCAGCACTGAAAAGCGTTACGTTACCACGCCACACCATTTCCTGAGGGCTTTGTACATTGCCCACCTTTGGTCTCTGGACATCTGCAGGTTTGGTTACACGCAAACTTTTACAATTATTTCAAATATATACCCACTGAGCCTATTCAACAGATAATAATAGATGAACTAAAAAGAGATGATAAATATCACAAGACTTGAAAACAATCATTACTAACTTCCGATTTAAGTCATTCCTATCATTGTCCGACGGGGGGGGGGGGGGGGGGGGGGCGGGGGGAACTGCCACTTTGAGGACATTATTTCTCCCCCTAAACGGAGGAGTTAAAATACTTTTGCCAAAGAGGGAAACGGGCGCATTTAACCCTTCCTTAATGCGCGAATTGTATGATATTTACAAATATACTTTAACAATTGAGCAGCATAGTGATATGTAATCAATGGACATTAATACACTGCGCATATCTCACCAAGACATCTGTCCTATCCATTTGATAAGCACGGCAGTCGAGAACTAAGTTATTTATATCGTGTTACAGACCCTTAGAGTGTTTAAAAGCCCGAGGTTTGAATGTGGAGGTCGGAGAGACGAACTTTTCCACAGGCTGGTGGAAATGACTGACGTCACGCAGTCAGCCTGAACGCCTTTTACGTCCCAGGACAATTTCATCTCTGTCTCGCCCATTTTGTCTGCTCTGTCTCCCTCTTCGAATTCCCCGCTCTTACATGTTCCACCTCTGTCTACCGGTCTTTCCGTCCGCTACTTACTGTCGCGTTTTCGTCTGTTTTTAAAGTTAATTTTTTTTTCAGCCCCCCCCCCCCCCCTCTCCGCCTTCACTCCCAGTTTTCTTTTTGTCTTTCTGACTTCACGGGGATCTGTCCCTCTCACTGTCGATTTGTTCACATTTCCGAGTGATGTTTTTTTTCCAACAGACTTCATCTAAAAATAGACACTGGTAGGAATTGAATTCAGAATCAGAATCAAGTTTAATATCATTAGCATTTATCGTGACATTTGCTGTTTTGCGACAGCACTACATTGCAATTTTTAGATAATTAATTTAAAACCTATAAATTACAATAAGTTACATGTAAATTAATAAGTAGTGCAAAAGAGAACACAAAAAGGAAAGAAATATTGACATAATTTATATAGTATATAGGTTCAATGTCCATTCAGAAATCTAATGGCGGAGGAGACGAAGCTGTTTCTGAATCGTTGAGTGCCTGCCTTTAAGCGCCTGTACCTCCTCCCTGATGATAGTGATGAGAGGAGAGCGTGTCCTAGGTGAAGGGAATCTTTAACGATGGATGCAGGCTTTTTGAAGCATTCTCAAAAAGTGCAATCAGATTTGTTTTCTGTAGCACATCCCCGACATCTTCCACTTGTATTTAAACATTTCACCTCTTTCATGCGGCATTTTCCCGGAGGTATTACATTTTTGCTCTCTTTCTTTCCGCCAAGAACTAGAAGTAACAGCCAACAGCAGCCAGATATGTGGTAATCAGGAAGCAGATTTCCACGATATGTTTCGCTGAGATTGTTAGGAAGAAAGCCGAACTGACTGATGTTGCAATAAGCCACGAAACCGCGCAGATGGTGTGTAATTTAAGTTACTTTAACGTTAAGTTATTCGCATCGCGGTTTTTCAATATAAAGGTCACTGAACTGGGCGTGGATAATTGTTACGTAAATAGAAAGCATCCTAACTTCAGAACCAAGTTTCAAACTGGAAATTGTTCCTTGACGTTCTTTATTGCAGCCTCTTAAATGTGTTTTACTCTCAGCTATCAAACAGCAGTTGTCCAAAGAATTCATTTTATTTCCTTTACAGTTTCCATAAGTGTATATGACTTGGTTTCCACAAGCATCTGTGGCAATGAATTCCACAGATTGACCACCCTCCGGCTGAAAAAAATCCTCCTCTTTTCTGTTCTGAATGGACATCCCTTTATTCTATTTATTGATTTATTTTTGAGATAGAGCGTGGAGTAGACGTTTCTGGTCCTTCGAGCTTCAGCACGTAGCAAGCCTCGAACACTCCTATTAATCCTCTTAACCATCGGGACAAGTTGCAATGACCTACTAATCTACCTGGTACGTCTTTTAACTGTGGGAGGAAACCGTGCACCCGTGAGGACACCCATGCATTGCAAGGGGAGGACGTACAGAGATTCCTGACAAAGAACGTGGATATGAGGATCGCCTGGCAGCTCTTGGGCTGTACACCCTGGAGTTGAGGAGAATGAGGGGGGATCTCATAGAAACATTCCGAATGTTAAAATGCCTAAACAGATTAGATATGGCAAAGTAATTTCCCATGGTAGGGGAGTCCAGGACAAGAGGGGACGATTTCAGGATTGAAGGACGTCCATTTAGAACAGACATGCGGGGTAATTACTTTAGTCAGAGGGTGGTAAATCTGTGGAATTTGTTGCCATGAGTGGCTTTGGAGGCCAAGTTATTGGGTACATTTAAGGCAGAGATTGATTAGCCAGGGCATCAACGGGTATGGGAAGGAGGCAGGGGAGTGAGGATGACTGGAAAAAAATTGTATCAGACCATGATTGAATGGCGGAGCAGACTCGATGGGCCGAATAGCCTACTTCTGCTCCTATATCTTATTTTCTTATTATGGAATGAACCCTGAACACTGACGAAAATGAGCTATAATAGCTGTGACTGTGTCTTCTGATCCTAGACTCTCCCACTGTATGATAGATCCTCTCTACACTCCACTCTATCAAGGCCTTTCAATATTGGATAAGATTTGATAAGATCCCCCTGCCCCCGCTTCTTCTAAATTCTAGCAAGTACAGGCCCAGAGCCATTATATACTCCTCATATGATAAACTTTTCATTCCCGGAATCATTCTATTGAATCTTCCCTGGACCCCCTCCAATGCCAGCACATCTTTCCTTACATAGGGGCCCAAAGCTGCTCACAGTTCTCCAAGTGAGGCCTCACTTGTGCTTTATAAAGCCACAGCATTGCATCCTTGCTTTAATATTCTCCGCTCAAAATGAACTTTAGGGTAGATGGGCAAAAGTCAGCATAGACTTGATGGGCCGAAGTGGCTGTTCTGTCCAGCAGAACTCTGTGACTGAATGACGATTGAACTTGAAGCAAATACTTGTTCCTGTGTAAGACTCTGAGATAGTGGCGCTTTTTACGGTATCAGAACAAGAAATTAAAATGCTTACAGTGATTTATTGTCACCGTTACTACTGTCTGCCACACCTTTGAATGCCCAATGCTCACCCTCACCACATCTACAGCCAGAAACATGTTAGCCTACTCTGAGACCAAGTATAAAGGAATGAATTTAAGTTTAATAAAGTTGAAATTTAATTGTCAATCAACCTCTCACACGAAGGCAGTCAAATGAAACAGTGTTTCTCCGGGGTCAAGGTGTAAAACACAGTACAATACACACAATACAAGCACATAAAGCACATATAATTACAATAGCAGTAAAATATATGATAATAATAACAATAATCATAATAATAAGAAGTTGTTGTTGAAGTTGTTGTTGTTGGAGACCCGGAAACAGAGGCTCTTTGTGACAATACAAGACCAGGTGACAAGACAATATAACACCAAAAATCATCAAAAATACATAATAAAAGACCAACAAATTCAAGATGATAAATGTAGAAAATGCCAAGAAAAACCAAAAACAATTCAATATAGTACAGGATCCTGAGCAGTTTAACTTTATCCGATTACTTACACAGGCACAATCAAGTGGCAAACATCATTCATCAAAATCTTGCTCTAAAATAAATGAAATCACAGATTACTATAAATACAGACTTGATCCAGTTTTAGAGTCAGAATACCACATTTTATATTATGACCAATCAGTTATTACAGCTAGGACAATCCATAATAAACATCCAGATATAATAAGACAGGATAAACAAGCAAGAGCAACTTGTTTATTAGATACGGCCATGTCAAACACACATAACTTACAGAAATCAAGAAGTGAAATACACCAGATATTAAAAGAGAATTAAAAGAGGAAATTACAAGACTTTGGAACATGAACATGATATACATGGTCCCAATAGTAATGTCTGCAACAGGTATCATCCCAAAGGCACTACACAACAACATTAAGCAATTAGGGCTACACAGCAATATCTATGTAAATCTTCTGAAAACCACTATACTAAACATCACTAGAAAAGTCTGAAAGTTGCTAGCAATTGACAAATGAGTGTGCTTGGCTCTGCCCTTACCTTGGGCTTTACCTACTTGAGCTGAGAAAAAATAAAATAATAATAATAATAATATACCCAAGTCCTTGGGTGTCATGCTTTGTAGATTGATTGTGCCACGTTTCTGCAAGAACAAACACAGAGTAGTTCCTTATCACGCCCTAGTACTACCAATTATCAGTAAAAGTTTTTTCATCTATGTTCTTGCTTTTATATTTTTATTTATTCGTATTTTTAATGATCTGGGTGAAGGAGCTGTTATTTATTTCCAAAAGGCATTCACTTTGTATGTTATGGCCGTCTGAGAGCTTTTAATTTGGAAACCACTAACTGCAGGGTAACTTTTTTTTAATGTAACACATACAAAATGCTGAAAGAACTCACCAGGTCAGGCAGAATGTATAGAGAGGAATAAACAGTCAACGTTTCTGATCGAGATTTTTTTTATTTTATACTCGTCGAGAAGGGTAAATAATGTTTCCTATAGTGGGGGAGTCTAGGACCAGAGGGCACAGCCTCATAATACCAGGACGCCCCTTTAGAACAGAGATCTTTAGCCAGAGGGTGCTGATTCTCTGGAATTCATTGCCACAGCTGGCTGTAGAGACCAAGTCAATGAATATATTTAAGGCCAAGGTTGATATGCTCTTAACTAATAAATAGGTCAAAGGTTACTGGGAGAAGACAGGAGAATGGGGTTGAGAGAGATGGAATAGCAGGGCAGGCACGATGAGCCGAATGGACTAACACTGTTCTCATGTCTTATGGTTTTAAAGTTACCCGGATTATTTCATATTTAAACTCAAAGAAATCAGAAATCCCTTCATATTCTTTTTTTTAGAATGTTTGATTTAAAACGAGGACAGAAACTAAAGTCGACCACAACGCGACCAGAGATCCAGGTGGCTTTAGAAAGTTGGTTATCTTCTCAGTCCACTCTAATATTAAATAACGGTTTATACTTTTCTCATGGATCTAATGTAACTTTGTTAAGTTCGTGCAGTATTCATCAGCCTAGGTATAATTGGATTGAGACAGGTTTATCTGATATCACAGGTCTAGGATAAGATATGATATTGTAATAGTGTGACCCCTACCTTCAGCCCCAGTAAATTAGGACACGCATGTCAGCTTTAAAATTCTCTTGGGGAAATAGAAACCACCAGGTCCGTCAGCTATAGGCTGCATGTATATAAGCAGCCAGTTTAAATTGATGAAAGATGCGCTCGTGCCAGTAGCTGCGGGGTGGGTCTAGCTCATTACAATACATTAAAACCATGGAAACAAAGCTTTGCAAATCATTTCCCCTCGGCGATTTGGCCCTGTCTAAAGTGGGGCGTTCCTATTTACACAGCCATAATCAACATAAATAGGCGCATTTTCACCCAAATTATTTTAAACATAAGATGTAAAACACACCCCCCTCTCACTCTCTCTCTGCTCTTTCCTTATGACTCTCGCTTTCTCGCGTGCGCTCTCTGTCTGTCTGCCTCTCACTCGCCCTTCTTTCTTTCTCTCTCGCTTCTATCTCCCTCTCTCTGTGCCCTCAGTTCTATTCTGTCGCTGTTTTTGCGCTCTCTCTCTTTTCTCTGCTCCTCCACTGTCTCTTCCCTATTCCCCCTCTCTGTGACTACCCCCACGCTTAGTCGCTCTCTGCTCTCTCTCTCTCTCCCCTCTCTCCCTCCCTCCCTCCGTCCCCCCCCCCCCCTCTCTGTAAGTGTGTGTGTACGGCTGAAGGAACGAGAATCTTGATTAATATTAACCAATCGCTCCCCTACCTTCATACACTAAAAGGCTCGAATTCCGAATTTGATTGCTAATCTTCCTTCAAATGTCAGTTTTTATGTTATTTTATAAACGTTGAGAAGGCATTAGCGAGTATTGCTAAAGTTAACTTGATTGTTCCATATCTTAGGCTCAAATAAAAGAGAATATTTTTATTGCTTCAGGTTGGTCGTCTAAAGTTATTCTGGCTCTGGGAATAAATTCCAATTGTATAGAAATAACGCTTAAGCAATAATATATATATATTAAGTTTATGTAATTCTGCAAGTTGAATGGTCTCCTTGGAGATTTATGATTGGATTTTTATTTGATATATACATATTACATCCTATTATATAATGCAAATGAAAACAACGTCGTTTCCAATTCAAGGCCAACTCTAGCAATACACTTGCTGGTAAAATATCAGAGAAAATGGTGAAGACAAAGAGCTAGAGACAAACGAATGAATCTCACTAGCGTCAGTAAATATGCCTTTCTATTGGAGTATCAGGGCACACCTGGAACGTTTCCAATAGTTTATTACTCCGTGGTTCATAACTGGGAGAAAAGTTTGCATAAATGATCAAGTATTTTCCGTCCATTCCGAAACACTTGCCAAAGGGACGCAACACCATGTTTACTGCTTTACAAATAATCCCGTCATCAAGGACATATATACAGAAAGGTGCCGGGAAAGGGCCAGTAACATCATTAAGGATCACACCCACCCTGCTCATCGACTGTTGTCCCATTCCCAGGGAGGAGTCTCCCTAGTAGCCGTACCAGAACCTAAAACACTTTGCCCAAGCATTAAGAGTGATCAACACTTCCACCCACTAACCCACGCCCCCAACCATCATTATTTTATCATTTCCCGTCCGAGTCACCTTATGTAGAGGCACCCCGATGCCTAGCATGACTGTATATAAATACAATCATTCTATGTATATAAGCTATATTATGTATTTATATTTATTGTACTTTTAACCATTGTGTTTTTTAATAAGTCGTAAGCGCTTTTTTGTGCTGCTTGGAATCCGGAGTAACAATTATTTCGTTCTTTTTTTACACGTGTGTACTGGAAATGACATTAAACAATCTTGAATTTAGAAACTCCATGTTGTATGGCGGAGCACGGCGCTGCCAGACAATACTTTTAAATATAGCTCCTATTTTGAAATTTAAAAAAAAACAACCTAAAATGAATCTCCGTAAGCATTTCCTCGGCAACTAGAAGAAATTCAAAATGTGTAGAGCATCCAGATGTAAAGTCAAAGGCAAGAGGCAAAAATATCAACTCATACTGCAAATATACAAACTGAGAGACAGTGGAAGAAAATATGCATGTTGACAATTTAAAAAAAGGTCTGTCCTGACTTTGAAGGAAGAGACATATTTTGTGGGATTTGTTGGCTTCCCCGTTTGTGAATTGACAGCTCGCCTGCGAAAAAGCTGCGTGTGATTTTTAATGTTACAGTCTGGTTCATTAACTCTTTCTTGACCACTGAACATTAACAATCTGGTCTACAATTTCCATCGCAGCCATTGGAAGAAATGGGATTCAGGGTTTTACCACTTATTTTATTGGTTGACTGAAGTGCCAGGATAGAGGTAGGATAATGATACCCAGAACGAATTGATAGATATACGATGTTGGAGGATATCAGCAGGTCAGACAGCATCTATAGAAAGGAATAAGCAGTCAACATTTTGGGCCGAGACCCTTCATCCAGTCCCGAGGAAGGGTCTCGGCCTCAAAGCGTCAACGTTAATTCCTCTCCATAGATGCTACCTGACCTGCTGAGTTCCTCCAGCACTTTGTTTCTCTGGATTTCCAGCACCTACAGAATCTCTTGTGTTTAGGAAATGATAGATTTGTTTTACTTTTGCTTGGCATTTTTGAGGTGATTTATCCACAGTCAGCCTGCACGAGCGATGTCAGTAACCACCCGTTGTATCCCTCTGTCAGTCATGAAGCGACAGCAAATTAGACTCAAATTAGTCTGGAATTTCCCATCAGGTGAATTCGAACCACTCTCTAATTAAAATAATTTGGAAATTGAATCTAACTTTTAAGAAACCGTGTGAAGTATGTATTAGTACAAAAACTAATTTTCAGTCCACTTTGGGGGTGAATCCGTTAGTAGTACCTGTATTAACATAATTAAACGCCAGCTCAAAACTAATTTACTTAACCTTTTAACTAAAATATTTTTGCCTTTTATTTTCATGTTTACACTTTACGCCATTGTAAAGCACTTTGAACTACATCATCTGTATGAAAGAGGATACAACTGATACTCCGATATTTATTGCTTATTTATTATTATCATTGTTTGTGTCAGCGCAGTTTGTTGTCTTTTGCACATTGGCTCTTTGTCCGTCTCTGTTGTGTGTGACTTCTCAGTGATCTTATTGTGCTTTTTTCCTATTTACTATGAATGCCCGCAAGAAAATGAGTCTCAGGGTAATAAATAGTAGCAAATACGTATTTTGTTAATAAATTCACTTTGAGCTTTGAACTTTTTTAAAATACGCACTAAAATAAGTTATTATTGTTATTATAATAAATGAGAAAGCCAAGGGTAAATGCACAACGTCGTTAATGTAATAAAATTCTGTGAACATGTCGAATATTGTACCACACACACTGGAAGAATATTTCTTTGAAGTATTATTCCGAATGATTTTTTTGTTTTCTATTTGGAGACCTCCGCGGACACAGCTCTTTAACGGTGTTTTTTCTGTTTGTGATGGCACGTGTGATGCTGTAATTTAATCGAGAGAGGTGAGCAATCATCGATGTGCTAAACCATCTGATACTTTATATATATATTTGTGGCCTGAAGGCACATTCTCACGGTTTTAGGAACAGCTTCTTTCCCCCGCCATCAGATTACTGAATGGACAATGAACCCATATACCCTACCTCATTATTTATTTTTTTCTTTATTTTGCTGTTTCTGCACTACTTAAGTAATTTAAAAATTAAATATATTTCTTTTGTAATTTATAGTATTTTACTCTGTATTACACTGCATTGCTGCCTCAGAACAACACATTTCACGACATATGCCAATGATATTAAGTCTAATTTTGATTGTGATTCACCTGTGAACTCCAATTATGACATTTCAATTCAGATTCGTTTCAAATAGCTTTCTATTCCAGAGTTGTCGGTGCGAATAATGTTATAATGAATGATATGCAATCAATGCAGCTTTCAATGTGCGTAAGATCTTACAAAGAGTTAGTTGCATTACTGCTTGGTACGGAAACTGCAGTGCGCGGACAATGGGTCGTCAAAGCTGCCCAACATATCACTGGCACCAGCTTACCTGCATCAAGGATGTACAAATGGAAAGGTGCTGGAAAAAGGAGAGGGTCAGTAATATCATGAAGGATCCCACCCATCCTACTCATGGACTGTTTGTCCCACTCCCATCAGGGAGGAGCGTCCACGCCAGGACCACCAGACTCAAAAGCCGATCAACACGTCCACCTCCACACCTCTAACCACCACTACTTTATGATTTCCTGTCAGTCACCTTATGTACTGACACTCCTGTGCTTAGCGTCACTTTATGGACATACAATCGATCTACGTATATAAGCTATCTTATATATTTATATTTATTGTGGTGTTATTATTATTATTATGTTCCTTATCGTTTTTTTGTGCTGCATCAGATCCGGAGTAATAGTGATTTATTTCTCCTTTATACTTGTGTACCGGAAATTACTTTAAACAATCTTGGATTTTGAATCTTGAATCTTGCCCCCCTCCATCCCCCCATGCATGGAACAGAGGTGGCTTCGCTTCTCATTCTGCAGGTGATAATTATTGCCAAATCTCGGTGAGTTGTGGGTTGGGTTCCTGCCTCTGACAGGTCGATCCACTCCCAAGGGAGGCGCACGTGGTGAGCTTCGAGCTCGGTGGAATTCCATTAATCTTAGTCTCGGTTCTCCAAAGCTCCCAACGCACAGATAATTATAAATCCAGGCAAAATTGGATTGACAAACTCTTACAAAACCTGATTAATATGTGCTCCGGCACAGAAAAATAAACACAGATCTCCTGGATTACAGGACACGAACTGAAAAAAAAAAGACAGAATTTTCGTCCAGCTTTTAATCCACAGAGGAATCGCGTTTCGCTGCGTGTTTATATTTTCTTATGTAACGTGGAAACTTGCTTTCCTCATGAAGTATCCGCTTCACAAAGATGTGTGTGTTGCGAGTTGTACTGAATTGGAGGGAAGAGGAAGGGGAAAGGTCCGTGGAGAGAAAGTATGGTGAAATCCGAAAAAACGTTTCTCATGTCTGAGGTCTAACAAATATCAAACGGTAAATGTTAAAACGTGTAGGTGAACTCATGTAGACACAAGCTACTGAATAACTATGTTTGAACTCATCAGAAAGAGGCTCAGCGGCATCTCGCATCTTTAAAAAGCTGGGCGTCGTTTCATTGTGCGTTTTTGGATGAGATCATAGACACAGAAGCAGTATTAGGCCATTCGACCATTCCATCGTTGCTGGTTTATTATCCCTCCTCAACCTCATTCTCCTGCCTTCTCGCTAGATTTGCTATCCTGGGGCTAAAGAAATTCTTCCTCATCTCTGCTCTGAAGTCTTTCTAGTCTGACGCTGTGCCCTAGACTCCCCCACTAAAGGAAACATCTTTTCCACATCCACTCTATCCAGGCCTTTCAATATTCGATAGGATTCAATGAGATTCTCCTCCCCCGCCCCCATTCTTCTAAACCCCAGTAAGTACAAGTACAGGTACAAGTACAACCATGAGACACTCCCCATAGGATACGGCTTTCCCGCCGGGAACCTCCTCCGAACCTTCTTCAATGCAGGCATCTTTTCTGAGATAAGAGACCAAAGTTGCTCAAGATACTCCAGGTGCCTTATAAAGCCTCAGTATTATATTCTTGCTATTACATTCTAGTCCGCTCAAGATGATTGCTAACATTGCATTTTGGCTTCCTTAACACCGACACAATATGCTGGTTAATCGAGCACGATTTCAACGTTTAAGAAAGTTCGGATATGTACGTGGATGGTAGGGGTATGGTCCCTGTGCCGATCAATGAGAGTAGACTGTTTAAATGTTTCGGTACAGACAAGATGGACCGTTTTTGTCTTTTTTTTTTGTCCTGTAGTTTTCTAGGACTCAATGCCTCTAACCTTCAGGGACGTCAAACAGCAAGATATAAACAGAGAGAAATAAAACAAGACAGCTCAAAGTATCCCGCATAATCGCGAAAGTCGTCTGGAATCGTGTTGTTAGCTCAGGCGCCACCACTGAGCGCACCTACACGGAGCGCTGCCGTAGGAAAGCAGCATCTATAATCAGAGAAACCCGCCATCCAGGCCATGCTCCCCTTTCGCTGCTGCTGCCACCCGGAAGGAATTACGGGAGCCTGAGCGCCCACGCCGCCAGGCTCAAGAGCAGTTATTGCCCCTCAACCACCAGGCTTTTGAACCAGTGAGGATAACTTCATTCAACTTCACTCGCCCTGTGACTGAACTATTCCCACAACCCATGGACTCACTTTCAATGACGCTATTAATCGTTTGTTCAAGACAGTTCTCATCGCTTGGTCCAGTACAAAGTACCTTAACATGATGACTATGATCGAAGCTAGTGAATAGCTAGTACGCTTGAATCCTGTACTGCCAATGGATTCTGAGTCGTGTGCATCCTATAAATCCGTTTAGCGTGGCAGTGCGATTTTAATTCTCTGTTGGAGTGGCAGTGTGCTTTTAATTCGCTGCTGGCGTGACAATGCGGTTTTAATTCCCTGCAGAGTAGCAGTTCGATTTTATTTCTCTGTTAGAGTGGCAGTGCGGTTTTAATTCTCTGTTAGAGTGACATTGTGATTTAATTCTCTGTTAGACTGACAGTGCGGTTTTAATTCGCTGCTGGCCTGACAGTGGGGTTTTAAATCTCTGTTCGGGTGACAGTGTGATTTAATTCTCTGTTAGACTGGCAGTGCGGTTTTAATTCATTGCTGGCGTGCAGTGGGGTTTAATTCTCTGTTAGACTGACAGTGCGGTTTTAATTCACTGCTGGCGTGACAGTGGGGTTTTAAATCTCTGTTCGGGTGACAGTGTGATTTAATTCTCTGTTAGACTGGCAGTGCGGTTTTAATTCATTGCTGGCGTGCAGTGGGGTTTAATTCTCTGTTAGACTGACAGTGCGATTTAAATTCTCTGCTGGCGTGACAGTGCGGTTTTAATTCTCTGCTGGCGTGACAGTGCGGTTTTAATTCTCTGTTAGAGCGACAGTGTGGTTTTAATTCGCTGTGGCCAATGTCCTATTTATTGTGGAAGCTTTTAATTACTCTCGCTTAACATACACCGGTTTTCTGTCACCGGATATAGGTTGACATAAACAGAAGCACGATAAAAATAGAACCAGCAAACTTGCTCTATTTCACACGTCAACCTACACAGATAAAATCAGGACAAGTGCAATTTTGCTTTGACAGTTGATATGCCCTTCTGGCCCAATAAGCCTGTGTTCGCCCAATTACATCCATGTAACCAATTAACACACACAAAATGCTGGAGGAACTCAGCAGGACAGGCAGCATCTATAGAAAAAATACAGTCAATGTTTCGGGCCGAAAAGTCCCTCTAGTATTCTGTGTGTGTTGCTCAGAGTTCCAGCATCTGCAGATTTTATCTTGTTTGTCTAGTAAACAATTAACCTTTCCTCGCCTTCTCCTGGCTTCTTCCCGATGAAGGGTCTGGGCCGAAACATCCAAGATGTTACCTGACCTGCTGAGTTCCTCCAGCATTTTGACTGTGTTACCCTGGATTTCCAGCAGCCCTTGGGTGTATTTTTGTTTACACCCTTCTCAATGATGGCATCACAATCTGGTATGGAGGGATCACTGTACAGGATCGGGAAAAGCAGCAGAAAGTTGCAGACCAAACCATCTCCACCATGGGCACTAGCCTCTCCAAAACTGACGAGATCAAAAGACCTCAAAAAGGCACCATCAATCAGTGAGGATCAGCATCACACAGGACATGTTCTCTTTGCATTGCTATCATCACCTAGGAGGCGCAGAAGCCTGAAGACTCACTTTCAACATTTCAAGAACAGCTTCTTCTCCTCTGCCGTCGGGCTTCTGAATGGACAACGGCCTGATGTACATTACCTTAGTATTTTTTTGTGATATGAGATTGAGTGCGCAGTATGAAAACACCGTTCTTACTTCAGTTGTACACACAGAGGACGTCGAATTGAATCGAAGCAACAGTTACAATCACATCATTTCTGTATCTGAGAGTACAGCATCCACCTTTATTCAGCGCCAATGCTTTGCCCGAAGCATTGGTAGCGGGGCTAACGACAGGGACACCCCAGTTAGTTGGGACTGGCAAAAGCATCTCCTCCACAATCTTCATAGAACAGGTGCACCACAAGCTGTGTGCTTAGCCCCCTGCTCTACTCGCTTTACACTTATAACTGTGTGGCTAAGCACAGTTCCAATGCCATGTTTAAGTTTGCTGTCGACACCACTTTCGTAGGCCGAATCAAAGGTGGTGACAAATCAGCATATAGGAGGGAGACTGAAAATCTGGCTGTGGTGCTACGACAACAACCTCTCACTCAACATCAGCAAGACCAAGGAGATTACTACTGTATTGACTCCAGGAGCAGGAAACCGGTAGTCCAGGAGTCAGTTCTCATTAGAGGATCAGAAGTGAGAGGGTTAGCATCTTTATAATCCTCAGCCCTGGGCCCAGCAATTAAGTGCCATTATGAAGAAAGCAAAGCAGCGCCTCTACTTTCTTGAGTTTGCGAAGATTCGGCATGACATTTAAAACTTCTATAGATATTTAGTGGAGAGTATATTGACTGGCTGCATCACAGCCTGGTATTGAAACTCCAATGTCCTTGAACGGAAAATCATCCGAAAAATAGTGGCCCAGTCCCTCTCACCATTGACGACATCTACACGATGAGTGTTGTCGCCAGAAAACAGCAACCATCATCTGGAACACGTACCATCCAGGACATAACCTCTTCTCACTGCTGCCAATAGCAAGAAGGTACAGGAACCTTAGGGCTCACACCACCAGGTCAGGGAACAGTTATTACCCCTCAACCTTCAGGCTCTTGAAGGAAAGGGGTTCACTCAAAGGAGAAAATCTGCAAATAACACACATGAACAGTTCTGATGAACGGTTTTGGCTCGAAACGTCGACTGTTTACTCATTTCCATAGTTGCTGCCTGGCTTACTGAGTTCTTCCAACATTTTGTGTGTGTAACTTCAGTCAGTTTCACTTGCCCCATCACTGAAATGTTCCAACAACCTATGGACTCACTTCCAAGGACTCTACATCTCATGCTTTCGATATTTATTGGTTATTAATTATTATTATTTCCTTTTTCTATATATTTTTGATTTGTACCTTATGTTTTTTTGCACATTACTTGTTTGTCTGCCCTGTTGGCTATGGTCTTTCACTGATCTCATTGTGATACTCGTAGCTACTGTGAATGCTCACAAGAAAATGAATCTCAAATTTGTATCTAGTGACATATACGGACCTTAGTAATTAATTTACTCTGAACTTTTAAAACATTCATTGACCTTTAGAGAGAAACATGAAACCCGAAATGTGGACACTTATTGTGATATTATAATGCAATTAGCTTGCATTTAAAAAGCCCGCATCCCTTTGGTCTGTGAGCAGGCTGAACAATAACAGTGGAGGTCTTTGTTGGAGACTGGCGATTGCATCTTTCACATCAGATTGGATATGTTGGGTATTTCTACAAGCCCCTGACCTCCAGGTAACGCTTCTTCTCGCTGCTACTTCTGGAAGGAGGTACAGGAGCCTCGGGACTCACACCAGTTCAGGAACAGTTGTTACCCTCAGCCACCAGGCCCCTGAAACGGCGTAACACTGAACTGTTCACTCGCCGTAACACTGAACTGATTCCACAACCTATGGCTCACTTTCAAGGACTCTACAACTCATATTTGCAATATTAGTTACCACTTATTGATTATTTTATTATTCTGTTTTTCTATTTGTATTTGCAAATTTGTGTCTTTTGCGCATTGTTTGTCTGTCTTGTGTGTGGCTTCTCATTGATTCCATTGAGTATATTTGCATTTACTGAAAATGCCCACAAGAAAATGAATCTCAGGTTTCTATATGGTGACGTACAGTATATGCACTTTGAGAATAGATTTACTTTGAACTTTGAAATGTGATTAAAAACTTTTTTGTTATTTGGGGACTGTAAATTTTCCTTTCACTAAATATGGTTAATCTACACGATTGTGGCGACAAAATTTAGAGAGAAAACAAAACAGAAAAAGAAATCCGCACTCCATTCAACGTCCCAAATCGTGATCGCGGGTATTTGCAGGCTGTGTTTAATCATAAGCAAATGGGATATAGTTCGCTCACTTTCAACCGTTTACCCTCCAGACAATGTTTTTCCTGTGACCTCTCCCCGCTTCCATTACATCTAGGAGGAGGGAAAAATAAAGATGATAATTTGCGATTCGGTTGTAGTAGCTACATTGTGTCAAAAAGTTCTCCGAATTCCGATCCCAAACACGACGGAGCTGCAAAGTAATTGATCCAATTATAGCATGAAAGCGGATCGCTGTGAAAGAGGCGAGGAGTGGTCCGAACACCAGATAGAAAACGAGTGGAAGCCGAAACCGAGATTAAGCGCCATAAAGGATAGGTGACACATGGCTTCCCGGAAGTGTACCTCCCTGAGAATTGCTTCTTATCAGGAGAAACTGCTTCAATTGTTCATGTGAAAGAGAGAAGTTATAATATCCTATAAGGCATCTCACGCAAACCTCTGCCCACGAAGACCTTCAGGTGGCAAAAGGGAATCATATTGGACAACGGGAGGAAATTTGAGAACAGGTCCGCCGGCTGGTTCAGTGTGTTAACAGTACCGATGTTGCGTCGGGTGTTAAAGAGCCACCCAGCTCGTCAGCTTGACCGTCAGCCGTGGCCGCGCAAAAGCTTTTCTTCTGCACTTGGCCGCTATCCAGGGGAATTTTCCTGGAGCCGTTATTAGAGAGAATTACACCTGGCATCCTTCTTCCAAATGCACCCCAGCCAGCAGCAAGTCTGAAATGTCTCAAGGATTGTAGCAAAATAAAAATTTTAAAACGATCATTCATTCCCTATTTTTGTCACAGAAAACAAGAGGAAATCTGCTGATGCTTTAAATCCAAACAACATCCACAAAATGCTGGAGGAACTCAGCAGGCCAGGCAGCATCTATGGAAAGGAGTGTAGTCGACGTTTTGGACAGAGGATCTTCAGCAAGATTGGAGAAAAAGAAGATGAGTAGATTGAGAGAGAGAAAGACAAGGTGATAGATGAAACTGGGAGGGGGAGGGATGAAGTTAAGAGCTAGGAAGTTGATTGGTGAAAGAGATACAGGGCTGGAAAAGGGGTAGTGTAATAGGAGAGGACAGAAGGCCATGGTAGAAAGGAAAGGGGAGGAGCACCAGAGGTAGGCAATGGGCAGTCAAGTAGATAAGGGGACAGAGGGAAAAGGGGATGGGGAATGGTGAGGAGGGGCATTACTGGAAGTTTGTGAAATCGATGTTCATGACATCAGGTTGGAGGCTACCCAGTCAGAATATAAGGTGGTGTTTCTCTAACCTGAATGTGGTCTCATCGTTACAGTAGAGAAGGTCAAGGATTGACATATCAGAATGGGAATGGGAAGTGGAATTAAAATAGGCGGCCACTGGGAGAACCCGCTTCTTCTGGCAGATGGAGCATAGATGCTCAGTCAAGCAGTCTCCCAATCTACGTTGAGTCTCACCGATATACTGGAGGCCGCACCAGGAGCACTGGACATAGTATATGACTCCAACAGACTCACAGGTGAAATTCTGCCTCATCCAGTGTTACAAGGGTGCGTTGGGAGCGGACCCAAGTGCAGAACACAGACACAGAGGTAGTATAAACAGAACAGTGTTTATTGATAGTTACTAGGAAGGCCAGGGAGCGAGGGCAAAAATGTCAACATGGATGTAAACGTTGGATAACAAACTGGTAAAACCTGGACTAGGACTTAGACTCGGACTCAGAACTGGGACCTTGACTCAGACTCAGAACTTGGATCTTGACCTGGACTTGGAACTTAACTGGGACCCAGCCTGGACTCGGAGCCTAGCATTGGAACACGAAGCCTGGACCTGGAACACGGACCATGAACCTGGACTTGGACACGGACCACAAGCCTGGTCTTGGAAATGGACCACGAGCCTGGTCTTGGAAACAGACCACGAGCCTGGACTTGGACACGGACCACAAGCCTGGTCTTGGAAATGGACCACGAGCCTGGTCTTGGAAACAGACCACGAGCCTGGACTTGGAAACGGACCACGAGCCTGGACGGAAACGGACCACGAGCCTGGACGGAAACGGACCACGAGCCTGGACTTGGACACGGACCACGAGCCTGGACTTGGTAACGGACTACGAGCCTGGACTCGGACACGGACCACGAGCCTGGACTTGGAAATGGACCACGAGCCTGGACTTGGACATGGACCACGAGCCTGGACTTGGAAATGGACCACGAGCCTGGACTTGGAAATGGACCACAAGCCTGGACTTGGAAACGGACCATGAGCCTGGACTTGGACATGGACCATGAGCCTGGTCTTGGAAACGGACCACGAGCCTGGACTTGGAAACGGACCATGAGCCTGGACGGAAACGGACCACGAGCCTGGACGGAAACGGACCACGAGCCTGGACTTAAAAAGACCACGAGCCTGGTCTTGGAAATGGACCACAAGCCTGGTCTTGGAAACAGACCACGAGCCTGGACTTGGAAACAGACCACGAGCCTGGACGGAAACGGACCACGAGCCTGGACTTGGACACGGACCACGAGCCTGGACTTGGACATGGACCACGAGCCTGGACTTGGACACGGACCACGAGCCTGGACTTGGTAACGGACTACGAGCCTGGACTTGGACACGGACCATGAGCTTGGACTTGGACACGGACCATGAGCCTGGACTTGGAAATGGACCACGAGCCTGGACTTGGACATGGACCACGAGCCTGGACTTGGTAACGGACTACGAGCTTGGACTTGGACACGGACCATGAGCCTGGACTTGGAAATGGACCACGAGCCTGGACTTGGACACGGACCACGAGCCTGGACTTGGAAATGGACCACAAGCCTGGACTTGGAAACGGACCATGAGCTTGGACTTGGAAACGGACCATGAGCCTGGACTTGGACATGGACCATGAGCCTGGACTTGGAAACGGACCACGAGCCTGGACTTGGAAATGGACCACGAGCCTGGACTTGGACATGGACCACGAGCCTGGACTTGGTAACGGACTACGAGCTTGGACTTGGACACGGACCATGAGCCTGGACTTGGAAATGGACCACGAGCCTGGACTTGGACACGGACCACGAGCCTGGACTTGGAAATGGACCACAAGCCTGGACTTGGAAACGGACCACGAGCCTGGACTTGGAAATGGACCACAAGCCTGGACTTGGAAACGGACCATGAGCTTGGACTTGGAAACGGACCATGAGCCTGGACTTGGACATGGACCATGAGCCTGGACTTGGAAACGGACCACGAGCCTGGACTTGGAAATGGACCACGAGCCTGGACTTGGACATGGACCATGAGCCTGGACTTGGAAATGGACCACGAGCCTGGACTTGGAAACGGACCACGAGCCTGGACTTGGACATGGACCACGAGCCTGGACTTGGAAACGGACCACGAGCCTGGACTTGGACACGGACTACGAGCCTGGACTTGGAAACGGACCACGAGCCTGGACTTGGACATGGACCACAAGCCTGGTCTTGGAAACGGAGCACGAGCCTGGACTTGAAGGACTTGGTCAACAAGGAGACAGACTACCCAACTCGGAGTAGTGGCAAATGGCCGGACCTACTCAGCTGGAAGGACTAGGACAGCAGGCTCTCGACTCGACCCAGGAACTGGAGACACCGAGCTCTCGACTCAGCCCAGAAACAGCAGATGACAGGCACTTGGTTTGACCCAAGAACAACGGACGACAGGCTCCCGACTGGACCCAGAAACTGTGAATGGCTAGCTCTCGACTCGACCCAGTCTCAGCTGGCTATGAAAATGACAGAATTCAAATCTTACTTGGAGTAGCGTCAACACAGCCAGCAACACAGCTGGACACAAAAATGACTGAACTCACTAAGCAGCCACAGCTCTGAAGCAACTAGAGTCCATGATTTTAGTTGGCCCCGAGACAAGCATAGCCGCCTTGCTGAGATGACTGGTTACCGGTGACGACCTTCTAATGATGGTCCAGCAATGAGCAGCTGTAACCCAGAGCCTTTTGTGTTGCCGGTTCAAAATGAAGATCAGGTGCCTTAATCAAGGTGCCCAACGGAACACGGGGAAAAGGAAATGACTGGAATGAGGAGTCTACGGACCGGACCATGACACCTGGAAGGACTACTTGGGGCCCTGAATTGTATTGAAGGAGGAAGTGTAGTGCAGTTGTGGTACTTGTTATGCTTGTAGGGATAACTTCTGGAAGGATGCTCAGTGACAAGGGATGAATGGACTATCACCTTGTCTGGAAAGCAGAAAATGGGGGGGGGGGGGGTGGAGGGAAAGATGGGCTTGGTGGTGGGATCCCATTGGAGATGGTGGAAGGTCTGGAGAATGATGTTCCGGATGTGGAGGTTGGTGGGCTGATAAGTGAGGAGATGAGGAACCCAATCTTTGGTAGGGTGGCAGCAGGATGGGGTAAGAGCAGACTTGCGTGAAATAGAAGAGATGCGGTTGAGGGCAGAATTGTTTGTGGAGGAAGGCAAGCTCATTTCTTTGAAGGAAGGCACCTTCTTCATTCTGGAATAAAAAGTCTCTTCCTGAGGGCAAATGCAGCAGAGACGGAGAAATTGAGAGAAGCGGGTGGCATTTTTACAAGTAACTGTGTAGCCTCCAACATGATGGCATGGACATTGATTTCTCAAACTTCTGATAATGTCCGCCTCACTTTACCATTCTCAATCCCCTTCATCTCCTTGCCTGCCCTTTGCCTCACTTTGGTAACACATACAACACGTTGGAGGAACACAGCAGGTCGGGCAGCATCCATGGAAACAAGCAGTCAACATTTCGGGCTCTGGTGCTCCTCCCCCCCACCCCCATTTCTTTCTTCCATGGCTTTCTATCCTCTGTTGGATTCCCCCTTCTCCAGCCCTGTACCTCTTTCACCAATCAACTTCTCAGCTCTTTATTACATCTCTCCCCTCCTGGCTTCCGGTCAGCAGTCACCATGTGTTTCTCCCTCCCCTCCCCCCACCTTTTAAACCTATTCCTCAGATTTTTTTTCTCCTGTCCTTTTTGCACTATTTACTATATATTTCTTATTGTAACACAGATACACAGTATATAAGAAGTGCAAAAAGGGAGCCAAAATACTGAGGTAGTGCGCATGGGTTCATTGTCCATTCTGAAATCTGATGGGGTTGGAGAAGAAGCTGTTCCTGAAACGTTGAGTATGTGTTTGCAGGCTCCTGTACTACATCTTTTAATAACCATATAACTTTTTAACCATAGAACAATTACAGCACGGAAACAGGCCATCTCGGCCCTTCTAGTCCTTGCTGAACGCTTACTCTCACCTAGTCCCACCAACCTGCACTCAGCCCATAACCCTCCATTCCTTTCCTGTCCATATACCTATCCAATTTTTTTTAAATGACAAAATCAAACCTGCCTCTACCACTTCTACTGGAAGCTCTTTACACATGGCTACCACTCTCTGAGTAAAGAAGTTCTCCCTCATGTCACCCCTAAACTTTTGCCCTTAACTCTCAACTCATGTCCTCTTCATTGAATCTCCCCTACTCTCAATGGAAAAAGCCTATCCATGTCAACTCTATCTAGCCCCCTCATAATTTTAAATACCTCTATCAAGTCCCCCCTCAACCTTCTACGCTCCAAAGAATAAAGACTTGACTTATTCAACCTTTCTCTGTAACTTAGGTGCTAAAACCCAGGTAACATTCTAGTAAATATCCTCTGTACTCTCTTTATTTTTTGACATATTTCTTATAATTCGGTGACCAGAAATGTACACAATACTCCAAATTTGGCCTTACCAATGCCTTGTACAATTTTAACATTACATCCCAACTCCTATACTCAATGGTCTGATTTATAAAGGCCAGCATACCAAAAGATTTCTTCACCACCCTATCCACATGAGATTCCACCTTCAGGGAACTATGCACCATTATTCCTAGATCACTCTGTTCTACTGCATTCTTCAATGCCCTACCATTTACCATGTATGTCCTATTTGGATTAGTCCTATTTTGATTAATAGTAGCAATAAGAAGAGGGCATGTCCTGAGTGATGGGTGTCCTAAATGATAGATGCTTCCTTTTTCAGGCATCGCCTTTTGAAGATACCCTCAATGCTGAGGAGGCTAGTGCCCTTGATGAAGGTGGTTGAGTTTCATACTGGGGAATCTTGTGCCCTTGATGGAGCTGGTTCAGTTTACAAATCTATGCAGCTTAAGATGGAATTTATGAGCAAGGTTCACATACTGGAAAACCATGATGTATTTTTGGGGGATTCACGTGGAAAATAGAAGATCAGAGTCTTTCTTTAGAAGAGTATGGAGAGCTGTGATTTGGGTGCAAGTTGATGCGACTAGGCAGAAAAATAGTTCAGTATAGACTTGATGGGCCGAAGGTCCTCTTTCTGTGTTGTAGTTTTTTCTCTTACGTCTATGACTTCTATGTCATTTTGCTTTGTTTTCTAAATATTAATCTTATCAAGTCAGAAAACTATTCAACAGAAAAGTCAGTTAACCAAACAATTATATAATCAGGCATTTCTTGTATTTCTGAATCAAAAAATATATTGTAAAATCATATTTACATTATTTATTTATTACATTTCTTATTGTAACTTTATATTTTATTATTTCAATGTACTGCTGCTACAAAACAGCACATTTTACAACTGACGTCAGTGATAATAAACCTGATTCTGATTCTGACTAAGCAAAGTGGACACAGAAGGAATGTTTAAGACAGAAGTATGTAAACATATCTACCACTGATTTTAAGACCAATACCATCTGCAGTTCTGACTGATGGCCAAGTAACAGTAATGCTCTCCCACTGAGAGACCTGACACCTGGCCAGGTTAACTTCCCGATACCAGATTAAGTACAGCCTCTCCTCTTGTAGGCTTATCTACATATTGTGTCAGGAAACCTTCCTGAACACACCTAACAAACTTCACTCAATCTAAACCCCTTGCTTTAGGGAGATGCCAATCAATATTTGGGAAATTAAGCTCTCCCACCACAACAACCCTGTTATTACTACTCCTTTCCAGAATCTGTCTCCCAATTTGCTCCTGAATGTCCCTGTTACTACAGGATAGTCTATAAAAAACACCCAGTAGAGTTATTGATCCCTTTCTGTTCCTAACTTCCACCCACAGAGACTCCGTAGACAATCCCTCCATGACTTCCTCCTGTTCTGCAGCCGTGACACTATCTCTGATCAACAGTGCCACACCCCCACCTCTTTTGCCTCCCTTCATGTCCTTTTTGAAACATCTAAAGCCTGGAGGATGACAAGTGGGAATTGATATTGGGTTATGAGGAAAGGCAGAGGCTTCACATTACTATTTTGTACAAAAAAGCTGGATGAACTCAGCAGGTCGGGCAGCATCCATTGAAAGAGGCAGTCAATGTTTCGGGTTGAAACCCTTTGTCAGGACCGAAACGTTGACTGCCTCTTTCAACGGATGCTGCCCGACCTGCTGAGTTCATCCAGCTTTTTTGTACTTCTTGGTTTGACCACAGCATCTGCAGTGCACTTTGTGTTTACTATTTTGTGTTGGTCTTCACAGTGAGGATGCATCTAACATGCCAAAGAGAAATGTTATGGATGCGATGGGAGGTGAGGACATCAATACCATAGCTATCACTAAAGAGGTAGTGCTGAGTAAACTTGTGGGCCTGAAGATAGATAAGTCCCCTGATCCTGATGGAATGCATCCCAGAGTACTGAAAGAAATGGCAGAAGTTATAGTAGAGGCTGAGGTGATGATTTACCAAAATTCTCTGGACTCTGGGCAGGTCCAGATGGATTGGAAGAGGCTGAATGTCAGGCTACTGTTCAAAAAAGGATGTAGGCAAAAGGCAGGTAACTATAGGCCAGTTAGTTTAACACCTGTAGTTGGGAAAATGCTTGAAGCTGTCATTAAAGAAGAAATAATGAGGCATCTGGAAAGAAATGGATCCATCAGACAGACACAGCATGGATTCAGCAAAGGCAGGTCCTGTTTGACAAATTTACTGGAGTTCTTTGAGGATGTAACGAGCGCAGTGGATACAGGGAAACAGATGGATGATATTTACATGGATTTCCAGAAGGCATTCGATCAGGTACCCCATAAAAGACTTATCCATGAGATAAGGATGCATAGAGTTGGGGGTGATGTATTAGCATGGAGAGAGGATTGGTTAACCATTAGAAAGCAGAGAGTTGGGATGCATGGCTGTTACTCTGGTTGGCAATCAGTGGCCAGTGGTGTGTTGCAGGGGTCAGTGCTGGGCCCGCAGCTGATCATTAATAATCTGGTCGAGGGGGCTGAGTGTAATATATCAAAGTTTGCTGATGATACTAAATTGAGTGGACAAGCAAATTGTGCAGAGTCTGAAGAGTGATTATAGATAGGTTAAGTGAGTGGGCAAGGGTCTGGCAGATGGAGTACACTGTTGGTAAATGTGAGGTCATCCACTTTCTTTCATTTTCATTTCATGGAAGGAAAAATAAAATAGCAGATCATTATTTAAATGGTAAAAAAATTGCAGCATGCTGCTGTGCAGAGGAACTTAGAGGAGTGCTTGTGCATGAATCACAATTGTGCAGGCTATCATGAAGGCAAATGAAATGTTGGTCTTCGTTGCTAGAGGGATTGAATTTAAGAGCAGGGAGGTTATGCTGCAACTGTACAGGGAACTGGTGAGGTCACACCTGGAGAACAGCGTGCAGTTCTGGTCTTCTTACTTGAAGAAGGATAAACTGGCATTGGATGTGGTGCAGAGGCTCATGAAGCTGATTCCAGAGATGAGGAGGGCTGGAATGTAAATGTTACTCTGCTATGTATAAATGGTGGGAGGCAACAGAAAGGAAACTATAGACCTGTTAGCCTGGCATCAGTGGTTGGGAAATTGTTGGAATCGCTTGTTAGGGATAAGATTATGGAGTACCTGGAGGCATATGACAAGTTAGGCCAAAACCAGCATGGTTTCCTGTAAGGAAAATCCTGCCTAACAAACCTACTGCAAATTTTTGAGGAAATTGCAAGCAGGGTAGACAAAGGAGATGCAGTAGATGTAGTGTTCTTGGATTTTCAGAAGGCCTTTGACAAGGTGCCGCATCATGGAATTGAGTTTAGGAGCCGAGAGGTAAAGTTGCAGCTATATAGGACCCTAGTCAGACCCCTCTTGGAGTTCTGTGCTCAATTTTGGTCGCCTCACTACAGGAAGGATGTGAAGCCATAGAAAGGGCACAGAGGAGATTTACAAGATGTTGCCTGGATTGGAGAGCATGTCTTATGAGGATAGGTTGAGTGAACTCAGCCTTTTCTCCTTAGAGCGACGGAGGATGAGAGGTGACCTGATAGAGGTGTATAACATGTTGAGAGGCATTGATTGTGTGGATAGTCAGAGGCTTTTTTGCAGGGCTGAAGTGGTTGCCACAAGAGGACATGGGTTTAAGGTGCTGGGGAGTAGGTACTGAGGAGATGTCAAGGGTAAGTTTTTTACTCAGAGAGTGGTAAGTGCGTGGAATGGGCTGCCAGAAAAGGTGGTGGAGGTGGATACGATAGGGTCTTTTAAGAGACTTTTGGATAGGTACATGGAGCTTAGAAAATTTTTTATGTTTCTATGTTTCTATGAGGCTGCTTAGCAAGATCACAGCCCATGGAATTACAGGGAATTACATGGTTAATCAACCATGCCTGGAGCATTGGTTGATTAACAGAAAACAGAGAGTGGGAGTAAAGGGATCCTATTCTGCTGGCTGCTGGTTACTAGTGGAGTTCCACAGGGGTCAATGTTGAGACTGCTGCTTTTTATAATGTATATCAATGATTTGAACTATGGGATTAATGGATTTGTGGCTAAATTTTCTGATGATACAGAGATAGATGGAGGAGCGGGTAGTGTTGAGGAAATAGAGAGCCTGCAGAGAGACTTAGATAGTTTAGGGGAATGGGCAAAGAAGTGGCAAATGAAATACAATGTTGGAAAGTGTATGGTCATGCACTTTGGTGGAAGAAATAAATGGGCTGACTACTATTTAGATGGGGAGAGAATTCAAAATGCAGAGGTGCAAAGGGACTTGGGAGTCCTTGTGCAGGATACCGTAAAGGTTAACCTCCAGATAGTGTCGGTGGTGAAGAAGGCGAATGCAATAGAAACATAGAAAACCTACAGTGCAAGACAGGCCCTTTGGCTCACAAAGTTGTGCCGAACATGTCCCTACTTTAGAAATGACTAGGCTTACCTATAGCCCTCTATTTTACTAAGCTCCATGTACCTATCTAAAAGCCTCTTAAAAGACCCTATCGTATCAATGTTGGCATTCATTTCTAGAGGTTAGAATATAAGAGCAGGAACGTGATGTTGAGGCTCTATAAGGCACTCATGAGACCACGCTTGGAGTATTGTGTGCAGTTTTGGGCTCCTTATTTTTGGAAGGATATGCTACCTTTAGAGAGGGTTCAGAGAAGATTCACAAGAATGATTCCAGGAATGAAAGGGTTACCATATGAGGAATGGCTGACAGCTCTTGGGCTGTATTCTCTTGAGTTCAGGAGAATGAGCGCTGAGATCTCATAGAAACATTCCAAATGTTATAATGGCCTGAACAGATTAGATATGGCAAAGTTATTTCCCATGATAGGATGTCTAGGACAGGAGGGCATGACTTCAGGATTAAAAGATGTCCATTTAGAACAGAGATGCCAGAGGGTGGTAAATATGTGGAATTTGTTGCCACGAGTGGCTGTGGACATGGTCATTGGGTGCATTTAAGGCAGAGATTCTTGATTAGCCAGGGCATCAAGGGGTATGGGGAGAAGGCAGGGGAGTGTGGATGACTGGAAGAATTGGATCAGCCCATGATTAAATGGCGGAGCAGACTCAATGGGCTGAATGGTCTATTTTCACTCCAATATCTTATCTTATGGACTATGAAGAGAAATTGAGTCTCCTGGGACTATACTTGCTGGAATTCAGAAGAATGAGAGGCGATCTCATGGAAACAGATAAAATTATGAAAAGGATAGATGACATGGAGGCAGGAAAGTTGTTTCCACTGGTTGGTGAGTCAAGAACCTGTGGAAATGGTGTCAAGGTTCAGGGGAGTAGATTTAGGACAGAGATGAGCAGGAACTGCTTTTCCCAGAGAGTGGTGAATCTGTGGAATTCTCTGCCCAATGAAGCAGTGGAGGCTACCTCAGTAAATATATTTAAGATGAGATTGGATAGATTTTTGCATAGTAGGGGAATTAAGGGTTATCGGGAAAATGCAGGTAGGTGGAGATGATTTCTTGGCCAGATCAGCCAAGATCTTATTGAATGGTGGAGCAGGCTCAATGGGCCAGATGGCCGACTCCTGCTCCTATTTCTTCTGTTCTTATGTTTTCTAAATGGAAAGAAAATTAAAAAAAATATAAGGTGCAAAGGGACTTGGCAGTCCTTATGCAGAGTTTGCTGAAGATTAAATTGTAGGTTGAGTCGGAGCTGGGGAAGGCAAATGTGATGTTAGCATTCATTTCTAGAGGACTAGAATATAAAAGCAAAGATGGAATGCTAAGACTTTATAAACCAGTGGTGAGGCTTCTCTTGAAGTTTTGTGAGCAGTTTTGGGCCCCTTATCTTTGAAAGGATGTGCTAAAACTGGAGAGGGTTCAAAGGAGGTTCAGGAAACTGATTTGAAGATTGAGTGACTTGTCATATGAAAAGCATCTGATGGCTCTAGCCTGTATTCACTAGAATTCAGAAGACTGAAAGGTGACCTTATTGAAACCTGTTGAATGGTGAAAGGACTTGATAGAGTTGATGTGGAGAGGAACTTTCCTGTGGTGGGAGAGTCTAAGGCCAGAGGACGCAGGCTTCAGAATTGAGGGAATGAGGTTTTAGAATGGAAATGAGGAAATATTTCTTTAGTCAGAGAGTGGTGAATCTGTGGAATTCTTTACCACAGGCAGCTGCAGAGGACAAGTCTTTATGTACTGTATATTTAAGGCAGAGGCTGATAGATTCTTAATTGGTCTAAGCATGAAGGGATACGGGGAGAAGACAGGGGACTGTAGCTGAGAGGAAATCAGCCATGATGAAATAGTGGAGCAGACTCAATGAGCCAAATAGTTTAATTCAGCTCCTATATAAGGCCATAGGAGCAGAATTAGTCTACTCTGCCATTCTGTCATGGCTGATCTCAGATTGCACTCAACTCCGTACACCTTCCTTCTTGCCATTCTGTCTTGACCAATCAGGAAACAATGAATTTTCATTTTGAATATACCCATAGTCTTTGCCTCCACAGTTGTGTACTCTCTGGCTAAAAATCTTCCTCCTTACATATATAACCATATAACAATTACAGCCCGGAAACAGGCCATCTCAGCCCTTCTAGTCCATGCTGAACGCTTACTCTCACCTAGTCCCACCTACCTGCACTCAGCCCATAACCCTCCATTCCTTTCCTGTCCATATACCTATCCAATTTTACTTTAAATGACAATATCGAACCTGCCTTTACCACTTCTACTGGAAGCTCGTTCCACACAGCTACCACTCACTGAGTAAAGAAGTTCCCCCTCGTGTCACCCCTAAACTTTTGCCCTTAACTCTCAACTCATGTCCTCTTGTTTGAATCTCCCCTACTCTCAATGGAAAAAGCCTATCCACGTCAACTCTATTTATCCCCCTCATAATTTTAAATACCTCTATCAAGTCCCCCCTCTACCTTCTATGCTCCAAAGCATAAAGACCTAACTTGTTCAACCTTTGTCTGTAACTTAGGTGCCCGAAACATCGACAGTGCTTCTTCCTATAGATGCTGCTTGGCCTGCTGTGTTCCACCAGCATTTTGTGTGTGTTGCTTGAATTTCCAGCACCTGCAGATTTCCTCGTGAAATTATAGGCCAGTTTGCCTATCCTCAGTGGTTGGGAAAGTGTTGAAATCGATTATTAAGGATGAGATTTTGGGGTACTTGGAGACTAATGATAAAATTAGTCAAAGTCAGCATGTGAAGGGAACTCTTGCCTGAAAATCTGTTAGAGTTCTTCGAGGAACTAACAAGCAGGGTGGACAAAGGATAAGCAATGGATGTTATTTACTTGGATTTTCACAAGGCATTTGATAAGGTGCTATACATGAGGCTGCTTAACTAGATAAAATTCTATGGTGTTACAGGAAGGATACTGATGTTGATAGCAGAATGGCTGACAGGCAGGAGACAGAGAGTGGGAAGAAAGGGGGCCTGTTCTGGTTGGCTGCCAGTGACTAGTGGTGTTCCTCAGGGGTCAGTATTGGAACCATTACTTTTCACATTGTTTATCTATAATTTGGATAATGGAATTG
This sequence comes from Hemitrygon akajei, assembly GCF_048418815.1. NCBI lineage: Eukaryota > Metazoa > Chordata > Chondrichthyes > Myliobatiformes > Dasyatidae > Hemitrygon > Hemitrygon akajei. Next base: position 176,183,382 of record NC_133132.1, on the reverse strand, counting down.
ATGGTTTTGTGGCAAAATTTGTGGATTTCACAAAGATAGGTGGAGAGGTAGGTCGTGCTGAAAAGGCAGTGGGATTGTGGCAGGACTTAGAAAAATTGGAAGAATGGGCAAAACGTGGCAGATGGAATATGGTGTTGGGAAATGTATGATAGTGCATTTTGGTAAAAGGAGCAATAGTGCAAACTTCATCCAAGTGGGGAGAAAATACAAACGTCAAAATTCCAAGGGACTTGGAAGTCCTTATGCAAGATTCACTTTCTCCTTTAATATAACTGAAAGAACTTATAGTATCTCGCTTTATATCATGGGCTAGTTTGCCCTCATATTTCATCTTTTCCCTTCTTATAACTTTTTTAGTCACCCTTTTAAAAAAATAATTCTCAATCACCCAACTTTCCAGTCACTTTAGCTACATTATACACTGGAATTTAGAAGGACGAGAGGGGATCTGATTGAAACATATAAGATTATTAAGGGATTGGACACGCTGGAGGTAGGAAGCATGTTCCCGCTGATGGGTGAGTCCAGAACTAGAGGCCACAGTTTAAGAATAAGGGGTAGGCCATTTAGAACAGAGATGCAGAAAAACTTTTTCACCCAGAGAGTGGTGGATATGTGGAATGCTCTGCCCCAGAAGGCAGTGGAGGCCAAGTCTCTGGATGCTTTCAAGAGAGAGTTAGATAGAGCTCTTAGAGATAGCAGGGTCAAGGGATATGGGGAGAGGGCAGGAACAGGGTACTGATTGTGTATGATCAGCCATGATCACAGTGAATGGCGGTGCTGGCTAGAAGGGCCGAATGGCCTACTCCTGCACCTACTGTCTATTGTCTATTGTCTATTATATTCCCTTTCCTTGGTTTTTATGCAGTCCTTAACTTACCTTGTTGTCACAATTTCCTAGCCCTGCCATTTGCTATTTCTTCCTCTGTGGAACATATCTATCCTGCGTCTTGTGAATTATTTTCAGAAACTTCAGCCACCTCTGCTCTACCGTCATCCCCTCCAGTATCCTCCTCCAATCCACCTGTGCAAGCTCTCTCATGCCTCTGTAATTCCCTTTAATCCATTGCGATACTGATACATCTGACTAACGCTTCCCCTTCTTAAACTGCAGTATGAATTCAGTCATATTATGATCACTTCCTCCTAAGAGTTCCTTTACATTAAGTTCCCTAATAAAACACCCAATCTAAGACAGCATTTCCCTGAGTGGCTCCAGTATAATCCTCTCTAAAAGGCCATCTCATAGGCATTCAACAAATGCCCTCTCTTGCGATCCGACATCTACCTGACCTTCCCAATCCCCTTGCATGTTGAAATCTCCCATTACAATTGTGTCATTACCCTTATTACATGCCTTTTCCAGCTCCCTTTGCAATCTCAACCCCACATCTTCAGATTCAGTTTATTGTCATTTAAAAACCACAAATTCAATGCAGTTAAAAAATGAGACAACGTTCCTCCGGAATGATATCAACAAAGCACATGACAAAATAGACTACAGCAGAAAATCCACATAACGTTTGGCAATCCCCAATCCAGAGTCCGGAGAGGCTGCTGCGTATTAATACTGCGCTACCATCTTAGCGCGTTTCCCGGAAAGGAGCTCCAAACTCACCAGACAAAACAAGACCAAAAACTAAAGCTACAAGACCTGCACAAAACCACATAGTTACAACAGTGCAAACAATACCATAATTTGATTAAAAAAAAAACAGACCATGGGCATGGTAAAAATAATCCAAAGATGTTAAAAGACTATAAATTCGAAAGAAACCACCACACAGTTTCCACAAGTCCTCAGGGTCCCGATTGACTCATCAACTCACGCCGGTGGCAGAAGGGAATACCCCCGCTATGGACTTTCACGGTGCCACCCGACTCAGCCTCGCAGACGCAGCACACAATGAAAGCTCTGTCGTACCCAGCCTTACAGGCACAGCACACACTGAAAGCGACCTGACCGCAGCGAACTCCGAATCTCTCGAACCTCCGAGCCTCCGACCATCCCTTCCGGCACAGCTTCTCCGAGCACCATCCTCTGCCGAGCGTATTAAGCCGCCCCTGCCAACGGTCACCGGCAACGCAACCCCGAGGACTGGGGGCCTGTCCTTCTCAGCAGAGACCCAGACCTCACAGCAGCAGCAGCAACGAAGAGGTCCTTCCTGGAGATTTCCAGATGTTCCTCCGTGCTCCGTGCTCCCACGTCCGTTTTTCATTAGATTAGGATTGCACACGGCACCCCCGCTTAACAAATAACATATCAGGTCCAGAGTGGCCACTGCTGCAAGCTGCATCGCGCTGCCATCTTGGCTATTATTTAGAGGCCTATACATGATTCCTGTATTTTTTTCTTACCCTTGTAGATTCTTAACTTCACCCACAAGGACTCAACATTCTCAGACCCTATGGCACCTCTTTCTAAAGATGTAATTCCATCTCTCACCAATAGAGCCACACCACCACCTCTGCCACCCTGCGTGTCTTTTCGATATAAAGTATATCCTTTGATATTAAGCTCTCAAACATTTCAACCAATCTGTAATTGCGCCACAATTTCATTCAACTTATTCCGAATGCTACTAGCATTTAAATACAGCACCTTCATTCCTACATTCTTCTCCCTTTTGAATTTTGCCATTGTGGTACAATTTAACTCTTTGCTCTGTCTGCATTTGTATCCAATCACTGCCTTGTCCTTCCTTACATTCATATTACACCCATCATCTACTTGTAAATTTGCTGGTTTATCCTCAGCTCCATCATTCTGGTTCCCAACCTCCTGCCAATTCATTTAAACTACTCCCAACAGCTCTAGTGAACCTGCCTACAAGGATATTGGTCCCCCTCAAATTCAAGTGCAACCCGTCCTTTTGTACAGGTCACAACTGCCGCAGGAATAGTCCCAATTATCCAGAAATCTGAATCCCTGCCCCCATTTATCTGCTATCTCATTCTATTCCTATCCTCAATGTCATATGGTATAGGCTGCAATCCTGAGATTATACCTTTGAGCTCCTGCTTCTCAACTTCTTTTCTAACTCCCTGTATTCTGTTTTCTATACCTCCTCCCTTTTTCTGCCTTCATCATTGGTACCAATCCTTAGAAGGTTGGCGTCATTCAATGTCTGCAGTGAGATGCTGAAGATGTTCTATAGGTCAGTTGTTGAGAGCGCCCTCTTCTTTGTGGTGGCGTGTTGGGGAGGAAGCATTAAGAAGAAGGACGCCTCACGTCTTAATAAGCTGATAAGGAAGGCGGGCTCTGTCGTGGGCAAAGTACTGGAGAGTTTAACATCGGTAGCTGAGCGAAGGGCGCTGAGTAGGCTACGGTCAATTATGGAAAACCCTGAACATCCTCTACATAGCACCATCCAGAGACAGAGAAGCAGTTTCAGCGACAGGTTACTGTCGATGCAATGCTCCTCAGACAGGATGAAGAGGTCAATACTCCCCAATGCCATTAGGCTTTACAATTCAACTGCCAGGACTTAAGAACTTTTTTTAAAGCTATTATTAATGCTTTTTGAGTTAGTGATTTAGATGCATATCATATTATTACTGAGTTAAGTATTGTATGTAATGAGTTTTTGCTACAACAAGTGTATGGGACATTGGAAAAAATGTTGAATTTCCCCATGGGGATGAATAAAGTATCTATCTATCTATCTATCTATCTATCTATCAATCTGTACCACCACTTTTGCCTGCTCACCCTCCCTTTTCAGGATATCGTGGATGCATTCAGAAACATTGCAGACCCTGGCACCTGGGGGCAATACTACCATCCTTGTTTCAATTTTCATGTCCACAGAATTGCTTATCTGTCCCCCTAAGTATAGAGTCCGCTATTACCACTGCCCTCCTCTTTAGTTCCCTACCCTTCTGAGCCACAGCGCCAGACTCTGTACCAGATGCATGGCCGCTGTTGCTTCTCCTGGTAGGTACCCTCCAGCTACATTACTCAAAATGATTTTCTTATTGTTGAGGGGGATGGCCACAGGGATGCTCTCCACTATCTGACATTTTCCCTTCCCTCTCCTGACAGTCACCCATTTATCTGTCTCCTGTAGTCTTGGAGTGACTACCTCCTGGTAGCTCCTATCTATCACTGTTTCACTCTCCCTAACAACCTGAATATCATTGAACTGCAACTCCCTCACAAGGTCTCGAAGGAGCTGCATCTCAGTGTACCTGGTGCAGATGTGGCCATCGGGGAGGCTGGAAGTCTCCTGGAAATCCCACATCCTACACCCAGAACAGAACACTGCCCCTGCAGACATATCCCCTATTCTTCTAAGAGTTAAATAAGAAGTAAACTTACCTACTTACCTTTCCTTGTCCTGTTTTTGTCAAAGCCTATCTAATCAAAGTCTTACCTCTCTGACAATGACCACTCTGTTAGACGGTACCTCTCTTTTATGGAGACTGGGTTTTTCAAGCTGCACTCTGGATCTTCGCTGGAACGTTTCTGTTACATCGGCACCACTGTCCAATCAAAGAGTCCCATTGAAAACTGCTGCTTTTTCAAGCTCCACTCTGGATCTGCACGGGAACAAAGATAGATGGAGGAGCAGGTAGTGTTGAGGAAACAGAGAGTCTGCAGAGAGACTGAGATAGTTTAGGGGAATGGGCAAAGAAATGGCAAATGAAATACAATGTTGGAAAGTGTGTGGTCATGCACGTTGCTGGAAGAAATAAACAGGCAGACTATAATTTAGATGGGGAGAGAATTCAAAATGCAGAGATGCAAAGGGACTTGGGAGTCCTTGTGCAAGATACCCTAAAGGTTAACCTCCAGGTTGTGTTGGTTGTGAAGGTGAATGCAATGTTGGCATTCATTTCTAGAGGTGTATAAATTAGAGCAGGAATTTGATGTTGAGGCTCTATAAGGCACTCATGAGACCACACTTTTGTATTGTGTTGCGTTTTGGGCACCTTATTTTAGAAAGGATATACTGACATTGGAGAGGGTTCAGAGAAGATTCACGAGAATGATTCCAGGAATGAATGGGTTACTGTATGAGGAACATCTGGCAGCTCTTGGGCTGTATTCCCTGGAGTTCAGGAGAATGAGGGGGGATCTCATGGACATATTCCAAATGTTAGAAGGCCTGAACAGATTAGATATGGCAAAGTTATTTCCCATGGTAGAGGATTCTCAGACAAGAGAGCACGACTTCAGGATTGAAGGATGTCCTTTTAGAACTGAGGTACAGGAAGCCAAGTCTTTACGTATATTTAAGCCAGAGGTTGATAGCTTCTTGATTAGTCATGGCATGAAGGGATATGGTGAGAAGGAAGGAGATTGAGGTGACAGTAAAAATGGATCAGCCATGATGAAATTGCCTTATTTTGCTCCTATATCTTATGATCTTATGGTCAACTGGACACAGAGAAAGTCCTCAGCAGACCATTTAATTATTTGTTGAAGAAGCTTGTTCAGAATCAGGAGGACATTATAGATCTTTAAACAAATCTATCGAGGACATTCTAAAGCATCATTTCAATAAAATAGAGTGCATAGAGTATGACAGTACCAAAAGAGACCCTTCAGCCTATCTAGTCTATGCCAAATCATTAATCGCCTAGTCCCATGGACCTGCATCCAGACCATAGCCCCCCATACCCCTCCTTTCCATGTAACTATCCAAACTTCTCTTAAATGTTGAAATCAAAATCACATCTGTCCCATGCGATGGCAGCTCGTTCCATTCTCTCACCACCCTTTGACTGAAGTAATTCCACCTCATGTTCCTGTTAAATGTTTCTCCTTTCACCCTTAACCCATGACCTTTACTTGTAGTCCCACCCATCCTCAATATAAGGGAATTACCAAAAATGATGAGTTTCATGTGTTCAGATAATATATGAATACACATGTAACATTTGATAGTAAAAAATGCCAAGAGGGCATCAAGTCTCCTTCCCCCCTATTTGTGACATTTACCAGGAATGTTGAATATGAAGGGCCTGAAGCATTGTTGAGGATCCCTGCCACCCATCCCACAATCTCTCTGACCCACCACCATCAGGAAGGAGGTACAAGAGCATCAGGACTAGGACTGCCAGACTGAATAACTAACGAGTATTCAGGCACTAAAGAAATCTCATCACTAGGACAACACACACAAAATGCTGGTGGAACACAGCAGGCCAAGCAGCATCTATAGGGAGAAGTACTGTCGACGTTTCAGGCCGAGACCCTTTGTCAGGACAGCCCGAAACGTTGACAGTGCTTCTCTTTATAGATGCTGCCTGGCCTGCTGTGTTCCACCAGCATTTTGTGTGTGTTGTTTGAGTTTCCAGCTTCTGCAGATTTCCTTGTGTTTGCTCATCACTAGGACAAGTTGTTTACTATTTACCTGTGTTGTGCTTTACATACATTCTGAATTTATATTTTAGTAGCTTGTTTCTGGTAATATATTTCTTTCTGTGCTGTGGGTAATATATGTACTGTGGCTGCACTGTGGTCGGAAGGAGCATTTTTCATTTGGTTGCATATATGTACAGTCAGATGACAGTAAACTTGTAATGACCTTACTGTTGTCAGCCTCAATCATACTGAGACAGAGCTGATGAATCATGGTGCACTGCAGCACAGACATAGAACCTTAAGCTCACCTAGTCCATGGTCACCTGTTATTCTGCCTCGTCTCATAGACCCACATCTGGACCAAGGAGTCACAGACTGCTGATATTATAGTTTGCAGCATATAAATGCTGAGATTGAATTCTAATTCAGACAAATAACACAGGTATAGAAAATTATGAATGGTGTATATGCTAACAGGCTTTTTTCACTGAGGATGAGTGAGACTACAACTAGAGATCATGTGAAAGGTGAAATGCTTAAGGGGAACATGAGAAGAAACTTCTTTACTCAGAGGGTGATGAGAGTGTGGAATGAGCTGCCAGTGCAAGTGCTGGTTGGGAGTTCAACATTTAAAGGAGTTTTGATAGGTACGTGGATGAAGAGGTATGGAGGGCTATAGTCTGGTTGCAAGTTGATGGGACTAGGCAGAATTACCGTTCGGTATGGACTAGGTGAACTGTTTCTGTACTGTAGTGTTCTATGACTCTCTGATTCTAAGTATATTATGCAACTCACCAGAAATATATTTGGCTGCTAGCAGAAGCTAAGAGAGAGGAAGAGTTACCTTAAAACATAGAACATTACAGCATAGGAACAGACCCACAACGTTGTGCTGAACCAGTTAAATTAGTAATCAAGTGGCCAACTAAACTAATCCCTTCTGCCACACAAGGTTTATTCCATTTTCCTCACATTCATGTGCCTATCTAAATGTCTCTTTAAAATCCCTGATGAATCTGCCTCTACCACCACCCCAGGCAGGTCATTCCAGGCACCTATCACTTTCTGTGTTAAAAAAAGCTTGCCCCTCGTATCTCCTTTGAACCCTTTCAGATACTGAATTGAAAGAAATTTAGCCTCAGTCAAAAAAGATATCAAACAGACAGACAGAATGTGTGAGGGAAAATGATCATTTAGAATTCTCAGCGCAGAGCACCTTGTAGCAAAAGGCTTATCATGAATTAAAATGAATGGACAAGAAATTGTGTAGACTGTAAATTAGGGAAAATGACCTCCATGCACAAGTTTCTAATATGCAAATTCTTCCAAAGAAGCTCTCCCTTCATAGGTCAGGACATGAAGGTATACAGAGAGAAGGCAGAGATTGGGGCTGAGAGGAAATTGGATCAGCCTTGATGAAATGGCGGAGCAGTACTGATGCACCAAATGACCTAATTCTGTCCCTATAGCTTATGGTCTTATGGTCCTAAGTTATAAAACTTTTCCAAGTGGCAAAAATCCTGAGAGGTGAGAGGTGTGGCATATATATGGACCTCCATTGTTCAGGGACAAATATAGATATTTCTTCCTAGCTGTCTACATGATAATGTAAGCTATATGCAAGCCAGGGCAGTACGATATAGAGAGCAAGTTGTTGGAGACCCCCCCGCACACTGCTGAGGAACTGAAGGGAACAGCAGAGACCCATGCAGTTTGGCACCACTGACTTCACAAAGTAGGACTGCTTTAGGGACTCCAGATCTGGATTTTTCCTTGGGGTTTCTTCCAAAGTCTTCCACATGAGTAGGTATAGCCATAAAGTACTGGAGGTTTGAGATCAGAGTTTTCCTTTTCCTAGATGAGCTGCCAATATGGCTGACAAGTCCTGCCTGCCCTCTGGCATATACATGTATAGGATAGCTGACCACATGCTTGGGAAATATGTTGCTGAGAGTTAATATTGTTGGATTCTGATGTCTTTGATGCAATGTTCTTTTGGAAATCAAGAAAGAGGCATAAAACTTGTTTGTTCATGATTGTTTTATTGAGTGCTAAGAGATCAAAGGGATTGGAAATACCTAATAGCAGAAGTCTAGGAGTTAAGAACAAAGAACAGAAAAGATGTTGGGCCAGTGTGTTCAGCTCTTCTTATACCAGAGATAAGAGACACTCCATTCAAATTTGTAGATTGGAGGTAACCAATCAGATAGCTCCTCTTCAAATAATGCAATCCCATAGAAGCTTCCAGAGTGATAGTTACATGTATATAAGTAGTTATTTAAGATATAAGCAGAGAAAGAAGTTAAACATCAAAGAAAGTAACAATTATACACAATTATAAGTAACATACTTATCCAAAAATATGCTAACAATGAGGTCAGAAGGAGAAGTTGAACCCCAACAGCTCAATGTTCCAAAGATGCCTCATCAATGATCTTCACTCTGTCATTAAGCTGTGAATGCAGAGAATGCTGATAGTATCAAACTGCTCACTTACATTCATATCTTCTTCGATGGTAACCAACAGTAAACTGAACTGCATGGACCAGAAACTGCACTGTGGCAGATAGAAGGGCTCTACAACGGGCAGTCAAAATTGCCAATGCATCACCAGCACCAGCCTACCCCCCATCAAGGATGCATTCATAGAAAGGTGCCAGAAAAGGACCAGTAACATCACGAAGGATCACACCCACCCTGCTCATGGATTGTTCGTCCCACTCCATCAGGAAGGAGGATGTATAGCATCTACACCAGGACTCCTAGATTCAAAACAATTACTTTCCACAAGTAGTAAGGCTGATCAACACCTCCACCCACTAACTCACCCCTCCACACCCCCAAACACCACTGCTTAATCACTTCCTCACAGAGTCACCCTATATACAAACATTCCTGTGCTTAGTGTCACTTTATGGACATGCAATCTATATATATCTTATGTATTTATATTTATTGTGTTTTTATTATTCTATTCTTTATCTTATTGTGTTTTTTGTGCAGCATCAGATTTGAAGTAATTACTTGGTTCTTTTTTATACTTATGTACTGGAAATAATATTAACCAGTCTTAAATCTTGAATAGCAAGATGTTGGGCATTTTCCATAATACCACACAACGTGGGAGCAGATTAAGGCCAGTTAGCTCATCGAGTCTGCTCCACCTTTCCATCATTATCCCTGTCAATCCCATTCTTTTGCCTTCTCTCCATAACCTTTGACACTCTTACTTATCCAAAACTCATCAATCTCTGCTTTAAATGTAACCAATGACTTGGCCTCCACAGCCATCTGTGACAAAGAATTCCACAGATTCACCATCCTCTGTCTGAAGATCTCTGTTCTAAAGGGCTATCTTTTATTCTGAAGCCGTGCCCTCTGGTCCTAGACTTCCCCACTATTGGAAGCATTCTTTGCATATCCACTCTATTTTGACCTTTCAATAACCAGTATGTTTCAATGAGATCCCCTCTTAATGAAGTAGGTACAGAGGGGATGTCAGGGGTAAGTTTTTTATGCAGAGTGGTGAGTGCGTGGAATGGGCTGCCGGCGACGGTGGTGGAGGCGGATACAATAGGGTCTTTTAAGAAACTTCTGGATAGGTACATGGAAAAATAGAAAAAAATAAGGGGCAATGGGTAGCCAAAGGTAATTTCTAAAATAAGTACATGTTCGGCACAGCATTGTGGGCTGAAGGGCCTGTATTGTGCTGTAGGGTTTCTATGTTTCTAATTTTCTGACTTCCAGTGATCACAGGCCCAGAGCCATCAGTCGGTTCACATATGGTAATCCTTTCATTCCTGGGATCATTCTGGGCCCTCTCCAATATCAGCACATCCTTTCTAAGATACAGTGCACAGAGCTGCTCACGATACTCTAAATATGGTGTGACCAATGCTTTATAAGCCTCAATATTACATCCTTGCTTCTATATTCTTGTTCTCTCAAAAAGAATGCTAACATTGTATTTGCCTTCCTCACCATTGACTCAAACTGCAAGTTAACCTTTAGGGAATCCTGCATGAGGACTCTCAAGTCCCTGTACACTTTAAGAGTCCTGACCTGAAATATTGACTATTTCCTCTTTCCCATAGATGCTGCCTGGCCTGCTGAGTTCCTCCAGCGCTTTGTGTGTGTGGCTTGGATTCCCAGCATCTGCAGATTTTCTTTTGTTTTCCCTCTACATTTTGAAGGGTTTTCTATGAAGGCTTGGATTGACATAGCAGGTATGATTAAGAGAAAAATCCCACATCTTTATTGCATCTTTGAAGATCGCAGTATTTTGCAGAGTCAATGAAATACAGTAATTTTATTTTTATTGTTATTATTATTTAGAGATACAGGGTCTTGGGCCCAATGAGCTGCCCCACTCAGCATCACACTTGTACCCCTAGCCTGATCACAGAACAACTTACAATGACCAATTAAACACCATACAGTAAATTATAATGGACTTTTCCAGTTTGATCAGTTTTCCAGATAATCCCAAAAGAATAGGTCAGAGACTGAGGTGCACTTTTCTATTCACCCAACTCTGAAAACTTCAAAGCTTTGCCATTTGGAAGGCTCAAGTCATGAAGTACTCACCACATGGTAGCACAGCATCACTTTACAATTCAGTGTTCTCCAATCAGGGTTCAATTGCTGTTTGTAAGGAATCTCTACATCCTTCCCATGACTGCATGAGTTTCCATGAGGTCCCTGGTTTCCTCTCCTGTTCCAAAGATGTACAAGTTAGAGTTAGAGTGACTGAGTTTTCAGCATGCTGTGTTAGCATTGAAAGCATGGTGTCGCTTCTGGGCTGCCCAGCACAGTCCTCACTGATTAGTGACACTAAGCACAGGAGTGTTTGTATATAGGGTGACTCTGTGAGGAAGTGATTAAGCAGTGGTGTTTGGGGGTGTGGAGGGGTGAGTTAGTGGGTGGAGGTGTTGATCAGCCTTACTACTTGGGGAAAGTAATTGAATACCATTCAAAGCTGAGCAGGCCACCTACCAACAGCTAGTTTTCTATTCTCAGATGGACATTTTGCTGTGCAGTAAACTCATCAAGATAACAGGACAGAGTTATGGTAAGACACCGTCAACTCAACAATATTCTTGGATCATTGACAGTGACTACTTCATTGGCACTTAGCCTGGCTGGCCGAACTCCATATGAATGCCATTAAACAGCAGGCACAGTATGGTAGAACATAGAATAGTATAGCACAGGGACATGCCACTCATCCCACAGTGTTGTGCCCATCATGTTTCTATAGCAATTCTGGATGGATGATCAATGTAGAGTTGCTAGATCATTCCGAACTTGAAGAAAGAGTTAAAAAAAATTACAAATTAAAGATTAGATTTATTTGTCACATGGTTGTTGAAACATTGAAACTGGGGAAGGGCTAACTTTGAAGGGATGAGGCAGGAACTAGCGAGAGTAAATTGGAAACAGATGTTCAAAGGGGAAAGCACAGAAGTAACGTGGGAGATGTTTAGGGACCACTTGAGCTGGGTTCAGGATAGGTTTGTCACACTGAGGCAAGGAAAAAATGGTAGGAAAAGGGAACCATGGCTAACGAAACATGTGAGACAACTCGTCAAGAGGAAAAAGGAAGCATATGTTAGATATAAGAAGCAGGAAGTAGGAAGGGCTCATGAGAAATATAGGGTAGCCAGGAAGGAGCTAAAAAAAAGGACTTAGGAGAGCTCAAAGAGGGCATGAGAAGGCCTTGGCATGTAGGATTAAGGAGAACCCCAAGGTGTTCTATGCGTATGTGAAGAATAGGAGGATGACTACGACGAAGGTGGGACCGCTAAAGGATAAAGAGGGCAACATGTGCCTGGAAGCAGAGGAGGTTGGGGAGGTCCTAAATGAATACTTTGCTTCAGTATTCACAAGTGAAAAGGATCTTGATCAGGATGAGGTCGAAGTAGAGTGGGCCTGTGTGCTGGACAATGTGGAGATTAAGGAAGAAGAAGTGCAGAATCTTCTTAAAAACATTAAGATTGTTAAATCCCCAGGGTCGGATATCATAAACCCCAGGTTGTTGTTGGAATTGAGAGAAGAGATCGCAGGAGCATTAGCTATGATCTTTGAGTCCTCTTTGGCTGCAGGGGATGTGCCGGAGGACTGGAGAATGGCAAATGTAGTTCCCTTGTTTAAAAAAGGTAATAGGGAGAAACCTGGGAACTACAGACCGGTGAGTCTTAAGTCAGTGGTATGCAATCTACTGGAAAGGATTCTTGAGGATAGGATCTACCAGCATTTGGAGAAGTACAGTCTACTCATGGATAGTCAACATGGCTTCGTGAAGGGAAGATCGTGCCTCATGAACCTGATTGAGTTTTTTGAAGAGGTAACAAAAGAAATTGATGAGGGTAGGGCAGTGGATGTGGTCTACATGGACTTTAGCAAAGCATTTGACAAGGTTTGGAGAACAAGCCATATGAAGCAAGGTTAGCAGAGCTGGGACTTTTCTCTTTGGAGCGTAGAAGAATGAGAGGGGACTTGATAGAGGTCTACAAGATTATGAGAGGCATAGATAGGGTGGATAGTCAGTACCTGTTTCCCAGGGCACCAATAGCAAACACCAAAGGGCATATGTAGAAAATTAAGGGAGGGAAGTTTAGAGGAGACATCAGGGGTAAGTTTTTTACACAGAGGGTTGTGAGTGCCTGGAATGACTTGCCAGGGATGGTGGTGGAGGCTAAAACATTAGGGGTATTTAAGAGCCTCTTGGACAGGCACATGGATGAAAGAAAAATGGAGGGTTATGGGGTAGTGTGGGTTTAATACATTTTTAATGATTACATGGGTCGGCACAACATGGAGGGCTGAAGGGCCTGTACTGTGCTGTAGTGTTCTATGGTTCTATACAGTAAAATGTCCCGTTTGCGTCAATGACCAACACTGTCCGAGGATGTGCTGGGTACAGCCCATAAGTGTTGCCACACTTCCATCACCAACATAGCATGTTCACGACTAACTAAGCCTAACCCATATGTCCTTGGAATGTGGGAGCAAACCCATGTGGTCATGGGGAGAATGTACAAACTCCTTATGGGTGGGAGTTAAACCCCAACCTTCCAATCACTGGTGCTGTTGATCACCATGCTCCTGTGTCACCCAGGTGTTAATGAAGTCATAGGGTGCCACGGTAGCATAGTGGTGAGTGTGATGATGCTATTACTGCTCAGGACGTTGGTGTCCTCTGTAAGGATTCTGCACATACCAGTTAGTAGGTTAATTGGTCATTGTAAGTTATCTGTAATTAGGCTAGGGTTAAATCATCGGTTTACTAGGCGACACAGCTCATTGGGCAGAAGGTCCTGTTCTGTGCTGAATCTATAAAATAAAAAAAAATGAAAATATGAATTAAATACAGTAACTATGGAGATAAACCAGTATGATTCTGAGGGAAGAAGGTCCTGAATTAATTGATTTCTCTATGAGTGAATTTAGACATCAAGTGACAAGTAACTGTCCCTGGTGGAGTGGATCTGATGACCATAGCAACACTCATGAGGAACACTCTATTCATGGTCAAGAAATCCGTATCCAAGAAGGATGAGCTCAAGTCATTAACTGAAGCAGTTAACTAATGCCGTCCCAAGCTCCCTTTGTTCATCCACACTCTTAAGTAACTGACCATTAATCCTGTACTCAGTCTTCTGGTTTGTCCTTCCAAAATGCAACATCTCACACTTGTCTGGATTAAACTCCATCTGCCATTTTTCTGCCCAACTCTGCAGCCTGTCTATATCCTCTTGTGACCTTCGACAACCTACAGCTCCATCCACAACTCCTCCAATCTTCGTGTCATCCGCAAACTTACTCACCCATCCTTCCGCCTCTACATCCAGGTCATTTATAAAAATCACAAATAGCAGGGGTCCCAGGACAGATCCCTGTGGCACTCCACTAGTCACCGATCTCCAGGCAGAATACTTTCCTTCCACAACTACCCTCTGCTTTCTTCCTTTAAGCCAATTTTTTATCCAAACAGCCAAGGTTCCACTTATCCCATGACTCATGACTTTCTGGATGAGTGCCTCATGAGGGATCTTGTGGCAACCATTTCAGCCCTGGGAAAAAACCTCTGACTATCCACACGATCAATGTTTCTCATCATCTTATACATCTCTATCAGGTTACCTCTCATCTCGCTTCGCTTCAAGGAGAAAAGTCGGAGTTCACTCAACCTATTCTCATAAGGCATGCTCCCCAAACCAGGGAACATCCATGTAAATCTCCTCTGCACCCTTTCTATGGCTTCCACATCCTTCCTGTAGTGAGGCAACGAGAACTGAGCACAGTACTCCAAGTGGGGTCTGACCAGGCTTCTATATAAATGCAACATTACCTCGCGGCTCCTATATTCAATTCCGTGATTGAGGAAGGCCAATACACCGTATGCCTTCTTAACCACAGAGTCAACCTACACAGCTGCTCTGAGAGTCGTATGGACTCGGACCCCAAGATCTCTCTGATCCTCCACACTGCCAATAGTCTTACCATTAATACTATATTCTGTCATCATATTTGACCTACCAAAATGAACCACTTCACACTTATCTGGGTTGAACATCTGCCACTTCTCAGCCCAGTTTTGCATCCTATCAATGTCCCGCTGTAACCTCTGACAGCCCTCCACACTAGCTTTGGCTCAACGGGCTTCAGCGTGAACAGGAAGAGACGAGGGTAGGTCCCGGTAAGTTTCAGTTTGTTTAGAGTAGACAGAATGCCAGGCAGGATGTTGGAATGCTCCTCTTGTTGGATGTGGGAAGTCAGCTGACCTCCGGTGTCCCTGAAAATGACACCTGCAAAAAGTGCATCCAGCTGCAACTCCTAACAAACCGCATTAGGGAACTGGAGCAGGAGCTGGATCATTCGGGAGAATGAGGAGTTTATAGATAGTAGTTTCAGGGAGGTAGCTACACCAAAGGAGCAGGGCACAGGAAATTGGGTTACCGTCAGGCGAGGGAAGGGGAAAGGGCAGGCAGAGCAGGGTTCCCCTGTGGCCATTCCACTCAACAACAAGTATACCGATTTGGACACTCTTGTGGAGGATGATTGACCTGGGACAAGCTGCGGCAGCCGGATCTCTGGCACTGAGTCTGGTTCTGCAGTGCAGAAGGGAGGGTGGAAGAAGAGGAGAGCGGTAGTGATAGGGGACTCCATAGTTAGAGGTACAGACAGGAGATTTTGTAGACGTGACAGAGGTTCCAAGATGTTTTGTTGCCTCCTGGGTGCCAGGGTCAGGGATGTGTCTGATTGCGTGCACAGCATTCTGAAGTGGGAGGGTGATCAGCCAGATGTCATGGTACACATCGGTACCAATGATGTAGGAAGAAAGAGTGAGGAGGTCCTGAAGAGTGAGTATAGAGAACTTGGTAGTAAGTTAAAAAGCAGGACCTCGAGGGTGGTAATCTCAGGATTGCTACCTGTGTCACGTGCCAGTGAGGGTAAGAGTAGGATGCTCTGGGGGATGAACACGTGGCTGAGGAACTGGTGTGGGGGCAGGGTTTCAGATTTCAGGATCATTGGGACCTCTTCTGGGGCAGGTAGGACCTGTACAAGAGAGACGGGTTACACCTGAACTACAGGGGGACCAATATCCTTGCAGGGAGGTTTGTTGGTGCTATTGGGGAGGGTTTAAACTAGATTTGCGGGGGGATAGGAACCAGAGTGACAGAGCAGATAGTGGAGCGGGGGTGAAAATAAATTATGTTGAAAGTTCATGCAAAGTCACAAATAGAAGGTTTGTGTGTGGTGGTAATGATCTTCTGAGGTGTGTCTATTTCAATGTGAGGAGTATTGTGGGGAAGGCAGATGAGCTGAGGGTGTGGATTGACACATGGAATTATGACATCGTAGCCATTAGTGAAACTTGGCTACAGGAGGGGCAGGACTGGCAGTTTAATGTTCCAGGGTTCCGATGGTTCAGACGTGATAGAGGCAGAGGGATGAAGGGTGGGGGGGGGGGGGTGGGTGGCATTGTCAGGTGCTAGTCAGGGAAAATGTTACAGCAGTGCTCAGGCAGGACAGATTAGAGGGTTTGTCTACCGAAGCCATATGGGTGGAGCTGAGAAACAGGAAAGGTATGACCACATTAATAGGGTTGTATTATAGACCACCCAATAGTCAGTGAGAATAGGAGGAGCAAATCTGCAGAGAGATAGCAGACAACTGCAGGACACATAAAGTTGTGATAGTAGGGGATTTTAATTTTCGCCATATTGATTGGGATTCCCATACTGTTAAAGGTCTAGATGGGTTAGAGTTTGTAAAATGCATCCAGGAAAGTTTTCTAAATCAATAAATAGATGTACCAACTAGAGAGGATGCAATATTAGATCTCCTATTAGGAAATTAGTTAGGACAGGTGATGGAAGTGTGTGTAGGGGAACACTTTGGTTCCAGTGATCATAACGCCATTAGTTTCAACTTGATCATGGATAAAGATAGATCATGGATTGGGACAGGTTGTTCTCTGGCAAGGATGTGATTGGTAAGTGGAAGGCCTTCAAAGGAGAAATTTTGAGAGTGCAGAGTTTGTATGTTCCTATCGGGATTAAAGGCAAAGTGAATAAGAATAAGGAACCTTGGTTCTCGAGGGATATTGGAACTCTGATAAAGAAGAAAAGAGAGATTATATAACATGTATAGGCAACAGGGAGCAAATAAGGTACTTGAGGAGTACAAAAAGTGCAAAAAAGTACTTAAGAAACAAATCAGAAGGACTAAAAGAAGACATGAGGTTGCTTTGGCAGTCAAGGTGAAGGATAATCTTAAGAGCTTCTCCAGGTATATTAAAAGCAGAAGGATAGTAAGGGATAAAATTGGTCCTCTTGAAGATCAGAGTGGTCGGCAATGTATGGAACTAAAAGAAATGGGGGAGAACTTAAATGGGTTTTTTGCATCTGTATTGACTAAGGAAACTGGCATGGTGTCAATGGAAATAAGGCAAACAAGTAGTGAGGTCATGGAGCCTATACAGATTGAAGAGGAGGTGGTGTTTGCTATCTTGAGGCAAATCAGAGTAGATAAATCCCCAGGACCTGACATGGTATTCCCTCAGACCTTGAGGGAGACTAGTGTTGAAATTGCATGGGCCCTGGCAGATATATTTAAAATGTTGGTATCCACAGGTGAGGTGCCAGAGGATATGAGGATAGCTCATGTTGTTCCGTTGTTTAAAAAAGGCTCTAAAGGTAATCCTGGAAATTATAGGCCGGTACATTTGACGTCGGTAGACGGTAAATTATTGGAAGGAGTACTAAGAGATAGGATCTACAAGTATTTAGATAGACAGGGACTTATTAGGGAGAGTCAACACGGCTTTGTGTGTGGTAGATCATGTTTAACAAATCTATGAGAGTGAGGAGGTTACCAGGAAAGTGAATGAAGGGAAGGCAGTGGATGTTGTCTATATGAACTTCAGTAAGGCCTTTGACAAGGTCCCGCATGGGAGGTTAGTTAGGAAGATTCAGTGGCTAGGTATACATGGAGAGGTAGTAAATTGGATTAGACATTGGCTCAATGGAAGAAGCCAGAGAGTGGTAGTGGAGGATTGCTACTCTGAGTGGAGGCCTGTGACTAGTGGTGTGCCACAGGGATCAGTGCTGGGTCCATTGTTATTTGTCATCTATATCAATGATCTGGATGATGATGTGGTAAATTGGATCAGCAAATTTGATGATGATACAAAGATTGGAGGTGTAGTGGACAATGAGGAAGGTTTTCAAAGCTTGCAGAGGGATTTGGACCAGTTGGAGGAATGGACTGAAAAATGGCAGATGGAGTTTAATGCAGACAAGTGTGAGGTATTGCACTTTGGAAGGATAAACCAAGGTAGAATGTACAAGGTAAATGGTAGGACACTGAAGAGTGCAGTAGAACAGAGGGATCTGGGAGTACAGATACATAATTCCCTAAAAGTGATGTCACAAGTAGATAGAGTCGTAAAGAGAGCTTTTGGTACATTGGCGTTTATAAATCAAAGTATTGAGTATAAGAGTTGGAATGTTATGGTGAAGTTGTATAAGACATTGGTGAGGCTGAATGTAGAATATTGTGAGCAGAGTTGGTCACCTAATTACAGGAAGTTGTTAATAAGTTTGAAAGAGTGCAGAGAAGGTTTACTAGGATGTTGCTGGGACTTGAGAAACTGAGTTACAGAGAAAGGTTGAATAGGTTAGGACTTTATTTCCTGAAGCATAGAAGAATGAGGGGTGGTTTGACAGAGGTGTATAAGATTATGATGGTTATAGATAGAGTCAATGCAAGCAGGCCTTTTCCACTGAG
The DNA here is from genome assembly GCF_048418815.1 of Hemitrygon akajei. NCBI lineage: Eukaryota > Metazoa > Chordata > Chondrichthyes > Myliobatiformes > Dasyatidae > Hemitrygon > Hemitrygon akajei. The sequence continues at coordinate 176,164,772 of NC_133132.1, read as the reverse complement.
GCTAGGGGAGAAAAAAAACAGAGGACATGGGTTAAGGGTGAAGGGGGAAAAATTTAAAGGGAACATGGGGGGGGGGGGCTTCTTCACACAGAGCTGCCAGATGAAGTGGTAAATGCGGGCTCACTTTTAACATTTAAGAAAAACTGGTACGGGTACATGGATGAGAGATGTATGGAGGGATATGGTCCAGGTGCAGGTCAGTGGGATGAGGCAGAAAATAGTTTGGCACAGCCAAGAAGGACTGAAGGGCCTGTTTCTGTTCTGTAATGTTCTATGGTTCTAAATCTGAATTCCTGCCCCCTGCTCCAATTCCTCAACCACGCATTTATCCTCCCCCTCACCCTATTCCTATTCTCACTGTCACGTGGCACAGGCAGTAATCCCGAGATTACTACCTTTGAGGTCCTGCTTCTCAACTTCCTTCCTAACTCCCTGTAGTCTTCTTTCAGGACCTCTTCCCTTTTCCTACATATGTCATTGGGACCAATATGTACTACAACCTCTGGCTGTACTCCCTCCCACCACAGGATATCTTGGATGTGATCTAAAATATCCCGGACCCTGGCACCTGGGAGGTAAGCTACCATCCGAGTTTCTTTCCTGTGTCCGCAGAATCGCCTGTCTGACCCCCTGACTATAGAATCCCCTATCACTAATGCCTTCCTCTTCCTTTCCCTACCCTTCTGAGCCACAGGGCCAGACTCTGTACCAGAGGCACTGTCACTGTTGCTTCCCCCAGGTAGGCTGTCCCCCTCAACAGTACTCAAACAGGAGTACTTATTGTCAAGGGGTACAGCCACAGGGGTACTCTCTAGTACCTGACTCTTCCCCTTTCCTCTCCTGACTGTGACCCATTTGTCTGTCTCCTGTGGCCCTGGTGTAACCACCTGCCTGTAACTCCTCTCTATCACCTCCTTGCTCTCCCTGACCAGGCAAAGGTCATCGAGCTGCATCTCCACTTTCCTAACTCGGTCCCTCAGGAGCTGCATCTCGACTCAACTGATGCAGATATGGCTGTCCGGGAGGCTGGGAGACTCCAGAACCTCCCACACATATAACCTTATAAAAATTACAGCACAGGAACAGGCCATCTTGGCCCTTCTAGTCCGTGCCGAACGCTTACTCTCACCTAGTCTCACTGGCCCGCACTCAGCCCATAACCCTCCATTCCTTTCCTGTCCATACACCTATCCAATTTTACTTTAGATGACAATACCGAACCTGTCTCTACCACTTCTACTGGAAGCTCATTCCACACAGCTCCCACTCGCTGAGTAAAGAAATTCCCCCTTGTGTTACCCTTAAACTTTTGCCCCCTAACTCTCAACTCATGTCCTCTTGTTTGAATCTCCCCTACTCTCAATGGAAAAAGCCTATCCATGTCAACTCTATCTATCCCCCTCATAATTTTAAACACCTCTATCAAGTCCCCCCTCAACCTTCTACGCTCCAAAGAATAAAGACCTAACTTGTTCAACCTTTCCCTGTAACTTAGGTGCTGAAACCCAGGTAACATTCTAGTAAATCTTCTCTGTACTTCTCTGTACTCAGATGGCATGCAACTTGGACAGCATCCTTTTTTCAGACACCACCGTCAGAGAGTCCAGTTCCACCCCCACAACATCACTGGCCTTATGAATGAGTTTGTTGATTCTGTTGGTGTCTGTTACCCTCACCCTGCTGCCTCAGCACAAAACAGCAAACATGATAGCACTGGCCACCGCAGCCTCGTAGAACATCCTCAGCATCGTCCGGCAGATGTTAGCTGGAGTGATGGGAAACCCCAAATTTCCTGCAATGCCTGAGGCTGAGGTCCTCTTGGTGGATGCTCTGGAAGACCATGCTTACCTGCTAGGGTACTGGTGAGGCCCTTGATTATACAGGTGAACAGAATGAAAGTGATTGGAAAGGGAGGATGCTAATGGTGCACCTCTCTCCAGTGATGGTAATGTCTAGTATTCCTGAGAGACAAGCTGGGGAGAAACTCTCACCGAAAAAGGGAAAGTTGGCCACTGAGCCATTCAAATTTGGGGACAGCCTGGTTCCTGGAGGTTGGAAGAGGATGTTAATAGAGAAGATTTTGATGCGGGAAGATATGTTTTCTACTGATGAGTTTGATGTGGGTTGTTCCAAGAACACTTGCCACACCATTCAAGTGTCAGAGGACACTCATTCAGAGAAAGGTCCCGGTGACTGGTGCCTGCAGAGGTGGAAGATGTTCGGCAGCATCTGTGGAAGCTGAAGGAAGTTGGAATCATCATTGAGTTCAGAGGCCCCCGTGCATCTCCAATGCTAGTGGTCAGGAAGAAGAATGGGTAGGTATGGATGTGTGTGGGCTCTATTGGATTCTGAACAGGCGTACAGTCCCCAATCAGTATACGGTCCTGAGAATTGAGGACATGTTGGCCTGCCTGAGTGGTGCGTGTGGTTTAGTGTGCTGGACTTGAGGAGCAAATATTATCAGATATCCTCGAGTGAAGCTGACAAAGAGAAAACGGTATTTTATATGTCTATTGGGATTCTTCCAGTTTGAAAGGATGCCCCAGGGCATATTGGGAGCCCCTGCAACTTTCCAGCGTGTTATGAAGAAAACAGAGGGGATACTTGCTTGAGGTATTGGCGTACGTGGGTGATCTCAGAGTGTTTGGGTCCACTTTGGAGGAACTTGAAGCGAGGCTACTGAAGATGCTGGGCTGCCTGAAAACTGAAGGTTTGAAACTTTCTCTGGACAAGTGTCAGTTCTGCAAGACATTTGTCAACTATGTTGGGCACATAGTCTCATAAAAAGAGTAGCTACAAATCCGTCTAAGGTAGAAGCAGTGATCACATGGCCAAGGCCCCATACCGTGACCGCCCTACACTCATGCCTTGGATTCTGTGGATACCATCAGAGTTTTGTGAAGGACTACCCTGAAGTGAGTCATACTTTAAATCAGCTTCTATGTGGGTACCCTCCTTAGGGAAGAAAGGGGAGATGAAAGGAGAGGATGGTAAAGAATATCTTAGCCCTTTGGAGTCTTTTGGAGCGAGGTGGGATGCAAAATGTGAAGTGGCCTTTTAGTTGCTGAAGGAGCTGTTGATGAAAGCCCCTGTGCTGGCTTTTGCTGACTCCCGATTTCTGTATGTACTGCATTCGGATGCCAGCTGGTTGAATCTGTGATAATGTTGGAATTTATTTCAGGGGGACTAGAACATAAAAAACAAGGAGATAATGCTGAAGTTTTTTTATGATGCTAGTAAGGCTGCATTTGGAATATTGTTAAGAGTTTTGGACAATAAGACTGTGAGATTTAGGAGCAGAACTAGGGCATTTGGCCCAGTGAGTCTACTCTGCCATTCAATCATGGCTGATCCTTTTCTCCCCCTCCTTATTCCCATTCCCTGACCTGCTCCCCGTAACCTTTATTGCCATGTCCAATCAAGAACCTGTCAATCTCTGCCTTAAATATACCCAACAACCTGGCCTCCACAGCTGTATGTGGTAACAAATTCCACAAATTCACCACCAGATGGCTAAAGAAGTTTCTCCACATCTCTATTTTAAATGGGCTCCCGTCTATCCTGAGGCTGTGCCCCATTGTCCTAGACTCCCCCAACATGGAAAACATCCTTTCCACATCTACTTTGTCTAGGCCTTTCAACATTCAAAAGGTTTCAATGAGATACTCTGTCATCCTTCTACATTCCAGTGAGTACAGACACAGAGTCATCAAATATTCCTTGTATTTTAACCCTTTAATGCCCAGAATCATCCTTGTGAGCCTTGTATTTTGGGCCTCTTATCTCAGAAAGGATGTGTTGTCATTGGAAAGAGTGCAGAGGAGGTTCACAAGGATGCTTCCAGGAATGAAGAGGTTAACATATGAGGAGCATTTGGCAGCTTGGGGCCTGTATTAACTGGAAATTAGAAGACTATGTGGGGATCTCATTGAAACCTACCAAATGTAGAAAGAACTAGATAAGGTGAATGTGGAAAGGATGTTTCCTCTGGTGGGGATATCCAGTAGCAGAGGGCACAACCTTTAAATTGAGGGGTGACCTTTTAGAGCAGAAGTGAAGAATTTTTCTAGCCAAAGTGTGGTGAATCTGTGCAATGCTCTGCCACAGACTGCAGTGGAGGCCAAGTATGTGGGGAAATTTAAAGTGGAAGTTGATAAATTCCTGATTGTTCAGGGCATCAAGGGATATGGTGAGAAGGCAGGTGTATGAGGATGAACGGGGTCTGCCACGATGAAGTGGCTAGTAGATGAGCTGAATGGTCTAATTCTGCTCCTGTGTCTTATGTCCTTATGGTGAGATTGTGAGGAAAGTGTGCAGTCTCGAGGCCATGCCTGGAGATGGAGTGCGAACCTATGTTTGACTGCATTTCTTGCTGATTTCGCTGAAGAAAGTGTCAAGGAAGATTGAAATAATCGAGCCCAGAGCGGAAGGCAGGTGTGCATTCAATACTCTTTACAAGCCTCTTACTGGCTGCTGCCCGAAGAAGGTGCCCGCATGTGATGGTCCCTCTCTCCCTCCAGAGTCAGCTTCCTGTGCTCGAGCAGTCTCTCTCTCCCTCTCGTTCAATGCTGCTGGGGGTTGGTGCCAGAGACTTGGGTCTTGGGCAAGGGTTAACCGATAAGGTTTGTGGATTGGACTTTGTTGTTCACTTTAGGATGTGTTCTTGCTTTCAGGTCACTCCCATTCTGTTGCTATTTTGTGTGATTTTTGATTGACACTGCAGCCTCAAGTTAATAAATGACACAGATCTTGATTGAGCTGAACTGAATATGCCTGGACTGGTTGGCTATTTTGTGGTTTGTTGTTTTATATTCTGCGTTTTTTACTCAGAAGCAGGATCAGAACTAGAATCAGAAACAGAAACAGAATCAGAATCAGAAACGGAATCAGAAGTCAGAGATCTTTGTGGACCTGGGCAACTTCCTCTAGATCACCCATGAAAGTTAAATTTCCTGTTTTCATGTCTCTCTTTTTCCTTTTCAAGGTGGCTGGGATCATGTTGGAGTCTGTAATCTGGAGCTGAGCACAAACTGCGTTCTTCACGGGCAGTGGCGTTCTTTTTCTCAGAACTCACCGAGTGACCTGCATTTTAGGATCTGCAGGGGCAGGGTGGCATTCAGGGTGTGACCCCTTTCCTCATCGACTGAAGTGTCATGGGAGATTGAAACATCAAGACAGAGGGTACAGCTGTCAGACACTTCTATACACGAGCAAACTCTTACTCCCTTTCTTGTGATGGTGACTGAAAATCTGGTTCTCAAGTCAGGGGAACTGGAATAAGTGATGCTGTGGACTGTTGCATAAAAAATATGAGCTGTTGACCTCTCCTCTCACTGTGGCAGGAGCAATCTCTCTCTCTACCTATTCCTTGCAAATGAGAGACAGATTCTGTTGAGATGCTAATCTGTTGGGATGGACAGTTGTTTAGATGGATGCTAGATCATGGTCTCTGGAGTGGCGTTATTGCTTGCATTGGTGGTGGCTCAACCCTTAATTGGTTGAGGCTTTCACTACTGCTTTTGTGTGGGGGCACTGTGGTTCTAACCTTTTCTGTTGTTCATTCTTCAGGGTTTTCTCTCTCTGCTTCATGAATGTCTGTGAAGTGTAAGGATTTCAGGTTGTAATTGGAGTTATAAAGAATCAGAGTCAGAATCAGAATCAGAAACAGGATCAGAAACAGAACCAGAAACGATAATTAGAATCACAATTGGAATCAGAAACAGAAGCAGAATTAGAATCAGAATCAGATTCTAGAATCAGAAACAATATCAGAATCAGAATCAGAAATAGAATTAGAACCAGAATCAAAAACAGAAACAGATTAAGAATTAGAATCATAATTGGGAACAGAATCAGAATCAGAAACCGAGCCAGAAGCAGAAACAGAATTAGAACCAGAATCAGAATCAGAAAAAGAAACCGATTCAGAATTAAAATAAGAATCAGAATTTTAATTAGAAACAGAAATGAAATGGAATTAGGACAAGTATCTGAATCAGAATCAGAAACAACTGGAGTCAGAAATAAAAACAGAATTAGAACAAGATCAGAATCAGAATCAGAATCAGATATCAAATCAGAATCAGATGGAAACAATCAGAACAGGAGTCAGAATCAGAATCTAAATCAGAAGTAGAACAAGAATCAGAATAAAAGTAAGTAACAGAATCAAAAACAGAAATAGAATCAGAATTGGAAACAAAATAAAAAATCAGATTCAGAAACAGAAACAGAATTAGAACCAGAACCAGAAATGGAATCAGAATTGGAATTGAGGTTGGAATTAGTGCCAGAAACAATCAGAATTAGAATTATAAACAGAAGTGGAAACAGACTTAAAACAGAATCAGAATCAGGATCAGAAACAGAATTAGAACCAGAATCAGAAATAAACAGAATCAGAAAAAGAATTAGAATCAGAAAGAGAAACAGAACTTGAACCAGAATGAAAAATTAAATAAGAATATGAAATGGATATAGAAGCAAAATATGAATTGGAATCAGAAACAGAATCTGAATAAGAATCAGAAACAAAAACAGAGTTAGAAATAGAATCAGAATCAGAAATGGAAACAAGATCAGATCAGGAGTCTGAATCTGAATCAGAATCAGAATTAGAACCAGAATCAGATACAGAATTGGAATCTGAATTGAATCGGAAACAAAGTCAGAATTGAAATTGGAATCAGAATCAGAATAAGAGTCAGAAACAAAAACAGAATTAGAATTAGCATCATATTCAGAATTGGAAACAGTACAAAAACAGAATTAAAAGTTAGAATCAGAAGCAGAAAGAGAATTAGAGTTAGAAAATAGAACATAGAACAATACAGCACAGTACAGGCCCTTCTGCTCACAATGTAGTGCCAACCCTTAAACCCTGCCTGCCATATAACCCTCCACCTTAAATTCCTCCATTTACCTGTCTAGTAGTCTCTTAAATTTCACTAGTGTATCTGCCTCCACCACTGACTCAGGCAGTGCATTCCACGCATCAACCACTCTCTGAGTGAAAAACCTTCCTCTAATATCCCCCTTGAACTTCCCTCCCCTTACCTTAAAGCCATGTCCTCTTGAACTGAGCAGTGGTGCCCTGGGGAAGAGGCGCTGGCTGTCCACTCTGTCTATTCCTCTTAATATCTTGTACACCTCTATCATGTCTCCTCTCATCCTCCTCCTCTCCAAAGAGTAAAGCCCTAGCTCCCTTAATCTCTGATCATAAAGCACACTCTCTAAACCAGGCAGCATCCTGGTAAATCTCCTCAGTACCCTTTCCAATGCTTCCACATCCTTCCTATAGTGAGGCGACCAGAACTGGACACAGTACTACTGGACACAGTATTCCAAGTGTGGCCTAACCAAAGTTTTATAGAGCAGCATCGTTACCCCGCGACTCTTAAACTCTATTCCTCAACTTATGAAAGCTAACACTCCATAAGCTTTCTTAACCACCCTATCTACCTGTGAGGCAACTTTCATGGATCTGTGGACATGTACCCCCAGATCCCTGTGCTCCTCCACACTACCAAGTATCCTGCCATTTACTTTGTACTCTGCCTTGGAGTTTGTCCTTCCAAAGTGTACCACCTCACACTTCTCTGAGTTGAACTCCATCTGCCACTTCTCAGCCCACTTCTGCATCCTATCAATGTCTCTGCAATTTTTGGCAATCCTCTACACTATCTACAACAGCACCAACCTTTGTGTCATCTGCAAACTTGCCAACCCACCCTTCTACCCCCACATCCAGGTCGTTAATAAAAATCACGAAAAGTAGAGGTCCCAGAACCGATCCTTGTGGGACACCACTAGTCACAATCCTCCAATCCGAATGTACTCCCTCCGCGACGACCCTCTGCTTTCTGCAGGCAAGCCAATTCTGAATCCACCTGTCCGAACCTCCCTGGATCCCATGCCTTCTGATTTTCTGAATAAGCCTACCATGTGGTACCTTGTCAAATGCCTTACTAAAATCCATGTAGGTCACATCCAATGCGCTACCCTCATCTATATGCCTGATCCCCTCCTCAAAGAACTCTATCAGGCTTGTTAGACATGATCTGCTCTTCACAAAGCCATGCTGACTGTCCCTGATCAGACCATGATTCTCTAAATGCCCATAGATTCTATCTCTTAGAATATTTTCCAAAAGTTTTCCAACCACAGACGTAAGGCTCACTGGTCTATAATTACCCGGACTATCCCTACTACCTTTTTTGAACAAGGGAACAACATTCGCCTCCCTCCAATCCTCCGTAACCATTCCCGTGGACAACGAGGACATAAAGATCCTAGCCAGAGGCTCAGCAATTTCTTCCCTCGCCTCGTGGAGCAGCCTGTGGAGTATTCCGTCAGGCCCTTGGGACTTATCCATCCTAATGTATTTTAACTAATCCAACACCTCTTCTGCCTTAATATCAACATGCTCCAGAACATCAACCTGACTTATATTGTCCACACCGTCATCAAGTTCCCTCTCATTGCTGAATACCAAAGAGAAGTATTCATTGAGGACCTCGCTCACTTCCACAGCCTCCAGGCACATCTTCCCACTTTTATCTCTAATCGGTCCTACCTTCACTCCTGTCAACCTTTTGTCCTTCACATAATTGAAGAATGCCTTGGGGTTTTCCTTTACCCTACTCACCAAGGCCTTCTCATGCCCCCTTCTTGCTCTCCTCAGTTCATCTTAAGCTCCTTTCTTGCTACCCTATATTCCTCAATAGACCCATCTGATCCTTGCTTTCTGAACCTCATGTATGCTGCCTTCTTCCACCTGACTAGATTTTCCACTTCACTTGTCACCCATGGTTTCTTCACCCTACCATTCTTTATCTTCCTCACCGGGACAAATTTATCCCTAACATCTTGCAAGAGATCCCTAAACATCGACCACATATCCATAGTATATTTCCCTGCAAAAACATCATCCCAATTCACACCCGCAAGTTCTAGCCTTATAGCCTCATAATTTGCCCTTCCCCAATTAAAAATTTTCCTGTCCTCTCTGATTCTATCCTTCTCCATGATAATGCTAAAGGTCAGGGAGCGGTGATCACTGTCCCCCACATGCTCACCCACTGACAGATCTGTGACTTGACCTGGTTCGTTACCTAATACTAGATCTAGTATGGCATTCCCCCTAGTCGGCCTGTCAACATACTGTGACAGAAATCCGTCCTGGACGCACTTGACAAACTGCCCCATCTAAACCCTTGGAACTAATCAGGTGCCAATCAATATTAGGGAAATTAAAGTCACCCATGATAACAACTCTGTTATTTTTGCACCTTTCCAAAATCTGCCTCCCAATCTGCTCCTTGGTATCTCTGCTGCTACCAGGGAGCCTATAGAATACCCCCAATAGAGTAACTACTCCATTCCTGTTCCTGACTTCCACCCATACTGACTCAAAAGAGGATCCTGCTACATTACCCACCCTTTCTGTAGCTGTAATAGTATCCCTGACCAGTAATGCCACTGAAATCCAGGAATATTGAGAATCCATTCCTGCCCTGGTATCAGCCAAGTCTCCGTAATGGCCACTACATCATAATTCCATGTATGTATCCAAGCTCTCAGTTCATTCCCTTTGTTCCTGATGCTTCTTGCATTGAAGTACTCGGTCTTTAGCCCTTCTACCTTACTACCTTTATACCCTTTATTCTGCTTCTCTTTCCTCAAAGCCTCTTTATATGTTAGATCTGGCTTTACTCCATGCACTATACTTGCAGCTCTCGCATGACCTTTATTCTCCTCCACCTCACCATCTGCTCTAATACTCTGATTCCCCTCCCCCGACAAATCTAGTTTAAATGCCCCGGAGCAGCACTAGCAAACCTTCCCGCAAGGATATTAGTCCCCCTCCAGTTCAGGTGCAACCCATCCCGTCGGAACAGGTCCCACCTTCCCTGGAACAAGGCCCAATTGTCCAGAAACATGAAGCCCTCCCTCCTGCACCAACTCCTTAGCCACGTATTTAGCTGCATTATCTTCCTATTTCTGGCCTCACTAGCACGTGGCATGGGTAGCAATCCTGAGATTGCAACCCTGGAGATCCTGGCCTTCAACTTTGCACCTACCTCCCTAAATTCTCTTTGCAGGACCTCCTCACTCTTCCTATCCACGTCATTGGTTCCTACATGGACCATGACATCTGGCTGCTCACCCTCCCCCCTGAGAATACGGAGAACTCGATCAGAGATATCGCGGACCCTGGCACCAGGGAGGCAACAGACCGTCCGGGATTCTCGATCTCTTCCACAGAACCTCTTATCTGTCCCCCAAACTATCGAATCCCCTATCACTACTGCTCTCCTCTGTTCCCTGCTTCCCTTTGGAGCTGAGGGTCCAGTCTTGGTGCCAGAGACGCAACTACTGCAACTTGTCCCTGGTAGGTCGTCCCCACCAACAGTATCCAAAACGGTATACTTATTGTTGATGGGGATGGCCACAGGGGTGCTCTGCACTTTCTGTCTATTCCCCTTCCCTCTCCTGACAGTCACCCAGCTACCTGCCTCCTGACTCCTAGGGGTGACTATCTCCCTGAAACTCCTGTCTATTTCTGCCTCTGCCTCCCGAATGATCCGAAGTTCATCCAGCTCCAGCTCCAGTTCCCTAACACGGTTTGTCAGGAGCTGCAGCTGGATGCACCTTTTACAGGTGTAGTCATCAGGGACAGTTGTGCTCGCCCTGACTTCCCACATACTGCAAACGGAGCACTCAACTGCCCTAACTCCTGCCTCCATTACCTACTCCTAAGTTTTTAGAGTTATTAAAGGAGCTTACCCAGACTTACCTTAGATTTAGAAAGAGAAATGGAAATAGTATTAGAACCAGAATAAGAATCAAAATCAGAATTAAACAAGATCAAAAACATAAACTGTCTGTCTGTCTAGGTACCATATCTGATGCGCACATTGGTGACCATGGTTTTCCATACAGATCTATCCCTTGTTCTTTGGATGACTTCCATTTCCTCGATGTGTAGCCACCTGGCTAGCGTTTTGATGTACACAAGCCGAGGTCTTCCTGTAGGTTTGCTTCCCTCAATCTTTCCAGAGGGTATGAGTTTTTCTAGTTCATCTTTCTGCATGATGTGTCCTAGGAATCTGAGCTGTCTTTCTCTTATTGTTGGTATGAGTGATCTAACTGCTTGATCTAACATAAACAGAATCAGAAGGTGATACAGAATCGGAAATGGATTTGGAATCAGAATCAGAATATGAAACAGAAACAGAATTTGAACCAGAATCAGAACCAAACAGAATCAGAAACAGAAACAATATTAGAATCAGAATCAGATACAGAAACAGAATTAGAATTAGAATTAGAAAGAGAAACAGAAACAGAATTAGAACCAGATGAGAATCAGAATCTGAAATATACAAAATCAGAAACTGAAACAGAATCAGAAATGGAAACAGAATCAGAATAGGAGTTGGAATCAGAATCAGAATTAGAGCTAGAATCAGTAACAGAATCAGAAACAGAATTGGAATCAGAATCAGAATTGAATTGGAAATAAAATCAGAATTGGAATCGGAATCAGAATAAGAATCAAAAACAGAAACGGAAGCAGAATAAGAATCAAAAACAGAAACGGAAGCAGAATAAGAATTAGCATTATAATCAGAATTGGAAACAGGTTCAGGAACAGAATTAAAAATCAGAATCAGAAGCAGAAAGAGAATTGGAAGCAAAATCAGAATTGGAATTGGAATTGAAATCAGAAACAGAAACAGAAGTGGAATTAGAATTAGAAAGCTATATGGAAACAGAATTAGAACCAAAATGAGAATCAGAATCTGAAATAAACAAGATCAGAAACAGAAACAGAATCAGAAATGGAAACAGAGTTAGACTTAGAGGCAGAATCAGTACCAGAACCAGAAACATAAACAGAATCAGATTCAGAATTGAATCAGAAACCAACAGAATCAAAACTAGGATATAATTTAAAACAGAATCAGAATTGGAATCAGAATCAGAATATGAAACAGAATCAGAAACAGAAACAAAGTTAAAATCAAAATCACAATCAAACAGAAACAGAAACAGAAACAGAATTATAACCAGAAACAGGAACAGAAACAGAAAAAAGAACAGAATAAGAATGAAAATCATGATCAAAATCAGAAACCTTCCTAACCCTTCTGGTTAGTAAGTTAATCCGTCATTGTATATTATCTTGTGATTGCAGGGCGATGTGGCCCATTCTGCACAGTATCTCCAAATAATGACATGCTTTTATGCATTGATTTGCTGCCACATGATTGACTGATTAGATATTTGTATTAATGAGCTGGTGTACAGGTGTACTTAATAGAGTAGCCACTGAGTGTATGTTCTCTATTTTTCTACAGATATGCTGAACACAGATGGAAGATAAAAATAAACTAAGTATTGAAACAAAACTGTGAAATGCACCAACAGAGTTATGTGTCAATTAAATTACAAAGATGATTTTCAAATGCTCTGTGTCACATGGTTGGCTCTCTTTTTGCACCACTTATTTAATTTAATTCTCTCTCTCTCTCACTCTTTCTCTCTCTCATGCTCTCTCTCTCTATATATATATATATTTCTCATTGTAATTTATAGTTTTTATTACTACATTGCAATGTTCTGCTGTCACATATTAACTAATTTCAGGACAAATGTCAGTGATATTAAACCCGAGTCTGAATCTGGAGATTGTTCACTTCTGTGAGATATCAGTAATTATACAGCTTAAAAAGGGAGGGTCTAGCTCATCTCTCAGTTAATGTGCATTGTGATTATTTTAATTTTAATCTTCTTACTTGCCCACCATAACATTAGTGAAAACCCCAAAAAGACACAGTGTGAGTGAGCTGACTGGAAAATTCACTCCCCCTTCCTCTGTTCCTCCCCCAAGGCATTCGACTAGATCAAGTCCCAAGTCAGCACTTTCTGGTACTAAGTGCTGTTCTTCTGCGCAATTTATAATGTAATATGTCTTGTTTTTACAAATAGGGAGAACATAGATTTTCAAGTTGGATTCTGAAGATCCCTGGAGGTCGCTAAGGGAACCCAGGGGTCTAATAAGTCCTTGAGTTTTTGAATGTATTAAGCTGAATATACCATATATATTGATAATTGCATCTCACAAACTATATTTCATACTTTGTCCTGTACCTATTGATTTACTGACACATCATTTCTGTTGCTATTTCCTGATAACTATTTCCTGTAATGATAAAAGAAGCTTACTTTGGCTGATGCTGTCATCTGTAGGATAGAACCGAACTGCATGAAAATGTATCACTACTTGGATAGGAAGTTAAAATTCCACTGTTCCAGGCAATACTGAGTCCAAATTTACTGAACATTTCACAAAACATAGAACATTAGAGCAAGTACAGGCCCATTGGCCAACCTTCTTATCTACTCTAAGATCATCTTAGATATGGCTCACCTGTCACCTTCTATCTTTTACTCCTTCCCCTCCCCCATCTTATTCTGGTACCTTCTTTTCCAGTCCTACTGAAGCGAATTGAACATAACAACATAAGAAATAGGAGCAGGAGTAGGCCTTCCAGCCCATCAAGCCTGCCCTGCCATTCAATAAGATCATGGCTGATCTGTTTGTAAACTCAGCTCCTTCTACCTGCCTTTTCCCTATAACCCTTAATTCCCTTACTATATAAAAACCTATCTAACTGTTTCTTAAATATATTTAGAGAGGAAGCCTCAACTGCTTCCCTGGACAGAGAATTCCACAGATTCACCACTCTCTGGGAAAAACAATTTCTCCTCATCTCCATCCTAAATCTTCTCCCCTGAATCTTGAGGCAATTGGTCTGAAATGTCAGCTCTTTGTTCCTCTCCATTGATGGTGCCTGACCTGCTGAGTTCCTCCAGCATTACTATGGATTTCCAGCATTTGAATAGCCTCTTGTGTTTAAGATCAATCTAACCTTCCTTCATACATAACCCTCCAGTTTTCCATCATCCATTTGCCTATCTAAAGGTTCCTTAAATGCTCCTAATGTACCTACTTCTACCACCACCATTGGCAGGGTGTTCCACACACCCACAACTCTTTGTGTAAATAACTTACATCTACCATCTCCCCTAAACATGTATCTAATCATCTTAAAATCATGCCTTCTCATATTAGCAGTTGCTGGCCTGAGGCAAAGTCTCTGGCTGTCCACTCTATCCATGCCTCTTATCATTTTATATACTTCTTTCAAGTCATCTCTCATCATCGCCAAAGAGGAAAGCCCTAGCTCCCTCTACCTAAATAAGATATACGCTCTAGTCCAGACAGCACCCTAGTAAATTTCCTCTGCACCCTTTCTAAAGCTTCTGAGGTGACCAGAACTGAACACAATATTCCAAGTGTGGTCTAACCAGGGTTTTATAGAGCTGCAACATTACCTCACACTCAGTTCCCTGACTAAGTAAGACGACACACCATATGCCTTCTTAACAACTTGTGTGGCAAATTTGAGGCATTTTAACAGATTTACATATTATCAGTATCTTTAATTTCTCACCAACTAGTTTATGATTTCTAATACTTCTTCTTTGAAAACAATTAAGTAGTTTCATTTTAATTTACTGTATACTTCAATTTTCCACATCTCTTGTTAGACTGACATACATCTCAAATTTCTGAGGGGACTACTGAGATCTCCAGGTGGATCTCAGCAGGAGACTGGACGAGTCACTTACAACGGTGATAATAGTCACTGTTTCCTATTTGGTTCAGTATCAGAATCAGAATTGGAATCAGAATTAAATTCAGAATCAAAATTGGAATAAGGTTTATTATCACTGACATACGTCGTGAAATTTGTTGTTTTGCAGCAGCAGTACAGTGCAATACATAAAAATTACTATGTTAAACTAAGAATAAATAAACAAATAAATAGTGCAAAATGAGATCTAAAGAGTGAGTTATCATGCTGCTGGGTTTATTGTCCATTCAGAAATCTGATGGTGGAGGGGAAGAAGCTGTTCCTAAAATATTGAGTGTGTGTCTTCAGGCTCCTCTACTTCCTCCCTGATGATAACAATGAGAAGAGGGCATGCCCTTTTGGTGAGGTTCCCCAATGATGGATGCTGCCTTCTTGCTGCATCATCATTGAAGAAGACCAAGGACGGGAAAATGTTTATGGAAATTCAGGGCTAGAGGGACTTCATAAAAATTTTAAGCGCAAATATGCTGCATCTTTTGGTATACGCTGGTTGATATGCCAACCATTGGGCAGGATCCAATGAACGCTTTAAAAGGGTTCCTATAGAAGACCACGTCAGCACTAACTCAAAGTATGAATAACACAGTATCCACCTCATCCATTGATCCATTTATTTTGTTTATTTTACATAGAAACATAGAAAACCTACAGCACAATACAGGCCCTTCAGCCCAGAGCTGTGCCGAACATGTCCTTACCTTAGAAATTACCTAGGGTTATCCATAGCCTCTATTTTTCCAAGCTCCATGTACGTGTTGTGTTTAGTTTCAAAGATTTTCATTGCAGTTTTCTAGTTCATATTTATCATGGAAATCACATCTGTAAACTTATTATTACACAGTCCTGGACAAAAGAGAGTCTGCAGATGCTGTAACTCCAGAGCAACACACACAATGCTGGAGGAGCTCAGCAGGTTAGACAGCATCTATGAAGGGAATGAACAGTTAATAGACAATAGACAGTAGGTGCAGGAGTAGGCCATTCAGCCCTTCTAGCCAGCACCGCCATTCACTGTGATCATGGCTGATCATACACAATCAGTACCCCGTTCCTGCCCTCTCCCCATATCCCTTGACCCCACTATCTATAAGAGCTCTATCTAACTCTCTCTTGAATGCATACAGAGACTTGGCCTCCACTGCCTTCTGGGGCGGAGCATTCCACATATCCACCACTCTCTGGGTGAAAAAGTTTTTCTGCATCTCTGTTCTAAATGGCCTACCCCTTATTCTTAAACTGTGGCCTCTAGTTCTGGACTCACCCATCAGCGGGAACATGCTTCCTGCCTCCAGTGTGTCCAATCCCTTAATAATCTTATATGTTTCAATCAGATCCCCTCTCATCCTTCTAAATTCCAGTGTATACAAGCCCAGTCACTCCAATCTTTCAACATATGACCGTCCCGCCATTCTGGGAATTAACCTTGTGAACCTACGCTGCACTCCCTCAATAGCAAGAATGTCCTTCCTCAAATTTGGAGACCAAAACTGCACACAATACTCCAGGTGGGGTCTCACCAGGGCCCTGTACAGCTGCAGAAGGACCTCTTTACTTCTATACTCAATTCCTCTTGTTATAAAAGCCAGCATGCCATTCGCTTTCTTCACTGCCTGCTGTACCTGCATGCTTGCTTTCATTGACTGATGTACAAGAACACCTAGATCTCATTGTACTTCCCCTTTTCCTAACTTGACTCCATTTAGATAGTAATCTGCCTTCCTGTTCTTGCCACCAAAGTGGGTAACCTCACACTTATCCACATTAAACTGCATCTGCCATACATTTGCCCACTCACCCAACCTGCCCAAGTCACCCTGCATTCTCATAATGTCCTCCTGACATTTCACACTGCCACCCAGCTTTGTGTCATTCGCAAATTTGCTAATGTTACTTTTAATCCCTTCATCTAAATCATTAATGTATATTGTAAACAGCTGTGGTCCCAGCACCGAACCTTGCGGTACCCCACTGATCACAGCCTGCCATTCCGAAAGGGACCCGTTAATCGCTACTCTTTGTTTCCTGTCAGCCAGCCAATTTTCAATCCATGTCAGTACTCTGCCCCCAATACCATGTGCCCTAATTTTGCCCACTAATCTCCTATGTGGGACTTTATCAAAAGCTTTCTGGAAGTCCAGGTACACTACAACCACTGGCTCTCTCTTGTCCATTTTCATAGTTTCATCCTCAAAAAACTCCAGAAAATTAGTCAAGCATGATTTTCTCTTCATAAATCCATGCTGACTCGGACTGATCCTTCTACTGCTATCCAAATGTGTCGTAATTTCCTCTTTTATAATTGACTCCAGCATCTTTCCCACCACTGATGTCAGGCTAACCGGTCTATAATTCCCTGTTTTCTCTCTCCCTCTTTTCTTGAAAAGTGGGACAACATTAACCACCTTCCAATCAGCAGGAACTGTTCCTGAATCTATAGAACATTGGAAAATGATTACCAATGCGTCCACGATTTCTAGAGCCACCTCTTTAAGTACCCTGGGATGCAGACCATCAGGTCCCGGGGACTTAGCAGCCTTCAGACTCAACAGTCTATCCAACACCGTTTCTTGCCTAATATAAATTTCCTTCAGTTCATCCTTTACCCTAGTTCCTTTGGCCACTATTACATCTGGGAGATTGTTTGTGTCTTCCCTAGAGAAGACAGATCCAAAGTACCTGTTCAACTCATCTGCCATTTCCTTGTTCCCCATAATAAATTCACCCGTTTCTGTCTTCAATGGCCCAATTTTGGTCTTAACTTTTTTTTGCTATTCACATACCTAAAGAAGCTTTTACTATCCTCCTTTATATTCTTGGCTAGTTTACCTTCGTACCACATTTTTTCTTGGCGTTTTGCCTTTTTTGTTATCTTCTGTTGCTCTCTAAAAGCTTCCCAGTCCTCCGGTTCCCCGTTCATCTTTGCTATGTTATACTTATTCTCTTTTATTTTTATACTTCCCTTTTTCTTCCCTCGTCAGCCACGGACGCCCCTTACTCCCCTTAGGATCTTTCTTCCTCTTTGGAATGAACCGATCCTGCACCTTCTGCATTATTCCCAGAAATACCTGTCATTTTTGTTCCACTGTCTTCCCTGCTAGGGTATTGTTCCATTGAACTTTGGCCAACTCCTCCCTCATAGCTCCATAGTTCCCTTTGTTCAACTGTAATACTGACACATCCGATTTTCTCTTCTCCTTCTCAAATTGTAGGTTAAAACATATCATATTATGGTCACTACCTCCTAATGGTTCCTTTACCTCGAGGTCCCTGATCAAATCCAGTTCATTGCACAACACTAAATCTAGAATTGCCTTCTCCCTGGTAGGCTCTAGTACAAGCTGTTCTAAGAATCCATCTCGGAGGCATTCCACTAACTCCCTTTCTTGGGGTCCAGTACCATTCTGATTCTCCCAGTCTACCTGTACGTTGAAATCCCCCATGACAACTGCATCATTACCTTTGCGACATGCCAATTTTAACTCTTCATTCAACTTACACCCTACATCCAGACTGCTGTTTGGGGGCCTGTAGATAACTCCTATTACGGTCTTTCTACCCTTAGAATTTCTCAGTTCTATCCATACTGACTCTACATCCCCAGATTCTATGTCCCCCCTCGCAAGGGACTGAATATCATTCCTCACCAACAGAGTCACCCCACCCCCTCTGCCAGTCAGTCTGTCTTTTCGATAAGATGTATATCCTTGAATATTCATTTCCCAGGCCCTGTCCGCTTGAAGCCATGTCTCAGTTATTCCCAGAACATCGTACTTGCCAATTTCCAACTGAGCCTCAAGCTCATCTACTTTATTCCTTATACTTCATGCATTCATATATAATACTTTTAATTCGGTACTCCCCTCTCCTTTCATATCAATTCCTATTTCACTTGGCCATACTGTATGATCTCTTCTTGAGCTTTCTACTGAATTGATTCTGTTGTCCTTTTTAACTTTTCTTATTTTCACTTTCCCTTTAACTCCATCCTTATATTTATTTGATGTTTTAACTTGTGTCGTAAGTTCTGCTCATTGTTTGTTAACTTATTTGTGGTAATGTTAGTTTGTGTTATGTATGTTATATGTACTGTGTTGTGTATCTTGGTCTTGAGGAATGATGTTGTACCCTCTGGTCCTAGACGACCCCAACTATGAGAAACATCTTCCTCCACATCACTCTATCAAGGCCTTTCTATATTCCATAGGTTTCAAAGAGATCCTCCCACTTCCCACCATTCTTCTAAACTCTACTGAGTGCAGGCCCAGATGCTCCTCATCAAATGCTCCTGATACTCTAAGTTTTTCATTCATGGAATTGATCTTGTGAAAGTCCTCTGGACCCCATCCATTGCCAGCTCATCTTTTCTGAGATTTTCTGAGAGCCCAAAACTCCAATTAAGAAAAAAACTATAGTTCCTTAGAAGTTTGCTAAAATACAACATGATATCTAAAACTTTGACAAACTTCTATAGATGTATATATATTGAGAATATATTTTGACTGGTTGCATCATGGCTTGGTATGGAAATATCACGGGTAAACCTGTCCCTACCATTGAGCACATCTTCATGGAACGATGTCACAGGAAAACAGTATCCATCACCAAGGATCCTCACCGCGCAGGTCATGCTCTCTTTCTGCTGCTCTCGACATCAGGAAGAGGTTAAAGGAGCCCAGGAGCCACAACAGCAGGTTCAGCAATAGTTATTACCCATCAACCATCAGGTTCTTGAACCAGAGGGATAACTTCATTGAGCTTCACTTGCTCCATTACTCAACTGTTCCCACAACCTGTAGAC
This sequence comes from Hemitrygon akajei, assembly GCF_048418815.1. NCBI lineage: Eukaryota > Metazoa > Chordata > Chondrichthyes > Myliobatiformes > Dasyatidae > Hemitrygon > Hemitrygon akajei. Next base: position 176,145,245 of record NC_133132.1, on the reverse strand, counting down.
TCACTTCCAAGGACTCTTCATCTCAATACTTATTTCTTAGTTATAAGACCATAAGACCATAAGACATAGGAGCAGAAGTAAGCTCTTCGGCCCATCGAGTCAGCTCCGCCTTTCAATCATGGGCTGATCCAATTCTTCCAGTCATCCCCACCCCTCTGCTTTCTCCCCATACTCTTTGAAGCCCTGGTTAATCAAGAACCTATCTATCTCTGCCTTAAATACACCCAATGACTTAACATCCACAGTCACTCGTGGCAACAAATTCCACAGATTTACCACCCTCTGACTAAAGTGATTTCTCCACATCTCTGTTCTAAATGACTCCTTCAATCCTGAAGTCGCGCCCTCTTCTCCTGGACTCCCCTACCATGAGAAATAACTTTACCATATCTAATCTGTTCAGGCCTTTTAACATTCGGAATGTTATTTTGAGATCTTCCCTCATTCTCCTGAGCTCCAGGGAATACAGCCTAAGAGTTGCCAGATGTTCCTCATACGGTAACCCTTTCATTCCTGGAATCAATTCTCATGAATTTTCTCTGAACCCTCTCCAATGTCAGTATATCCTTTCTAAAATAAGGAGACCAAAATTGCACACAATACTCCAAGTGTGGTCTCATGAGTGCCTTATAGAGCCTCAACATCACATCCCTGCTCTTATATTCTGTACCTTTAGAAATGAATGCCAACATTGAATTTGCCTTCTTCACCACCGACTCAACCTGGAGGTTAACCTTTAGGATATCATGCACAAGGACTCCCAAGTCTGCTTGCATCTCTGCATTTTGAATTCTCTCCTCGTCTAAATTATAGCCTGCCCGTCTATTTCTTCCACCAAAGTGCATGATCATAAACTTTCCACCATTGTATTTCATTTGCCACTTCTTTGCCCATTCTCCTAAACTATCTAAGTCTCTCTGCAGGCTCTCTGTTTCCTCAACACTACCTGCTCCTCCACCTATCTTTGTATCATCAGCAAATTTAGCCACAAATCCATTAATCCCATAATCCAAATTATTGACATACATCGTAAAAAGTAGTGGTCCCAACACCAACCCCTGTGGAACTCCACTCATAGCCAGCAGCTAGCCAGAATAGGATCCCTTTATTCCCACTCTCTGTTTTCTGCTACTAAGCCAATGCTCCACCCATGCTAGTAGCTTCCCTGTAATTCTAAGCAGCCTCATGTGCGACACCTTATCAAAGGCCTTCTGAAAATCCCAGAACACCTCATCTACTGCATCTCCTTTGTCTACCCTGCTTGTAATTTTCTCAAAAAATTCCAGTAGGTCTGTCAGGCAGGATTTTCCTTTAATGTGGTCTGAGCAATGCCTTATAAAGCCTTGGCATTATCCTCAATGATATGGCATTTTCTGAATCCCTGTGGCCACCATACAGGCAAAGCAGGAATGGATGTCTTGAGTTTTACAAAAAAATGGTAGCACTTCTTACTGAAAAGATCAAGACAACAATTTATGCAATTAAGGTCCACAAGGCTGTTTAAATAAGAAGAAATCACAGTTGTGTTGTCTTTGCAGAGACACCAGCCAAATGAAGAGACTGTGAACGTGCGAAGATCTGAATGATTTTTGTTTATTGACTGCAATCAACTCTCTATCCAACAAGGTCACAAGTATCAATGCAATAGCCATGAGACACATTTAAATAACAATTGACAGAATGTCCCTGTAGAATTCTTACAAAGTATAAACCCTTGTTACATGCAATCCTAACCCATAATTATAAAAATTGCTGTTGCAAGAGAAAAGAGGTAGTTTGACGAAAAGGAACAGAGGCATGTGCCAAGATTACCTCCTTTAATATTTTAGGTTAGCGCATCTACTCGGTACCATTTTTGTTCATTCTGTTTAATATTACTACAAGTTATTTTCCAATTTTTCCCAAATTTTCCTTTTCTGTGAGGAAAATGGAAGGATATGAATATTATGTAGGCAGACGAGATTAGTTAACCATTGGATAACTAATTTAATATGTTTGGCACAGCATGGTGGGCTGAAGGACCTGTTTTTGTGCCATGCTGTTTGATGTTCTATGTTCTAAAAGCCTCTTTAAGATCATAAGACTGTATATACAGCATAAAAAGAAGTGGTCTCAACATCAACCCTAGCGGAACACCACCAGCCAACCAGAAAAGGATCCTTTCATCCCCTCTCACTGCCTCCTACCAATCAGTCGATCCTCTAACCATGCCAGTAACTTCCCTGTAATACCATGGGCTCTTAATTTGGTAAGCAGCCTCATGTGTGTCACCTTGGCAAAAGCCTTCTGAAAGGCCTTCTGTCCGACTTGTAATCTCCTCAAAGAATTCTAACAGGTTCGTCAGGCAGAATTTTCCCTGAAGGAAACCATGCTGGCTTTAGTATTATCTTGTCCTATGTTATCAAGTACTCCATCACTTCATCCTTAATAATTAACTCTAACATCTTCTCAACCACTGAGGTCAGGCTAACTGGTCTATAATTTCCTTTCTGCTACCTCCGTCCTTTCTTAAAGAGAGGAGTGACATTTGCAATTTTCCAGTCAGAGTTCAATATGTTTTGAAAGACCTTTATTAATGCCTTCACAATCAGCAACACTACCTTTTTCAGAACCCTAGGGTGCAGTTCATCTGGTCCAGGTGACCCTTAGGTCTTTTTGCTTTTTGAGCACCTTCTCTCTTGTCACAGTAACTGCACTCACTTCTCTTCCCTCGCACCCTTCAAAATCCAACACACTGTTAGTGTCTTCCACGGTCAAGACTGATGCAAAATGCTCAAACACGAGGAAATCTGCAGATGCTGGAAATTCAAACAACAACACACACAAAATGCTGGTGGAACACAGCATGCTGTCTAGCCTGCTGTGTTCCACCAGCATTTTGTGTGTGTTGTTGCAAAATACTCATCTAGTTTATTTGCGATCTCCTTGTCCCCCATTATTATTTCTTCAGCCTCATTTTCTAGCAGTCCCATATAGATAGATAGATAGATAGATACTTTATTCATCCCCATGGGGAAATTCAACATTTTTTCCAATGTCCCATACACTTGTTGTAGCAAAACTAATTACATACAATACTTAACTCAGTAAAAAATATGATATGCATCTAAATCACTATCTCAAAAAGCATTAATAATAGCTTTTAAAAAGTTCTTAAGTCCTGGCGGTAGAATTGTAAAGCCTAATGGCATTGGGGAGTATTGACCTCTTCATCCTGTCTGAGGAGCATTGCATCGATAGTAACCTGTCGCTGAAACTGCTTCTCTGTCTCTGGATGGTGCTATGTAGAGGATGTTCAGAGTTATCCATAATTGACCGTAGCCTACTCAGCGCCCTTCGCTCAGCTACCGATGTTAAACTCTCCAGTACTTTGCCCACGACAGAGCCCGCCTTCCTTACCAGCTTATTAAGACGTGAGGTGTCCCTCTTCTTAATGCTTCCTCCCCAACACGCCACCACAAAGAAGAGGGCGCTCTCCACAACTGACCTATAGAACATCTTCAGCATCTCACTACAGACATTGAATGACGCCAACCTTCTTAGGAAGTACAGTCGACTCTGTGCCTTCCTGCACAAGGCATCTGTGTTGGCAGTCCAGTCTAGCTTCTCGTCTAACTGTACTCCCAGATACTTGTAGGTCTTAACCTGCTCCACACATTCTCCATTAATGATCACTGGCTCCATATGAGGCCTAGATCTCCTAAAGTCCACCACCATCTCCTTGGTCTTGGTGATATTGAGACGCAGGTAGTTTGAGTTGCACCATATCACAAAGTCCTGTATCAGTTTCCTATACTCCTCCTCCTGTCCATTCCTGACACACCCCACTATGGCCATGTCATCAGCGAACTTCTGCACATGGCAGGACTCCGAGTTATATTGGAAGTCTGATGTGTACAGGGTGAACAGGACCGGAGAGAGTACGGTTCCCTGCGGCGCCCCTGTGCTGCTGACCATATCAACTCTCATCTCTCTTTTACTTTTTACATACTGAAAATTCTTTTAATATCTACTTTGATATTGTTTGCTAACTTTCTTTCATATTTCATCTTTTTGCTCCTAATGATTCTTTTAGCTGCTCTCTGTATTTTTTTTCCAATCTTCCCTCAACCTTCCAGCAAAATTTTGCTTTGTTGTATGCCGTCTCTTCGGCTTTTACTTTAGTTTTGACTTCCCTTGTCAACCATGGCTCTGCTATTTTGCCATTTGAATATTTCTTCATTTTTGGAATCCATCTATCCTGCACCTTCCTCATTTTATCCAGAAACCCACACTATTCCTGCTCTGCTGTTCATCCCTGCCAGCATCTCCTTGCAATTTACTTTGGCCAACTCCTATCTCATACCACTGTGATTTCCCTTACTCCACTGAAATACTGCTACATCAGACCTTACTGTCTTCCTATCAAATTTCAAGTGGAACTCAATCATATTGTGATCACTGATTCCTAAGGGTTCTATTACACTAAGATCCCAAATTTTCCCAATTGAGTTGCATGTTAAAATCTCCCATGATTATCAAAACATTGCCCTTTGGACATGCTTTTTCTATTTTTGTTGTAACCTGTGGTCCACTTCCCAGTCACTGTTGGGAGGCCTGGATGTAACTGCCATCAGCATCCTTTTACCCTTGCAGTTTCTTAACTCAGCCCACAAGGATTCAACATCTTCTAATCCTATGTCACATCTTTTGATTGATTTGATGACATTCTTTACCAGCAGAGCCATGCCAACCCCTCTGCCTACCCATCTATCCCTCTGATACAACATGTCACCTTGGACTTTTGGTTCCCAACTACAACCATCCTTCAGTGATGGCCACAACATCATACCTGACAATCCATATTGCAATAAGATCATCCACCTTATTTCTATACTACGCGCATTTAGATAAAACACCTTGAGTACTGTATTTGCTGTCCTTTTTGATTCTTCTGTCCTTTCCTGAGTCCCTTCATTCCGATTTCCACCCTACTGCTAAGTTAGATTAACCCCTCCCAAACAGCTTGAACAAACCTGCCTGCGAGAATATAGTTCTCCCTCGGGTTCAGGCGCAACCCATCACTTTTGAATTGGTCATACAGACACCCCCCCCGAAGAGATCCCAATGATGGAAGAACCTGAAGCCCTGCCCCCTGCACCAGCTTCACAGCTATGTATTTATCTGCCCAATCATCATAGCATGTGGCACAGAAGGCAATCCAGAAATTACTACCCGGGAGGTCTTGCTTCTCAGTTTTCTACCTAGTTCTTTGAGTTCTCCTTTCAAGACCTCATTGCTTTTCCTTCCTATGTCATTGGTACCAATATGTACCAAGGCATCTGGCTGCTCTCTCTCCCTCTCCAAAATGCTGTGGACACGATCCGAGATGACTCTAACTCTGGCACCAGGGAGGCAACATACCATCTGGGTGTCCCATTCACGTCCACAGAATCTCCTGCCTGATCCTCTGATTATTGAACTCTTAATCACTACCACTCCCCTCTTCTCCCTCTTTCCTTTTTGCATCATGGACCCATGCTCCATGGCAGTAACCTGGTTTCCATGGCATTCCCATGGGATGTCATCCTTCACAACCTTACATTGGATAATACTTCAATAAACCTCACAAATTTGCATTTCCTTTCCATGAATAAAAAAGATGTAATGTTACTTTCCCAGCCAGAATTTCCTCCCTGTGTTCAGAATCAGAATCAAGTTTATTGTAACTGACAAACACTCAGTGGCCACTTTATTAGGTACACCTGTACCCTGCTTGTTAATACTAATACATAATCAGCCAATCATCTGGCAGGAACTCAATGCATGAAAGCATGCAGATATAGTCAAGGGTTTCAGTTGCTGTTTGGACCAAATATCAGAATGGGGAAGAACTGTGATCTGAGTGACATTGACCAAGGAATGATTACTGGTGACAGATAGGGTTTCATAGTGTAATAGAAAAGTACAGCACAAAAATAGGCCATTCGGCCCATGTATTTCATGCCAAAACTATTTTGAGTGTTTTCATTATCTCAGAAACTGTTGATATCCTCTGATTTTCATGCACAGCAGTCTCTTGAGTTTACAGGGTATACTGTGAAAAACAAACAAAAATCCAGTGTGTGGCAATTCAATGTGCCCAAATACCTTGTTATTGAGTATGGTCAGAGGAGTGTGGCCAGACTTGTTCAAGCTGTTAGAAAGATGACAGTAGCTCAAATAACCATGCATTGGTACAATGATGTGCAAAAGAATATCGAACCAGCAGAAGATCACAAATATACACCCAACGTGAACTTTATTAGTTACAGGAGCTACCTAATAAAGTCATCACTGAGTGATGTCATGAAGTTTGTTGTTTTGTGGAAGCACTACAGTGCAATAAATAAAAAAAGTACTATAAGTTACAATAAGTAATATAAAAAAGGTAAGTAGTGAAAAAAGAGAGCAAAATAGTGAGGAAGTGTTCATAGATTCATAGACCATTCAGAAACATGATAGCAGAGGGGAAGGAGCTGTTCACACAATGTTGAGTGAGTGTCTCCGGGCGCTTATACCTCCACCCTGATGGTAGCAATAGGAAGACGGCATGTCCTGGAAGGTAAAGGTCTTTAATGAAGGATACTGCCTTCTTGAAGAATTGTCTTTTGAAGGTGTCTTCCATGCTGGAAAGGCTAGTGCCCATGAAGGAGCGGGCTCAGCTTATAACCCTCTCCAGCTTTTTATTTATCCTGTGCATTTCTGCTTTTATGCCAGATGGTGATGTATCCAGTTAGAATTTCTACATATGTAGAAATTTGCTGGAGTCTTTGGTGACATACCAAAGATTCTCAAAGCCCCAGTGAAATATAGACAATAGGTCCCCCAGTGTTCACTGGGCAAAAGACAAATTGCATTGTATTCAACTGCAGACTGCTGCAATGTTCACAGACTCAGGGACTTGGATTATACTTTCTGTGTGACTGTAGTTTACTAATATCTTATATATGCTTGTTATCTTATATGGGTCATATGTGCCTTGTGCTGTGTACTGTTTGTATGTTATTTTGCACTTTGGCCCTGGAAGAACACTGTTTCATTTGGCTGTATTCATGTATGATTGAATGACAATTAAACTTGAATTTGAATTAAAGAATTCAGGGTGACTTGGATAGGCTGGGTGAGTGGGCAGATACTTGGCAGATGACGTTTAATGTGAATAAGTGTGAGGTTATCCACTTTGGAGTAAGAACAGGAAGGCAGATTATTATCTGAACTGTATAGAGTTGGGTAAGGGAGTAATACAAAGAGATCTCGGAGTCCTTGTTCATCAGTCACTGAAGGTGAATGAGCAAGTGCAGCAGGCAGTGAAGAAGGCTAATGGAATGTTGGCCTTTATTACAAAGGGAATTGAGTACAAGAGCAAGGAAATCCTCTTGCATTTGTACAGGGCCCTGGTGAGACCACACCTGGAGTATTGTGTACAGTTTTGGTCTCCAGGGTTAAGGAAGGACATCCTGGCTGTAGAGGAAGTGCAGCGTAGATTCACGAGGTTAATTCCTGGGATGTCTGGACTGTCTTACGCAGAGAGGTTAGAGAGACTGGGCTTGTACGTGCTGGAATTAAGGAGATTGAGAGGGGATCTGATTGAAACATATAAGATTATTAAGGGATTGGACAAGATAGAGGCAGGAAATATGTTCCAGATGCTGGGAGAGTCCAGTACCAGAGGGCATGGTTTGAGAATAAGGGGTAGGTCATTTAGGACAGAGTTAAGGAAAAACTTCTTCTCCCAGAGAGTTGTGGGGGTCTGGAATGCACTGCCTCGGAAGGTAGTGGAGGCTAATTCTCTGGAGGGGAATCAAGGGATATGGGGACAAGGCAGGAACTGGGTATTGATAGTAATTGATCAGCCATGATCTCAAAATGGCGGTGCAGGCTCGAAGGGCTGAATGGTCTACTTCTGCACCTATCGTCTATTGTCTATTGTCTAATATTTATGTATTTATGAACATATCAGATATTCATATATGTCATTTGACCCTCAACTGTATTAACTGTTTAATTTTTTATTTATATATAATTCTTAATTCTTCATAATTGTTGAATGCTGATTTTTGTTGCATGTTGCTCCCTAACCACACACTGCAACAGATTCCTAATACATGTAAATGTATATGGTGACTAAAGTTGATCCATGATCCTTAAGTCGTAAAAGCCCCGATGTATCAATTCAGGAGTGTAGATCTAAGAATGTTTAGTCAGAGAAGTACAAAGTCATGTTCAGCTACATTTTCAGGATTATTTTAATGCAACAAAGAAGATTGATGAAGGAAGGCCAGAAGACATCCATGTGGACTTTAACAAGATATTTGACAGAATCCCAAAGGTAGGCTCATCCAGCAGGTCAAGGCAAACTGGATAATTGGTTCCAAAATTAACGTGGTGACAGGAGGCAGAGGGTGGTTATTAGTGTAAGAATACTTTTCTGATTGGAAGCCACTGAACAGTAGTCTACCATAGGGATCAATCCTGCAATACTTGCTGATTGCGATACATCTTAATGATCTGTGTGTGAATATGGGAGTTACAATAGCGAATTTGTGGATGTCATGATCTTTATTAATGTTGTCAGTAGCAAGGAAGGTTGTCTAACCATAGGATTTGGGGCAGAATGTTGGCAAATGTTCAAAGTTCAAAGTAAATTTTTTATCAAAGTACTTACATGTCACCGTATATGACCCTGAGATTCATTTTCTTGTGGGGTTCCACAGTAAATGGAAACACAATAGAATCAATGAAAAACCACACATGACAGAGATGGATAAACAACCAAGGTGCATAAGACAACAAACTGTGTAAGTACAAAAAGAAAATAATAAAAAAAACAATAAATATTGAGAACACGAGTTGTAGTCCTTAAAAGAGAGTCCATAGATTGTGGAATCAGTTCAGTGTTGAGGTGAGTGAAGTTATCCCCTTTGGTTCAAAGAGCCTGATTGTTGAGGTGTAATACTGTTTTTGAATCTTATGCATTCATGCACCATCCATCGACAGGCCATGAAACTCAGGGATTTGACCTATATATATTTTTTTAAAATTATATTTGGTACTGTGGTTTGCACTTTGGCCCCAGAGGAATGTTGTTTTGTTTGGCTGTATTTATGTGTATGTTTGAATGACAATTAAAGTTGAACAGCTCCTGAACCTGGTAGTGGGGACTTGAGGCTCCTGTACCTCCTTCCAGATGGCAGCTGTGAGAAGACAGCATGGAATTAAATGCTATTTAATTCTGACAAATACTACTACTTAGTGTATCTTGCAAAGTCAAACAGAGGAAGGACTGATAATGTATATGGTGAGGTTTTAAAGAATATTGATTAAAAGAGGGGCTTTGAAAATGACAACACAGGTAGAAATGTAAAGAAGGCATTTGATATGCATAGGTCTAGGCAAAGAGTATAAAATTTTCAATGTTTTGATGCAACTTTACAAAACACTGGTGAGACCGCACATAGAGTATTGTGTCAACATATTGGATAGCTTTAAATTTTAATCTTTAAATTAGCTTTATTTGTCACATGTACATTGAGACATCAAACATACAGTGAAAGGCACCACTTGCGACAATGACTGAGGATGTGCTGTGGACAGCCTGCAAGTGGTGCCAATCGTACAGTGCCAACAAGCATGCTCACAACTTGCTGACCACGAGACCAATTAATCTACCCAGGCTGTGGGAGGAAACCTAGATGGTCATGGTGAGAGCAAACAAACCCCTAACAGACAGCAGCAGGAATTGGATCCTGATCAATTCCAGCAATCAGTTCTAACTTCAAAGTTCAAACATTTCTTAATTATATATTTTTAAGGTTAATATATATGTATAATTAAGAAATCTGATGGTGGTGGAGAAGAACCTGTTGTGGAAGCATTGAGTGTGTGTCTTCAGGCTCTTGTACCTTCTCCCTGATGGTAGCATTGAGAATTGGGTATGTCCTGGGTGATGGAGATACTTAATGATGGACACTGCCTTTTTGAAGCACTACCATTTGAAGGTGTCCATGATGCTGAGGAGATTAATGCCCATGATGGAGCTGATTGTGTTTGCAACTTTCTGCATCTTTTTCAGATCCTGTGCAGCAGCTTTCCTCTCCATCCCTACCCCAACTCTTACCAGATGGTGATGCAACCAGTTAGAATGTTTTCCATGGTATACCTGTGAAAGAATCTCCACTGTATTTGCCTCTAGCACCACCATGACAGGGTGTTCAATGCACTCACCACTCTCCGTTTATCTAACCTCACTGATATTGTTGGAATAAACAGGTGCCAATGAAATTGATGTGTTTGCCAGATTAACTCATTCTTCACAAGTTAATAGTTGCATCCATTTAGTTTATCTTTCAGATATATTCATTAGCATCTGTACCAATTATTTATCTTACTGTGAGCTCTATTGGAATTCACATGCAATGGTCATTTCTTCTATTCACTGTGGACAGAAAAGTATATCATTTCTGTCAGAAAACTGCGTGATGTGGACATTAAGTAATTGTGACCTACCATCTGTGTAACCTTATAATTGTGAACATTCTGAAAGTGAACATCACCATTTTTATTTGTGTTGTATTTTCAGACCAGCTTATGGCTTTGGAACTTCACAAGAAGATGCTGGATCCATTATATAGGTTGAGGTTTTGAGGTACTCAGAGGTATATGATAAAACAAGCCAAAGTCAGCATGGTGCCCTTCAGGGGAAGTACTGCCTAACAAATGCTTTGGAATTCCTTGAGGAAATAACAAGCAGGATAGACAAAGATGATTCAGTGGATGTTGTTTACTTTGATTTTCAGAAAGCCTTTGACAAAATGCCAGACATGAGGCTGCTTATCAAGAGCATTACAGGAAAGATACTAGCAGGGATAGAAGACTGGCTAATAGGCAGGAGGCAAAGAATAGGGATAAAGCAGGCCTTTTTTGGTTGGCTGTGGTGACAAGGGGTGTTCCGGAGGGGTTGGGGTTGGGACTGCTTCTTCTCACATTATATGTTAATGATTTGGATGAATTAAGTGAAGGCTTTGTGGCAAAATTTGCAGATGATATGAAGATAGGCAGAGGGTCAGGTTGAGAAAGCAAGGAGTCTGCAGAAGGACTTAGACAGATTGGGGAATGGGCAAAGAAGTGGCAGATGAAATATTGTGTTGGAAAGTATTTGCTTATGCACTTTGGTAGAAGAAATAAAGGCATAGATTATTTTCCAACTGGAGGGAAAATTCAAAAATCCGAAATGTCAAGGGATGCATGATTTGCTAAAGGTTAACGCGGTTGAGTCAGTGGTAAGGAAGGCAAATACAATGTAAGTGTTCCTTTACAGAGCTCTGAAATACATGAGCAAGGATGAGGCTTTATAAGGCATTGGTCAAACTGCTCTTGGAGTATCGTGAGCAATTTTTGGCCCCTTATCTAAGAGATAATGTTTTGAAATTGGAGAGGGCCCAGAGGAAGATCACGGGAATGATTCCGGGAATGAAAGGGTTAACATATGAGGAGTGTTTCATGGCTCTGGGCCTATAATAGCTAGAGTTTAGAAGAATGAGGAGAACCTCATTGAAACTTATCAAATATTAAGGAGTCTAGAGACAGTGGATATAGGGAGGATGTTTCCTGTGGTGGGTGAGTCTTGGACTAGAGGGTACAACTTCAGACTATAGGGATGTCCATTTAAACTGAGATGAGGAGTAATTTCTTTAGCTAGAGGGTGGTGAATCAGTGGAATTAACTGCCATGAATGGCTGTAGAGGCCAGGTCATTAGGTATATTTGAAGTAGGTGCTGATAGGTTCTTGATTAGTCAGGGTGAGATATGTTACAAAGAGAAGGAAGGAGATTAGGGTAGAGAGGGAAAATTGATCAGCCATGATGAAATTCAGCTTTAATAAGATGAAGCTTAATTACGAGTATTCTTCTCCCATAACACCACTAAAATGGAGCAACAGCAATAGCATTTCAAATGATATGTTGTTTCACATGAAAAATAAATATTTTATTATTTGTGCTCATGGTGTTAACGTGAGCTAATCCATGGATAAAGAATTGGTACACGGGGCATGGCTTCAGATTTCTGGATCATTGGAATCTGGGAAAGGTGTGACCTGTATAAAAGGGACAGGTTACATCTGAACCCAAGGGGGCATACTAGTGGGCTGGTTTGCTGGAATTGTTGGGGAAGCTTTAAACCAATGTGTGGAATCTATGGAATTCATTGACGGGGCAGCAGTTAAGGCCAAGGGAGAATGTGTATAAGAAACTGAAGCTGAAAGATCTGAATGTAAATAAGTCACCTGGACCAGATGGAGTACATCCCAGGTTCTGAAAGAGGTAGCTGAAGAGATTGTGGAGGCATTAGTAATGATCTTTAAAGAATCACTAGATCCTAGCATTGTCCCAGCTGGAAATTTGTAAATGTCACTCCACTCTTCAAGAAGGAAGTGAGGAAATTATTGGCTATTTAGTCTGACCTCAGTAGTTAGGAAGATGTTGCAGTTGATTGTAAAGTATGAAGTTTCAGAGTACATGATAAAATTGGCCAAAGTCAGCATGGTTTCCTAAAGGGAAAATCTTGACTGTCATATCCTTTGGGATTGTTTGAAGAAATAACAAGCAGAATACACAATGGAGAATTGGTGGATATTGTGTACTTGGATTTTTTGAAGGCCTTTGACCAGATGTTGCACGTGAGACTGCTTAACAAGCTACAAGCCCAGGATATTACAGGAAATCTACTAGCATAGATAGAGCATTGGATGATTGGCAAGATACAAACATAGAAACAGAGAAAACCTACAGTAGAATATAGTATTAATGGTAAGACTCTTGGTAGTGTGGAGAATCAGAGGGATCTTAGGGTCCGAGTCTATAGGACACTCAAAGCAGCTGCGCAGGTTGAGTCTGTGGTTAAGAAGGCGTATGGTGTATTGGCCTTCATCAATCGTGGAATTGAATTTAGGAGCCGAGAGGTAATGTTGCAGCTATATAGGACCCTGATCAGATTGGAGTACTGTGCTCAGTTCTGGTTGCCTCACTACAGGACGGATGTGGAAGACATAGAAAGGGTGTAGAGGAGATTTACAAGAGTGGGAATAAATGGAGCCTTTTCTGATTGGGCAGGGGTTGGTGTGGGGACCCCTTCTTTTTGTTATATCCTATCATTTGGAAGATGGAATTGATGGCTTGGTGGACAAGTCTGTGGATGTTATGAAGATTGGTGAAGGGGCAGGTAGTATTGCGGAAGTAGGAAGGCCACACGAAGGCTTACAGCAGATTAGGAGAATGGGCAAAGAAGTGGTGAATAGGATACAGTGCCACGAAGTGTATGGTCATTCACTCTGGTAGAAGAAATGAAAGAAACATAGAAAACCTACAGCAGAATACAGGCCCTTCAGCCCACAAAGTTGTTTCGAACATGTCCCTACCTTAGAAATTACTAGGCTTACCCATAGTCCTCTATTTTTCTAAGCTCCATGTACCTTTCCAGGAGTCTCTTAAAAGACCCTGTTGTATCCACCTCCACCACTGCCATCAGCAGCTTATTCCACACACTCACCACTCTCTGCATAAAAAACTTACCCAGACCTCCCCTCTGTACCTACTTCCAAGCACCTTAAAACTATGCCCTCTTGAGATAACCATTTCAGCCCTGCGAAAAAGCCTCTGACTATCCACACAACCAATGCCTAATGTTGAAGTGGTTTTGCAAAAGGTTCACAAGAATGACTCTGGAAATTAAAGGTTATTGCATGAGCAGCTTTTGATGTCTCTGGGCCTGAACTCATTCAAATACAGGAGAATGAGGAGGGATCTCATTGAAACCTATCAAATGTTGACAAAACTGACATATCACTGACAAGAGATATGATATTTGTTGCTTTGTTTGCAGCAGGAGAACATTGCAATGCAAATTACAAAAAGAATTGTAGGTAAAATATAGATTAAATAAGTAGAGCAAAAAGAGAGAAAAAATAATGAGGTAGAGTTCATGGGTTGGTTCAGTGTCCATTCAGAAATCTGATGACAATTATGTTCTGGATCTCACATGTACTGAAATATAGTGAAAAGCTTTTGTTCACATTCCATTGAAGCAGATCATGCCATACAGTACACACTCAGTGATCACTCTATTTGCTACCCCCTGCACCTAATAAAGTAGCCACTGAGTGTATGTTCATGGTCTTTTGCTGTTGTAGCCCCTCCACTTCAAGGTTCGATGTGCTGTGTTCAGTGTTGCTCTTCTGCACACCACTATTGTAACACATGATTATTTGAGTTACTGTTACTTTCCTATCCTGATATTCTCCTCTGACTTCTCTCATTAACAATGCATTTACACCAACAGAACAGACAATTGCTGGATGTTTTTTGTTTCACACCATGCTCTGTAAACTCTAGAGACTGTTGTGCATGAAAACCCCAGGAGATCCGCAGTTTATGGGATACTCAAACCACCCCATCTGGCACCAATAATTATTCCATGGCCAAAGTCACATTTTGTCACCTTTCTGATGTCTGGTCTGAACAACAACTGAACCCCTTGACCATGTCTGCATGCTTTTATGCATTGAGTTGCTGCCATGCGATTGGTTCATTAGATATACAGTATTCATTAATGAGTAGGTGTGTACTGAATAAAATGGCCACTGATTGTAAGTAGATCAAGGTACTTAAAAGAAAGTAAGAATGTTGAATATTGTGCTTCAGCTACAGAGAACATGTGTTGCAGATAAACAAAGGAAGTGCAAGGACCTCTTTGAATGGTAACTTCTACGGGATTGTGGCTCTGTGTCAGATTTCTGAATATAATGACCAGAGCTCAGTAAAGAGCAGTACTCACCACATGTACTCACAACATGCTGAGGAGGTATAGATTTTTATTTTCCATTTAATAAACAGGATGGTTAAGAAATTGGAGGTGCAAATTTGCAATTTCCAAAGATGCCCAATCTTTAAGTGCTGCTAGACATTGAAAACCACTACTTGCCAAGTCATCACTAAAATGTGCTCCAGCAGCATGAGATTCTTATGAATGTAAATTTGAAAAATCTTCCCAAAAATACACTTTCACAGACATTCACTAAGCAGTAATTTCAAAGCATTTAAAATATGTTAATAGTAGAAGACTGAGAAACGACGGTAGGTCTCTCTATATACCATATTCAGGTTAAGTCACATTTTTTAAGCTGATATTTGTATTCTGCAAAATTCTCAGCTGCTCCTTATTTTTATTTATATCCATACACAGTCCTCATCTTTTATTTATCAGAATTTTTATTCTATTCTATCATGAAAATAATTATTAATTGTGATGCTGTAATAACTGCGTTGATGTGACACAAGTTGGTTTGTGACCTAGTAAATTTATAATATAGAGTTTCTTAGTACACCACATCTTCATTAGTGTGAGTTATATGGTCCTTGTCACTTGTAAAACAAACTGCACATCTTATTTTTTCCCTAGTTCTGGATCACATTATCATCCTTTTGTCAATAAACCACAAGATGCACCGAAGGTATTAGTGAATGAAATCCATTGTTTCTTTATTGGATATTGAATGCATATTAGTAGACTAATAATACAAACCAACCAACAATAGATTATTGTGCACTTTTAAAATCTTCTCAAGTTGTTGACCATCTGCCCTGTGAAAGTGAGAAAAGAATAATTAAATGTTTACCAGAAGCAACACAATGGTTTTAAACTGTTTATTACCTTCAAAACAGAGGTAATAGGATTTTAAAAAGAGAACTTTAATAAGTATAACAGTTACTTTGCACTAAAATCTAAACAAAATTAAATAGATATATACAACATTTCCCACACAAAGGAAAGTGAAATTTGTTTCCATTTCATGCTTTTCTTCAATAATTGATTGACAGTTGAACTAATTGGGTTAATTATTGTCTCCTGCGTATTATTGTCTGTCTATTATCAGTAACCTGGTGTGAATTCTTTCTTCAAATGCGCATCCGGCACTCACGATAAGGGAATAATTTAATGACCCTTAGCAAAGGATGACATGAAAAAAAAGCTGCCAGGCTAACTTAAGCTAAGAATTTTTACAAAACTTGCAAGGAACCCCTCAAAATTTTGGTCTCATTTCATGTGAGCTTCTGCTGATAAGGATGAGTAATTTTTGATGCTCTCTAAATACAGGGGCTTCTGCCTATGTGGATGAGTAATTTTTTTATGCTCTCTAATTACAATCTTAGAAAAAGAAGCCAGCTGCAAAAGAAACTTGAAATGATTTACATTCATAGAGTCATAGATCTCCAAGAGGACTACAACCCTGTTGTTGGGTTTTGAGGCTTGTGTGCCTCAATGACCTGGAGAGCTATGTTAGCTGGAGTCATGGCTTTATGCTTTGGCTCTTAGTAGGGTCACTCATACCAAGCAGGTCAAAAGGTAGAGGACAGACTAAGAGTGGTCAACTGACCCTCCAGGCTCATGAGTTCAGCTCAGGTCTAACTGTCTCACTGGTAAAACAAAATTGTTACAGAAACAGGAACAAAGAATCCTACAACATCTGAAGCACCAGTATTCCTGACTTTTCAGGAACTATTCCAGGACTTGCATGACTGACAGTAAACTGAGAGGAAGCTACTGATACGATGAAGGAAGCTGTGATAGCCGCCTGAGATGGAGAACCTTCATTGCTGCCCTAATGCCAGTGGCATAATGGAAAAAAGAAGAAAGAAGAGTCATACAACACTACAGCGCAGAAACAGGCCACTTGGCCCATCTAGTGCATACTGAACTATTGCTCTGCCTGGTCCCAATGACCTGCACCTGGACCATACTCCTCCCATCCATGTATCTTTTCAAATTTCTCTTAAATGTTGAAATCAAATTCACATCCACCACTACCATTTGCAACTCAGTCCACACTCTCACCATCCACAAATCAGATTAATCTCGAAAAATGAGAATTCATTGAATGATTTATAAATAATGCAATCCCTTCTGAATTAGCTGCAGGATCACCAGCTTTCAGTGGGGCATGTTCCAATAATATAATATTTCATTGTGGCATATTAATAAGCTAAAATGTTTCCAAACTGATGCTACCAATGGTTTCCCATTGAAGAAATTGTACCTCTCTCCCCTCCCCCACCTTTTTTTATTCCTCTTCATCCATAAAGGCTCAGAACTGACTAGAAGGATGTTTTCTTTTTTCTTTTTTAATTTTATCTTCAAATGGACTGCACAGTCTCTCTTTTTTTTAGGTTGGGTTAGTGTTTTTTTTTTCTTTATCATAAAAATTTCCAGTCTTTTTTTTCTCTGATTTGCCAAGAGGAGTTGTGGTTTCTTGTTTCAATACAATAGCTGAATATTATATGACTTTGACAGTATATATCCCTTTTGTTGTTTGTACATTTTATGCCTTATGTGTTTGTTACAACTTCTCCACTGATTTGTATCCTTTTTCTTCGTTTAAAAATCAATAAAAAAAGATTGAAAATGAAAATGAAGAAATTGTGGGTTCATATGCCTGCCATTGTATTAGGCAAAGCTGCATTGTTGTAGAATTTATTTATAGTAAAAGAAAATTTGCTTGAGTTGAATGTTAAACATCCTGAAGTATTAATTTGAAGTTTGACAAAAGAAGATGTACCAGGACACCTTGTTAATATTGAGCCCTCAAACATCACTAAACCGGACTGACTAACTTGTTACATCAGAGCTCGGTATGGAACCTCTAATGCCCTTGAACAGAAAATCACACAAAAAATAGTGGACATCGCCCAGTCCATCACATGTAAAGCCCTCCCCACCACTGAACTCATCTATAATGAGCATTGTCGCAGGAAAGCAGCGTCCTTCATCAAGAATCAACACCACCCAGGTCATGTTCTCTTCTCACTGCTGCCATCAAGAAGGAGGTACAGGAGCCTCAGGACTCACACCACAAGGTTCAGGAACGGTTATTACCCCTCAACCATTAGCTCCTGAACCGAAGGGGATAACTTCACTCAACTTCACTTGCACCATCACAGAACTGTTCCTGCAATCAAAGGACTAACTTTCAAGGACTCTTCATCTCATGTCCTTGATAGTTATTGGTTATTTATTTATTATTATAAGTTATTTATTTTTGTTTTGCACAGTTTGTTGTTTTTTGCTCACTGGCTGAACACTCAAGTCGGTGTAGTCTTTCACTGATTCTAGTACTGTTATTATTCTAATATGGATTTATTGAGCAGGCCCACAAGAAAATGAATCTCAGGTTTGTATATTATTGTGATTTCATAACGTACCGGCAGCAAGAGATTATTCACTGAGTCCGGTTTTAATGTTACAACCACTATCTTTATTAGTATCTACTTATAATATAGTAACTCAAACAAGATAAACAAAAGTTAACAGTGTTAACTCATGAGTTGAGAGTTAAGGAGCAAAAGTTTGGTGTAACAAGAGGGGGAACTTCTTTACTCAGAGAGCGGTAGCTGTGTGAAACGAGCTTCCAGTAGAAGTGGTAGAGGCAGGTTCAATATTGTCATTTAAAAAAGAATTGGATAGGTATATGGACAGGAAAGGAATGGAGAGTTATGGGCTGAGTGCAGGTCGGTGGGACTAGGTGAGAGTAAGTGTTTGGAATGGACTAGAAGGGCCGAGATGGCCTATTTCCATGCTGTAATTGTTATATGGTTATATGGTTATATCCTCTTTCTTAATGTCTATACGCTCAAAGTCATCCCTACAATCACCAAGATCCTTTTCCATAGTGAATACTAAAGCAAAATATTCATTAAGGCCAGTTAGAAGAGTGGGCTGAAAGATGGCAGATGGAGTTTAATGCTGATAAGTGTGAGGTGCTGCATTTTGGTAGGAATAATCAAAATAGGACATACATGGTAAATGGTAGGGCATTGAAGAATGCAGTAGAACAGAGTGATCTAGAAATAATGGTGCATAGTTCCCTGAAGGTGGAATCTCATGTGGATAGGGTGGTGAAGAAAGCTTTTGGTATGCTGACCTTTATAAATCAGAGCATTGAGTATAGGAGTTGGGATGTAATGTTAAAATTGTACAAGGCATTGGTGAGTCCAAATTTGGAGTGTTGTGTACAGTTCTGGTCACCGAATTATAGGAAAGATATCAACAAAATAGAGAGAGTATAAAGGAGATTTACTAGAATGTTACCTGGGTTTCAGCACCTAAGTTACAGAGAAAGGTTGAACAAGTTAGGTCTTTATTCTTTGGAGCGTAGAAGGTTGGGGGGGGACTTGATAGAGCTATTTAAAATTATAACCATATAACCATATAACAATCACAGCACAGAAACAGGCCATCTCGGCCCTCCTAGTCCGTGCCGAACTCTTAATCTCACCTAGTCCCACCTACCCGCACTCAGCCCATAACCCTCCACTCCTTTCCTGTCCATATACCTATCCAATTTTACCTTAAATGACACAACTGAACTGGCCTCTACTACTTCTACAGGAAGCTCATTCCACACAGCTATCACTCTCTGAGTAAAGAAATACCCCTTCGTGTTTCCCTTAAACTTTTGCCCCCTAACTCTCAAATCATGTCCTCTCGTTTGAATCTCCCCTACTCTCAATGGAAACAGCCTATTCACGTCAACTCTATCTATCCCTCTCAACATTTTAAATACCTCGATCAAATCCCCCTTCAACCTTCTACGCTCCAATGAATAGAGACCTAACTTGTTCAACCTTTCTCTGTAACTTAAGTGCTGAAACCCAGGTAACATTCTAGTAAATCGTCTCTGCACTCTCTCTAATTTATTGATATCTTTCCTATAATTCGATGACCAGAACTGTACACAATATTCCAAATTTGGCCTTACCAATGCCTTGTACAATTTTAACATTACATCCCAACTTCTGTACTCAATGCTCTGATTTATAAAGGCCAGCGTTCCAAAAGCCTTCTTCACCACCCTATCTACATGAGACTCCACCTTCAGGGAACTATGCACTGTTATTCCTAGATCTCTCTGTTCCACTGCATTCCTCAATGCCCTACCATTTACCCTGTATGTTCTATTTGGATTATTCCTGCCAAAATGTAGAACCTCACACTTCTCAGCATTAAACTCCATCTGCCAACGTTCAGCCCATTCTTCTAACCAGCATAAATCTCCCTGCAAGCTTTGAAAATCCACCTCATTATCCACAACACCTCCTACCTTAGTATCATCGGCATACTTACTAATCCAATTTACCACCCCATCATCCAGATCATTTACGTATATTACAAACAACATTGGGCCCAAAACAGATCCCTGAGGCACCCCGCTAGTCACCGGCCTCCATCCCGATAAACAATTATCCACCACTACTCTCTGGCATCTCCCATCTAGCCACTGTTGAATCCATTTTATTACTCCAGCATTAATACCTAATGACTGAACCTTCTTAACTAACCTTCCATGTGGAACTTTGTCAAAGGCCTTGCTGAAGTCCATATAGACTACATCGACTGCCTTACCCTCGTCAACATTCCTCGTAACTTCTTCAAAAAATTCAATAAGGTTTGTCAAACATGACCTTCCACGCACAAATCCATGCTGGCTACTCCTAATCAGATCCTGTCTATCCAGATAATTATAAATACTACCTCTAAGAATACTTTCCATTAATTTAACCACCACTGATGTCAAATTGACAGGTCTATAATTGCTAGGCTTACTTCTAGAACCCTTTTTAAACAATGGAACCACATGAGCAATACGCCAATCCTCCGGCACAATCCCCTTTTCTAATGACATCTGAAAGATCTCTGTCAGAGCTCCTGCTATCGCTACACAAACTTCCCTCAAGGTCCTGGGGAATATCCTGTCAGGATCCGGAGATTTATCCACTTTTAAATTTCTTAAAAGCGCCAGTACTTCCACCTCTTTAATTGTCATAGGTTCCATAACTTCCTTACTTGTTTCCCACACCTTACACAATTCAATATCCTTCTCCTTAGTGAATACCGAAGAGAGGAAATCGTTCAAAATCTCTCCCATCTCCCTCGGCTCCACACATAGCTGACCACTCTGATTCTCTAAGGGACCAATTTTATCCCTCACTATCCTCTTGCTTTTAATATAACTGTAGAAACCTTTCGGATTTACTTCCACCTTATTTGCCAAACCAAACTCGTATCTTCTTTTAGCTTTTCTAATCTCTTTCTTAAGATTCCTTTTACATTCTTTATATTCCTCGAGCAATTCCTTTACTCCATGCTGCCTATATCTATTGTAGACATCCCTCTTTTTCTGAACCAAGTTTCTAATATCCCTTGAAAACCCTGGTGCTTTCAAACCTTTAACCTTTCCTTTCAACCTAACAGGAACATAAAGATTCTGTACCCTCATAATTTCACCCTTAAATGACCTCCATTTCTCTATTACATCCTTCCCATAAAACAACTTGACCCAATCCACTCTCTCTAAATCCCTGCGCATCTCCTCAAAGTTAGCCTTTCTCCAATCAAAAATCTCAACACTAGGTCCAGTCCTGTCCTTCTCCATAATTATATTGAAGCTAATGCTATTGTGATCACTGGACCCGAAGAGCTCCCCAACACATACATCTGTCAGCTGACCTATCGCATTCCCTAACAGGAGATCCAACACTGCCCCATCTCTAGTTGGTACTTCTATGTATTGTTGCAAAAAACTATCCTGCACACATTTCACAAACTCTAAACCATCCAGCCCTTTTACAGAATGAGCTTCCCAATCTTTGTGTGGAAAATTAAAATCTCCCACAATCACCACCTTGTGTTTACTACAAGTATCTGCTATCTCCTTACACATTTGCTCTTCCAACTCACGCTCCCCATTAGGTGGCCTATAATACACCCCTATAAGTGTTACTACACCTTTCCCATTCCTCAATTCCACCCAAATTGTCTCCCTAGAGGAGCTCTCTAATCTATCCTTCCAAAGCACCGCCATAAGATTTTCTTGGACAAGCAATGCAACACCTCCTCCTCTGGCCCCTCCTACTCTATCACACCTGAAGCAACTAAATCCAGGAATATTTAGTTGCCAATCACACCCTTCCTGCAACCATGTTTCACTAATAGCTACAACATCATAATTCCAGGTATCAATCCACGCTTTAAGCTCATCCACCTTTCTTACAATGCTCCTAGCATTAAAATAGATACATTTAAGATACTCTCCACCTCCTCCTCTCTTTTCATCCCTAACAATGCATTCAAATTTATTATCTTTTTCTTTCTTCTCCCCTACATCTTTGGGCTGAGCGCATCCCTTCTCCATCACCTGCCTTTCCTCCCTCACACACTGTCTACTTACTTGCTCTACTGGTGAACTAACCTCCTCTCCCATAGTTTCCTCAAATTGATTCCCGCCCCCCCCCCCCATCTTACTAGTTTAAAGTCTGCCCTGTAGCCCTAGCAAACCTCCCCACTAGGATATTGGTCCCCCCAGGATTCAAGTGTAACCCGTCCTTCTTGAACAGGTCACGCCTGCCCCAGAAGAGGTCCCAATGATCCAGAAACTTGAATCCCTGCCCCCTGCTCCAATCCCTCAGCCACGCATACATCCTCCACCTAATTCCATTCCTACTCTCACTGTCGTGTGGCACAGGCAGTAATCCCAAGATTACTACCTTTGCGGTCCTTCTTCTTAACTGCCTTTCTAACTCCCTATACTCTCGTTTCAGGACCTCTTCCCCTTTCCTACCTATGTCATTGGTACCTACATGTACCATGACCTCTGGCTCCTCACCCTCCCACTTCAGGATATCTTGGACGCGATCAGAAACGTCCCGAACCCTGGCACCAGGGAGGCAAACTACCATCCGGGACTCCCGATCACCTCCACAGAACCGCCTGTCTGAACCCCTGACTATCGAGTCCTCTATTACTATGGTCCTCTTTCTTCTATCCCTACCCTTCTGAGCTACAGGGCCGTCCTCTGTGCCGGAGGCCCGGCCACTGTCACTTCCTCCAGGTAGGCTGTCCCCCCCAACAGTACTCAAACATGAGTACTTATTGTCAAGGGGTACAGCCACTGGGGTACTCTCTAGTACCTGCCTCTTCCCCTTCCTGACCATAACCCACCTATCTGCCTCCCGTGGCCCCGGAGTGACCACCTGCCTGTAACTCCTCTCTATCACCTCCTCACTCTCCCTGACCAGGCGAAGGTCATCGAGCTGCAGCTCCAGTTCCCTAACTCGGTCCCTCAGGAGCTGCAGTTCGGCGCACCTGGCGCAGATGTGGACGTCCTGGAGGCTCGGAGACTCCAGGATCTCCCACATCCGACACCGAGAACAACAAGCTGCCCTCACACTCATACTTCCCGAATAACTGAAAATAACAAGAACTAAAAGATAAGCCTACTGTGCCCTCTTCTGCCTAAGGCCTTTGAGCCCAAGCCCTACACTCTGCTCCCGGCTCCCTCTGAGCCCAAGCCCTACACTCTGCTCCCGGCTCACTCCGCTGCCTGCAAACGAAGCTGCCCGTTGCTTAAGGCTGCATTCTTTTTATATCTTCTCTCCTCCCCAGGCCTCCTTCACGCGCCTGTGCAGTCTCGCCTCTCAGAACTCCGATCTGAGAAGCAATTTGAAAATGGCCGCCGCCGCACTTCCTCTATAACATAAGGGTAACATAAGGGGGAACTTCTTTACTCAGAGAGTGGTAGCTGTGTTGAACGAGCTTCCAGTAGAAGTGGTAGAGGCAGGTTCGATATTGTCATTTAAAGTAAAATTGGATAGGTATATGGACAGGAAAGGAATGGAGGGTTATGGGCTGAGTGCATGTTGGTTGGACAAGGTGAGTATAAGCGTTCGGCAAGGACTAGAAGGGCCGAGATGGCCTGTTTCCGTGTTGTAATTGTTATATGGTTATATGGTTGTATATTTCAGTTTTCCTTGCATGCCCTCTCTTTTGCATTTACTTTGGCTGCGTGTTCACTTGTCAGTCATGGTAGTGTCCTTCTTCCCTTTGAACATTTCTTCTTATTTGGAATATATCTGTTTCGTGCTTCACTTATTTTTCGCAGAAACTCCAGCCATTGCTGTTCTGCTGGCTTTCCTGCAAATGTCCCTTTCCAGTCAACTTCAACCAGTTCCCCTCTCATGCCATTGTAATTTCCTTATTGCACTGAGATACTGACACATTTGATTTTATTTTTTCCCTCTCAAATTTCAATGTGAACTCAATCATATTGTGATCACTGTTCCCTAAGGGTTCGTTAACCTTAAGCTCTCTTATCACTTCCGGATCATTGGAAAACACCCAGTCCAGCACAGCCAATACCCTAGTGGGATCAACAGCAAGCCATTCAAAAAAAAAACCATCCCTTCGACATTCTACAAATTCTCTCTCTTGAGGTCCAGTACTGGCCTGGTTTTCCCAATCCATTTTCATGTTAAAATCCCCAATGATTATCATGACATTGACTATCTGACATGCCTTTTCTATCTCCTGCTCTAATTTGTAATCCACATCCCGGCTGCTGTTTAGAGGCCTGTATAAAACTGCCATTAGGATCCTTTTACCCTTGTCATTTCTTAACTCAGCCCACAGAGTATCTACATCTTTCAATGCTATGTCATCTCTTTCCAATGATCCTCATCAGAAGCAGAGAGAGTGAGCAGGTTTAAGTTCCTGGGTGTCAAGATCTCTGAGGTTTTTTTTGAAGACAATACGCTAGAAGAGACTTCTAGTCTTGTTTTATGGGATGTTTTTAAGGCTTATATTAGAGGACTAATTATTTATTTTACTGGAAGTGTTAAGAAAAAAAGCTAATAAGGAGAAAATGGAATTAGCCAATCAGTTGAAACAATTAGACCCAAAATATGCTTTGGCTCCAGATCCTGTTTTATATAAAAGATGTGTTGAAATTAAAACTAAATACAATCTGTTTTAACTTATCCAATTGAAACTCAACTTTTAAAAGATTAAAGTCAGTTTTATGTTCATGGAGATAAAATGGGTACACTATTGGCTGACCAATTAAAGACCTTTATCGTTAAACACCAAATTAAAGAAATTTGTAAAGCTAATCGTGATAAAACATCTGATCATTTAGAAATAAATGATACTTTTAGAGAATTCTATTCTAAACTTTATAGTTCTGATTACCCTAAAGATAATACTGTAATATAATTACTTAGATTGATTAAACATTCCTATACCGTCTGATGATAATCGAAAATTGTTGGATCAATCCATTTCTTATGAGGAAATTGTCGAGGTTGTTCACTCTTTGCACTCGGGGAAGGCTCTGGGTCCTGATGGATTTTCTGAAAAGTTTTATAAGGCTTTTTCCTCTTTGCTTATACCTTACTTATATTCAGTCCTTTTGGACTCTTTTAAATTAGGTGGGTTGCCACAATCTTTTTATGAAGCCTCTATTTTGCTTGTTCGTAAAATGAATAAGGATCCAACTGAATGTTCTTCTTATAGACCAATTTCCTTACTTAATGTTGATACTAAAATTTTATCTAATATTTCAGCTCATAGCATTGAAAATATTTTGCCATCTATTATTTCTTATGGACAGACTGGATTTATCAAAAATCGATACTCCCACTTGAATATTCGTCATTTATTGAATGTTATTTATTCTTCTTCTAAAGAGATATCGGAATGTGTGATATCCTTAGGTGCTGAGAAAGCCTTTGATCGGGTTGAATGGAATTATTTATTGAAACGTTTCGAAAAATTTAACTTTGGGCCCAATTTTATTCAATGGATTAATTTACTTCATCTATCTCCCTCCACTCAGGTTCTTACTAACTCTCAGAACTATAAACCATTTAAACTTAAACGTGGAACTAGACAATGTTGTCCTTTGAATCCTTTGCTTTTTGATGTGGTCTTAGAACCTTTAGCTGTTACTTTTCGGGAATCTAATGATATCATTGATATTTTAAGGAGGGGTATTACCCACAAAGTTTCGCTTTATGCTGATGACCTTTTGCTCTACATTTCTAATACCCTCTTTACTCTCTGTATTTTCTTTACTCTCCTGCTTTTAGTCAGTTTTCAGGATATAAACTTAACTTTCATAAGAATGAACTTTTTCCTTTGAATAATTTGGTATTAGTTAATACTAACCTTCCTTTTAAAATCGTAAGAAATCAATTTACTTATTTGGGCGTAAAAATTACTAGGAATTATATATAGCTTTTTAAAGAAATTTTTTTTTACACTTCTGAATTATGTTAAGAAGGCACTATCAAATTGCTCACCTCTCTCTTTATTGTTGATTGGCCGAATTAAATGTATTAAAATGAATCTTTTGCCTAAATCTTTAAATTTACTTCAGGCTGTACCTGTTTTTATTCCTAAACCCTTTTTCGATTCTCTGAATTCTATTATATCATCTTATATATGGGAAAATAAAATTTCTCGATTAAATAAAGTTCATCTTCAAAAAGCTGAAAAGAATGGAGGTTTAGCCTTATGCAATTTTAGGTTTTATTACTGGGCAGTCAATATACGGAATCTTACATTTTGTTTATATTACATTAATGGACAGGACTGTCTGGTCTGGGTTTCTTTAGAAACTAATTCTGTTATTAAATTTTCTATTGTTTCTCTTCTCGGATCCTCAGTTCCTTTATCTTTAAGTAATTTAACTGATATTTTTGTAGTTAAACACACTTTGAGAATTTGGATTTACAATTTAGAAAATATTTTGGTTTATTGAGTTTTTCACTTTCAAGTCACATTTTTCTAACTATTTTTTTAAACCTTCTATGACTGATGTAGTTTTTAAAAAATGGAATAGATTGAGTATTAAATGTTTTCAGGATTTGTTTGTTGGAGATAGTCTCTCTTCATTTGAACAACTGTCAGCTAAGTATAGCCTACCCAAAACCTACTTTTATCGATATTTACAAATTAGAGACTTTTTGCGTTCTCAAGTACATACATTTCCTAACCCATCTCCTCTCCTTTCCAGGTGTAGTGATTGCTACGGACCAGTGCTAGGCTTGTTATGGAGGTGGTCACTTGCATATGGCCTCTCCTACACTATGTGCCCATAGCAACGCCTTCACGTGGCGTCCCTGTTTTTTCTGAGTTTGCGTTGTCACAGTATGACTGAGTGTCCAGCAGTATAACTGGGCAGGCAGGCTGGGCTCATCAGCCTTGGTTGGCACCAGCCTAGGAGAAGGACAACTTTGATTCCAAACCCGGGTAGGTGGGTCTCATTAGCCTTGCCAGGCCGTCAGTCCAGGAAAAGGAAAACTCAGATACTCAACCTACAGCCTTGCAATCACTGTAGTCGTTGTAGCTCACTGTACCATTGTGGAATGCCCCCGGCCTCAAGAGTGGAATCAGTCTACGTGTATTGATCTTCACTATAAACCTACACAGTACAGGTGGGAAGTAAAGTCCTTTCCCTTCTGAGCTTGATAGCCAACAACCAGCCACCATCAATATATTAAGAAAATGTAGTACAGAGTGTGCCTGCATTTCAGGTGGGAAATGTTTAGAAAGTTATGGAGTCATAAAACACTACAGCATAGAAACAGCCTTTTCAGCCCATCCAGTCCATGCCTAGTCACATCTACTCACACCTACACCATAGACCCTAACGCCATAGAACTAGGAGCAGAATTAGGCCATCTGGCCCATTGGGTTTGCTCTGCCATTTAATCATAGAAACATAGAAAACCTACAGCACAATACACAGCCCACAAAGCTGTGTCGAACATGTTCTTACCTTAGAAATTACCTAGGGTTACCCATAGACCTCTATTTTTCAGAGCTCCATGTACCTGAACAAAGTCTCTTAAAAGACCCTATTGTATCCACCTCCACCACCGCTGCAGGCAGCCCATTCCACACACTCACCACTCTCTGCGTAAGAAAATTACCCTGACATCTGCTTTGTGCCTACTTCCAAGCAACTTAAAACTGTGCCCTCTTGTGTAAGCCATTTCAGCCCTGGGGAAAAGCCTCTGACTGATCTTTTTATCTATTTCCTCCTCAACCCCAGTTCCCGGCCTTCTCCCTGTAACCTTCGATGCCGTGTCCAATCAAGAACCTATCAATCTCTGGCTTAAGTATACCCAACAACCTGACCTCCACAGTTCCATGTGGCAACAGATTCCACAAATTCACCAACTTTTGGCTAAAGAAATTCCTCCATATTTTTGGTTTGAAAGGGCGGCCCTCTATCCATAAATTGCAGCATGTATTTACAATGTAAACAGCATTATAAAGAGTGGTTTAAAGTGTTTACAATGCAGAACAGTGATGGGGTAATAGATGGTGAGGTATGGGGGATGGGGTTAATAAATGGTTGATCAGATTAACTGTTTGGGGCGAAGAAACTTTCAAGGTGGTGTAAGTTTTGTGATAATAGCCAGAAGGAAACTTCTGAAACTTCTGGTGGCAAAAGCCTACCTACAGCCTACTAACCCTAATTAGTATGTTGTTGAAATATGGGATGAAACTGGGCACCCGGAGGAAATGCACATGGCCATGGGGAGAACATACAAGCTCATTACAGTGATGGGAATTGAATCCTGGTCACTGGCCCTGTAAGGCATTTTGCCAGCCACTACATTACCAAGCAGCCAATTCACATACATGCTATGAGTATGCATTGGAGGGTGTGTGGAGGAGCTCATCTGGACTAGGGGATGAATCACCTTAACTCACATGTCTTTGGAATGTAGGAGGAAACTGGAGCATCTGGAGGAAATCCACCAATGATGGTTTGAATGCCCTCGGGTGTTGTAGAAAGAAAGTAACCCTCAAAGATCGATGAACTTGTTAAATATGATCTTAATATTGTTAACAGTGATTTCTCAAGTCACAGAACACTACAGCATAGAAACAGGCCCTTTGGCTCATCTAGTTCCAATATACACTCAGCAGCCACATTATCAAGTACACCTGGATACCTGTTCATTAATGCCACTATCTATTCAGCCAATCACATAGCAGCACTCAAAGCATAAAAGCAAGGTCAAGAGGTTAAGTTGTTATTCAGTCTGAACATCAGAATGGGAAATAAATGTGATCTAAGTGACTTTGATTATGGAATGATTGTTGGTGCCAGATGGAGTGGTTTAAGTATCTCAGAATCTGCTGATCTCCTAGAATTTTCGCACACATCAATCTGTAGAGTTTGCAGATAATGGTGCAACAAATGAAAAACTTTTAGTGAATGGCAGTTCTGGGGGTAAAAATGCCTTGTTAATGAGAGAGATCCAGAGGAAAATGGCCAGACTGCTTGAAGCTGACAGTAACTCAAATAACTATGCATCACAACAGTGGTATGCAGAAGAGCATCTCTGAAAGCATAACACATCCAAGCTTCAAATGGTTGGGTACAGAAGCAGACCATGAACATACACCCAGTGGCCACTTTATTAGGTACAGGAATTGTCCAATAAAGTGGCCACTGATGTAGTTAATATTTCATATTTCAAATTCAAATTTCTATGCTCACATATCCGAGAAATGCAGAAGGATTTTCTGAGATGCCCGGGTTAGTGTAAAACAGAATTTTCTCCTGGTTTATCTGTAGTATGAGGAGCTGAATGTCAGAATCAGAATTACAATCAGGTTTAATATTACTGGCATATTTCATGAAATTTGTTGATTTATGCCTTTAGAACCATGCAATATATAATTAAAAATCTATAACTACAATGTAAAATATATATAACTAAAAATTAAATAAGTAGAACAAAGAGAGAGAGAAAAAAGTGAGGTATTGTACATGTGTTTATTGTCCATTCAGAAATCTGATGGTGGAGGGGAAGAAGCTGTTCCTGAAACATTTGAGTGTGAGCCTTCAGGCTCCTATACCTCCTCTTTGATATAACCATATAACCATATAACAATTACAGCACGGAAATAGGCCATCTTGGCCCTTCTAGTCCGTGCCGAATGCTTACTCTCACCTAGTCCCACTGACCTGCACTCAGCCCATAACCCTCCATTCCTTTCCTGTCCTTATATCTATCCAATATTTTTTTAAATGACAATTTTGATGGTAGCAATGAGAAGACACATCATGGTAAACTGAGAGAAATATTAAAACTGTTGTCTAAATCATGGCAGACAGAATCTGATGCACTGAACAGGATGCAAGCAATTTGACAGGATTCACTCATTTGAATAATACAGTAGGTTCATTCTCCTGCTACTGGATTTGAACTTGCAAACAGCAGGTGGCTTCTTGAAGAGCCTGGAAAATCTGTTCAAACTGAAAGTGTTTGCCACTTAAAGGGAAGTGGATGTAAAAATGGAAACATAAAATGTGCCTGTGTTTGTAAGGATGAAAAATAGATTTAAAATGTTTCTTGTTCTTTTCTTTAATGTAAGTTGCAGCTGTTGAGTTGGGGTGGGGGAGCATAACTGAGGGGGAAGTTAATGTGAACAAGTAACCAAAATATCATAGTACCCAACTCTCAGCTGCAACTGTTTAATGAGCTGAAGCAGTGTTCCCAGAGGACAAACTGCAAATTGCCTTCTACAGTATATAAAGGCAAGATGAACTGCAGTAATAGGGAGCCATTCAAAATGCTCACTGGAACACTGTCACCTGCCGAAGTTCTGTGCACTGCTGATCTGCTTTTTCCCTCCTGGAAAGAATCTTTGAAATAGGACTACTATTACTTGTATGAAGTATCTGTGGATAGTTTTCTAATGACAAAAGGAAGAACATAGCAATGAATTGAATGGATGATGTGGATAACTTCACTCACCTCAACACCAAACTGATTGCACAACCTGTAGACTCACCTTCGAGAAATACAACAACTCGTAGTATGACCTGCTGAGATCCACCAGCATTGTGTGTGTGTTATTCAACAAATTATGTTCAGCAGGTGCTGGAGATTTAGAGCAATTCACATAAATTGCTGGAGGAATTCAGCAGGCCAGGCAGAATCTAAGGAAAGGAATAAATTTTCAACGTTTAAGGCCAAGACCGTTCATTCAGTCCTGATGAAGGGTTTCGGCCCAAAACATTGACTGTCTATTCATTTTCTTGCATGTTGTTTGACATACTGAGTTCTCCAGTATTTCATGTACATGAGATTTAGTTATTTGCATATTTTGTCTTCTTTTGCACATTAGTTGTTTCTCAGTCTTAGTGTATAGTTTTTTAAAATAAATTTGATTGTATTTCTTTATTTTTCTGTAAATGCCTGCAAGAAAATAAATCACAAGGTAGTATATGGTAACATATATGTATTTTGATAATACATTCACCATCACCCAGAACATGACCTCATCTCATTGCTAGTATCAAGGAGCCAGAAGACATACAATTAACGATTCAGAAACATCAATGCCATCAGATTTCTGAATGGACACTAAATCCATGTACACTACTTCACTTCTATTTTTCACTTTTTGCTCTCTTTTTACACCAGCTACTGGTCTATGAGTCAGATTTGAAAAAGGAGCATTCGCAGGTTTTCGGTGTTTTCCCATCAGCCAAAACAAATCGTAATTTATTAGCGAGGGCAAATAAACTAAGACCATAAAATTTAGGAGCAGAATTAGGCTTTATGGCCCATCATGTCTGCTCTACCATTTTGTCGTGGCTGATCCAATTTCTTCTCAATCATGGCTGATCCAATCTCCTGCCTCCTCCCCGTATATACCTTCGTGCCCTGACCAAACAAGAATTTATCAATCTCTGCGTTTAGCCTCCACAGCTGCCTGTAGCAACAAATTCCATATAACCATATAACAATTACAGCACAGAAACAGGCCATCTCGGCCCTTCTAGTCTGTGCTGAACGCTTACTCTCACCTAGTTCCACTGACCTGCACTCAGCCCATAACCCTCCATTCCTTTCCTGTCCATATACCTATCCAATTTTTTTTTAAATGACAAAATCGAACCTGCCCCTACCACTTCTACTGGAAGCTCATTCTACACAGCTACCACTCACTGAATAAAGAAGTTCCCCCTCGTGTCACCCCTAAACTTTTGCCCCTTAACTCTCAAATCACGTCCTCTTGTTTGAATCTCCCCTACTCTCAATAGAAAAAGCCTATCTATCCCCCTCATAATTTTAAATACCTCTATCAAGTCCCCCCTCAACCTTCTACGCTCCAAAGAATAAAGACCTAACTTGTTCAACCTTTCCCTGTAACTTAGGTGCTGAAACCCAAGTAACATTCTAGTAAATTTCCTCTGTACTCTATTTTGTTGACAGCTTTCCTATAATTCGGTGACCAGAACTGTACACAATACTCCAAATTTGGCCTCACCAATGCCTTGTACAATTTTAACATTACATCCCAACTCCTTTACTCAATGCTCTGATTTATAATGGCCAGCATACCAAAAGCTTTCTTCACCACCCTATCCACACGAGATTCCACCTTCAGGGAACTATGCACTATTATTCCTAGATCATTCTGTTCTACTGCATTCTTCAATGCCCTACCATTTACCATGTATGTCCTGTTTTGATTATTCCTACCAAAACATAGCACTTCACACTTATCAGCATTAAACTCCATCTGCCATCTTTCAGCCCACTCTTCTAACTGGCCTAAATCTCTCTGTAAGGTTTGAAAACCTACTTCATTATTCACAATGCCACCTATCTTAGTATCATCTGCATACTTACTAATCCAATTTACCACCCCATCATCCAGATCATTAATGTATATTGTAAACAACTTTGGACCCAGTACAGATCCCTGAGGCATACCACTAGTCACCGGCCTCCAACCTGACAAACAGTTATCCACCACCACTTTCTGACATCTCCCATCCAGCCACTGTTGAATCCATTTTACTACTTCAATATTAATAACGATTGAACCTTCCTAACTAACCTTCCGTGCGGAACCTTGTCAAAGGCCTTACTGAAGTCCATATAGACACCATCCACTGCTTTACCCTCGTCAACTTTCTTAGTAACCTCTTCAAAAAATTCAATAAGATTTGTCAAATATGACCTTCCACGCACAAATCCATGTTGACTGTTCTTAATCAGACCCTGTCTATCCAGATAATTATATATACCATCTCTAAGAATACTTTCCATTAGTTTACCTACCACTGATGTCAAACTTACAGGCCGATAATTGCTAGGTTTACTCTTAGAATTTTTTTTAAACAATGGAACCACATGAGCAATACGCCAATCCTCCGGCACCATCCCCGT
Source organism: Hemitrygon akajei (assembly GCF_048418815.1). Lineage (NCBI taxonomy): Eukaryota > Metazoa > Chordata > Chondrichthyes > Myliobatiformes > Dasyatidae > Hemitrygon > Hemitrygon akajei. Next base: position 176,112,126 of record NC_133132.1, on the reverse strand, counting down.
CTCTAATGACATTTGAAATATTTCTGTCAGAGCCCCTGCTATTTCTACACTAACTTCCCTCAAGGTCCTAGGGAAAATCCTGTCAGGATCTGGAGACTTATCCACTTTTATATTCTTTAAAAGCTCCAGTACTTCCTCTTCTTTAATCATCATAGTTTCCATAACTTCCCTACTTGTTTCCCTTACCTTACACAATTCAATATCCTTCTCCTTAGTGAATACCGAAGAAAAGAAATTTTTCAAAATCTCCCCCCTCTCTTTTGGCTCCACAAATACCTGTCCACTTTGATTCTCTAAGGGACCAATTTTATCCCTCACTATCCTTTTGCTATTAATATAACTGTAGAAACCCTTTGGATTTATTTTCACCTTACTTGCCAAAGCAACCTCATATCTTCTTTTAGCTTTTCTAATTTCTTTCTTAAGATTCTTTTTACATTCTTTATATTCCTCGAGCACCTCATTTACTCCATGCTGCTTATATTTATTGTCGATCTCCCTCTTTTTCCGAACCAAGTTTCCAATATCCCTTGAAAACCATGGCTCTCTCAAATTTTTAACCTTTCCTTTCAACCTAACAGGAACATAAAGATTCTGTACCCTCAAAATTTCACCTTTAAATAACCTCCATTTCTCTACTACATCCTCCCATAAAACAAATTTCCTCAATCCACTCCTTCTAAATACTTTTGCATCTCCTCAAAGTTAGCCTTTCTCCAATCAAAAATCTACAGATCACTAATCTACAGATTCTCCAACAATTCCAGCATACCAGCCTGCAAGGAAGTTGGTTTCCCTTGGGTTCAGATGGAACTAGTCCCATTTACACAGGTAACACCTTCCCAACATCCCAGTGATGCAGAAATCTGAAGCACTGCCCCATACACCAATTCTTTAACCAAGAATTTTACACCTTAACACCATGACCAGAAATAAAAACATATTATTTGACATTATGTTGCTTTTTTAGTGGTATTTTGGGAGTAGAAGGCTCATAATTAAGCTTCATCTAATTAAAGCTGAATTTCATTATAGCTGATCAATTTTTCCTGTCAACTCAATCTCCTTCCTCTTCGTAATCTTTCTTGCCATGACTATTCAAGAACCTGTCAGCATCTACTTTAAATACACCTAATAACCTGGCCTCTACAGCCATCCATGGCAGTGAATTCCACTGATTTGCCACCCTCTGGCTAAAGAAATTACTCCTCATCTCTATTTTAAAGGGATGTCCCTGTAGTCTGAGGTTGTACCCTCTAGGTAGTCCAAGACTAACCCACCACAGGAAACATACTCCCTCTATCCACTTTATCTAAACGTCTTAATATCTGATATGTTTCAATGAGGTTTGATGGTTTGAGATGTGTCTACTTTAATGCGAGGAGTATTATGAATAAAGTAGATAAGCTTAGAGCATGGATCAGCGCTTGGAGCTAAGGTGTTGTGACCATTACAGAGATTTGGATGCTGCAGGGGCAGGAATGGCTACATCATGTGCCAGGCTTTAGGGAGGGAGGCAAAAGTGGTGGGGGTGTGGCATTGCTGATCAGAGATAGTGTCACGGCTGCAAAAAGGTGGAAGTCATGGAGGAGTTGTCTACGAAGTTTTGGTGGGTAGAAGTTAGGAACAGGAAGGGGACAATAGCTCTACTGGGTGTTTTTTATAGACCACCCAATATTAACAGGGACATCGAGGAGCAGATAGGGAGACAGATTGTGGAAAGGAGTAATAATAACAGGGTTGTTGTGGTGGGAGATTTTAATTTCCCAAATATTACATAGAAACATAGAAAACCTACAGCACAATACAAGCCCTTCGGCCCACAAGGTTGTGCCGAACATGTCCCTAACCTAGAAATTACTAGGCTTACATATAGCCCTCTATTTTTCTAAGCTCCATGTACCTATCCAAAAGTCTCTTAAAAGACCCTATCATATCTGCCTCCACCACCTTTGTCAGCAGCCCATTCCACACACTCACCACTCTTTGAGTAAAAAAATTACCCCTGACCTCTCCTCTGTACCTGCTCCCCAGCACATTAAACCTATGTCCTCTTGTGGCAACCATTTCAGCCCTGGGAAAAAGCCTCTGACTATGAACATGATCAATGCCTCTCGTCATCATGTACACCTCTATCAGGTCATCTCTCATCCTCCATCTCTCTAAGGAGAAAAAACCGAGTTCACTCAACCTATTCTCATAAGGCATGCTCCCCAATCCAGGCAACATCCTTGTAAATCTCCTCTGCACCCTTTCTATGGCTTCCACATCCTTCCTGTAGTGAGGCGACCAGAATTGAGCACAGTACTCCAAGTGGGGTCTGACCAGGGTCCTATATATTTGCAACATTACCTCTCCGCTCCTAAATTCAATTCCACAATTGATGAAGGCCAATACACCTTACACCTTCATAACCACTGAGTCAACCTGCACAGCTGCTTTGAGCGTCCTATGGACTTGGACCCCAAGGTCCCTCTGATCCTCCACATTGCCAAGAGCCTTACCATTAATACTATATTCTGCCATCATATTTGACCTACCAAAATGAACCACTTCACACTTAACTGAGTTAACTCCATCTGTCACTTCTCAGCCCAGTTTTGCATTCTATCAATGTCCCGCTGTAACCTCTGACAGCCCTCCACACTATTCACAACACTCCCAACCTTTGTGTCATCAGCAAACTTGTTAACCCATCCCTCCACTTCCTTATCCAGGTCATTTATAAAAATCATGAAGAGTGAGGGTCCCAGAACAGTGACCGTCCTCCATGCAGAATATGACCCATCTACAACCACTCTTTGCCTTCTGTGGGCAAGCCAGTTCTGGATTCACAAAGCAATGTCCCCTTGGATCCCATGCCTCCTTACTTTCTCAGTAAGCCTTGCATGGGGTAACTTATCAAATGCCTTGCTGAAATCCATACACACTACATCTACTGCTCTTCCTTCATCAATGTGTTTAGTCACATCTTCAAAAAAATTCAATCAGGCTTGTAAGGCACGACCTGCCCTTGACAAAGCCATGCTGACTACTCCTAATCATATTGTACCTCTCCAAATGTTCATAAATCCTGCCTCTCAGAATCTCCTCCATCAACTTACCAACCACTGAGGTATATAATTTCCTGGTCTATCTCTACTCCCTTTCTTGAATAAAGGAACAATATTCGCAACCCTCCAATTCTCTGGAACCTCTCCTGTCCCCATTGATGATGCAAAGATCATCGCCAGTGGCTCAGCAATCTCCTCCCTTGTTTCCCACAGCAGCCTGGGGTACATCTCATCCGGTCCCGGCGACTTATCCAACTTGATGCTTTCCAAAAGCTCCAGCGCATCCACTTTCTTAATATCTACATGCTCAAGCTTTTCAATCTGCTGCAAGTCATCACTATTATCACCAAGAGTCTTTTCCGTAGTGAATACTGAAGTAAAGTATTCATTAAGTACCTCTGCTATTTCCTCCGGTTCCATACACACTTCCCCACTGTCACACTTGATAGTTCCTGTTCTTCCACGTCTTATCCTCTTGCTCTTCACATACTTGTAGAATGCCTTGGGGTTTCCTTAATTTTGCCTGACAAGGCTTTCTCATGGCCCACTTCTGGCTCACCTAATTTCCTTCTTAAGCTCCTTCCTAGTAGCCTTATAATCTTCCAGATCTCTAACATTACCCAGCTCTCTGAACCTTCTGTAAACTTTTCTTCTTGATTAGATTTATAACAGCCTTTGAACACCACGATTCCTGTACCCTAGCATAACTACCCTGTCTCATTGGAATGTACCTATACAGAACTCTACAGAAACATCCCCTGAATATTTTCCACATTTTTGCTGTACTTTTCCCTGAAAACATCTGTTTTGCAATTTAAGCCTCCAATTTCCTGCCTGATAGCCTCATAATTCCCCTTACTCCAATTAAGCACTTTTCTAACTTGTCTGTTCCTATCTCTCTCCAATGCTATTGTAAAGGAGATAGAATTATGATCACTATCTCCAAAATGCTCTCCCACTGACAGATCTGACACCTGACCAGGTACAATCAAGTACAGCCTCTCCTCTTGTAGGCTTACCTACATATTGTGTCAAGAAAAAAATTCTGAACACACCTAACTAACTCCACCCCATCTAAACACCTTGCTCTAGGGAGATGCCAATTGATATTTGGGAAATTAAAATCTCCCATCACAACAACTCTGTTATTATTACAGCTTTCCAGGATCTGTTTCCCTGTCTGCTCCTCGATATCCCTGTTACTATTAGGTGGGCTGTAAAAAACATCCAGTAAAATTATTGACCCCTTCCTGTTCCTAACCTCCTCCTACAGAGACTCTGCAGACAATCCCTCCATGGTGTCCACCTTTTCTGCAGCCATGACACTATCTCTGATCAACAGTGCCACGCTCCCCCTCTTTTGCATCCCTCCCTGTCCTTTCTGAAACACCTCAAACCCGGCACTTGAAGTAACCAATCCTGTCCCTGAGCCATCCAAGTCTCTGTAATGGCTACCACATCATATCTCCAAGTACTGATCCACTCATCTGCTTTGTTTACAACACTCCTTGCGTTAAAATAGACACATCTCTCAAACCATATGACAAGCATTCAATTTAGAAAATATTTTTGTGAACCTCCTTTGACCCCTCTCCAGTTTCAGTGTACCTTGCTCAAACCTGCTCATAATACTCCAAGTGAGACTTCACCAGTGCTTTATAAAATTTCAAAATTAAATCTTTGCTTTTATATCCTCATCCATTTTAAATGAATGCTAACATTGCATTTGCCATCCTTACCACAGACTCAACTTGCAAATAAACCTTAAGGGAATTCTTATCAAAGAATCCCAAGTCTCTTTGTGCCTTAGTTTTTGTATTTTCTCTCGAGCAGTAGGTGTAGTGTAAATGGATTTCAGCAAGGGATTTGACAAGGTACCCAATGAAAGACTTATTCAGAAAGTAAGGAGGCATGGGATCCACGGGGAAATTGCTTTGTGGATTCAGAAGTGACTTGTCCACAGAAGGCAAAGAGTGGTTGTAGATGGGCCATATTCTGCATGGAGTTCGATCACCAGCAGTGTGCCTCAGGAATCTGTTCTTTGTGATTTTTATAAATGATCTGGATGAAGAAGTGGAAGTATGGGTTAGTAAATCTGCTGATGACACAAAGGTTGGAGGTGTTGTGGATAGTGTGGAGGGCTGTCAGAGGTTACAGCGGGACATTGATAGAATGCAAAACTAGGCTGAGAAGTGGCAGATGGAGTTCAACTCAGATAAGTGTGAGGTAGTTCATTTTGGTAGGTTGAATATAGTGACAGAATATAGTATTAATGGTAAGACTCTTGGTAGTGTGGGGTATCAGAGGACATTCAGAGCTGCTACGCAGGTTGACCCCATGGTTAAGAAGACATATGATGCATTGGCCTTCATCAATCATGGGACTGAGTTTATGAGCCGAGAGGGAATGTTGGAGCTATATAGGACCCTGGTCAGACCCTACTTGGAGTACTGTGCTCAGTTTTGGTCGCCTCACTATAGGAAAGATGTGGAAACATGGAAAGGGTGCACAGGAGATTTACAAGGATGTTGCCTGCACTGGGGAGCATGCCTTATGAGAATCGGTTGAGTGAACTCAGCCTGTTTTCCTTGGAGCGACGGAGGATGAGAGGTGACCTGATAGAGGTGTATAAGATAATGAGAGACATTGATCGTGTGAATAGTCAGAGGCTTTTTCCTAGGGCTGAGATGACTAGCATGAGAGGTCACAGTTTTAAGGTGCTTGAAGTAGGTACAGAGGAGATGTCAGGGATAGGTTTTTTACGGAGAGAGTGGTGAGTGCGTGGAATGGACTGCCGGGGACGGTGGTGGAGATGTATACAATAGGGTGTTTTAAGAGACTCCTGGATAGGTACATTGAGCTTTGAAAAATAGAGGTCTATGGGTAACCCTAGATAATTTCTAAGGTAAGGACATGTTTGGTACAACTTTGTGGGCCAACAGGCCTGTATTGTGCTGTAGGTTTTCTGTGTTTCTATTTAGAAAACCTTTTCATTTCTTCTACCAAAGTGCATGACCATACAATTTCTGACACTGTATTCCATCTGCCATTTTTTTCCTCATTCTCCTAATATGTTTGTCCTTCTGTGGGCTCTCTACTTCCGCAAATCTACCTGTCCCTCCAGCTATCTTCTTCCTATCTGCAAACTCTACAACAAAGCCATCAATTCCATCATCAAAATCATGGACATATAATGTAAGAAGAATCAGTTACAACACTGACCCCTGTGGAACACCAATAGTCACCAGCAGCCAGTCAGAAAATGCTCCCTATACACTTTGCCTACTGCCAGTCAGCCACTGCTGTATCCATGCAACTAAAAGAGGAATCTCCTATCTCCATCCCAGTCATCTTTATATCTCTTCTCTTCTGAGCCAGACTCAGTGCCAGAGAAAATCTACTCAAAAAATTCCAATAGGTTCATCAGGCAAGGTTTTCCCTTAAGGAAACCATGCTGACTTTGTCTGATCTTGTCTATATCATCAAGTACACCATAATCTCACCCTTAACAATTGACTCCAATATCTTCCCAACCACTGAGGTCAGGCTAACCGGTCTATAATTTCCTTTCTGGGCCTCCCTCCTTTCTTAAAGAGTGAGGTGATATTTGTAATTTTCCAGTCTTTCGGAACCATGCCAGAATCCAGTGATTCTTGACTAATGCCTCCACAATATCTACAACTACCTCTTTCAAAACCCTAGGGTGCAGTTCATTTGATCCTGTGGACTTAAGAACCTTTAGGTTTTTTAGCTTTATGAGCACAATCTCCCTTATAGTAGTAACCACACTCATTTCTCCTCCTTCTCATCCTCCAAAACCTGGCACACTGCACAGTGAAGACTGATGCAAAATACTCATTTAGATCATCTGCCATCTCCTTGTCCTCCATTATTATTATTTCTCCGTCCTCCTTTTCTGGTGGTCCTGTATCCACTCTCATCTCTCTATTTTTACATACTTGAAAAAGATTTTACTGTCCACCTTGATTTTGTTTGCTAGCTTGCTTTCATATTTCATCTATTCCCTCCTAATAATTTTTAGTTGCTTTCCATAGGTTTTTAAAAGCTTCCCAATCCTCATCTTCCCACTAATTTTGCTTTGATTTCCCTTGTCAGCCATGGTTTTACTGTTTTGCCATTTGAGTTTTTCTTTGTTTTTGGAATGCATCTATCCTGCACCAAAGGTTACAGGGAGAAGGCCGGGAAGTGGGCTGAGGAAGGGAAAAAAGGATCAGCTATGATTGAATGGCGGAGTAGACTCGATGGGCCAAGTGGCCTAATTCTGCCTCCATGTCTACAGTCTTATGGCCAAAGGGGATAACTTCCCTCAACATCACTTGCTCCATCACAGGAATGTTCCCACAACCTATCGACTCACTTTCAAGATCTCTTCATCTCATATTTTTGATATTTATTTCTTCTTTATTTATTATTATTCTTTTGAAGTTTATTTTAATATTTGCTCTGATTGTTGTCTTTTGCATATTGGTTGTCTTTGTTGTATGGGTTTTCATTGATTCTATTGCGTTTCTTGGTATTTACTGTGAGTGCCGGCAAGAAAATGTCTGTCAGGGTTGTGTATGGTGACATATATGTACTTTGATAATAAATTTACTTGAATACTAGCCTGAGTATCCCATGGCAAGTCCCTTTGCCACTGCCTTCACAGCATCAGAAGAGAAAGAAGATGACTAATGACCACTGGACTTTCAAATCCATTTTATTTTTATCTTAATGAAAAGCAGCAGGGAATAATAAAGATAAGAAAAGCTCTGATTGCAAATGCCTCCGTACAAATGTGACTCTACAAAAAACATGATCAGCAATCAGACATTAAATGTAACTCTTTATAACGTAGTTCAAAAAACAAATTCTCTGATTGTGGTACTTAGTGCTAATGAGGGTAAAACTGAAGGCTGAATACTAAATTATTAATTGAGACTGTTTATTCTTGAGAGGCCTATGTTCATGTTAACCCTTGCTAATGATGTTTGGCAGACCTATGTTAGACCGTACATGGTAGGACTGTTTTACATTAATGCCACACTTATTGCCTTAAGAATGTTAAAAGGAATTAAAATTATAGTTTTATAAAATAAACATGAGTGCCTTCAGAATTTTTGGCTGAATTGGGCTGAACAGGAATGAGGTTTGTATATCACAATTAACTTGTTTTCTGTCAAACTAACGTAGACAACACACAAAATTCTTCCAACTCTCTCATTAGAATCACTTTGGCAAACAACCAGTTCTAATTTTTCACCTCAAAGGGTGTTCTGTTTTGTCAGTGGCAAGTGGAAATTGACATTACTTTGGTCAGCCTGAATCTGTTAATGGGGAGGTGTGCTGAGGTTGTAGAAAGTGTTGTAAGGCACCTGCTCTCTGAACATCTGCATGGGTACTGAGCAGGGAATCCAGGGTATGCAGGCTGTGCAGATGTAAAGCATCAACTGAGATATGAATTTATCTTGTTGAAGGCATAAAGCTGCAAAAGGACTGCTCCCATTTCAAGTTCTAATGTTCTTACTTTCCTGGATTATGATCTAGGATACAATGGGGCAGCATGGTACCATAGCGGTTAGTGCATTCATGGTACAGCACCAGTGCATACCGATTGGGGTTCGATTCCTGCTGATAGACAATAGACAATAGACAATAGGTGCAGAAGTAGACCATTCGGCCCTTCGAGCCTGCACCGCCATTTTGAGATCATGGCTGATCAACTACTATCAATACCCGGTTCCTGCCTTGTCCCCATATCCCTTGATTCCCCTATCCATAAGATACCTATCTAGCTCCTTCTTGAAAGCTTCCAGAGAATTGGCCTCCACTGCCTTCCGAGGCAGTGCATTCCAGACCCCCACAACTCTCTGGGAGAAGAAGTTTTTCCTTAACTCTGTCCTAAATGACCTACCCCTTATTCTCAAACCATGCCCTCTGGTACTGGACTCTCCCAGCATCTGGAACATATTTCTTGCCTCTATCTTGTCCAATCCCTTAATAATCTTATATGTTGCAATCAGATCCCCTCTCAATCTCATTAATTCCAGCGTGTACAAGCCCAGTCTCTCTAACCTCTCTGCATAAGACAGTCCTGACATCCCAGGAATTAACCTCGTGAATCTACGCTGCACTTCCTCTACAGCTAGGATGTCCTTCCTTAACCCTGGAGACCAAAACTGTACACAATACTCCAGGTGTGGTCTCACCAGGTCCCTGTACAAATGCAAAAGGATTTCCTTGCTCTTGTACTCAATTCCCTTTGTAATAAAGGCCAACATTCTATTAGCCTTCTTCACTGCCTGCTGCACTTGCTCATTCACCTTCAGTGACTGATGAACAAGGACTCCTAGATCTCTTTGTATTTCTCCCTTACCTAACTCTACACCGTTCAGATAATAATCTGCCTTCCTGTTCTTACTCCCAAAGTGGATAACCTCACACTTATTCACATTAAACGTCATCTGCCAAGTATCTGCCCACTCACCCAGCCTATCCAAGTCACCCTGAATTCTAACATCCTCATCACATGTCACACTGCCACCCAGCTTAGTATCATCAGCAAACTTGCTGATGTTATTCTCAATGCCATCATCTAAATCGTTGGCGTAAATGGTAAAGAGCTGTGGTCCCGATACCGAGCCCTGTGGCACCCCACTAGTCACCACCTGCCATTCCGAGAAACACCCATTCACCGCTACCCTTTGCTTTCTATCTGCCAACGAGTTTTCTATCCATGTCAATGTCTTCCCCCCGATGCCCTGAGCTTTGATTTTACCCACCAATCTCCTATGTGGGACCTTATCAAATGCCTTCTGAAAATCAAGGTACACTACATCTACTGGATCTCCCCCATCTAACTTCCAGGTTACATCCTCGAAAAACTCCAACAGATTAATCAAGCATGATTTACTCTTGGTAAATCCATACTGGCTCAGCCCAATCCTATCACTGCTATCTAGATATGCCACTATTTCATCCTTAAGAATGGACTCTAGCATCTTCCCCACCACCGATGTCAGGCTGACAGGTCGATAGTTCTCTGTTTTCTCCCTCCCTCCTTTCTTAAAAAGTGGGATAACATTAGCCATTCTCCAATCCTCAGGAACTGATCCTGAATCTAAGGAACTTTGGAAAATGATTACCAATGCATCCGCAATTTCCAGGGCCACCTCCTTTAGTACTCTAGGATGCAGACCATCTGGACCTGGGGATTTGTCAGCCTTCAGTCCCATCAGTCTTCTCATCACCGTTTCCTTCCTAATGTCAATCTGTTTCATTTCCTCTGTTACCCTATGTCCTTGGCCCATCCATACATCTGGGAGATTGCTTGTGTCTTCCTTAGTGAAAACAGATCTAAAGTACTCATTAAATTCTTCTGCCATTTCTCAGTTTCCCATAACAATTTCACCCAATTCATTCTTCAAGGGCCCAACATTGTTCTTAACTATCTTCTTTCTCTTCACATACCTAAAAAAGCTTTTGCTATCTTCCTTTATATTCCTGGCTAGCTTGCATTCGTACCTCATTTTTTCTCCCCGTATTGTCTTTTCAGTTAAGTTCTGTTGTTCCTTAAAAACTTCCCAATCATCTGTCCGCCCACTCACCTTAGCTCTGTCATACTTCCTTTTTTTTAATGCTATGCAATCTCTGACTTCCTTTGTCAACCACTGTGGCCCCTTTCCCCCCTTTGAATCCTTCCTTCTCTGGGGATGAACTGATTTTGCACCTTGTGCATTATTCCCAAGAGTACCTGCCATTGCTGTTCCACTGTCTTTTCTGCTAGGCTATCCGTCCAGTCAACTTTGGCCAGCTCCTCCCTCATGGCTCCATAGTTTCCCCTGTTCAACTGCAACACTGACACCTCTGAGCTGCCCTTATCCTTCTCAAATTGCAGATAAAAACTTATCATATTATGATCACTACCTCCTAATGGCTCCCTTACTGCAAGATCGCTTATCAAATCCTGTTCATTACATAACAGGATTGTTTGCAAGGAGTCCATATGTTCTCCCCATGATCTGTGTGATTCCTCCAGGTACTCTGGTTTGCTCACACACCCAAAGATGTACAGGTTAGGATTAATAAATTGTGCCCATGCTCTGTGGGCTGCCTGCAGAATATCCTCGGACTGTGTTGGTTTTTGACACGAATGATGCATTTCACTGTGTGTTTCAATGTTTCAGTGGACATTTGACAAATAAAGCTAATCTATTGTTCTGTCTTTCTTACTTTCTCTCTCATTCTCCCTTTATTTCTCTTCCACTCACTCTTTCTCTATTTCTTTCCCTCCCTTGTTCTCTCATTCTCTCTCTCCTTACTGTTTTGATTTGGTGTGAATAGTACTGACATGATACTACACTATTATTACACTACACTGAATGGTACTGACACTAAACTACACTACTATTACATTACATTGAATAGTACGGACACTAAGCTACACTGCTATTACACAACATTGAATAGTACTGACATGATGCTACACTATTATTACATTGCATTGAATAGTACTGACACGATGTAACACTATTATTACATGATACTGAATAGTACAGACACTAAACTACACTATTATTACACCACACTGAATTGTACTGAAACAATGCTATGCTATTATTACACAACATTGAATAGTACTGAAGTGATGCTACACTATCATTACACTACAGTGAATAGTACTGACATTAAGCTACACTATTACTACACTACACCGAATAGTACCGACACAATGTTACACTATTATTACACGACACTGAATAGTACTGACACGTGCTACACTATTATTACACTACATTGAATAGTACTGACATGATGCTATACTATTATTACACAACAGTGAATCGTACTGACACGATGCTATACTATTATTACACAACATTGAATAGTACTGACGTGATGCTACACTATCATTACACTACAGTGAATAGTACTGACATTAAGCTACACTATTATTACACTATGCTGAAGAATACTGACACGATGCTACACTATTATTACATGACACTGAATAGTACTGACAAGATGCTACACTATTATTGCACTACACTGAATAGCACTGGCATTATTTCATGCATACCAGACACTAGGACAACAATTGAATTCTGGATCATGCTTTTACAGTAATTGTGCAGAAAATACACAGACGGTCCATATTAAGATCAATTTGCTGCACTGTGAGACATGTGTCTCAGTTTTCGATTGGTTGATTTTCGAAGGTATCTTTACCAGAAACTGAGAGTTGTTTTAGGGTCGACTGTTGGAGATTGAATGAACAAAGCAGAAACCTACGAGCACTGCAGGAGCAACCACATCGGTTCATCAAAGAAAAGCATCAGGGATCAAGGATCATCACTATTCACCATATACATTTACGTGTATAGGGAATTTACTGTAGTGTGGAGGTCAAGACATAACATGCAACAAAATTAACACCAACATTCATCAATTATAAAGAATAAAGAATTATATAAAAGTAAAGTTAGGGTTTAAAGTGCGGATATGGAATGAAATATGCATAAATACATAAATGCCAGCATGTACTTACAATGTAAACCAATGTAAACCTCTGCAACTGGATCGTAGACTTCCTGACTGGGAGACCTCAGTCAGTCTGGATCGAGAGCAGCATCTCCAACACCATTACACTGAGCACGGGGGCCCCCCAGGGCTGTGTGCTCAGTCCACTGTTGTTCACTCTGCTGACCCACGACTGTGCTGCAACACACAGCTCGAACCACACCATCAAGTTCACTGATGACATGACCATGGTGGGTCTCATCAGCAAGAATGACAAGTCAGCTTACAGAGAGGAGGTGCAGCGTCTAATGGACTGGTGCAGAGCCAACAACCTGTCTCTGAATGTGAACAAAACAAAAGAGATGGTTGTTGACATCTGGAGAGCACGGAGCGACCACTCCCCGCTGAACATCGACAGCTCCTCGGTAGAGATCGTTAAGAGCACCAAATTTCTTGGTGTTCACCTGGCAGAGAATCTCACCAGGTCCCTCAACACCAGCTCCATAGCAAAGAAAGCCAGCAGCATCTCTACTTTCTGTGAAGGCTGAGGAAAGTCCATCTTCCAACCCCATCCCCATCACATTCTACAGGGGTTGTATTGAGAGCATCCTGAGCAGCTGCATCACTGCCTGGTTCGGAAATTGCACCATCTCAGATCGCAAGACCCTGCAGTGGATAGTGAGGTCAGCTAAGAAGATCATCAGTGTCTCTCTTCCCGCCATTACAGACACTTACACCACACGCTGCATCCGCAAAGCAAACAGCATTATGAAAGACCCCATGCACCCCTCATACAATCTCTTCTCCCTCCTGCCATCTGACAAAAGGCACTGAAGCATTTGGGCTCTCACGACCAGACTATGTAACAGTTTCTTCCCTCAAGCTATCAGACTCCTCAATACCCAGAGTCTGAACTGACACCAACTTACTGCTCTCTACTGTGCCTTTTGTCTTGTTTATTATTTATTGTAATGCCTGCACTGTTTTGTGCACTTTATACAGTCCTGGGTAGGTCTGTAGTCTAGTGTAGTTTTTTTTGTGTTGGTTTATGTAGTTCAGTGTAGTTTTTGTATTGTTTCATGCAGCACCATGGTCCTGAAAAACGTTGTCTCATTTTTACTATGTACTGTACCAGCAGTTATGGTCAAAATGACAATAAAAAGTGACTTGACTTGACTTGAAATAATGGTGTACAGTGCAGTTTAAAGAAAGGCGAATAGCTAGGTGGTGGTGGAGGGTGTCAGGGAGAGATAACTAGAATGGTTGATCAGATTAACTGCCTCAGGAAAGGAACTTATAAGGTGGCATGCAGTTAAGTTTTAATAGCCCAAAATGGCTTTGCATGAGGGAGATTTTGGAAAAAAGCAGTTTGGAGGGTGAATAGCTTCGACAATGATTCTTCTTGCCCGATTCTTTGCCCTGGACACATACAAACCCTGCAGTGATGATAGACTGCAGACACCGACCTTTTCTGCTGACCTGACAGCTCACTACAGTTTTTGTATATTGTGAGAGAATGCTGTACCAAACCAGACAGTCATGGGTGGAAATGAGGAGAATGGGAAAGAGGTGGCAGATGGAATGAGTGTTGGGAAGTGTATGGTCATGCACTTAGGTAGAATAAATGAGAGGGTTGATTATTTTCTAAATGGAGAGAAAATACAAAAAACTGAGGCACCAAAGGACTTGGGAATCCTTGTGCAGGATTCCCTAAATGTTATTTTGCAGGTTGAGTATGTGGTGAGGAAGTCAAATGCAATGTTGATATTCATTTCAAGAGGACTAGAATATAGAAGCAATAATGTAATGTTGAGACTTTATAAAGCCCTGGTGAGGCCTCACTTGGAAGTATTGTGAGCAGTATTGGGTCCCTTATTTTAGAAAAGGTGTGCTGAAACTGGAGAAGTTTCAAAGGAGGTTCACGAAAATGATTCCAGGATTGAACAGCTTGTCATATGAAGAGTGTTTGATGGGTCTGGGCTTGTATTCACTGGAATTCAGAAGAATGAAGGGTGACCTAATTGAAACTGATTGAATAGTGTAAGGCCTTGATAGAGAGGACGTGGAAAGGATGTTTCCTTTGGTGGAAGTGTCCAAGACAAGAATCTACAGCCTCAAAATATAGGGGTGTTCTTTAGAATGGAGATGAGGAGAAATTTCTTTAGCCAGAGAGTAGTTGGTGAATCTGTGGAATAGTTTGCCACAGACATCTGTGGATGCCATACCTTTATCTATATTTAATGCAGAGGTTGATAGATTCTTCATTGGTCAGGGCAGGAAGGGATTCAGGGAGACGGCAAGAGACTGCGGCAGAGAGGAAAAATGGATCAGCCGTGATGAAATAGCAGAACAGACTTAATGAGCAAATTACACAATTCTGCTCCTATATCTTATGTTCCTCCAGATCCAATGCAGCCCAGTAAAAAACACAGTAAGATAAAGAACACAATAAATATAAGTACATAAAATATCTTATATACATAGATTGATTGGAATGCAACTAAGTGATGCTGAGCAGAGGAATGTCTGTAATAAAGTGATTGATTGTTGAATCTTGCAATGAATTTGTCTGTCTAATGTACTGTTCAGCCCACAGGGCTCTTTTGTTCGGTGGCTCCATCCTGATTTGAGCCTACTTGTGTAATATTATGTATTATCCATACTAATCTGATACGATGCATGGGAGCACCTCTGTCGAAATGCTTGGCAATGTACAAGTTCTTTTTCAAGTTAAACAGTCAGTGATCAATAGCCAACAAGCTAACAGGAAATGCAGTAAGTTCACAAAATTGTGTTTTTATCTAAATTTTACAACAGTGATGGATTGTAGGAAAGTCGTGCATCTGTGACATTTAAAGCTTATGATCTGAATGTAAGAATTTGGTAATGATGTCTGCTGCTGAGGAACCAATCAGTCAATTGGTCTAACTCTTTACTACAATTTTTTCTTTCCCTGCCCATCGTACTTTTATCATGTATGATATACTTTACATTTTCTGTTAAATTCTACACGAGCAGAAAAATCTGGCATTTTGGACTTCGATAAAAACAAGAACTGTCAATCTCTTCATCACCTTCCTTCCTTGTCTAAGCTCACGTAAGAATAGACAAGCAGAGATGTAGGGCTTGGCAGACTGACTTTACCAGTATTGTGAGGGTACAGTCCTTCTAGGTGAGGTAACACTACACCTGCAGTCAGTTGGGGTCATCTACTGTATCAGATGCAGCCTCTGCTACACTGGTAAAACCTGGCGTAGATTGGGGGATCACCTTGTCGACTCTGCTGGCAACAAGCAGTATTTATTCCAATCACTCTTTTCATTCTGATGTCCATCCATGGCCGTCTTTAATACCATGATGAGAACTCTCAGGTTGGGGGAGAAACACCTCATATTCTATTTGCAAAGCCATCAAAATAATGGCATGAACATTGATTTCTCTCGCTTCAGTAATTTCTCCCATTCCTCATTCTGGCTCCTCTCCTACATCTTCTCCTCATCTGCTCGCTACCTCCCTCTGGTGCCACTCTTCCTTCCCTGCCTTCCTGCTCCACTGTCCTCTCCAATCAGATCCTTCTTCTTCAGCCCTTAAACTTTTCCACCTGTCACCTCCCAGTTTCTCATTTCATACCCCCCTCCCACACCTACCTACCTTCCCCCTTACCTGGTCTCAACTATCACCTGCCAGCTTCCCCTCCCCTCCCCCCACTTTCTTATTCCAGTTTCTCCCCCCATTCTTGCTTCCCAGTACTGACGAAGAGTCTTGACATGAAATTTCCAGGGATGCTGCCTGACCTGCTGAGTCCTTCCAGCGTTTTGTGCGCTTTACGTTGGAAACACAACATTTGCAAGCTCAGCTTTGAAAGGATAATTTATCTCTTTAGTAGTATAATCTTTTAAGTATTGAAAATGGAATATGTACTGTAAATAATAACATTTGCCTTATCACATTAAACATCAGCATCATGGGATATGTTTGATGTCTGAAATGTTGTATAGGGACATCCAAAAACACAAGATGGAAATAGACCTTGCTGCGAACTCAATCCAGGATATCCTGGACCCTGGCATCCAGGAGACAACATATTATTTGTAAATAAAAACACAAAATGCTGACAGAACTCAGCAGGCCAGACAGCATCTATGGGAGGAGGTAGTGACAACGTTTCGAGCCGAAACCCTTCATCAGGAGTCAAGTAACAGGGGATGGTCGATGGGGGATAAGAAGTGGGGGGAGGGATGAAGTAGAGAGCTGGGAAGTGATAGGCTGAAGGGAAATGGGCTGGGGGGAGGTGGAGAATTATGGGAAATAAAAGAGAAAGAAAGGTAGGGCTGGGGGAAGATTATAGTGAGGGGGGAAAAAGAGAGAGAAAGAGAACCAGAATAAAATTATAGATAGGGATGGGGTAAGGGGGGGGGCAGGGGCATCAACAGAGGTCTGTGAGTTGAATTTTCATGCTGGCAGGTAGGAGGCTACCTAGGCGGGAGATAAGGTATTGCTCCATCAACCTGTGTGTGGCCTCATCTTGATTATCCACTTTGGTTGCAGGAACAGGAAAACAGATTATTATCTGAACGGTGGCCGATTAGGAAAAGGGGAGATGCAATGAGACCTGGGTGTCATTGTACACCAGTCATTGAAGGTGGGCATGCAGGTACAGCAGGCAGTGAAAAAGGCAAATGGTATGTTGGCATTCATAGCAAAAGGATTTGAGTACTGGAGCAGGGAGGTTCTACTGCAGTTGTAAAAGGCCTTGGTGAGACCGCACCTAGAATATTGTGTGCAGTTTTGGTCCCCTAATCTGAGGAAAGACATTCTTGCCATAGAGGGAGTACAGAGAAGGTTCACCAGATTGATTCCTGGGATGGCAGGACTTTCATATGAAGAAAGACTGGATCGACTAGGCTTATACTCACTGGAATTTAGAAGATTGAGGGGGGATCTTATTGAAATGTATAAAATTCTAAAGGGATTGGACAGGCTAGATGCAGGAAGATTGTTTCCGATGTTGGGGAAGTTCAGAACAAGGGGTCACAGTTTAAGGTTAAAGGGGAAGCCTTTAAGGACCGAGATGAGGAAAAACTTCTTCACACAGAGAGTGGTGAATCTGTGGAATTCTCTGCCACAGGAAACAGTTGAGGCCGGTTCATAGGCTATATTTAAGAGGAAGTTAGATATGGCCCTTGTGGCTAAAGGGATCAGGGGGTATGGAGAAAAAGCAGGTACAGGGTTCTGAGTTGGATGATCAGCCATGATCATACTGAATGGTGGTGCAGGCTCGAAGGGCCAAATGGCCTACTCCTGCACCTATTTGCTATATTTCTATGTTTCTATGATGGTAGAGGAGGCCACGGACAGACATGTCGGAGTGGGAGTGGTCTGTGGAATTGAAGTGTGTGGCCACAGGAAGATCCTGCCACTGCTGGAGGACCGAGCACTGGTGTTCAGCGAAACGGTCTCTCAGTCTGCGGCGGGTCTCCCCAATGTATAAATGGCCACATCGGGAGCACCGGATACAATAAATCACCCCAGTTGACTCGCAGGTGAAGTGGTGCCTCACCTGAAAGGACTGTCTGGGGCCTAGGATGGTGGTGAGGGAAGAAGTGTGGGGGCAGGTGTAACACTTCTTCTGTTTGCAGGGATATTTGTAAATCTTGTTTTCATTCACAGAACCTCCTTTCCATTCCCCTAATTATAACCAGAGCTTGCCTCTTCTCCCTCCTATCCTTCTGAATCTCAGAGTCAGTGCCAGAATCGTGACTACTGAGACTTTCCTTTGCTAGGTCATCCCCCGCCCAATAGTATCCAAAGTGTTGTTGAGGGAGATAGCTGCAGCGGTCCTCCGCAATGGCTGTTTAATGGCTTTCCGCTTCCTGGCTGTCACCCAATCTCCTGTGTTCTGTACTTTGGGTGTAACTACCTCTCTATATGTCCTATCTAATACCCCCTCAGCCTCCCAAATGATCTGGAGTCCATCCAATTCCAGTTCCAGCTCCTTAACATGGATTGTTAGAAGATGAGTGAATGAGAAGATGTGTGAGTGAGCATGTTCCTAAAAGACTTTCTGTATATTCCCAAACCAAAAGCTGTGGATGAACTGGGGGTACATCATCTGCTGAAGGTTATATCTGTGGTATTCAAGTCTGGCGACCCAGGCCTGTGCCAGAAAACCAGGTATGATTTGTGGAGGGCTATTTCAAGGGTGAAGAGACAATTTTGAATGAGGTTGGAGGTGACATCGGATGCACAGTAACTTTGGCAGGGTTTGTAGGTCATTACTTCCTACAAAATTAAACCCAATAGCATGAATGGCATTGATGCTTCACTACCAGATGAACTCAACGCCTTCTATACCCACTTTGAAAGGTAGAATACAACTACAGCTGTCAACATCCCTGCTGCCCCGATGACCCTGTGATCTCTGTATTAGAGGCCGATGTTAGGCTGTCTTTAAAGAGAGTGAACCCTCACAAGGTGGAAGGTCCCGATGGAGTACCTGGAAAGGTGCTGAAAACTTGTGCCAACCAACTAGTGGGAGTATTCAAGGATATTTTCAACCTCTCACTGCTATGGGCGAAAGTTACAACTTGCTTCAAATTATACAACAATTATACCAGTGCCTAAGAAGAATAATGTGGGCTGCCTTAATGACTATAGCCCGGTAGCAGTCATGTCAACAGTGATGAAATGCTTTGAGAGGTTGGTCATGACTAGATTGAACTCCTGCCTCAGCAAGGACCTGGACCAATTGCAATTTGTTGATCACCACAATAGGTCAACGGCAGATGCAATCTCAATGGCTCTCCACACGGCTTTAGACCACCAGGACAACACAAACACCTACGTCAGGATGTTGTTCAGCAACTATAGCTCAGCATTTAATAAAATCATTCCCATGATAGGATTGAGAAGTTGCAGAACCTGGGCCTCTATATCTCCCTCCATAGTTGGATCCTCGATTTCCTAACTGGAAGACCACAATCTGTGCGGATTGGTGATAACATCTCCTCCTCGCTGACGATCAACACTGGCACAACTCAGGGGTGTGTGCTTAGCCCACTGCTCCACTCTCCATATACACATGACTGTGTGGCTAGGCATAGCTCAAGTACTGTCTATAAATTTGCTGATGATACAACCATTGTTGGTAGAATCTCAGGTGGTGACAAGAGGGCATACAGGAGTGAGATATGCCAACTAGTGGAGTGGTGCTACAGCAACAAACTAGCACTCAAAGTCAGTAAGATGAAAGCTGACCATGGACTTCAGGAAAGATAAGACGAAGGAACACATACCAGTCCTCATAGAGGGATCAGAAGTGGAGAGAGTGAGCAGTTTCAAGTTCCTGGATGTCAAGATCTCTGAGGATCTAACCTGGTCCCAACCTATCAGTGTAGCTATAAAGAAAGCAAGACAGTGGCTATACTTCATTAGGAGTTTGAAGAGATTTGGCATGTCAACAAATACACTCAAAAACTTCTATAGATGTCTTGTGAACAGCATTCTGACAGGCTGCATCACTGTCTGGAATGTGGGGCGGAGAGTGGGGGCTACTGCACAGGACCGAAAGAAGCTGCAGAAGGTTGTAAATTTAGTCAGCTCCATCTTGGGTGCCAGCCTACAAAGTACCCAGGACATCTTCAGGGAGCAGTATCTCAGAAAGGCAGCATCCATTATTAAGGACCTCCAGCACCCAGGGCATGCCCTTTACTCACTGTTACCATCAGGTAGGAGGTACAGAAGCCTGAAGGCACACACTCAGCGATTCAGGGACAGCTTCTTCCCCTCTGCCATCCAATTCTTAAATGGACATTGAACCCTTGGACACTACCTCACTTTTTAAAAAAATACAGTATTTCTGATTTTTGCACATTTTTAAAATCTATCAATATACATATACTGTAATTGATTTACTTAGTTATTTATTATTATTATTTTTATTTTTTTCTCTTCTATATTATGTATTGCATACAACACACACAAGTGCTGGAGGAACTCAGCAGCCCAGGCAGCATCTATGAAAAATAGTACATTTGATGTTTTAGGCCGAGCCCTTTCATCAGGACTGGAAAAGAAAAGATGCGTATGGAGCTAGTTAGATGAGCAAGTATAAAAGAAGAGCTTTGCGGGCGTTCAGACAGTCCAGAGGGCAATCAGCATCAGGAGCAGAGTACTGCAAATTAAATGAAACAGCAACATAGGAACATAGAAAACCTACAGCACAATACAGGCCCTTTGGCCCACAAAGCTGTACCGAACATGTCCTTACCTTAGAAATTACCTGTGTCTGCTGGTTATAGACTGTGGTGAACTACATATACCTGTCTGGACACGCCCCCCTGCTGACTGCTCCTGTGGCTCCTCCCACGGACCCTGGTATAAAGGCGATTGGAGACATCGCCCCGGCCTCAGTCTCCAGGATGTAGCTTGGTGGTCAATTGCTGCTTGTTCTTTCTTCCAGCCAATAAAAGCCTATATCTCGCCTCACGTCTCCAAGAGTTATTGATGGTGCGTCATAGACTCTCCCACCATAGGGAACAAGTGTATGGGACATTGGAAAAAAAAGTTGAATTTCCCCATGGGGATGAATAAAGTATCTATCTATCTATCTATCTATCTATCTATCTATCTATCTATCCTCTCCACATCCACTCCATCAGGGTCTTTCAACATTTGAGAAGCTTCAATGAGGTAACCCCTCATTCTTCTGAATTTTAATGAATACAAGCCCAGGGCCATCGGATGCTCTTCATATGACAACCCATTCAAACCCAGAATCATTTTCCTGAACCTTCTGCATATCATTTCTAAGATAAGGGCCCTAAACGTGCTCACAATACTCCAAGTGAGGCTTCACCAGTGCTTTATAAAGTCTCAACTTTACATCCTTGCTTTTATATGCTAGTCCTCTTGAAATGAATGTCAACATTGTATTTGTATTTGTCTTCCGCACCACAGACTCAACCTCCAAATTCACCATCAGGAAATCCTGCATAAGGACTCCCAAGCCCCTCTGCATCTCAGTTTATCTGTATTTTCTTTCCATTTACAAAATAGTGAACCCTTTTGTTTCTACCAAAGTGCATGACCATACATTTTCTGACACTGTGTTCCATCTGCCATTCCTTTACCCATTCTCCTATTCTACCTCCCTCTGTAGCCTTTCTATTTCCATAAAATTACCTTACCCTCCATCTATCTTTATATCATCTGCAAACTTTGCAACAAAGCCATCAATTCCATCATCCAAATCGTTGACATATAATATAAAAAGAATTGGTCCCAACACAGACCCCTGTGTTCCACCATAGTCACTGGCAGCCAGTCAGAAAAGGCTCCCTGTATTCACACTTTGCCTCCTGCCAATCAGCCACTGCTTTATCCATGCTAGAATCTTTCCTGCAATGCCATGGGCCTGTAGCTTGTTAAGTAGCCTCTTGTATGGCACCTTGCCAAAGGCCTTCTGAAAATGCAAGTGCACAACATCAACTGATCCTCCTTTGCTTATCTTGCTTATTATTTCTTCAAAGGATACTAACTGCTTTGTCAGGGAATATTTTCCCTTGAGGGAACCATGCTGACTAAGGTCTATATTATCAGGTGCCTTCAAGTACCCTGAGACATCATCCTTAATAATCAACTCCAACATCTTCTCAACTACTGAGGATGGGCGGGGAAGGGCAGATGAATTAAGAAGCTAGGAGGTGATAAGTGGAGAAGAAGGAACTGTTAGGAGAGGAGAATGGACCATGGGAGAAAGGGAAAGCAGAGAGGTAAAAGGCCAAAGTGGGAAAATGAAGAAGGGGGATGGTAGATGGAAAAATTATCAGAAGTTGGAGAAATCAATGTTAAAACCATCAGGTTGGATGCTACCCAGGAAGAATATGAGGTGTTGCTCCTCTAACCTGAAAGTGGCCTATTGTGGCAGAAATGGAGTCCATGGACTGACATGCTGGAATGGGAACGGGATTGTTATTGGAATAGTTGTCCACTAGGAAACTCCACTTATCAAATTGTCAGAATGAGACATTCTGACACTGTTCTGCTGACTCAAAGTTCAAAGTAAATGTTTACTCTATACATTACCTTGAGATTCATTTAATTGTCTTTATTCCATCCTTTAAAAAGGCATGATAAATTTTAAACATCAAAGCTGCTTAGTGTGCAACTATATACCTCCTACATATGACAGGGTAGATTGTTTCTTATATGTTAATCATGGTACTAAATACATCGAGTGCTTGATAAACATTGATCTTTGGCGGTATGTACACTGTGGTCAGGATCACAGTGGAGAACTCTCTTGGTAAGTAGAATAGATGCATTTAATCTTTAGATGTTCCAGGTTGGGATTACAAGAATGCGACACGACTGTTACATACGAGCACCACGAAGTGTTTGTCACGAAGCACAGCCCCTCACCTCTTTCCTTCTTTGAATCAGTAGTTTGGTTCATCCAACGAACTGATAATCTCTCTGGCTGGAGCGATGTGGTCCTGAGTGTCAGAGTGAGCGATGTTCAAAGTTCAAAGCATATTTATTATCAGAGTATGCCTTGAGATTTGTCTCCTTTCAGGCAACCATGAAACAAAGAAACCCAAAAGAACCCATAAAAAAGATCATTGAACACCCAACATGCAGAGAGAAGAAAGATATCATGCAAACAGTAACTGCAGGCTAAAAGCGTTCCGATCTGAAATTTGCAATGAGAGTCCCATAGTTCAACATTGTTCTGGGAAGCTGAGAGTGCAGCAATCCCTCATTTCCTCTGACACAGCAATCTTGCCCTCAGGTCTTCTGCCTTGTTCTCCAGTGACTACACATTGAACAAGAAAATACTCGGAAGAGATGATCTCATACCTCAATTCCTTGTGAAATTAATGAAAAAATGTACATAAACAGAAACTAACAATTGATCTGCAAGAGAAGACAGATCATTCAAATAATTTAAAAAGTTCATAAATAATATTGAGAACCTGAGTTGTAGAGACTTTGGCAGTGAATCCATAGGTTGTGGAGTTATTGCAACATTGAGGTGAGTTTGTTACCACAAGCCTGATGCTTGAGGAGTGATCACAGTTCTTGACTCTGGGGGGTAAAGGTTCCTGATCTCCTTCCTAATGGCAGCAGTGAGAGGGGAGCATGGCCTGGATGGTGGGGTTTCTTGATGATGGATACTGCTTTCTTGTGGAAGGGCTCCTTGTAAATGTGCTCAATGATGTGGAGGGATTTGCCTGTGAAGGACTGAGCTGTATCTATCACTTTGTGTATGGTCCTGTGGTCTAACTTTAGTTCTCTATCTTTCCAAAAGCTGCCCTAACTACCTTACTAAGGATTGCAATTGACCAAAATCTGGCAGGTAATTTGGGAAAAAAGCAGGAATTTAGTGAGTTGAATGCAAGTGATATCATTTGAATTCAGTACATGTTGCAATGTAGGATGCAACAGCTGTTAATGACTATGTACCAGAAGTAATTGTTAAAACAAAATGAAGGTGTAACATATGGTTCAAGATCTCATCCAGACTGCTAAAAAATAAAATGGTTCAAAAAATAAAGAGACTCAAATAGAAACAACAAGGGAGAGATTAGCACAATGAGTGATAGGGGACTATGCTCAAAACGTTGCTAAATGATGAAAAGACATTGGCAATTTGAAGGGGTTGCATTCGCTGTCTACATTACCGAATGAAAAAAATTCTGTTCTAATGAAAATATAATTGCATTATATTATATTGCATAATAATCATTTTTCTCCTATCTAGACTAAATACCAACATTAATTATACCTTTTTCCACCAAAATAATCTGTTATTGCTGTTTTTATTTATTAGTTCAAAGTAAATTTATTATCAAAGTACATATATGTCACCATATACAACCCTGAGATTCATTTTCCTGTGGGTATTCACAGTAAATACAAAGAAACACGATAAAATCAATGAAAATCTGTACACAGCAAGACAAACAACCAGACAACAAACTGTGCAAATACAAAAAGGGGAAAAAATAGCAATAAATATTCAGAACATGAAATGAAGAGTCCTTGAATGTGAGTCGATTGGTTGAAGGAGAAGTTCAGTGTTGGGCAAATGAACATAGAACATAGAACATAGAATAGTACAGCACATTATAGGCCCTTCAGAATGTTGTGCCGACCCTCAAACCCTGCCTCCCATATAACCCCCCACCTTAAATTCCTCCATATACCTGTCTAGTAGTCTCTTAAACTTCACTAGTGTATCTGCCTCCACTACTGACTCAGGCAGTGCATTTCACGCACCAACCACTCTCTGAGTGAAAAACCTTCCTCTAATATCCCCCTTGAACTTCCCTCCCCTTACCTTAAAGCCATGTCCTCTTGTACTGAGCAGTGGTGTACAGGGGAAGAGGCGCTGGCTGTCCACTCTGTCTATTCCTCTTAATATCTTGTACACCTCTATCATGTCTCCTCTCATCCTCCTTCTCTCCAAAGAGTAAAGCCCTAGCTCCCTTAATCTCTGATCATAATCCATACTCTCTAAACCAGGCAGCATCCTGGTAAATCTCCTCTGTACCCTTTCCAATGCTTTCACATCCTTCCTATAGTGAGGCGACCAGAACTGGACACAGTACTCCAAGTGTGGCCTAACTAGAGTTTTATAGAGCTGCATCATTACATCACATCTCTTAAACTCTATCCCTCGACTTATGAAAGCTAATACCCCATAATCTTTCTTAACTACCCTATCTACCTATGAGGCAACTTTCAGGGATCTGTGGACATGTATCCCCAGATCCCTCTGCTCCTCCACACTACCAAGTATCCTGTCATTTACTTTGTATTCTGCCTTGGAGTTTGTCCTTCCAAAGTGTACCACCTCACACTTCTCTGGGTTGAACTCCATCTGCCACTTCTCAGCCCACTTCTGCATCCTATCAATATCTCTCTGCAATCTTTGACAATCCTCTACACTATCTACAACACCACCAATCTTTGTGTCGTCTGCAAACTTGCCAACCCACCCTTCTACCCCCACATCCAGGTCGTTAATAAAATTCATAAAAAGTAGAGGTCCCAGAACAGATCCTTGTGGGACACCACTAGTCACAACCCTCCAATCTGAATGTACTCCCTCCATCACGACCCTCTGCCTTCTGCAGGCAAGCCAATTCTGGATCCACCTGGCCAAACTTCCCTGGATCCCATGCCTTCTGACTTTCTGAATAAGCCTACCGTGTGGAACCTTGTCAAATGCCTTATTAAAATCCATGTAGATCACATCCACTGCACTACCCTCATCTATATGCCTGGTCACCTCCTCAAAGAACTCTATCAGGCTTGTTAGGCATGATCTGCCCTTCACAAAGCCTTTCACAATGCTGACTGTCCCTGATCAGACCATGATTCTCTAAATGCCCATAGATCCTATCTCTAAGAATCTTTTCCAACAGCTTTCCCACCACAGACATAAGGCTCACTGGTCTATAATTACATGGACTATCCCTACTACCTTTTTTGAACAAAGGGACAACATTCATCTCCCTCCAATCCTCTGGTACCATTCCTGTAGACAACGAGGACATAAAGATCCTAGCCATAGGATAGGATCTTGAAGTTGAGTGAAGTTATCTACTTTGGTTCAGGAGCCTGAATGCTGAGTGGTAATAACTGTTTCCGAACCTGGTAGTGTGGGATTGTGGCTCCTGTACCTTCTTCCTGATGGCAGTAGCAAGAAGAGTGCATGGCCCCAATAGTGGGGTCCTTGATGATAGAGGCTGCTTTACTATGACACTCAATGCAGATGTGCTCAGTGGTGGGGAGGGTTTTATCCATGATGGACTGGGCTGGTTCTATTACTTTTTGTAAGATTTACCATTCAGGGACATTGGTATTTCCATTCCATGATGCAAGCAGTCAATCACAGATCTATAGAAATTTGTCAGAGTTTTAGATGTCATGCTGAATCTTCACAAACTTCTAATTAATAACAGTTTATTATTTATATTCATTAAATTGTTAGGTTGTCCAAGTGGAGTTGCCCCTATTAAACAACTTCATTATAAAAACTGATGTTGATTGCATGATGCTTTTTATCTCTGCCATTGGGCAGGAGGTTCAGAACCTTTAGGACCCACACAACTAAGTTTAGGAACAGTTATTACTCTACAAACATCAGGCTCCAAAAGCAGTGTGTATAACTTCACTGTCCTCAACACCGAACCATCCCACAACCTATGGATTCACTTTCAAGGATTCTACAATTTATGGTCTCAGTATTAAGATCTAGGCAGTTTCTAGAGTAGCCTACATGGTCAGCACAACACTGTGGGCTGAAGGGCCTGTAATGTGCTGTAGATTTCTATGTTCTATGTTCTAACATAGAACAATAAAGCACCTGAATACAGAGGGAGGGAGAACAGCCCGATGTCTTGGTACATATTGGTACCAATGCCATGGGAAGGAAAAGCAATGAGGTCCCGAAGAGAGAATTTGGAGAGCTAGGCAGAAAGCTGAGAAGCAGGACCTCCAGGATAGTAATTTCTTGATTGCTACCTGTGCTATGTACTAGTGAGGGTAGAAAAGGATGATTTGGCTGTGAAGCCGGTGCAGGGGGCTAGGCTTCAGGTTCTTGGATCATTGGGATCCATTCTGGGAAAGGTAAGATCTGTACAAAGAAGATAGGTTGCACCGACCAATGTTCTTGCAGGCAGGTTTGTTAGAGCTGTTGGGGAGGGTTTAAACTAATTTGGCAGGGGGGTGGGAAGCGGAATGAAGGGACTCAAGATAGGATGGATGGTAAAAAAGCAAAGATAGTGTGCAGTCAGACTGTCAGAAAGGGCTGGTAGATGATAGAACACAATTGCAGCCAGCAGGGTGAGTATCAGTGCATTTGGGATGCTAGAGAGAAAATAAAGTCTGCCATAACAGTATTTCAGTGGAGTAAGGGAAATTACAGCGGTATGAGAGAGGAGTTGGCCAAAGTAAATTGGAAGGAACTGCTGGCAGGGATGACAGCAGAGCAGCAATTACTTAAGTTTCTGGGGAAAATGAGAAAGATGCAGGATAGATGTATTCCAAAAATGAAGAAATACTCAAATGCTGCAACCATGGTTGACAAGGGAAGTCAAAGCTAATGTAAAAACAAAAGAGAGGGCATACAACAAAGCAAAATTAGTGGAAACATAGAGGATTGGGAAGCTTTTAACAACCAATAGAGAGCAACTAAGAGAATCATTAGGAGGGAAAAGATGAAATATGAAAGCAAGCTAACAATCAATATCAAAGAGGATAGTACAAGCTTTTTCAAGTATGAAATAAAAGAGAGATGGGGCTGGGGTAAGTATGACAGATGTTGCACTGCGCGAAGGAAGAGAAGTGAGTGCAGTTACTATTAAAAGGGAGAAAGTATTCAAAAAATTGAAAGACCTTAGGGTCACCCGGACCAGATGACCTGCACCCTAGGGATTTGAAAGAGGTAGCATTAGAAATTGTGAAGGCATTAGTAATGATCTTTCAAAAACATTGGATTCTGGCACGGTGCCAGAGGACTGGAATGTTGCAAGTATCACACCACTGTTTATATGGTGTATCGGAAAGATAGGTTAGCAGTCAGAGAGGCTGGTGTGACCCTGTGTATAAGAAATAATATTAAATCATTAGAAAGGGATGACATAGGATCAGAAGGTGTAGAGTCGCTATGGGTTGAGTTAAGAAATGGCGAGGGTAAAAGGACCCTAATGGCAGTTGTACACAGGCCTCCAAACAGCAACCGGAATGTGGATTACAAATTACAGCAGGAGATAGAAAAGGCGTGTCAGAAGGGCAATGTCATGATAATCGTTGGGGATTTTAACAAGAAAGTGAATTGGGAAAACCAGGTCAGTAGTGGACCTCAAGAGAGAGAATTTGTAGAATGTCTAAGGGATGTTTTTCTTAAGAACCGCTTGTTGTTGAGCCCACCAGGGGATCAGCTGTGCTGGATTGGGTCTAGTGCAGTGATCCAGAGGTGATAAGAGAGATTAAGATTCCATCAGAACGTGGACTTTGCAATGAGGGGGAGAACACATTGGACCTTGTTTACACAAACATTCCAGCCCCCACCTCGGTTACTCAGACCACGTCTCTGTTATGCTAATCCCAGCATACAGACTGCTCATCAGGTGCTCCAGACCAGTTCAGAAGCAGGTGAAAACCTGGCCAGCAGGAGCCATCTCTGCTCTTCAAGACTGCTTTGAGCACACTGACTGGCACATGTTCAGGGAAGCTGCAACCGATGGCGACTCTACCAACTTAGAGGAGTACACAGCATCAGTGACCAGCTACATCAGCAAGTGCATTGCTGACATCACTCTGTCCAAGACCATCACTACACGTGCTAACCAGTAGCCATGGATGACCGCAGAGGTGCGTGCGCTGCTGAGGTCCCGCGACTCCGCCTTCAGAGCAGGTGACAAGGCAGCTCTAACAACAGCAAGGGCCAAACTGTCCTGGGTCATCAGAGGGGCAAAGCGTGCACGTGCCCAGCAAATCCACAGCCACTTCCAGGACAGCGGCGACACACAGCGCATGTGGAAGGGCATCCAGGACATCACCAATTACAGGACAACATCACCTGACTGTGCAGGTGATGCCTCCCTCCCAGATGCGCTGAATAACTTCTACGCTCATTTTGAGGCGAAAAATGACATGGCCGCGAGAAAGTCCACCCCTCCTCCAATTGACCAGGTGCAGTGTCTCACTGTGGCCAATGCGAGGAAAACTCTCTGCAAGGTCAACCCACGGAAGGCTGCTGGACCAGACAACATCCCTGGTAGAGTGCTCAGAGGATGTGCAGACCAGCTAGCAGATGTTCTCACTGACATCTTCAACATCTCCCTGAGCAGCACCACCGTTCCAACATGCTTCGAGGCCACCATCATCATCCCCGTGCCGAAGAAGCCTTCAGTGTCCTGCCTAAATGACTACCGTCCCGTTGCACTCACATCCATCATCATGAAGTGTTTCGAGAGGCTCGTCATGAAGCACATCAAGACCCTGCTGCCCCCCTCACTGGACCCCTGCTGTTCACGTACCGTCCCAAGCATTCAACAGATGACGCCATTGTTACATAGAAACAGAAAATAGGCACCCTCCACCTGGCCCTAACCTACCTGGACAAAAAAGACACATACGTTCGAATGCTGTTCATAGACTTCAGTTCAGCATTCAACACAATCATCCCTCAGAAACTGATTGGAAAGCTGAGCCTACTGGGCCTGAACACCTCCCTCTGCAACTGGATCCTAGACTTCCTGACTGGGAGACCTCAGTCAGTCCGGATCGGGAGCAGCATCTCCAACTCCACCATACTGAACACGGGGGCCCCCAGGGCTATGTGCTCAGTCCACTGTTCACTCTGCTGACCCATGACTGTGCAGCAACACACAGCTCGAACCACATCATCAAGTTAACTGATGACATGACCGTGGTGGGTCTCAACGACAAGAACGACGAGTCAGCTTACAGAGAGGAGGTGCAGTGGCGAATGAACTGGTGCAGAGCCAACGAATGAGCACCATCTCCGATCGCAAGACCCTGCAGCAGACAGTGAGGTCAGCTGAGGAGATCATCGGGGTCTCTCTTCCCGCCATTACAGACATTTAAACCACACGTTGCATCTGCAAAGCAAACAGCATTATGAAGGACCCCATGCACCCCTCATACAAACTCTTCTCCCTCCTGCCATCTGGGAAAAGGCACTGAAGCATTTGGGCTCTTACGACCAGACTATGTAACAGTTTCTTCCCTCAAGCCATCAGACTGAATGGTGGTGCAGGCTCGAAGGGCCAAATGGCCTACTCCTGCACCTATTTTCTATGTTTCTATGTAACAGTGCCCGTGACCCCAGTTCAACTCTGCTTAAGGAGGCTGTATGTTCTCCCTGTGACCACATGGCTTTCCTCCCACATTCTAAAGATGTGCCGGTTTGTAGGTTAATTGGCCATGTGAGTGTACTTGGTTGGAGCAGGTATTTTGGGCTTCAAACATACAATAGGTTACATATGGGCTTTTAATTTGCAGGGTATCAAGTGGATGGCCGGAGACTTTTCCTGGGCAGAAATAGCTAATATCAGGGGGCAAAATTTTAAGGTGGTCACACGAAAATATAAGGGGGAGGGATTGATTGCCTGAGGTAGGTATTTGACACAAAGAGTGGTGGGTACCAGTCAAGGGCAGTGGTAGAGGCAGATATATTAATGATGGAAAAATAGAGAGTTATGCAGGTTAGATTTATCTTACAGTAGGCTGAACGGTCTGCACTACATAGTAGGTCAAAGGGCCACTGTGCTGTAATGTTCTACGTTCTGTGATATAAAAGCTTCATCTAATTTTAACCATCAGATTCTCCATCTCTAACATGATCAATTCATGCATGCTGTCAACTGATACCAGTCTGGATGGTCAGACACATGATCAGTGAGCTCTGAGCTGGGTGTGAAGCTGTAGGCCCAATGTCTGGGGCCAAAGATGGAAGGCCTGTCTGTAAGTGTATGAGTGATGTGGTTCTGTATCCTTTTCATAGCCAGGGAGGTTGTAAACACAAGGTCCCACTACCTATCAAATGCTCCCAATGGTGAGCGTTTGAAAAAGCCTCTGATAACCGAGTCCAGCTCCTGGCCCTCACTTGTAGCCTTACTACAAAGCCCAACAGAACTACTTCTACTGACAGAAGGAGAGGAAATGTGGGTCACTGGTGCCTTAAAACCAGTCACTTCGGGCAGATGGGTCTCGTCTACCATGATTGGCAGCTCAAGTAGGAGAAGGAGAACTCTGACCCTAAACCACCGGTGCCTTGCAGCTATACCAACTTACGGAGAAGGCTTCGGGAGTAAACCCTGAGAAATAATCCAGAGTTGGAGTCCCTAAGGCAGTCCTACACTGAGTTGAATGCTGACTGGCAACTCCTGCAATACCACTGATACCAAACTGTATCAGTCTCTGCGGTTCCTTTGGATCATCAGCTGTGTGGAGAGGGGAAGCCTGCTGCATGAGCAAGAGCTTGCTCTCCATATTGTACTGTCCAGACCTGTGTATCACGTAGTCAGCTGGGGTACCCCAACCAATGGAGGGTGGGGTTGTGGATCACAGAATATAGAGCTGTACAGCACAGTACAGGCTCTTCAGCCTAAAGTATTACGCTGATCTGTTGACCTACTCTAAGATCAATGTAACCCTTCACTCCCTACAGGGTCTTCCATTTTGCTAATAGAAGATAGAACATCACTGCACAGTATAGGCCTTTTAGTCCACAATGTTGTGGTGGCCCTGAATTTACCATACTTAGGGTGAATTATGTCCCTCTTAGAAAAAAAAATCAAAAACTTTGTGAAAAAATACATAGCATTAAGGTTTAATGGAGCAATGAGAAAGGATGAAAAGTCAAAGTTCAAAGTACATTTATTATCAAAGCACATATATGTCACCATATACAACCTTAGGGTTCATTTTCTTGTGGGCATTCACACAAAGAAACGCATTAGAATCAATGAAAGACTGCACCAAAAGGGCGGACAACCAGTGTGCAAAAGACAACCTATAGTGCAAATACAAAAAGAAAAGAAAAACAAAATAAAAATAATATTGGGAACATGAGGAGAAGAGTTCTTGAAAGTGAGTCCATCAGTTGTGGGAACCCTTCAGTGTTGGGGTGAGTGAAGTTGTTTGAAGTTACCCCTCTGGTTCAGCAGCCTGGTGGTTGAGGGGTAATAACTGTTCCTAAACCTGATGTTGTGAGTCTGCACAGTTCTATGTGGAGACTGCACAAAAGTATTCCCAGCTGTCGTGCATTAACTGCAGGAAATGTCAGCTCTTTAAGAAAGTTTTCCCATAGCAGCTGCCTGACAAAAGACTGCCATGGAGAGAATACAGAGGCAAATACAGAAGAAAAATAGCATGGTGGTAGTGGTGGTGGTGGTGGTGGTGGTGGTGGTGGTGGTGGTGGTGGTGGTGGTGGTGGTGGTGGTGTGTGTGTGTGTGTGTGTGTGTGTGTGTGTGTGTGTGTGTGTGTGTGTGTGTGTGTGTGTGTGTGTGTGTGTGTGTGTGTGTGTGTGTGTGTGTGTGTGTTTTGATGTACATGTGACAATTAAAGCTAATCTTCTCTCTTTTTCTTTCTGTGTACAAAACACCATTGTTAAAATGCCGATTTTGCCAACGACAATCTGAGCCTGGTTTAACTCTTGTATTTATGTGAGTGTTCGGTGAAAGTCTGTGATCGTACCTAAAAGATCTCGTTCAGACCAGTAGGGTAGCACAGTGGTTAGCGTAACGTTATTCCAGCGTTAGTAACCTGGGTTCAGATCCTGCCGCTGCCTGTGAGGAGTTTGTACGTTCTACTCATGACCGAGTGGATTTTCTCTGGGTGATCCCACTTCCTCCCACGTTCCCCACAGGTTAGGTTTTCAAAGCTTGCAGAGAGATTTAGGCCAGTTAGAAGAGTGGGCTGAAAGATGGCAGATGGAGTTTAATGCTGATAAATGTGAGGTGCTACATTTTGGTAGGAATAATCAAAATAGGACATACATGGTAAATGGTAGGGCTTTGAGGAATGCAGTAGAACAGAGTGATCTAGGAATAATGGTGCATAGTTCCCTGAAGGTGGAATCTCATGTGGATAGGGTGGTGAAGAAAGCTTTTGGTATGCTGGCCTTTATAAATCTGAGCATTGAGTATAGGAGTTGGGATGTAATGTTAAAATTGTACAAGGCATTGGTGAGGCCAGATTTCGAGTATTGTGTACAGTTCTGGTCACCGAATTATAGGAAAGATGTCAACAAAATAGAGAGAGTACAGAGGAGATTTACTAGAATGTTACCTGGATTTCAGCACCTAAGTTACAGAGAAAGGTTGAACAAGTTAGGTCTTTATTCTTTGGAGCGTAGAAGGTTGAGGGAGGACTTGATAGAGGTATTTAAAATTATGAGGGGGATAGATCGAGTTGACACGGATAGGCTTTTTCCATTGAGAGTAGGGGAGATTCAAACAAGAGAACATGAGTTGAGAGTTAAGGGGCAAAAGTTTAGGGGTAACA
Source organism: Hemitrygon akajei (assembly GCF_048418815.1). NCBI lineage: Eukaryota > Metazoa > Chordata > Chondrichthyes > Myliobatiformes > Dasyatidae > Hemitrygon > Hemitrygon akajei. The sequence goes on along the minus strand of NC_133132.1, from coordinate 176,078,505 downwards.
CGAGGGGGAACTTCTTTACTCAGAGAGTGGTAGCTGTGTGGAACAAACTTCCAGTAGAAGTGGTAGAGGCAGGTTCGATTTTGTCATTAAAAAAAAAAGTTGGACAGGTATATGGACAGGAAAGGAATGGACGGTTATGGGCTGAGTGCGGGTCAGTGGGACTAGGTGAGAGTAAGCATTCGGCATGGACTAGAAGGGCCGGAATGGCCTGTTTCCGTGCTGTAATTGTTATATGGTTATATGGTATTATGGTTAGCTGGTTAATTGGTCACTTGGATGTAATTGGGCAGTACTGGCTCATTAGGCCAGAAGGATCAATCACCATGCTGAATCTAAAATTTTAAAAAATGCATGGGCATGTGGTGATTACCTGAGAGAAAGAGTGAGAGTGAGGGGGAGAGGGAGTGAGAGAGAAAGAGAGAGGTGTGTGTAGAGGAGAGAGAGAGTGAGAGAGAGAATGAGAGAGAGGGAGAGGGAGAGAGAGTCAGAGAAGAAGAGGGAGGGAGGGAGAGAGAGAATATGTGAACGACAATATGTGCAATCAGAGAGGAAATGTAACAGAGGGCAAGAGAGAATGGCACAAGGATAGTTGTAATTAGAGAGGGAATGAGAAAAAGAGAGAGAAATGAGTGACGGAAATGGAGAGAGATGGGGGACAGAGAGTGAAACGGGGAGAGGGGGAGTGAGAGAGAATGTGTGCACAAGGATTAGTCTAATTAGAGAGGGAATGAGAAAAGAGAGAGTGGAAAAGTAAGAGATAGAGAGAGGAAGACAGAAACAAGGGGAGAAAGAGAGAGAATGTGAGTACATGGGTGTAATTAGAGCAGATGAGGAAGAGAGAGAGAATAACCAAGAGACTGAGAAAGAGGGAGAGAGAGAGAAAAAGAGAGGGAGAGTGAGAGAGGGGGAGAGAAAGAGGGAGAGAGATACTTAGAGAGAAAGAGAGGGTGAGAATGAGAGAGAGAGACATACTTGGAGAGAAAACGGGCGAGAAAGGGAATGTCTGCACAAGGACCTGTGTAGTTAGAGAGAGAATGAAGGAAAGAGAGAGTGAGAAAGAGAAAGAGAGAATGTTTGTGCAGAGATGTATGCCATTTTAAGGGAATGAGAGAAAGAAAGAGAATGATAAGGGGAAATGGAGAGTGAGAGAAAGGGAGAATGTGTGCACAAGGAATAGGGTAATTAGAGACGGAATGAGAGAGAAAGAAAAACTGAGAAAGAGGAGAGGAAAGAGAGATGGAAAATAAGACAGAAGGATAGAGGGAGAATGTATGTGCAAGGATGTGTACAATTAGAGTGTGAAAGAATGAGAGGGAGACCGAGTGAGTTAGAGAGAGAGAGAGAGAGAGAGAGAGAGAGAGAGAGGGGGGGGGGGAGAGAGGGGGAGAGAAAGAGGGAGAGAGAGGGAGGGGGAGAGGGGGAAGAGGGAACGAGAGAAAGAGAGATAGGGACTGAAAGAGAGGGAAAGAGTGAGCGAGTGAGAGCAAAAGGGAGGGGGAGAGAGAGGGAGAGTGTGTGCATGATGATGTGTGCAATTAGAGAGGGAATGTGAGCAAGAGGGAGAGAGAGGGGGTGAGGGAATGTGTGGACAAGGATAGGTGTAATTAGAGAGGGAGTTAGAGAGAGAGAGAGGGAGGGAAAGGGTCAGAGAGAGAGAGAGAAAGAGCAAGAGGTGGAGAGAGAGGAGGAGAGAGGGAGATAGAGAGAGAATGTGTGCATGATGTGTGCAATTAGAGAGGGAATGTGAGTGAAAGGGAGGGGGAGAGGGAGAGAGAGGGGAGAGAGAATTTCTGGACAGAATAGATGTAATTAGAGTGGGATTGAGTGAAAGAGTGAGAGAGAGACAGGGAAAGAGAGAGAAACTGAGACAAAGGGAGAGAGAGAGTGAGAGAGAGAGATCACAAGCGAGGAATAAAGAGAGGGAGAGAGGGAAAGAGAGGGAGATGGGGAATGAGATAGAGGAGAGAGAGAACAAGAGAGCACAGAGATCAGACAAGCCTTGCTTGAATACCTGCTACATTGACATCTACATCATTTATTATTATACTGTAGTGGTGTGCTACACACAGTGCTGGAATAACGACACGCAGACAGTGAGTTGCAGTTGCAAAAGAGATTTATTCAAACTTCGCGGCCTCGCTTTAAAGCCTTCCTGTTCCCGCCCTCCCCGGGCAGGAATGCATATTCACAGTCCTGTCCCATGTGCGGGCTTTTCCCCTTGCTGGTGAAGAAGGCCTGGCGCCCTTTTTGGGATCGGCCTCGATGCCGGCGCGCGCCACTTTGTGAGCCAGATTGAGTGCGCTGGGAAGTGGGTCGCCACAATACTGTAATTTGTCCTCTACTGTGCTTATTGTCTTGCTTATTAAATTATTGTACTACCCTGCACTGTTTTGTACACTTTATGTAGTCCTGTGTAGGTCTGTAGTCTAGTGCAGTTTTTATGTTTTACGTAGTCTAGTGTAGCTTTGTGCTGACTCACAGAGTCTAGTGTAGTTTTCTATTTCATGTAACACCATGGTCCTGAAGGAACGTTGTTTCATTTTTACTGTGTACTGTACCAGCAGTTTACGGTCGAAATGACAATAAACTTGACTTGTCTTGACTTGATTTGACTAGCTATACAGACAAGTCATCTTGTTGTAGCTCTGTTCATCGGCAAAACATGCCTGTTTTTGGCTAACGATAGTTCAGAAACTATCAGGCTGTTGAACCAGTGTGGATAACTTCACTCACCTCAACGTTAACCTAATTCCACAACCAACAGACTCAGCTCAGGTCCCTCACCATCAGGTTCAGGAACAGTTATCACCTTTCAACCATCAATCTCATCAGCTAGTGTGGATAACTTCAGTCAAATCAACATTGAACTGGTTCCACACCTACAGCAACACAAACAAAATGCTGGAGGAACTCAGCAGGTCAGGCAGCATCAATGGAAAAAATGTCCTGATATCCTGAAGAAGGGTCTCGGCCTGAAATGTTGACTGTTTACTCTTTTCCACAGTTGCCTGATCTCCTGTGTTCCTCCAGCAGTTTTGTGTATGTTGCTTTGGATTTCCACAACCTACAAATTCACTTTCAAGAACTCTGCAACTCATGTTCACAATAGTATTTGTTTATTATTATTATTATTATTATTATTATTATTATTATTATTATTATTATTATTATTATTATTATTATTATTATTATTATTATTATTATTATTATTATTTATATTTGCACAGTTTGTCTTCTTTTGCACATTGGTTGTTTGTCAGTCTTGGTTTCCATTCAGTTTTTCATTCACTCTATTGTATTTCTTTGTTCTACTGTGAATGCCTGCAAGAAATTATTTTCCAGGTAGTATATGGCAATATTTACATACTGATCTTTGATAATAGATTTACTTTGAACTTTGAATTTTGAATTTCTGCCTTGGGAAAAAGCCTCTGGCTGTCCACTCAATCTATGCCTCTTATCATCTTTACACCTTTAATTAACTATCTCTTCTCCTTTAACTAGTTCCTCAAAATTATTTTATGGTCTGAGCACTGGATTAAGCAGGAGTACAGGTATAAGATAACTAAGAAAAATAATACTTTTTTTCATTCCGTGTTTACCCATACATTTGTCCCATAGAACAGATTCTACAACCTATGGACTCACTTTCAAGGACTCTACAACTCATGTCCTCAGTACTATTTATCTGTCTATCTGTCTATGTATCTATTTGCACAATTTGTCTTCTTTTGCACATTGGTTGTTTGTCAGTCTTTGTGTATAGTTTTTAGAAACATAGAAACATAGAAAACCTACAGCACAATACAAGCCCTTCTGCCCACAAAGCTGTGCTGAAAGTGTCCCTATCTTAGAAATTACTAGGGTTACCCATAGCCCTCTATTTTTCTAAGCTCCATGTACTTATCCAAAAGTCTTTTAAAAGACCCTATCATATCCGCCTCCACCACAGTTGTCGGCAGCCCATTCCACACACTCACCACTCTCTGAGTAAAAATCTTACCCCTGACATTTCCTCTGTACCTACTCCCCAGCACCTTAGACCTGTGTCCTCTTGTGGCAACCATTTCAGCCCTGCGAAAAAGCCTCTGACTATCCACACCATCAATGCCTCTCATCATCTTGTATACCTCTATCAGGTCATCTCTCACCCTCCGTCACTCCAAGGAGAAAAGGCCGAGTTCACTCAACCTATTCTCATAAGTCATGTTCCCCGATCCAGGCAACAGCCTTGTAAATCTCCTCTGCACCCTTTCTATGGCTTCCACATGTGAGGCGACCAGAACTGAGCACAACAAGTGTGGTCTGACCAGGGTCCTATATAGCTGCAACATTACCTCTTGGCTCCTAAATTCAATTCCATGATTGATGAGGGCCAATACACCGTATGCCTTCTTAACCACAGACTTCATTTAATTGATTCTATTGTATTTCTTTGCTCTACTGTGAATGCCCACAAGAAAATGAACATTAGAGTACTATCTGTTGACATATAGGTACTTTAATAATAAATTTATTTTGAACATTTAACACATAATATAGCTTGCTTTAAAATACTAACTCATAAATGAAATCACACCTTACTATAAATACAAGCCCGGTCCAGTTTTAGAGTCAGAACACCACAAATTATATTATGACTGATTTGTTATTACAGATAGGACAATCCTTAATAACCATTCCAATATAGTAATACAGATGAACAAGCAAGGACAACTTACTTAATAGATGCAGCCATTCCCTCACACATAACTTACAGAAATCAATAAGTGAAAAACACCAGAAACATGCCAAATTAAAAGAGGAAATTGAAAGACTTTGGAACATGAACAGTGTACACTTTGTCCCGATAGCAATATCTACAGCTGATATCATCCCAGAGTCACTACAAAATAGCCTTAAACAATTAGGCCTACAGCACAACATTATGGAAATCTTCAGAAAGTCGCAATACTAACCACTACTAGAATAGTCCAAAAGATCCCTGCAGTTGAGAAATGAGCATGCTTGGCTATGCATATACCTCAGGTTTTACCAGTCTGAGCTGAGAAGGAGTAATGTTAATAAATAATAACTAATGAAAGAGTATGACCCTCCAGGGAAGTATCCCCATGATCTGAGCAGTTTAGATGTTGACACAAGGAAGCAGCAAATGTCTGGCTCAGAGCTGCAGACCTCCTCCCAGTAACAGAAGGGCTCCTTGGGGCAATACCGAAACAAGTGGTTAACACCAAAAAATATCAAACATACGTAATAAAAAACCAACAATGGTAAATGTAGAAAATGCTGAGAAAAACCAACACTTTATCAGATCCTGCAGCAGTTTAACACAATCCGATTACTGACACAGGCTCCAACAAGTGACAAGCATCATTCATCAGAAACTTGCTTTAAAATCCAAACTCATCAATGAAATCACACTTTACTATAAAGACAAGTCTGGTCCAGTTTTAGAGTCAGAGCGCCACAAATTATTTTAGGACTGATCAGTTATTACAGATAGGACTACCTATAACAACCATCTGGATATAATAATACAGGGATAAAGGGGCAAGAACAACTGAAAAATAGATACAGCCATTCCATCACACATAACTTACAGAAATCAATAAGCAAAAAAACAACAGAAATATACGGTATTAAAAGAGGAAATTGAAAGACTTTGGAACATGAACAGGGTATACATTGTCCTGATAATAACAACTACAGTTGATATCATCCCAAAAGCCCTCCACAATAGCATTAAACAATTGGGCGGACACAGTAATATCTGCGTAAGTTTTCAGAAAACCACAATACTAAGCACCACTGAGCCCCAAACTCCTGCCTTCCCTCCCCTTTATCCCTTCATGGTCTGATCAGTCAAGAATCTATCAACCTCTGCCTTAAATATTCATAAAGACTTCGCCTTCACAGACGCCTGTGGTAACGAATTCCACATCCACAAATTCACCACTTTCTGGATAAAGAAATTCCTCCTCATCTCTATTCGAAAAGGACATCCCTTTATTCTGAGGCTGTGTCCTCAGGTCTTAGAATCTCCCTGCACAGGAAACATCCTCTTCTCATCCACCCGATCAAGATCTTTCACTATTCAATTAGGTCACCCCTCATTCTGCTGAATTCCATTGAAGACAGGCCCAGAGCCATCAAACGCTCTTCATATGGAAATCCTGGAATCATTTTTGTGAACCTACTTTGAACTCACTCTAGTTTCAGTACATCTGTTCCAAGATAAGGGGCCCAAAATCATACACAATACTCCAAGTAAGGCCTCACCAGTGCTTTATAAAGTCTCAACATTATATCCTTGCTTTTATATTCTAGTCTTCTTGAAATGAATGCTAACATCGAATCATGGTTGGGAAGAGGGGAAGGAGAGTGGAGGGAGCGGGAAGCACCAGAGAGGCATTCTGTAATGGTCAATGAACCAATTGTTTGGGATCAAATGACATTGCGTGATGTTTCAGGGCTGGGAGGGTCTGCACTGCAACCCCCTCCCTGCCCCTGGCACTCCTCTGCCACCTGTCCCACACCCATCCTGCGGCACTCCATTCTCAATACTTTTGTTCCCACCTGATTTATAAACTTGCTCTACACTCCATGTGTACAAATGCAGTATTGTGCTAAAGTCTTAGTCACCCTAGCTATATATACAGTATGTGCTGAAGACTTGCACAGTACTGTATGTGTATAGATGTGACATGCATACCCCAGCGCTGAACTGGCTTCGTGGCTGTGGACTCATTTTTGAGGACTCTGTGGTGAATGTTCTGTGCTATCTGTTCATCTTTTAATTGTTTGTATAATTTGTTGGACCCTGTTCACAATAGTTGAAATTTTAACGCATTAGTTCTTTCTAGTTTGACTAACATCACTCTGATTCAAGCCATTATTCTAAGCATAAGCCTCGATTCATTGACTGGCACCTCCTGAGTGCAAGGGGGATAGATGGGGCTGAATTTGTCAGGTGTGTTCAAGAAGGATTCCTGACACAGTATGTGGACCAGCCGATGAGAGGAGAGGCTATACTGGATCTAGTTCTAGGTAATGAACCTGGTCAGGTGACAGACCTCTTGGTGGGGGAGCATTTTGGTGAGAGTGACCACAACTCCCTTAACTTCAGCATAGCTATGGAAAGGGATAAAAACAGACAAAATGGTAAAGTGCTTAACTGGGGAAGGGTTAACTTTGAAGGGATGAGGCAGGAACTAGCAAGAGTAAATTGGAAACAGATGTTCAAAGGGGAAAGCACAGAAGTAATGTGGGAGAAGTTTAGGGATCACTTGAGCGGGATTCAGGATAGGTTTGTCCCACTGAGGCAAGGAAAAAATGGTAGGAAAAGGGAATTGTGGCTGACGAAACATGTGAGGCAACTCGTCAAGAGGAAAAAGGAAGCATATGTTAGATATAAGAAGCAGGAAGTAGGAGGGGCTTATGAGAAATATAGGGTAGACAGGAAGGAGCTAAAGAAAGGACGGGAGAGCTCAAAAGGGGCATTAGAAGGCCTTGGCATGTAGGATTAGGGAGAACCCGAAGGCATTCTATGTGTATGTGAAGAATAGGAAGATGACGAGAACGAAGGTGGGACCGCTAAAGGATAAAGAGGGCAACATGTGCCTGGAAGCAGAGGAGGTTGGGGAGGTACTAAATGAATACTTTGCTTCAGTATTCACAAGTGAAAAGGATCTTGATCAGGATGAGGTCAAAGTAGAGCAGGTCTGTGTGCTGGACAATGTGGAGATTAAGGAAGAAGAAGTGCTGGATCTTCTTAAAAACATTAAGATTGATAAATCCCCAGGGCTAGATATGATACACCCCAGGTTGTTGTGGGAATTGAGAGAAGAGATTGCAGGAGCATTAGCTATGATCTTTGAATCCTCTTTGGCTGCAGGGGAAGTGTCGGAGGACTGGAGAATGGCAAATGTCGTTCCCTTGTTTAAAAAAGGTAATAGGGAGAAACCTGGGAACTATAGACCGGTGAGTCATGCGTCAGTGGTATGCAAACTACCGGAAAGGATTCTTAAGGATAGGATCTACGAGCATTTGGAGAAGTACAGTCTACTCATGGATAGTCAACATGGCTTTGTGAAGGGAAGATCATGCTTCACGAGCCTGATTGAGTTTTTTGAAGAGGTAACAAAAGAAATTGATGAGGGTAGGGCAGTGGATGTGGTCTACATGGACTTTAGCAAAGCATTTGACAAGGTCCCTCATGAGAGACTCATCCAGAAAGTCATGAGGCATGGGATAAGTGGAACCTTGGATGTTTGGATAAAAAATTGACTAAAGAAAGAAAGCAGAGGATTGTTGTGGAAGGAAAGTATTCTGCCTGGAGGTCGGTGACTAGTGGAGTGCTGCAGGGATCTGTCCTGGGACCCCTGCTATTTGTGATTTTTATAAATGACCTGGATGTAGAGGCGGGTGAATAAGTTTGCAGATGACACGGAGATTGGAGGAGTTGTGGATGGAGCTGTAGGTTGTCGAAGGTTACAAGAGGATATAGACAGGCTGCAGAATTGGGCGGAAAAATGGCAGATGGAGTTCAATCCCGACAAGTGTGAGGCATTTTGGAAGGACAAACCAGAAGACTGAGTACAGGATTAATGATCAGTTACTTAAGAGTGTGGATGAACAAAGGGACCTTGGGGTTCAAATCCATACATCCGTCAAGGTCACTGCGCAGGTTGATAGGGTAGTTAAGAAGGCCTAAGGGATGCTAAGCTTTATTAACAGGGGGATTGAGTTCAAGAGTAGAGAGGTCATGTTGCAACTCTACAAATCTCTGGTGAGATCACACAGAGTATTGTGTTCAATTCTGGTCACCTCATTATAGGAAGAATGTTGAAGCTATGGAGAGGGTGCAGAGATTTACCAGGATGTTGCCTGGTTTGGAGAACAAGTCATATGAAGCAAGGTTAGCAGAGCTGGGACTTATCTCTTTGGAGTGTAGAAGAATGAGAGGGGACTTGATAGAGGTCTACAAGAGGTCTGAGGGTGGATAAATCCCCTGGATGCGAGGGAATGCATCCTTGGTTTCTGAAGGAAGTAGCTGGAGAGATTGCTGAGGCATTAACATTAATCTTTCAAGAATCGATAGATTCTGGCTTTGTACCAGATGACTGGAAAATTGCAAATATTACTCAACTATTTAAGAAGGATGGGAGGCAGCAGAAAGGAAACAATAGACCTGTTAGCCTGACATCAGTGGTTGGGAAGTTGTTGGAATCGCTTGTTAGGGATGAGATTATGGAGTACCTGGAGGCACATGACAAGATAGGTCAAAGCCAGCATGGTTTCCTGAAAGGAAAATCCTGCCTGATAAACCTACTGCAATTCTTTGAGGAAATTACAAGCAGGGTAGACAAAGGAGATGCAGTAGATATGGTGTACTTGGATTTTAGGAAAGCCTTTGACAAGGTGCCACACATGAGGCTGCTTAGCAGTTAAGAGCCCATGGAATTACAGGGAAGTTACAGGGAATGCGGGTGGAGCATTGGCTGGTCGGTAGGGGGATCGTATTCTGGCTGGCTGCCGGTTACCAGTGGAGTTCCACAGGGGTCGGTGTTGGGACCGCTGCTTTTTACGATGTATGTCAATGATTTAGACTATGGGATTAATGGATTTGTGGCTAAATTTGCTGATGATGCAAAGATAGGTGGTCGTGTTGAGGAAACAGAGAGCCTGCAGAGTCTTAAGTAGTTTAGGGAAATGAGCAAAGAAGTGGCAAATGAAATACAATGTTGGAAAGTGTATGGTCATGTATATTGGTGGAAGAAATAAATGGGCAGACTATTATTTAGGTGGGGAGAGAATTCAAAATGCAGAGATGCAAAGGGATTTGGGAGTCCTTGTGCAAGATACCCTAAAGGTTAACTTCCTGGTTAAATCAGTTGTGAAAAAGGTGAATGCAATGTTGACATTCGTTTCTTGAGGAATAGAATAAAAGAGCAGGGATATGTTGTTGAAGTTCTATAAGGCACTTGAGTAGTGTGTGCAATTTTGTAGATGGTTGTCTGAAAGAGGCTGAACAGCCAAGTCAATGAGGGTGGCCCAGGCACAGGAACACAATCGCGGTACGGCATCGGTGACCACTGATCAGGGTTCTATTCCCACCGCTGTCTGTAAGGAGTTTGTATGCTCTCTTCGTGTCTGTGTGGCTTTCCTCCGGGTACTCTGGTTCCCTCCCATATTACAAATACGTGTTAGGGTTAGTGAGTTTTGGGCATGCTATGTTTGCAGCAGAAGAGTTACGGCACTTGCGGACTGTCCCCAGCACATTGCAAAACAATGACAATGCAAACAATGCTCTTTACTGTTTATTTGTGTATGTTGCTTCATTTTAATACATTTCAATGTAGATGTGACAAATAAAGCTAATTTTTACCCTTATCTTTAAATCTTATCTGATTCTCCCCTAATTAGAAGTATATCATTCGAGTGAGAGTTACCAGAAGGTGAACAAGGGAAAGAATTGTCCGTCAGTTTGAAAAATAAACATCATCCTTTCTGAGATTAGCCAGTTCGGCAATGATTAGTTATGGAATCCAGAAGCTCCTTAAGAAATATCAGGGGAATACGGGGGAAGTTTTCTTTTGTGCTTTCTTGTACCAGAAGGTACTCTAATTGTGAGTATACCAAAAAGAGTGTGGCATCACTGCCGAAGGATCCGCCATTTCGAGATCACCGCAGATTTATCAGATGATAAACCACTGTGATTAAAAACGTATGACAGTGTGGAACATGGGAAAAGCATTTGGCCCATCAGCTACACTCCTGCAACAGATATTTTTATGGTTTCATTTATAATGAACTCTACAGAACGTATTTAATCTTCAGAGGGAAAGTTTCACATAAATATTCCCTGAACCCCAAAGGCAATCAACCCAAGCTTCAGAAAAGGTACTCATCTCCTCAATTCAGCTACAGCCCAAAGACAAACATTCACTGCAATTCCCTCTCCCATCCCAGCAACTACACAGAGGTAACCGCCAGTATATCTCCTCACACTGGTTTAACTAAATCAGTCTCCAGTGATAGCACAGGTGAAATATCTTGTCAGCAGCATGATGCCTGACATTTCGTTTGTAAATAGATAAATAACAGGCTGCTGCAGGTGCAAGTGAAATATCCGCTCTTTCTGCAACTTAACCACATCCTGGGATAATTTATCAACTACAATGATTAAGGGATGGACAGACTGGATTATGAAGAGCGATTATATAAATCGGGAGTGTTCTCAATGGAAAACAGAAGGTTGTGAGGTGACATGATTGCCGTTTTTAGGATGCAGGAGTGTGAGATAATGTGGAGTATTTTGTTTTATCCAAAGCAGAGGATGGGACACTGCCTGGGCTTCAATTAGAGTAGACTCAAAGTCATTCTGACACAATATGTTACACAGATAATGTACGAGTAGGAATTATTGTTCTATTTTATTTAGGGATACAGTGCAGAACAGGCTGTTCCTGCCCACTTCTTTAACCCTTGCCTAAACATGAGACAATTTACAATGACCAATTAACCTGCTAATGGGTACATCTTTGGAATGTGGGAGGAAACGGGAACAGTGGGAGGAAACCCTCACACTCACAAACTCCTCATGAAGGACACCGGAACTGAACTCTGAGCTCTGGTGTACAGACCGCTACGCCACTGTGGGTGCAGTGTGGCTTCCTGTCCGGGAGTGATCACTGAATTTTACTGCAGTAGTTTACATAGTTAATATATTTTTATCCTTTTAATGTGTTCACTTACTCAGTGAGATCACTTTTTGGATTAATATTAATTTAATATTTAAAGCTTTTCAGCTCTTATCATTGTTGACTGTACATAGTTGTTAGACTCCTGCCATTGGAGAGGATTCATTTGGAGAAGATCATGTGAAGAGGATTTTTCCTGTAGTGGGTGAGTTGAGGACCAGAGGGCACAGTTTCAGAATAGAGACACATCCATTTAGAAAAGAGATGAGGAGGAATTTTTTTAGCCAGAGGGTGATGAATCTGGAATTCATTGCCACAGAAGCCAGTGTAGGCCAAGGCATTGGGTATATTTAAGGTAGAGTTTGATAGGTCTGTGATTAGTCAGAGTGTCAAAGTTATGGTGAGAAGACAGATAAATGGGGTTGAGAGGGATAATAAATCAACTATGATGGAATGGTGGAGTAGGCTTGATGGGCCAAATGGCCTAATACTGCTCCTTTGTCTTATGGTCTTATGATTCCAGTCAGTTGTTGAGTTTATCACATTTCCACACTTTCCATTTCTCTTGACTCATTGTTTTGAAAGGCCTTAAGCTACTGTGTATGTAACCCCCTGGGTCGCCTCAGGCTCGCTCAGCTCGTTCTCGTCTAGGGGGAGCAGCCTTCGGCCCCGCCAAACTGGGTGATCAGCTGGTGTGGATGCTGTGTGATGTCCCCGCCTCGCCCAAAAACAGACAGTACACCATATGTGATTAAATGAGTACAATTTATAAAGGTTACTATAACTAAGTGATTAATAACTATACAGTATACATGAAGGAAAAGAAAATAAAGAAAAGGAGCCAAACTTATCAAAGTCCAAACCACTTCATGCACAACCATTGGAGTTCAATTACTGAAGTCTTCTGGCCACCATTCGATCCCCTCCGAACTCCTCGACTCGCAGCTCAGGACCACCCGAAGTGGTCAACCAAGTCAACCAAATGGTCAACTTCGTCTCCTCTCCTCGGGGTACCTCCTGGCCTCGGACCCCCACTTGGGGTCAGTTCCTCGCCCAGTTTACAGCATCACGTCCTCTCTCCCTCACACCCTTGCGCCGATCTCCCCAAAAGCCTGCCAACAATAGCTTACAGACTCAGAAGAAAGAACAACATTAATCCCAGTTGGTTTACAAAGGAATACAATTCTCGTTATCAGTAAATTTTAACCCAAACAAGCTTCCAGCACTCTCTCGCAACAAAGAAGCATTCCTACTTTTAACAAAACAAAGAAGCCATTTTGATTAACATACGCAATAACAAAGAAAAAGAAGAAACCCCCCTTTACATGTATTTCTGTGTTTAGAGTTAAACTGTTACTTTTAGGGAAAATTTGAAAATCTCTTTATTCTCATTGCCTTCTTCTTACTGTGAGCCAGTTGTAGTTGAAGAGCCAAATTTTAAGGCCATAAGAAGCAAAGCTCAAAGTTCAAAGTACATTTATTATGGAAATACATACACGTCAGCAGGTACTACCCTGAGATTCATTTCATTGTGGATGTTCACAGTAAATACAAAGAAATACAACAGACTCAATGAGAAACAGATGAGCAAACAACTAATGAGCAAAAGACAACAACTGAACATTGATTTCTCGAACTTCCGGGAATGCCTCCCACCCCTTTACCATTCCCCATTCCCTTTTCTCTCTCTCATCTTATCTGCTTACCTGCCCATCACCTCCTTTGGGTGCTCCTCGCCCTTTCTTCCATTGCCTTCTGTGTCTTCTCCAGCCCTGTATCTTTCTCACCAATCAACTTTCCAGCTCTTTACTTCACCCCTCCACTCCTAGTTTCAACTATCACCTGGTGTTTCTTCCTCCCATCCCCCACCTTCTAACTTTGACTCTTCATTTTTTTTCCTCCGGTCCTGATGAAGAGTCTCAGCCTGAAACATCGACCATACTCTTTCCCATAGATGCTGCCTGGCCTGCTGAGTTCCTCTAGCATTGTATGTGTTCCCACTCATAGTTTTGTATACCTCCATCAAATCTTCTCTCACTTTTGTACAATCTAAAGAATACTGTCCTAATCTATTCAATCTTTTCTTATAACTCAGGTCCTCCAGTCCTAGCAATGTCCTTGTAAATTTCTCTGCACTCTTTCAACCTTGTTCACATCTTTCCTGTAAGTAGGTGACCAAAACTGCACACAATACTCCAAATTAAGCCTCCCCAATGTCTTACAGAACATCAAAATAAACCCCCATCAATATACAAATTTATGAAGGCCAAACGTTTTCTTGAAGACCCTGTCGACCTGCCACTTTCAACAAATTATGCACTATATTCCCAGGTCCCTTTGTTCTACCACAATCCTCAGTGCCCTACCAATCACTGTGTAAGCCTTACCCTCTTTGGTCCTCCAAAGTGCAAAATCTGCATTAAAGTGCACTTGTCTGCATTAAATTCTGTGTGCCATTTCTCAGTCTGTTTTTCTAGCTGGTGCAGATCACTCTGCAAGCCATCATAGCCTTCCTCAGTGTCCACTATACCCCCAGTCTTGGTGTCACCAGCAAATTTGCTGATCCAGTTTACCACATTATCATCCAGATGACAAACACCAATGGACCAGCACTGATCCCAGTAGTCAGAGTTCTCCAGTCAGAGAGGCAACCCTCTGCTACTACTCTTTACTGTTTTGCTACCTTACTGACTCTACGTAAATCATAGTGGCATCTCTTGAGCTCCTGTTGGTCTCTAGAGGCAAAAGCTCGTGCAGCTGGATCCTAGACAGATCACTGACAGGTGGTAAGGATGCACTCCCTGATCTCTGCCTGTCTGATCCTCCGCACAGGAGCCCCCCAGGGTTGTGTTCTGAGTCTCCTTCTCTACTCCTTTACACCCATGACTGTACTGTCACACACAGCTCCAATCTGCGGATCAAACTCAAACTCACAGATGAGTGGCCTTATTTCTAGCAGTGATGAGACAGCCTACAGAGGAGAGGTTGACACCCTGACACAGTGGTGTCAGGATAACAACCTCTCTCTCAATGTCCAAAAAGCAAAAGAGCTGATTGTGGATTACAGGAGGAATGGAGACAGGCTTGGCCTGGTCAACATTATGGGGTCTGCAGTTGAGAGGATGAGTAGTTTCAAGTTCCTCGATATACTCATCACTGATGATCTCACCTGGACTGTACCCACCGGCTTTGTGGCAAAAAAAGAACAGTAACCATATAACCATATAACAACTACAGCACGGAAACAGGCCATCTCAGCCCTTCTAGTCCATGCCAAATGCTTACTCTCACCTAATCACACTGACCAGCACTCAGCCCATAACCCTCCATTCCTTTCCTGTCCTTATACCTATCCAATTTTACTTTAAATGACAATACTGAACCTACCTCTATCACTTCTACTGGAAGCTCATTCCACACAGCTACCACTCGCTGAGTAAAGAAATTCCCCCTTGTGTTACCCTTAAACTTTTGCCCCCTAACTCTCAACTCATGTTCTCTTGTTTGAATCTCCCCTACTCTCAATGGAAAAAGCCTATCCATGTCAACTCTGTCTATCCCCTTCATAATTTTAAATACCTCTATCAACTCCCCCCTCAACCTTCTACGCTCCAAAGAATAAAGACCTAACTTGTTCAACCTTTCTCTGTAACTTAGGTGCTGAAACCCAGGTAACATTCTAGTAAATCTCCTCTGTACTCTCTCTGTTTTGTTGACATCTTTCCTATAATTCGGTGACCAGAACTGTACACAATACTCCAAATTTGGCCTTACCAATGCCTTGTACAATTTTAACATTACATCCCAACTCCTATACTCAATGCTCTGATTTATAAAGGCCAGCATACCAAAAACTTTCTTCACCACCCTATCCACATGAGATTCCACCTTCAGGGAACTATGCACCATTATTCCTAGATCACTCTGTTCTACTGCATTCCTCAAAGCCCTACCATTTACCATGTATGTCCTATTTGGATTATTCTTACCAAAATGTAGCACCTCACACTTATCAGCTTTAAACTCTACCTGCCATCTTTCAGCCTACTCTTCTAACTGGCCTAAATCCCTCTGCAAACTTTGAAAACCTACTTCATTATCCACAACGCCACCTACCTTAGTATCATCTGCATACTTACTAATCCAATTTACCACCCCATCATCCAGATCATTAATGTACATGACAAACAACAATGGACCCAGTACAGATCCCTGAGGCACACCACTAGTCACCGGCCTCCAACCTGACAAACAGTTATCCACCACTACTCTCTGGCATCTCCCATCTAGCCACTGTTGAATCCATTTTAGTACTTCAATATTAATATCTAACGATTGAACCTTCCTAACTAACCTTCCATGCAGCACCTTGTCAAAGGTCTGACTGAAGTCCTCATAGACAACATCCACTGCTTTACTCTCGTCAACTTTCCTCGTAACCTCTTCAAAAAATTCAGTAAGATTTTTCAACCATGACCTTCCACGCACAAATACATGTTGACTGTTCCTAATCAGACCCTGTCTATCCAGATAATTTTATATACCATCTCTAAGAATACTTTCCATTAATTTACCCAGCACTGACAAACTTACAGGCCGAAAATAGCTAGGTTTACTCTTAGAACCCTTTTTAAACAATGGAACTGCATAAGCAATTCACCATTCCTCCGGCACTATCCCCTTTTCTAATGACATTTGACACAGTATTTGACATAATGACACAGTAGTGTCTCTTCCACCTCAAGCGACTGAAGAGATGTAGCAAGGGCTCCAAAATCCTCAAGACCCTCTGTGGGCACACCATGGAGAATATCCTGTATCACTGCCTGGTACAGGAACTATCGACCTTGATTGCCGCCACTACAGAGAGTGGTACGGACAGCCCAGCACATCTGTGAATGTGAATTTGACTCCATTGAGGACATTTATAGCAGCAGGTGCAGAAAGAAGGTCTGGAAGATCATTGGGGACACCAGTCACCCCGACCATAAACTATTTCAGCTGCTTCCATCTGTCAGCTGCCATTAGACTTCACACGTCTGTACATTGCAGTGCAGTCATAAGGCAAAGATTTCTACTCCCTCACATGTGGGATGGATGTAAAATTTAAATAAATTCTGATTCTTTGGCTTCTCCCACAAAGTCAATGTCTATTCCAATTTACTACCTGAACCTGAACGCTATGTGACTGAAGCTCCTTGACCAGCCTCCCATGCGGGACCTTGTCAAATGCCTTACTAAAGTCTATGTAGGCAACACCATTTCCTTGCCTTCATCCACTTTCCTGGTAACTTCCTCAAAACACTCTCTAAGGTTGGCTAGACATGACTTACAATGCATGAAGCAATGCTGACTACCCTTAATCAGTCTATGTCTATCCAAATATTTATATATCCGGGCCTTTAAAATTCCTTCCAATAGCTTTCCCACGACTGATGTCAGACTCACCAGTATATAATTTCCTGGTTTATGTTTAAACCTTTTTTTTAAACAATGGAACAACATTGGCTATCCTCCAATTTTCTAGTAGTTCCGCTGTCTCTAAGGATGATTTAAATAACTCTGCTAGGGACGGTTAATTACTCATTATAAATTATCCTGTGATTAGGCTGGTGTTAAATGGCGGGTTGTTGGGTGGTGTGGCTCAAAGGACTGTATCTCAATAGTTAAATAAATAATTTTTAAACATCTGATGGCGGAGAGGAAGAAGCTGTTCCTGAAACATTAATTGTGTGCCTTCAGGCTCCTGTAGCTCCTCCTTGATGAGAGCAATGTGAAAAGGGCATGTCCTGGGTGATGGGGGTCTTTAATGACAGATGCTGCCTTTCTGAGGCATTGCCTTTTGAAGATCTCTTGATGATGGGGATGCCCATAATGGAGTTGTCTGAGTTTACAGCACTCTGCAGCTTTTTCCAGTCCTGTGCATTGGCCCCTCCATACCAGAAGGAATGTTCTCCAAGGTACATCAGTAGACATTGTATCCTATACCTATCAACTTGATATGTGAGCTTTTCTGATTCTGTGCAGTGTATCCAGAAGGTGATACAACCAGTTAGAATGCCCTCCACGGTAGACATTGTGCTCTATATCGTTCTACTTGGTCTGTGAGTTTCTGCTTCCCAGTCAGTAAATGAAGAGGTGCTGGGTCAGATTAAAGGTCACGCTTACACAAAGCAAAGGTTCAGAAAGAGGGAACTAAACCAACCATTTGAATCCACAACTGCCTATCAGGAACAGCAAGGCAAAAAGGCCCTCACACAAAGGCCATAGCAGTTATGTTTGTTCAAAGTAAATTTATTATTAAAGTATATTTTTGTCACCGCATACAACCCTGAGATTCACTTTCTTGCAGGCATACTTAATAAACCCAATTACCACAATAGAATCAATGAAAGAGCACACCCCACAGGACAAATAACCCTTGTGCAAAAGATAACAAACTGTGAATACAAAGAAAAAATAGTAATAAAGAAATGAGCAATAAATATCAAGAACATGAGATGAAGAGTCCTTGAAAGTGAGTCCATTGGTTGGGGGAACAGTTCAGTGATGGAACGAGTAAAGTTCAGTGAAGTTATCCTCACTGGTTCAAGAGTCGAATGGTTGAGGGGTAATAACTGTTCCTAAACATGGTACTGTGGATCCTGGGGTTCCTCTACCTTATTCCTGATAACAACACAGAGAAGAGAACATGGCCTGCGTATTGATGGATGCAGCTTTCCTGTGATAGACGTCAATGTAGATGTGCTCAATGGTGGGGAGAGCTTTACTTGTGATGGACTGGGTCATATCCACTACTTTATGTAGGGCTTTCCACTCAAGGGCATTGGTGTTTCCATATGAGACTGTGATGCAACCAGTCAATGTACTCTTCACCACACAGCTACAGAAGCTTTTCAAAGTTTTTGATGTCATGCCAAATCTTCACAAACTTCTAAGTAAGAGAATAGTTTGAAATGCTTTCACAGCAATCTGTAAGTCATGGCTCACAGTTGCCATCTTCTTCCAGAATAAGACCCAATGAATATCTTAAAATTACTAAAGTTGATTTAAAATGGTTCCTAATATCTTTGAAAAGTTACCAGTGCCATCAATTCTTGTGTTTTCCCTTCATTTAATCAAATTAGACATAACTGGAGCATAATGAAATGTGGAGGAACTTCTGTTTCCTTATTAAAAATCTGAATTATGCAAACTCATACTAATTAGCCCAATTATTACAATGATACCCTTAATAATCTAAAGTTTATACTTTCTATGTTTTGCAAAGAAAGGCACTTTGGCTGTTGCATTTTCCACAAAATTCTATTTTTAAGACATCCCAATTAGGCAATGCAAATGAGATACTATTAGCATAATAGATTAATACACTAAGCACAAAAACTGTATATTTGCAAATTTATGAAAATTAAATTTATTACTTTCATATTTTAAAGTAAATCTATTTTCCAATTAACCTGATTTGCATAGGTGAAATAAAAACTGTATATTTTGTAGAAATTTTCAGAATACAACACAGATAAAGTTAAAACTAAATATCTGGTATCTTGTTCACAATGCTGTGCCACCTTTAAATGTACTTTAAGATCAACCTAAAACTTCACTCCTACTTATCCCACCATATTCCATCATCCATGTGCCTATCCAAGAGTTTCTTGAATGTTCTTAATGTATCTGCCCCAATCACCATCCCAGCAGAGCATTCCACACACCCACCACTCTCTGTATGAAAAAACTTCTGACATCCCCCTATACTTTCCTCCAATCACCCTGAAGTTATGCCCTCTCATATTTCTCATTTGTCCCGAGACTTTCCAGACAACATCTCTGGCTATTCACTTGATCTTCAGTATGCCTCTTATTATCTTGTACACCTTGATGTAGACTGCAGTTCAGTGCCACCTTGACTGGAAGAGAAGACTTATGAGATAATGGCCACATTATCTTAATAAAAATATAGATATGTCTGCCAACACAGATGCCTTGTGCAGGAAGGCACAGAGTCGAATGTACTTCCTAAGAAGGTTGGCGTCATTCAATGTCTGTAGTGAGATGCTGAAGATGTTCTATAGGTCAGTTGTGGAGAGCGCCCTCTTCTTTGTGGTGGCGTGTTGGGGAGGAAGCATTAAGAAGAGGGACGCCTCACGTCTTAATAAGCTGGTAAGGAAGGCGGGCTCTGTCGTGGGCAAAGTACTGGAGAGTTTAACATCGGTAGCTGAGCGAAGGGCGCTGAGTAGGCTACGGTCAATTATGGATAACTCTGAACATCCTCTACATAGCACCATCCAGAGACAGAGAAGCAGTTTCAGCGACAGGTTACTATCGATGCAATGCTCCTCAGACAGGATGAAGAGGTCAATACTCCCCAATGCCATTAGGCTTTACAATTCTACCGCCAGGACTTAAGAACTTTTTAAAGCTATTATTAATGCTTTTTGAGATGGTGATTTAGATGCATATCATATTTTTTTTTACTGAGTTAAGTATTGTATGTAATTAGTTTTGCTACAACAAGTGTATGGGACATTGGAAAAAAGTTGAATTTCCCCATGGGGATGAATAAAGTATCTATCTATCTATCTATCTATCTATCTATGTCCCACGCAGTAACAGTGCTAATAAAAATAAGTATTTTATTTATAAATAAACTTCCACTTTTCCGTTCAGCATTATTCAGGGGCATTAAGTTCAAAAGTCAGGTGGTAATGTTACACTTTATAAAGCCCCAGTTAGGCCACATCTGGAGCATTGCATACAGTTCTAGTTGCCCCATTATAGGAAGGATGTCGATGCTTTAGAAAGGGTGCAGAACAGGTTTACCAAGATGCTCTCTGGCTTAGAGAGCATGTACTATCATGAGAGGCTGGACAAGCTCGGGTTGTTTTCTCTGAAACAGCGGAGGCTGTATGGAGATTATGAGAGGCATAGACGGAGTAGACAGTATCTTTTTCCCAGGGTAGAAATATCTAATACCAGGTGGTATTCATTTAAGTTGAGAAGGGGTAATTTCAAAGGAGATGCAAGGGTCAAATTATTTTACACAGAGAGTGGTGGGTGACTGGAATGTGCTGCCTGGAGTGGTGGGAGAGGCAGATACATCAGGGACAAGAGGTATTTAGGTAGGTACATGAATGTGAGGGAAGTGGAAGGACATGCACATTGTGTAGGCAGAAGGGATTTATTTAGCTGGCCAATTTGTTATTAACTTGTTTGGTTCCTATCCCCAATTTGGAGATATTTCTAATTTTTTTTCTTCATCCACCAGGCCACATTTTCTGAGCTGTTCACGATACCAAACTTGAGGCCCTCCGGTTACTTGTTATTTGCCTAACAAACAACAGTAGCCATATTTCACTCGGAATTTGGGGAGATGGTATGTCACCAAAGACTCTTGCAAGTTTTTACAGATGCACTGTGAAGAGACTTGTGATAGATTGCATCATCATCTGGTATGGAGGGTCCTCTTCTCATTGCTACCTTCAGTGAGGAGATTCAGGAGCCTGAAGATGTACACTCAACATTTCAGGAATAGCTCTTTCCCCTCAATCATCAGATTTTTGAATGAACAATGAACCCATGTAAACTACCTCAATATCTTTGCAATACTTACTTAATTTAAATTCATATATATATATTTCTTTTTGTAATTTATAGTTTTTCATTATGTATGGCAGCATTGTACTGCTTCCTAAAGGAACAAATTTCACGATGTATGCCAGTGATATTAAACCTGATTCTGATTCTCCAATATTTACTGAGCTGACTTGGAGATAAATCAGATATTTTGGGTTCACCTTGACTCTGATATGGCTGTGGAGGGTTGAACCCAATCTAGCCTTTGGTTCATGGGGGGGGGGGGGGGGTTACAGCTGAGCCCAGCATGTCCTTCAAGGCATGTTTATAATTAACTCTAAGTGCTGAAATACTAAAGTTATTTTGTGCTCCTTCACCAATCCTCATTTTACTATTGAAGAACGATCAAATGTAATTGATTTGATAAATGTAATATCAGAAGAAGCAACTTTACTGTAGTGTCATTATGGTAAAAGGCATAAGAAGGCATATGGTGTATTGGACTTCATCAATTGTGAAATTGAATTTAGGAGCCAAGAGGTAATGTTGCAGCTATATAGGACCCTGGTCAGACCCCACTTGGAGTACTGTGCTCAGTTCTGGTCGCCTCACTACAGGAAGGATGTGGAAGACATAGAAAGGGTGCAGAGGAGATTTACAAGGATGTTGCCTGGATTGGGGAGCATGCCTTATAAAAATAGGTTGAGTGAACTCGGCCTTTTCTCCTTGGAGCAACGGAGGATGAGAGGTGACCTGATAGAGGTGTATAAGACGATGAGAGGCATTGATCATGTGGATAGTCAAAGGCTTTTTCCCAGGACTGAAATGGCTGCCACAAGAGGGTACCGGTTTAAGGTGCTGGGGAGTAGGTACAGAAGAGATGTCAGGGGCAAGTTTTTTATTCAGAGAGTGGTGAGTACGTAGAATGGGCTGCTGGCAACAGTGGTGGAGGCAGATACAATAGGGTCTTTTAAGAGACTTTTGGCTAGGTACATGGAGCTTAGAAAAATAGAGGGCTATGGGCAAGCCTAGTAATTTCTAAGGGAGAGACAGGTTCGGCACAGCTTTGTGGGCTGAAGGGCCTGTATTGTGCTGTAGGTTTTCTATGTTTCTAAAACTCAAATATCCTGTTATTCAGTTATCCAGAGTAACATACACACAAGATAATGGAGGAACTCAGCAGGTCAAGCTACATCTATGGAGGGGAATAAGTAGTTAACATTTTGAGCCAACAGCTTTCATCAGGAACTTCTTGCAACTATCCAGAAGTCTTGATGATTTGGTATGTGGCTTCTGGGTGCTGAGTTCCACTCCCTGTATTGTGATGGAAGAGATGGCCTTTAGATTGTTCCAGTGCTTCCACTCGTTCTGTTGAAATTCAGAGATGGAACAACAAAGCACCTGTTGGCATTCTGATTCAAGGTTTTAACCCCAAACGTTGACGATTCTGACACAGGGCCTCATATCGAAAGGTTGACAATTCCTTCCCCTCTACAGATGCTGTTTCGCTGAATATTTTAGCAAATTGTTTGTCGCCTGGTTAATCATCTGGTTACATAGAACATAGAATACAGTACAGGCCCTTCAGCCCATGATATTGTGCTGACCTGATAACCCAATCTAACCCTTCCTTCTGACACTTTTCTATCATCCATGTGCCTATCCAAAAGTTTCTGAAATGCCTCTAATGGCTCTTCCGCCACTCCTGACAGGGTGTTCCATACACCCATCACATTCTGTGTAAAAAACTTACCAGTGACTTACCCTTTCCTCCAATCACCTTAAAATTAAGCCCTCTTGTATATACCACTTGTCCCTGAGGAAAACTCTGGCTAGCCATTCCATTGATGCCTTTTATCATTTTGTACAGCTCTGACAAATCACCACTCATCCTCCTTCTGTCCAAAGAGAAAAGCCCCAGCTTACTCAGCCTCTCATCAGAAGACTAGCTCTCTAATCCAGGCAGCATCCTGGCAAATCTCCTGTACACGCTCCCAAAAGATTCCTCATCATTTCTATAATGAGCAACCAGAACTGAACACAATACTCCAAATGGGAGTGATGTCAGCAGAGCAGCAATGGCGTGCATTTCTGGGAAAAATGAGGAAGGTGCAGGACCTTCCAAAATGAAGAAATACTCAAACGGTAAAATACTACAATTGTGGCTGTCGAGGTAAGTCAACGCTATTGTAAAAGCAAAAGAAAGGACATAAAACAAAGCAAACATTTGTGCAAAGATAGAGGATTAGAACATTTTTAAAAGCCTACAGAGAGCAACTAAAAAAATCATTAGAAGGGAAAAGATGAAATATGAAAACAAGCTAGCAAGTAATACCAAAGTGTTAAGTAAATGTCTTTTCAACTATGTTAAAAATAAAAGAAGAAAGAGAGTGGATATAGGACTGCTAGAAAATGAGGCAGGAGAAATAATAACGGGGGACAAGGAGACGGCTGATGAACTAAATAAGTATTTTGCATCGTCTTCACTGTGGAAGACACTAGCAGTGTGCCTGATGTTGTAGTGTGTGAAGGAAGAGAAGTGGGTGCAATTCTTGTCACAAGAGAGAAGGTGCTCAAAAAACTGGAAGAGCTGTTACGTACATGCAGCCCTGTAAAAGTATCAGCTACAATAGAACACACCTGGAGTCTGGTTTTGCTGTTAACAAAACACTATTTTATTAGTAACTACGTCATATAGTAACTTAAACCAGGTAAATCCAGAGTTAACGGTGTTACGCATATATAGGTGTAAATATATAAACCCCCAAATCTTCTTCAAGCTTAGGTGGTAAGTGATACAGTCTTATGATGGTGTGGTAAGAAAAGTTCAGTTCAAATGCACAGGTTAATTAATGCGAAATGTTTGGGAGAAAAAGGGAAATGTTGTGAGAAGGAATTACGTTGATAATCCACAGATTCCACAACAGCTATACAAAATAACAACAGCAGTAGGTTTTATCTCCGAAATTGTTCCACTCCACACACGAAGTATCACTAACAGTGATCTTCAACGAATATCCTTTCAACACAAGTGGTACCACACCTGAATTCAGCTAAGGGACATCCCAAAGTGGTGGCCACAGGATACTCAAACAGAATCCACGTATGGATTATCACCAACAGTAGCTCATCACAAAGGGGATCATCTTCAAGGGAACCACCACCCAGGCAAGTGTCGACACACCGGTAGATTCCACAAGGTTACCCCAATCACACACAACGTGATAACCACTTATCCAGTTCCACGACATACGAAATAACTCCAACAGTGATTTGTCACAGGGGTGCCTTTCTTCAGTGAATTACCACACCCAGACAAAGGGTAAACACACACATGGTATTCACAAAAGTTTTCCCCTCACCAGAGAACCCACACCTGCAGATTAACTAAGTGACAATCACACTTTCGTAGCGGAATGGAAACAAACTCACCCTCACGGGCTACTTGGAGAGAGAGTCCAAACAGTGATCTATTTCTCACTAGGCTTCTTCTGTTTCAAACCTTCCTCTCTTCTCTTCTCTGCAAACTTCTTCCAGTTGCAGCACTTGTGAGAGTCATAATTATCATACTCTGGATCGATCTCAACTCACACCATTTGGGCTACTGAAACTTTAAACCAGCGACTGACTCACTGCTGTCTTACATTGACCGAATCCATCTTGACTCTGACTGTGTGTGTCTCTGTGTCCTTGTAAAAAGTAAACAAGCTGCAGAGAAACCATAACATTTGATTGTTCATCAAATAACTCCACCTCTCTCCACCATAGTAACCAAGCAACTTTGAAATGAGTAGAAATTCAAGTGTCCAAAAGTCAGTCGCATTCTCCCCGTGTTTTAAAGTGACAGTTCACAGAAGAAAATGAACCCTGGGGGTACATAACAGACCTAAATGTACATAAGACACCCAGACCAGAGGTACTACACTCTAGGATTCTGAAAGAGTTAGCATTAGAGATTGTGGTGGCATTAGAAGTGATCTTTCAAAAATCATTGGACTCTGCATTGGTGCCAGAGGACTGGAAAATTGCAAATGTTACTCTACTCTTTTATAACCATGTAACCATATAACAATTACAGCACGGAAACAGGCCATCTCGGTCCTTCTAGTCTGTGTTGAACACTTACTCTCACCTAGTCCCATCGACCTACACTCAGCCCATAACCTCCATTCCTTTCCTGTCCATAAACCTATCCAATTTTTTTTAAATGACAATACCGAACCTGCCTCTACCACTTCTGGTGGAAGCTCATTCCACACAGCTACCACTCTCTGAGTAAAGAAGTTCCTCCTCGTGTTACCCCTAAACATTTGTCCCTTAACTCTCAACTCATGTCCTCTTGTTGAATCTCCCCTACTCTCAATGGAAAAAGCCTATCCACGTCAACTCTATCCCCCTCATAATTTTAAATACCTCTAGCAAGTACCCCCTCAACCTTCTATGCTCCAAAGGATAAAGATCTAACTTGTTCAACCTTTCTCTGTAACTTAGGTGCTGAAACCCAGGTAGCATTCTAGTAAATCTTCTCTGTACTCTCTCTATTTTATTGATATCTTTCCTATAATTCGGTGACCAGAACTGTACACAATACTCCAAATTTGGACTCACCAATGCCTTGTACAATTTTAACATTACATCCCAACTCCTATACTCAATACTCTGATTTATAAAGACCAGCATACCAAAAGCTTTCTTACCACCCTATCCACATGAGATTCCATCTTTAGGGAACTATGCACCATTATTCCTAGATCACACTGTTCTACTGTATTCTTCAATGCCCTACCATTTACGATGTATGTCCTATTTGGATTATTCCTACCAAAATGTAGCACCTCACACTTATCTGCATTAAACTCCATCTGCCATCTTTCAGCCCACTCTTCTAACTGACCTAAATCTCTCTGCAAACTTTGAAAACCTACTTCATTATCCACAACGCCACCTACCTTAGTATCATCTGCATACTTACTAATCCAATTTACCACCCCATCATCCAGATCATTAATGTATATGATAAACAATATTGGACCCAGTACAGATCCCTGAGGCACACCACTCTTCACCAGCCTCCAACCTGACCAACAGTTATCCACCACTATTCTCTGGCATCTCCCATCCAGCCACTGTTGAATCCATTTTACTATTTCAATATTAATACCTAACAATTGAACCTTCCTAACTAACCTTCCATGTGGAACCTTGTCAAAGGCCTTACTGAAGTCCATATAGACAACATCCACTGCTTTACCTTCATTAACTTTCCTAGTAACCTCTTCAAAAAATTCAAAAAGATTTGTCAAACATGCTCTTCCACGCACAAATCCATGTTCCTAATCAAACTCTGTCTATCCAGATAATTATGTATCTCTCTGAGTATACTTTCCATTAATCTGCCCACCACTGACGTCAAACTGACAGGCCGATAATTGCTAGGTTTACTCTTAGAACCCTTTTTAAACAATGGAACCACATGAGCAATACGCTAATCCTCTGACACCATCCCTGTTTCTGATGACATTTTAAATATTTCTGTCAGATCCCCTCCTATTTCTACACTAACCTCCCTCAAGGTCCTAGGGAATATCTTGTCAGGATCCGGAGATTTATCCAGTTTTATATTCTTTAAAAGCTCTAATACTTCCTCTTCTTTAATCATCATAGTTTCCATAACTTCCCTATTTGTTTCCCCTACCTTACACAATTCAATATCCTTCTGCTTAGTGAATACCGAAGAAAAGAAATTGTTCAAAATCTCCCCCATCTCTTTCGGCTCCACACATAGCTGTCCACTCTGATTCTCTAAGGGACCAATTTTATCCCTCACTATCCTTTTGCTATTAATATAACTGTAGAAACCCTTTGGATTTATTTTCACCTTACTTGCCAAAGCAACCTCACATCTTCTTTTAGTTTTTCTAATTTCTTTCTTAAGATTCTTTTTACATTCTTTATATTCCTGAGCACCTCATTTACTCCATGCTGCCTATATTAATTGTAGATATCTCTCTTTTCCCAAACCAAGTTTCCAATATCCCTTGAAAACCATGGCTCTCTCAAACCTTTCCTTTCAACATAACGGGAACATAAAGATTCTGTACCCTCAAAATTTCACCTTCAAATAACCTCCATTTCTCTATTACATCCTTCCCATAAAACAAATTGTCCCCAATCCACTCCTTCTAAATCCTTTCATATCTCCTCAAAGTTAGCCATTCTCCAATCAAAAATCTCAACCCTGAGTCCAGATTTATCCTTCTCCATAATTATATTGAAACTAATGGCATTGTGATCACTGGACCCAAAGAGCTCCCCAACACAAAAAGCTCCATCACCTGACCTACGGTATTTCATTCCCTCACAGGAGATCCAACACTGCCCCTTCTCTAGTTGGTACCTCTATGTATTGCTGCAAAAAACTATCCTGCACACATTTTACAAACTCCAAACCATCCAGCCCTTTTACAGAATGGGCTTCCCAGTCTATGTGCGGAAAATTAAAATCGCCCACAATCACAACCTTGTGCTTACTACAAATATCTGCTATCTCCTTACAAGTTTGCTCCTCCAATTCTTGCTCCCCATTAGATGGTCTATAATACACCCCTCTAAGTGTTACCACACCTTTCCCATTCCTCAATTCCACCCAAATAGTCTCCCTAGACAAGCCCTCTGATCTATTCTGCCAAAGCACCGCTGTAATATTTTCACTGTCAAACAATGCAACACCTCCCCCTCTTGTCCCTCCTCTTCTATCACACCTGAAGCAACGAAATCCAGGAACATTTAGTTGTCAATCACACCCCTCCTGCAACCATGTTTCACTAATAGCTACAACATCATATTTCCAGGTATCAATCCATGCTCTAAGCTCATCCACCTTTCTTACAATGCTCCTAGCGTTAAAATAAATGCATTTAAGAAATTGTCCACCTCTTACTCTCTGTTTATCCCTAACAGTGCAAACAACTTTACTATCTTCTTTTTCTTTCTTCTCCCCTACATCTTCGGTCTGAGCGCTCCCCTTCTCTATCACCTGCCTATGCTCCCTCACACACTGTCTACAAGCTTTCTCTATTTGTGAATTAACCTCCTCTCTCCTAGTCTCTTCAATTTGATTCCTACCCCCCAAACATTCTAGTTTAAAGTCTCCCCAGTAGCCTTAGCAAATATCCCTGCCAGGATATTTGTCCCCCTGGGATTCAAGTCTAACCCGTCCTTTTTGTACAGGTCACCCCTGCCCCAAAAGAAGTCCCAATGATCTAGAAACTTGAATCCCTGCCCCCTGCTTCAATCCCTCAGCCACGCATTTATCCTCCACCTCATTCCATTCCAACTCTCACTGTCGCGTGGCACAGGCAGTAATCCGGAGATTACTACCTTTGCGGTCCTTCTTCTCAACTCCCTTCCTAACTCCCTATATTCTCCTTTCAGGACCTCTTCCCTTTTCCTACCTATGTCATTGGTACCCATATGTACCACGACCTCTGGCTCCTCACCCTCCCACTTCAGGATATCTTGGACGCGATCAGAAACATCCTGGACCCTGGCACCAGGGAGGCAAACTACCATCCGGGTCTCCTGATTGTGTCCACAGAATCGCCTATCTGACCCCCTAACTATATCACTACTGCCTTCCTCTTCCTTTCCCTACCCTTCTGAGCTACAGGGCTGGACTCTGTGCCAGAGACACAGCCACTGTTGCTTCCCCCAGGTAGGCTGCCACCCCCCCCCCAACAGTACTCAAACAGGAGTACTTATTGTCAAGGGGTACAGCCACAGGGGTACTCTCTAGTACCTGACTCTTCCCCTTCCCTCTCCTAACCATGACCCACTTGTCTGTCCCCCATGGCCCTGGAGTGACCACCTGCCTGTAACTCCTCTCGATCAACTCCTCACTCTCCCTGACCAGACGAAGGTCATCAAGCTGCAGCTCCAGTTCCCTAACACGGTCCCTCAGGAGTTGCAGCTCAGTGCACCAGGTGCGGATGTAGCCGTCCGGGATGCCAGGAGACTCCAGGACCTCCCACATCTGACACCAAGAACAGCAAACTGCCCTCACACTCATAATTCCCCCTTTCCTCAAATAACAGGAAAAATTGAAAACTATACTTAAATTGCCTCGCTCGTTTCCACCTAAGCCCGTTGAGCCAAAGCCCTTAAGCCTTCAGTCTGCTCCCGACTCACTCTGCTGCCCGCAAACGATGCTGCCCGCTGTATAAGGCTGTGTTTCTTTTAAATCTTCCACGCTTCACTGCCCAATGTCACACACTTGCGCAGTCCCACCTCTCTTAACCCCGGTGAGAAGAAAACATCAAATGGCTCCCACAACACTCCCGTTCTGATTCTCAGACTTCCTTCTCCAAATAAGGAAGACAGCAGGAAAGAAAATATAAACCAGTTAGTCTCACCTCAGTGGTTGGGAAGATATTAGAGTCAATTGTGAAGGATAAGGTGATGGAGTACTTGGTGACACAAGACAAGATAGTACAAAGTCAGCACGGTTTCCTTCAGGGAAAATCCTGCCTGATGAACCTGTTGGAATTCTTTGAAGAGATTACAAGATAAAGGGGATGTAGTGGATGTTGTATATTTGGATTTTCAGAAGGCCTTTGACATGGTGCCACACATGATGCTGCTTACCAAGTTAAGAGTCCATGTCGTTACAGGGAAGTTACTGACATGGTTACAGCATTGGCTGATTGGTAGGAGGCAGAGAGTGGGAATAAAAGGATCCTTTTCTGGTTGTCTGCCAGTGACTGGTGGTGTTCTGTAGGGGTCGGTGTTGGGACCACTTCTTTTTATGCTGTATATCAATGATTTAGATGAGGGAATAGATGGCTTTGTTACCAAGTTTGCAGATGATATGAGGATGGGTGGAGGGGCAGGTAGTGCTGAGGAAACAGGTAGGATGCCAAAGGACTTAGACAGATTAGGAGGATGGGCAAAAAAGTGGCAATTGAAATACAAAGGTGGAAAATGCATGGTCATGCACTTTGCTAGTACAAGTAAATGTGCGGACTATTTTCTAAACAGAGAGAAAATCCAGGAATCTGAGATGCAGAGGGACTTGGGAGTCCTTGTGCAGAACACCCTGAAGGTTAACTTCCTCAGGTGGTGAGGAAGGCAAATGCCATGTTAGCATTCATTTCAAGAGGTCTAGAATAACAGAGCAAGGATATGATGCTGAGGCTTTGTAAGACACTGGTGAGGCCTCACCTTGAGTGTTGTGAACAGTTTTGGACACCTCATCTTCGAAGAGTTGTGGTGGCATTGGAGAAGGTTGAAAAGGATGATCCAAGAAATGAAAGGGTTATCGTATTTGAAATGTTTGATGGCTCTGGGTCTGTACATCCTGCAATTCAGAAGGATAAGGGGTGATCTCATTGAAACCTCTCAAATGTTGAAAGGCCTAGACAGAGTAGATGGGGAAAGGATGTTTCCCATGGTGGGGGAGTCTAGGACAAGAGGGCACAGCCTCAGGATAGAGGGGCACCCTTTCAAACCAGAGATGCCGAGAGATTTCTTTTGCCAAAGGGTGGCGAATTTGTAGAATTTATTGCCACATGCAGCTGTGGAGGCCAGGTTGTTGGGTGTGTTTGTGACAGAGGATGATAGGTTCTTGATTGGACATGGCATCAAAGGTTACGGGGAGAAAGCCAGGAAATGGGGTTGAGGAGGAGATAAATAAAAAGTATCAGCTATGTTTGAATGGGCAAGATGGCCTAATTCTGCTCCTATGTCTTATGGTCTTATGGACCAATTAACTTATTTACCGGTACTTCTTTGGACTGTGGGAGGAAACTGGAGCACCAGGTGGGATCCCAGAGAATCATACAAACTCCTTAGACTGCAGCAGGAAATGAACCTGGTGAACCTGGTGCTCCTGTATTGTAAAGCATTGTGCTAACCACTATGCTACCGTGCAATATCAATGAGGTACCTCCTGTACCTAATGAGGAGGTACAAGAGCCACAAGATAGACCTCACAGGTTGTTTCCTCAAATGAACCATATTTCAGAACGATACATGAACACTGCTTCACTATTTTGCTGTTTTTGCACTAATTATTTATTTTGATTTACAGTATTTCTTATTGTAACTTACAGTATTTATTCATGTATTAGACTGTACTACTGCCACAAGACAAAAAAATCATAGCATATGTCAGTGATAATAAACCTGATTTTGATCAGTTATAATGTTCACTAACTCCCTGTCCTATGTAACACTACAATTCAGAATGCTTGTGTTTATCTGACCTTTGAATATGGAACATTGAACATCGAACAGTATAGAGCAGTACAGGCCCTTCAACCCATGATGTTGACCCAACCTTTTGAGTTAAAATTCAAATTTAAGTTCAGTTTATTAACATTCAACCCTTTACATGTATACTACAAAATGAAACAACTTTCCTCCAGACCAAAGTGCAAAACATCTTACATAAACTCACACAACACATAAAATAATATTACCACAAATATGTTAGAAAATAATGAAATTATTATTGACAAATAATATA
Source organism: Hemitrygon akajei (assembly GCF_048418815.1). Classification (NCBI taxonomy): domain Eukaryota; kingdom Metazoa; phylum Chordata; class Chondrichthyes; order Myliobatiformes; family Dasyatidae; genus Hemitrygon; species Hemitrygon akajei. The sequence goes on along the minus strand of NC_133132.1, from coordinate 176,046,705 downwards.
ACAACCTACTGAAAGATCAACCCTACACTTCCCTCCCACTGAAACCTCCATTGTTCCTTCATTCATCTGCTAATCAGTCATTCAAATTTCAATATCACACCTGAAATACATCTCAGTAAATAAATTCTGATAAGACAACTTTTCTTTTGTCTTCACCTTCCTGCATTTTTCTGCTTTATGACATAACCCTACAAGCAGGACCTTCTCTAAGTATCATCGCCTTGTCATAATAAAGCTCGCCTCGAGCTTTATGAGTTCCTGAGATCCCGAGAGTGATGCCATCTCGACCTTAGCTGCTGTTAGGGTCACCCATGGCAGTAAGTTCAAGGCAGAGCTTCCAAACAAATGGTGATCTCACCAAGACCTTATCGGTGGAGCTGGTAGAACATGATGACACATCACAATGGCAGTGAAGGTGGCGAAGGCTGCGGTAGTGAAGAATCCCCAGCTATCTTGTATTCCCTGCCATTGCACTCTGACACTGATCTGTCAAGGACTACATGCTGGCTGTCTCCCCAGGTTAAACAAAGACCCGCATAGGCATTCTCCATTAAGGGAATAACCTCACAAGAGAACATCACACTCGACTTGAGTGATCACACAGTTTCAAGCAGGAAGTAATGTGGTAATGGGTTCCATAAAAAAACAATTGAGATGGCAATGTACCTCCTAGAGTCAGAGAGCTCTACAGAACAGACACTCACAGGCCATTCACACCTTTCATCATGGGGTCCATACTCACAGACACTCACAGACCACTCACACCTTTCATAATGGGGTCCATACTCACAGACCACTCACACCTTTCATCATGGGGTCCATACTTACAGACACTCACAGACCATTCACACCTTTCATCAAGGTGTCCATACTCACAGACACTCACAGACCATTCACACCTTTCATAATGGGGTCCATACTCACAGACCACTCACACCTTTCATCATGGGGTCCATACTTACAGACACTCACAGACCATTCACACCTTTCATCAAGGTGTCCATACTCACAGACACTCACAGACCATTCACACCTTTCACCACGGGTTCCATACTAAACAACAGAAATTGCAATGTACAGTCGGCCCTCCTCATCTGCAGGGGATTGTTTCTGGGATCCCCCGTGGATACCAAAAAATGTGGATGCTCAAGTCCCTTATTCAACCTGTCTCAATGTGATGGTCTTTAGGACCCAGTGGAACCCAGGACATTGTTCAACCTGTCTCAGTGAGGTTGACATTAGGACTTGGCGCCTGAGGTCTGAATCTGCAGTGTTTCTGTTCACAAAAATAATCATGATCACGATTGAAAATAAAGTGGAAGTAATAAAGCAATCAGAAAGAGGTGAAATGCCATTGGTCATTGGAAAATCGTTAGGCTACGTCGGTCAACGATCAGAACAATTTTAATGGAGCATGAGAATGGCCCTGCCCCGATGAAAGCTACAATTATTACTAAGCAACGCAGTGGTTTAATTATTGAAGTACATATGTTTCTTAACTGTTTTATATGCATAGAAAGGTAAAATATATACTATATAATAAGACAAATATTTGACTAACTGACGTTAAATAATACCGGATGTACCTGTTCTGACTTCAAATCCGACTTAAAGACAGACTCAGGAACGGAGCTCGTTCATAACCCGGGGACTGCCTGTACTTTTAAATCATCTCTAGACTGCTTATAATACCTAATACAATGTAAATGCTGTGTAAGTAGTTGTTATACTGTATTGTTTAGGGAATAATGACAAGAAAAAATAGTGTGTACATGTTCAAACAACGAGTGCTGGAGAGAGAATTTCCGGGTTTTCTTGGTCTGCGGTTGGCTGAATCCGTGCATACGGAATCCGTGGATAAGGAGGGCCGACTGTACCTCCTAGAGTCAAATAGCGCGACAGCACAGAAACAGGCCATTCATACCTTCTGCTGGGAAACAAGGGGAATATCATCAACATCTACTCTTGCGATGTTGTCCAAGATGAATTCATCCTCATCCAACAGCTTTTCTTCATTCTTCTGGAGACCTTCCTTCAGATTTGCATCTGCAGTTGATCCTGTGAAAAAGCCAGGCGTCAGTGAAAAAGCCCAGATGTGCATCCTTATGCTGGTCATTCGTCCACTTTTCAACATAATTGTATAAGGGCTAAGAGTGTTGTGAAAACAAGCCTGAAGGCTTTGTGTGTCAATGCGAGGAGCATTCATAACAAGGTGGATGAACTGAATGTGCAGATAGTTATTAATGAATATGATATAGTTGGGGTCACAGAGACATGGCTCCAGGGTGACCAAGGATGGGAGCTCAACATCCAGGGATATTCAATATTCAGGAGGGATAGACAGGAAAGAAAAGGAGGTGGGGTAGCATTGCTGGTTAGAGAGGAGATTAACGCAATAGAAAGGAAGGACTGGAGGATGTGGAATCGACATGGGTAGAGGTGCATAACACTAAGGGGCAGAAAACACTGGTGGGAGTTGTGTACAGGCCACCTAACAGTAGTAGTGAGGTTGGGGATGGCATTAAACAGGAAATTAGAAATGCGTGCAAAAAAGGAACAGTAGTTATAATGGGTGACTTCAATCTACATATAGATTGGGTGAACCAAATTGGTAAGGGTGCTGAGGAAGAGGATTTCTTGGAAGGTATGCGGGATGGTTTTCTGAACCAACATGTCGAGGAACCAACTAGAGAGCAGGCCATTCTAGATTGGGTATTGAGCAATGAGGAAGGGTTAGTTAGCAATCTTGTCATGCGAGGCATCTTGGGTAAGAGTGACCATAATATGGTGGAATTCTTCATTAAGATGGAGAGTGACATAGTTAATTCAGAAACAAAGGTTCTGAACTTAAAGAAGGGTAACTTTGAAGGTATGAGACGTGAATTAGCTAAGATGGACTGGCAAATGATACTTAAAGGGTTGACAGTGGATATGCAATGGCAAGCATTTAAAGATTGCATGGATGAAATACAACAATTGTTCATCCCAGTTTGGCAAAAGAATAAACCAGGGAAGGTAGTGCACCCGTGGCTGACAAGGGAAATTAGGGATAGTATCAAGTCCAAAGAAGAAACATATAAATTAGAAAAAAAAAGCGACACACCTGAGGACTGGGAGAAATTCAGAGACCAGCAGAGGAGGACAAAGGGATTAATTAGGAAAGGGAAAAAAAGATTATGAGAGAAAGCTGGCAGGGAACATAAAAACTGACTGTAAAAGCTTTTATAGATACATGAAAAGAAAAAGATTGGTCAAGACAAATGTAGGTCCTTTACAGTCAGAAACAGGTGAATTGATCATAGGGAACAAAGACATGGCAGACCAATTGAATAACTACTTTGGTTCTATCTTCACTAAGGAGGACATAAATCATCTTCCGGAAATAGTAAGGACCGAGGGTCTAGTGAGATGGAGGAACTGAGGGAAATACATGTTAGTAGGGAAGTGGTGTTAGGTAAATTGAAGGGATTAAAGGCAGATAAATCCCCAGGGCCAGATGATCTGCATCCCAGAGTGCTTAAGGAAGTAGCTCAAGAAATAGTGGATGCATTAGTGATAATTTTTAAAAACTCCTTAGATTCTGGATTAGTTCCTGAGGATTGGAGGGTGGCTAATGTAACCCCACTTTTTAAAAAAGGAAGGAAAGAGAAACTGGGGAATTATAGACCGGTTAGTCTGACATCGGTGGTGGGGAAAATGCTAGAGTCGGTTATCAAAGATGTGATAACAGCACATTTGGAAAGAGGTGAAATCATCGGACAAAGTCAGCATGGATTTGTGAAAGGAAAGTCATGTCTGACGAATCTTATAGAATTTTTTGAAGATGTAACTAGTAGAGTGGATAGGGGAGAGCCAGTGGATGTTGTATATTTAGATTTTCAAAAGGCTTTTGACAAGTCCCACACAGGAGATTAGTGTGCAAACTTAAAGCACATGGTATTGGGGGTATGGTATTGATGTGGATAGAGAATTGGTTGGCAGACAGGAAGCAAAGAGTGGGAGTAGACGGGACCTTTTCAGAATGGCAGGCCGTGACTAGTGGGGTACCGCAAGGCTCAGTGCTGGTACCCCAGTTGTTTACAATATATATTAATGATTTAGACAAGGGAATTAAATGCAGCATCTCCAAGTTTGCGGATGACACGAAGCTGGGCTGTGGTGTTAGCTGTGAGGAGGATGCTAAGAGGATGCAGGGTGACTTGGATAGGTTAGGTGAGCGGGCAAATTCATGGCAGATGCAATTTAATGTGGATAAATGTGAGGTTATCTACTTTGGTTGCAAGAACAGGAAAACAGATTATTATCTGAATGGTAGCCGATTAGGAAAAGGGGAGATTCAACAAGACCTGGGTGTCATTGTACACCTGTCATTGAAGGTGGGCATGCAGGTACAGCAGGCGGTGAAAAAGGCAAATGGTATGTTGGCATTCATAGCAAAAGGATTTGAGTACAGGAGCAGGGAGGTTCTACTGCAGTTGTACAAGGCCTTGGTGAGACCGCACCTAGAATATTGTGTGCAGTTTTGGTCCCCTAATCTGAGGAAAGACATTCTTGTCATAGAGGGAGTACAGAGAAGGTTCACCAGATTGATTCCTGGGATGGCAGGACTTTCATATGAAGAAAGACTGGATCGACTAGGCTTATACTCACTGGAATTTTGAAGATTGAGGGGGGATCTTATTGAAACGTATAAAATTCTAAAGGGATTGGACAGGCTAGATGCAGGAAGATTGTTTCCGATGTTGGGGAGTCCAGAACGAGGGGTCATAGTTTAAGGATAAAGGGGAAGGCTTTTAGGACCGAGATGAGGAAAAACTTCTTCACACAGAGAGTGGTGAATCTGTGGAATTCTCTGCCACAGGAAACAGTTGAGGCCGGTTCATTGGCTATATTTAAGAGGAAGTTAGATATGGCCCTTGTGGCTAAAGGGATCAGGGGGTATAGAGAGAAAGCAGGTACAGGGTTCTGAGTTGGATGATCAGCCACGATCATACTGAATGGCGGTGCAGGCTCGAAGGGCCAAATGGCCTACTCTTGCACCTATTTTCTATGTTTCTATGTCCTTTCCAATAGCAACTGACACTCACACACTCTTTCATTCAAGATCCAAGATTAATGTCACTTCCAGTACACCAGCGTAAAGGAGAACAAAATATCTTTTACTCTGGAACTGTTACAAATCTGAAGGAGTTACACATTTAGAAAGAGGTGAGGCAGGATTGGAGAATGCTAATTCATTGTGGGTGGAGTTAGGAAACTGCAAGGGTAAAAAAGCCATTAGGAGAATCATATATTGGCATCCTAATAGTAGCAAAGATGTGGGGTTGAGATTACAATAGGAGCCGGAAAAGGCATGTAATAAGGGTAATGGCATAATTATAATGAGGGAATTCAGCATGCCAGTATATTGGAAAAATCCAGATGGGGTCGGACTGCAAGAGAGGGAATTTGATCGATGCCTATGAGGTGGGTTTTTAGAGCAGCTTGTGCATGAGCCTACTAGAAGAAAGGCCATCTCAGAATCAGAATCAGAATCAGGTTTATTATCACGTGACATGAAATTTGCTAATTTAGCAGCAGCAGTTCAATGTAATACATAATATCAAAGAGAAAAAAATAAAATAATAATTATAATAAATAAACAAGTAAATCAATTACAGTATACATATATTGAATAGATTAAAAACCGTGCAAAAAACGGAAATACTGTATATTAATAACAGTGAGGTAGTATCCAAGGGTTCAATGTCCATTTAGGAATCGGATGGCAGAGGGGAAGAAGATGTTCCTGAGTCTCTGAGTGTGTGCCTTCAGGCTTCTTCCACCAACGTGCATGACGATACACTTACCAACATTTGATCTGTATGAATAGTATGCCAAACCAGCTTTTCACTGTATCTCGATACATGTGACAGTAATAGTGCAGCCTAGTCATACATTGGGTGCTGTGTAATAACCCAGATCTCATTAGGGAACTTAATGTAAAGGAAACCTTAGGAGACAGTGATCATAATATGATTGAATTCATACTGCAATTTGAGAGAGAGAAACATAAGTCACATGTACTTGTATTGCAATAGAATAAAGGGAATTACAGAGGCATGAGAGAGGAGCTTGCCCAGGTGGATTGGAGGGGGATACTGGTGGGCATGAGGGCAGAGCAGTAAGGACTGCAGAAAAAGTCAAGGAAAGGGCATATAAGGTAGCAAAAGTGAGTGCAAAGTTGGATAATTGAGAACATTTTAAAATCCAACAAATGACAACTAAATAAAGCTATAAGGAGGGAAAAGATTAAATATGAGGGCAAACTAGTCAATAACTAGCCAAAAGCAGGATACCAAAAGTTTTTTTTTCAGTTATATAAAGAGTAAAATGGAGGTGATGTGGTCATAGAGAGAAAGAAGTGGCAGGTGAACTGAATGGGCACTTTGCATCTGTCTGCACTGTGGAAGAGACTTACAGGGTGCCAGAGTCCGGGAGTGTCGGGGAGCAGGTGTGAGAGCCATTGTGATTATAAAGGAAAAAGCACAAGGTAGACTGAAAGGTTTTAAGGTGGGTAAGTCACCTGTGACAGATGGACTATATCTCCAAGTCCTGAGGGAGGTTGCTGAAGAGACAGTGGATGCATTGGTTATGAACTTTCAAGAATCACTGGACTGGAAGATTGCAAATGTCACTCCACTCATTAAAAAGGGAGGAAGGCAAAAGAAAGGAAATTTTAGGCCAGTTAGCCTAACCTCAGTGGTTGGGAAAGTTTTGGAGTCTATTATTAAGGATGAGGCTTTGGGGTACTTGGAGACTAGTGATAAAATAAGTCAAAGTCAGCATGGTTTCTGTGAAGGGAAACCTTGCCTGACAAATCTCTTAGAGTTCTTCAAGAAAGTAGCAAGCAGGATGGGCAAAGGAGAGGTAGAGGATGTGATTTTCTTGGATTTTCAGTAGTCATTTGATAAGGTCCCACACGTGAGGCATTTAAAAAGATAAAATCCGATTGCGTTACTGGAAAGATACTGGCATGGATATAGGAATGGCTGACAGGCAAGAGGCAGGGAGTGGGAATAAAAGGAGCCTTTTCTGGTTGGCTGCCAGTGACTAGTGGTGTTCCTCAGTGGTCAGTATTGGAACTGCTACTTTTTACATTGTTTATCAATACTTTGGATAATGGAATTGATTGTTTTGTGGCAAAGTTAGGTAGTGATGAGGAAGCAATGTGATTATAGCAGGACTTAGATAAATTGAAATAATGGGCAAAAAAGTAGCAGATGGAATACAGTGTTGAGAAATGTATGATAATGCATTTCAGTAAAAGGAACCATAATGTGGACTATATTCTAAATGGGGAGAAGTTTCAAGCATCAGAGGTGCAGAGGGATTTAGGAGTTCTCAACTAAGACTCCTGGAAGGTTAATTTACAAGTTGAGTCTGTGGTAAAGATTGCAAATACGAAGTTGTCATTTATTTCAAGGGGAATAGAATATAAAAGCAAGGAGATAATGTTGACCCTTTATAAGACACTAGTTAGGTTTTTGGAGTATATTCAACAGTTCTGGGCCCCATATCTCAAAAAGGATGTGTTGTCATTGGGGAGAGTCCACAGGAGGTTCACAGGGATGACTCCAAGAATGAAGGGGTTAACATATGAGGAGCGTTTGGCAGCTTTGGGCCTGTACTCACTGGAACTTATACAAATGTGTGGGGTTCTCATGGAGACCTACCGAATGTTAAAAGGACTAGATGGAGTGGATGTGGAGAGGATGTTTCCTATGGTGGGTGCATCCAGAACTTGAGGACACAACCCCAGAATTGAGGGGTGACCCTTTAGAACAGAGGTAAGGAAGAATTTTTTTAGCTGAAGAGTAGTGAATCTGTGGAATGCAGTAGAGGTCAAGTCTGTGGGTATATTTAAGGCAGAAATTGATTGCTTCCTGATTGATCAGGGCATCAAAGGATATGGCGAGAGGGCAAGTGAATGGGGTTGAGTGGGACCTGGGTTCAGCCATGATGGAAGGGTGGAGCAAACTCAATGGGCTGAATGGCCTAATTCTGCTCCTTTGTTGTATGGTCTTATGGATGCAGCACAAAAAAAAACACAGTAAGATGAAGAACAGAATAATAAGAAGACAATATATGTAACCACATAAGTTAGCTTGTATACATAGATTGATATATGGCCATAAAATGACACGAGGCACACGAATGTCTATACATAAGTTAACTGACATACATTGTGGTAGGATGTGTGGAGGGATGGGTTTCTGTGTGGAGCTGTTGATCAATCTTGGGGAAAGTAACTCTGTTTTTCAGTCTGGTAGCGCTGGTGTGCATATTACATAGCCCCCTCCCTGATGGGAATGGTACAAACAGTCCACAGATTTTGGTGGGTGGGGACCTTTATGATGTTATTTGCCCTATTTCTGGTACCATTCTGTATATATGTCCTTGCTGGTGGGTAGGCAAGTGTCGGTGATGCCATGGGCAGTTTTGACTATCTCTTCTAGAGCCTTCCAGTCTGCCACAGTGCAGTTTCCAGACCCTGTTCTGAGCATGCTCAGAAAGTAGAGGCACTGGTTAGCTTTCCTGATTGTGTCGCTGACCAGCATGCAGAATACGAGCAGGTGGCAACTAAAAAACCATTAAGAAGGTAAAGGTGGAATATAAAAGTAAGCTATCCAATAATATTAAAGGGACGATTAAAGTTTCTTCAGATTTATAAAGTGTAGAATAGAAGCGAGAGTGGATATCGGAGCATTGGAAAATGATGCTGGAGAGGTAGTAATGGGAGAACAAGGAAATGGCAGATGAACTGAATTAATATTTTGCATCAGCCTTCACAGTTGGGTTGAACTGTGTGTGAAGTTACCATAACTAGACAGAAGGTTCTTGGTAAACTGAAAGGTCTGAAGGTAGGCAGGTCACCTGGTCCAGATGGTGTATATCCCAGTGTTCTGAACAAGGTGGCTGAAGAGATTATGGAGACATTAGTAATGATCTTTCAAGAATCACTAGGTTCTGGAATAGTTCCAGAACTGGAAAATTGCAAAGAAGGGAGAGGAGGCAGAAGAAAGGAAACTATAGGCCAGTTAGTCTGACCTCAGCAGTTGGGAAGATGTTGGAGTCAATTATTAAGGATGACGTCTCAGGGTTTTTGGAGGCACATGATAAAATAGGCCATAGTCAGCATAGTTTCCTCAAGGGAAAATCTTGCCTGACAAATTGCTGGAAGTGCCGGAGGACTGGAGAATGGCAAATGTAGTTCCCTTGTTTAAAAAAGGTAATAGCGAGAAACCTGGGAACTATAGACTGGTGAGTCTTATGTCAGTGGTATGCAAACTACTGGAAAGGATTCTTAAGGATAGGATCTATGAGCATTTGGAGAAGTACAGTCTACTCAGGGATAGTCAACATGGCTTTGTGAAGGGAAGATCATGCCTCATGAGCCCGATTGAGTTTTTTGAAGAGGTAACAAAAGAAATTGATGAGGGTAGTGCAGTGGATATGGTCTACATGGACAAGCATTTGACAAGGTCTCTCATGAGAGACTCATCCAGAAAGTCATGAGGCATGGGATAAGTGGAACCTTGGCTGTTTGGATAAAAAATTGTCTTAAAGGAAGAAAGCAGAGGGTAGTTGTGGAAGGAAAGTATTGTGCCTGGAATTTGGTGACTAGTTGAGTGCTGCAGGGATCTGTCCTGGGACCCCTGCTATTTGAGATTTTTATAAATGACCTGGATGTAGAGGCGGAAGGATGGGTGAGTAAGTTTGCGGATGACACGAAAATTGAAGGAGTTGTGGATGGAGCTATAGGTGGTCGAAGGATACAAGAGGATATAGACAGGCTGCAGAGTTGGGCGGAAAAATGGCAGATGGAGTTCAATCTGGACAAGTGTGAGGTGATGCATTTTGGAAGGACAAACCAGAAGACTGAGTACAGGATTAATGGTCAGTTACTTAAGAGTGTGGATGAACAAAGGGACCTGGGGGTTCAAATCCATACATCCCTCAAGGTCGCTGCACAGGTTGATAGGGTAGTTAAGAAGGCCTATGGGATGCTAGGCTTCATTAACAGGGGGACTGAGTTCAAGAGTAGAGAGGTCATGTTGCAACTCTACAAATCTCTGGTGAGACCGCACTTACGAGTATTTTGTTCAGTTCTGGTCACCTCATTATAGGAAGGATTTGGAAGTTATGGAGAGGGTGCAGAGGAGATTTACCAGGATGTTGCCTGGATTGGAGAACAAGTCATATGAAGCAAGGTTAGCAGAGCTGGGACTTTTCTCTTTGGAGTGTAGAAGAATGAGAGGGGGCTTGATAGAGGTCTACAAGATTATGAGAGGCATAGACTGGTTGGGTAGTCAGTACCTGTTTCCCAGGGCACCAATAGCAAACACCAGAGGGCATATGTACAAAATTAAGGGAGGGAAGTTTATGGGAGACATCAAGGGTAAGTTTTTTACACAGAGGGTTGTGAGTGCCTGGAATGACTTGCCAGGGACGGTGGTGGAGGCTAAAACATTAGGGGTATTTAAGAGCCTCTTGGACAGGCAGATGGATGAAAGAAAAATGGAGGGTTATGGGGTAGTGTGGGTTTAGTACTTTTTTTAGGGATTATATGGGTCGGCACAACATGGAGGGCTGAAGGGCCTGTACTGTGCTGTAGTGTTCTATGGTCCTATGGTTAAATCTGTTGGAATTCTTTGAAGAAATAACAAGCATTACAGACAAAGGAGAATCAGTCGATATGAGGAAATCTGCAGATGCTGGAAATTCAAACAACACACACAAAATGCTGGTGGAACACAGCAGGCCAGGCAGCATCTATAAGAAGCACTGTCGACATTTTGGGCCGAGACCCTTCATCAGGACTCAGAATCAGTTGATGTTGGTGTACTTTAATTTTCAGAAGGCCACATATAAGGCTATTTAACAAGCTATGAGCCCATGTTATTACAGGAAAGATTCTAGCATGGATAAAGCAGTAGCTGATTGTCAGGAGGCAAAGAGTGGAAACAAAGGGAGCCTTTTCTGCTTGACTGCTAGTGTGCTGGAACCTTTTTTTTAATTTATAGTGTATTTTAATGATTTGGATGATGGAATTGCTAGCTTTAATGCAAAGTTTGCATACAATATGAAGGTGGAGGGACAGGTAATTTTGAGGAAGTTGAGAGGCTACAGAAGGATTTAGACAGATGAGGAGAATGGGTAAAGAAATGATAGATGGAATACATTGTTGGGATATGTACGATCATGAACTTTGGTAGAGGAAATTAAAGAGATAACTATTTTCTACATGGAGAGAAAGTACACAAATCTGAAGTGAAAAGGACTTGGTAGTCCTTGTGCAAGATACCCTAAAGGTTAATTGGTGAAAGGCCTTTATTGAGTGGATATGGAAAGGATGTTTCCTGTTGTGGAAGCGTCTAAACCAAAGGACATAGTCTCCGAATAGAGGGGCATCTTTTTAGAATGGAGATGAGGAGGAATTTCGTCAGCTGGAGAGTAGTGAATATGTGGAATTCTGGATGTATATTGAAGGCAGAGGTTGATAGATTCTTGATTGGTCAGGGCAAGAAGGGATATGGGGAGAAAGCAGGAGACTGGGCTGAGAGGAAATTTGGATCAGGCATGATGAATTGGTAGAGTAGACTCGATGGGCCAAATGGCCAAATGGCCAAATGGCCAAATTCTGATCCTATATCTTATAGTCATAGAAACATAGAAAATAGGTGCAGGAGTAGGCCATTTGGCCCTTCGAGCCTGCACCGCCATTCAGTATGATCATGGCTGATCATCCAACTCAGAACCCTGTACCTGCTTTCTCTCCATACCCCCTGATCCCTTTAGCCACAAGGGCCATATCTAACTTCCTCTTAAATATAGCCAATGAACCGGCCTCAACTGTTTCCTGGGGCAGAGAATTCCACAGATTCACCACTCTCTGTGTGAAGAAGTTTTTCCTCATCTTGGTCCTAAAAGGCTTCCCCTTTATCCTTAAACTGTAACCCCTTGTTCTGGACTTCCCCAACATCGGAAACAATCTTCCTGCATCTAGCCTGTCCAATTCCTTTAGAATTTTATACGTTTCAATAAGATCCCCCCCTCAATCTTCTAAATTCCAGTGAGTATAAGCCTAGTCGATCCAGTCTTTCTTCATATGAAAGTTGTGCCATCCCAGGAATCAATCTGGTGAACCTTCTCTGTACTCCCTCTATGGCAAGAATGTCTTTCCTCAGATTAGGGGACCAAAACTGCACACAATATTCCAGGTGCGGTCTCACCAAGGCCTTGTACAACTGCAGTAGAACCTCCCTGCTCCTGTATTCAAATCCTTTTGCTATGAATGCCAACATACCATTTGCCTTTTTCACCGCCTGCTGTACCTGTATGCTCACTTTCAATGACTGGTGTACAATGACACCCAGGTCTCATTGCACCTCCCCTTTTCCTAATCGGCCACCATTCAGATAATAATCTATTTTCCTGTTCTTGCAACCAAAGTGGATAACCTCACATTTATCCACATTAAATTGCATCTGCCATGAATTTGCCCACTCACCTAACCTATCCAAGTCACCCTGCATCCTCTTAGCATCCTCCTCACAGCTAACACCGCTGCCCAGCTTCGTGTCATCCGCAAACTTAGAGATGCTGCATTTAATTCCCTCGTCTAAATCATTAATATATATTGTAAACAACTGGGGTCCCAGCACTGAGCCTTGCGGTAGCCCACTAGTCACTGCCACTAGTCCACTAGTCATTAATAGTCTTATGGAGATAAGTTGGGCAAGTTGTTTTTTACACAGTGGGTGCCTGGAATATTCTGCCTGTGGTGGTGATAGAGGCAACACATTGGGGCATTTAAAATATGTTCAGATAGACACATGAATCTGAGGAAAATGGAAGGATATGGACATTGTGTAGGTATACGTGATTAGTTTAATTGCCATTTGATTACAGATGTAATTGGTTAGATGAGAAGGGATGAAATTTTATAATCAGGGAAGTATTTCAAATTTATCTTCACCTATTGTAAAGGCAAATTCTGACTGCTACACATGGACTGACCTGTGTGACTTAGATATAGAACCAATTAGGAGCTTAATTGGTCATTGTAAATTGCCCTGTGATTAGGCTCGGGTTAGATAGGGGATTGCTGGGCTGGAAGATCCTATTCCACCTCTAAATAAATAAATAAACTAAAACAAATTAATAAATATATAGTTAACACGTCAGTTCTGAGACTCTTTGGTTGATAGATTTATGCTTGGTCAGAATATGAAGGGATACAGAGAGAAGGCAGGAGATCGGGGCTGAGAGGAAAATTGGATCAGCTACGACATAATGGTGGAGCAGACTCGATCGTTCAAATGGCCTAATTCTGCTCCTATAACTTATGGTTTAATGGTCTATGTTGCTGCCTGACCTGCTGAGATTTTCCATTAATTTTCTGTTTATACTGCTAAAATCAATATTACTTGGCACTGAAGCCATGCAATGCTTGCAGGCTGCCTCCAGCACATCCTTGGAGTGTGTTGTTCATTAACACAAATGAGACATTTCACTTGATGTTTTGATATACATGTGACAAATAAAGCAAATGTAATCTTTACCTTAAACACAAGAGATTCTGCAGATGATGGAAATCCAGAGTATCGTAAACAAAGTACTGGAGAAACTATTCCCTTCATTGGATGCCAGACCTATTGAGTTCCTCCAGCATTTTGTGTGTGTTGCTCTAATCTTTACTTTTCCATGGAACTTAGAGTCATTTGATCATAGAAAACTACAGCACAGAAATAGGTCCTGCCATCTAGTCAGCGCCAAACTATTTTTCGGGCTAGTTCCATAGATCTACACCAAGACCATAGCCGTTCACAACCCTCCCATCCATGTACCTACCTAAATCTCTCTTTTAAGTTGAAATCAAAACCCACATCCAACAGTTCTGCTGGCAGCTCATTCCATACTCTTACCAACCCTCATGTTCCCCTTAAACATTTCAGTTTTCACCCTTAACCCATGACCTCTAGTTGTAGTCCCACTGAACCTCATTGGAAAAAGCCTGCTTGCATTTATCCTGCCTGTACCCCTCATAATTTTGTATATCTTTGACCTCTCATTCTCCTATGTTCTTGGGAATAACCTATTCAACTTTCCCCTCATTTTCTCCATTCACCCTTAACCCTTGAACTTCATTTGCACTGGAAGTATTCAAGGTGAAATCAGAATCTTGTAGAGAGTATCATTTATCAAATCTGAAATCTGAGTGGTGTAACCATTTCATTGCTTTCTATTCATTTGTAACGTGTGAGGATTTTGTTCCCAACAAAATTGCTCTGAGAAATAGCACTGGGCCACTTTCCTGAAGTCCCGTGGTCTTCGTGCTAAATTAATATTTGACATTGAATTTTGAAGTGAAGCTAAAGCATACTTGCTTTCATTATAGGTAAATAGATCAAGATAATCTCTTTGGGCTGGGATTATACATCAAGGAACAGACTGGAATATTCATGATAAAGATTAAGAAAAGCATTTTAAATGGGATGTCAACTATAACAAAGGGGATGTAGAAAAGACAAGCCTGTTTGAACTTTCTGTACCTTAGAGTATTGGTTTTGTTATTGTGTTCTTCCCACTGGTAGTAGGCAAGACTATGAGGTTAAGAATCAGCTAATACCAGATTTTAACTGAATTTATCATGGTGTTAAGTTCTGTTAATTATTTCAGTTTTGTTTTCCTAAGTGTCTCACATCAAATAGCAATGGGTACATCAAAATCCTGAAATTATATCATAAATATTACTGTGAAATACATACGGGTATCTCCTGCTGCTTCATTGCACTCTCCTCAACAATTCTAATTAATTCCCCACATCCTCATTGCTATTGTGTTGGTTTGTTCAGATGTTTTGTTGTTGTCCGCTGGAGACGGAGATGTTGAGAGCAGCTAACAATTGCATTAGTAATGGAAAATACTATAATGGTTATACTGCTATAATGGTTTATTGGCGAGACCAATGGCAGGGAGCTGCATGTTGCAGCTTTACAGGAGGGGAGATGACTGAAGCAGTGTGGCATGACGTCCATGCTGGATTGGAAGTTGGCCTCTCTTATTGGTGCTGCCCTCCAGTGCACATTCATGCACACCCCTCATCTGTGGATTTCTTGTGTCTACCGACACCTATTCCCATCAATTTACAGGACATGTCACTCAGGGATCTGGGGTAGATTTTACATATAGCTGATCCCGGATCCCATTCAACCCCATACACTTACCCTCTCACCATATCCCTTGATGCCCCGACCAATCAGAAAACTATCAACTCCAGCTTTGAATATACCCACAGACTTTTACTGCACTCTACAGCTTCACCACTCGCCAATTGGCCCATCGAGTCTGTTCCACCATTTCTTCATTGCTGATCCAATTTTCCTCTCAACCCCAATCTCCTGCCTTCTTCCCATATCCTTTCATGCCCTGACTAATCAAGAATCTATCAACCTCTGCCTTAAATATACATAAAGATTTTGTCTCTACAGAGTCACCTCTCTCTTTCTGATGAAATTCCTCTTCATTTCCATTCTAAAAGTTCGCCCCTCTATCCTGCGGCTGTGCTTCTGGATGTAGGCTCTTTCTCCACTGGAAACATCCTCTCCACATCCATGCTATCAAAGCTTTTGACCAATTAACCTTAAAATCTGGATTTGCTTTTGTGAATCTCCTTTGAACTCAAAGTGATTCATGAAGTCTCAGGGTTATATCCTTGCTTTTATATTCTAGTCCTCCAGAAATAAATGCTAACATTGAATTGCCTTCTTCACCACAGATTCAACCTGCAAATTAACTGAATCCAGTACTAGACCGCACTTGGGGTATTGTCAACAGTTTTGGGCCCCATATCTCATACAGGATGTGCTGTCATTGGGGAGAGTCCAGAAGAGATTAATGTTGATGATTCTAGGGATTAAGGGGTTAACCTAAGAGAAGCATTTGGCTGCTTTGGGCCTGTACTCACTGGAATTTAGAAGAATGCGGGTGGATCTCATTGAAACCCACCGAATGTTGAAAGGATGAGATAGCGTAAATATGGAGAGATTGTTTCCTCTGGTGGGGGTATCCAGAACTAGAGGGCGCAACCTCAAAATTGAGAGGTGAACCTTTAGAACAGATGTAAGGAGGACTTTTTTTTTTAGCCAGAGAGTAGGAAATCTGTGGAATGCTCTGCCACAGATTGTGATGGAGGTCAAGTCCATGTATATATTCAAAGCCGGTTGATTATTTCCTGATCTTTCAGGGCATCAAAGGATATGGTGAGAAGGCAGGTGTGTGGGGTTGAGTGGGATCTGGGATCAGCCATGATGGAATGGCAGAGCAGACTCAATGGGCTGAATGGCCTAATTCTGCTCCTATATCTGATGGTCTTATGGTCCCAAGTCCCTTTACACTCCGGATACTTGTCTTTTCTCTCCTTTTAGAGAATAATTAACCCTTACATTTCTACTACCAAAGTGTATGACCATCCCCATCCTGACACAATATTCCATCTGCCACTTCTTTGCCCATTCTCCTAAACTGTCTGTCCTACTGTAGACTCTACTTCCTCAAAATGACCTGCCCCTTCACCTTTGTATCGTCTGCAAACTTTGCAACAAATCCATCAATTCTATCATCCACATTAGAAAAGGCTTCCTTTATTTCCACTCTTTGCCTCTTGCCAATCAGCCTCTGCTTTATCCATGCTAGAATCTTTCCTGTGATACCATGGGCTCGTAGCTTTTAAGCAGCCTCGTGTGTAGCACCTTGTCAAAGGCCTTCTGAAGATCCAAGTACACATCAGCTTATTCTCCTTTGTCTATCCTGCTTATTATTAAATAAATAATTTATCAGGTCAGTCAGGCAAGATTTTCCCTTGGTGAAACCACGCTGACTACAACTTATTTTATCCTGTGCCTTCAAGTACCCCAAAACCACACCCTTACCAATTGACTCCAACATCTTACCAAGAACTAGGTCAGACTGATTGGTCTATAATGTCCATTATTCAGCCTCTCTCCCTTCTTGGAGGGACACTTGCAATTTACCATTCTTTCAGAACCATCCCAGAACCTAGTGATTCTTGTAAGATTACAGGTGCCCCCCCCTTACAAAGGTAGAGTGTTCCTATGAAACCTTTCTTAAACCGAAATGGCGTAAAGCGAAGAACCATTAATTCATATGGGAAAAATTGTCTTAAAGCGAAAATCCTCATTGTAGTGCGAAAACAGGTTACTAATGTAGGTCTTTTGTAAAAGCGAAGTGGTGTAAAGCAAACATTAGTAAAGTGGGCGACACCTGTATTAGTAATTCCTCCACAATCTCTTCAGCTTCCTCTTCAGGACCCTCGGGTGTACACCATCTGGTCTAGGTGACTTACATACTTCAGACCTTTCAGTTTCCTAAGAGCCTTCTGGCTAGTAATGGCAATTCTACACACTTTATGACCCCTGAAACCTGGAACTTCCACCATACTGCTGTGTTTCCACCGTGAAGACTGATGTAAAATACTTCGTCAGGACTAACTGAAAGTAGGAGGGGGAGGGGGAAATCTAAAATGATAGGAGAAGACAGGAGGGGGTGGGGTGAAGCTAAGAGCTGGAAAGGTGATTGGCAAAAGTGATACAGAGCTGGAGAAGGGAAAGGATCATGGGACGGGAGGCCTAGGGAGAAAGAAAGGGGGAGGGGAGCACCAGAGGGAGATGGAGAACAGGCAGAGTGATGGGCAGAGAGAGAAAAAAAAGGAGGGGGAGGAAATAAATAGATCGGGGATGGGGTAAGAAGGGGAGGAGTGGCATTAACAGAAGTTAGAGAAGTCAATGTTCATGCCAACAGATTGCAGGCTACCCAGCCGGTATGTAAGGTGTTGTTCCTCCAACCGAGTGTGGCTTCATCTCGACAATAGAGGAGGCCATGGATAGACAAATCAGAATGGGAATGGGACATGGAATTAAAATGTGTGGCCCACTGGGAGATCCTGCTTTCTCTGGCGGACAGAGCGTAGGTGTTCAGCGAAACGGTCTTCCAGTGTGCCCTTACCCCATCCGCCCGCCACCCCACTCGGGATAGGGTTCCCCTTGTCCTCACCTACCACCCCATCAGCCTCCGGGTCCAACATATAATTCTCCGTAATTTCCTCCACCTCCAACGGGATCCCACTACCAAGCAATCTTTCCCTCCCCCTCCTTTCTGCTTTCTGCAGGGATCGCTCCCTATGCGACTCCCTTGTCCATTCATTCCCCCCATCCCTTCCCACTGATCTCCCTCCTGGCACTTATCCTTATAAGCGGAACAAGTGCTACACCTGCCCTTACACTTCCTCCCTCACCACCATTCAGGCCCCAGACAGACCTTCCAGGTGAGACGACACTTTACCTGTGAGTCGGCTGGTGTGGTATACTGCATCCGGTGCTCCCGGTGTGGCCTTTTATATATTGGTGAGACCTGACACAGACTGGGAGACTGTTTCACTGAACACCTACGCTCTGTCTGCCAGAGAAAGCAGGATCTCTCAGTGGCCACACATTTTAATTCCACGTCCCATTCCCATTCTGATATGTCTATCCACGGCCTCCTTTTTTATCTCTCTCTGCCCATCACTCTTTTCCTGTTCTCCATCTCCCTCTGGTGCTCCCCTTCCCCTTTCTTTCTCCCTAGGCCTCCTGTCCCATGATCCTTTCCCTTCTCCAGCTCTGTATCCCTTTTGCCAATCACTTTTCCAGCTCTTAGCTTCACCCCACCTCCTCCTGTCTTCTCCTATCATTTCAGATTTCCCCCTCTCCCTCCTATTTTCAAATCTCTTACCATCTTTTCTTTCAGTTAGTCCTGTCGAAGGGTCTCAGCCCGAAACATCGACAGTGCTTCTTCCTATAGCTGCTGCCTGGCCTGCTGTGTTCCACCAGCATTTTGTGTGTGGGGCTATGGGTAACCCTAGTTAATTTCTAAATTAAGTACATGTTCGGCACAGCATTGTGGGCCGAAGGGCCTGTATTGTGCTGTAGGTTTTCTATGTTTCTATAATAATGCTGATCCTTTATAAGACACTAGTCAGACTGCATTTAGAGTATTGTCAACAGTTTTGGGATCTATATCTCAGAAAAGATGTGTTATCATTGGACAGAGTCCAGAGGAGTTTCATGAGAAAGGTTCTGGGAATGAAGAGGTTAATGTATGAGGATTGTTTAGTAGCTTTGGGTCTATACTCACTGGAATTTAGGAGAATGTGGGGTGATCATATTGAAACCTACCAAATGTTGAAAGAACAAGATTGGGTGGATGTGGAGAGGATGTTTCTTATGGTTGGTGTATCTTGAACTAGGGGACACAGCCTCAAAATTGAGGGTGACCCCTTTAGAACAGAGTTAAGGAGGAATACTTTTATCCAGAGTGTAGTAAATCTGTGGAATGCTCTTCCACAGACTGCAGTGATGGCCAAGTCCGTGGGTATATTTAAGGCGGAAGTTGATTGCTTCATGATTGGTCAGGGCAGCAAAGGATATGGTAAGAAGGCAGGTGTATGAGGATGACTGGGATCTGGGATCAGCCATGAGGAAATGGTGGAGCAGATTCAATGGGCTAAGTGGCCTAATTCTGCTCCTATGTCTTATGTCTTATGATCTGAGGATGATTTAACTATATCTGTTAGGGACCTTGTAATTTCTGCACTAGCCACTCACAGGATCTGAAGGAACACCTTTTCAGTCCCTGGGGACTATATTATATTATATAAATATTATAATATATATAATCTATTATATAAATAAAATTATTTATTATTGTGATTTGAGTTCTTTTTTATTCTTATGTACTGCAATGCACTGCTGCCACAAAGACAACCGATTTCGGCACATATGCTAGTGATTGATATGAAAGCTGATTCCGATTCTGATTCACTGGAATCCCTGGAAAGCATCTTAGATTGGCAAGGCGCTTCAGCAAGAATGCAAGGTCAGGGAATTATCCACAGGATGGTAATGGCCGCCTCAGATTCACCTCAAATGTCATGTTGCATATGTCAATCAGAAGGTCAATTTTTGCTCTGAATTCTCTAATTTAGCTTTGATTTTCCTGCTGGATGCAGAGGTCATTGTCACTTTCCATTCTCAGAAGGTACTTAAATTTAATTTCCATGTAAATTACTGCCAGCAAAATGTTAACTCCGAGGTTTGCTCTACAGTTACTGTGCCTTCCTTTGGTCACCCTTACTCAATTGTCTAAGGTTGTTTAATGTCATTTCTAGTACACAAGTGTAAAGGAGAACAAAATGATTGTTACTGCGGATCTGATCCAGCACAATAAAAACACAACAATAAAAAACACAATGAATATAAATACATAAGATTGCTTGTATACATAAATTGATTGTATGTTCATAGTGTCTGTACATAAGGTGACTCTGATAGGAAATGATAAAGTAGTGGTGGTTGGGGGTGTGGAGAGGTGGGTTAGTGGGTGGAGGTGTTGGTCAGCCATACTGTTTGGGGAAAGTGACTGTTATTGAATCTGATGGTCCTGACGTGTGTGCAACATAGTTTCCTCCGTTGGGAGTGGGACGAACAGTCCATGAGCTGGGTGGGTGGAATCTTTCATGATGTTATTTGTCAGGATGATGAAGCCGATGGCCTTTCAATGTAAAAATAATAATAGAAGTAACTGAATCAAAATAAATTTAAGGGGATGCAAGTACAGTTTTGAAAACTTGCAAATAGAGAGCATGCCTACATTGGAGCTAATTGATACTGTCACTCAGGTTTCTGGGTCACAAAGACTTTACAGAACAGCTGTTGTGACGTTGTGAATGATTGCTTGAAACAAATGTATCAATAGAGCTGAATACTCAACAGAGGCCAACATACTCATGTGAGCACTTGGGTGGCCTTCACACAACAGTGAGGCCATAAGACCATAAGATACAGAAGCAGAATTAAGCCATCTGGCCCATCAGGTCTGTTCTGCCATTCAATCATGGTTGATTCTTTCTCCCCATCAGCCCCACACCCCAGCCTTCTCCCCTTAACCTCTGATTCCATGTCCAATCAAGAACCTGTCAAGCTCTGCCTTAAAATACACTTAGCAACCTGGCCTTCACAGAGGCCTGTGGTAACAAGTTCCACAAATTCTCCACCCTCTGGCTAAACTTATTCATTATAATAATATCTTATACAGTTTGAATCTTCCTCTCCTATCATTGTTGCTGTGCTCGATATTGATATGCTGGTTTTGGACCAGGTGGAGTAAAGTTTCAAGAGTTTGGAAACTAAGTCAGATATAATAGGTCCAGGTACGACCTGTAGAAAGCCATCTCAGGGTAGTACAGTACATGGTGACAAATATGTTTGTTAATAATACATTTGCTTTGAAACTTAAAAATTGAGCTAGTCATTGGATTTAATAAAGTTTAAACTGTTGGTGAATTTGGAGAAGAAATTAGATTTTTTGTTTAAGGCTTATAAAATAATGTCCCATGGCTTTTAAAAGGGAATTGGATGCACACGATGGAATCCTGATGAAGGGTAACCTTGCCATGCACGGTGTCAAACCTGACTGTGAAAGGAGAAGAGGTGGGCATAAGGCTCGCAACCCCATCCTGTAAATAGCCAGAGCTACAGAAATGGTAACAGAGGTTCCAAAGACCTCTTCTGTGAGGGAGGAAAGCTGCACCAAGAAGATGAGCCACACCTGGAGACAATATAGAAGATTGGTGAGCTACTATCAGTGGACTATACACCAACAGGGGTGTTGGGGCATGAGCTAAGCCTGAAGAAGGGTCTTAGCTCAAAATATCAACTGGTCATTTCTCCCCATAGATCCTGCCGGAACTGCTGGGTCACTCCTGCATTTTGTGTGTTGCCCCATATTCAGAGTATCTGCAGAATCTCTTGTGTCAAATTAATGGAACAACTGTGAACCCAGGATAAAGCAAAGGAAACACATTAGAAGCACCTCCTAATAGGGGAGAAGAGCAATAATTTTAAAGAATAAATTCAGCAATAAAAAACAGCTTTCTTTTAAGAATACCTCATGCTTTCCTACTACAAATGTTCCCGGAAATTCAAAGTAAAATTTATTATCAGAGTACAACACGTCACTACGTACAACCCTGAGATTCTTTTTCTGCAGACATGCTTAGCCAATCCATAGAACAGTAACTGTAAACAATGGACAACAAACTGTGCAAATG
This sequence comes from Hemitrygon akajei, assembly GCF_048418815.1. NCBI lineage: Eukaryota > Metazoa > Chordata > Chondrichthyes > Myliobatiformes > Dasyatidae > Hemitrygon > Hemitrygon akajei. The sequence goes on along the minus strand of NC_133132.1, from coordinate 176,024,495 downwards.
GTAATATAAGTAAACAGCAATAAATAACGAGCATGAAATAACAAGATAAAGAGTCTTTAAAGTGAGACCATCAGTTGTGGGAAGGAGGAGAGTAAGTGTAGTTATCCCCTTTGTTCAAGAGCCTGATAATTGACGGCATTATGTTCAATTATGTGCATACCTGGTGTGCAGCCTCAGTTTTTTTTTTGTCAATATTTGGGTGCCTTTGTAATCTCCTACCTGAATGTTCCTAGTTGGGGCTTGGTTCTTTGTCACTCTTTAGCTCAACTACCAGGTTCTATGCCAATGCATACCAAAATTCAAAGTTCAAAGTTCAGACTAAATTTATTGTCCATTCTGGGCTGCTCACTCACCTTTGGTTCCCACTGGCCACATACTCTCAATGGTCTCTTTGTTAGGTGCATGAGAAAAATGTGTGCAATTAGTTGTTTCACTACAGCAGTACATTATCATACATAAAATAGACTATAAATTAAAATAAGAGTTATATATAGGTAATGCAAAATGAGAATAAAAATATATTAAGGTAGCATTCATGAGTTCTTGTCTGTTCAAAAATCTGATGGTTTGACTTTGGGCTCTCTGAATCTCTTTTTAAATAATCACACTGTTGCGTAAAGTTGATTGGAAACAATTGTAAGTATGATATTCTTCAGAGCAATTGAAATACATTTTCAAAGTTTGCAAAATTTTAAATTTACCTTTGTCATTTTCAGATGTTCCCCAAAGGACAAGTTTGAATTGACGCACAGTTGTCGCATTGATTTCATTGTCAGACCGATGACAGTCAGTGACTGTACCTTTGTTGTCCAATACCTGAGCAACAACATAAAATTTGTTTGATGAGCCAATAGCTTTTGTTCAGTACCACTACAGAGAAAGTGCAGTGCAGGAAGACAATATGATGCAATGTCATAACAAAGTAGATTTTGAGGTCAAGAATCAATTTATTATGGAAAAGAACACTACTGCACAGAAACAGGCCCTCCTGCCTAATTAGTCCATGTGGAATTATTAATCTGCCTACTCCTATCTACCTGAACTGGGACCACTGGGACCATAGTTCTCCATACCCATCTCATCTATGCACTTATCCAACACTTCTCTTAAAATCAACCATGCATGCATTACTTCCACTGGCAGCTCATTCCAAACTTTCACCATCCTTTGAGTGAATAAGATGCCCCCTCCCATGTTCCTCATAATTTTGTATACCTCTTTCAAATCTCTCCTCATCCCTTTATGTTCCAGAGAATGCAGGAGAGCTTAAGTAGTTTTTTTTTGCATCTGCATTTACTCAGGAGATAGACAGAGAGTCTATAGAAGTGAGGCAAAGCAGCATGGGCCCTAGACAGTTTACAGAGGGTTAGGTATTTGCTGTATTTAGGCAATTTAGGGTGGATAAATCCCCAGAGCCTGACAAGGAGTTCCCTTTAACTCTGTGAGAGTCAAGTGCAGAAATTGTAGGACACCTAATAGAGATATTCAAACCATCCTTAGCAACAGTGGAGGTACTGGAGGATTGGAGGATTGCTAATATTTTTCTGCTGTTTAAGAAAAGTTCTAACAATAAATCAGGAAATTACAGGCCAGAGAGTTTGACATCAGTAGTGGGTGTCATTTATATCAATTATCTGGATGATAATGTGGTTAACTGCATCAGCAAGTTTGTGAATAACACAGAGCTCGATAAAAGCGATGAAATGGACTTTTAAGATCGTAAATCAGTGGGTTGTTGTTAAGTTTCCTGCTTGCTGTGAAAATGGGGGACACCTCCCTTTCCCTAGTCAGGGAGAGAGAGAACCTGTGAGTTGTCAAATTTCAGACGAAATGTGAAGCTTTTGAGGTAACTTTGGCCCATGTCTTTGCTATTGCTTAGCACATGCTTGGGCTCGGTGATGGTATTGATTGTGTTTATTATTGCCAATTGGGGGAGGGGTGATTGTTGCCTTGCTGCCACTTACGTGCAGGAGGGGGGCAGCTGGGGGGCACTTTGAGGTTCTCACGTTTAACTGTTGTCCATTCTTTGGGGAACTTCTCTGTTTTTGTGGATGTTTTGTGAAGGAAAAGCATTTCAGGATGTATATTGTATACATTTCTCTGACATTAAACTTGACCTTCGACCTTTGAATCTTTGAAGATTGGGGTGTCCTGGACAGTGAGGAAGTCTATCATGGCTTGCAGTGGGATCTAGGTCAGCTGAGAAAATGGTCTCAAAAATGGCAGATGGAATTTAATGCAGACCTATGCAAGTACTGGAGTTGGTCTTACATAGTGAACGGTAGAGCATTGAGAAGTGTGGTAGAACAAAGGGATCTGGGAATAAAGACAGACAGACAGACAGACATACTTGATTGATCCCGAGGGAAACTGGGTTTCATTACAGATGCACCAACCAAGAATAGTGAAGAAATATAGCAATATAAAACCATAAATAATTAAATAATAAGTTAATCATGCCAAGTGGAAATAAGTCCAGGACCAGCCTATTGGCTCAGGGTGTCTGACACTCCAAGGGAGGAGTTGTAAAGTTTGATGGCCACAGGTAGCAATGACTTCCTTTGACGCTCAGTGTTGCATCTCGGTGGAATGAGTCTCTGGCTGAATGTACTCCTGTGCCTAACCAGTACATTATGGAGTGGATGGGAGTCATTGTCCAAGATGACATGCAACTTGGACAGCATCCTCTTTTCAGACACCGCCGTCAGAGAGTCCAGTTCCACCCCCACAACATCACTGGCCTTACGAATGAGTTTGTTGATTCTGTTGGTGTCTGCTACCCTCAGCCTGCTGCCCCAGCACACAACAGCAAACATGATAGCACTGGCCACCACAGACTCGTAGAACATCCTCAGCATCGTCCGGCAGATGTTAAAGGACCTCACTCTCCTCAGGAAATAGAGATGGCTCTGACCCTTCTTGTAGACAGCCTCAGTGTTCTTTAACCAGTCCAGTTTATTGTCCATTCGTATCCCCAGGTATTTGTAATCCCCCACTATGTCCACACTGATCCCTTGGATGGAAACAGGGGTCACCGGTGTCCTAGCCCTCCTCAGGTCCACCACCAGCTCCTTAGTCTTTTTCACATATATGGGTCCATATCTCATTGAAAGTACATTACGGGTAGATAGGGTTGTAAATAAAGCCTTTGTCACATTGGCCTTCATAACAATGTTTTGATTGCAGGAGATGGGATGCGATGTTGCAGCTGTACGAGGGGTGATTGATAAGTTTGTGGCCTAAGGTAGAAGGAGTCAACTTTAGAAAACCTAGCACTTTTATTTTTCAACATAGTCCCCTCCTGCATGTACACACTTAGTCCAGCGGTCGTAGAGCATACGGATCCCTTCTTTGTAGAAGTGGTCCACAGCAGGGGTGATTGATAAGTTTGTGGCCTAAGGTAGAAGGAGATGAGTTATTAACTTCAAACTTTCTGAATTATCACTCAAAGAGTTGAACTGTGCGTGTATGTAACAAGAGCGTCTTGGACCTCCAGGTGGTCCACAGCAGGGCTGATTTATTACGTCCATGGCCTAAAGTGAAAGGAGATGAGTTATACAGCACTCGTTAATGGTGGTTATATACAGGCCTCTCAACAGTAGCTGGGAGGTGGACCACAGGTTACAACAGGAAATAGAAAAGGCAAGTCAAATGGGCAATGTTATGGCAGTGATGGGAGAATTTAACATGTAGGTCGATTGGGAAAATCAGGTTTGAAATGGATCTCAAGAGAATGAGTTTGTTGATTGCCTAAGAGATAGTTTTTTTTAGAGCAGTTTGTCATTAAGCCAGAGGCAATTGGGAAGCATAAGGTAAAAGAACCATTAGGAACCAGTGATCACAATATGATTGTGTTCAACTTGAAATTTGATAAGGAAAAAGTAAAGTCTGATGTAGCAGTATTTCAATGCAGTGAGGGAAATTACAGTGGTATGACCGAGGAATTCGCCAAAGTAAATTTGAAGGAGCTGCTGGCAAGATTAATGGGAAGATAGAGGATTGGGAAGTTTGATAACCCTTTCAGTCCTGAAATCATCCTTGTGAATCTCTTCTGGACCCTCTCCAATGCCAGCACATCTTTTCAAAGATGAGGGACCCAAACTCAAGATGAGGCCTCGCCAGTTCCTTATAAAGCCTCAGCATCACATCCTTGGTCTTGCATTCTGGATCTCTTGAAATGAATGTTAACATGGCATCTGCCTTCTTCACCGCTGATTCAACCTGCAAGTTGACCTTCAGGGTGTTCTGCTCCAGGACTCCCAAGGCTATGCATCTCAGATTCCTGGATTTCTCCCAGTTTAGAAAATAGTCCGCACATTTATTTCTACTACCAAGATGCACGACCATGCATTTTCCAACATTATATTTTATTTGCCACTTTCTTGCCCACACTCCTAATCTGTCTAAGTCCTTCTGCATCCTGCCTGTTTCCTCAACATGACCTTCCCCTTCATCAATCTTCTTATCACCTGCAAACCTGGCAACAAAGCTATCTATTCCATCATCTAAGTCGTTTATATACAGTATAAAAAGAAGTGGTCCCAACACCGATCCCTGCAGACCACCACAAGTCACTGGCAGACAACCAGAAAAGGATCCCACTCTCTGCCTCTTACCAATCAGCCAATGCTCTAACCATGCCAGTAACTTTCCTGTAATACCATGGGCTCTTAACTTGATAAGCAGCCTCGCATGTGGCACCTTGTCAAAGGCCTTCTGAAAGACCAAATATACAACATCCACTACATCCCCTTTATCTATCCTACTTGTAATCTCCTCAAAGAATTCCAACAGGTTCATCAGGCAGGATTTTCCCTGAAGGAAACCATGCTGACTTTGTATAATCTGTGGAATTCTTTGCCACAGGCCTCTGCGGAGGCCAAGTCTTTATATATATTTAAGGCAGAAGCTGATAGATTCTTGATTGATCAGGGTATAAAAGGTACAGGGGAGGGGGGAAGCAGGAGATTTGGGCCAAGCCCAAAATAGTTCAGCCATGATGAAATGGCGGAGCAGACTTGAGGTGTTCCTATATCTTGTGGTGTTCTGGTATTTTAGATGAGCTGACAGGATGGAGTATGTTAGGAGAGTGGATAGAAACAGTATAAGAAGGATCAGTTTCAGTACAGTACAGGTATCCAGATACTTGAGCAATTTACATTCAATTAATGAAGTGAGTCTGGAATGAAAACTGGCATCACGTATGCATGTTTTCCATAAACCTATAGATTGTTGTGAAAATCCATCAAGTTTACTGGTGTCATTCAGATTTAAACTTTGGCATCCGTTCCCTCTCATACCTAAATGTGATATTGCATCTACTACAAAATGGTTCATTTCTACCTGCCCTCTGAAATGGTTGAGGGAAGTGTTCATTTGAAAGAGCAGTAGAGTATGAGTAACCATTGCCATCCTGGCTGGCAAGGTCCACACCCTGTCTACACCTAATCAAGAAATGACAGGGTCAACTTGCTGAGCAGTACATCCCGCCGCACGCTTGTCACACACTTCTGCCATACACACCTGTCGCACACTTCTGTCTTACGCTCCTGCTGCACATACATTTGTGTTACACACTTCTGCCATACAGCTTAGTTGCACACTTTGATGCAAAATTCCAGAAGACATAGGATCAGAATTAGGTATTTTGGCCCATTGAGTTGAACGGCTCCACTATTCCATCACAGCTGATTTATTATCCGTCTCAACCCCATTCTCCTGCCTTCTCCCTGTAAATTTTGACACCCTGAATAATCAAGAACCTCTCAATCTCCACTTTAAATATATCCAATCACTTGACCTCCAGTCGTCTGTGGCAATGATTCCACAGATTGCTCTGGATAAAGAAATTCCTTCTCATCTCCATTGAGGATGTCCCTCTATTCTGAGGCCGTGCCATCTGGTGCTAAACTTCCCCACTGTAGGAAACATCCTTTCCATATCCACTCCTAAAACTACTCTATAATAAAGCTACATTGAAGAACTAAAAATATACTTTGAAACCTTTACCAACTCCCCATACCAATAACTTAAAAATAAACATGAACTTCTAGAAGGCATGCTGTGCAGAAGAGATATTTAATAAGGGTATGGTGTGTGATTGAGTACAGTTCAATACTCAGAAAGGGGACAGAGAACTGATTAAAACACACAACGATTACTGAATGTTTTAATCAACTTGAAGACCTCCATTCTTGAGTGGAGTCTCCTCAATCATACACAAAGTTCATTAGCAGATGGGTCAGAATAAACCAATTTTTAATTTGTTAAGTAAATAAATTTGTTCTACTTTCTTCAGTCACTAATTGCTTACCTGAATCAGTCAGAAGCACTGTCACTCTGAAATTAAAGAGTGCTTCATTCAGAATATTACAGGACATTAATGTATATTTTAAGCTAGAAGTTCAAAGTATTACAGGTTATTAGTGTATATTCTAAGTAAAGATTCAAAATACTACAGAATATTTGCATGTATTCAGAGCCAAAGTTTTTCAAACCTTTTTATGCTGAGTTCAGTTCAGGGATTTATTTCTTTTTGTCCGTCCCACATCGTCTTTTTGACTCTCATTTAAATATAGACAAATAATAATTACTGTGGACCCTTCCTTTTCTTCATACTGACAAGGCCACCCCTAATCAGAAAACCTAAACCCTTCAATGCAGCAATTCCTGAAAAGTGCATTGATTAGGAAAGGAATATAAGCCAAGGAAGTCTGTGTGGTTGTTCAGAACTCCTAAGGATGGCTTTTCACAGGATTTCTCAACTGGGGTTCCATGAGAAGTTGCTAGAGATTCCATGAGAGATCACGATTAAAAAAACACCATTGTTTGAACTTTGTGCGATGCACGATGCTAACACTCGCAGCGGTGGGCAGTGACCGAGCATCCCCATTAGCAATCTTGTTAGAGGTCTCTCTGCCCAGTATGGCAGTGCGTAGTAGGACCATGTTTATTTGCTTGAGTCCATTCTCAGTTCATGATACCAGATAGGGGAGACCGTTTATAGGTGGGAGCTTCCCCAATTTCCCTTACATGCCATTGGCTGATTTATAGGAAAGAACAAACTGCCAATGTCATAGAAAATTGGAGGGAGGGAAATTTTCATTCTAAAGACGGTTGAATGTGGTGATTTTGGAAGAGGAGGTGTGAGGTGGAAGAGGAGGACTTCAGGCCTAGGCCTACAGACAATTCTGATAATGTTAATGATGAATTATGATCTGAGTCATTTCACTACTCTAGTACAACAGACACGAAAATAAGTCCATCTTTACGATCAAAACTACTTATCAATGGGTTTTATACAGACTGGTGATCCAAGGTCTCCTACTCTATAGTGCTAGTCTGTTGTAAACAATTTACAAATGTAGCAATGGCTCCGGCAAATTGAAAAGACACCTAACTACAAATCACAGCCATCTGACACGTAAAAGTGTAGATTATTTTAAACGACTATTGGAATCTCAAAATGGATTGGAGCTTTTGAAAATAAAGTCACAGTCAGTAAAAGGGTTGAGAAAGCAAACTATTTAGTAACTTTAAGACCAGTTCACTCGAGAATGTTTAAAACACTGCAAAAACCTGGACAAAGAGGTCACCAATCTCCTGCTTCATACAGAAATCTGGTGGCTTAGCAAAGGAAGAGTTCTCAACGGGGTGTTTGAGCTGAACAGTGAATTGCAGGAGTACTTTTGAGAAAATAGTAGGTCAGATTTGGTGAGTTCTTTGAAGATGAAGAACGACTGCAGAAAGTAGCCTGCTCATGTGAACAGGCTGAATACGTCTCTGCAAGGCCCTGGAGAAAATGTTTTGACTTCAAGTGACAAGATTCTTGGATTTAAAAGGAAACTGAATCTTTGGAAAAATCATGTTGCAAAAGGAAATACTGAAAATGTTTCCTTTGCTGTTTGGGCTAGAGAGTGAGGAAGGATTTCAGAAAGTCTCTACTCTTATTGAAAACCGCCTGGAAGAACTGCAGAACAAAATTGAACAGCATTTTTCCTCCCTTTCAACACAAGTGTATGACTGGATGAGGGACCATTTCTCTGAATCTTCTGTTAAGCCTAAGAACTTGGTTTTGAGAGAAGAGGAAGAACTTTGTGAGCTGCAGTCTGATCATGCACTCAAGATGAGACTTACTGACCTGCCTCTGGACAAAATAGAAAACCTAGAGCACAATACAGGCCCTTTGGCCCACAAAGTTGTGCCGAACATGTCCCTACCTTAGAAATTACTATGCTTACCCATAGCCCTCTATTTTTCTAAGTTCTGGATTTCTGTGTAAGAGTATCCTGCCATTCATAGGAAAGCAATGAACATTTTGCTGCAGTTTTCAATAATATCTGTGAGCAAGCTTTTTCTTGTTTAATAAGCATCAAGAGCAAAGATGGAAATTGTCTCATTTCAGTTGAAGGTGAAACCTGTATGTACTTATCTCAAGTTTGAACCGGAATAGAGAAATTTATTATGTTTGCCTTATGAATTTTTACAATTTATGAAAGAGAAAGGAAGAGGTTAATTTCAAGAAAGGTAAGCCAACTGTGTTTTTTCAAGAAACTTTGGCTAAAAATTTATTCTCTACTCAAAAGAGTGTTGACAATTATTTTTGGATTAGTATATCTACAACTTATTGATCACGCTAAAGTAGCATGAGCTGTAGATTTAATAATTTTTACGCAGGGGTTCCCTGAGACTTGAAAATTATTTCAAGGGTTCCTCCAGGGCAAAATGGTTGAGAAAGCCTGGCTTGGCAGTTGGCATAATGCTCTACAGCACCAGTGACCCAGATTCACTTCCCGCTGCTGCATGTAAAGACCAGTTTCCTCTCACATTTCAAAGGCATACAGTTTAGTAAGGGTTAATAAGCTGTGGGCACGCTATGTTGATGCCAGAAGCATGGCGATACTTGCAGGCTGTCCCCACCATATCCTTGGACTGTGTTGGTCACTGGTGCAAATAATGTATTTCACTGTATGTTTTTTTTATAAATATGTGTCAGATCAAGCTAATCTTTAAAATCTTTACTGCATTGTTAAAAACAAGCAGTTCGGTGAATTACCTAACCAACATCTTCTTTCATTCAATATAAGCTAGAGTCACTGATCTTAATATTATTTCATGATGTTTGTTGTGCGAGAAGTAATTGTCTCATTTGTTTGCCTAACAATCATCACTAATTTACCACACAACCTGTTCATAAATGGGTTGATGAGCTTGCAGGGTGCTGCTGTTCTAAGTGGTTGGGAGTTCAGAAACAAAATCAGAATCAGGTTTATCGTCATTGACAAAGGTCATGAAATTTGTTGTTTTGCAGCAGCAGCATACCACAATTCATAAAATTTCAATAAGAAATATATTAAAATTTTAAATTAAATGGGTAGTGTAAAAAGAGAGCCAAAAATACCGAGATAGTGACTAGGAATTGTTTCATTGTCCATTCAGAAATCTGATGGCAGAGGTACAGCAAATACTGAAGACTGTAGCATCAGTAGTGAGTATCAAGAAGGTATAGAAAAGGGAGGAGCAGGAGCACTTAGAGGACTGCTTCAAATTGGTGGAGTGTACTGTATTCAGGGATTCGGAGGCTGAAGTCAGACTGTCTTTCAAGGCAGCAGGTCCCAATGGAATAACTAGAGAGAAGGAGGATGAGAGGAGACATGATAGAGATGCACAAGATATTAAGAGGAATAGATAGAGTGGACAGCCAGTGCCTCTTCCCCATGGCACCACTGCTCAGTACAAGAGGACATGGCTTTAAGGTAAGGGGATGGAAGTTCAAGGGGGATATTAGAGGAAGGTTTTTTCACTCAGAGAGTGGTTGGTGCATGGAATGCACTGCCTGAGTCAGTGGTGGAGGCAGATACACTAGTGAAGTTTAAGAGACTACTAGACAGGTATATGGAGGAATTTAAGGTGGGGGGTTTATATGGGAGGCAGGGTTTGAGGGTCAGCACAACATTGTGGGCTAAAGGGCCTGTAATGCGCTGTACTATTCTATAACTGGTAGGGCTCTGAAAACCTGTGCCAACCAACTAGTGGGTGTGTTCAAAGACATTTTCAATCTCTCATTGATACAGCTGGAAGTTCCCACCTACTTCAAAAGGGTAAAAAAGATCATAAAAGTCCCCAAGAAGAGCAGGGTGAGCTGCCTTAATGATTATTGTCCGATAGCACTCACATCCATGGTGATGAAATGGTTTGAGAGGTTGGTGGCTGGAATTAACTCCTATCTCAGCAAGGGCCTGGAACCACTGTTATTTACCCATCACCACAATAGATCTCCAGTGGATATGATCTCATTGACTCTTCACATGGCCTTGGATTGCTTGGACAATATCACTACCTATGTCAGGATATTGACTACAACTCAGTGTTTAACACAATCATTCTTACAGTTCTGATCGAAAATCTCCAAAACCAAGACCGTTATACTTAACTCTGCAACTAAATCCTCGACTTCCTAACCAGAAGACCACAACATGTGCAGATCAGCAATAATATCTCCACCTCACTGTATGTCAACACTGGCACATCTCAGGGGTGTGTGCTTAGCCCACTGCTCTACTCTCTCTACACCCATGATTGTGTGTCTAGGCACAGTTCAAATGCCATCTATAAATTTGTTGATGTTACAACTATTGTTAGCAGAATTTCAGATGGTGATGAGAGGGTTACAGGAGCAAGGTATGTCAGCTAGTTGAATGAGTGGTGTTGTATCAACAACCATGCACTCAACGTCAGTAAGACCAAAGTGTGGACTTCAAGAAAGGGTAAGATGAGGGGAACACACACTTGTCCTCATAGAAGAATCAGAATTGGAATGAGTGAGCATTTTCAAGTTCCTAAGCATCAACATCTCTGAGGGTCTATCCTGGGTCCAACATACGGATGCAGCTGCAAAGAAGGCATGACAGCAGCTATATTTCATTGGACTTTGAGATTTGCTATGTCACCAAAGATACTCACAAATTTCTACAGATGTACTGTGGAGAGCATACTAACTGACTACATCACCATCTGGAATGGGGGGGGGGGGGGGGGTGGGGGCAGGAATCAAAATAAGCTGCATGGAGTTGTAAACTTATTCACCTTCACCAGCTCCCATAGTATCCAGGACGGCTTTAAGGAGCGATGTCTCAAAAAGGAGGCATCCATCATTAAGCACCCCTATCACTCAGAACATGCCCTGCATTCATTACTGCCATCAGGAGGGAGGTACAGGAGCCTGAAGGTACATGCTTAATGATACAGGAACAAATTTTTCCTCTCTGCACAGATTTCTGAATGGACATTGAACCCATAAACACGATCTTACTATTTTTAAAATTTTTGTACCACTTATTCAATTCTTATTTAATTTAGTTTTTTTTTAACATATATGTATTTGTTGTCTATATGGCAGCAGTATATTGCAATGCATAAAAATAGAAAAAAACTGAATTACTGTGTGTGTGTGTGTGTGTGTGTGTGTGTGTGTGTGTGTGTGTGTGTGTGTGTGTGTGTGTGTGTGTGTGTGTGTGTGTGTGTGTGTGTGTAAAAACCAAATGCAAAGAAATTTCTTTAGCCAGAGGGTGGTGAATTTGTGGAATTTATTACCACAGGCATCAGTGGAGGGCAAGTCATTGGGTGTATTTAAGGCAGAGATTGATAAGTTCCTGATTGGACATGGCATCAAAGGTTACGTGGAGAAGGCCAGGAACTGGGGTTGAGGAGGAGAAAAAATGATCAGCCATGATTGTATGATGGAACTGACCCAATGGGCCAAATGGCCTAATTCTGCTCTTATGTCTTATGGTCTGTTGTTTTATATGCCAATGATATTAAGACCTGATTCTAAGTCAGTGGATGTTGTTTCCATGGATTTTCAGAAGGCCTTCGGCATCGTTCCTTAAATGAACCAGATAAGAACCATGGTATTACAGGAAAGACACTGGCATGGATAGAGCATTGGCTGATTGGCAGGAGGCAGTGAGCAGGAATAAAAGAAGCCTATTCTGGTTGGTTGCCTGTGACTAGTGATGTTCCACAGGGGTTGGAATTCGGACCACTTCTTGTCACGTTATTTGTCAATGATTTGGATGCTGGAATTGATGGTTTTGTGGCCAAGTTTTGTAGATGATACAAAGGCAGGTTGAGGGCCTGGTAGTGTTAAGGAAGGAAGAGTTTGCAGAAGGACTTTGTCAGATTAGAGGAATGGACAATGGAGTGGCAGATGGAATATAGTGTCGAGAATTGTACAGCCATGCACTTCAGTAGAAGGAATAAAGGCGTGGTCTACTTTCTAAACAGGGAAAAATCATAAATCAGAGGTGCATAGGGACTTGGGAGTCCTTGTGCAGGATTCCCTAAAGGTTAATTTGTTGTTTGAGCTTGTGGTAAGGAAGGCAAATTAAATGTTATCATTCATTTACAGAGGAATAGAATATAAAAGCAAGGACATGATGCTGAGCCTTCATAAGTCATTGGTCAGACGATATTTGGAATTGAGTGTGAGACAGACACAGAGGCACATCCAACTTGGCATAGGGTCAAGAAGATTAGAAAGTTAAATGCATGGCTCAAGGATTGGTGTTGGAGAAGCAGTGGAAGCTACCTCAGTAAATATATTTAAGACAAGGTTGGACAGAATTTTGCATAGTAGGGGTACTAAAGGTTATGGGGAAAAGGCAGGTAGGTGAAGATGAGTCTATAGTCAGATCAGCCATGATCTTATTGAATGGTGGAACAGGCTTGATAGGCCAGATGACCTACTCCTCCTGTTCCTATTTCTTATGATCTTATGAAGTGGGTTTGAATTGATAGGAAATTGGCACCAGTATTGGGGAAGGATGGAGTTTTACCAATGGACAGGCTCCACCTGAAACGTGTTGGGACCTGGATCCTAGCGAATCGCATAAAGAGAGCTGTGGATAGGACTTTAAACTAAATAGTAAGGGGGTGGGTTCAACAGATTGGAGAAGTATGGATAAAGTAAAAGAGAAAAGTGTGGCATGACTCCCCAAATCGTTAATGTCTTTCTATAGGGGCCCAACTGACAGCATCCTGACTGGCTGTATCTCTGCCTGGTCTGGGAACTGTACTTCCTTCAACTGCAGGACTCTGCAGAGAGTGGTGCAGATAGCCCAGCACATCTACAGATGTGAACTTCCCACTATTCTGAACATTTACAGCGACAGGTGTGTAAAAAGGGCTCGAAGGATCACTGCGGGACCCAAGTCACCCCAACCACAAAAGGTTCTAGCTGCAACCACTGCAGCATAAAACCCAGGACCAGCAGGCTCTGGGACAGCTTCTTCCACCAGGCCATCAGACTGATTAATTTATACCGATACAAACTGTATATAAATGTGATATTGACTGTCCTGTTGTACATAGTATTTATTACAAATTACAAGAAATTATACTTTGCACATTTAGACGGAGATGTAGCATAAAGATATTTAGTCCTCATGTACATGAAGGATGTAAGAAATAAAGTCAATTCAATTCAATAAAGATAAAGATAAAGCTAAAGATTAAAAAAAGAAAAGTAAGAGAGGAGTAAAGAAAAGTCAAGTGTAAAGCGTAAATAATTACAAGATTTTAAAAGCACATGGAGTGTAAGGGCACTTGATCTGAATGCCTGTAGTATTGAAAACAAGGTCAATGAACTCATGGCATAAATCATTACTGATTTAGTGGACATTACAGAAACGTAGTTGCAGGGTGGACTGGGAATTAAATATCCAAGGATATAAGGCAATATGGACAGATAGATAGGAAGGTAAGGGAGTTGAGGTAGTGTTCTTAACTGAGGATGAGATCAGAATGATGGTGAGATTTAAGGAACAAAATGTTGATTCCATCTGGGTAACTGAAAGATTGGGAAGACTTTAAAAACAACAACTAACCACAACGTGAGCAATAAAGAAAGGGAAGCTAGATTATGAAGATAAAATAACACAAAATATAAAAATAAATAGCAAAAGCTTTTACAACTATATAAAGCGGAAAAGGGTGGCTAAAATGAACATAGGTCTCTTGCAGGATGAGATGGGGGAATTAATATTGGGTAATGAGGAAATGGCTGAGGCTTTGAATGTCTATTTTGTGTCAGTCTTCAAAGTGGAGGACACGGTTAACATGTCAAAGAGAGATGTTATGGATGCGATGGGAGGTGAGGACCTCGATACAATAACTATCACTAAAGAGGTAGTGTTGAGCAAACTTGTGGGCCTGAAGATAGATAAGTCCCCTGGTCCTGATGGAATGTATCCCAGGGTACTGAAAGAAATGGCAGAAGTTATAGTAGAGGCTGAGGTGATGATTTACCAGAATTTTTTGGACTCTGGGAAGGTCCCTGTGGATTGTAAAATGGCAAATATCATTCCACTGTTCAAAAAAGGGTGTAGGCAAAAGATAGGTAACTATAGGCCAGTTAGTTTAACATCTGTAGTTGGGAAAATGCTGAAGCTATCATTAAAGAAGAAATAGCGAGGCATCTAGAGAGAAATAGATCCATCAGGCAAATGAAGCGTGGATTCAGCAAAGGCAGGTCCTGTTTGACAAATTTACTGGAGTTCTTTGAGGATATAACAAGCACAGTGGATAGATGGGAACAGATGGACATTACTTAGTTGGATTTCCAGTAGGCATTCGATAAGGTGCTGCATAAAAAACTTAAAAGGATGCATAGAGTTGGGGGTGGTGTATTAGCATGGATAGGGGACTGGTTAACTAATAGAAAGCAGAGAGTTGGGATATAAGGGTGTTACTCTGGTTGGCAATCAGTGGTGAGCGGTGTGCCACAGGAGTCAGTGCATGGCCCGCAACTGTTCACGACATGTATTAACAATCTGGAAGAGGAGACCGAGTTTAGTGTATCTAAGTTTGTTGATGATACTAAATTGAGTGAAAAAGCAAAATGTAAAGGAGATATGGAGAATGTGCAGAAAGATATAGATAAGTTAAGTGAGTGGGCAAAGATCTTGCAGATGGAATACAATGTTGGTAAATGCGAGGTCACCCACTTTGGAAGGAAAAATGGAAGAGCAGATTGTTACTTAAATGTTAAAAATTTCAGCACACTGCTGTGCCGAGGGACCTGAGAGTGCTTATGTATGAATCACAAAAGGTTGGTTTTCAGGTGTAGCAGGCCATCAAAAATGCAGATGTGATGTTGGCCTTCATTGCTAAAAGGATTGAATTTAAGAGTAGGGAAGTTACGCTGCAACTGTACAGGGTACTGGTGAGGCCGCACCTGGAGTACTGTGTGCAGTTCTGGTCTCCTTACTTGAGGAAGGATATACTGGCTTTGGAGGCAGTGCAGAGGAGGTTCACCAGGTTGAATTCAGAGATGAGGGGGTTAGACTATGAGGAGAGATTGAGTTGCATGGGACTGTACTTGCTGGAATTCAGAAGAATAAAAAGATCTTTTAGAAACAATTATGCAATTATGAAAGGGATAGATAAGATAAAGGCAGCAGAGTTGTTTCCACTAACTATGGGACCCAATCTCAAGATTTGGTGAGTAGATGAGGAGGAACTGCTTTTCCCAAAGAGTGGTGGATCTGTGGAATTCTCTGCCCAATGAAACAATGGAGGCTACCTCAGTAAATATATTTAAGCCAAGGTTGGATAGATTTTTGCATAGTAAGGGAATTAAGAGTTATGGCAAAAGGCAGGTCAGTGGAGATGAGCCCATGGCCAGATCAGCCATGATCTTATTGAATGGCAGAGCAGGCTTGATGGGCCAGATGGCCTATTCCTGCTCTTTATTCTTATCTTCTTATATTCAACCTGTGCACAATTGATTGTTTAAGTATAGTTAAGTACGTGGGCCCTTTTTGTTTTAAGACCATAAGACCACAAAACATACGAGCAGAAATAGGCCATCTGGCCCATCAAGTCTACTTCACCATTCAATCATTGATGATCATTTTTTTTCCTTCTCCTCAACCCCAGTTCCTGGCCTTCTCCTCATAACCTTTGATGCCATGTCCAATCAAGAACTTATCAATCTCTGCCTTAAATACACCCAATAACCTGGCCTCCACAGCTGCATGTGGCAACAAATTCTACAAATTCACCACCCTTTGGCTAAAGAAATTTCTCTACATCTCTGTTTTGAAGGGGCACTCCTCTATCCTGAGGCTGTGCCCTCTTGTTCTAGACTCTCCCATCATGGGAAACACCCTTTCCACATCTACTCTGTCTAGGCCTTCCAACATTCACAGCTTTCAATGAGATCCCCCATCATCCTTCTGAATTCTAGTGAGTACAGACCCAGAGCCATCAAATGTTCCTCGCATGATAACCCTTTCATTCCTGGAATCATTCTTGTGAACCTCCTCTGGACCCTCTCCAATGCCAACACATCTCTTCTAAGATGAGGGGCCCAAAACTGTTCACAATACTCACGGTGAGGCCTCACCAATGTCTTATAAAGCCTCAACATCACATCCTTGCTTTTGTATTCTAGACCTCTTGAAATGAATGCTAATGTGGCATTTGCTTTCCTCACCACTGACTCAACCTGCAAGTTAACCTTCGGAGTGTTCTGCACAAGGACTCCCAAGTCCCTATGCATCTCAGATTCCTGGATTTTATTCCCATTTAGAAAATAGTCCACACATTTATTTCTACTACCAAGGTGCAAGACCATGCATTTTCAACATTGTATTTCATTTGCCACTTACTTGCTCATTCTCCTAATCAGTGTAAGTCCTTCTGCATCCTACCTGTTTCCTCAACACTACCAATCTACCAATCTTCATATCATTTACAAACTTGGTAACAAAGCCATCTATTCTGTCATCTAAATCATTTATATACAGCATAAAAAGAAGTGGTCCCAACACCGACTCCTGCGGAACATCACTAGTCACTGCAGCCAACCAAAAAAGGATCCTTTTATGAGAAAAATCAGCATCCACAGCAATGTGGATGAAGACTTTTCACCGTATGAAGACTTTTCTTCTTCAGTTGCCAGCAGTGAATATGTGACAAGTCATCAGTGTTGCTGTGTTGTTTGGTACTCTTGAACTCTACGTCAAGTAGCAGTTATCAGTTCCCTTCCTGGGATTGAAAATGGACACAAGAGGATGGTGGTCTATCACTAGTGTAAACTTGTGTCTACAGAGGTAGTGATGGAACTTCTTTATTCCCCATACTAGGCTAAGGAGCTCTCAGTCGATCAGTGCATAGCTGCAACCTGCACTTGTCAGTGATCTTGAAGCAAACTCAACCAAACATTCAGATCCATCTCCAATGCCATAAGAGGGTGCATTGCACAGCAGACTGATGGGCAACGATGAGTCATAATGGTCGAGCAGTTCATCTGATGTTATTAGTCTCCATGTTGCCTTGAAATGCTCTTTCACATCTTTCTGACCATTCCCACTTTGCTCCAGTCTGTAACTGTGTTCAGTGGGTGCAGCACTGTAGCAATGTTTTGGAGAAATTGTTGGTAGAGGTTTACAAGGCCCAAGTAGGATCTAAGTTGTGATACATTTTCCGGTTTGGGTGCCTGTAGCACTGCTTCATTCTTCTCTTGTGACTTCCATAAGTCATGCTTGTCAATGTCATGTCCAAAATGGGAGATTTCATTCTTGAAAAACTCACGTCTTTCTCTTTGCACACAGACCATAGTCACTCAGGCTGGTAAGCACTTTAGCAAGGTTCTGAAGGTGCTCCTCATCATTTTTGCCAGTCACAATGATGTCATCAAGGCAATGCTTCGTTCCTGGGATATCTTTGAGCAGAGTTCCATTGCTCTTTGCCAAATTGCTGGAGATGATATCAGAACAAAGACGAGACGATTATGCTGGAAGAGCCCTTTGTCAGTGTTGATTGTGAGGAATTTTCTGCTTGATTCCTCAATCTCCATTTGCAGATAGACTTGTGATAAGTCAATCTTTCAAAACCTCTCCCTGCCTGCCAAATATGCAAAAATGTCTTCTATCTGTGGCAGGGGGTACTGCCAGTATGCAGCACCGGGTTGATTCTCACTTTGAAATCCCTAAATACGTGAACAGCTCTGGCCTTGATTAATGAGCATGGCTCAATCACTCCAGAACTTGGAGGTTACAAGAATTCTCTCCAAGTTTGAGTGTTCAGCATTCACTTTGTTGAATCTTGCTGTTACTGCTTCATCCAATTCAGTTCTGACCTTTATGCCTTTGAGTTTACAGTCTCCTTCTCAAATATCTTCTCATCAGCGTTAAGCAGCTATGACATTCTCGGATTGGTACAGCCATCTGGGCTGCCATTGCCTGCTGATGCCACACTGAGAGCTTTGATTGAGTTCCAGTCCAGTTGGATTATTCTCCACCATTCACATCCAAAAACTTTAGTCCTCTATTTTTCAACACATAAAGCTCCAACTGCTGTGTATGGCTTCCATACATCACATTTACTTTCATAACAACATAGAAAACCTACAGCACAATAGAGGCCCTTCGGCCCATAATACTGTGCCAAACGTGTACTTACTTTAGAAATTACCTAGGGTTACTCATAGCCCTCTATTTCTCTAAGCTCCATGTA
Source organism: Hemitrygon akajei (assembly GCF_048418815.1). NCBI lineage: Eukaryota > Metazoa > Chordata > Chondrichthyes > Myliobatiformes > Dasyatidae > Hemitrygon > Hemitrygon akajei. The sequence goes on along the minus strand of NC_133132.1, from coordinate 176,005,973 downwards.
CCTATCCAGGAGGCTCTTAAAAGACCCTATCGTATCTGCCTTCACTACCGTCACTGGCAGCCCATTCCACGCACTCTGCACTCTCTGTGTAAAAACTTGCCTCTGACATCTCCTCTGTACCTACTTCCAAGCACCTTAAAACTGTGCCCTCTCGTGTTAGGCATTTCAGCCCTGGGAAAAAAAAACCTCTGACTATTCACACAATCAATACTTCTCATCACCTTATACACATCTATCAGGTCACCTCTCATCGTCTGTCGCTCCAAGCAAAAAAGGCCAAGTTCACTCAACCTATTCTCATAAGGCATACTCCCCAATCCATCCTTGTAAATCTCTTCTGCACCCTTTCTATAGTCTCCACATCATTTTTGTAGTGAGGCGACTAGAACTGAACACAGTACTCCAAGTGGGGTCTGACCAGGGTCCTATATAGCTGCAACATTACCTCTTGGCTCTTAAACTCAATCCCATGGTTGATGAAGGCCAATACACCGTATGCCTTCTTAACCACAGAATCAACCTGCGCAGTAGCTTTGAATGTCCTATGGACTCAGACCCCAAGATCCCTCTGCTCCCTCTCCACACTGCCAAGAACCTTACCATTAATACTATATTCTGCCATCATATTTGACCTACCAAAATGAACCACCTCACACTTATCTGGGTTGAACTCCATCTGCCACTTCTCAGCCCATTTTTGCATCCTATCGATGTCGCGCTGTAACCTCTGACGGGCGTCCATTGAAATTTGAGAGGGAAAAAAATAAAATCCAATCTTGAAACAAAGAAACATACAAAACCTGCAGCACAATACAGGCCCTTCAGCCCACAAAGCTGTGCCAAACATGTCCTTACCTTAGAAACTACCTAGGGTTAGCAATAGCCTTCTATTTTTCTGAGTTCCATGTATCTGTCCATGAGTCTCTTAAAAGACCCTATCGTATCCGCCTCCACCACTGTCGCCAGCAGACCATTCCCCGTACTCACCACTCTCTACGTAAAAGACTTACCCTTAACATCACCTCTGTACCTACTTCCAAGCACCTTAAAACTATGCCCTCTCGTGTTGGCCATTTCAGCCCTAGGAAAAAGCCTCTGACTATCGACACGATCAATGCCTCTCATCATCTTATACACCTCAATTAGGTCACCTCTCATCCTCGGTCACCCCAAGGAATATAGGCTGAGTTCACTCAACCTATTTTCATAAGGCAACTCTCCAATCCAGGCAACATCCTTGTAAATCTCCTCTGCACCCTTTCTATGGTTTCCACATCTTTCCTACAGAGAAGCAACCAGAACTGAGAACTGATGTGACAGTATTTCAGTTGAATAAAGGAAATTACAATGGCATGAGGGGGAACTGGCCGAAGTTGACTGGAAAAGGACATTTGCAGGAAGGACAGCAGAGTAGCAATGGCTGGAGTTTCTGCGAAGAATGAGAGAAGTGCAAGACAGATTTTTCCAAATAAGAAAAATTTTCAAAAGGAAGAAGGACACTACTGTAGCTGACTAGTGAAGTCAGAGCCAAAGTAAAAGCAAAAGAGGGGGCATACAGAAAAGCCAGAGCTAGTGGGAAGACACTGAGGAGCAGATAAGCAGACAGATTTTAGAATGATGCAGGAAATACAGGGTAGTAGTTATGGGTGATTTCAACTTCCCTCGTATTGACTGGCAGCTCCTGGGTGCAAGGGGGGTAGACAGACAGACAGACAGACATACTTTATTGATCCTGAGGGAGATTGGGTTTCGTTACAGCCGCACCAACCAAGAATAGTGAAGAAATATAGCAATATAAAACCATAAATAATTAAATAATAATAAGTTAATCATGCCAAGTGGAAATAAGTCCAGGACCAGCCTATTGGCTCAGGGTGGCTGACACTCCAAGGGAGGAGTTGTAAAGTTTGATGGCCGCAGGCAGGAATGACTTCCTATGATGCTCAGTGTTACATCTCGGTGGAATGAATCTCTAGCTGAACGTACTCCTGTGCCTAACCAGTACATTATGGAGTGGATGGGAGTCATTGTCCAAGATGGCATGCAACTTGGACAGCATCCTCTTTTTAGACACCACCGTCAGAGAGTCCAGTTCCACCCCCACAACATCACTGGCCTTGTGAATGAGTTTGTTGATTCTGTTGGTGTCTGCTACCCTCAGCCTGCTGCCCCAGCACACAACAGCAAACATGATAGCACTGGCCACCACAGACTCATAGAACATCCTCAGCATCATCCGGCAGATGTTAAAGGACCTCAGTCTCCCCAGGAAATAGAGACGGCTCTGACCCTTCTTGTAGACAGCCTCAGTGTTCTTTGACCAGTCCAGTTTATTGTCAATTCGTATCCCCAGGTATTTGTAATCCTCCACTATGTCCACACTGACCCTTTGGATGGAAACAGGGGTCGCCGGTGCCTTAGCCCTCCTCAGGTCCACCAAAAGCTCCTTAGTCTTTTTCACATTAAGCTGCAGATGATTCTGCTCGCACCATGTGACAAAGTTTCCCACCGTAGCCCTGTACTCAGCCTCATCTCCCTTGCTGATGCATCCAACTATGGCAGAGTCATCAGAAAACTTCTGAAGATGGCAAGACTCTGTGCAGTAGTTGAAGTCCGAGGTGTAGATGGTGAAGAGAAAGGGAGACAGGACAGTCCCCTGTGGAGCCCCAGTGCTGCTGACCACTCTGTCTGACACACAGTGTTGCAAGCGCACGTACTGTGGTCTGCCAGTCAGGTAATCAATAATCCATGACACCAGGGAAGCATCCACCTGCATCACTGTCAGCTTCTCACCCAGCAGAGCAGGGCAGATGGGGCTGAATTTGTCAGGTGTGTTCAAGAAGGATTCCTGACACAGTATGTGGACCAGCCGACGAGAGGAGAGGCTATACTGGATCCAGTTCTGGGTAATGAACCTGGTCAGGTGACAGACCTCTTGGTGGGGGAGCATTTTGGTGAGAGTGATCATAACTCCCTTAGCTTCAGCATAGCTATGGAAAGGGATAAAATCAGATGAAATGGTAAAGTGCTTAACTGGGGAAGGGCTAACTTTGAAGGGATGAGGCAGGAACTAGCAAGAGTAAATTGGAAACAAATGTTCAAAGGGGAAAGCACAGAAGTAATGTGGGAGAAGTTTAGGGACCACTTGAGCTGGGTACAGGATAGGTTTGACCCACTGAGGCAAGGAAAAAAATGGTAGGAAAAGGGAACCATGGCTGACGAAACATGTGAGGCAAATTGTCAAGAGGAAAAAGGAACATATGTTAGATATAAGAAGCAGGAAGTGGGGGGGGGGCTTATGAGAAATATAGGGTCGCCAGGAAGGAGCTAAAGAAAGGACTTAGGAGAGCTCAAAAGGGGCATTAGAAGGCCTTCGTATGTAGGATTAAGGAGAACACCAAGGTGTTGTATGCATATGTGAAGAATAGGAGGAACGAAGGTGGGACCGCTAAAGGATAAAGAGGGCAACATGTGCCTGGAAGCGGAGGAGGTTGGGGAGGTCCTAAATGAATACTTTGCTTCAATATTCACAAGTGAAAAGGATCTTGATCAGGATGAGTTTGAAGTAGAGCAGGCCTGTGTGCTGGACAATGTGGAAATTAAGGAAGAAGAAGTGCTGGATCTTCTTAAAAACATTACGATTGATAAATCTCCAGGGCCCGATATGATACACTCCAGGTTGTTGTGGGAATTGAGAGAAGAGATTGCAGGAGCATTAGCTATGATCTTTGAATCCTCTTTGGCTGCAGGGGAAGTGTCGGAGGACTGGAGAATGGCAAATGTAGTTCCCTTGTTTAAAAAAGGTAATAGGGAGAAACCTGGGAACTATAGACCGGTGAGTCATGCGTCAGTGGTATGCAAACTACTGGAAAGGATTCTTAAGGATAGGATCTAGGAGCATTTGCAGAAGTACAGTCTACTCATGGATAGTCAACGTGGCTTTGTGAAGGGAAGATCATGCCTCATGAGCCTGATTGAGTTTTTTGAAGAGGTAACAAAAGAAATGGATGAGGGTAGGGCAGTGGATGTGGTCTACATGGACTTTAGCAAAGCATTTGACAAGGTCCCTCATGAGAGACTCATCCAGAAAGTCATGAGGCATGGGATAAGTGGAACCTTGGCTGTTTGGATAAAAAATTGGCTTAAAGGAAGAAAGCAGAGGATAGTTGTGGAAGAAAAGTATTCTGCCTGGAGGTCGGTGACTAGTGGAGTGCCACAGGGATCTGTCCTGGGACCCCTGCTATTTGTGATTTTTATAAATGACTTGGATGTAGAGGCAGAAGGATGGGTGAGTAAGTTTGCGGATGACACGAAGATTGGAGGAGTTGTGGATGGAGCTGTAGGTTGTCGAAGATTACAAGAGGATATAGACAGGCTGCAGAGTTGGGCGGAAAAATGGCAGATGGAGTTCAATCTGGACAAGTGTGAGGTGATGCATTTTGGAAGGACAAACCAGAAGACTGAGTACAGGATTAATGATCAGTTACTTAAGAGTGTGGATGAACAAAAGGACCTTGAGGTTCAAAGCTATACATCCCTCAAGGTCACTGCACAGGTTGATAGGGTAGTTAAGAAGGCCTATGGGATGCTAGGCTTCATTAACAGGGGGATTGAGTTCAAGAGTAGAGAGGTCATGTTGCAACTCTATAAATCTCTAGTGAGACCGCACTTAGAGTATTCTGTTCAATTCTGGTCACCTCATTACAGGAAGGATGCGGAAGCTATGATGAGATTTATCATGATGTTGCCTGGATTGGAGAACAAGTCATATGAAGCAAGGTTAGCAGAGCTGGGACTTTTCTCTTTGGAGCATAGAAGAATGAGAAGGGACTTGATAGAGGTCTACAAGATTATGAGAGGCATAGACAGGTTGGATAGTCAGTCCCTGTTTCCCAGGGCACCAATAGCAAACACCAGAGGGCATATGTAAGGGAGGGAAGTTTAGGGGAGACATCAGGGGTAAGTGTTTTACAAAGAGGGTTGTGAGTGCCTGGAATGACTTGCCAGGGATGGTGGTGGAGGCTAAAACATTAGGCGTATTTAAGAGCTTCTTGGACAGGCACATGGATGAAAGAAAAATGGAGAGTTATGGGGTAGTATGGGTTTAGTACATTTTTTTAAAGGATTATATGAGTCAGCACAACATGGAGGGCTGAAGGGCCTGTACTGTGCTGTAGTGTTCTGTGGTTCTATAGAAGATTGGGAAGCTTTTAAAAACTTGCAGAAGGAAACTAAGAAGATTATTAGGAAGGAGAAGATGAATTATGAAAGGAAGCTGGAGACTAAGTATATAAAGGCTAAAAGAGAGTCGAGCATAGATTTCGGACCAATACAGAATGAGATATTGTGATGAGAGATGCAGAGATGGCAGAGGAACCAAATGTGTATTTTGTATCAGTCTTCACAGTGGAAGACGTCTGCAGTATACCGGACATTCAATTGTCAGGAAAGTGAAGTTTGTGCTGCAAAAATTATGACTGAAAAGGTGCTCAGGAAGATTAATGGTCTGAGGGTGGATAAATCCCCTGGACATGAGGGAATGCACCCTTGGTTTCTGAAGGAAGTAGCTGGAGAGATTGCTGAGGCATTAACGTTGATCTTTCAAGAATCGATAGATTCTGGCTTTGTACCAGATGACCGGAAAATTGCAAATATTACTCAACTATTTAAGAAGGATGGGAGGCAGCAGAAAGGAAACAATAGACCTGTTAGACTGACATCAGTAGTTGGGAAGTTGTTGGAATCGCTTGTTAGGGATGAGATTATGGAGTACCTGGAGGCACATGACAACATAGGTCAAAACCAGCATGGTTTCCTGAAAGGAAAATCCTGCCTGATAAACCTACTGCAATTCTTTGAGGAAATTACAAGCAGGGTAGACAAAGGAGATGCAGTCGATATGGTGTACTTGGATTTTAGGAAAGCCTTTGACAAGGTGCCACACACGAGGCTGCTTAGCAGTTAAGAGCCCATGGAATTACAGGGGAGTTACTAGCGCGGGTGGAGCATTGGCTGGTCGGCAGAAAACGGAGAGTGGGAATAAGGGGATCGTATTCTGGCTGGCTGCCGGTTACCAGTGGAGTTCCACAGGGGTCGGTGTTGGGACCGCTGCTTTTTACGATGTATGTCAGTGATTTAGACTATGGGATTAATGGATTTGTGGCTAAATTTGCTGATGATGCAAAGATAGGTGGAGGAGAGGGTAGTGTTGAGGAAACAGAGAGCCTGCAGAGAGTCTTAAATAGTTTAGGGGAATGGGCAAAGAAGTGGCAAATGAAATACAATGTTGGAAAGTGTATGGTCATGCACTTTGGTGGAAGATATAAATGGGCAAACTATTATTTAGATGGGGAGAGAGTTCAAAATGCAGAGATGCAAAGGGATTTGGGAGTCCTTGTGCAAGATACCCTAAAGGTTAACCTCCAGGTTAAATCAGTTGTGAAGAAGGCGAATGCAATGTTGACATTCATTTCTAGAGGAATATAATATAAGAGCAGGGATGTGATGTTGAGGTTCTATAAGGTACTCATGAAACCACACTTGGAGTATTGTGTGCAATTTTGGGCTCCTTATTTTAGAAAGGATATACTGATATTGGAGAGAGTTCTGAGAAGTTTCATGAGAATGATTCCAGGAGTGAAAGGGTTACCGTACATGGAATGTCTGGTGGCTCATGGGCTCTATTGCCTGGAGTTCAGGAGAACGAGGGGGGATCTTATAAGAACATTCCAAAAGTTAAAAGGCCTGTACAGATTAAAAATGGCAAAATTATTTCCCATGTTAGGGGATGATTCTAGGACAAGAGGACACGACTTCAGGATTGAAGGACATCCTTTTAGAACTGAGATGCAGAGAAATTACTTTAGTCAGAGGGTGGTAAATCTGTGGAATTTGTTGCCACGAGCAGCTGTGGAGGCCAATTTTTGGGTGTATTTAAGGCAGAGATAGATAGGTTCTTGATTAGCCGGGCATCAAAGGGTATGGGGTAAAAGCAGGGGAGTGGGGATGACTGGAAGAATTGGATCGGCCCGTGAAGGGAATGGCAGAGAGGACTCAATGGGCTGAATGGCCTGCTTCTGCTCCTATATCTTATGGTCTTATGGTCCACCTTTATCCAAAACACCCCCAACCTTTGTGTCATCAGTAAATTTACTAACCCATCCCTCCACTTCCTCATCCAGGTCATTTATTAAAATCACGAAGAGAAGAAGGGGTCCCAGAACAGATCCCTGAGGTAAATCACTGGACACCAATCTCCATGCAGAATATGACCAGTCTGCAACTACTCTTCCTCTCATTGCTTTCCGTGGGCAAGCCAGTTCTGGATCCACAAAGCAATGTCCCCTTGCATCCCATGCCTCCTTACTTTCTCAATGAGCCTTGCATGGGGTAGCTTATCAAATGCCTTGCTGAAATCCATATATACTACATCTATTGCTCTACCTTCATCAAAGTGTTTAGTCACATCCTCAAAAAATTCAATCAGGCTCATAAGGCATGACCTGCCTTTGACAAAACCATGCTGACTATTCCTAATCATATTATATCTCTCCAAATGTTCATAAATCCTGCCTCTCAGGATCTTCACCATCAACTTACCAACCACTAAAGTAAGACTCATTGGTCTATAATTTCCTGGGCTACCTCTACTCACTATCTTGAATAAGGGAACAATATCTGACTATAAGAGGGGATCTTATAGAAATATACAATCTTTTGAAAGGGATAGATATGATAGAAATAGAAAAGTTGTTTCCATTAGTAGGTGAGTCTAGAACTAGGGGACATTGCCTTAAGATTCAGGGCAGAAGATTTAGGATGGAGATGAGGAGAAACTGATTTTCCCAGAGAGTGGTGAATCTGTGGAATTCACTGTTTGGGGAGGCAATTGAGGCTTCTTCATTAAATATATTTAAGATACAGTTAGATAGGTTTTTACATAGTAAGGGAATTATGGGTTATGGGGGAAAGGGCAGGTAGATGGAGCTGAGTTTATGGACAGATCACCCTTGATCTTATTGAATGGTGGGGCAGGCTCGATGGGCCAGATGGCCGACTCCTGCTCCTATTTCTTATGTTCTTATGGTCTTATCTGCAACCCTCTAATACTCCAGAACCTCTCCTCTCCATATTGATGATGCAAGATCATTGTCAGAGGTTCAGCAATCTCTTTCCTCGCTTCTCACAGTAGCCTGGGGTATATCTCATCTGGTCCCAGCAACTTATCCAACTTGAAGCTTCCCAAAAACTCCAGCACATCCTCTTTCTTAATGTCTATATGCTCAATCTTTTCAATCCGCTGTAAGTCATCCCTACAATCACCAAGATCCTTTTCCATAGTGGATACTGAAGCAAAGTAGTCATTAAATACCTCTGCTACTTCCTTCATCGCACTTGATTGGTCCTATTCTCTCACACCTTATCATTTTGCTCTTCACTTACTTGTAGAATGCCTCGGGGTTTTCCTTAATCCTGCTCGCTAAGGCTTTCGCATGGTCCCTTCTGGCTCTGTGAATTTAATTTTAAGCTCCTTCCTGCGAGCCTTATAATTTTCTGGATTTCTATCATTTACCTTGATGTTTGAACCTTTCTTAAGCTTTTCTTTTCTTCTTGACTAGCTTTTTAACAACCTTGTACGCTATGGTTCTTGTACTCTACCATCCTTTCCCTGTCTCATTGGTACGTACCTATGCAGAACGCCACTCAAATAACCCCTGAACATTTGCCACATTTCTGCTGTACACTTCCCTGAGAACATCTGTTCTCAATTTATACTTCCAAGTTCCTGCCTGATAGCTTCATATTTCCCCTTACTCCAATTAAACGCTTTGCCTAACTTGTTTATTCCTATCCCTCTGCAATGCTATTGTAAAGGAGAGAGAGTTGTGATCACTATCTCCAAATTGCTCTTCCACTGAGAGATCTGATACCTGACCAGGTTCATTTCCTAATACCAGATGAAGTACAGCCTCTCCTCTTGTAAGCTTATCTACATTTGTGTCAGGAAACCTTGCTGAATACCCTGAACAAACTCCATTCCATTTCAACCCCTTTGTCTAGGAAGACGTCAATCAATATTGGGGAAATTAAAATCTCCCCTCGGCCTGTTATTATTGCACCATTCCAGAATCTGTCTCCCTATCTGCTCCTCGATGTCCCTTTTAATATTGGGTGGTCTATAAAAGACATCCAGCAGAGTTATTGACACCTTCCTTATCTAATTTTCACCCACTTCGACTCTGTAGACAATCCCTGTAAGACTTCCTCCTTTTCTGCAGACATGACACTATCTCTGATCAGCAATGCCATGCCCCCACCTCTTTTGCCCCCTCCCTGTCCTTTCTGAAACATCTAAAACCTGGCACTCAAAGTAGCCATTCCTGCCCCTGAGCCATCCAAGTCTCTGTAATGGCCACAACATTATAGCTCCAAGTACTGATCCATGCTCTAAGCTCATCTGCTTGCGTTAAAATAGACACATCTCAAACCATCAGTCTGAGTGCATCCCTTCTCCATCACCTGCCTATCCTCCCTCTTACACTGTCTACAAGCTTTCTCTATTTATGACCCAACTGCCCCTTCCTCCATCTCTTCAGTTCGGGTACCACTCCGAGAATTTCTAGTTTAAACTCTCCCCTGTAATCTTAACAAACCTGCCTGCCAGGATATTGGTACCCCTCAGATTCAAATGCAGCCCATCCTTATTATACAGGTCATGCCTGCTGCAAAAGAGGTCCCAATGGTCCAGAAATCTGAATCCCTGCCCCCGCTGCCATGCATTTATTCTACACCTCGATCTATTTCTATACTCACACTCACGTGGCAGTCAGTAATCCTGAGATTACTACCCTTGTGGTCCTGCTTCTCAGCTTCTTTCCTAACTCCATGTAGTCTGTTTTCAGGACCTCCTCTCTTTTCCTACTTATGTTGCTGGTACCAATATGTACCACAACCTCTGGTTGTTCACCTTCTCACCTCAGGATATCATGGACGCAATCAGAAACATCCTGGACCCAGGAACCTGGGAGGGAAACTACCATCCGAGTTTCTTTCCTGTGTCCACAGAATTGCCTGTCTGACCCCCTAACTATAACTAGTCCCCTATCACTGCTGCCATCCTCTTCCGTTCCCTACCCTTCTGAGCCACAGGGCTAGAATCATTGCCAGAGGCTCATCCACTGTTGCTTCCTCCAGTTAGGTCCCCCGCCCCAGCAATAATCAAACAGGAGTATTTATTGTTAAGGTAGCAGCCACATGGGTACTCTTGCTCTTCCCTCTCCTGACGTATCTGTCTCACGAGGTTATTTGCCTGTAGCTCCTACCTATCACCTCCTGACTTTCCCTGACCAGACGAAGGTCATTGAGCTGCACCTCCAGTTCCCTAACCCAGACCCGAAGGAGCTGAAGCTCGATGCACCTGGTGCAGATGTGGCCATCTGGGAGATTGGGAGTCTCCCGGACATCGCACATTCGACACCCAGTACAGAACACCAGCCTCACAGACATACTTCCTATTCCTATTCTTCACAAGTAATACTACCTTGCCTCAACCTGTCAACACTCAATGAGCCAAAGCCCTCCTCTAATTCCCTCTACTCTGATTTCTGCTTCTCCGGCACCCGCTCTATAAAGCTGTCTTCTTTTAAAATTCTTCCCGCTGGTTTAACTCGCTGATGTCCATACACCTGCGCATTCATGCCTCGATTAAACCGTTGAAGAAAAAATGCCCTTATTTTCAAAACTCTTCCACCAGTCTAACTTGCTGACATCCACGCAGTTGTGCCTTGATCAAATCGATGAAGAAAAATGCTCATCTTTTAAATTCTTCCTGCCGCTCTAACTCACTGATGTCCTCGCACCTGCGCAGTCATGCCTTGCTTTCAGTTTTCCTTTGAGAGACACTTTTTTGTCTGTGCGGGTCGTTAGCTTCACTGTGGTGTTCTCTAATGGTAGCTTAGAAAACAGCCTGCTGTAGTCAGCCTTCAAAGTTACAGACAAAACTGACCCTGTAACCAGCTCCATTGTAAGTTTTACACCAGACACATCTATTGTGATCCATGTGATCTCGTGAGCTGCTTCAGTAATACTATGCAGTTCTCGGCATAACTGCTCTTCTTTGTCAGACTCTATGTTGTCTGATTCTCTTTTACATTTGGTCACTTTATACATTTGCTTAGTTTTGTGTTTGAAACTTTTCTTTGGTTGTCTGCCTTGCACACCCTTTGTATGTGACCTTATATGTGAAACTTTCTGCAAACTTTTTCTTTGAACCAACAGTCGTTTGCATCATGGGAGGATCTGCCACATTGATAATATCTTTGGCTCTTTGCACCATTCGGGGACATTTTGCTCATTTCACATTCTAACCTCCTTTTCTGTAGTTCTGCTGCATTCTTTTCTGCAGTCTCTAATGATATTGCAAAGGTCAATGCCCATTCTAAGGTTAGGTCTCTTTCTGACAGTAGCCTCTTCTGAGTGCTTTGACTATGAATGCCACATGTAAGCCAATTCCTTAATGCATCAGAAAGTCCAGCTCTAAGGTCATAGTACTGGGAAAGTTTGCATAGTTCTGCAATGTATTCAGAAATACTTACATCCTTTGACTGGTTTCTTTCATAAAATCTAAATCTCTCAGCTTTAACCAGTGGTTTAGGGCTCAAATGATTTTGTAAAATTGTTACAATTTTGTTGAACGTCTTGCCTACTGGCTTTTCAGGGGCTAGTAGTTTGTGTAAGAGACTGTGCGTTCTTGGGCCTATTAAGCTAAGAAGGGTAATGGCTTTCTTTTGCTCCTCAACGTTGTTTGCGTTACAAAACAGTTCTACTCTCTCGATATATGACTCCCAGCCTTCACTGGCGCCATCTAATTCATCAGCTTTTTCAATTGAATCCATCATCATGTTATTTTCACTTTAAATTCCGCTAGCTGTCTTTCACTGTTACTATGCTGAATTCACACATCTCTTTGTTGGTGTCTGTGGCAGCTTCTGTATCTCTCTGCTTCATCCCATAACTGCCGGTGCAGTTCGTGAAGCTTTCTGACACTCAGGTTCATACTTGTCACCAATTTGTCATGTCTGTGCACAACTACATATTAATTGTATGTAGGCACGCATGTGGGAGATGGCTTTAACTGGTGTATTTGCATGGGCATTGCGGTTCCCTCCCTTATTCCAAAGCCATGCGGGTGAGTATGTTAATTGGTCACAGGTGGCACAGGCTGGAAGCACCTGTTACCATGCTGTATCGCTATAAAAAAATGATTTTATCCTTGCAGGTGACCAATCGATTGTCTGAGGGTGAATCCCATGCAGAAACCAGCAAACATCCCAATTTAGTTTGTAACTCCATTTCATTTTCCCCTTTTCTACTTTGTACACAGGGAACATTTATGGTAATACGTTGTTTTTTGAGCAGCAGGTTTGCTGAGTGCCACTCATATAAATGATTTTACTGCATTATCTCTCTCCCAAGCTCATATTTTATCTACTGCTAATAAGAGAGGGCACATTTCCTGAGGCATTCCCTGATATGTTGCTGTAATTTCATGCTTTCTGGCAAAGATAGAGCCATTGAGCAAGATATAACCCAAGGGAATTCAACTAAAATTCACAGGAATGCTCCTGATTCCAACTCTGATCAAAGTTCAAAGTACTTTATTATCAAAGTATGTATAGTATATACAAAATCCATTGAGAGCCTGGTGTCATGTTAATAAAGACTTCCTCCTTTTTTCACCTGTCTCCTCCTCTGGGGACCCTTCACTGCTGCTGACCTCCTCAGCCTTCACTACCACTGTGATGAGTCATTGTCTTCCGCCAGCTCCACTGTTCAGGTCTTCGTTGGATCGCTCTTTGTTCTGGAGCCTCCCCCTTGACCTAACTACCATGGATGACCCAAGTTCCAAACGACATCACAGGAACTCACAAGCCTCTCCAGCATGACAGTGTAACAGGCCCTTCTGGCCCAATGAGCCTGTGTGGCCCAGTTATACCCAATTAACCTACTAACCCATACACCTTTGGAATGTGGGAGGAAACCAGAGCACCCGGAGGAAACCCACATTTCACAGGAAGAACATACAAACTCTTTACAGCCAGCGACAATTTGTACAATAATAATTTCAGAAGGACCCAAAACTGAGGTAGAGTGAGAGAGATGAGGGAGATTAGCATTATTTGAGTGATTCGTCTGACAGTCAATGTCGCCCTCAGTTATGATAATGAGAAATATGGAGTAGTAGCAACATAGTGCATAGAGAGAGGCCCTTCTGTCCAACTCACACATACTGATAGCTGAATATAATTTTTCCTTTGGAAATATTCAAATGAAATATTTAGAGACTGAATGGTGCTAACATTATGGTTGTTACAAAACTCTGCAGATCAGTGGCACAGTTTCATAGCAGTTAGCATAGCAGTTTACAGTGACAGTGATCTGGGTTCAATTCTCATCTCTGTCTGTAAGGAGTTTGTACCAGTGACCATGGCAACTTAACGGTAAGTGTAATGTCACTACCGTGACAGTGATCCCGGTTCAATTCCCACCTCTGTCTGTTTGCTGTCTATCCCCAGCACATCCTCAGACTCAAACAGAGCATTTCACTGTGTGTTTCAATGTACATGTGACAAATCCATCCTTTTCTTTCTCAGCAGGTCTGATCAGAGCTCCAGCCTGCGATGAGTGGCACTCACATTAAATCGTTAACATGAGCTAATGTTGTTTGTCTTGGGTAATCACGTCGCTTTCTTCCATTAGCTTAATGACCAATAGATCTGAAGGAAATCTCTGATTGGTCCTTTGTCATTCAACATTATTATGTTGAAGGGATTTAAAGTACTGATGTTTCCCAAGTACAGATAATCTGATTGCGATAAATTCATGGAATATTCAACACAGAAAATAAACATTCAGGCCATTGAGTCTGTGCTGACTGAGAGGTCTCTCTATGTTAATCCCATTTGCCTGCACTTGTCCCTGCATATCTTTCTTATCCATGTATCTATCCAAATCCCTTTTAAACATAATTCTACCTGCCTCTACCCACTGTTTTTATTTCACACCTACTTTATTCAGAATCAAAGTATTGAGTACCAGAGATGGGACATTAAGTTGAAGTTGTATAAGATGTCAGTGAGGCCTAACTTTGAGTTTTCTGTGCAGTTCTGGTCACCTACCTACAGGAAAAATGTAAATAATGTTGAAAAGTGCAGAGAAAGTTTACAAGGATGTCACTGGATCTGGAGGATGTGAGTTATAGGGAAAGAATGAATAGGTTAGAACAATGTCCCTCTGAATGTAGAAGAGTGAGAGGAGATTTTATAAAGGTATCCAAAATTATGAGGGTAAATACAAGGTAAATGCAAGCTGGCTTTTTCCACTGAGGTTGGGTGGGACTACAACCAGAGGTTATTGGTTAAGTGTGAAAGATGAAAAGTTTAAGGGGAATATGAGGGGGAGCTTCTTCACTCAGAGGGTTGTGAGAGTGTGCAAAAACAAGTACCGGTAGTGCATGAAAGCTCAATTTCAACATTTAAGAGAAGCTTGGATATGGAGGGCTATGGTCCCGGTTCAAGCTGATGGGAGTAGGTAGTTTAAGTGTTTCTGCTAGACTAAATGGCCAAATACTCCAAGTGTGACAGAACCAACTTTTTGCACAACCTTAAGGTAACGTCCCAACTCTTCTACTCAATATGTCAGCGAATGAAGGCACGACACCATGTGCTTTCCTCACCACATTGTCCACATGTGCTTCCACTAGTCGGGTATGATATACTTATTCCCTGAGCTGTCTCTGTTCACCAACTTTCCAGGGTCCCGTCATTCATTCTACATCTCCTGCAGTTTAATTTCCCAAATTCCCGTGTTCCAAATTCCCATGTTAGTTCCATCCAGTATTCCCATGCCCACTGTCCCAATTGACCTAAATCTTAAACAATCACCTTCACCGCCCATTAATTTTGGTGTCATGTCCAGTCTTACTTATTAATCATGCCACTTACACTCTCATGCTATGCCAGAATGTGGGATACCCCTCCCCCAACACATCCTTAGGTCATGTTGGTCGCTAACACCGAGACATTCTCTGGATGTCTTGATGTACATGCTCAAAGTTCAAAGTACATTTATTATGAAAGTATGTATACATTATACAACCTTGAGATTTATCTTCTTACACACAGTCACAAAATAAAGAAGCCCAAAAGGACCCATAAAAAAGATCATCAAATATCCAATGTGCAGAGAGAAAGATGGAACACAAATCATGTAAACAATAAAAGCAAGCAAACAGCACACAGAACAAAAGTGAATCCATCGGCACCAACCCAGAGCAGCCAGAGCAGCTTCCGTTCAGCGCAGAGTAAACGTCACAGAGCCTGGAGCAGCTGGAGCGCTCCTCGGTGCATGTACTCAATTCAACTCAGCTCCGGTGATAAGTAAATGAGTCTGAGCCTGAAATCATTAATATGAATGACAACAATAGAGGAGACAGCAATGATCCTTGAAGCACAGAATGGGTCTATACTATTACTGTTTGCCTCCTACCATGAAGCCAGTTTGTGATCGAATTTGCTAACTCACTTTGGATCTGTTCCAGACCAGCCTACTGTGCAGGACCTTGTCAGCCAAAGCCCACATAGAAAATGCCCACCACCCCTGCCCTGATTAATTGCCTTGGTCACCTCTAGGTAACCAAGTTTTTGTCTAGGTAAACTAGTTTTAGTTGTCACACATACATCAAAACATACAGTGAAATGTGTCATTTATGGCAAATCCAAATGACGGAGGATGATCAGCTGACAAGTCTCGCTACGCTTCCGGTTCCAACCCAGCATGCTCACATGCTCACTAACGCTAAGCCTTATGTCTTTGGAATGGAGGAGAAAACCAGAGCACATGGTTACGAGCAGAATGTATGTACAAACTCTTTAGACAGTGGTTGGAATTGAACCTTGATCAGTGATTATTGGCACTGTAATAGCTTCGTGCTAACCGCAATGCTACCGTACTATGCAGAAAAATGTGACTTGTCACTCACAAAGCCATGCTGACTTTTCCTAACCAGTCCTTTCCTCACTAAATGCTATTCAAATCTTCCCTTCCAATGCAGCCCAACACTGATACAACGCTCTCCAGCTTGTAGTTTCCCGGCACAATATTACCCATCCTCCAGTCTCCCAGAACCTCAGCTGTAGGTAACAAAGAAAAAAACGTAGCTACCAAAGCCCTAGCAACCTCATCTCATTATATTGATCTTAGAGTAGGTTAGAAGGCTGGTACAACACCTTGGGCTGAAGGGCCTGTACTGTGCTGTAATGTTCTATGTTCTGTATTTGTGCTTCCCATAATATCCTAGAATTATACCTGGTCAGACCCCAGAAACATCAATTTTTTTTGTATTTTAAGACCCCCATCACCTCCTTCTTTTGTAATTTAGATATGGCCATTATATCATAGTTCCCTTTCCCGAACTCACTGTTCCATGTCCTACCTCACTGGAAATACAGTGAGAAGTATCCACTTAAGACTTTGTCAATTCCATCTTGCAACACTGATCTCTAAGGGAGCCTTCCTTCTCACTAGCTACCCTTTTGGTCTTAATACACTTATAGAATTTTTAAGCATTCTCCTTTATCTTGTCAGATATGGAATAGTTTATAGATAGAACATTCATTTCTAGAATTACTTTTTAGTTTGTGATATCAAAACTCTGAATGTTGAAGCTTTACTAACCACTAAAGAAGATTAATGTCTCTGTTGGAGGAACTCAAATTTTTATCAGCCTCAGCCCTACACAATGGAATACAAGGACAATATTTATGCCTAGAAATCTGATTGTAGTACATCGTTTCTAACAGACTTGTGTGATTTTGAACACTGCCTCTCTTTATACTTATTATTTTTAATACTTCTTATTGTAACTCATAGTATTTGTTTGTATTTCACTGTACTACTGTTGCACAAGAAAGTGACTACTGTGTGTTCTGTACATGTGATAAATCAAAGAATCTGAATCTGATCCCAGTTCTAATCCTGTAACTTCACCTCTCTTCCATCTCTCTCCCCTCCCTCAATCTCAATCATCCTGCCTCAGTACCAGGCAGCTTACTTTCTCTATGATGAAATCAGCAACCAAGATCAGGATACAGTCTACAATCGGGGCCCTTGACCAGAATGGTTGATTGCACCCTACTGCACCGCCTGGTTAACTATTTGGATGCACTGAAATTTCTAGTGTAGAATATTCACATTCATTGATAGGTTAAAAAGATTTCATTGCAGGATACCTTTAGTAATTGATTAAAAGAAAATGATAAAAGTAGTGTATTATTCAAATCAAAAATTTATCTTTAGAATAGGGTGAGGGGGAAATGAATTAGAATCAGAATTACCATCACTGACAGACCACGGTCGGTTGGGAAATTTGTACAGTGCATTGGATAAGATAGGTGGCATTGTGGATAATGAAGTAGGTTTTCAAAGCTTGCAGAGAGATTTAGGCCAGTTAAAGAGTGGGCTGAACGATGGCAGATGGAGTTTAATGCTGATAAGTGTGAGGTGCTACATTTTGGTAGGAATAATCAAAATAGGACATACATGGTAAATGGTAGGGCATTGAGGAATGCAATAGAACAGAGTGATCTAGGAATAATGGTGCATAGGTCCCTGAAGGTGGAATCTCATGTGGATAGGGTGGTGAAGAAAGCTTTTGGTATGCTGGCCTTTATAAATCAGAGCATTGAGTATAGGAGTTGGGATGTAATGTTAAAATTGTACAAGGCATTGCTAAGGCCGAATTTGGAGTATTGTGTACAGCTCTGGTTACTGAATTATAGGAAAGATGTCAACAAAATAGGGAGAGTACAGAGAAGATTTACTAGAATGTTACCTGGGTTTCAGCACCTAAGTTACAGAGAAAGGTTGAACAAGTTAGGTCTTTATTCTTTGGAGCATAGAAGGTTGAGGGGGGACTTGATAGAGGTATTTAAAATTATGAGGGGGATAGATAGAGTAGACGTGGATAGGCTTTTTCCATTGAGAGTAGGGGAGATTCAAACAAGAGGACATGAGTTGAGAGTTAGGGTCAAAAGTTTAGGGGTAACACGAGGGGGAATTTCTTTACTCAGAGAGTGGGATCTGTGTGGAATGAGCTTCCAGTAGAAGTGGTAGAGGCAGGTTCGGTATTGTCATTTAAAGTAAAATTGGATAGGTATAAGGACAGGAAAGGAATGGAGGGTTATGGGCTGAGTGCAGGTCGGTGGGATTAGGTGAGAGTAAGCATTCGGCACGGACTAGAATGACTGAGATGGCCTGTTTCCGTGCTGTCATTGTTATATGGTTATAAAATATACTGTAAATAACAATAAGAATTATTTATATATATTAGTGCAAAAACAGAACAAAAATAGTGAGGTAGTGTTGATGGGTTCGGGGGTTATTCAGAAATCTGATTGCGGAGGGGAAGAAGCTGTTCCTAAATTGTTGAACATCTTCAGATGTGTATTTTCTGATGCCAGTAATGAGAGGACTCCCAGAATATATCTCCATTGTTCTACTAAAGTCTATATAATATTAGTATTCTCCAATTAAAGCTCTACATAATAGGAATCAATGATAAACATGTTAGAACTGTAATTTATATGGCCTCATATACTTATTCATAAGTAGTTAAAATCATTAGTTTTTGTAACAAAATTATATAATTATTGAGTGTAGTTTTGAAGCAATAGAATTTTTCTTAAACCAAAACAATTTCATTAAGTGAACTTGAAGATGATCATATACTAAAGAAACTTGGCTTGTCGGTTCTTAAACCACTTTTTAATATTGTTGTGCATATGTTATCTTAGCTACACTCTTACAAAGGATGCATCTCACCCTAACCATGGTTCTTTTACTCTCCTCCCATCCGGTAGGCGCTACAGGAGCCTCCGCTCCCACACCAGCAGGCACAGGAAGAGCTTCTTCCCTGAGGCTGTGACCCTGCTGAACCTCACATCATTGTTCTAGGCAGTATTGCACCCATACTGGACTGTCTCAGTACTTTTATATTTGTGTGCTGTAGCACTTACTTTTTATTCAGTTATTTTGTAAATAACACTATTCTTTGCATTTCTGGTTAGATGCTAACTGTATTTCATTTGGCTTTGTATCTGTACTCGGCACAATGACAATAAAGTTGAATCTGATCTAATCTTTCCCTGACTGAGTCTAGCCCGAGTGACTATGTGTGCAGTTGGTTGCTATGTATGCAAGAGAGTTTAAAGTACTTTCTTAATTCATAGTATACCTTGGGCATGGTGAATTGCAAGTCTCTTGAAGGGCAAAAGTTTCTGTGGAAGTATCATGTTCACAAGGGGTGGCTTTTGCCATCCAGAGGACACATCTGAGGTATCTCTCCACTTGAAATAAAGCCCACAATGTGTCCCACTTGGAGTACTCCTCACGTCTCACGTCTTAATAAGCTGGTAAGGAAGGCGGGCACTGTCGTGGGCAAAGTACTGGAGAGTTTAACATCGGTAGCTGAGCGAAGGGCGCTGAGTAGGCTATGGTCAATTATGGATAACTCTGAACATCCTCTACATAGCACCATCCAGAGACAGAGAAGCAGTTTCAGCGACAGGTTACTATCGATGCAATGCTCCTCAGACAGGATGAAGAGGTCAATACTCCCCAATGCCATTAGGCTTTACAATTCTACCGCCAGGACTTAAGAACTTTTTAAAAGCTATTATTAATGCTTTTTGAGATAGTGATTTAGATGCATATCATATTTTTTACTGAGTTAAGTATTGTATGTAATTAGTTTTGCTACAACAAGTGTATGGGACATTGGAAAAAAGTTGAATTTCCCCATGGGGATGAATAAAGTATCTATCTATCTATCTATCTATCTATCTATCTACTGTGCTCAGTTCTGATCACCTCATGTCAGGAAGGATGTGGAAACTATAGAAAGGGTGCAGAGGAGATTTACAAGGATGTTGCCTGGATTGGGGAGCATGCCTTACGAGAGTACGTTCACTGAACTCGGCCTTTTCTCCTTGGAGCGACAAAGGATGAGAGGTGACCTCATCCAAGTGTATTAGATGATGAGAGGCATTGATCATGTGGACAGTCAGTGGGTTTTTCCCAGGGCTGAAATGGCTAATGCGAAAGGGCAAAGTTTTAAGGTGCCTGGAATTAGGTACAGAGGAGATTTCGGGGTAAGTTTTTTTTTATGCAGAGAGTGGCGAGTACATGGAATGGGCTGCCGGTGACGGTGGTGGAGGCGGATACGATGGGGTCTTGGACAGGTACATGGAGCTTAGAAACATAGAGGGCTATGGGTAGCCTTAGGTAATATCTAAGTAAGTACATGTTCAGTACAGCATTGTGGTCCAAAGAACCTGTATTGTGCTGTAGGTTTTCTATGTTTCTATGTTTCTTTGTCATGTTGAAGATGCTTAAGACATTTCAGAGGCCTAAATTGGAGTATTGCATTCAATTTTGGTCACCTACCTACAGGAAAGATCTAAATAAGATTGAAAGAGTGCAGAGAAAACTCGCAAGGATGTTGCGGGACTTGGGGACCTGATTTATTGATAGAGGTATACAAAATTATGGGGAGAATAGATAGAGGAAATGCAAGCAGGCATCTTTTACTGAGTTTTTGTGGGATTACAACTAGAAGTCATGGGTTACGGGCAAAAGGTTTAAAGTTTAAGGGGAAACTTCTTCGCTCAGAGGGTCGTGAGAGTGTGGAATGAGCTGTCAAACCAAGTGGTGCATGTGAGCTCGATTTAAACATTTAAGGGAAGTTTGGTTAGGTATATGGATGGTAGGGGTATGGAGGGCTATTGTCTAAATGCAGGTCGATGGGAGTAGGCAGTTTAAATGGTTTCAGCATGGACTAGATGGGCTGAAGGGCCTGTTTCTGTGCTGTAGTGTTCTATGACTCAATAGACTATTTCTGAACAGTCCATGAATTGTTGAACACTACCTCACTATTTTGCTTTCTTTTTGAACTATTTATTTATTATTTTATATTTCTTGTGATTTAGAGTAATGTTTAATGTATTGTAATCTACTGCTGCAAAACAACAAATTACCTGGTATATATCAGTAATGATAAACCTGATTCTGATTCCAATTCTGATTCTGGTCTTGGCAGCAATACATTGTTTCCAGAAAATAAAAAAAAAACCTGAAAAGAATACTTACACAATATCAATAATAATTTATCAATAGGCTTTTAAAAGTTGTATAAAATCATTGAAATGTACACTTGTGGTGTAAAGTTTTTGTCAGAAACAGAATCAGGTTTATTATCACCGACGGTGGTCACTGGTGCAGAAATTTACATTGATCAGATTCCCCTAAGAACATTGAGAATACAATTGGGAAATTGGGATCTACAGCCGTGATGAGGCCAATCTCATGTTCAAGGAACTCATCTGGCTAGCCTCCAACCTGTGGGCATGAACATTAATTTCTCTAATTTCCAGTAGTTTCTCACTTCTAAGCCTTTTCTTTTCCTACTCCCCATTCTGGATCCCTTCATGCTTGCTCTACTCCTCACCTACCTGTCACCTTCCTCTCATGCCCTTCTTCCCGCTTTCCTCTACAGCCATTTACCCTTTGCACCCATCACCTTCCAGATTCTCATTTCATCCACCCTCCCTACCATCTTCCCCCTCATCTGGTCTCACAAATCTCCTGCCAGCTTGTAAGCCTTCCCCTGCCGGCTTCTGACCCCTTCCTTACTCAGCCTGAATATATTGTATGTTTAAAAATAGAAATATATAAAACTTACAGCACAATACAGGCCCCTCGGCCCACAACGTTGCGCTGAACACGTACCTACCTTAGAAATTACTAGTTACAGCCCTCTATTTTACTAAGTGCCATAATTTTCCTCTTCATAGATGCTGCCTGACCTGTTGAGTTCCTCCAGCATTTTGTGTGTGTGACTTGGGATTTCCAGCATCTGCACAATCTCTTGTGTTCTTGATTGGGATGAGTTGAATTCTTACTTACTATGCAAATGCAGAAATTTCACGTTGTTCAGTGCATTCCAGAAAGTGAACCAGTGGTAGAGCTAATGGTAGAAGAGTGCATTTTGGACAGGAGCTACTGGAATATTTGAAAGCCCTTGTACAGGATTTCCTAACTGTTAATTTGCAGGTTAAGTTAGCAGTAAAGAAGACAAATGCAAGAGGACTAGAATATAAAAGCAAGAATGTAATTTTAAGGAACTGGTGAGGTTTCACTTGGAGTATTGTGAGCAGTTTTAAACATAGAACACTGAAAACCTACAGCACAATACAGGCCCTTCAGCCCACAATCCTGTGTTGAACATGTACTTACTTTAGAAATCACCTAGGAGTACCCATAGCTTTCTATTTTTCTAAGCTCCATGTACCCCTTTGGGATCCCTTATCTATGAAAAGATGTGCTGGTGTCGGAGAGTCCAGTGAAGGTCGACAAGATTGATTCTAGGAATGAAAGAATCATTGCATGAGGAGTGTTTGATGGCTCTGAGTCTGTACTCACTGGAGTTTATCAGGAGTCTTACCATTAATATTATATTCCGTCTTCAAATTTGACCTACCGAAATGAACCACCACACTTATATGGGTTGAACTCCATCTGCCACTTCACAGCACAGTTCTGTATCCTATCAATATCCTACTGTAACCTTTGACAACTCTCCACACTATCCACAACACCCTCAACCTTTGTCATCAGCAAATTTACTAACCCATCCCTCCACTTCCTCATCCAGGTCATTTATAAAAATCACAAAGAGGAGGGGACCCAGAACAGATCCCTGAGGCACACCACTGGTCACCAGTCTCCATGCAGAGTACAAACCATCCACAACCACCCTTTGCCTTCTGTGGGCAAGCCAATTCTGGATCCACAAAGCAAGGATCCAATGCCTCCTTACTTTCTGAATGAACCTTGTATGGGGAACCTTATCAAATGCCTTACTAAAGTCCATATACACTACATCCACTGCTCTACCTTCATCAATATGTTTTGCTATATCCTCAAAGAATTCAGTCAGGCTCATAAGACATGACCTACCCTTGACAAAGCCATGCTGACTAACTCTAATCAGATTATGTCTCTTCAAATGCTCATAAATTTTGCTCTCTCAGGATCTTCTTGCCCACCACTGAAGTAAAAGTCTCTGGTCTCTAATTTCCTGGATTATCTCTATTCCCTTCCTTGAACAAGGGAACAACATTTGGAACGCTGCACTCCTCCGGTACTTCTCCCGTCTCTATTGATAATGCAAAGATCATTGTAAGAAGCTCAGCAATCTCCTCCCTCGCCTCCCACAGTAGGCTGGAGAATATAGTAAGGGCATCCAAGGTTACATTGAGACGGCAGGCATTTGGGGTTGAGTGTGAAAATAAATCAGCTATGATGGAATGGTAGAGCAGATTCAATGGGTCAAGTGGTCAAATACTGTACCTCTGCCTTTTAGTCTACATTTTCTTTTATTTTTGCTGCATGTTTTGTGCCACTGGAGCATAAATAATTGGAAGAGTCATTAGCCTTATTGCTGCTGCGACTGGGAAATCTGTGCCGAACACTGCATTCTTTTCCTAATATTCATCTGAGTTGAATTTACAACACAACATGATGAGAAGTGACAGCATTTTGCATATATCAGCCCACTGTTACAGTGAACGCCAAATAGAAAATAAGCAGATCAAGGACCTCCTGATGGGAACGCTCAATGGGGTCTGCATAGACACACATCTTTAGCTCAAGTATTACAATTAATATTTTTATGATTGTGCACAGCAAAATTGATATAATATTTTAAATCTGAATTCACATCAGTTTTTGCATCGTTATTTAGATTCAGGTCTATTTATCACATGTACAGTGAAATTGCGTTAACAATCAGCACATACCCACAGGTGCAGCTGGCCATCCAGGCACCATCATAGCATGGCCACAATGTTCAGCAAAGTAACACAAGCAGCAACAATAACAGCAAAAAAAAACCCTTTACCAACTTCCATCCTACCAGGTCTATAGTCCTTGGCCATAGACTTACATCTAGTGCACAAAATCCCATTAAAATTACATCATTCTCCTCAACTTCCATCACCTTCAACAGGATCCTGTCGCTAAACATGTCTTTCGCTACATTCCTCCCACAGTCTCTACTTTTTGCTGGGATTGTACATTACAAGACTCCCTCGTCCATTCATCCCTCACCACAGATCACCATCCTGGCACTTACCTCTGCAAGCACAACAAGTGCTACAGATGTCCCTACACCCCATTCAGTACTCCAAACTGTCCTTCCAGGTGAGGTGACACTTCTGTCCTGGTACTGTATACAGTACTCCCTTTGTGGCCTCCTCTGTATTAATGTGACCCTGTCTAGATTGGGTTCCACTTCGTCAAGCACCTTCTCTCTGTCTGCCGCAAAAGGTGGAATTCCTGGTGGACACCCATTTTAATTCTACTTCCAATTCCCATTCCAACATGTTGATCCATGGCCTCCTCTACAGTCATGATGAGGCCAGACTCAGGTTGGAGAAGCAGCACCTCAGATTCCATCTGAATAACCTCCAAACAGATGCCACGAACATAGATTTCTCCACCAGATTTGTCTTTTGCACGTGTCCTTTGTTTCACGGAATTCTGGTTAACCCCTTCCATACCAGAGGCAGCGATTCATATCAATGGGTTTACTGTACTCCGTCAGGATAGATCTATAGAGTCTCTCAAAAGCAGAGGTGAAGGAGTATGCCTCATGATCAACTCTTCTTGGTGCACAAATATATCAGTGGTGTCCCAATTCTGCTCACCAGACCTGGAATATCTAGCAGTAAAGTGCCGTCCTTTTTACCTACCATGGGAGATTTCCGGGATCATTTTGGTAGCAGTATACATTCCACCTCAAGCCAATGTCAATCAGGTTTTAGATGATCTGAGCAATGGAATCAACATACATGAAACAGTACATCTGTGGCATTCAAGTCTGACAACCCAGGCCTGTACCAGTAAACCAGGTATGATTTGCAGAGGGCTATTTCAATTTCAAACAAGGTTGGAGGCGACATTGGATTCATGGCAAATCTGGCATGGTTTACAAGACATTATTTCCTACAAAGTGAAACCCGATAGCATGAATAAGACCATAAGATATAGGAGCAGAAGCCAGCCATTTCCACCCACCAAGTCTACTCTGCCATTCAATCATGAGCTGATCCAATTCTTCCAGTAATCCCCACTCCCCTGCCTTCTCCCCATATCCTTTGATGCCCTGGCTAATCAAGAATCCATCTATTTCTGCCTTAAATGCACCCAATGACTTGGCCTCCACAGCTGCTTGTGGCAAAAAATTCCTTACATTTACCACCCCCTGACTAAAGTAATTTTTCTGCATCTCTGTTCTAACTGGATGTCCTTCAATCCTGAAGTTATGTCCCCTTGCCCTAAACTCCCCTACAGTGGGAAATAACTTTGCCATATTTAATCTGTTCAGGTCTTTTAACACTCGGAATGTTTCTATGAGATCCCCCCTCACTTTCCTGAACTCCAGGGAATACAGCCCAAGAGCTGACAGACGTTCCTCATACGGTAACCCTTTCATTCCTGGAATCATTCTCATGAATCTTCTCTGAACCCTCTCCAATGTCAGCATATCCTTTCAAAAATAAGAAGCCCAAAACTGCACACAATGCTCCAAGTGTGGTCTCATGAGTGCTTTTTAGAGCCTCAACATCACATCCCTGCTCTGATATTCTATACCTCTAGAAATGCCAACATTGTATTTGCCTTCTTCACAACCAACTCAACCTGGAGGTTAACCTTTAGGGTATCCTGCACAAGGACTCCCAAGTCCCTTTGCATCTGTGCATTTTGAATTTGCTCCCCATCTAAATAATAGTCTGTCTGCTTATTTCTTCCACCAAAGTGCATGACACTACACATTCCAACATTGTATTTTATTTGCCACTTCTTTGCCCATTCCCCTAAACTATCTAAGTCTCTATGCTGGCTCTCTGTTTCCTCAACACTAGCCACTCCTCCAACTATCTTTGTATCATCAGTAAATTTAGCCACAAATCCATTAATCCCATAGTCCAAATCATTGATATACATTGTAAAAAGCAGCAGTCCCAACACCGACCCCTGTGGAACTCCACAGGTAACCAGCGGCCAGCCAGCTCTTTATTCCCACTCTGTTTTCTGTCAGTCAGCCAATGCTCCACCCATGCTGGTAACTCCTCTGTAATTCCATGGGCTCTTATCTTGCACAGCAGCCTCATGTGCGGCACCTTGTCAAAAGCCTTCTGAAAATCCAAGTACTACTGCATCTGCATCTCCTTTGTTTACCCTGCTTGTAATTTCCTCAAAAAATTGCAATAGCTTAGTCAGGCAGGATTATCCTTTCAGGAAAACATGTTGGCTTTGGCCTATCTTGACATGTGCCTCCAGGTACTCTGTAATCTCATCCCTAACAATCGATTCCAACAACTTCCCAACCACTGATGTCAGGCTAACAGGTCTATAGTTTCCTTTCTGCTGCCTCCCACCCTTCTTATATAGTGGAGTAACATTTGCAGTTTGAACTTGATCATATTGTGATCACTGTTCCCTATGGAACACTATACCTTAAGCTCTCTTATCACCTTCGGATCATTGCACAACAGCAGAGCTGATCCCCTAGTGGGCTCAACAACAAACTGTTCTAAAAAAAAATCCCTGAGACATTCTACAAATTCTCTCTCTTGAGGTCCAGTACTAGCCTGGTTTTCCCAATCCACTTTCATGTTAAAATCCCCAACGATTATCACGACATTGCCGTCTGACACACCTTTTCTATCTCCTGCTGTAATTTGTAATCCACATCCCAGCTGCTGTTTGGAGGCCTGTATACAACTGCCATTAGGGTCATTTCACCCTTTCCATTTTCTTAACTCAACCCATAGAGACTCAACACCTTCCAATCCTATGTCATTCCTTTCTAATGATTTAATATTATTTCTTTTACACAAGGCCACACCACGCTCTCTGCCTACTAACCAATCTTTCTGATACTCTGTATATCCTCGGACGTTCAGCTCCCAATGGTAGCCATCCTTTCGCCAAGTTTCAGAGATGGCCACAATGCTATACTTGCCAATCTGTAGCTGAGTTTCAAGAGTGTCCATTTTATTTCTTATGCTGCGTGCATTCAAATATAACACTTTCAGTCCAGTATTTGTTGCTTTCTGTTTTAACTGCACCCTGGCTCTATTGCCCTGTAAATCATCCCACTGGCTGTGATGTGGCTCATCTCCTGCCTGTCCTTTCTATCATCTCTGTTACATGCTATCTTTGATTTATTTCTGTCTTCCCTTCTTCAGTCCTAGCACTCTGGTTCCCGTGTCCCTGCCAAATTAGTTTAAACCCTCTTGATCAGGTCTGTTAAACCTACTTGCTGGAATATTGGACCCGTTTGGGTTCAGGTGTAACCTGTCCTTTTTGTACAGGTTGTACCTCCCCCAGCCGAGGTCCCAATGATCCAGGAACCCGAAGCCCTGCCCCCTACACCAGACTGTCAGCCATGCAATAGTACGCCTGATCATGCTATTCTTATGCTCGTTAGCACATGGCACAAGCAGCAATCCTGAGATTACTACCCTGGAGGTCCTGCTTTTCAGCTTCTTACCCAACTCCCTGAATTCTCTCTTCAGGTCTTCCTCCCTGTTTTCTACCTATGGCATTCGTACCAACGTGTACCAAGACTTCTGGCTGTTCACCCTCTCCCTTCAGAATACTCTGCACCTGATCCGAGACATCCCATACCCTGGCACCTGGGAGGCAACACACCATGCGGGTATCTCTATCAGTTTGACAAAACCTCCTGTCTGTTCCTGTCACTATGGAATCCCCTATGACTAACACATTCCTCATCTTCTTCTCTCCCTTCTGCATCACGGAACCAGGCTCAGTGCCAGAGACCCAGTCGCCATGGTCATCCTCTATCAGGTCACTCCCTCCCCAAAGTATCCAAAATGAGATAACGATTACCGATGGTGATGCCTGTCCCTCCTGCCTGCACGCAACTCTGACTCCAGATCCCGCCAACCACTCGTTGACCTTGGGAAGCTGGCACTCATTCACTCTCCTGGCTGGTCCAACAACCAATGGCTAACGTCTGAACACCGATGTGTCCCACGTCCACTTCGCTGGCCTTCGATCACAGAGCAGAGACTGAAACTGAGACTGACCTCTCGTCACTCACATCTGTCTTCCTAAGACCCGAAACTTGGCCTTTGAGTTAACAATCAGATGCATTTACGCTGTACCCTCAAAAATGTTACACCCATCATTAAGTGCCCCTCATCATATATTTTATATCTATATCTATATATATACACACACACACACACATCTATATATATATATATATATATACACACACACACACGTATATCTACATATAAACAACATAAGTTACTATAATTATATATTCACTATGGTATTTTATATTTTTTTGATTTTGTACTGCTCCCACAAAACAACAAATTTTACAGATATACCAGTGATATTAAACTAGATTCTGATTCAATTAGCACGGTGCAACCTATTGTTTTTATACGCCAAATATTTACTTTACAAATCCATCAGAATTTTTTTCAGTACAAGACCCAGCATGATGTATTGAAATTATAATATATCTTTCTGTCATTACTTTACTTGTCTTCGTTCCATTGCATTGAGGGTAACGATAATACATGTATAAGCCTCAATGTTGGGTATGCTCAATTACCTGCCAATTGCAGTCAGACACCAGGTCACAGGAAGGGTTTCATAACAGCAAATAATGAATCCTACACTGTAATAAGCTTACTGCTGCATGAACATACAACTTCTGTACAAAGTGCAATGGTTCAAGATTCAAAATCCAAGATTCAAGATTGCTTAACAAGTGTAAAAGGGAATGAAATAATTGTTACTCTGGATCTGATAGAGCATAAAAAAACACAATAAGATAAACAACACAATAATAAAAAAATACAATAAATATAAGTACACAAGATAACTTATATACGTAGATTGATTATACAGTATGTCCATAAAATGATATTAGGCACTGGAGCACCTGTACATAAGGTGACTCTGACAGGACATGAATTGAGGATTGCAGGGTTCCCATTCAGAACAGAGTTGAGAAAAAGTTTTTTTAGCCAGAGGGTGGTGAATCTGTGGAATTTGTTGCCAAGGGCGGCAGTGGAGGCCAAATCATTGGGTGTATTTAAGGCAGAGATTGATAGGTATCTGAGTAGTCAGGGCATCAAAGGTTATGGTGAGAAGGTGGGGGGATGGGACTGAAGGGGAGATTGGATCAGCTCGATGAAATGGTGGAGCAGACTCGATGGGCTGAATGGCCAACTTCTGCTCCTTTGTCTTATGGTCTTATGGAAATGATAAAGTAGTGATGATTGGGGGTATGGAGATGTGGGGGGGGGTTAGCGCATGGAGGTGTTAATCAGCTTTACTGCTCAGGAAAAGTAACTGTTTTTGAGTTCTGGTGATCATCTTGACATAAATGCATGAGACATAGGAGCAGAATTAGGCCATTTGGCCTGTCAAATCTGCTTCACCATTCAATCATGGCTGATCCCTTTTTCCCCTCTTCAGCCCCCCTCTCTGGTCTTCTCCGTATAACCCTTGATGCCATGTCCAATCAAGGACCTATCAAGCTTTGCGTTAAATACACCCAAGGACCTGCCTCCACAGCTGTCTGTGGTAATAAATTCCAGAAATTCATCACACTCTGGCTAAAGAAATTTCTCTGCATTTCTGTTTTAAACGAACACTCCTTTATCCTGAGGCTGTGTCCTCTTGTCCCAGACTCCCCCACCATGGGGCACATCCTTTCCACATCTACTCTGTCTAGGCCTTTCAACATTGAAAAGATTTCCCCCTCATCTTTCTAAATTTCAGCCAGTGCAGATTCAAAACTATCAAACATTCCTTGTCTGATAACCCTTTCATTTCTGGAATCATCCTTGTTGATCTCCTCTGGACCCTCTCCAATGCCAGCACATCTTTTCTTTGATGAAGAACCCAAACCTGTTGGCAATACTCAAGGCGAGTCCTCTCCAGTGCCTTGTAAAGCCTCAGCATCACCTCCCTGCTTTTGTATTCTAGACCTTTTGAAAGGAATGCTAACATTACATTTGTTTTCCTCACCACTGGCTTTACCTGCAAGGTAATCTTCAAGTTGTTCTGAACCAGGAATCCCAAGCCCCTTGGCATCTCAGATTTTTGGATTTTCTCCCCATTTATTTCTACTACCAAAGTACATGACCCTGCATTTTTCAACATTGTATTTCATTTGCCACTTTCTTGCCCATTCTCCTAATCTGTTGAAGTCCTTCTGCAGCCTACCTGTTTCTTCAACCTTACCACCAATCGTCATATCATCTGCAAACTTGGCAACAAAGCCATCTATTTCATAATTTAAATCACTGATATACAACATAAAAAAAGAAATGGTCCCAACACATACCCCTGCCGAACACCACTAGTCACTAGCAGCCAACTAGGCAATGATCCTTTTATTCCCATCCACTGCCTCCAACTAATCAGCCAATCCTCTAGCCATGCTAGTAACTTCTCTGTAGTACTTTGGGCATTTTGGTAATTTGGTAAACAGCCTCATGTGTGGCACCTTGTCAAAGGCCTTCTAAAATCCAAAGATAAAACATCCACTGCATTCCCTTTATCCATCCTATGTTAATCTCCTCAAAGAACTCCAACAGGCTGATCAGGCAAGATTTTTCCTTAAGGAAGCCATATTGACTTTGTCCTATTTTGTGTTGTGTCACCAAGTACTCCATAACCTCATCTTTAACAACTGACTGAAGTCTGGCTAACTGGTCTATAATTTCCTGTCTGCTGCCTTCCTCCTTTCTTAAAGAGTGGAGTGACATTTGCAATTTTCCAGTCCTCTGTCTTCTCACTAATTTTCACTTTGTTGTAAGCCTTCTTTTGCTTTTACATTAGCTTTGACTTCCCTCGTCACCATGGTTGTACTATTTTGTCATTTGAGCATTCCTTCTTTTTAGACTACATCCATCCTGCACCTTCCTCATTTTTCTCAGTAACTCATGCTATTGCTGCTCTGCTGTCATCCCTCTTAGCATCTCCTTCCAATTTACTTGGCAAAATCCTCTCTCATACCACTGTAATTTCCTTTACTCCACTGAAATCCTGCTATGTCAGATTTTACTTTCTCCCTATTAATTTTCAAGTTGAACTCAGATTGTGATCAATGTCGCCTAAGGGTTCCTTTACCTTAAGCTCCCTAATCTCCTCCATTTCATTACATAAGACCCAATCCGGTGTAGCTGGTCCCCTGGTAGGTTCAATGACAAACTGTTCTGAAAAGCCATCATGTAGGCATTCAACAAACTCACTCTCTTGAGATCCAGTTCCAACCTCATCTTCCCAATGTGCCATGACTATCATAACTATGAGGCTGGATGCTACATGGTCATATAACCATATATAACAATTACAGCATGGAAACAGGCCATCTTGGCCCTTCTAGTCCATGCCCAATGCTTACTCTCACCTAGTCCCACTGACCCGCACTCAGCCCATAACCCTCCATTCCTTTCCTGTCCATATACCTAACCAATTTTACTTTAGATAACAATACCGAACTTGCCTCTACCACTTCTACTGGAAGCTCATTCCACACAGCTACCACTGTCTGAGTGAAGAAATTCCCCCTCATGCTACCCTTAAACTTTTGCCCCCTAGCTCTCAACTCATGTCCTCTTGTTTGAATCTCCCCTACTCTCAATGGAAAAAGCCTATCCACGTCAACTCTATCTATCCCCCTCATAATTTTAAATACCTCTATCAAGTCCCCCCTCAACCTTCTATGCTCCAAAGAATAAAGACCTAACTTGTTCAATCTTTCCCTGTAACTTAGGTGCTGAAACCTAGGTAACATAAATCTTCTCTGTACTCTCTCTATTTTGTTGACATCTTTCCTATAATTTGGCGACCAGAACTGTACACAACACTCCAAATTCAGCCTTAGCAATGCCTTGTACAATTTTCACATTACATCCCAACTCCTATACTCAATGCTCTGATTTATAAAGGCCAGCATACCAAAAGCTTTCGTCACCACCCTATCCACATGAGATTCCACCTTCAGGGAACTATGCACCATTATTCCTAGATCACTCTGTTCTACTGCATTCTTCAATGCCCTACCATTTACCATGCATGTCCTATTTTGATTATTCCTACCAAAATGTAGCTCCTTACACTTATCAGCATTAAACTCCATCTGCCATCCCTGACCTTATGGTAGAGGGCCAAGCAGCCCATGAGATGGGTGGGTGAGATTTTGCATGTAATTACTGGCTCATTTCTGGCACTGTTAAGTGAATATATTCATGGTTCACTAAAGACAAAAGACAAGATGGGCTGAGTGCCTCATTTCTGTGTTGTGCGGTTGTATGACTCCATATTATATATATATATAATATGTTTATTTATTTATACAGTACAGAACAAGTTAGGGCACTACCAATACCACTGCACACTATAAAACTATATTAGTTCTTAATATTTATGGACAGAGGAATTCATCCGAGTCAAGTTTTTCTGGACTGTAAATGAACAAGATCAGTGTAAACACCTAGTGTAGATAATAGACTGCCTTCATCCAATGCTATCGACTAGTACACCTTCCAAATTTTCATTTACATTGTAACATTCAAGCTGATTGCTGACACCTTCGAATTCTTTGTAGTTCCTACCTTGCTGAAGTAGTGAAATGGTTTCATTTTCACTCTTGGCCGTTTCACTTCAAGCCTGAATGCTTGAAAGCACAGTGAACAGTCAATGATTTAGATAATGGAATTGATGGTTTTGTGGCAAAGTTTGTGGATGGTATGAAGATAGGTGGAGGAAGAAATAGGGTGAATGTGGTGGGGGTATCCTGAGGGAGAAATACAATTGTAGTGGGATTTGTACATCTGTATTATAGAAAAATTGGAATAATGGGCAAATAAATGGCAAATGGACTATAGTGTTGGGAAATATATGATAAGGTATTTTGGTAAAAGGAACAATAGTGTGGACTATTATCTAAATGGGGAGAAGATTCAAACAGCGGAGGTGCAGATGGATTTAGGACTCGGGACAAGACTCCCAGAAGGTTAATTTACAGAGTGAGGCAGTGGTAAAGAAGGAAAATACAATGTTGGTATTTATTTCAAGGGGAATAGCATATAAAAGCAAGGAGATAATGCTGAGCCTTTAAAAGACACAAGTCAGACAGCACTAATAATATTGTCAACACTTTTGGGCCCCATATCTCAGAGAGGATGTGCTGTCATTCGAGAGAATCCAGAGAAGGTTCACGAGGATGATTCCAGGAATGAAGGGGTTAACATATGAGTGTTTGGCAGCTTTGGGCCTGTACTCACTAGAATTTAGAGGAATGCATGGGGATCTCATTGAAACTTACCAAATGGTGAAAGGACGAGACAGGGTGGATATGCAGAAGATGTTTCCTCTGGTGGGGGTATTGAAAACTAGAGAACACAGCCTCAAAATTGTGGGTGACCTTTCCTGAGGAGGAATTTTTTTAGCCAGTGAGAAGTGAATCTGTGGAATGCTCTGCCATGGAGGCCAAGTCCGTGGGTATATTTAAAGCAGAAGTTGATCATTTCCTGGTCAGGGCATCAAAGGATATGGCGAGAAGGCAGGTGTAAGGGGTTGAGTGGGATCCGGGATCAGCCATGAGGAAATGGTGGAGCAGACTCGATGGGCTGAATGGCCTAATCCTGCTCCTATGTCTAATGGTTTATGATCGTGTTATAGCTGGGAGTTTAATGCCCAAGGACACACATTGTAAGGAAAGGACAGGCAGGAAGGCAGAGGGGCGGCAGTGTTCTGTTGGTAAAAATAATTAAATCAAAGGATTAAAAATGGGTAGGAAGGTGTTGAATCATTCTGTATAGAGCTAAGGAACTGCAAGGGTAAAAGGACTCTGATGGAAGTTATATACAGACTCCCTATCAATAGTAAGGATGTGGCCTACAAATTGAAAAAGAATACAGAAAATGTGTGCCAAAAGGGCAATGTTACCCTAGTCATGGTGGACTTCAATATGAAGGTAGAGGGGAAAATCAGGTTGGTGCTAGATTACAGGAAGGGGTATTTCTAGGCTGCCTACAAGATGGCTTTTCAGAACAGCTTACAGTTGAGCCTACTAGGGGATCAGCTATTCTGGATTAGGTGTTATGAAATGAACCAGGATTGATTAGAAAGCTTAAGGCACAAGTAAATGGTGCTGCAGCAACAACCTGGCAATCAATGTTTTACTAAGATGTTGCATAGAAACATAGAACACTTACAGCACAATACAGGCCCTTCGGCCCACAAAGTTGTGCTGAACGTGTCCCTACCTCAGAAATTACTAGGCTTACCTATAGCTCTCTATTTTACTAAGCTCCATGTACCTATCTAAAAGCCTCTTAAAAGACCCTATCGTATCCACCTCCACCACTGTTGCTAGCAGCCCATTCCACGCACTCACCACTCTCTGAGTAAAAAACTTACCCCTGACATCTCCTCTGTACCTATTCCCCAGCACCTTAAACCTGTGTCCTCTTATGGCAACCATTTCAGCCCTGGGAAAAAGCCTCTGACTATCCACATGATCAATGTCTCTCATCATCTTGTACACCTCTATCAGATCACCTCTCATCCTCCTTCGCTCCAAGGAGAAAAGGCCAAGTTCACTCAAACTATTCACTTAAGTCATGCTCCCCAATCCAGGCAACATCCTTGTAAATCTCCTCTGCACCCTTTCTACGTCTTCCACTTCCTTCCTGTGATGAGGCGACCAGAACTGAGCACAGTACTCCAAGTGGGGTCTGACCAGGGTCCTATATAGCTGCAACATTACTGCTTGGCTCCTAAATTCAATTCCACGATTGATGAAGGCCAATGCACCATACGTCTTCTTAACCACAGAGTCAACCTGCGCAGCTGCTTTGAGCATCCTATGGACTTGGACCCCAAGATCCCTCTGATCCTCCACACTGCCAAGAGTCTTACCATTAATACTATATTCTGCCATCATATTTGACCTACCAAAATGAACCACTTCACGCTTATCTGGGTTGAACTCCATCTGCCACTTCTCAGCCCAGTTTTGTATCCTATTGCTGTAATCTCTGACAGCCCTCCACACTATCCACAACACCTCCAACCTTTGTGTCATCAGAAAACTTACTAACCCCTCCCTCCACTTCCTCATCCAGGTCATTTATAAATATCACGAAGAGTAATGATCCCAGAACAGATCCCTGAGGCACACCACTGGTGACCGACCTCCATGCAGAATACGACCTGTCTACAACCACTCTTTGCCTTCTGTGAGCAAGCCAGTTCTAGACCCACAAAGCAATGTCCCCTTGGATCCCATGCCTCCTTACTTTTTCAATAAGCCTTGTATGGGGTACCTTATCAAATGCCTTGTTGAAATACATATACACTACATCTACTGCTCTTCCTTCATCAATGTGTTTAGTCACATCCTCAAAAAATTCAATCGGGCTCATAAGGTACAACCTGCCCTTGACAAAGCCATGCTGACTACTCCTATTCATAATATACCTCTCCAAATGTTCATAATTCCTGCCTCTCAAGATCTTCTCCATCAACTTACCAACAACTGAAGTAAGACTCACTGGTCTCTAATTTCCTGGACTATGAAAGATAGATAGATAGATACTTTATTCATCCCCATGGGGAAATTCAACTTTTTTCCAATGTCCCATACACTTGTTGTAGCAAAACTAATTACATACAATACTTAACTCAGTAAAAAATATGATATGCATCTAAATCACTATCTCAAAAAGCATTAATAATAGCTTTTAAAAAGTTCTTAAGTCCTGGTGGTTGAATTGTAAAGCCTAATGGCATTGGGGAGTATTTACCTCTTCATCCTGTCTGAGGAGCATTGCATCGATAGTAACCTGTCGCTGAAACTGCTTCTCTGTCTCTGGATGGTGCTATGTAGAGGATGTTCAGAGTTTTCCATAATTGACCGTAGCCTACTCAGCGCCCTTCGCTCAGCTACCGATGTTAAACTCTCCAGTACACCAGGTCTTCAGAAGTTGAGTTACAGGGACAGATTGAACAGGTTAGAACTTTAATCCTTGGAGCGTAGAAGAATGAGGGGGGAGTTGATAGTGGCTTACAAAATTATGAGGGGTATAGACAGAGTAAATGAGAGTAGGCTCTTTCCACTTAGATTATGAGACATAAATACGAGAGGATATGGCTTTAGGGTGAAAGGGGAAAGGTTTAGGGGGAACATTAGGGGGAACTTCTTCACTCAAGAGAGTGGTGGGAGTGTGGAACGAGCTGCCATCTGACGTGGTAAATGTGGGCTCACTCTTAAGTTTTAAGAACAAATTGGATAGAGACATGGATGGGAGAAGTCTGGAGGTTTATGGGCTGGGTGCAGGTCAATGGCACTAGCGGAATAAAGTTACAGCACAGACTAGAAGGGCCGAATGGACTGTTTTCTGTGCTGTAGTGTTCTATGGTTTTATGGTTCTAACATCAGTAAGACAAAAGAGCTGATTGTGGACTTCAGGAAGGGTAAGATGAAGGAACACATACCAATCCTCATAGTGGGATTGGAAGTGGACAGAGTGAGCAGTTTCAAGTTCCTGGGTGTCAAGATCTCTGAGGAACTAACCTGGTCCCAACACATTGATGTAGTCATAAAGAAGGCAAGACAGCAGCTATACTTTATTAGGAGTTTGAAGCAATTTGGCATGTCAACAAATACATAATCTTGCTCTCTATTCTGGAATGATTCTGGAAGACTGGAAAATTGAAAATATCACTCCACTCTTCAAGAAGGGAGAGAGACAGAAGGAAGAAACTGTAGACCAATTAGTCTGAACTCAGAGGTTACGAAGATGTTAGAGTATATTATTAATGATGAGATAGGCTTTCATGATTAAATAGGCCAGAGTCAGCATGCTTTCCTCAGGGAAATTCTTGCCTGACAAAGCTGTTGGAATTCTTTGAAGAAGTAACAAGCAGGATAGACAACAGAGAATCAGTTGATGGTGTGTGCTTGGATTTTCAGAAGGCTAAAAATCTGCCATACATGAGGCTACTTAACAAGCTGTAAGGCCATGGTATTACAGGAAAGATTCTAGCTGGATAAAGCAGAGGCTGATTGGCAGGAGGCAAAGAGTGGGAATAAAGGGAGCCTTTTCTGGCTGCTGGTGATGAGTGGTATTCCACAGGGTGTGTGTGTGTGATGGGTTATACAGCTCTCGTTACATGCACATGCAGTTCAGCTCTTTGAGCGATTATGCAGAAAGTTTGAAATTAATAACTCATCTCCTTCTACCTTAGGCCCTGCTGTGAATACTTTCTGGAGGTCTAAGATCCGTATGTTCCACGACCACTGGACTAAGTGTGTAAATGTAGGAGGGGACTATGTTGAAAAACAAATGTGCTAAGTTTTCTAAAATGGACTCCTTCTACCTTAGGCCACAAACTTATCAATCACCCCTTGTCGTATTGCAAAAAGAAGGGAAGAAGAAAAAATAGTGAGGTAGTATCCATGGGTTCATTGTCCATTCAGAAATTTGATGTTGGAGGGGAAAAAACTGTTCCTGAAACAATGAGCATGTGTCTTCAGGGTCCTGTGCCCCCTCCTTGATGTCAGCAATGAGAAGCAGGCATGTCCTGGGTGAAGGGGGTCTTTAATGATGGTGTTACAACTCATTGTCAAACTGTTAACATTGAATTTCACATACAAGAGGACTGAATCACCTGGTTTTTTTTAAACACATATATCAGTAAACATTGCAGAAACTATGCACTTTGCAAATTTCCTTTTCCAGAGGCTCTCTTCTGGAAAGTGCTATAGGGCTATTAAACAAAAGCTCCACACCATCTTAAAAGTTTCTTCCCCAGGCAGTTAATCTGATCAACCATTCTAGTCAGCCCCCCACACCCCCTCTGTCTATTACCCCTGTCACTGCACTGCTCTGTAAGCACTTTAAACCACTGTTTATAATGCTGTTTACACTGTAAATACATGCTGCTATTAATGTACATTTTATTCCATGTCCATACTTTAACTTCTAACTTTATTAGACCATGAGCAGAATTAAACCATTTGGCCCATCGAGTCTGCTCTGCCATTTCATCATGGCTGATCTATTTTTCTCTCAACCCCATTCTCCTGTCTTCTCCACATAATCTTTCACACTCTTACTAATCAAGTACCTATCAAATTTTTTTTATCCTTTATAATTGTTGAAAGTTGTTTTATTGTTGCATGTCATGTAGTTACATACACTCACTGGTCACTTTATTAGGTACAGCTGTACAACA
This sequence comes from Hemitrygon akajei, assembly GCF_048418815.1. Classification (NCBI taxonomy): domain Eukaryota; kingdom Metazoa; phylum Chordata; class Chondrichthyes; order Myliobatiformes; family Dasyatidae; genus Hemitrygon; species Hemitrygon akajei. The sequence continues at coordinate 175,967,540 of NC_133132.1, read as the reverse complement.
GTCTTTAGAGTTACAGAGAATAGACAGACAGACAGACAGACATACTTTATTTTTCCCGAGGGAGATTGGGTTTCGTTACAGTCGCACCAACCAAGAATAGTGTAGAAATATAGCAATATAAAACCATAAAAAATTAAATAATAATAAGTAAATTATTCTAAGTGGAAATAAGTCCAGGACCAGCCTATTGGCTCAGGGTTGTAATGGTGCGAAAATCAAAAAATATCCAGTGAGACAGTTCTGTGGGCAAAAATGCCTTGTTAATAAGAGGTGTCAAAGGAGAATAGCCAGATTGGTTCAAAAGGACAGGAGGGCGACAGTGACTCAAGTATCTGCATTAGTGTGCAGAAGAGCATCTCTGAATGCACAACATATCGAAACTTGAAGTGGATGGGCTACAGCAGCAGAAGACCACAAACACATACTCAGCCAACACTTTATTATTAGGTACAGGAGGTACATAAAGGTACCGTTTTATTAGCAATGACATTTTAAAATGGTCTAGTGTTCATAATTTCCATAATTAAATCAACTTTTAATAATCATAAAATTATTTATAATGATCCATGCTACTTAGAAAGAAAGTTGCAAATCCTCATTTAAAAAGTGAAGCAACTATTTAAATATGCCACTGTGAAGATGGATTGTGTAATACAAGAGACCTGCTGCTCTGTGTTCTTTCCACGCCAGTCCCCTATGCTCTAGGAAACACAAAGTGCTGCTGAATTTTTAATGAACCTTCATTGTGATTGTAATGTAACAGAACAAGGGTGTGGGAGGGTTTGCAATGTTGCCTGAGCTCAGTTACAGAGCCCACAAACGTAGGTGGACTCTGCATTGTGAGATCCAATCCTACAGAATTAAACCAACTTCATGGAGAGTTGAGAGTGGAGAGAGGCAGGAAGACGAAACAAAAGGAGACAAATTGTGGGTCTGTTTTCTGACACCAGACAGTCTCACAGGACTGTGGCATTTGCAAGCTAATGAGACACCATGGAATGAAAGAGAAACTTATCTGCACCCACCCCTCCCCCTACCTCCCCAACAACGGCGACATCTCCCATCAGTTCCTAAAGCATCTTAGAAGTTAAAAGAATTGGAACAAGGAGAGAAAGAATAAACCTTAGAGAACGAAAATATTGTTTCCCTTGCCATTATTATGCTAAATGGTTGGTTGTATTTTGTTGTGACATTTAGTCAGAGTCACATTTTCAATACATTTTGCCACTCTAATGCTAAAGATTCAAGATTCAAGGCTGTTTAATGTCATTTCCAGTACAGAAGTGTAAAGAACGAAGTAATTGTTTCTACGGACACAAAAGATAGTTTATGTGCATAGATTGATTGTGTATCCACAAAGTGACGCTCGGCATAGGAGTGTCTGTACAAAAGGTGACTGACAGGAAATGATAAAGTAAAATTAACCCCCCCCCCCACTTCCTCTATTCCCAACTCTGACCTTTTACCTCTTCTCACCTCCCCCTGGGTCCCCTCCTCCTTCCCAATCGCTTATCATACACTCTCCTCTCTTATCAGATTCCTTTCTGAAATGTTGACAGTTTATCCATTTCCACAGATGTTTCCTGACCTGCTGAGTTCCTCCAGCATTTTGTGTTTTCTCCCTGGATTTCCAGCATCTGCAAAATCTCTTGTGTTAATGATAAAGTAGTGATGATTGTGGGTGTGGAAGGTGAGTTAGTGGGCGGAGATATTGATCAGCCTTTCTGCTTGGGGAAAGTAAGTGTTTTTGAGTCTGATGTCTTGGTGTGAATACTATGTAGCCTCCTTCCTGATGGGAGAGGGACAAAAAATAATATTTTGTTTTCTGTCAGTCAACTTCTCTCTTCGTTTCTAGCCCTGATGAAGGCAAGAAACACTGGCTGTTTATTCCTTTCCATAGATGCTGCCTAACCTGCCGAGTTCCTCCAGCATTTTGAGAGCATTGCTCTGGATTTCCAACATCTGCAGAATCTCAAATAAGTGAAAATCTGCAGATGCTGGAAATCCAAGCAACACACACAAAATACTGGAGGAAGTCAGCAGGCCAGGCAGCATCTATGAAGAAAAGTAGTCGATGTCTCGGCCCGTATCATCGACTGTTCTTTTTTCCACAGATGTTGCCCAGCCTGCTGATCTGCAGAATCTCTTGTGTTTAGAAAATATTTCTTTCTTTGCTGCATTATTATGCTACGTAGTTGGTTGTCATTTGATGGTGAGACATCTGGTCAGAGTCACATTTTCAATACATTTGCCATGTTGTAATGTTAAAGAAGATAGAGTTTCAAAATGAAATACAAATAGAGGAGTAGACTACTGACCTTCCTCAGGCATTGCACCTTTTGTAGCTGACAGAGGTGGTACAAAAAACACTGATGTACAAATGACATGTTAACTTTAACAGACCAGCCAGCTGGGATTAAGACACAAGTATTCTGCACCTTGAACCCATGTCACATTTTATCAACCTCTGTTGATTCCCCTGCCCCACCCTTACCCCATCCCTATCTATAATTTTAGTCTGGTTCTCTTTCTCTCTCTCCCCCCCCCCCCCCCTCACTATAATCTCCCCCCAGCCCTACCTTTCTTTCTCTTTTATTTCCCATAATTCTCCACCTTCCCCCAGTCCATTTCCCTCCAGCCTATCACTTCCCAGCTCTCTACTTCATCCCTCCCCCCACTTCTTATTCCCCCTCGACCATCCCATGTTACTTCACTCCTGATGTAGGGTTTTGGCCCGAAACGTCGTCACTACCTCCTCCCATAGATGCTGCCTGGCCTGCTGAGTTCTGCCAGCATTTTGTGTGTTCACATTTTATAACTTTGTTTCTTTATTATTCAGAGATACAGGGTGGAATAGGTACTTCCGTCGTCACTACCTCCTCCCATAGATGCTGTCTGTCCTGCTGAGTTCTGCCAGCATTTTGTGTTTTCACATTTTATAACTTTGTTTCTTTATTATTCAGAGATACAGGGTGGAATAGGTACTTCTGACCCTTCAAGCCGTACTGCCTGCAAATCCTGATTTATCAAATCAAATAATTCAAACCATACATGAGACGGTCAAAGGAGACAGTTCCCTCTGGAGCCAAAGTACATAACAGAATCAGAAGCAAGTTTATTATCACCAGCATGTGTCAGCATGTATCGCGCTACCATCTTAGTGCGTTTCCTGGAAAGGAGCTCCAAACCCACCAAACAAAACAAGACTACCCAGGCACACCAAGTCAGGAGACAAACTCTACCACCCAACAAACCAAAAACTAAAGCTACAAGACCAACACAAAGCCACATATTTGCATATAGTTATAGTCAACACATAGTTACAACAGTGCAGACAATACCGTAATTGATTAAAAAAAAGACCATGGGTACAGTAAAAGTAGTCCAAAGATGTTAAAAGACTATAAATTCGAAATAAACCACCACACAGCTTCCACAAGTCCTCAGGGTCCCGATAGACTCACCATCCCACGCAGGCAGCAGAAGGGAATACCCCAGCTATGGACTTCCACAGCGTCGGACTCAGCCTCACAGACGCAGCACACAATGAAAGCGCTCCAACTGCAGTGGACTCCAAGTCCTTCGAACCTCCGAGCCTCTGACCATCCCCTCTGGCACAGCTTCTCCGAGCACCATCCTCTGCCAAGCACACGACAACGCCCCCGTCAATGGCCACCGGCAACGCGACCCTGAGGACTGGGGGCCTTTTCTTCTCAGCAGAGATCCGGAACTCACAACTGCAGCAGCAACGAAGATGTATCTCTTACCTGATGGTAACAGTGAGAAAAGGACGTGCTTTAGGTGCTGGAGATCCTTAATAATGGAACTGCCTTTCTGAGGCACCACTCCTTGAAGTTGTCCTGGGTACTTTGTAGGCTACTACCCAAGATGGAGCTGAATAAATTTACAACCCTCTGCAGCTTCTTTCGGTCCTGTGCAGTAGCCCCCCTCCCCCCACCCTCCCATACCAGACAGTGATGCAGCCTGTCAGAATGCTCTCCATGGTACATCGATATGTTGGGACCAGGTTAGATCCTCAGAGATCTTGACATGCAGGAACTTGAAAATGCTCACTATCTCCATTTCTAATTCCTCTGTGAGGATTGGTATGTGTCCCTTCGTCTTACTCTTCCTGAAGTCCACAATCAGCTCTTTCGTCTTACTGATGCTGAGTGCCAGGTTGTTGCTGTGACACCACTCCACTAGTTAATATATCTCATTCCTGTATGCCTGGTCGTCACCACCTGAGATTCTACCAACAATGGTTGTATTGTTAGCAAATTTACAGATGGTATTTGAGCTATGCCTAGCCACACAGTCTTGGGTGTATACAGAGAGTAGAACAGTGCACTAAGCACACACCCCTGAGGTGCGCCAGTGTTGATCATCAGCGAGGAGGAGATGTTATCACCAATCCGCACAGATTGTGGTCTTCTGGTTAGGAAGTCGAGGATCCAATTGCAGAGGGAGGTACAGAGGTCCAGGTTCTGCAACTTTTCAATCAGGATTGTGGGAATGATGGTACTAAATGCTGAGCTATAGTCAATGATCAGAGTCCTGGCATAGGTGTTTGTGTATTGTCCAGGTGGTCTAAAGCTGTGTGGAGAGGCACTGAGATTGCATCTGCCGTTGTTCTATTGTGACGATAGGCAAATTGCAATGGGTCCAGGTCCTTGCTGAGGCAGGAGTTCAGTCTAGTCCTGACCAACCAACCTGTCAAAACATTTCATTACTGTTGATGTGAGTGCTACTGGGCGATAGTCATTAAGGCAGCTCACATTATTCTTCTTAGGCACTGGCATAACTGTTGCCTTTTTGAAGCAAGTGGGATCTTCCTGCCAGTGTTTGGCATAAGTTTTCAGATCCTTATCAGGTATTTAAATTAGCAAGAGAGAGAGAAAAAAAATTGTTATGCACAAAAGCACACGTGCAGTCCAAGTCCATGCAAGTTCATGGTACAGCTCCAAGCGATCCAGCCAGTCATTCCACTGATTGGACACTGGAGGGCAGCACTGATAAGAAAGGCCAGCCCCAAAGTGAGAGCAGACTCCACACAACACTGCCTCCAGCTTTTTCTCACCTGGACTGCAGCTTGAGGCCTAGTCCTCACTACAATGGAGGCCACACTGCTGTCTCATCACCAAACAAATAAAGCAGGCCCATGGCATCTTACATTATCAATTTCCAACAGGACTTGGAATCTCAAGAGAAATGTCCAGGACAATCACTCACAGTTAAACTGCTCACTGTTCTCAAGCACCAATTCCAATGTCTTCGATTACCAGGCAGCAACATGGTCTGCATGCTGATCAGCTCCTCTGAACCCTCTCCAGCCAGCCCACTGGCTTCTACTTCTCCTGGCCGGCTCACTGGCATCTCCTTCTGCGACCCCAGCACTGTCTTTTCCTTCTCTGACTCATTCATCGGCTCCTTCTCTGCCCCAGCCGGCTGCTCCGAACGACGAGCAGGTCACCCATCTCTTATGTTCTTATGTTAAAAAGAAAAGTTGGCCACTGAGTTCGAACATGCTGCTGTCTTACTAAACTGATCACAGGACTATTTACAATGAACAACTAGCCTCCAACTGGAACATCTTTGGACTGTGGCTGGGAACCAGAGGGCCCAGAGAAAACAAGGTAACCGAAGGCTAGGAGCAACTGGTTGAGGCTGGCTGGTTCAATAGGTGAACAAGGGCTGTGGATGAAAGCTGGGTTTAAACTGGCTGCAGGTGAAGAGTTGGAAATGAACCTAAGGTTACTCCTGTTAGCTGGGTGGGTCTGGGAGGTGCCTGCCTGTGCAGGCCTAACATCATAGCTCTATGGTTCAATGCTGTAAATTGCAATTTTGTGACAATTAATTCCAAATCCTCACCAGCTTCATTCCCATATTAGGAACTTGGCTCAAACTATGTTACACATCTTCACAATGGGCAAAGCCCAGCAAAGGGAAATGACTTTTATTTCATTAGTCTAAGCTAAATCCAGTCAACTACCGGGAAAAATATTGGAATATTATAACAATCAAAGATTTCAAATATTCCCCTTCCCTCTTCTCTTATTCACTGCTCTGGCCTCTTACATTTTCTCCTCTCCTGCCTATTACCTCCCTCTGGGATCCCCCACCTTCCCTTTCTCTATGGTCCACTCCCCTGTTATATCAGATTCCTTCTTCTTCAGTCCTTTACCTTTCCCATCCACCTGGCTTCACCTATCACCTTCTAGCTTGTCCTCCTTCCCCTCCCCAACTTTTTATTCTGGCATCTTTCCCCTTCCTTTCCAGTCCTGATGAAGGGTCTTGACTGTTTATCGGTATTTCTGCAGATGCTGCCTGACCTGCTGAGTTCCTCCAGCACTCTGTGTTTGTTGTTTCCAATATCGTGATTACTAAAGCCTATGGGTTGTTTTCTCTGGGGCAGCAGGGGCTGAGGGAAGATCTGTAAGAGGTTTCCAAGAGTATGAAAGCATAGATGTAATTTCAAAGGAGATGGAATGGTGGCAGAGCCAGATGCCTCAGGGACTTTTACGAGATGTTTAGATATACTGAAGAATGTGAAGAAAATGTAAGGATATAGACATTGTGTAGACAGAAGGGATTAGTTTAGTTAGCTATTTGATCACTAATTTAATTGGCTTGACGCAACATTGTGCACTGAAGGGTCTGTCCCCATGCTGTACTCTTTTATAGTGTGGTCTACGTTCTGATGAAGGGCCTTGGCCGAAATATTAACTCTTTATTCCTATCCTAGATGCTGCCTGACCTGCTGAATTCCTCTAGCACGTTGTGCTGCATGTTCTATGATCTATATTGGTATTGATTTTCCAGTTATTTGTAAAGCCAAGAATCGTTGGTAACTTCAAAGAAACTAGTTCACAAAGGTCGAGAAATCTCCATGGAGGGGATTTTACTTCCTCATCCATTGGCATTAATTTCAAGGGATCCCCGGATCCAGCAACAGGGAGATTATCAATCAGGCTGAGCAGGCAATCACACTGACAACTTTTCAAGGACATAAAAGACATACAAAGAGAACACTTGCAACAAAGAAACATTGCAGAGCTCAATGTATAGACAAAAACATACATATGAGTTTACAGCAGAACCTGGAAAAATATACATATTCTTTAAAAATAGATTTTATGATTTAAAAACTTTGAAATACTTATCTATTACAATGGCTATTCATGTATAAATTTATTTATCTTAGGTCCTTGTTACAAGATTGTTAAGCCATGATAATACATCAGAATGTTACTAAGGCCTGTTGCAATAAACTATACCATTTTCATAATTTTGCTTTATAAAGAATAGTTTGCTAATACCCAAGTTTTCACCAGTTTATTGATCTATATGAAGCATGTTGGAATGATTTCCAAAACATAGAACATTACAGCACAGTACAGGTCCTTTGGCCCACAATGTTGTGCCAAACTTTTAACCTACTCTAAAATCAAATGAATCTTCCCTCCTACATAGCCTCCACTTTTCTATCATCTAAGAGTTTCTTAAATGCCTCTAATGTATCTACTTCAACCACCACCCCTGACAGGGTGTTCCATACATCTGCTACTCTTAAAGTAATAAAATCTACCTCTGATATCTCCTCTATGCTTTCCTCCAATCACCTTAAAATTACTCTCCCTTATATTAGTCATTTCCACCCTGGGAGGAAGTCTTTGACTGTCCACTTGATCTGTGCCTCTTACCTTCTTGAACACCCCTATCAAGTTACCTCTCATCCTCCTTCGCTCCAGAGGGAAAGCCCTACCTCACTCACCAGCGGACCATAGGTATGAGCATGGAATTATCCACCGAAGATTTTGTGTTAAATGCACATATGAAGTGACTGTCAGATCTCTTCCAGAATGGGGCACAAAAGAACACAACAGAATAAGAGGAGTGGGCTACCTGGCTCTCAAATTCACCCCAGTTTTCAATATGAAGGCTTTCAGAGTAAACCTTGAGCAAAATCCAGATCTGGACTCCCAAAGGCAAAGGCAGTCCTAGTGTTGAGTTGAGTTCAGTGGTGACTGGCAACTCCTATGACACTACTGGTGCCAAACTGTATTGGTCTCTGTTGTACCTTTCCATTCATTAGCTGTGTGGAGAGGGGGAGTCTGCTGCATGGGCAATAGCTGGCTCTCTACATCGTACTGCCCTGTCTTGCATACTGGCTTGCGTATCACATTGACAGCCAGAACACAATCTCCATGGTTGACCCAACCAACTGAGAGTCTTAGGTTTCCACTATGAAAAAACATATCAGACACAATTCAACATGAAATCCATTACAGACATTTAATAAATAAACATAACTTCTAAACATTCATCAATTTGCCATGGTAGCATAGCGATTAGTGCAATGCTGTTACAGCTCAGTGCGTTCAGAGTTCAATTCCGACACAGTCTGCAAAGAGTTTGTACATTCTCCCTGTGACCGGGTGGGTTTCCTCAGGGTGCTCCAATTTCTTCTCCCAATCCAAAACCTTGGATACTGTAAATTGTCCTGTGATTAGGCTCGGGTTAAACAGGTGGGCCATTGAGTGGGGTGGCTCACTTGGCTAGTTCCTTGCTATATCTCCAAATATATTAATACATTTCCTATCAAAGTCACCTTATGTACAGACATTCCTGTACCTGGCATCCACAATCTATGGATATAAGGTACATTTATATTCTTTTTATTATTGTGTTCTTCATTTTATTGTGTTTTTGTGTTGTAATGGATCCAGAGTAACAATTATTTCAGTCTCTTTTACATGTGTGTACCGGAAATGACATTCAACCGTCCTGAATGTTGAATCTTCTAATGTGGACAGGAAGGCTCCACAACGGGTAGTCAGAACTGCCCAATGCATCACTGGTGCTAGCCCATGTCATCAAGGACATAGATACAGAAACATGCTGGAAAAGGCCCAGTAACATCATGAAGGCTCCCATCCACCCTGCTCACGGACTGTTTGCCCTACTCCTATCAGTAGGAGGCTACGTAGCATCCACGCCAAGACCATCAGACACATGTACAGTTACTTTACCCAAGCAGTACATCTGATCAACACCTCCACCCACTAACCCATCTCCGCACACCCCCAACCACCACTACATTATCATTTCCCGTTAGAGTCACCTTATGTTCAGACACTCTTTGACTAGTGTCACTTTATGGATATATAACCAATGTACATAAGCTATCTTGCATATTTATACTTATGGTGTTTTTTTGTGCTGCTTCGGATCTGGAGTAACAAATATTTTGTTCTCCTTTACACTTACGTACTGGAAATGAAATTAAACAATCTTGAATCTTGAATCTTCTAATCTACTGCAATGCAAGAACTGTAACAATTCCGTCAGAGGGAAGGTTGGTAAACCACAATCAGTTAATAGAAGCAGAAAACAAGAAAGTCTTCAATAAAAATGAGCAGTTCATGGGCTAACTTGATAGCCTCATTAGAAGATTACAGAAAACAGTTTATTGCAGATGTTACATGAATTAAAATTATGCAGATTGTAAATTCAAAGCAATATTCACAACAAGAGTTGAAGGACTTCCAAGCTGTGGTAATAATTATGTATATGTTAAACAGATATCATTGTTGTGGTTCAGTTTTGGTTGAATTCCAGCTGGAACATGATAGAAGTGCTTGCAGCAACTGCCCAGTAGGTCACAGTGACTGTGCCTGCCAACAGGTGCTGATAATAGACCAATTTAATTTGGAAGTAATTTCCCTGGCACACAGGAAACCCCGCTGTAATCATTTTTTCCCAAAGACTGTGTGCACACTTCAATGAAGATGTTATACAATTGAGTGTGAAAAATCCATATTTGGGTTAATTACCCACTGAGCTGCCAGCACAAAAGTAACGTCCCACTCAGCTGTGTGCGCGTCGTCCCACATAGGTCAGCAATGCAGTGAAAATGTAACGCTCAAACCTCATAGAATTCTACGCGCCACTAAACTGTTGGATAAAACTCTTGCTCCCCTCCCTGTTGCCCACCCACCCACGTTAACTCCCTCTCTACCACCACAAAACTGAATATATTGAAAAGGTATCTGAATGCTTATTTGTAGAAAAAAATAACCGACCATTTTGATGGAGAAATTTTGCTGTGTGGGAGTTCTCTAATTCTAACTGCCCAGAATAAACTGTGGGAATTAATTTCAGGATTCAAGGTTGAAGATTGTTTATTGTCATTCTTCAGCACACAAGTGTAAATGAGAACAGAATGATTCTTACTATGGATCTGAAACACAATAAGCATTAAAACATGATTAAAAAAACACACTCAATGGGCACTTTATTCAGTGCTTCCAGTACCTAAGTGTATGTTCATGGTCTTCTGCTGCCGTTGCCCATCCACTTCAAGGTTCACAGATGCTCTTCTGCAAACCACTGTAGTAATGTGGCTATTTGAGTTACTGTTGATTTCCAGTTAGCTTGAACCAGTCTGGCCATTCTCCTCTAACCTCTCTCATTAACAAGGTGTTTTCACCCACAGAACTACTGCTCACTGGTTGCTCACTATTTCTCACACCATTCCCTGTAAAGTTATAACTGTGCTGAAACCAAATAATCATTTTTTACTGTGATTAGGATGAGTTATTGTTGCATAGAGAATTGAAGAGTGTCCATTACCTTGTCAACAGGGCACCATTGTCAAAATGGTGGAAGATCATCATTGATGTCATTCTTGAGATCCAATATTTGTCTCAGTTCTAACTTTTCAGATTTTTGTTTGACTTCCCAGAGTGATACATCACGTGATAAATGCAGGCACATGCAAAGTGATGGCAGTGGATTCAAACGTCCTCCCTCGCACTAACCATAAATAATGGATTTCAGCACTCTCCACATCACCAGCACTATAGCAACTGTCACCAGCCAGTCAAAACCATTTAATATCACCCACTATAAAGATCTCAAATCTTCTCAAAACATAAATCACCTCCAAAATGACAGAATTCAAAACAAAAACCAACAGAAAAACTTTAACAATAGATATTATCTGTCTTTATTGTCCAAACTGACAGTTTCCACAGGATGTTATTATGTTTTAGACAGTCCGCTACCGGCCTTTCTTCTATATGTAGGAAACCACTCCAACAGGCAGGAATGATTTGTAAATTCCAGTTCTGACAGATGCTCCTCACACAGTGAGTACATCTCACAACATAGCAAATCCTGGAAGACAGACACATAAATTCAATACAAACAGTCTTACTGATAAAAACATGACACAATCACTACAGACACAAAACAGTTTTGAGGGACCTTCAGGTCTTCAACATTCCCAGCAAACAATCTATCAGAAAAAAATGTAGCATTTGACGATGCAATAAATGATAACAGAGGAAATCTCGTGAAAATGACAGAGTAAAAATAAAGAAGCAGTAATGTTATTGAACACTCCTGAACTAGCTGAACACTCCTGTATTTCAGTTTCTGTGCAACACATTATGGATATTGAGATGTCACACAAGCAAATAGGAACGAAAGAACACAAAATTAATTAGCAACAAAAGCATAATACCAGGGCCCTAAAGCCTACTTCACCATTTAACTTGATCATGGCTGATCTCTGCTGAACTTCAACTCCTCATCTGGCCAGTTCCTCAATTCCTTAATCTTTCTAATACTTACACTCAGTGGCCAGTTTATTATGAACAGTAAACATCCAGTAAAGTTGCCACTGAGTGTATTTCATTTGTGGCTTATTTTTTATTGTTATTTTTTGTTTCTTTGTATTTACTGTGAATGCCCACAAGAAAATAAATCTCAGGGTTGTATGTGGTGACAAATAATATATGTACCTTGATAATAATAAATTTCCTCTACTTCAAGGTTTGAAGTGTTGCGTGTTCAGAGATGCTCTTCTGCACACCCATGGAAAACATCTGGCCAGATGAGGTACCTGGCCGAGAACTGAAGGCTGTGCTGATAAATTAGCTGGAGTTCACTGAGATCTTTAACTTCTTGCTTCAGTAGTATGAGGTACCCAGTTGCTTCAAGTAGGCTTCAATTACCCCATGTGACTTAGAAATGAGCGGTGATCTGCTTCAATGATTATTAACAAGCAGCACTTATATCCACTGTGAGAGGTTGGTGATGAAACATATCAACTCCTGCCTGAGAAGTGAGTTGGATCCAACTTGCCTGCTATCACAACAGGTCAACAGCAGATGCCATTTCATTCACTATTCACCCAACCCTGGAACACCTGGACAGTCAAGATGCATACATCTGGATACTCTTCATTGAATACATTGAATACTCACTGGCATGGACATATTGGACCAAATGGCCAGTTCCTATGGTGTATGATCAAGATTTTGTGACATTGTGGTGGCAACAGAAAGAGAAGAAATCAATCAAGAGTAGGGAGCTTGGTAGGCTTCAGGAGGATTTTTACCAATACTTAGCCAAACCTGGGGTAGACCAGGCATTTCCTGACGAAGGGTCTTGGCCCGAAACGTTGACTGCTCGTTTCCATGGATGCTGCCCGACCTGCTGAGTTCCTCCAGTGTGTTGTATGTGTTGCTTTGACCATAGCATCTGCAGTGTACTTTGTGTTAGGCATTTCTTCATAGCTCAAAGAGCAGCACCAGATGAAGTAAATGACTATTTTGCAATTGTCTTCACTCTGAAAGACTCTAGCAGTGGGCCAGACGTTGAAGGGTGTGAGGGAAGAGAAGTGAATGCTGTTATTATTACAAGGGAGAAGGTGCTCAAACAGCTGAAATACCTAAGGGTACATAAATCACCTGGGCCAGATGAACTGAGCCAAGGGTTCTGAAAGAGGTAGTGGTAGATATTGTGGAGGCATTGGTAATGATCTTTCAAAAATCATTGGACTCTGACATGATGCCAGAGGACTGGAAATTTGCAAATGTCCCTCCACTCTTTAAGAAAGGAGGAAGGCAGCAGGTAGGAAATTATAGGCCAATTAGCCTGACCTTAGTGGCTGGGAAGATGTTGTTAAGGATGAGGTTATGAAGTACTTGCTGACACAGGACAAGATCGGACAAAGTCAGCATGTTTTTCTTAAGGGAAAATCTTGCCTGATGAACCTATTGGAATTCTTTGAGGAGATTACACATAGATTAGATAAAGAGGATGAAGTGGATATTGTATATTTGGATTTTCAGAAGACCTTTGACAAGGTGCCACACACGAGGCTGTTTACCAAGTTAAGAGCTCATGGTATTACAGGGAAGTTACTGACATGGTTAGAGCATTGGCTGATTTGTAAGAAGCAGCGACTGGGAATAAAAGGATACTTTCCTGGTTGGTTGCCAGTGTCTAGTGGTGTTCCGCAAGGGTCGGTGTTGGGACCACTTTTTTATGCAGTATATCAATGACTTAGATGATGGCTTTGTTGGCATATTTGCAGATTGTACAAAAATTGGTGGAAGGGCGGGTAGTGTGGAGGAAACAGGTAGGATGCAGAAGGACTTAGACAGATTGGGAGAATGGGCAAGAAAATGGCAAATGTTGGAAACGCATGCTCATGCACTTCGGTGGTAGAAATAAATGTGCGGACTATTTTCTAAATGGGGAGAAAGTCCAAAAATCTGAGATACAAAGGGACTTGGTAGTCTTTGTGCAGACCACCCTAGAGATTAATATGCAGGTGGGGTTGGTGGTGAGGAAGGCAAATGCCATGTTAGCATTCATTTTAAGAGGTCTAGAATACAAGAGCAAGGATGTGATGCTGAGGCTTTGTATGGCACTGGTGAGGCCTCACCTTGAGAATTGTGAACAGTTTGGGTTCCTCGTCAAAGGAAAGATGTGCTGGCATTGGAGAGGATTCAGAGGAGGTTTGTAAGGATGATTCCAGGAATGAAATGGTTATCATACTATGAATGCATGTTTGACAGCTCTGGGTCTGTAGTTGCTGGAATTTAGAAGGATGTGGGGGGGGGGGGGGGGGGTTCTCATTGAAAACTTTCGAATGTTGAAAGGCCTAAACAGAGCAGATTTGGAAAGGATGTATCCCATGGTGAACAAGTCTAGGACAAGACGGCGTGGCCCCAGGGTAGAGGACATCCATTTAAAACAGACATGCAGAGAAATGTCTTTAGCCAGAGGGTGGTGAATTTGTGGAATTTTTTTGCCACAGGCAGTTGTGGAGGCCAGGTTGCTGAGTGTATTTAAGATAGAGCTTGATTGGTTCTTGATTGGGCACCACATCAAAGGTTATGGGGAGAAGGCTGGGGTGTGGGGCTGAGGAGGCAGTAAAAGGATTAGCCATGATTGAATGGCAGAGCAGTCTTGATGGACAAAATGCTCTACTTATGCTCCTATGTCTTATAATAGCTTTTTAACTCTGCAACAGGGACCATCATCCATTTGTGACGATCTCACTATACAGAAAGTCATCACAGTCTCCAAGACCCAGCGAGCTGTCTCCACCAGTTGGTAATAGCACCCAGCCTGGAAGCACTACTACTTGGAATTCAACACAATCATCTCCTCAAAACTAATCATTAAGCTTCAAGACTTTGGCTTCAATACCTCCTTGTGCGATTGGATCCTTGATTTCCTCACTTGCAGGCCCCAGTAAGTTTGGATTGGCAGCAACATCTCATCCACAAGCTCCATCAGCACAAATGCACCACAGGGCTATTTGCTAGGACCCTGCCCTACTCACTTCAAATGTCATATTTAAATTTGCAGCACTGTCATAGGCATATTAAAGATGGTGATGAGTCAGCATATAGAAGGGACATTGAAAATCTGGCTGAGTGGTGCCACAACAAACTTTCACTCAATGTCAACAAGACCAAGGAGATGATTATTGACTTCAGGAGGAAGTAACTGGAGGTCCATGAGCCAGTTCTCATCAGAGGACCAGAGTTGAAGAGTGTCAACAGCTTTAAATTGCTCAGTGTTATTATTTGAGGATAGGTTCTGGGATCAGTATTTAAGTGCAATTACAAATAAACCATGTTAGCACCTCTACTTCCGCAGGAGTTAGCAAAAATTCAGCATGACATCTAAAACTTTGACAGACTTTTATAGATATGTGGTGGAGAACATATTGACTGGTTGCACCATAACCTGGTATAGAAACACCAATGCCCTTGAATGAAAAGCCTACAAAAAGTAGTGGATATATGCCCTGTATATCATGGGTAAAACCTTTCCTACTACTGAGCATATCTGCATGGAGCGCTGTCACTGGAAAGCAGCATCCTTCATCAAAGACCCCTACTAGCCAGGCTATGCTCTCCTCTCATCTGGAAGAAGTTACAGGAGCCTCAGGACCCACACCACCATGTTCAGAAATGATGGGTGAGATGGTCAACCATCTGGTTCTTGAACTAAAGGGTATAATATCACTCAGCTTCACTTGCCTCATCAAATAACTGTTTCTTCAACCTATGGACTCACTTTAAAGGACTCTTCATTTCATGTTGTTGATATTTATTTCTTATTTAATAATAAGAATTATTATTATTATTATTATTATTATTATTATTATTATTATTATTATTATTATTATTATTATTATTATTATTATTATCATTATTTTGGTATTTGCACAATTTGTCCTCTGTTGCACATTAATGGCTTATCTGTCCTGTTGGGAGCAGTCCTTCATTGATTCTATTGTGTTTCTTGTATTTACTGTGAACTCCAGCAAGAAAATGAATCTTAGTGTAGTATATGGTGACTTGTAAGTACTTTGATAACAAATTTACTTTGAACTTTGAGTCTTCCACTGCGCTTGTGTGTGTGTGTGTGTGTGTGTGTGTGTGTGTGTGTGTGTGTGTTTTGAGCTATTGAACCTTCCTGTCAGCTTGAACTGGTTTGGCCATTCTCCTCTGACATCTCTCATTAACAAGACCTTTTTGCCCACAGAACTGACCCTCACTGAATTTTGTTTTGGTTTTCACACCAACCTCAGTGAACTATAGAGACTGTTGTGTGTGAAAATCTCAGGAGATCAGCAATTTCTGAGATACTCAAAACCGCATCTAGCACAATCATTCCACAGTCAAAGTCACTTAGATCATATTTCTTCCCCACTCTGATGTTTAGTTTGAACAACAGCTGAACTTCTTGACCATGACTGCATGCTTTTATGCATTGAGTTGGTGCCACATGATTGATTGATTAGATATTTGTATTAAAAAGCAAGTAAATAGTGTACCTAATAAAGTGGCCATTGTGTATATTTCTTCACTGTAAATATATGTAATGACCAAGCTGGAGATTTCATTATCTTGGAGGAGTAACTCCTCATATTCCACCTGGAGAGCTTCCAAACTGACCACAAGAACATCCATTTCTCTAACTTCAAGTAATTCTTCCCCTCCCCCATTATCACTTTTTCTATTCCCCATTCTGGTTCCTCTTTTACCTTTTTTACTTCTCTCACCTGCCTATCACCTCCCTTTAGTGTCCCTCCTCCTTCCCTCTCTCCCATAGTCTATTCTGCTCTCCTATCAGATTCCTTCTTCTTCAGTCCTTTACCTCTCCACTTATCGTCTCCCAGCTTCTTACTTTAACCCCTCCCCCACTGCTCACCTACCTTCCCCCTCATCTGGCATCACCTATCATCTTGTACTCCTTACCGTCCCCTCTCCTCCTTATTTTGGCTTTTGCCTCCTTTCTTTCCAGTCCTGATGAAGGATCTCAGCACAAAATGTCAAATGTTTATTCCTCTCCATAGATACTGTCTGACTTGCTGAGTTCCTTGGGTTTTTGAGTCTGTGCAGAGAGTTCCAGAAATTCTTTATCATTTAAGAGAAGGGATTTCAGATTCCCTCAGATGTGAATGACAGGACCAAACTATTTCCTCTTGTCTTGATAGGAAGGTACTCTCATCTAAGGAATAGGGTTGCTAAATCCCCTCTGGATGCCCTCCAGTCTTACTATGTCCTTTTTTGGTAAAGGGACTTAATCTGGGTCCAGTATCACAAGTGTGGCCTCACCAGCATCCCATAACAAAATCTCTATTCAGAAACCCCAAACCTTTTGCAATGAAGCCCAATGTGCTGCTTGCCTTTTGAACTAATTGCCAGACTGACTGAGAATCTTTTATGATTCATGCACTGGGATACCTTGATTCCACTGAACTTGGTCCATTTGCAATCTTGTTGCATTCAGCTACTAATGTGCATTTTGATTTCTCCATGACCTCAGAATCCTCACATTAGATAGATAGATAGATAGATAGATAGATAGATAGATAGATAGATAGATAGATAGATAGATACTTTATTCATCCCCATGGGGAAATTCAACTTTTTTTCCAATACACTTGTTGTAGCAAAACTAATTACATACAATACTTAACTCAGTAAAAAATATGATATGCATCTAAATCACTATCTCAAAAAGCATTAATAATAGCTTTTAAAAAGTTCTTAAGTCCTGGCGGTTGAATTGTAAAGCCTAATGGCATTGGGGAGTATTGACCTCTTCATCCTGTCTGAGGAGCATTGCATCGATAGTAACCTGTCGCTGAAACTGCTTCTCTGTCTCTGGATGGTGCTATGTAGAGGATGTTCAGAGTTTTCCATTACAAAAATGTATTTTGCCCAATCACTCAGTCTATCTAATATTCCATTGTAGAATCACAATATTCTCAACACAACATGCCCTCTCATCTGTGTTTACCTCATCAGTGAACTTGGATGCTTTATAATTTGGTCATTAAATTAATGCAAACAGCTAACGATTGAGGGCCATGAACTTATCTTTCAATCACTCTACTAGTCACAACTCTCTGGTTTGAAGAGGACCCATTTTTTCCCAACTCATTATCTTCCATGTGAAGGTCAGCTTTCAATCTATGAAACACATTTCCTCCTTTACATTGGGATCTTAATGTATGCACTGGGTACATATACGACACCCGAAAATGACCTTTTAAAATCAAAGTGTATTTGCAGATCCTCCATCAACTCTGTCACCTCTTCAAAGAATTAAAGCAAATTGGTCAAACATAATTTACATTTCATTAAATTATATAAATTAGGGTTGATAACATTCAGATTTCCCAAATGAAAACTTATTTTCTCTTTGATTATGCACTCTCAATATAAGAAGGACTTAGACAGATTAGGACAATGTGCAAAGAAGTGGCAGATAGTGTAGGCAAGTGTATGGTCATGCACTTTGATAGAAGGAATAAAGACATAGATTATTTTCTAAGTGGGGAGCAAATTCAGAAATTGAAAGTGGGAATCCTAGTACAGGTTTCCCTAAAGCAGGGGTTCCCAACCTGAGGTCCATAGACACCTTGCTTAATGGTATTGGTCCATGGAATAAAAAAGATGGGGAACTTCTGCCCTAAAGGATACCTTGTAGCATGAGTCGGTGGTAGAGTCATAGAAATGTACAGCTCAGAAACAGGCATTTTGTCCCATCTACTCCATGTCAAACCGTTAATCTACCGAGTCCCGTCTACCTGCACCCAGATCATAGCCCACTATACCCCTCCCATCCATGTACCTACCCAAATTTCTCTTGAATTGAAATCAAAACCACATCCACCACTTCTGAGGCAGCTCATTCCACACACTCATCATACCCTAAGTGAAGAAGTTTCCCTTAAACATTTCACCTTTAACCCATGACCTCTAGTTGTAGACTCATCCAACTTCAGTGGAAAAGAATGCTTGTATTTAACCTTTCTATACTGCTCATAATTTTGTATACCTCTATCAGATCGCCTATCAATTTTCGACATTCTAGGGAATAAAGTCCTAACCTATTCAACCTTTCCCTATAACTCAGGTCCTCAAGCCCCAGCAACATCCTTGTACATTTTCTCTGCACTCTTTCAATCTTATTTAAATCCTCCCTGTAGGTAGGTGACTAAAAGTGCACACAATATGCCAAATTAGGCCTCACCAATGTCTTGTACAACTTGCAATTACCATCACTCTCTACAAAGAGTTTCTACATTCTCCCCATGACCAAGGTAACATAGCAGTAAGTGTAATGTTATTACGGTGTTAGTGACTCGGGACCAATTCCTGTCATCGTCTGTAAGAGTTTGCACATTCTCTCCATGACTGCATGGATATCCTCCGGGTGCTCTGATTTCCTCTCACACTCCAAAGACATACGTTTTAGTAGGTTAATTGACCGGATGGATGTAACTGGCCAGTGTGGACTCATTGGGCCAAAAGGCCTGTTACCATGAGGTATCTTTAAATAAAGTAGTGGTGGTTGGGGGTGTGGAAGGGAGGTGTTGATCAGCCTTACTGCTATGGGAAAGTTACTGGTTTTGATCTGGTGGTCCTGGTGTGGATGCTACATAGCCTTTTCCCTGATGGGAGTGGGACAAACAGTCCATGAGCAGGGCGGGTGGAATCCTTCATGGTCTTACTGACCCTTTTCCTGACACCTTTCTGTATATACATCCTTGATGACAGGTAGGCTGGTACAGCCCTTTAACCTCCCAAACAGAAAGTTAAATTTCAAAATATATTGAGTTCCACAGTTGAGAAGGCGAAGTTAAGGACTGTGATAAAACTGAATTTCAGAAATGAAACTTGTTAAGGACTGGAGTTAAAGGGCACCAGATGGTGCAACATGTATCTTTGCCATTATGTGTCATGGAGCGACAGGAGGTGTATTGACGCCCACAGCTCACCACATGGAGAGGTGTTGCTCCCAGGTAGATGGAACGATAAAGGTGCTGCGCTGAGATGAGGCATTTCCACATGAAGAAGCACACAAGTTTCAAAAGAGATCAAGGCATGAGAGAGGGTTGGGAAGGGGAACAAAACAAGTTTGATTAATCCAGATTGTAAAGGGGCTCAGTGTCATGCATGGCTAGTTCTAGTGAATGTAATCTCGAAACCTGGGAAGATGTACGTGAGATGATAACTTGAGTAGAGCGCACAGCGTCAGAGTATAAGGATGTCACTCCTCACTGAGATAAGGAGGAGTTTCTTTAGCCAGAGGGTGATGAATCTGTGGAATTCATTACCACAGGTGGCTGTAAAAGCTAAGTCATTGGATATATTTAAAGTGAAAGTAGATTTGTCAGGATGTCAAAGGTTATGGGGAAAAGGCTGGAGAGTGGGGTTGAGGGGGTAATAAATTAGCCATAACAGAATGGCAAGCAGACCCAATGGGTTAAATGGCCTAATTCTGCCCCTTTATAATTGGGGCAACCTATGCTGTAATCAAGGTTCACAGCAAGACTAATAAATGCAAATAACAGATTTCTCTAATATATTCTTCTTCATACTTTCATTTTTTTTTCTTCGCTTGGGACATAGGTGAGAACAGGACTTTACTTCCAGGTGAGCTCAACGCCTTCTATAATCATATTGACCATCAAAGCATGGAGGAATCATCATAAACTCCCTCATTCTTCGATGATCCTATTATGTCAGTCTCTGAAGCCAGCGTGCAAGCACCCTTATAACTATTTTCTTAGGCAGTTTAACGAGGGCACGACTGCGCAAGCGCGTGTAAGTCGGACCGTGAGGCAGCGGGAGTACTTAAAGAGAACAGTTAGACGGAGCGGGCAACTTTGTAGCAGGCGATGGAGTAGAGGGGGACAGAGTAGGAAGGCTTTGTCTTGAGAGGCTTCAGCGAGCAGAGGCCGAGGACGAGCTTCATTCCAAGTGAGGTAAGGCCAAGTAAGTTCCCTTAAAAGGAGAAAGTTTCAAAAGTTGAGGCAACGTATTGGGTAGGTCATGGCAGCTGAGATCAGCCCCGTGGTTTGTTCATCCTGCAGCGTGTGGGAAATCAGGGATACTTCCAGTGTCCCTGACGACTATGTGTGCAGGAAGTGTGTCCAGCTGCAGCTTCTGGCAGACCACATTGAGCGTCTGGAGCTGCGACTGGATTCATACTGGAGCATCCGCGATACTGAGAAAGTCGTGAATAGCACGTTCAGTGAGTTGACCACACCGCAGGTAAAGGCTACACAGGCAGAAAGGGAAGGGGTGGCCACTAGACAGTGTAGCAGTAGGCAGGTAGTGCAGGAGTCCCCTGAGGTCATCTCCCTCCTAAACAGATATACTGTTTTGGATACTGTTGGGGGAGATGTCTCATCAGGGGAAGGCAGCAGCAGCCGAGTTCATGGCACCATGGGTGGCTCTGGGGCACAGGAGGGAAGGAAAAGGAGTGGGAGAGCTATAGTGATGGGGGATTCAATTGTAAGGGGAATAGATAGATGTTTCTGCGGCCACAAATGAGACTCCAGGATGGTATGTTGCCTCCCCGGTGCAAGGGTCAAGGATGTCTCCGAGCGGCTGCAGGACATTCTGGAATGGGAGGGTGAACAGCCAGTGGTCGTGGTGCACATAGGTACCAACGATAGAGGTAAAAAA
Organism: Hemitrygon akajei; assembly: GCF_048418815.1. NCBI lineage: Eukaryota > Metazoa > Chordata > Chondrichthyes > Myliobatiformes > Dasyatidae > Hemitrygon > Hemitrygon akajei. Next base: position 175,946,229 of record NC_133132.1, on the reverse strand, counting down.
TGGGATGAGGTCCTACAAGGTGAATTTAGGCAGTTAGGAGATAAACTAAAAAGTAGGACCACAAAGGGAATAATCTCTGGATTACTACCAGTGCCACGTGCTAGTCAGAGTAGAAATAGGAGGATATTTCAGATGAATACATGGCTTGAAAAATGGTGCAAGGGGGAGGCATTCAAATTTCTGGGGCATTGGAATCAGTTCTGGGGGAGGTGGGACCAGTATAAACAGGACGGTCTGCACCTGGGCTGGACTGGAACCAATGTCCTAGGGGAAGCGTTTCCTACTGCTGTTCAGGAGGATTTAAACTAATGTGGCAGGGGGATGGGAACAAGTGCAGAGAGACAGAGGGGTGTAAAATGAAGGTAGAAGCAAAAAGTAGTAAGGTGAAAAGTAAAAGTGGCAGGCAGGCAAATCCAGGGCAAAAAGCAAAAAGGGCCACTTTTCAACATAATTGTATAAGGGCTAAGAGGGGGTGGGATGAACCTAAGAGCTTCAAGCTCCCCTTCTTACCCCATCCCTGACATATTTAGTTGTTTGCCTGTTCTCCATCTCCCTCTGGTGCTTCGCCCCCCTCCTTTCTTTCTCCCGAGGCCTCCCGTCCCATGATCCTTTCCCTTCTCCAGCTCGGTATCACTTTCACCAATCACCATTCCAGCTCTTAGCTTCATCCCACCCCCTCCGGTCTTCTATCATTTCGCATTTCCCCCTGCCCCCACTACTTTCAAATCTCTTACTATCTTTCCTTTCAGTTAGTCCTGACGAAGGGTCTCGGCCTGAAACGTTGACAGCGCTTCTTCCTATAGATGCTGCCTGGCCTGCTGTGTTCCACCAGCATTTTGTGTGTGTTGTTCTTAGATTTCTTCACTTGTTTGGACTGGCAACAGCATCTTCTCCACAATCTCCATCAGCACAGATTCACCACAAGGCTGAGTGCTCAGCCCTTGCTCTGCTCACTTTATACTTATGACTGTGTGGCTAAGTACAACTCCAATGCCAAATTCGAGTTTGCTGATGATACTAGTGTTGTAGGCCAAATCAAAGGTGGTGATGAATCAGCAGTCGGGAAGGAGAACGAAAGCCTGGCTGAGTGGTGCCATAAGGGCAAACTCTCACTCTATGTCAGGAAGTCCGGGAACTGATTGGAGATAAAGCAGAGATCTATGAGCCAGCACTCATTGGTGGATCGGAGGTGGAGAGAGACAGCAACTTTAAATTCCGAGGTGTTTTGTTTTGGAGGATCTTCCCTGGGCCCAGCACATATATTACGAAGAACACACAGCGGTGGCTCTACTTCCATAGGAGCTTGCAGAGATTTAGTATGACATCTAAAACTTTGATAAACTACCATAGAGATGTAGTGGAGATTATGTTGACTGGCTGCATCACAAACTGGTATGGAAATACCAGTGGCCTTGCACAAAAAATCCTGCAAAAAGTAGTGGTTACGGCCCAGTCTATCATGGGTAAAGGCCTTTCACCATTCAGCACATCTATACGAAATGCTTTAGCAGGAAAGCAGCATCCATCATCAGGGACCCCACCATCCAGACTATGCTCTCTTCTCCCTGCTGCCCTTAGGAAGAAGATACAAGAGCCTCAGGTCCAACACCAGGTTCAGGAACAGTTGTTATCCCTCAGCCATCAGGCTCCTGAACCATCTCTGAAATGTTCCCAGGAAAGAAAATATATTTCTAGGTAGGATATGGTGATGTGCATTGGAGTTACTTTGATGATAAATTTACTTTGACTTTAAATGGAATGAATCAAACAGGCCTGGTTCCGTTTTTTCATTTACAGACAATTCTGTTGATCAGATTATTGACTGTTTATACCTGCGTGCAATATAAATCTGTAACTAGCTTCAATGTAAAGTAATTTCAGTGCCAAATACAGGTACAATCATTTATGCAGTATTTGGCAGTCTATGCATAGAACAGCCTTGGCAGACTGACTTCTAGTGAAATTTCCTTCCAGAAGGTAAACAAACTGAAGAATTTCCAAATGAAAATAGAAAAATCAGGCATAATCTTGGAACTCAGATGACGGATGTTGACAGTGGTCTTTTTATAGCCTCTTTCAAGTCAAGTCAAGTCACATTTATTGTCATTTCGACCACAACTGCTGGTACAGTACACACAGTAAAAAGGAGACAACATTTTTCAGGACTATGGTGCTACGTGAAACAGTACAAAAACTACACTGAACTACGTAAAAACAACACAGAAAAAAAAAGCTACACTAGACTACAGATCTGTCCAGGACTGCATAAAGTGCACAAAACAGTGCAGACATCACAATAAATAATAAACAAGACAATATGCAAAGTAGAGGGCAGTAAGTTGGTGTCAGTCCAGGCTCTGGGTATTGAGGAGTCTGATAGCTTGGGGGAAAAGTCTGTTACATAGTCTGGTTGTGAGAGCCCGAATGCTTCGGAGCCTTTTCCCAGACAGCAGGAGGGAGAAGAAAGAAAGAAATTAGAAAAGCTAAAAGAGGATATCAGGTTGCTTTGGCAATAAGGTGAACGTAAATCCAATAATAGTTATATTAATAGAAAAAGGATAGTAAGGGATAAAATTGGTCCCTTAGAGAATCAGTGTGGACAGCCATGTGTGGAGCCAAAAGAGATGGGGGAGATTTTGAACAATTTCTTTTCTTCGGTATTCACTAAGGAGAAGGATATCAAACTGTGTAAGGTAAAGGAAACAAGTAGGGAAGTTATGGAAACTATGATGATTAAAGAAGAGGAAGTACTTGCGCTTTTAAAGAATATAAAAGTGGATAAATCTCTGGGTCCTGACAGGATATTCCCTAGGATGTTGAGGGAAGTTAGTGCAGAAATAGCAGGGGCTCTGACAGAAATATTTCAAATGTCATTAGAAATGGGGATGGTGCCGGAGGATTGGTGTATTGCTCATGTAGTTCCATTGTTTAAAAAGGGTTCTAAGAGTAAACCTAGCAATTATTGGCCTGTCTGTTTGATGTCAGTGCTGGGTAAATTAATGGAAAGAATTCTTAGAGATGGTATATATAATTATCTGGATAGACAGGGTCTGATTAGGAACAGTCAACATGGATTTGTGCGTGGAAGGTCACGTTTGACAAATCTTATTGAATTTTTTGAGGAGGTTACTAGGAAAGATGACAAGGGTAAAGCAGTGGATGTTGTCTATATGGACTTCAGTAAGGCCTTTGACAAGATTCCACACAGAAGGTTAATTAGGAAGGTTCAATTGTTAGGCATTAATATTGAAGTAGTAAAATAGATTCAACAGTGGCTGGATGGGAGATGGCAGAGAATAGTGGTGGATAACTGTTTGTCAGGTTGGAGGCTGGTGACTGGTGGTGTGCCTCAGGGATCTGTACTGGGTCCAATGTTGTTTTTCATATACATTAACGATCTGGATGATGGGGTGGTAAATTGGATTAGTAAGTATGCAGATGATACTAAGGTAGGTGGCGTTGTGGATAATGAAGCAGGTTTTCAAAGCTTAGAACATAGAACATAAAATAATACAGCACATTACAGGCCTTTTGGCCCACAATGTTGTGCCAACCCTCAAACCCTGCCTCCCATATAACCCCCCACCTTAAATTCCTCCATATACCTGTCTAGTAGTCTCTTAAACTTCACTAGTGTATCTGCCTCCACCACTGACTAAGACAGAGCATTCCACGCACCAACTACTCTCTGAGTGAAAAACCTTCCTCTAATATCCCCCTTGAACTTCCCTCCCCTTACCTTAAAGCCATGTCCTCTTGTACTGAGCAGTGGTGCCCTGGGGAAGAGGTACTGACAGTCCATTCTATCTATTCCTCTAAATATCTTGTATACCTCTATCATGTCTCCTCTCATCCTTGCCGGAGATTTAGGCCAGTTCGAAGAGCGGGCTGAAAGATGGCAGATGGAGTTTAATGCTGATAAGTGTGAGGTGCTACATTTTGGTAGGAATAATCAAAATAGGACATACATGGTAAATGTAGGGCATTGAGGAATGCAGTAGAACAGAATGATCTAGGAATAATGATCTAGGCATTGTTCCCTGAAGGTGGAATCTCATGTGGATAGGGTGGTGAAGAAAGCTTTTGGTATGTTGGCCTTTATAAATCAGAGCACTGAGTATAGGAGTTGGGATGTAATATTAAAATTGTACAAGGCATTGGTGAGGCCAAATTTGGGGTATTGTGGACAGTTCAGGTCACCGAATTATAGGAAAGATTTCAACAAAATAGAGAGAGTACAGAGGAGATTTACTAGAATGTTACCTGGGTTTCAGCACCTAAGTTACAGAGAAAGGCTGAACAAGTTAGGTCTTTATTCTTTGGTGCATAGAAGGCTGAGGGGGGACTTGATAGATTTATTTAAAATTATGAGGGGGATAGATAGAGTTGACATGGATAGGTTTTTTCCATTGAGAGTAGGGGAGATTCAAACAAGAGGACATGAGTTGAGAGTTAAGGGGCAAAATTTTAAGGGTAACATGAGGGGGGATCTTCTTTACTCAGAGAGTGGTAGTTGTGTGGAATGAGCATCCAGTAGAAGTGGCAGAGGCAGATTCGATTTTGTCATTTTAAAAAAAATTGGATAGGTATATGGACAGGAAAGGAATGGAGGGTTATGGACTGAATGCAGGTAGGTGGGACTAGGTGAGAGTAAGCGTTTGGCACGGACTAGAAGGGCTGAAATGGCCTGTTTCCATGCTGTAATTGTTATATGTTTATATGGTTATAAGAGTTTATATGAGGGGTGCGTGAGGTCCTTCATAATGCTGTTTGTTTTGCAGATGCAGCGTGTAGTGTAAATGTCTCTAATGGCGGGAAAAGAGAGTAAAACTTGCTGCACTGAGGAGAGATGTGTTCAGTAAAACATGTCGCACTGTTCAGAGATGCATTCAGTAAAACATGCTATGTACTTCGGGGAGCATCATGTGTGGCACCCTATCAAATGCCTTCTAAAAATCCAAGTAAATCTAAGTACACCCAAACCTCATCCTTAATAATGGACTCCCAACATTTTCACTGAGGTTAGTCTAACTGGCCTATAATTTCCTTTCTTTTGCCTTTCTCCTTTCTTAATGAGTGGAGTGACATTTGCAATCTTGCAGTCCTGTGGAACCATGCCAGAATGAAGTGATTCTTGAAAGATCATGACCAATGCGTCCATTATCTCTTCAGCAACCTCTCTCAGGACTCTGGGATGTAGTCCATCTGGCCCAGGTGACTTATCCATCCTAAGACCTTTGAGTTTGCCTAGCACTTTTCCTTTGTAACTATTACAGTGTACATTATTATTGTGTATATTATTATTCTGTACTTTTTATTAGTTAAGTGTGCACACTGCTAAGTGTGTTTTAAATGTTTCTGCTGTAATGAAAGAATTTCCCACTGGGGATCAATAAAAATTATTATTATCAATAGCAATGGCACTCACTCCTACTCTCTGCCACTTATGGACCACTGGCATACTGCTGGTGTCTTGCACTATGCAGATTGATACAAAGTACCCATTAAGTTCAACTGCCATTTCTTTCTCTCCCAATACTATCTCACCAGCATCATTTTCCAGTGGACCAATATCAACTTTCACCTCCCCTTTACTCTTTATATATTTTTATATAACTGAAAATATATTTTGGTATCCTCTATATTATTGGCTAGTTTACCATCATATTTCATCTTTTCCCTTCTCATAGCTCTTTTAGATGTCTTTTGTTGGATTTTAAAAGCTTCCCAATCATCGAATATTGCACTCACTTTTGCAACTTTATACGTATGCTCTTTCTTTGGCTTTTATGCTGTCCTTAACTTTCCTTGCCAGCAAGGGTGCCTACCGCTGCTAATTGAGAATTTCTTTTCTGAGAGAGATATCTATCCTGCACCTTGTGAACTATTCCCAGAAACTTCATCCCGCCAACATCCTACTCCAATCCACCTGGGCAAGCTCCTCTCTCATGACTCATTAACTCCCTTTAATCCCTTCCATACCAGGCAATCTGTAATATTATCCTGCTCCCTCTGGAAGAGTCTCCTCTGATGTAGTTTTACTTAAGCTGCTGAAATGGATTGGAAAAATAAAATGTTTTACTGATGTTTAATTTCCTACATGTAGAAAGTGTCACAGAAAATAACTTCATAAAGATGAATTGAGCCATATAATAGTATTAATGGTGTATATTCATCAGTTTCCAATGACTGCATTCATTTTTGATATAAATTAAACTTCCATATCCTCATCTCTGTATGCTGAAGATATAAGACCACGAGACCATAAGACAAAAGGCAGAATTAGGCCATTCAGCACATCAAGTCCACACCAGCAGTGCATCATGGCTGCTTCTGGATTGCACTCAACCCCACACACCTGCCTTCTCACCACATCCTTTGATGCCCCGACTGATCAGGAAAATCTCAACTTCTGCCTTAAATATACGCACGGTCTTGGCCTCCATTGTAGTCTGTGGTAGAGCATTCCACAGATTCACTACTCTCTGGCAAATAAAAAACTCCTCTTTACCTCTGTTCTAAAGGTTGCTCCTCAGTTTTGAGGCTGTAGTTCTGGACACCCCCACCAAAGGAAACAACCTCTTCACATCCATCCTTACTAGTCTTTTCAACATTCGGTAGGTTTCAATGAGATCCCCACGCATTTTTCTAAATTCTAGTGAATACAGGCCCAAAGCTGCCAAATGCTCCTCATAGGGTAACCCATTTTTTCCCAGAATCATCCTTGTGAACCTCTTCTAGACTCTCCAATGACAACACATCTTTTCTGTGATAAGGAGCCCAAAACTGTTGACAATACTCCAAATATACCCTGACCAGTGTCTTATAAAGGCTCAGCATTATCTCCTTGCTTTTATATTTTATTCCACTTGAAATAAATGCCAACATTGCATTTGCCTCCTTTACCACAGACTCAACCTATAAGTAGACTTACTGGCATCTTGCATGAGAACTCCTAAGTCCCTCTGCATCTCTGATGTTTGCACCTACCTTTGATGTTCCCTACCCTTCTGAGCCACAGGGCCAGTCTCCATGCCAGAGGCACAGCCGCTGTTGCTTTCCCCACAGAGATTGTGTGTCCCTTTGAACCATTTTGATCAAATCCGAAAGTCACAATTTTTTTCTACTCTCTTCCTTCGTATCAGCATGGATTCACAGACACAGGCATCCGGTTTGGGCCATGGGTAGAAAGTTACTCTTGTTTCTTTCGTCTTTTCAATGGCATTCAATGGCCCTTGCTTAATAGCATTGGTCCATGGCATAAGACGGTTGTGAACCCCTGAAGTAACTGGTTCAATTCTGCCCAATCTGTTCCACATACTCGCCAAGTTATTAACACAAGACTCAAATGCAGTGGTCAGGCTGCAGTCTGAATAATATTTTCTAAACACTTAGGATGGCTTTGTTATTTCAACTTCTACCAGAAAAAAGCTGAATATTTATTTATTTCGAGAGTCAGCGTGGAGCAGCCCCTTCTAGCCCAACAAGGCGTACCACCCAGCAACCCAACTATTTAATTTGAGCCTAATCAGAGGACCAATTTACCTGCTAACTGGTTCATCTTTGGATTGCAGCGGTAACTCACACATTCACAGGAAGGAACATACAAACTTTCTTACAGAGGACACCAGAACTGAACTGAACCTTGAGCTGTAATAGCATCATGGAAACACTACACTACTTTCTCTATTCTCGCGCCTTGCAATAACCTTCTTTTGGAGCTCAGTACAGGCCCTTCAGCACAAGATGTGATGATCTTCTAATCTACTCTAAGACCACTCTTGTGCAATATTAAATTTAATATGGAAGCATTAAGTCTTGGCCTCCAAATGACATGAAACTACCAAATCAAATGATGTCTGGTCAGTAAGGATACATTGATCGAGGTGGCCGATAAGGAAACTGTTCTCATGTCATAACTGAGGAAATTTAGGATTAGTAGGATGAACTAAAAGTTGTGAGCACCCAGAGGTAGTTCAGATCTGAAATGAAACAAGAAAAGGGAAAGGTATATCAAAAGGCACCACAGTCACGTAGCAATTCATCTGATGCTATCACTGCTCAGGACATCAGAGTTGGAGTTCATTTCCAACGCCGTCTGAAACAACTTTGTATGTTCTCCCCGTGACAGTGTGGGTTTCCTCTGGGTGATCTGATTTCCTCCCACAGTCCAAAGATGTACTGGTTAGTAGTGTATGTTAATTGGTCATTGTACAACAGGGAATTCCAACCTGGGGTCCATGGCTCTCTTACCTAATGGTATTAGTTCATGGCATAAAAAGGTTGAGAACTTCTGTTGTAGTTTGTCTTGTCATTAGAAACATAGCAAACCTACAGCACAATACAGGCCCTTCAACCCACAATGCTGTACTGAAAATGGACTTACTATAGAAATTACCTCGGGTTACCCATAGCCCTCTATTTTTCTAAGTTCCATGTACCTATCTAGGAGAATCTTATAAGACCTTCCAAGGTGCAAATCCATGATCTCACAAGACTAACGGATGCCTATAAACATCTACTGCTCTACCTTCATCAATAGGTTTAGACATGTCATCAAAAAATTTCAATCAGTCTTGTAAGGTATGTCCTGATGTTGACAAAGCCATGCTGACTACTCCTAATCATATTATGCCTCTCCAAATGTTCATAAATCCTGCCTCTCAGGATCTTCTCCATCAACTTACCAACCACTGAAGTAAGACTCACTGGTCTATAATTTCTTGGGCTATCTCTACTCCCTTTCTTGAATAAGGGAACAACATCTGCAAGGTCATTGCCAGAGGCTCAACAATCTCCTCTCTCACTTCCCATAGGATTGAGTCACAACTGCACAGGCACGTGGATGTTAGACCGGTGGGAAGAATTTAAAAAGAAGACAGCTTTATAGAGCGAGCATTGGAGGAGTGGTCATCAGAGTAGGAGGGTTTTGGCTCATCTGGACTTGGGAGATAACGGGTTGAGGTGAGGAAAGTTACTTGTGATGAGTAGGAATAGCAAGTTACGTCCGTGAGGCTGGTGTTCTACCAACCTCCCGGACGGCCACATCTGCACCAGGTGGGTCGAACTGCAGCTCCTTAAGGACCAGGTTAGGGAACCTGAGATGCAGCTCGATGACCTTCATCTGGTCAGGGAGAGTGCGGAGGTGATAGAGAGGAGGTACAGGCAGGTGGTCACACCGGGGCCACGGGAGGCAGACAAGTGGGTCACAGTCAGGAGGGGGAAGGGCAAGAGTCAAATACTAGAGAGTACCCCTGTGGCTGTACCCCTTAACAATAAGTATTCCTATTTGAGTACAGTTGTTGGGGGGACAACCTACTTGGGGGAAGCAACAGTGGCTGAGCCTCTGGCACAGAGTCTGGCCCTGGGTCTCTGAAGGGTAGGGAAAGGAAGAGGATGTCAGGGTCTGGGATGTTTCTGATTGTGTACACGATATCTTGAAGTGGGAAGGAGAACATCCAGAGGTTGTGATACATACTGGTACCAATGACATATGTGGGGAAAGGGAGGAGGTCCTGAAAACAGACAAAAGGGAGTTAGGAAATAACCTGAGAAGCAGGACCACAAAGGTAGTAATCTCAGGATTACGCCTGTGCCACGAGGCAGTGAGTATAGGAATAGAGTGAAGTGGAGGTTAAATGTGTGGCTGAGGGACTGGAGCAAGGGGTGGGGATTCATATTTCTGGATCACTGGGACCTCTTTTGGGGCAGGTGTGACCTGTACAAAAAGGACGGGTTGCACTTGAATCCAAGAGGGACAAATATTTTGGCAGGGAGGTTTGCTAAGGCTACTGGGGAAAGTTTAAATTAGAATTGCTGGGGGGTGGAAACCAAACTGAAGAGATTGGGGAAGAGGAGGTTGGCACACAATAGAGAAAGCTTGGAGACAGTGTGAGAGGGAGGATAGGCAGGTGATAGAGAAGGGATGCACTCAGACTGATGATTTGAGATGTGTCTATTTTAATGGAACAAGCATCTTGAACAAAGCAGTTGCTTAGATCATGGATTAGTAATTGGAGCTATGATGTTGTAGCCATTACAGAAACTTGGATGGCTCAGGGCCAGGTATGACTACTTAGATTGCCAGGTTTTAGATGTTTCAGAAAGGACAGAGAGGGAGGCAAAAGCGGTGGGGGCGTGGCACTGCTGATCAGAGGTAGTGTCACGGCTGCAGAAAAGGAGGAAGACATGGAGGGATTCTCTACTGAGAGTCTGTGGGAGGAAGTTAGAAACCAGAAGGGGTCAATAACTCTACTGGGTGTTTGTTTATAGACCACCCAATAGTAACAGGGACATCGAGGAGCAGATAGCGAGGCAGGTTCTGGAAAGGTGTAATAATAACAGGGTCGTTGTGGTGGGAGATATTAATTACCCCAATATTGATTAGCATTTCCCTAGAGGAAGGGGTTTAGATGGGGTGGAGTTTATTACGTGTGTTCAAGAAGGTTTCTTGACACAATATGTAGACAAGCCTACAAGAGGAGAGGCTGTATTTGATCTGGTATTGGGAAATGAACCTGGTCAGGTGTCAGATCTCTCAGTGGAGAGCATTTTGGAGACAATGATCATAATTATATCTCCTTTACCATAGCATTGGAGAGGGATAGGAACAGACAAGTTAGGAAAGCATTTAATTGGAGTAAGGGGAATTATGAGGCTATCAGGCAGGAACTTGGAAGTAGTTTGCTACAACAAGTGTATGGGACATTGGAAAAAAAGTTGAATTTCCCCATGGGTATGAATAAAGTATCTATCTATCTATCTTAGGGAAATATATGGCAGAAATATGGCAAATGTTCAGGGGATATTTGTGTGGCGATCTGCATAGGTACATTCCAATGAGACAGGGAAAAGATGGTACGGTACAGGAATCATGGTGTACAAAGGCTGTTGAAAATCTAGTCAAGAAGAAAAGAAATGCATACAAAAGGTTAAAAAAAACTAGGTAAAGATAGAGATCTAGAAGATTATAAGGCTAGCAGGAAGGAGCTTAAGAATGAAATTAGGAGAGCCAGAAGGGGCCATGAGAAGGCCTTGGTGGACAGGATTAAGGAGAACCCCAAGAGCGGAAAAGTGTGTATGAAACCGGAGGAGATAGCAGAGGTACTTAATGAATACTTTCCTTCAGTATTCACTATGGAAAAGGAACTTGGCAATTGTAGGGGTGACTTATTGTAGGAGTGTCTTACAGTGGACTGAAAAGCTTGAGCATATAGACATATAATTACAGCAATTACAGCTGTAATTATTAATACTGTAATTAATGCTGTCATTTCCAATTACAGTATGGAAACAGGCCATCTCGGCCCTTCTAGTCCGTGCCGAATGCTTACTCTTAAGAAAGATAATGTGCTGGAGGTTATGGAAAGCCTTAAGTTGGATAAGTCACTGGGACCAGATGCGATATACTCCTCGTGTTTTACAGGAAGGTTACTGGACGGTGCGACTCATTGGACTGGAAGGGCCTATTCCATTCGTCTCTGTAAATGAAAAACAAATGGACACTGCCGATTGGATCAGGAAAGTGAGAGGGTACATAACTGAGATTTGGTGGAATGGGAATTTGTCCCACACAGCTGGTGAACAACTGAAACTAGGAATTGTGATGGTAGTTAAATCTACTCGCCTCCTGTTCCCAATTAAAATGGGCCACTCTGCGAGGAGTGAAAATCATCTCTCTGACTGTACAGCATATTGGAAAAAATAACTATTGAAGGATACAGAAAGAATACAATCAATTTGTAAAGCCGAGTGAACTGAGACGCTCAAATTACAGACCACATGAAGGGGGAATTTAAAATCGTGACCTGCCCTCATCATTTATAAAATGAGTTTCGATCTTTATATGATGTTCCAGCTCAAGTCCTGCTTGATGCTGTAGCAACATCAGATACCCTCAGTGAGATTTACAGGATGAGGTTGCTGTGATTTCTGTATTGTTTATGTTTCAGTCTGATTGAAAAACCCAAGCAAAGTTCATATGTGTGCAGTAATCCCCACCTCTGACACAATGAAATTTAACAGAGGACAAATCAGGTGGGAATCAGCAGTCAACAGTAGCACACCCACAACATCACCCCCCACCCCCCCCCCACAACACAAGTAGGAATGTTCTTGCCAGCTAATGTAATTACAGAGAGAAATCCTATCTACCTGTGACACCACTTTCAGTGAATCATGTACCTGTATTCCCAGATCCCTTTGTTCTACTGCACACCCCTGTGCTCTACCATTCACTGTGTAAGTCCTACCCTGGTTGGTTCCAGTGGCATGCAAAACCTCACACTTGTCTGCATTAAATTCCATCTGCCATTTTTCAACCCATTTTTCTAAGTGGCTGAAATCCTACTGCAAGATTTGTTTGTCCTTCCTTGAAGCTTATCAGTGACCAAAATGATTTCTATAGCAATCCAAACATATTTGTGTGCATTATTACTAATGAATTAATTTTTATTTTTATTCAGTGACACCGTGGGGAACAGGCCCTCTTGGCCACTGAACCGTGCTGCCCAGCAACCCACCTATTTAACCCTAGGCAATTCATAGGACAATTTACATTGATGAATTATCCTACTAACCAACACGTTAGAGTGTCCGGTGGAAACCCACAAGCTCACGGCAAGCAACTTACTTACAGAGGATGCCAGACACTAGCCTAATACTTTAACTGGCACAGATATGACTTATTGGAAAATTTATTATAAAGCTTCTTTGTCATCAAACCATGAAATATTTCTGATATTCGAAGAACTATGCAATTACATGTTTAACATTCACAACTGGACCCGATCCCTGAATTTACCTATTTCTTGCTCTGGTATTCATGATAGTATGTGAAATTGTTTTATCAATTGATGTAAGTAACAGATATGGTCCAGCTGTATTTCCTGAAGAGTAAAGCAATGTTGGTCTCGCAAAGGCATACTTGTGAAATGGATTCACTATCATCCTTCAGAATAGGTCTGACTGGTAAGGCACCAGGTGTTTTCAGAGAACTTCTACTGTAGGGAACTGATTTTATGCTCCTGGGATAGATTCACAAGAAGCCATCAAATCACCTCTCTGGCTTAATTATAACCCTGCAAGAAAAGTATTGTAATTTAAAATCATTTTAAAGAAGGAAGTTGCTGATGATCATTATCTGAAGTCATTCTGCAGTAGTAGCTGCAGAAAGTTTCATCATGGGCACTCAGCATCCAGGACACAATTAGCTAAATGGAGATCACCTGTGTGCAGTCAAGGTGTTTCAATTGATTGTAGTAAAAATAATATCTGGAAGGTCCAACTGCTGGTGAGTCAGTATCCTGGCAAAAACTACACCATGAAGACAAAAGAACACTCTAAGCAACTCTGCAAAAAGGTTATTGAAAAGCACAAGTCAGGAGATGGATACAAGAAAATCACTGAATATCCCTTGGAGTACAGTTAAGTCAATCATCAAGAAATGGAAAGAATATGGCACAGCTGCATTTCTGCCTAGAACAGGCTGTCCTCAAAAACTGAGCAACCATGCAAGAAGGGGACTGGTGATGGAGGCCACCAAGAGACCAATGACAAATCTGGAAGAGTTACAAGCTTCAGTGGCTGAGATGGGAGAATCTGTGCATACAACAACTGTTGCCTGGGTGCTTCACCAGTCGCAGATTTATGGGAGAGTGGCAAAAAAAAAAGACACTGTTGAAAAAAATTCACATAAAATCTCATCTAGAGTTTTCCAGGAAGCTTATTGGAGACTTTGACGATAGCTGGAAGAAGATTCTAGCTGACCAAGCCAAAATTGGTCTGATGAAAACAAAACTGAGCTTTTTGGACATTGGACTAAACACTGTGTTTGGCATAAGGCAAACACAGCATATTATCAAAACACACCATCCCTATCGTGAAGCATGGTGGTGGATGCTTCACTGCAGCAGGCCCTGGAAGACTTGTGAAGTTGGAGGGTAAAATGAATGCAGCAAAATACAGGGAAATCCTAGAGGAAAACCTGATGCAGTTTGCAAGAGAACTGCGACTAGAAATAAGATTTCTTTTCTAGCAAGACAATGACCTCAAGCATAAAGCCAAAGCTACACAGGAATGGCTTACAAACAACAAAGTTGATAACCTAGAATGGCCAAATCAAAGTCCAGACCTCAATCCAATTGAAAATGTTTGGCTGGGTTGAAAAGAGCTGATAGAGACCTATCACAGAACAACCTGGAAAAAGATGAATCTCAAGGTTGTACATTGTATACATACGGTACTTTGACAATAAATGTAGCTTGAACTTTGATCTGTACTGCTGCTACAAAACAGCAAATTTCATATCATATAAGACAATGATAATAAATCTGAGGATCTGGTCCTGGACCCAGCATATAAGTGTCATTATGAAGAAAGCATGGCATTGCTTCTACTTCCTTGGAAGGTTGTGAAGATTCAGAATGTCATCCAAAATTTTGACAAACCTCTTTAAGTGTGTGGTCAAGAATATATTGACTGGTTGCATCATGGCTTGGTATGGAAATATCAATGCCCTTGAATGGAAAATCATACAAAAAGTAGTGGATACAGCCCAGTCCATCACAGATAAAACTCTCCCCACCATTGAGCACCTCTGCACAGATCATTGTTGCAGGAAAGCACTGTCCATGATCAAGGATCTCTACCACCAAGGCCACACTCCTTTCTGCTGTTTCCTTCAGGAAGAAGGCTCAAGACCCTCAGGAACAGTTATTACCTTTAACCATCAATCAGACTCATGAACCAAAGCAGATAATTTCATTCAACTTCACTTGACCCTTCACTGAACTGTTCCCACAACCTATGGACACACTTTCAAGGACTCTGATGAGGGAGGAAAGAAGCTGTTCCTGAAACCTTGAGGGTGTGTCTTTAGGCTCATGTCCCTCCTTCCTGATGGTAGCAATAACAACAGACAATAGATAATAGGTACAGGAGTAGGCCATTCAGCCCTTCGAGCCTGCACTGCCATTCAATGTGATCATGGCTGATCATCCACAATCAGTAACCCAATCCTGCCTTCTCCCCATATCCCTTGACTCAGCTATCTTTAAGAGCTCAATCTAACTCTTTCTTGAAAGCATCCAGAGAATTGGCCTCTACTGCCTTCTGAGGCAGAGCATTCCACAGATCCACAACTCTCTGGGTGTAAAAGTTTTTTCTCAGCTCCGTTCTAAATAGCCTACCCCTTATTCTTAAAATGTGGCCTCTGGTTCTGGACTCCCCCAACATCGGGAACATAGTTCCTGCCTCTAGCATGTCTATAATTTTATATGTTTCAATCAGATCCCCTCCCATCCTTCTAAATTCCAGTGCAAACAAGCCCAATTGCTCCAACCTTTCAACATATGACAGTCCCGCCATCCCAGGAATTAACCTCGTGAACCTACACTGCACTCCCTCAATAGCAAGAATGTCCTTCCTCAAATTTGGAGAACAAAACTGAACTCAATTCTCCAGGCATGGTCTTACCAGGGTCCTGTACAACTGCTCTTGCTCAAGGACCTCTTTGCTCCCGTGCACAGCTCCCTTTGTTATGAAGGCCAACATGCCATTAGTTCTCTTCACTGCCTGCTGTACCTGCGTGCTTACTTTCAGTGACTGATGCACAAGGACACCTACATCTCGTTGTACTTCCCCTTTTCCCAACTTGACACCATTCAGTTAGTAATCTGCCTTCCTGTTCTTGCCACTAAAGTGGATAACCTCACATTTATCCACATTAAACTGCATCTGCCATGCATCTGCCCGCTCACCCAACCTGTCCAAGTCACCCTGCATTCTCCTCACATCCTACTCATATTTCACACTGACACCCAGCTTTGTGTAATCTGCAAATTTGCTAATGTTACTTTTAATCCCTTCATCTAAATCATTAATGTATATTGTAAATAGCTGCGGTCCCAGCACCGAGCCTTGCGGTACCCCACTGGTCACAGCCTGCCATTCTGAAAGGGACCCGTTAATCGCTACTCTTTGTTTCCTGTCTGCCAACAAATTTTCTATCCATGTCAGTACCCTACCCCCAAAACCATGTGCTCTAATTTTGCCCACTGATCTCCTATGTGGGACCTTATCAGAGGAAAGGGCATGTCCTGGTGATAGAGGGCCTCAATGATGAATGACGCTTTATGTTTACTTGTTTTATTATTTGCATGGTTTGTCCTCTTTTGCACATTGGGATATTTGTTGTCTTCGTTGAGTATGATTTTTCATGGATTCTATCATGTTTCTTTGCTTTGTGACTGCCTGCAAGAAAATTAATCTCAAGGTTGTTCGAGGGGTGATTGATAAGTTCGTGGCCTAAGATAGAAGGAGTCAATTTTAGAAAACCTAGTACATTCTGTAGTACAGAGTGACCTAGGAATAATGGCGCATAGTTCCCTGAAGGTGGAATCTCATGTGGATAGGGTGGTGAAGAAAGCTTTTGGTAAGTTGGCCTTTATAAATCAGAGCATTGAGTTTAGGAGTTGGGATGTAATGTTAAAATTGTACATGGCATTGGTAAGGCTGAATTTGGAGTATTGTGTCCAGTTCTGGTCACCAAATTACAGGAAAGATGTCAACAAAATAGAGAGAGTACAGAGAAGATTTACTAGAATATTACCTGGGTTTCAGCACCTAAGTTACAGGGAAAGGTTGAACAAGTTAGGTCTTTATTCTTTGGAGCGTAGAAGGTTGAGGAGGGACTTGATAGAGGTATTTAAAATTATGAGGGGGATAGATAGAGTTGACGTGGATAGGTTTTTCCCATTGAGAGTAGGGAAGATTCAAACAAGAGGACATGAGTTGAGAGTTAAGGGACAAAAGTTTAGGGGTAACACGGGGGGGGGGGATCTTCTTTACTCAGAGAGTGATAGCTGTGTGGAACGAGCTTCCAGTAGAAATGGTAGAGGCAGATTCGATTTTGTCAATTAAATAAAAATTGGACAGGTATATGGACAGGAAAGGAATGGAGAGTTATGGTCTGAGTGCAGGTAGGTGGGACTAGGTGAGAGTAAGCGTTTGGCACGGACTAGAAGGGCCAAGATGGCCTGTTTCCATGCTGTAATTGTTATATGCTTATATGGTTATATTTATTTTTCAACATAGTCCCCTCCGACATATACATACTTAGTCATGCGGTCATGGAGCATACGGATCTTGGACTTCCAGAAAGTGTCCACAGCAGGGGTGATTGATAAGTTTGTGGCCTAGGGTAGAAGGAGATGAGTTACACAGCTCTCGTTACATGCACATGCAGTTCAACCCTTTGAGTGATTATGCAGAAAGTTTGGTTAATAACTCATCAGTTAATAACTCATCGGGTGATTGATAAGTTCATGGCCTAAGGTAGAAGATGAGTTATTAATTTCAAACTTTCTGCATTTTCAAAGAATTGAACTGCATGTGCATGTAACAATAGCTGTATAACTCATCTCCTTCTACCTTAGTCTACGAACTTATTAATCACCCATCTGTGGACACTTTCTGGAGGTCCAAGATCCATATGCTCCACGACCACTGGACTAAGTGTGTAAATGTAGGAGGGGACTATGTTGAAAAATAAATGTGCTAGGTTTTCTAAAATTGTAGGCCACAAACTTATCAATCACTCCTCGTATATGGTGTACATACTTTGAATATAAATGTACTTTGAACTTTGAAAAACTTTGTTTTGGAAGTTTTGTAGAGTGTGCATGTTGAAAGTCAATAGTCATTTTGATTGGAGTTATATGAATATAATCACGATTATTTAATGATAAAATAAGTACGTTTTTGTATTGATGATTTCCAGAATAACTCATTAATTTGGCAGAAGAATTTTTAAACGTTCAGCATTTTTAACAGAGTGTTAATCTAAAGTATTGCATCATCCACTATGTTCATTAATCAAGCAGTCTGCTTTTCCTGTTTGGAGGCACGATCATTAAACAATGTTAACTGTGAACCAACAACGGAAAACTTCAGAGTGACACAATCAGTTTAAAAATATTTATAATGTCAAAATAACTGTCATTTTTCTTACAGTGCATAAATATACCTTGACAGGATTGTTTAATAGGATTCTTGTAAAACCAGAGAGGGAGATTAATACTTCTACATTAATAATGTTATTAAATCAACATCATAAAGTCACATGATTAATTTGAAGAATAAAGAAAGCTTAGCAACATTGGTGATTTTATCCTTCACTTATTTTCCGTCAATAGACAATAGACAGTAGGTGCAGGAGTAGGCCATTCAGCCCTTCTAGCCAGCACCACCATTCACTGTGATCATGGCTGATCATACACAATCAGTACCCCGTTCCTGCCCTCTCCCCATATCCCTTGATCCCACTATCTATAAGAGCTCTATCTAACTCTCTCTTGAATGCATCCAGAGACTTGGCCTCCACTGCCTTCTGGGGCAGAGCATTCCACAGATCCACCATTCTCTGGGTGACAAAGTTTTTCCGCATCTCTGTTCTAAATGGTCTACCCCTTATTCTTAAACTGTGCCCTCTAGTTCTGGACTCACCCATCAGCGGGAACATGCTTCCTGCCTCTGGTGTGTCCAATTCCTTAATAATCTTATATGTTTCAATCAGATCCCCTCTCATCCTTCTAAATTCCAGTGTATACAAGCCCAGTTGCTCCAATCTTTCAACATATGACAGTCCCGCCATTCCGGGAATTAATCTTGTGAACCTACGCTGCACTCCCTCAATAGCAAGAATGTCCTTCCTCAAATTTGGAGACCAAAACTGCACACAATACTCCAGGTGGGGTCTCACCAGGGCCCTGTACAGCTGCAGAAGGACCTCTTTACTCCTATACTCAATTCCTCTTGTTATAAAAGCCAGCATGCCATTCGCTTTCTTCACTGCCTGCTGTACCTGCATGCTTGTTTTCATTGACTGATGTACAAGAACACCTAGATCTCGTCGTACTTCCCCTTTTCCTAACTTGACTCCATTTAGATAGTAATCTGCCTTCCTGTTCTTGCCACCAAAGTGGATAACCTCACATTTATCCACATTAAACTGCATCTGCCATACATTTGCCCACTCACCCAACCTGTCCAAGTCACCCTGCATTCTCATAACATCCTCCTGACATTTCACAATGCCACCCAGCTTTGTGTCATCAGCAAATTTGCTAATGTTACTTTTAGTCCCTTCATCTAAATCATTAATGTATATCGTAAACAGCTGCGGTCCCAGCACCGAACCTTGCGGTACCCCACTGGTCACAGCCTGCCATTCCGAAAGGGACCCGTTAATCACAACTCTTTGTTTCCTGTCAGCCAGCCAATTTTCAATCCATGTCAGAACTCTGCCCCCGATACCATGTGCCCTAATTTTGCCTGCTAATCTCCTATGTGGGACTTTATCAAAAGCTTTCTGGAAGTCCAGGTACACTACATCCATTGGCTCTCCCTTGTCCATTTTCATAGTTACATCCTCAAAAAACTCCAGAAGATTAGTCAAGCATGATTTTGCCTTCATAAATCCATGTTTACTCGGACCAATCCTTCTACTGCTATCCAAATGTGTCGTAATTTCCTCTTTTACAATTGACTCCAGCATCTTTCCCACCACTGATGTCAGGCTAACTGCTCTATAATTCCCTGTTTTCTCTCTCCCTCCTTTCCTGAAAAGTGGGACAAACATTAGCCACCCTCCAATCAGCAGGAACTGTTCCTGAATTTTTAGGACATTGGAAAATGATTACCAATGCATCCACGATTTCTAGAGCCACCTCTTTAAGTACCCTGGGATGCAGACCATCAGGTCCCGGGGACTTATCAGCCTTCAGACTCAACAGTCTATCCAACACTGTTTCTTGCCTAATATAAATTTCCTTCAGTTCATCCTTTACCCTAGTTCCTTTGGCCACTATTACATCTGGGAGATTGTTTGTGTCTTCCCTAGTGAAGACAGATCCAAAGCACCTGTTCAACTCATCTGCCATTTCCTTGTTCCCCATAATAAATTCACCCATTTCTGTCTTCAATGGCCCAATTATGGTCTTAACTATTATTTTGCTATTCACATACCTAAAGAAGCTTTTACTATCCTCCTTTATATTCTTGGCTAGTTTACCTTCATACCACATTTTTTCTTGGCGTATTGTCTTTTTTGTTATCTTCTGTAGCTCTTTAAAAGCTTCCCAGCCCTCCAGTTTCCCGCTCATCTTTGCTATGTTATACTTCTTCTCTTTTATATTTATACTGCCCTTTACTTCCCTCATCAGCCACGGCCACCCCTTACTCCCCTTAGGATCTTTCTTCCTCTTTGGAATGAACTGATCCTACACCTTCTGTATTATTCCCAGAAATACCTGCCATTTTTGTTCCACTGTCTTCCCTGCTAGGGTATTGTTCCATTGAAATTTGGCCAGCTCCTCCCCCATAGTTTCATAGTTCCCTTTGTTCAACTGTAATACTGACACATCCGATTTTCCCTTCTCCTTCTCAAATTGTAGGTTAAAACATATCATATTATGGTCACTACCTCCTAATGGTTCCTTTACCTCGAGGTCCCTGATCAAATCCGGTTCATTGCACAACACTAAATCTAGAATTGCCTTCTCCCTGGTAGGCTCTAGTACAAGCTGTTCTAAGAATCCTTCTCGGAGGCACTCCACTAACTCCCTTTCTTGGGGTCCAGTACCATTCTGATTCTCTCAGTCTACCTGCATGTTGAAATCCCCCATGACAACTATATCATTACCTTTGCGACATGCCAATTTTAACTCTTGATTCAACTTACACCCTACATCCAGACTGCTGTTTGGGGGCCTGTAGATAACTCCCATTAGGGTCTTTCTACCCTTAGAATTTCTCAGTTCTATCCATACTGACTCTACATCCCCAGATTCTATGTCCCCCCTCGCAAGGGACTGAATATCATTCCTCACTAACCGAGCCACCCCACCCCCTCTGCCAGTCAGTCTGTCCTTTCAATAAGATGCATATCCTCTTACTGCTCTCAAAATCTACCCAGGAACTGTCCGAGAATAAGACCATAGGATCGTAAGATATAGGAACAGAATTAGGCCAAATGGCTAATCGAGGCTGCTCTGCCATTTCATCATGGCTGATCAATTTTCCCTCTCAGCTCCAGTCTCCTGCTTTCTCCCCATACTCCTTCATGCCCAGGACAATCAAGAATCTCTGCCTTAAATATATATAAAACCTTGGCTTCCAAAGCGGCCTGTGGCAAAGAATTCCACAGATTCACCACTCTTTGGCTTAGGAAATTCCTCCATCTCCATTCTAAACGGATGCCTTTCTATTCTGAGGCTGTTCCCCTCCGGTCCAAGACTCTCTCACCATAGGAAACATCCTCTCCACATCCACTCGATCAAGGCCTTTGAACATTTTATAGGTCTTAGACCATAAGACCATAAGTCATAGAGCAAAATCAAGCCATTCAGCCCATTGAGTCTGCTCCACCATTCCATCATGGCCGATTTATTATCCCTCTCAGCCCCATTCTCCTGCCTTCTCCCTGTAACATTTAACTCTTTGACTAATCAAGAACCTATCATCCTCCGCTTTAAATATACTCAATGACTTTTTCTCCACAGCTGCCTGGAGCAATGAATTCCACTGATTCACCATCCTTTGGCTAAAGAAATCCTCACAACACACACAAAATGCTGGTGGAACACAGCAGGCCAGGCAGCATCTATAAGGAGAAGCACTGTTGACGTTTCGGGCTGAGATCCTTCGTCAGGACTAACTGAAAGGGAAGATACTAAGAGATTTGAAAGTAGTGGGGGGAGGGGGAAATGTGAAATGATAGGAGAAGACCGGAGGGGGTGGGGTGAAGCTAAGAGCTGGAAAGGTGATTGGCGAAAGTGATACAGAGCTGGAGAAGGGAAAGGGTCATGGGACGGGACGCCTCGGGAGAAAGAAAGGGGGAGGGGCGAGCACCAGAGGGAGATGGAGAACAGGCAGAGTGATCGGCAGAGAGAGAGAAAAAAAAACAAACAACTAAATATATCAGGGATGGGATAAGAAAGGGAGGAGGGGCATTAACGGAAGTTAGAGAAGTCAATGTTCATGTCAACAGGTTGGAGGCTACCCAGCCGTATATAAGGTGTTGTTCCTCCAACCTGAGTGTGGTTTCATCTTGACAGTAGAGGAGGCCATGATAGACATATCAGAATGGAGAAATCCTCCTCATCTTTGTTCTAAAAGGATGTCCTTACATTCTGAGGCTCTGCCCTCTGGTCCATTTCATTGTATTTGTGTAATACATTGTTTGAGAAATAATCTCAGTTCTTTCCCCTCACTTTAAATTGTGTTTATAAGTTAATTCTCAGGGCATGGGTATCCTTCTGGGTGATATGTTCCACCGGAAACTATAACACTAGATAGAAACATAGAAAACCTACAGGACAATACAGGTCCTTCGGCCCACAAAGTTGGGCTGAACATGTCCCTACCTTCGAAATTTCTAGGCTTACCTATAGCTCTCTATTTTACTAAGCTCCATGTACCTATCTAAAAGCCTCTTAAAAGACCCTATTGTATCCGCCTCCACCACCGTTGCCGGCAGCCCATTTCATGCACTCACCACTCTCTGAGTAAAAAACTTACCCCTGATATTTCCTCTGTACCTACTTCCCAGCACCTTAAACCTGTGTCCTCTTGTGGCAACCATTTCAGCCCTGGGAAAAAGCTTCTGACTATCCACACAATCAATGTCTCTCATCATCTTATACACCTCTATCAGGTCACCTCTCATCCTCCTTCGCTCCAAGGAGAAAAGGCCAAGTTCACTCAACCTGTTCTCATAAGGCATGCTCCCCAATCCAGGCAACATCCTTGTAAATCTCCTCTGCACCCTTTCTATGGTTTCCACATCCTTCCTGTAGTGAGGCGACCTGAACTGAGCACAGTACTCCAAGTGGGGTCTGACCAGGGTTATATATGTAACCATATGGAAGCACGGAAACAGGCCATCTCAGCCCTTCTAGTACATGATGAACGCTTACTCTCACCTAGTCCCACCTACCTGCACACAGCCCATAACCCTCCATTCCTTTCCTGTCCATATACCTATCCAATTTTTTTTATATAGCTACAACATTACCTATTGGCTCCTAAATTCAATTCCACAATTGATGAAGTCTAATACACCATACACCTTCTTAACCACAGAGTCAACCTACACAGCTGCTTTGAGCATCTGATGGACTTGGACCCCAAGATCTCTCTGATCCTCCACACTACCAAGAGTCTTACCATTAATACTATATTCCGCCATCATATTTGACCTATCAAAATGAACCACTTCACACTTATCTGGGTTGAACTCCATCTGTCACTTCTCAGCCCAGTTTTGCATCCTATCAATGTCCCGTTGTAACCTCTGACAGCCCTCCACACTGTCCACAGTACCTCTAACCTTGGTGTCATCAGCAAACATACTAACACAACCGTCCACTTCCTCATCCAGGTCATTTTTAAAAATCACAAAGAGTAAGGGTCCCAGAACAGATCCCTGAGACACTCCACTGGTGACTGACCTCCATGCAGAATATGACCCATCTACAACCACTCTTTGCCTTCTGTGGGCAAGCCAGTTCTAGACCCACAAAGCAATGTCCCCTTGGATCCCGTGCCTCCTTACTTTCTCAATAAGCCTTGCATGGGTTATGTTATCAAATGCCTTGGTGAAATCCATATACATTACATCTACTGCTCTTCCTTCACCAATATGTTTAGCCACATCCTCAAAAAATTCAATCAGTCTCGAAAGGTACAACCTGCCCTTGACAAAGCCATGGTGATGTTATGTGCCCCATAGTTTCATTTACTAAGTGTGACTTATCTATAGTTTTGTTTTATTGGGAGTTCTTAGTTTCATTTCCTGTGGGTGTCACATGACTGTAGTTTTGTTTTGCTGGGAATCCAACGTAATTTGATGATGTATAACGATGGTATAAAAAGTGAAACGCAGACTGATTTTGAGGAGTCGATGAGAGTCGAAGGAAGTAGAGAGAGAGTGAAGATCACAGGCTTTGAGCTGTCCGGGAACAGCTCACAATTGAGAAGGGTCAAGTCTAATACTTACCCAAACCCAAAGGATTGGGTTAATAAGTGGCACAGTGTAAATTGTGGAGATGTGTCTCACCTTTGTATGATCCATGGGTGTGGATTTCGTGACAGTCATTTTGTGAAATTGTTCTTCGTGAACTTTGGAATTGTATTCCTCGGCTGGGATCTTCAGTAACCGTTTCTTCGTTCGCTAGCCATGGAATCTTTGGAATTCATTGTGATTTGCCTTGTCACTGCACTGTGAATCCACCAGTCTCTCCCCTCACCTATTTTGTGAATTACTGGGACTTTCTGAATGCCACTCTGATACTGTGCTTGAGTAAGTTTTGTTGAGAATGGGCTCTAAGTTGACTGTAAGGGAACTATTGACGCATAACATTTTTAACTTCCGTTTATGAAAATAGTTTATTTAATTTTCTGTATTTTTGAATAGATGTGAATAAAAATAGTGGTTTTAATATTGAAACCTGACTCAATTTGTCATCTCTTGTTGCTGGTACATTATGAATTCATAACAAAATTGGAGGCTCATCCACAAATTGAACAAAATTGGAGCTTGTTGATTGATTATCGATCTCATTGGCTACTTCTCTTTTGATTTACTTATGTGTGGAAATCAGCAGCAATGGAAAATCATGTCTGACGAATCTTATAGAATTTTTTGAAGATGTAACTAGTAGAGTGGATAGGGGAAAGTCAGTGGATGTGGTATATTTAGATTTTCAAAAGGCTTTTGACAAGGTCCCACACAGGAGATTAGTGTGCAAACTTAAAGCACACGGTATTGGGGGTATGGTATTGATGTGGATAGAGAATTGGTTGGCAGACAGGAAGCAAAGAGTGGGAGTAAACGGGACCTTTTCAGAATGGCAGGCAGTGACTAGTGGGGTACCGCAAGATTCAGTGCTGGGACCCCAGTTGTTTACAATATATATTAATGATTTAGACGAGGGAATTAAATGCAGCATCTCCAAGTTTGCGGATGACACGAAGCTGGGCGGCAGTGTTAGCTGTGAGGAGAATGCTCAGAGGATGCAGGGTGACTTGGATAGGTTAGGTGAGTGGGCAAATTCATGGCAGATGCAATTTAATGTGGATAAATGTGAAGTTATCCACTTTGTTTGCAAGAACAGGAAAACAGATTATTATCTGAACGATGGCCGATTAGGAAAAGGGGAGATGCAACGAGACCTGGGTGTCATTGTACACCAGTCATTGAAGGTGGGCATGCAGGTACAGCAGGCGGTGAAAAAGGCAAATGGTATGTTGGCATTCATAGCAAAAGGATTTGAGTACAGGAGCAGGGAAGTTCTACTGCAGTTGTACAAGGTCTTGGTGAGACCGCACCTAGAATATTGTGTGCAGTTTTGGTCCCCTAATCTGAGGAAAGACATTCTTGCCATAGAGGGAGTACAGAGAAGGTTCACCAGATTGATTCCTGGGATGGCAGGACTTTCATATGAAGAAAGACTGGATCGACTAGACTTATACTCACTGGAATTTAGAAGATTGAGGGGGGATCTTATTGAAACATATAAAATTCTAAAGGGATTGGACAGGCTAGATGCAGGGAGATTGTTTCCGATGTTGGGGAAGTCCAGAACGAGGGGTCACAGTTTAAGGATAATAGGGAAGCCTTTAAGGACCGAGATGAGGAAAAACTTCTTCACACAGAGAGTGGTGAATCTGTGGAAGTCTCTGCCACAGGAAACAGTTGAGGCCGGTTCATTGGCTATATTTAAGAGGAAGTTAGATATGGCCCTTGTGGCTAAAGGGATCAGGGGGTATGGAGAGAAAGCAGGTACAGGGTTCTGAGTTGGATGATCAGCCACGATCATACTGAATGGCGGTGCAGGCTCGAAGGGCCAAATGGCCTACTCCTGCACCTATTTTCTATGTTTTTCTATGTTTTTTTCTAATGGATTTTGGGGTATTTCTGGCATCGCCAGACCCTGAGGCATTAGGGAAAGCCAAAAAGGATGAATTGTTGGCCATTACTAATGAGCCGAACCTTACTGAGATAAAGCGGGCAATGAGAAAGACCAGAGATTCAGAGGAAAATAATTGAGCACTATATATCTATGAAGGAGTTTGATGAGGTGGTGTTAAAGATGTTTCCTGTAAGTAAAGAGGAGATCCAGCTGTGGCTGGAACAAATGAAGTTTGATAGACTTAAATTAAAGGCTGAGGAAGCAGAAAACCGGAGTGAGGAAACAGACAAACAGAGGGAAGAAGCAGACAAACAGAGTGAGGAAGCAGACAAACAGAGGGAAGAAGCAGAGAAACAGAGTGAGGAAGCAGACAAACAGAGGGAAGAAGCAGAGAAACAGAGTGAGGAAGCAGAGAAACAGAGTGAGGAAACAGACAAACAGAGGGAAGAAGCAGACAAACAGAGTGAGGAAGCAGACAAACAGAGGGAAGAAGCAGACAAACAGAGTGAGGAAGCAGACAAACAGAGGGAAGAAGCAGAGAAACAGAGTGAGGAAGCAGAGAAACAGAGGGAAGAAGCAGACAAACAGAGTGAGGAAGCAGACAAACAGAGGGAAGAAGCAGACAAACAGAGTGAGGAAGCAGACAAACAGAGGGAAGAAGCAGAGAAACAGAGTGAGGAAGCAGAGAAACAGAGGGAAGAAGCAGAGAAACAGAGTGAGGAAGCAGAGAAACAGAGGGAAGAAGCAGACAAACAGAGGGAAGAAGCAGAGAAACAGAGGCAGTTTGAGATAAGGATGCAGAAGATAAAGCTCGAGAGTCAAGCTTCTGGTTCTAGGGAATAGTCTGTACCGTTTGTTACCATTCAGGAAGTTAGACTGGTCCCTCCATTTGATGAAGCTGAGGTTGATAAATACTTCCAGCATTTTGAGAAATTTGCCCAGAGTTTATCTTGGTCAATAAGGGTTGGACTCTTCTTTTGCAAAGAATAATTAAAGGTAAAACTCAACAAGCTTATTCAGCCCTATCAATTGAAGATGCAGCTAATTATGAGGCCATGAAACAGGCTGTGCTTAAAGCCTATGAACTGGTTCCAGAAGCCTATAGGTAAAGGTTTAGGAATTTGAAGAAATCTGTGAACCAGACTCATGTGGAATTTGCTTATGAAAGGTCTGTGTGTTTTGAAAGATGGTGTATATCTGAACACCTGGATGGTAATTTAGAGAAACTGAAAGAGTTAATTTTAATTGAACAATTTAAAAGGCGTGTCCATAATGATATAAGGCATATTTAGATGAAAAGGATGCTGCCACTTTGCAAGAGTCTGCTAAATTAGCAGATAAGTTTGCTTTAACCCACAAGTTTAAGTTTACCTTGAGTAATATCTTCCAAAAGAGTAGCATGTTTAGTCAGGGTAAACCAGAAATTCAATCTGCGACTAGTGTCAAAGGAAAAGATGAAGGGAAATCATTAAAGGAGAAACATTCTGGTCCTACTTGTCACTATTGTAGGAAACCTGGTCATGTTATGGCTAATTGTTTCCTTCTGAAAAAGAAGGAAAGGGAGGCAGTTCCAGATGCCTGTGTTCAAAATGTTGAAACACCACAGGGTTCTGAACATTCTGATGAAGCTCTGTCAAAGGCTAAAAGATAAGACCAAGTTAGGAAAGGATTCAATCATTTTATGTCAGATGGGTTTGTGTCAGTGAATGAAGGGACAATCCCGGTACCAGTGAAAATTCTTCAGGATACTGGGGCTTCTCAGTCATTTATATTAGACAGTGTTCTAAAGTTTGGTGATGAGACTGCCACTGGTGAGGTAAATCTTGTTTGAGGTATTGGGTGCGACGTTGTTCCCGTACCTCTGCACAAGGTAATTTTGAAGTCAGAGTTAGTTTCAGGACTTGTTAAAATAGGAATATGACCCAGTTTACCAGTGGAAGGTATTTCTTTGTTGTTAGGGAATGACCTAGCAGGTGGTAAAATTGTTTGTGCAGTGCAGCTGACAACTAAGCCAATCACTGACGATTCAAAGATAGACCTTAACATTTATCCCTCGTGTGCAGTAACTCGCGCTAGGGCCAAGAAACTTACCAATGCAAATGGTCCTGTGCAGCACGATTCGGCTACTCATGATTGCCCAAATAGGGAAGCAGATTTTGATGACCTGACAGGAACTTTTCTGCCTTCATTGTTTCACCAGGATCCAGGTATTAAATCTGATAATATAGATTTATCTCTGTCTGGGAAGGAGTTTATAGCAGAACAGAGCAGAACCCTGAGACTGAAGCTTTAAAAGAAAAAGCACTCTCAGGTGAGGAGATTAATAAAGTGCCAGTAGGGTTTTATTTCAAAGATGGAGTGTTACTGAGGAAATGGAGATGACCTGATGTTCCTGCAAATGAGGAATGGGCAATTGTTCACCCGGTTGTAGCTCCAAAAGCCTATAGGAATGAGATTTTAACTTTGGCCCATAGTAAACCCTTGGGTGGCCATCTAGGTGTGAAGAAAACTGTGAACAAAGTTTTAAAACAATTCTTCTGGCCTAGTTTGAGGAAAGAAGTTGCAACATTTTGCAGGACTTGTCTCTTTTGTAAGGTTGTGGGTAAACCTAATCAGGTCACCCCAGTGGCCCCACTGCAACCTATTCCTGCATTTGGTGAACCCTTTTCTAAAGTTATTGTGGATTGTTTTGGCCCATTGCCAAAGACTAAAGCTGGTCATCAGTATTTGCTAACTATCATGTGTCCAGCATCTAGATTTCCAGAGGCAATACCTCTCTGAAATATAAAAGCCAAAACTGTGTCAAAGGCTCTCGTAAAGTTTTTTACTTTATTTGGTTTGCCTAAAGAAACTCAGTCTGATCAAGGAAGCAATTTTATGTCAGGATTATTCCAGCAGGTAGTTTACAAACTGGGAGCTAAACAAATTATGTCATCTGCGTATCATCCAGAATCCCAAGGAGCTTTAGAGAGATTCCATTCTACCCTGAAAGCCATGATTAGGACATTCTGTATTGAAAATGAGAAGGATAGGGATGAGGTAGTTCATTTGCTTTTATTTGCAGTAAGGGAATCAGTACAAGAGTCCCTAGGCTTTAGTCCCATTGAACTTGTGTTTGATCACCAGGTCTGAGGACCTTTTGGCATTGTTAAAGGAACAGTGGGTTAACAATGACCTGCATGTTAATTTGCTAGATTATGTTTTGAAGTTCAAAGACAAATTGTAAAGGGCTTGCCACCTAGCAAAGGAAAATTTCAAATCAGCCCAGGAAAGAATGAAAACTTGGTATGATAAACAAGCTAGAATGCGGTCATTCAAGCCAGGAGATAAAGTGCTTGTTTTGTTCCCTGTACAAATAAACCCTCTACAAGCTAAGTTTCATGGTCCCTATGAAATTGTGGCTAAAGTTAATGATGTGGACTGTGTAGTCAAAATACCAGACAGATGATGGCCAACGCAGCTTTGTCACGTAAATATGCTTAAGCTGTATCATGAAAAACAAACTGCAGCAGTGGTGGTTGCTGTAACCAAAGATGGATGTGAGCTCTCTGGAAATTTATTAGCTGATCCATCTAAGGCCTATTTTAAACCGAACATTATTTCAGCCAGATTGACAAATTCAACTATTTTGGAAAATACTGATGAGAAACTGGCTCATTTACAGCCACAGCAGTGGCAGCAGATGAAGCAGTTAATTATGAAATTTAAGGATATCCCAAAAAGAACCACAGTGGCCTTACATGATGTAGATGTGGGTAATAACAAACCTATAAAACAATATCCATATCGTATGGATATTGAAAAATGTAAACTTGCTGAACAAAAATTGAGTATATGTTAGAAAATGATATTATTAGACCTTCTACTTCAGATTGGTGTTCACCTTGTGTCATGGTACTTAAACCCAATGGTAGTATCAGATTCTGCACTGATTACCAAAAGGTGAATGTTGTAACAAAAACCGATGCTTATCCAATCCCTAGAGTGGATGATTGTGTAGGCAAGGTTGGAAAAGCTAAGTTTCTTACAAAGATCACTCTGTTAAAAGGGTATTGGTGTGTTCCATTAACGGATAGAGGTAGAGAAATTTTGGCATTTGTAATGCCTTCTGGGTTGTATGAATACAATGTTCTGCCATTTGGAATGAAAAATGCTCCAGGAACATTCCAGAGAATGATGAATTCTGTAATTCAAGGGTTAAAACACACAGATGCCTATATTGCTGATTTAGTCACAGGGAATGACACCTGGAAATCCCATATCTCTGCGGTGGAAAAGTTGTTTGAAAGGCTCTTGAAAGTCAACCTTTCAATTAACCTAGCTAAGAGTGAATTTAGCCATGCCACTGTGATCTATCTTGGTTATGTTGTAGGTCAAGGCAGGTTGGCTCCTGTTCAGACAAAAGTTCAGGCCACTTCTGAGGTCCCATCCCAAACAGGAAAAGGGCTCTTAAAAGATTTCTGGGAATGGCTGGATATTATCGCAAGTTCTGTAAGAACTTTGCTGATATTGTTCTCTCATTGACTAACCTCCTGAAGAAGGGTGAAAAGTTTGTTTGGACAGAACCTTGTCAGGAGGCATTTGATAAATTGAAAGCTATCTTGTGTCACCAACCTGTGCTCAGGTCACCTGACTTTGCCAAGCCATTCTCCATAGCTGTGGATGCCAGTGATGAAGCTGCAGGAGCAGTGTTACTACAAAGGGATGATTAAGATGATGTTGACCATCTTGTGATTTACTTGTCAAAGAAATTCAATGAGCATCAAATAAATTATTCCACCATAGGGAAAGAATTATTATCACTTATTTTGGCTTTGCAGCATTTTGGTGTTTATGTTTGCACAGCTCTAAACCACTTGTGGTTTATACAGATCATAACCCATTGGTGTTCTTGAATAAGCTGAAAAACAAAAATAGAAGGTTGCTGAATTGGAGTCTGATTTTGCAAGAGTATGATCTCATGATAACTCACTTTAAAGGCAAAGATAATGTAATTGCCGATTGTCTTTCCAGATATTAAAATTGTTATGTAATGGAGTGGAATTTCCTCTTTGTATATGCTCCTGCAATATGTTGTATTAGTTTGTAGTGTGCTATATGATAACCGAATATGTATTGTTTTACATACTGTAGATTGTAGTTAAAATTTTACTCTTAATAGATCAAAATTTTCTCTTCGGTGGGGGGGGGGGGGTGTTACGTGCCCCATAGTTTCCTTTACTAAGTGTGACATATCTATAGTTTGGATTCCCAGCAAAATGGAACTACAGTCATGTGATGCCCACAGAAAACGAAACTAAGAACTCCCAGTAAAACAAGAGTTTCTTGTCTATAAGCGTCACTTGATGACATATTATGATGGTATTAAAAGCGAAACACAGACCGATTGCGAGAAGTCCATGAGAGTTGAAGGAAAGAGAGAGAATGAAGGTTGCAGGCTTCGAGCTATCTGGGAACAGCTCACGATCGAGAAGGGTAAAGTCCGATGCTTACCTAAACCCAAAGGATTGGGTTAATCAGTGGCACGTGTCTGTCTTTCATATGATCCATGAATGTTGATGTTGTGACAGTCACTTTGTGAAATCCCTTCTCTATCACTTGCCTTTCCTCCCTCTTGCACTGTCTATAAGCTTTCTCTATTTGTGAGACAACCTCCTCTTCCCCAGACTCTTCAGTTCAGTTCCCACCCCACAACAATTCTAGTTTAAACTCTCCCCAGTAGCCTTAACAAACCTCCCCACCAGGATATTGGTTCCCCTGGGATTCAAGTGCAACCAGTCCTTTTTGTACAGGTCACACCTGCCCAAAAGAGGTCCCAATGATCGAGAAATCTGAATCCCTGCCCCCTGCTCCAATCCCTCAGCCATGCATTTATACTCCACCTCATTCTATTCCTATACTCACTGTCGTGTGGCACAGGCAGTAATCCCGAGATCACTACCTTTGCAGTCTTGCTTCTCAACTTCCTTCCTAACTCCCTGTAGTCTTTTTACAGGACTTTTCCTACCTATGTCATTGTTACCAATATGTACCACGACCTCTGGCTGTTCTCCCTCCCACCACAGGATATCTCGGACGCGATCTGAAACATCCCGGACCCTGGAACCCTGGAAAGAAAATCATCCGAATTTCTTTCCTGTGTCTACAGAATCACCTGTTGGACCCCCTAACTACAGAGTCCCCTATCACTACTGCCTTCCTCTTCCTTTCCCTACCCTTCTGAGCCACAGGGCCAGACTCTGTGCCAGAGGCACGGCCACTGTCGCTTCCCCCAGGTAGTCTTTCCTCCCTAACAGTACTCAAACAGGAGTACTTATTGTCAAGGGGTACAGCCAAAGGGGTACTCTCTAGTACCTGACTCTTCCCCTTCCCCCTGCTGACTGTGACACACTCGTCTGTATCCCGTGACCCCGGTGTGACCACCTGCCTATAACTCCTCTCTATCACCTCCTTGCTCTCCCTGACCAGGTTCCCTAACTCGGTCCCTTAGGAGCTGCAGCTCGACATACCTGTGCAAATATGGCCATCCGGGAGGCTGGGAGACTCCAGGACCTCCCACATCTGACACCGAGCACAGAACACCGGCCTCACACACATATTACTTCCTTTCCGCAATTAACACAGGTAGACCTACTTCGTCTCATCCCGTTATCACCTAAGCCCATTGAGCCAAAACCTTATTCAGTCTCCCTCCCTTTCACTCTGCTGCCCGCTGTATATGGCAGTCTTCTTTTTAAACCTATTGGCTGACGTCACGCGCCTGCGCATTCTTGCCTGTCTTTTACCCCAAGTAGTAAAACTGCCTTTGCACTGGAAATCGGCCGTTCACTCGCAGCCTTCTTGCTCCGAATCCAGAGACACCCAGAGTCTAAGCCTTCACTTCACACTCAAAGACCAGTGATGTAGACATCCATGGTGTCCGCTGTCCCAGGTCAGTGGGTCACAAGAGCAGAAGTCCATGAGAGCAGGTAGCAGAGGGGCATGCCCAGAGTTCAGAGTCCTGCTATCGGCTGGACTTCAACTGCAGACTTCTGTATGTTTCAATGATAAGTAAGTGATAATATGTGATAATGGCTAGATGGGAGATGCCAGAGAGTAGTGGTGGATAACTGTCAGGTTGGAGGCTGGTGACTAGTGGTGTGCCTCGGATCTGTACTGGGTCCAATGTTGTTTGTCATATACATTAATGATCTGGATGATGGGGTGGTAAATTGGATTAGTAAGTATGCAGATGATACTAAGGTAGGTGGCATTGTGGATAATGAAGTAGGTTTTCAAAGCTTGCTGAGAGATTTAGGCCAGTTAGAAGAGTGGGCTGAATGATGGCAGATGGAGTTTAATGCTGATAAGTGTGAGGTGCTACATTTTGGTAGGAATAATCAAAATAGTACATACATGGTAAATGGTAGGGCATTGAAGAATGCAGTAGAACAGAGTGATCTAGGAATAATGGTGCATAGTTCCCTGAAGGTGGAATCTCATGTGGATAGGGTGGTGAAGACTGGCCTTTATAAATCAGAACATTGAGTATAGGAGTTGGGATGTAATGTTAAAATTGTACAACGCATTAGTAAGGCCAAATTTGGAGAATTGTATACAGTTCTGGTCACAGAATTATAGGAAAGATGTCAATAAAATAGAGAGAGTACAGATAAGATTTACTAGAATGTTACCTGGGTTTCAGTACCTAAGTTACAGAGAAAGGTTGAACAAGTTAGGTCTTTATTCTTTGGCGTGTAGAAGGTTGAGGGGGGACTTGATAGAGGTATTTAAAATTATGAGAGGGATAGATAGGGTTGACGTGGATAGGCTTTTTCCATTGAGAGTAGGGGAGATTCAAACAAGAGGACATGAGTTGAGAGTTAAGGGGCAAAAGTTTAGGGTTAACATGAGGGGTAATTTCTTTACTCAAAGAGTGGTAGCTGTGTGGAATGAGCTTCCAGTAGAAGTGGTAGAGGCAGGTTTGATATTGTCATTTAAAGTAAAATTGGACAGGTATATGGACAGGAAAGGAATGGAGGGTTATGGGCTGAATGCGGGTCAGTGGGACTAGGTGAGAGTAAGCATTCAGCACAGACTAGAAGGGCCGAGATGGGCTGTTTCCATGCTGTAATTGTTATATGGTTATAAAGTGGAACTGGTCACATCAAGTCCAAGTGCAGAGGAATGAAATGACGATATGGAAGCTCGGGTGGTCAGGTTAAATGGTATTAGATCTAGACTGTGATTTAATATTATGCTACAGTGGGGTTTTAAGTCATGTCTTTTGAGTTATTAGATTCATATCATAAACTGTAGTGGATTGTTTTCCATTATTTTGTCTCTCATTAGTCAATGTCTCATTTTTAATTACCCATACTTTGCAATATTCTTTCTAAAACTCCACACAAGATCTACTTCAGTTTGTATATTTTTCAATAAATTTTAAAATTTGTCAAACACGATTTGCTTTGCTTTGTCTCTTTTCAATTCACCGGTAAATTCTAAATAGATATCACTTTTATCTCAAATTATAAATGCCAAGATCTAGCTCACAATTGACATTAATTAACTGTTGTGTAGCTCCTTGATTTATTCTTTATTTTATTCCAGAATAATTAAATTACTCTGCTGTAGTTCATTGCCATAAAACAGTTTGTACTTACACAGCACCTCTGATTTAGCCCTGATGGAAGGGCTCAGCCTGAAAGTTGACTGTTTATTCATTTCCATAGATGATGCCTGCCTACTGATCTCATCCATCATTCTATGTGTGTTCCCTTTGAGTTAGTGGAATGCAGGCACCCAGTGAACTGAAGTGAAAAAGTTTAAAGACTGGCTTGATTTGTCATGCATACATTGAAATATACAGTGAAATGCATCATTTTGTGTCAATGATCAACACAGTCTGAGGATGTGCTGGGGGCAGCCGGCAAGTGTCACCATGTTTCTGGCACCAACACAGCATGCCCACAGCACATTAACTCCTTACAGAATCTGGCAGGAATTGAGCCATAAGACCATAAGGCACAGGAGCAGAATTAAGCCATTCAGCCCATCAAGTCTTTGGTCAAGTCAATTTTTCCACTGAGAGTAGGGGAGATTCAAACAAGAGGACACGAGTTGAGAGTTGGAGGGCAAAAGTTTAAGGGTAACACAAGGGGAATTTCTTTACTCAGAGAGTGGTAGCTGTGTGGAACGAGCTTCCAGTAGAAGTGGTAGAGGCAGGTTCGGTATTGTCATTTAAAGTAAAATTGGATAGGTATTTGGACAGGAAAGGAATGGAGGGTTATGGGCTGTGCAGGTCAGTAGGACTAGGTGAGAGTAAGTGTTTGGCATGGATTAGAAGGGCCGAGATGGCCTGTTTCCGTGCTGTAATTGTTATATGGTTATAAGTCTGCTACACCATTCAATTATGGCTGATTTATCTCCCTCTCAACCCCAATCTCCTGCTTTCTCTCCAGAACATTTGACATTCTTACATCCTTACCTTAAAGATCTCTGTTCTAAAGGGACATCCTTATATTCTGAGAATGCACCTTCTGGTCCTCGACTCCCCCAGTATAGGAAATATCCTCTCTATATCCACTTTCAATATTCGATAGGTTTCAATGAGATTCCACCTCATTCTTCTAAACTCCAGGGAGTACAGGCCCAGAGCCAATTGTCAAAGAAAATGCAAGTGGTTCTAGATCAAATTATCTTCCCTTGGAATCTTGCTGTATAGAGTACAAGAAGTAATGTCCTGTTTTAATGGACATAGGTGTCTGAGTCCAAAGGACAAGTAGATAGATTAATACAATAGAAACTTAAAAGGAAGATATCATAAAATAACATTACAGATTAATGATGTGGAATATTGAAAGGGAAATTGAGAGAAATAAAGAACAGGAACAAAACCCATGAGTGGATAGCACAAAAGGAAAGACAAACTGCTTTTATAAGCAGAATACAAGTAGATAGTCTTGACCAATGAAAGAAAGAGTCTAATTTTAAAAGATGAAGCTTTGTGGGATTTGGTATCATTTCACACTGTGCAGTTGCTCAAAATATTGCAGGCTGGGTGCCACGGTAGCACAGCGGTTAGCATGACACAATTCCAGTTCGGGGTATCAGAGTTTGGAGTTCAATCCCAGCGATCTCCGTAAGGAGATCCCTGTGGAGTGCATGGATTTTTTTCAAGGTGATGGCGTTTTCTCCCACAGTCCAAAAGATGTATCAGTTAGTAGTTTAATTGGTCATTGTAAATTGTCCAGTGATTAGGCTAGGGTTAAATTGGGGGTTGTTTGACCAAAGGGCCAGAAGAGACCAGTCTATGCTGTATCTCAATATAAAATATAATCAACAAATAATATATCTTCTACTACACAGGCTCTGTGTCCTTCCTCATGCAATTCAAAACCTCTCTGGAGCAGCTTCGATCACCCAATGCGCAATTTGAAATTATTTTATTTATTTAGAGATCAGTGTGGAACACGCCCATCCGGATGAACGATCTGACCATCCACCACCCACCTATTTAATCCTAGCCTAGTCAGAGGGCCATTTACAACAACTCAATTCATTTATGAGCCAGTACATCTTTAGACTGTGGGAGGAACCCGGAACACCCGGAGAAAACTCATGTGGTCACAGGGAGAACATACAAACTTTCTTACAGACAGTGTCAGAATTAAACTCCGAACTCTGACGCCCCGAGCTGTAGTAGAGTCATGCTAATCACTATGCTACCAAAGCACATCAACATTCACCATCCCAGATGGGACTGAAACCTACAATCTCTGGTTTAGAAGGCTAGTGCTTTATCCAATAGGCCACTGAGGCCAAATGTAAATTACTAGAACGTTTTTCCTTAAAAATTGCATCCTATCTTCAAGGACTCCTGTCCCATTTGGGTTGTGATTCCTTAACTCTAATTTGCTTTTAGATTTAAAAATGCACTGAATATGTTTTCTGTATTATCCAAAAATATTGACGAAAACCACCTAGCTATGCAGAAAGTCTATTTGTCGAAAAACGAATTTAATTGCCAAGGTGAACTCGGAAGAAATATGTTTTATTAAGTTCCATAAATTCAAGATTACTGCAAGCTGCACATTGAATAGGACAAACATCCTTATCTTGGTTCCCAATTATTTATAACCAAGGAAATACCTACTGAAATATTAAGAAATTAACATCTTGTAAAGGTTTAAAACTTCCATTAAAATAGCAAGCAAATAGGAATTCAGGCAAATGTGCAAAGTTTTCATCAATTTATATTACGTAGTAATTTCTCAGCTTATATGCAGCCTCAAAGCAATCAAAGAAATCTTCAGGCATTGAAATAGTCTTCCCTAGGATGAGATATTAACTCAATGGCCTCTTGATTATGTATGGGAACAGAACCAGTATGGTCTTCCCCTTTTGAAGCCCATCCACTTCAAGGTCAAACATGTGCATTCTGAGAATCTCTTCTGCACACCACTGTTTTAACAGATAGTTATTTGAGTCACTGTTACCTTCCTGTCAGCTTGAACCATTCTGGTCATTCTCCTTTGACATCTCACTGGATTTTTTTTTGTCTTTCACACCATTCTCTGTAACTCTAGAAACTTTTGTGTGTGAAAATCCCAGATCAGCAGTTTCTGGGATACTCAAACCATCCTGTCTGGTACTAGTAATCATTCCATCGCCACAGTCACTTGGAACACATTTTGCCCCTTTCTGCTGTTTGGTCTGAACATTAACTAAACTTCTTCACCATGTCTGTATGATTTTATGCATTGAGTTGCTGGCACATGATTGGCAGGTTAGATATTTGCATTAACGAGCAGGAATACAGTTCACATGAAGAAATCTGCAAATGCTGGAAATTCAAGCAACACACACAAAATGCTGGTGGAATGCAACGGTTCAGGCAACATCTATAGGGAGAAACGTCAACAGCGCTTCTCCCTAGGAATACAGTTGTCCCTATTAAAGTGACCTCTGAGTATATGTTAACATTTGAGAGTAATTGCGGCAAAGATCAAATGGAGTGCTGCCTCATCTCATCAGATTTTCCCCAAATTAAACCATAGTCTTTCAGTCTCCTAAGTACAATGGATTCCAGTTAATTGGGACACATTGGGACCAGTACATTTTGGCCTATTTAAATACATGCCCCAATCAGCCAAAGTTTTATGAAAATAGTTGAGAAGCTACAAAAAAAAAGACAACTGTTTAACTGAGTAAAAAATCACATAGTTAAATGAAGTACAGAACAAATTAGAATGTTATTCACCCTGTAATTTGATAAGGAGAAGGTAAAATCAAATGTATCCGTATTACAGTGGAGTAAAGAGAATTACCGAGGCATGAGAGAGGAGATGGCCAGAATTGATTGGAAAAGAACATTGGCAGGGATGATGGCAGAACAGAAATGGCTGGAATTTCTGGAAGCAATTTGGAAGGCATGGATATATATACTTCCCAAAGAGGAAGAAATATTCTAAAGAAAAGATAACATAACTGTGGCTAATAAGAGAATCGAAGCCAACATAAAAGCCATAAAGAGGACATGTATCAGAGCACTAATTAGTGGGAAGTTACAGGATTTAGAAACTTTCAAAAACCAACAGCAGGCAACTAAAAAAGTAATTAAAAAGGTAAAGATGGAATACGAAAGTAAGCTAGCCAATAATATTAAAGAAGATACCATAAGTTTCTTCAGATACATAAGGTATAAAAGAGAGGTGAAAGTGGCTATCAGTCCACTGAAAAATGATGCTGGAGAGCTGTAACGGGGGACAATGAAATGGTGGACGAACTGAATAAGGAATTTGCATCAGTCTTCACTGTGGAAGATACTAGCAGTATGGTGGAAGTTTCAAATGTTGGAGAAATGAAGTATGTGAAGTTACCATAACTAGACAGAAGGCTCTTGGAAATCTGAAAGGTCTGAAGGTAGATAAGTTACCTGGACCAGCTGGTGTACAGTCCAGATGGAGGTGGCTGAAGAGATCAGGGAGGCATTAGTAATGACCTTTCAAGAATCACTAGCTTCTGGAATAGTTCCGGAAGACTGGAGAATTGCAAATGTCTCTCCACTCTTCAAGAAGGGAGAGAGGCAGAAAAGAGAAAACTATGAGCCAGTTCATCTGACCTCAGTTGTTGCAGGATGTTGGAGTTGATTATTAAGGATGAAGTCTCTGGGTAATCAGAGGCACGTGATAAATAGGCATGTTTTCCTCAAGGGAAAATTTTTTTAGACAAATCTCTTGAAATTCTTTGAAAAAATAACAAGCAAGATAGACAAAGGAGAATCAGTTGATGTTGTGTATGTGGATTTTCAGAAAGACTTTGACAAGGTGCTTAACAAGTTACAAGCCCATGGTATTACAGGGAATATTTCAACAAGGATAAAGCAGTGGCTGATTGGCTGGAGGCGAAGAGTGGCAATAATGGAGCCCTTTCTGACTGGCTGCTGGTGACTAGTGCTGTTCCATAGGGGTGTGTGATGGGACCTATTTTTTTACATTATATGGCAATGATTTAGTTGATGGGATTGATGGTTTTGTTGCAAAGCTTGCAGATGATATTAAGATAGGTGGAGGGGCAGATAGTTTTGAGGAAGTAGAGAAGCTACAGAAGGACAGACAGATTAGGAAAATGGGCAAAGAAATGGCAGATGGAATTCAGTATTGGGAAGTGTATGGTCATGAATTTTGGTAGAGGATATTAAAGGATTTTCTATTTTCTAAATGGAGAGAAAATGCAAAAAAAAAATGGAGGTGCAAAGGGTATTGGGAGACCTTGTGCAGGATTCCCTAAAGGTTAGTTTGCAGGTTGAGTCTGTGGTGAGGAAGGCAAATGCAACGTTTGCATTCATTTCGACGGGACTAGAATATAAAAGCAATGATATAATGTTGAGGCTTTATAAAGCACTGGTGAAACCTCAATTGGAGTATTGTGAGTTGGCTTGGACCCCTACCAGTATCTTAGAAAGGATGTGCTGAAACTGGAGAGGGTTCAAATAGGTTCAGGAAAATAATTTCAGGATTGAATGGTTATCATCTGAAGTGCACCTAATGGCTCTGAGCCTGTATTCACTAGAAGTCAGAAGAAATAGGGGTAACCTCATTGAAACCTATTGAATGGTGAAAGGTCTTGATAGAGTGGATTTGAAAAGGATGTTTCCTATGGTGGGGGAGTCTAGGACCAAAGGATACAGCCTCAGAATAAGAGGCGTTCTTTTAGAACAGAGCTGAGGGGGAATTTCTTTAACCAGATAGTGTTGAATCTGTGGAATTCTTTGCAATGGGCAGCTGTGGAGGCCAAGTCTTTATTTATATTTAAGGTAGAAACTGATATATTCTTGATTGGTCAAAGCATGAAAGGATATGGACAGAAAGCAGGAGATTGGGTCTGAGAGGAAAATTGTATCAGTCATGACTAAATGGAGGAACAGTCATTATGGGTCAGATTGCCTAATTCTGCTCCTATATCTGATGGTCTTATGGTTTCATTACCCATATTACTACAGTACTGTAAGATTGTGTATTAGTTAATGGTGTTGTCTTCTTTTGGTTGACTGTAAATGAAGAAAATCAGCACAGACAGTTCATGCAGATAATTGACTACCATCATACAATGCTTTCAATGATTGTATCTTTCAAATCTTCATTTTCATTGTAACATTCAAGATGTTTTTTCAATAACTTCAAATTCTTCATAGTCTCTAACTTGGTGAAGTAGAGAAATCATTTTCTTTTCACTCCTGGCATTTCTGGCATCTCCAGGCCCCAATGCTTGAAACCACAGTGAGAAAAACATTCTGAATTGTCTTATTGCTTATTTATCACCAACTATCAGTGACAAAACACTTTTCAAACATGAACACATGCAGCTGATACTATTTAAAAACTTTTCACTCTAAGCACGGCGCAGTGTCTAACAACCAAACAAGTGCACACAAATGACACTAGTTAGAAACTGTTCAACAGTCTCCTGTCCCAATTACGACCATCCTGGCTATTTTCTCAATTAGATTTTATTTTTTAAGAGTCATCCCAAATAAGCAGCTGCCCTGATTATTGGATGACCCGATTAACCAGAATCTACTGTATTTAGCTCGCAAACACGAGGAAATCTGCAGATGCTGCGTTCCACCAGCACTTTGTGTGTGTATTTAGCTTTCATTGTTTCTGAAGTGCACTGTGTAAACAGTACATTTTAGCTAAGAGCTTGATAATCAGGAAGGGAATATTACCTACTTGAGAAAATCAAATGCAAAATATTATTCAGAGATTGCTGTCATAATCCTACCTTCAGTGTCCAGGTGCCGAGCGGATTCTCCCCCCACGAATGCACTGACATAAAGGTCCATTTACTCAAGCCAGCTTGAGACAAATCAAACATCCGTGTGCTCAGAAGCTGTGACTTTGTTCCAAAGGGAGAGATCAGGTCAACACTGAGGTCACCCCTGCAGACGCTGGTAATGCTAACAACAGCCTGGCAGAAGATTCAATAAAAACATTCATTCAATTATGGCAAACAGATTGTGTGTCCCAAAAGCTTTGAGTAAAATGAGTTTCTGCATAATTCCACTATTGTTTGCCCTCTGGACGTTAACCTTTAACTCTTACTATGCCATCCCCTACTCAACCATCCAGTCCATTCCCTCTTCTCACTGCTGCTATCAGGAAGGAGTTACAGGAGCCTCAGAACAGTTATTACCTCTTGACCATCAGGCTCCTGAACCAGTGTGGATAACTTCACTCTTCTCAACACTGAACTCACTTTCAAGATCTCTACTACTTGTTCTCAATATGCCTCAAGGGAAAATCTTGCCTTCTGAGAATAAGTTGAGTGAACTTGGCCTTTTCTCCTTTGAGCGATGGAGGATGACAAGTGACCTGATAGAGGTGTACAAGATGTGGAGAGGCATTGATCGTATGTATAGTCAGAGGCTTTTTCCCAGGGCTGAAATAGCTAGCACGAGAGGGCACAGTTTTAAGGTGCTTGGAAGTAGGTACAGAGGAGATGTTAGGGGTAAGTTTGTTTGCACAGAGAGTGCTGAGTGCGTGGAATGGGCTGCTGGTGATGGTGGTGGAGGTGGATACGAGAGGGTCTTTTAAGAGAGTCTTGGACAGGTACATGGAGGTCAGAAAAATAGAGGGCTATGGGTAACCCTAGGTAGTTCTAAGGTAAGGACCTGTTCGGCACAGCATTGTAGGTTGAAAGACCTGTATTGTGCTGTAGGTTTTCTATGTTTCTAACTTTATTCCCTAGAATATAGAAGGGTGAGATGAAATTTGCTAGTTATACAAAATTATGAGGATAACTCATAACTTTTTCACTCAAGGGAGGGGTTGGAGTGTGGAATGAGCTGCCAGTGGATGTGGGTTTGATTTCAATATTTAAGAGAAATTTGGATAAGCTCCTGGATGGGATGGGTACGGAGGGCTATTGTCAAGGTGCAGGTCAATGGAACCAAGCAGAATAAGAGTTTGGTATGAACTAAATGGGCTGAAGGTCCTGATTCTGTTCTATAGTGCTCTGTGATTATATTTTCCTTGCACACCTAATCATAAAAATAAAAGGGATTTCAAAAGAACAAAAATAAACCAAAATCATCTCTTAAATGAATATTAACATGCTGCATTGGAATACAGCTGGGAGATTGGCATTATGTTGCAAGAACTGAGTTTCAACCTGACAGGGAGTTGTTGAGAAGGTGGGATGCTTAGTGTTCAAATCTTTCAAAAATCACTTGTGTTAAGTGGAAAGGGTGAGCAATTTCAGTTTCTAGTGTCAATGTCTTTGAGGATCTATCCTGGGTTCAACATATCACTGCAGTCACAAAGAAGGCATGACAGCGGCTAACTTTCATTAAGAGCTTAAGAGATTTGATATGACACCAAAGACTCTCAAATTTCGACAGATGTGCTGTGGAGAACATTTTAACATCACCGTCTGGTATGGAGGGACCACAGCACGGGATCAGAAAACGATGCAGAAAATTGTGAATTAATTCTGCTCCATCATGGGCACCAGTGTCCTCAGCATTCAGGACATCTTCCTCAAAAAGGTAACATCACCATTAAGGACCCCCATCACCCGAGACATGCCCTCTTCTCATTGCTACCATCAGGGAGGAGGTACAGGAGCCAAAAGGCACGCACTCAAAGATTTCAGGACAGCTTCTTCCCCTCCACCATCAGATTTCTGAATGGAGATTGCAATTAATTTAACTTTTTAAATATATATATATATATACTTAATATAATTTACAGATTTTAATACCATGTATTACAATGTCACACAACAACAAATTTCACGCTAGTAATATTAAACCTGATTCTGATTACATTATTCATCAGTTCCTATTGAAACTCAGTTCCCAGTTAATATTCAATTGCTTCCAAGCACACAGAATGTTCAGGAAAACACAGATGAAATTTTCTGTAGAACAGTGAGATTAATGCAATTT
Organism: Hemitrygon akajei; assembly: GCF_048418815.1. Taxonomy (NCBI): domain Eukaryota; kingdom Metazoa; phylum Chordata; class Chondrichthyes; order Myliobatiformes; family Dasyatidae; genus Hemitrygon; species Hemitrygon akajei. The sequence goes on along the minus strand of NC_133132.1, from coordinate 175,902,822 downwards.
TAGTGACCACTGAAGTTCCACCACCACTAGTTTATCATTTCCTGTCAGATTCACCTTAAGTACAGGTGCTCTAGTACCTAGCATCCCCTTATATACAGATCTACTTACAGAAGCTATCTTATGTTCAGATCTATTTACAGAAGCTATTTTATGTTCAGATCTATTTACAGAAGCTGTCTTATGTATTTATATTTATTGTGTTTTTTATTTTTGTGCTCTCTCTTATTGTGTATGTTTTTTGTGCTGTATCTGATCTGGAGTAAAAATTATTTTGTTCCCCTTTACACGACATCAAACAAACTTGAATCTTGAGCTATCTTGAATCTATTGGTACCATTTCAATTTTTTTTTTCTGGTGGCTGTACGAAATTTCTTTTGTTATTTTTCACACTCTTCCTATCTCAGGTACCCTGCATTATCCATTGATCTAGCCTTGATAAATTTGGAAAGCAACAAGCTCTCAAGCTTCTTAAAATTCTCTTTTAAAGATCAGTCAATAAGAATGTGTGGGGAATGACCTGAGTTGCTACTTCTCCTACCTGCTTTTCAGAATTATCCTTTCCTGAGTATTTACCTAGGAATGTCTCCAAAATCAGAAAGTTATCCTGTTGAGAATTAGGAAATCATATTTTCCATCTTTCTGAGAAGCTAGTTTATTGTATGACCACAGTTCTATTTCCTCCTCATATCATTGATTCCTCTTGTTTCATATCTTTCTACACAATTTTCATTTTCACAGTGAAGTCTCGATATGAAGGCCCACTTGAATATAACAATGACCATTTATCTGCAGATGTTAACTGTTGGTTTGCTAGTAATTCCCAAAGCTCATAAATAAAGATTGGAATGAAAACTAGTATTTACTCATTATTTAATGGAGATACTTCATAATGCATAGTTCAGTGGTTGCAATCAACACCAATCTCAAACAAATATCATAGTGGTGCCACAATAGTTCTGCCGCTTTACACCCTCCACATCAGTAAGACCAAGAAATGATTGTGAATTTCATGAAAAGAATGTCAGTGGAAGATACACTAGCCCTCATCGAGGGGTCTGCAATGGAAATGATGAGCAGTTTCAAGTTCCTGGATGTCAACATTTCTGAACATATTGATGTAATTGCAAAGAAGCCACACCAGTGGTATTTGAGGAGTTTGAGAATTTCATTAGGAGTTTGAGCTGATTTGGTATGTTACCAAAAATTCTAGCAGATTTTTACAGAGCATTCTAATGATTGCATTACCACTTGATATGGAGGGGTCATTGCACAGGATTACAAAAGGCTGTAGAGGGTTGTAAGCTCAGCCAGCTCCATCATGAGCATTAGCCTCCCCAGCATTGAGGTCACCTTCAAAAGACAAGGTCTCAGGAGGGACGCATCTATCGTTAAGGACATCCATACACCAATCTTCTCATTACTACCATCAGGGCGAAGGTACAGGAGACTGAAGATATACACTCAACTTTTTAGCAACAGCTTCTTCCCCTCTGCCATCAGATTTTTGAATGGTCCATGAAACATGGACACCACCTGATTATTTTTACGCTTTTTGCACTACTTGTTTATATATTTCTTTTTGTAATTTGTAGCATATTTTATGTACTGTACTGTTGCTGGAAAACCACAAGTTTCATGATCTATGCCAGTGATGATAAACCTGATTCGGATTCTCATTCTACAGCTCCAACGATCCAGGCTGATCTTGCTCACCAGTGGTCTCTGTGTGGGGTCTGCATATTTCAAGAGCGACCCTTGAGTGCCCTGGCCCTTCTATCAGTGACCCTTGGTTGCTCTGGTCTTCTATCAGTGACCCTTGGGTGATTACTGGACTAAAGGTGTTGTATTTTAATGGACCTATTGACCTCATTCTGCCCCTATATTTTATGGTTTTATGGTAACTGTGACATGACCTTTGTTTACTGTTTCAGTGTACTCATGATGGCATTATCTGCCAGGATGGAACACAGCCCAAAGTTTTTCACTGTACAAGTGACAAATCTAATCCTGTTACAAATTACCAAAAAAAAGCAAATTAATTTTAACTGATGAGAAAGGGTGAATATCCACTTAAAATCACAGTTAACAATTAACCTTCAATAGCTACCATTGTTTACCATTTAATTGAGTAGTTTTTCTTCAGAAATGATAATGCTCTAAGCATAGCTGGGGCAATGGAAGTCAGAGCTCTGTGGCATATCATCATCTGTATGCAAACTTGCTGAAGTCTGCAAATACTTATACTCTGCAAAACTGTTTGGTCAGGACTGGACAGCATTAGCAATGGACAGTGTAATCCACACTGTTGGACTGTAGAGAGCTACACGTAACTTTCTTTAAACTCATTTTGCCTTTCTATCAGTAAATCCATTCCAATATCATGAGTAGAATTGTTGCCTATTAAAACGGAAGAATTATTGGAAGAATTACAAGCATCAGTAATCTGTCCATGCTGTGGTCTTGTCATCGGAAGTCAGCAGGTGACTGCTCAAATATGACTATATCAGCACATCCTTGGAGTTTGCTGAGGAACAGCTTACTTGCAGATTGTACTGCGCCAAGCAGCTGTTGTAAGCTCCAATAACAAGCAGTACCTGTATATTGCTAACTCAGGATCACACGCTTGGTCAAGGGTGCCAGGGATAGAGCAGTCACAAACTTCTTTGGTAGTGATTCATTCCAGGTTGCTTTACTGTGCATCAGTTTTGAATAGGTTTGCAAATCAAATTGGCAGCCAGTCTCCCCTCCAAGGACTCTGTCTGTACTTCTCACTGCCTCAGTAAAGCAGCCAGTATAATCAAAGGCAGTGCACATGCACCCTGGACATTCTCTCTTCTCCCCTCTCCAACAAAAGCCTGAAGGCACATACATAGAACATAGAAGAGTACAGCACATTACAGGCCCTTCGACCCACAATGTTGTGCCGACCTTCAAACCCTGCCTCCCATATAACCCCCCACCTTAAATACCACCAGGCTCAGGGACAGATTCTATCTGGTGCTATCAGTCTCTTGAGTGGATGTCTTGTACGAAAATGATGGACTCTTGACCTCACAATCTACCCCATTATAATCTTGCACTTTATCGTTTGCCTGCACTACGCTTCTCTGTAGTTGTTCAACTTTATTCTGGATTCTGTTATTGTTTTATCCAGTTCTGTCTCAATGCACTAAGTAATAATTTGATCTGTGTAAACAGTGTGCAAGACAAGCTTTTCACTGTATCTCAGTGCGCGTGGCAATAATAAACCAATTTGCACTTCCATCAATGTTGAATTTGGCATAATATTAAAATTAGAAGGCTGGGTACTGGGTTTGAGGGAGGAGAAATAAAAAGGATTAGCCATGACTGAATGGCAGAGCAGACTCGATGGGCTAAATGGCCTAATTTTGCTCCTATGTCTTATGGTCTTACGGTCTTTGTAACTCTGCAACAGGGGCCATCAACCGTTTGTGAGGGTCTGACTATACAGAAAGTCATCACAGTCTCCAAGACCCAGCGAGCTGTCTCCACCAGTTGGTGATAGCACCCAGCCCGTAAGCACTAATGATGAACCACCTTCGTAGTGCTTCCCACACAAAATGTAATTGCTTACAGCAGCAGATTTCTTTTTGGAAATGCATGACAAATTTGTTGTGGTGTGGGTATGACATGCAAAAGAAACACAACATTCAACAATTATGAAGATTAAAGAATTATATAAAAATAAAATTAGAGGTTAAAGTATAGATATGTAATAAATTATACATGAGCACCAGCATGCATTTACAATGTAAACAGCATTATAAGTAGTGGGTTAAGGTGTTTGCAGTGCAGTGACTGAGGCTGGGCAAGGGGCTAACTAGAATGGTTCATCAGATTAAAAGCCTGGGGAAAGAAACTTTTAAGGTATCATGAAGTTTTTGTTTTAATAACCCTATAGCGCTTTCCAGAAGGGAGGTTTTGGGAAAGACAACTTGCTGGGTTGATAGTGTTCACAATGATTTTTCTTGCCCCCTTCTTTGTTCTGGACATGTACATGTACAATGCTTTTGGTATGCTGGCCTTTATAAATCAGAGCATTGAGTATAGGAGTTGGGATGTAATGTTAAAATTGTACAAGGCATTGGTGAAGGCAAATTTGGAATATTGTGTACAGTTCTGGTCACCGAATTTTAGGAAAGATTTCAACAAAACACAGAGAGTACAGAGGAGATTTACTAGAACGTTACCTGGGTTTCAGCACCTAAGTTACAGAGAAAGGTTGAACAAGTTAGGTCTTTATTCTTTGGAGCGTAGAAGATTGAGGGGGGACTTGATAGAGGTATTTAAAATTATGAGGGGGTTAGATAGAGTTGACGTGGATAGGCTTTTTTCCATTGAGAATAGGGGAGATTCAAACAAGAGGACATGAGTTGAGAATTAAGGGGTAAAAGTTTAGGGGTAACACGAGGGGGAACTTCTTTACTCAGAGAGCGGTAGGTGTGTGGAACGAGCTTCCAGTAGAAGTGGTAGAGGCAGGGCCGATATTGTCATTTAAAAAATACTGGATAGGTATATGGACAGGAAAGGAATGGAGGGTTATGGGCTGAGTGCAGGTAGGGGGACTAGGTGAGAGTAACCGTTCGGCATGGACTAGAAGGGCCGAGATGGCCTGTTCCTGTGCTGTAATTGTTATATGGTTATATGGTATGGCAGAAATTCTAGGTGTCAAACGTCATGAAGTGTGTGAAATTACCATTACCTGAGAAAAGGTTCTCGGAAATTGAAAAGTCTGAGGTAGATCAGTTACATGGATCAGATGGTGGACACCCCATGGTTCTGTAAGAGGTGGCTGAAGAGATTGTGGAGGTATTAGGAATGATCTCTCAAGAATCACTAGATTTGGGAATGGTTCTGGAGACTGGAAAGTTGCAAATGTCACTCCACTCTTCAAGAAGGGAGAGAGGCAGAAGAAAGGAAACTATAGGCCAGTTAGTCTGACCTCAGTGGTTGGGAAGATGTTGAAGTTGATTATTAAGAAGGAAGTCTCAAGTTACTTGGAAGGACATCATAAAGTAGACCATAGTCAGCATGTATTCTTCAAGGGAAAATCTTGCCTGCCAGATTTATTGGAATAACAGGGAGGATGGACAAATGATGATCAGTTGGTGTTGTATATTTGGACTTTCAGAAAGCCTTTGAAAAGGGCTGTTTAACTAGTTATTAGCCCATGGAATAACAGGAAAGATTTTAGCCTGGATAAAGCAGTAGCTGATTGGCAGGATGTCAAGTGTGGGAATAAAGGGAGCCTTTTCTGGCTGGCTGCTGGTAACTCACGGTGTTCCTCAGGAGTCAATGTTGGGACTAATTTTTCTTACTTTTTTTGTCAATGATTTGGATGATGGAATTGATAGATTTGTTACAAAGTTTGCAGTCAAAGTGAAGATAGGTGGAGGGGCTGGTAGTTTTGAGACAGTTTAGAATGAGCAAAGAAATGGGAGATGGAATACAATGTTAGGGATTTCATGCACTTTGGTGGATGGAAAAAATGAAAGTGTTGACTATTTTCTAAATGGAAAGAAAATACAAGGTTAATTTTCAGGTTGAGTCTGTGGCGAGGAAGGCAAATGCAATGTTAGCGTTCATTTCAAGAAGACTAGTATATAAAAAACAAGGATATAATATTATAAAGCACTGGTGAGGCCTCGCTTGAGATATTGTGAGCAGTTTTGTCCCCTTGTCTAAGAAAGGATGTGCTGAAACTGGAGGGGTTGCAAAGGAGGCTCACAAAAATGATTCCAGAATTGAATGACTTGTCATATGAAGTGCGTTTGATGGCCCTGGGCTTGCACTCACTGGAATTGAGAAGCATGAGGGATGACCTCGTTCAAAACATATCAAATGGTGAAAGGCCTTGATAGAGTGGATATGGAGAGGATTTTTCCTGTGGTGGGAGAGTCTAAGACCTGAAGACAGAGCCTCAGAATAGGGTGTCCTTTTTGAATGAACATGAGAAGGAATTTCTTTAGCCAGAGAGCAAATCTGTGGAATTCTTTGGCACAGGCAGCTGTGGAGGCCGTCTTTATGTATATTGTATGGCAGAGTTGATAGATTCTTGATTGGTCAGGGCATGAAGGAATATGGAAAGAAGGCAGGAGATTGGGCCAATTGGATTAGGAAAATATGGCCTAATACTGCTCCTATATCTGAATACCATCATTCCCACAATCCTGATTGAGAAGGTTGCATAACCTGGGCCTCTGTAGCTCCCTAACTGGAACAACACAATCTGTGCAGATTGGTGTTAACATATCCTCCTTGCTGACGATCAACACTGGCACACCTCAGGGGTGTGTGCTTAGCCCACTGCTCAACTCTCTGTATACACATGACTGTGTGGCTAGGCATAGCTCAAATACCATCTATAAATTTGCTGACGATACAACCATTGTTGGTAGAATCTCCGGTGGTGACAAGAGGGCATACAGAAGTGAGATATGCCAACTTGTGGAATGGTGCCGCAGCAACAACCTGGCACTCAATGTCAGTAAGTCAAAAGAGCTGATTGTGGACTTCAGAAGGGTAAGACAAAGGAACACATACCAATCCTTAGAGAGGATTAGAAGTAGAGAGAGTGAGCAGCTTCAAGTACATGGGTGTCAAGATCTCTGAAGGATCTAACTTGGTCCCAACATATCGATGTAGTTATAAAGAAGGCAAGACAGCGCTATGTTAGGAGTTTGAAGAGATTGGGCATGTCAACAAATACTCTCAAAAACCTCTATAGTTGTACCGTGAAGGGCATTCTGACAGGCTACATCACTGTCTGGTATGGAGGGGTTACTGCACAGGACCGAAAAAAGCTACAGAGGGTTATAAATCTAGTCAGCTCCATCTTGGGTACTAGCCTACAAAGTACCCAGGACATCTTTAGGGAGCGGTGTCTCAGAAAGGCAGTGTCCATTATTAAGGACCTCCAGCACCCAGGGCATGTCCTTTTCTCACTGTTACCATCAGGCAGGAGGTATAGAAGCCAGAAGGCACAAATTCTGCGATTCAGGAACAGCTTCTTCCCCTCCGCCATCGATTCCCAAAAGGACATTGAATATTGGACACTACCTCACTTTTAAAAAAATATATACTTAAATAAACCTTTTAAATAACTTTTTTCCTGTTAATGCACTTTTTAAAATTCTATTCAATATATGTAATTGATTTACTTGTTTATTATTTTTTATTTTATTCATTACTATTTTTTTCTCTCTCTGCTAGATTATGTATTGCATTGAACTGCTGCTGCTAAGTTAACAAATTTTCATGTCACATGCCAGTAATAATAAACCTGATTCTGATTATGGTCTTACGGTAAACAGTTATAATGTTATTGGACTAACAATGTGATCATCACTGTAATCAGTTGATTTCACCAACCTGCACATGCTCCAGTGTATTGATGGCTCTAGCAGTGCCCTCACAAGCATTTGTAGTGAGATGGAGGTTCACACCTTTTGCCAGCTGGAATAATTCTGTTGGTGTAATACATGAAAAAGAATTGGAAGAAGAATCACTGAAATGAAAGCATTCTGCCTAAATTAATTCAAACAAGAAGATGGCACTTTTTTTTGTGACATTTCCGTAAGACTATAAGACAGAGGAACAGATTAGGCTATTCAGCCCACCGAGTGTGCTTTGCTATTCCATTATGGCTAATTTTTTCCCTCTCACTTCCATTCTCCTGCCTTCGCCCTGTAACTTCGGCATCCTGACTAATCAAGAAACTATCAACCAATGCTTTAAATATGAAGTCAAAGTGAAAGTAAATTTATCATGCGATTCATTATCAAAGTATACACACAATATGTCACCATATGCTAACTTAAGATTCATTTTTCCCTATAAACTCAATGATATGGCAACAAATTCCATAGATTCATCATTTTTGTGCTGAAAAATTCTCCTCATCTCCATTCTAAGTTGATGTCCTAGTATTCTGAGACCCTTCACTTAGTTTTTGATTCACCCACTGTAGGAAACATTCTCTCCATGTACACTAGGCTTTCAATATTTGGTGGGTTTCTATGAGATTCTCCCCACCATCTCATTCTTCAACTGACGAGGTTAATAGAGAGTTTAAAATCCATGTGTTCATGAGCAATTAACAAGTGGAGATCTCCAAGAAACCTTGGGTGAGATAATACTGCACAGGACAACCACGAGTTTCTTTTCCTTTTGTTGAAATGTTTGATGTGCATTCTCCCAATCTGCATTTGCCTCTGCTTTTTATTGCCTCTCTAAACCTTCCACTGCTTTTCAGAACACTAGAAAGTATGCAGTTGTAGAATATGCATAACTTCTGGACAAGATGGTACCAGTTACAATGCTCCCTCGTTGACATCTTCCAGATAGCTCACAAAATTGTCTTTTTTTATATCTTTTACAACTGTTTTTCACCTTAACTCTGTTTCTGAGATGGTTAGAGCCTGTGATTTACAGTTTGGAGATTGGGAAGCAGGTGTGTACTTGGATGGCTTCAATGTGAAGAAACTTTGAGACAGGGCACGAGCCGAAGTTTGACTCCATTTTGCTGGTTCAAGAGTCCATCAATCGCCAAATAAAGCGTCAAGGAAAATTGAGACATTGAGACAAATGCAAAGGCAGGCAAGTCTTCAGCACCAGCAATCTTCCTTTTGATTGCAGTCGGGGAAGGAATCTGTGAGCAGTCCAGCACTGTGTGGCTCACTGTGGCAGAAGGATAGGCCTTTCTGCCTATTGACGTCCCTCTCTTTAGATGAATGTCCATGATATCACAAGATGGTTTCGAGGGTCGCATTTAGCAATTGGACTATTACTTGGTAAATGGAACTTAGAGAAATAGAGGGCTATGGGTAACCCTAGGTAATTTCTAAAGTAAGTACATGCTCAGCACAGCTTTATGGGCCAAAGGGCCTGTATTGTGCTGTAGGTTTTCTATGTTTCTATGCTTTTTCAAGCTTATGCTTTTTATATTCTGTGTTTTTAATTCACCTGTTACTTTTCCATTTTGTAGTGTGAAGGGAGGGTGTCTGGGGGTTGATGCTCTGTTAAGTTTTTTTTGTGCGGGGCAGGGTTTGTTTTATTGGGGATCAATGTCCTGTTCTGTTTTGTGCAGGGGAGGGGGCTTTGGGATTGATTATCGGGATGTTGTTCTTTTTTGTGCGAGGCAGATGGGTTTGATATTTCTCTCCGAATGACTTTCATGTTCTTCTTTGTTTCATGGCGATCTGGTGAAGATAAATTTTAGAGTTGTATATGGATTCATGCTTTGATAATAAATGAACTTTTCAACCTTTGAACCTTTGAGATGGTGGATATCAGGGCAACACACACTCACAAAACACTGGAGGAACTCAGCAGGTCAGGTAGCATCCATAGAAATGCATAAGCAGTCGATGTTTCCATCTGACTATAAAATATAGGAACAAATTAAGGCCATTTGGCCCATTGAGTCTGCTTCACCATTTCATCATGACTCATCCATTTTCCTCTCAGCCCCAATCTCCTGCCTTCTCCCGTATCCCTTCATGTCCTGACCAATCAAGAGTTTATCAACGTCTGTCTTATATATACATAAAGACTTCACCTCCACAGCTGCCTGTGGCAAAATATTCCGCAGATGCACCACTCTCTGGTTAAAGAAGTTCCTCCTCGCCTCCAGTCTAAAAGGACACCCTTCTATTCTGAGGCTGTATCCTCTGGTCTTGGGCTCTCACAGCATAGGACACATCCTCTTCGCATCCAGTCTATATCAAGGACTTTCACCCTTTGATAGGTTTCAATGAGGTTACCCCTCATTCACCTGAATTGCAGTGAATACAGGCCCAGAGCCATCAAATAACTCCTCATTTCCTAAGGAAATCCTGCACAAAGACTCCCAAGATTTTTTTGTATTTTCTCTCCATTTAGAAAATAGTCAAACCTTCATTTATTTTACCGAAGTGCATGACCACACACTTCCCGACACTCTATTCCATCTGCTATTTCTTTGCCCATTCTCCTAATCTGTCTAAATAATATTTACTTATTATTATTTAATTATTTATGGTTTTATATTGCTATATTTCTACACTATTCTTGGTTGGTGCGACTGTAACAAAACCAAATCTCCCTCAGGAAGTATGTCTGTCTGTAAATCATTCTTTAGTCTCCCAACTTCCTCAAAACTACCTGCCCCTTTACTTATCTTTATATCATTTGCAAACTTTGCAACAAAGCCATCAATTCCATCCAAATCACTAACATATACTGTAATGTAAAAAGAATAGCTCCCAACACAGATTCCTGTGGAACACCACTAGTCACCAGCAGCCAATCAGAAAAGGCTCCCTTTATTCCCACTCTTAGCCTCCTGCCAATCAGCCAGTGCTTTATCCATTCTAGAATCTTTCCTGTAATACCATGGGCTTGTATATTGTTAAGCAGCCCCATGTCTTATTAAAGGTAAGACTCTTGGCAGTGTGGAGGATCGGCGAGATCTTGGAGTCCGTGTCCATGGGACACTCAAAGCTGCTGCACAGGTTGACAGTGTTGTTAAGAAGGTGTATGGTATGTTGGCTTTCATTAACCATGGAATTGAATTCAAAACCCGTGAGGTAATGTTACAGCTATTTAAGACCTTTCTAAGACCCCACGTGGAGTACTGTGTTCATTTCTGGTCACCTCACTAAAGGAAGGATGTGGATAGTATAGAGAGAGTGCAGAGGAGATTTACAAGGATGTTGCCAGGATCGGGGTGCATGCCTTATGAGATCAGGTTGAGTGAACTTGGCCTTTTCTACTTAGAGTGATGGAGGATGAGAGGTGACATGATAGGGGGATATAGGATGATAAGAGGCATTGATCATGTGGATAGTCAGAGCCTTTTTCCCAGGACTGAAATGGCTAACACGAGGGGGCTTAGGTTTAAGGTGCTTGGAATTAGGTACACAGGGGATGTCAGAGGTAAGTTTTTCACATAGAGAATGGTGGGTGCGTGGAATGCACTGCCAGTGAAGTGGTAAGAGGTGGATACAATAGGGTCTTTTAGGAGACTCTTAGATAGGTACATACAGCTTAGAAAAATAGGGGACTATGCGGTAGGGAAATGCTAGGTAGTTTCTGGAGTAGCTTACATGGTTGGCTCAACATTGTGGGCTGAAGGGCCTGTAATGTGCTGTAGATTTCTATGGTTCTTCTACGTTTCTATGTGTGGCACCTTGTCAAAAGCCTTCTGAAAATCCAAGTACACTGTTGCAAAGAACGGACAAACCCAAACGCAGGGCCCTGGCACGGAGATAGAGTTACAATGCAGACAAGGGCGTGAGCGTGGCTGGAGCTGAACGGCAAACGGAAAGGCAGGCAGCAGGTAAACCTCGGTACTGAAGTAACACTTAGAATACACAATCCTAAGTGGCCGGAACGTGAATTACCACACTGGCTAAAACAACGATCTGGCGATGAGTTGATGCAAAGCCGAAATACTTATGCTGCAGGTTTAGATGAGAATCAGGTGTGCCACAGTTAAAGGGAATTAGGAGATTATGGGGAATTAACGGTCGGGGCAGTGACAGTACCCTCCCCCCCCTCAATGGAAGCCTCCAGGTGAACCACCAGGTTTTCCCTGATTGTCTCGATGGAAATCTTGGATGAGGGAAGGGTCTAAGGTGAAGGAGCGGGGGATCCAGGTGCATTCCTCAGGACCATATCCCTCCCAATTGATGAGGTACTGGAAATCCTTGCCTCAGCAGTGCACATTCAGTATTCACCGGACAGTACAAACTGGGTAGTCGTCAATGACCCGGCTGGGTGGAGGAGGTTCAGCAAGAGGCCACAAAGGGCTGATAGACACAGGTTTCAGTTGGGAGACGTGGAACGTGGGATGAATGTGCATGGATCTGGGTAGTTTGAGCTTGACCACCGAGGGGTTGACGATGCTCTCGTTTTCAAATTGTCCGATGTAAGGAGGGGTGAGTTTCTTGGATTCGGTTTTGAGGGGGATGTCTCTTGAAGAGAGCCGAACCTTCTGACCAGGCTGATAGTTGGGTGCTGGAATCCGGTGGCGATCAGCGATACTCCGGTTGCGGTCAGCGGAGCAGAGCAGGGCCGAGCGAGCATCCTTCCAGACTTTGCGGCTCCGGCGGAGATGGGCCTGAACTGAAGGCACAGAGATGTCGTCTTCATGGGCAGAAAACAGAGGGGGTTGATAGCCTAAGGAACATTCGAAAGGGGACATACTGGTGGCGGCGTTGACCAGGGAGTTGTGGGCATACTCAACCCAAGGGAGATGTGGGCTCCAGGATGATGGGTTACTGACGGAAATGCAGCGCAGTGCTGCTTCCAAGTCCTGATTTGCTCACTCCGTTTGACCGTTAGTCTGTGGATGGAACCCAGAAGACAGACTTACTGAAGCTCTCAGGGCTTGACAGAAGGATTTCCAGACTTGGGAGATGAATCAGAAACAATGTCAGGGGGAATTCCATGAAGGCGGAAGACGTGTTGGACAAGGAGGTTGGCAGTTTCATGGGCTGGGAAGGGAAGGGCTATGAAGTGTATGGCTTTGGAAAAACCACGGTGAGTACAGCTGTGTTACCATATGAAGGGGGTAGATCAGTGACAAAATCCAGAGCAATGCGGGATCAAGGGCGGTCAGGAACAGGTAGGGGACGAAGCAACCCCGCAGGTGGCCGATGGGAGGCTTTTCCACGGGCACACACAGTAAAGGCAGAGACGAAGGGGCAAGTGTCAGGATCCATGGTGGGCCACTAGAAATGCCACTTCAAAAGGGACAGAGTTCGACCGATTACCGGATGGCAGGCGAACAGGGAAGTATGCCCCCGCTGGAGAACCTGAGAACGGACAGAGTCAGGCAAGAAGAGGCGAATGGGGGGGGGGGGGGGGGGGGGGATCCATAGCCTGGGTCAGGTTGAGTCCGTTGGGCCTCTTTAACTATGAACTCAACCACCCAGGATGTTGGGAGGATGGTATCAGGATTGGAAGGATTCTCCTCGGAGACGTACTGACAAGAGAGAGCATGTGGCTTCACATTCTTGGAATCAGGACGGTAGGTGAGGGTGAAATTGAAGTGGCCAATAAGCAGTGCCCAATGGGCTTGGGGGGAGTTAAAGCGTTTAGTTGTCTGGATGTATGCCAGATTCTTACGGTCTGCCCAAATGATGAATGGGTGTTCTGCTCCCTCCAGCCAGTGCCTCCACTCCTCCAAGATGAGTTTGACGGCCAGCAACTCCTGGTTCCCAATGTCGCAGTTCTGTTCAGCGGGGGATAGACGGCGCAGGGATGGAGCATTTGGTCTGGGACGGAGCATTGGGAGAGGACCGCTCCCACCCCAGAGTCAGAGGCGTCGAATTCCTCAATGAATTGGTGACAGGGGTCAGGTTGGCCCAGGATGTGAGCGGAGGTGAAACGCCTCTTCAGCTCTGAGAAGGCTGAGTCCGCTTCGGGGGTCCAGTGGAAGGGGGTCGCAGGAGAGGTGAGCTGAGTAAGGGGCATTGTCACCAGGCTGTAGTCCCTGATGAAGCGACGGTAGAAGGTGGCGAACCCCTGAAATTGCTGGAGTTATTTATGCATCGTGGGTTTGGGCCACTCTGCCACTGCCCGGATCTTTTTGGGATCCGCCCTCACCTGTCCACTTTCAATGATGTACCCAGGAAACTGACAGAACGGGCATGGAACTCACACTACTCTGCCTTAACAAATAGCTTGTTCTCCAAAAACCTCTGAAGAACCTGGCGGACATGGTGGGTGTGCTCCTGGAGATTACGGGAGAAGATTAGGATATTGTCCAGATAAATGAAAACATAATGGTTAATAAAGTCCCTAAGGACGTCGTTGACCAGAGCCTGGAACACCACAGGAGCATTGGTCAGCCGAAAGGCATCACCAGGTATTCAAAATGACCGGGGGGGGGGGGGGGGTGTTAAAAGCTGTCATCCATTCATCTCCCTTGCTTATTCTGACCAGGTAATAGGCATTCTGCAAGTCTCATTTAGAGAAAAACTGTGGCTCCTTGAAGGGGCTCAAATGCTGAGTTGATAGGATTTTAGGTGACGGAGGTATGTGTTGGGGAGCACTTCAGGTCCAGTGATCACAATGCCATTAGTTTCAACATAATTATGGAGAAGGATAGGACAGGACCCAGGGTTGAGATTTTTGATTGGAGAAAGGCTAACTTTGAGGAAATGCAAAAGGATTTAGAAGGAGTGGATTGGGACAATTTGTTGTATGGGAAGGATGTAATAGAGAAATGGCGGTCATTTAAAGGAGAAATTTTGAGGGTACAGAATCTTTATGTTCCTGTTAGGTTGAAAGGAAAGGGTAAAAGTTTGAGAAAGCCATGGATTTCAAGGGATGTTGGAAACTTGGTTCAGAAAAAGAGAGAGATCTACAATAAATATAGGCAGCATGGAGTAAATGAGGTGCTTGAGGAATATAAAGAATGTAAAAAGAATCTTAAGAAAGAAACTAGAAAAGCTAAAAGAAGATACAAGGTTGCTTTGGTGAGTAAGGTGAAAATAAATCCAAAGGGTTTCTACAGCTATATTAATAGCAAAAGGATAGTGAGGGATAAAATTGGTCCCTTAGAGAATCAGAGTGAACAGCTATGTGTGGAGCCCAAAGAGAGGGGGGAGATTTTGAACAATTTATTTTCTTCGGTATTCACTAAGGAGAAGGATATTGAATTGTGTAAGGTAAGGGAAACAAGTAGGGAAGTTATGGAAAGTATGATGATTAAAGAAGAGGAAGTGCTGGCACTTCTAAGGAATATAAAAGTGGATAAATCTCCAGATCCTGACAGGATATTCCCTAGGACCTTGAGGGAAGTTAGTGTAGAAATAGCAGGGGCTCTGACAGAAATATTTCAAATGTCATTAGAAACGGGAATGGTGCTGGAGGATTGGCATATTGCTCATGTGGTTCCATTGTTTAAAAAGGGTTCTAAGAGTAAACCTAGCAATTATAGGCCTGTAAGTTTGACGTCAGTGGTGGTTAAATTAATGGAAAGTATTCTTAGAGATGGTATATATAATTATCTGGATAGACAGGGTCTGATTAGGAACAGTCAACATGAATTTGTGCATGGAAGGTCATGTTTGACAAACCTTATTGAATTTTTTGAAGAGGTTACGAGGAAAGTTGACGAGGGTAAAGCAGTGGATGTTTTCTATATGGACTTCAGTAAGGCCTTTGACAATGTTCCGCACAGAAGGTTAGTTAGGAAGGTTCAACCTTTAAGTGTTAATATTGAAGTAGTAAAATGGATTCAACAGTGGTTGGATGGGAGATGCCAGAGAGTAGTGGTGGATAACTGTTTGTCAGGTTGGAGGCCGGTGACTAGTGGTGTGCCTCAGGGATCTGTACTAGGTCCAATGTTGTTTGTCATTTACATTAATGATCTGGATGATGGGGTGGTAAATTGAATTAGTAAGTATGCAGATGATACTAAGGTAGGTGGTGTTGTGGATAATGAAGTAGATTTTCAAAGCTTGCAGAGAGATGTAGGCCAGTTAGAAGAGTGGGCTGCAAGATGGCAGATGGAGTTTAATGCTGATAAGTGTGAGGTGCTACATTTTGGTAGGAATAAGCAAAATAGGACATACATGGTAAATGGTAGGGCATTGAAGAATGCAGTAGAACAGAGTGATCTAGGAATAATGGTGCATAGTTCCCTGAAGGTGGAATCTCGTGTGGATAGGTTGGTGAAGAAACCTTTTGGTATGCTGGCCTTTATAAATCAGAGCATTGAGTATAGGAGTTGGGATGTAATGTTAAAATTGTACAAGGCATTGGTAAGGCCAAATTTGGAGTATTGTGTACTGTTCTAGTCACCGAATTATAGGAAAGATGTCAACAAAATAGAGAGAGTACAGAGGAGATTTACTAGAATGTTACCTGGGTTTCAGCACCTAAGTTACAGGGAAAGATTGAACAAGTTAGGTCTTTATTCTTTGGAGCATAGAAGAATGAGGGGGGACTTGATATAGGTATTTAAAATTATGAGGGGGATAGATAGAGTTGACATGGATAGGCTTTTTCCATTGAGAGTTGGGGAGATTCAAACAACAGGACATGAGTTGAGAGTTAGGGGGCAAAAGTTTAGGGGTAACACGAGGGGGAATTTCTTTACTCAGAGAGTGGTAGCTGTGTGGAACGAGCTTCCAGTAGAAGTAATAGAGGCAGGGTCGATATTGTTATTTAAAGTAAAATTTGATAGGTATTTTGACAGGAAAGGAATGGAGGGTTATGGGCTGAGTGCAGGTCAGTGGGACTAGGAGAGAGTAAGCGTTCAGCACGGACTAGAAGGGCCGAGATGGCCTGTTTCCATCCTGTAATGGTTATATGGTATATGATAAGGGGCAGGGGATACTTATTCTTTATGGTAATGTTGTTCAGGCCACGGTAGTCGATGCATGGACGTAATGAGCCGTCTTTCTTCTGCACAAAAAGGAAACCAGCACCTACAGGGGAAGATGAGGGTCGGATAATGCCAGCTGCGAGGGAGTCATTTACGTACATCTCCATAGCTTCTCTTTTTGGGTGGGACCAGTTGTACAGCCGACTGGTGGGTGATGAGGCTCTGGGGAGAAGGTCAATTACTCAGTCGTAAGGGCAATGTGGAGGCAGAAAAAGGGCCCGTTGCTTGCTAAACACCTCTCCCAAATCATGATACTCTACGGGAACCGTGGTCAAGTCAGAGGGCTCAGAGGCAGACGAGGTGGCAGAGATCTCCACTGGGGGAAGGGCTGATTGCAGACAAGAGGAATGGCAGAACGACCTCCAGCTGACCATCTTCCTGGTGGGCCAGTCAATGTGGAGATTATGACAGCTTAACCAGGGGTGGCCGAGAACTACAGGGGCTTGAGGAGAGGAGATTAAATTGAATTGTACCAGTTCCTGATAGAGAAGGAGAAGCAGAGCTTCCATGCGGTGCGTGATTCGGGCCAGGAACCTACCATCCAGTGCTGGGTGTCCAGGGGGGAACACAATGGCTCATGAGGAATTCCGGCTTGGAAGGCTAAGTTCTCATCCATGAAATTTCCCTCTGTGCCGGAGGCCACTAGTGCTAGCAGAGGCAAGGACTGTTGGTTGTAACACAGAGCGGCTTGAAGCTGCATCCGGGATTGGGATACGGAAGGGAATGTTGTCTTACTCACCAGGGTCCCTCCCTGCTACCGGTGAGCCTTTCCTTTTTGGCCAAAGGGGACAGGTGGCAAGGAAGTGGCCAGACTGGCTGCAATATAGACACTCACTTGCTCTCATTCTCCAGAGTCGTTCAGCGGGAGAAAGGCGGTTCTGTCCCAGCTGCATGGGTTCCTCTCCCGGGCCGGTGGAAAAGACCGGGCTGGGAGCTACTCTGGGAGCAGGAGGAGGAGAGAGGCTTGTTCTGCTGGGAGGCGGTAATGAGTGTCGAGAAGTGGCCAAAGGTGGTTCACGACCAGTTCTTTCTCTATGGCGTTCTCGGAAGTGGTTGTCCAACCTGGTGGCTCCGGAGATCTGGGAATCCAGGCTGTTGGTGTCGTCTCTCGCCGCCAAATCGTCCTTCACCAGGTCACTGAGTTCATTCCAAAAACCCCCCTGTAGTGACTCATCGTTCCACCCTGAGTCAGCCGCTAATATCCGGAACTCCACGGAATATTTGGCAACACTGCGGGAGACCTGGCAGAGAATGAGTAGGCGCTTGAAAACGTCTTTACCACGGACAGGGTGGTCAAAGATCTTTCTGATCTCCATGATAAAAGTGGCGAAAGAAGAGCAGATATCCGGTTGGTTGTCCCAAACTGTTCTGGCCAATGCTAATGCACTTCCCCGCAGCAACACCATGACATAAACAATCTTTGACTTATCTGTGGAGTAAGTTGACGACTGCTGTTCCAACACCAAGGAGCACTGAAGGAGGAAGGCCCGGCACTTCCCCAAATCCCAGCATAGTGCTCCGGCTCAGGTACATGAGGCTCTCTGGGCGGGGATGTTGGTAACACGTGGGGGGTTGCCACTACAGGCTGTCTGGGTTGGCTAGGCTGGGTTCCAGGAGTGGGTTGAGTGAAATAAGTGGAGACTCAGTCCACCTGGTCACTGATCTGCATGATGTGAGCGGACAGGAAATGGAGGTTCTACATGACCTCCCGGAGCAGTTGGTCGTACTGTCCCAGTAGGGAACCATGGCTGGTGAGGGCTTGTTGAAGGGTGTTTGTGTCCACTGGGTCCATGGTGGCCAGATCGTTCTGTTGTAAAGAAAGGGCAAACCCAAATGCAGGACACTGGTGATGCACCATCAATAACTCACTCTGAGACGTAAGAAGCGAGATATCGGCTTTTATTGACTGGAAGAATGAACAACACTACATCCTGGAGAATGAGGCCGGGCTCAGGCCTCAATCGCCTTTATACAGGGGTCTGTGGGAGGAGCCACAGGAGCAGTCCAGACAGGTATATGTAGTTCACCACAACTGGCATGGAGTTAGAGTTAGGATGCAGACGAGGGCATGAGTGTGACTGGAGCTGAACGGCAATACTTACCTTGACACAGTGCGTTGCTGAGCTGAACGGCAAATGAACAGGCATACTTATCTTGACAAGTAGAGACCGAGTGACACTGGTAAACCTCGGTACTGAAGTAAAACTTAGAACTCACAATCCTAAGCGGTCAGGAATGTGAATTACCACACTGGCTAAAATAACGGTCTGGCGATGAGTGGATGCAAAGCTGGGATACTTATGCTGCAGGTTTAGATGAGAATCGGGTGCACCACAATCAAAGGGAATTAGGAGGATATAGGGAATTAACAGTCGGGACCGTGACATACACAACATCAACCATTTCTCCTTTATCTATCCTGCTAGTTACTTCTTCACAGAATTCCAAAAGATTTGCCAGTCAACGTTTTCCTTTGAGGAAACCATGCTGACTATGGCCTGTTTTTCCATGTGCCTCCAGTACCCTGAGACCTCATTCTTAATAATTGACTCCAACAGCTTCTTAAGCACTGACGTCAGACTAACCGGCCTATAGTTTCCCTTCTTCGGACTCTCTCCCTCCTGGAAGAGTGGAGTGACATTTGCAATTTTCCAGTCTTCCAGAATCATTCCAGGATCTAGTGATTCTTGAAAGATCATTATCAATGCCTCCATGATCTCTTCAGCCGCTTCTTTCAGAACCCTGGGGCCAAAACCTTTGAGAGTTCCCTTGGTCAGCAGAGCAGCCAATGACCCAAGTGTTTGCCTGAATGTGTTTTTGAGCAAGCAGCAGTGGCTGCCTTTCTTTCTTTTCTCTCTTTCCACCATCTTTCTTTCCCCTTCCCCTGTAATTCACAGCTGTTTCTATTAATGATAATAGTGTTTTATGTATCAGATTTACATTTCAAAAATACCACATCACTATTATTGATCAATAATTAATCATTCATCAGACACTTCTGTAGAATTACTTCAATTTTGATTAGGCTGCTCTTCTCTAAAAAGCTTTAATCAAAATACACTTGTACCTGGTTTCCTCCCCCCCCCCCCACCCCATACATTTTGCTATTTTTGGTCATACATTTTGTAAAATCCACCGTAATAAAAATGGCTGGGCATTGATCATTTTGATTTCAGCATTTGAACTTTACAAAGCTGTATTCAAAAGGAATCTCAGGGTACTCACATCACAGGGTCAAGTGGCAATTCTTCTGAGCACATCCGCTGAGGGTTTACAGGAGTCCAGAGAAGGGCTTGCTGGACCATTAACCCAGCATCCATCAGTCCAAACCCGTAACTGTGATTAAAACCAACCAAACACATTTCAATTCACCCTGTAAGAAAATCACATCTACAAGTACATAAAAACACTAAATGGATTTCTTTTTTCAGGTATTTCAGTTGCATTAGGGCACAAATAGCAGTAAATACCTTTTGACAGACATTAAACTTTATTTACTTTATATAGAGATACAGTGCAGAACAGGCCGTTCCAGCCCTTTGAGCCTCACTGCCAGAAACCCCTGATTTACTCTAGCCTAATCACGGAGCAATTTACAATGACTAATTAATCTATTAACTGGACTGTGGGAGGAAACCAGAACAACCCAGAGGAAACTCACTCATTCCATGAGGAGGCATGAAAACTCCTTACAGAGGGCACAGGGACTGAGCTCAAATTCCAATGCTCATGATTCCAATGCTTCGCGCTAACTGCTATGCTACCATGGCACCTCACTCTGCTATTCGGAAGTATCAAGATATGCAGAGTGCATTTAATGTAATTCAGTAAGTAGAATCAAATACAACTTATACAATGTTTACCACTTCCATGGTGTCAATCCGAGATGCACTCCCTCAGCACCCTCCACAACCCAGACCCTTTCCTCTCCCAATCTCATGACAAAACCTAAACAGATACATTAAAAAGACGTAAGAGTGGGGATAGCCTTTGGTCCACAGAGAGAGAAAAAACTGTGGTTAACAGGAGCAGGAACAGGAAAACCTGATAACATAACTAAAAATGAAAAAAATGGAGAAAGATAAAGATTAGCTTTGTCACATGCACATCGAAATATTAAAGAATCCAGTGAAATGCATCGTTTGTGTCAACGACCAACATATAATTATTAAATATGTTATTATAGAGAATATAAATGAATATTAAAATCATGCAGATCACAAATAGGAAACATATTTAACCTTTTTTGTTTTGTGACTGAGCCACAAGTAAGGTAGATATGAGAAATCTGTGCAGATAAATAGTAGGCAAATGCTTTTCTTTCTAAAAATTGCAGGTATAATTCACTCACTGCATTTAAGATGAGTTTTTTTGATTTAAAAGACTGAAAAACGAAAGGCAAAGAGAATTTTTAATTCTAGATGGGGGTGTGTGACTAATTATGAAAAAATATATAGTATCAAAGAGAGACAGTCGTGTTTAAATGATGACAGTTGTGGTTAATAAGCGCAGTAAAGTGAAAGGAAAAATAATTATGCCACCATTTTAGCATTGCGCCAAATAGGTAGGCAGCTATAATATATTATGAGATAAAGAAAATGGTAATGAAGTTTGTCCTAAAGAAAAACACTTGAGCAACTTTGCTTATTTATTATTTCAGGATGGAGACTTTGCACAAAATGAACACAATACTCATTACTGCTATTCATTTCAACTGAGCTCAGGAAGAGATAGACGTTTCTCCTCATATTTGTTAAAAGAGGTGGGATGGAATAGAGCATAGAACATCAAACGTTACAGCACAGTGGAGGCCCTTCAGCCCATTATGCTGTGCTGACCTTTTAACCTTCTCCAAGATCAATCTAACACATCCCTCCATTTTTATTTCATCTTGAAACTGTGAATTTTTTATTGCAGAGCTCAGATTCTTTAAGATAAAGACCATGGAATTATGTGTACCAGACACAGGAGCATGGTTGAAGCCAGCGTAGATTAGCCAGTGTCATGCTAATAGCAGACAGAAGTGAGGGCTCAGGTGGCACTCTACTGCTCCCAATTTCATGTGTCCTTGTGTGAACAGTCCAACAACTCACCTTGGGCCTTTAACCTACGGAAAAAGCTATTAAGTGTATATGCCATACACACAAAATGCTGGTGAAACGCAGCAGGCCAGGCAGCATCTATAGGAAGAAGTACAGTTGGTGTTTCAGGCCGAGCCCCTTCGTCAGGACTGACGAAAGGTCTCGGCTGAAAACGTTGACTGTACTTCTTCCTAAAGATGCTGCCTGGCCTGCTGCGTTCCACCAGCATTTTGTGTGTGTTGCTGGAATTTCCAGCATCTGCAGATTTCCAAGTGTATATGCCAGCTCCATTTCTCTATTCCTCCCCTACTTTCACTCCTTTGACTTTAGTATTCTACACTGTTTCAAAGGAGGACAAGGTAAGCTGGAGGAACCTCATAATGTCCTCTGTTGAAGTTTATTTCAGCCTACAAGACTCTAGAAGTAAGTTGTAGGGTTCTGAAAGAGGTAGCAGTAAAGATTATGAAGGCATTAGTAATGATCTTTCAAAAATCATTGGACTCTGGCAAGGTACCAGAGGACTGGAAAATTGCAAATGTTACTCCATTCTTTAAGAAAGGAGGAACACAGCAGAAAGGAAATTATAGACCAGTTAGCCTGACCTCAGTGGTTGGGAGGATTTTGGAGTCAATTGTTAAGGATGAAGTGATGGAGTACTTGGAGACACAGAACATTATAGGACAAATTTTGCATGGCTTTCTTAAGGGAAAATCCCGTCTGACAAACTTGTTGGAATACTTTGAGAAGATTACACGTAGGATAGATAAAGGGAATGCAGTGGATGTTGTATATTTGGACTTTCAGAAGGCCTTTTACAAGGTACCACACATAAGGCTGCTTTCCAAGTTAAGAGGCCATAGTATTACAGGGAAGTTACTGGCTTGGTTAGAGCATTGGCTGATTGGTAGGAGGCAATAAGTGGGAATAAAAGGATCCTTTTCTGGTTGGCTGCCAGTGACTAATGGTGTTCTGCAGGGGTCAGTGTTGGAACTGCTTCTCTTTATGCTGAATATCAATGATTTAGCTGATGGAATAGATGGCGTTGTTGCTAAGTTTGCAGGTTACCTGAAGATTGGTGGAGTGGCAGCTATGTTTGAGGAAACAGACTGCAGAGGGACCTAGACAGATTAAGAGAGCAGCAAATGAAATACAATGTTGGAAAATGCATGGTCATGCACTTTGGTTGTAGAACTAAATGTGCAGACTTTTTATCTAAACAGGGAGAAAATCCGAAAATCTGAGATGCAAAGAGACTTGGGACTCCTTGTGCAGAACACCTTAAAGGTTAACTTGTAGGTTGAGTTGATGGTGAGGAAAGCAAATACAGAGTTAGCATCCATTTCAAGAGGTCTAGAATACAAGAGCAGGGATGTGATCCTGAGGCTTTATAAGGAACTGGTGAGGCCTCACCTTGAGTATTGTGAACAGTTTTGGGCTCCTCATTTAAGAAAAGATGTGCTGATATTGGAAAGGGTTCAGAGGAGACACACACAGCTGATCCCAGGAATGAAGGTTTGTCGTACAAGGTACATTTGATGGCTGTTGTCCGTACTCACTGGAATTTAGAAGGATGATCTCACTGAAACCTTTCAAATGTTGAAAGGCCTAGACAGAATTGATGCGGAAAGGATGATTCCCATGGTGGGGGAGTCTAGGACAAGAGGGTACAGCCTTGGAATACAGGAACAGAGATGTGGAGAAATTTCTTCTGCCAGAGGGTGGTGAATTAGTGGAATTTGTTACCACAGGCTGCTGTGAAGGACAGGTCATTGGGTGTATTTAAGGCAGAGATTGATAGGTTCTTGATTGGCCATGGCATCAAAGATTACAGAGAGTAGGTCCAGGGAGTGGGGCTGAGGAGGAGATAAAAAGCTCAGCCGTGATTGAATAGCAGAACAGCCTGGATGGGCTAGATGGCCTAATTCTGCTCTTATGCAGTATGGTCTTTATTAGGTATAGAAGGCCCATAATAACCAACCACTGAGAGTAACTTGCAGTTTTGAAAATCATTGACAGTTATATAGGAAAAAAATTGCCAACTTTCTTTGCGAATTTCCATGTACTGTATATTGATGTGTTCCTCACTACAGGAGTTGAATCTCAGTTGGATTAGGACTGTGCTGAGTTCAGGCATTTGGTTTGGCCTTCCTGTGCTGTGCTGCATTTTGCTAGCCTGTTACTCTGTGCAGGTTAGCTGACTCACCAGCAGGGGCAGTTGTGATAGGTAGATGATTAGTTTAAGAACCTTGGGCTAGAAGCTGTTAATTTTTGTTGTCAATTTGAAATATGACTCTCTGCCAAACAAACATACAGATAGTGTAGCGGTGTGCTACACACAGCGCTGGAATAACGACACGCAGTCGGTGAGTTGCAGTTGCAAAAGAGATTTATTCAAACTTCGCGGCCTCACTTTAAAGCCTTCCTGTTCCCGCCCTCCCCGGGCAGGAATGCATATTCACAGTCCCGTCCTGCACGCGGGCTTTTCCCCTTGCTGGTGAAGAAGGCCTGGCGCCCTTTTTGGGATCGGCCTCGATGCCGGTGCGCGCCGCTTTGTGAGCCGGTTCGAATGCGCTGGGAAGTGGGTCGCCACAATAGACCTTTTTTTTGTAAAGCAGCAATGGCCAGTGCAGAGGATATTATTTTAAGGTCAGTGGAGGAAAGTGTAGAGGAGATGTCAGAGTGAGATTTGTTACTCAGAGAGTGGTTGGAGTCTGCAAAGTACTGTCAGTGGTGGTGGTCAAGACAGATGCAACAGGGACGTTAGAGACTCTTAGATGGGCACGGGGATGTAAGGAAAATAGAAGGTTAGAAGGTGGAGTAGGTTTATATGGGCCCATACAGTGGTACTGCTCTCAGTTCTTTGATCCTCAATCACAATTTACTGGGTGTAGCTGGGGAGATGAGAACCAGTAGAGCAGAAAGCTCATCATATGCAAATCAGATTTATCATGTTCAGGAAAAAAGGCTCATCTGAATGGAGAAGCACAAATAAGCAAGCACAAAATCTGTTTCTCTTCTACAAAGATCTATAATTGAGTAGTTTATATGAGGCTGATCTGATTTAGACCCAGCTTTACTGATCTTTAATGTCATTACTGACAATTCTTTACCTGCATGCTGCTCTTAATAAGTAAAAATCTTTCAAATTGTTGTTACCTTAACTTGGAAATTAAATACTCCTGTAGATTGGAGGGCCATATTGTCAAACACCTTCACTCTATCTGTAAGAAGTAAGATTCCCTGATGGCCAACCATTCTAATTTCAACCCTATTCCCATTCTGACAAGTCAGTTCATGGTCTCCTCTGCCAAGATGAGGCCACCCTCAAGGTGGAGGAGCAACACCTCATATTCCATCTAGGTAGCCTCCAACCTGATAGCATGAATATCAATTTCTCTAACTTCAGGTAGTTTATTTACCTTCCTCCTTTCTTTTTCCATTCCCCATTCTGGTTCCCCCTCACCCCTTCCCTGCTCTTCACCTACCTATCAGCTCCTCTTGGTGCCCTTTTGCTTCTGTTTCTCCAATTGTCTACTCTCCTCTCCTATCAGATTTCTTCTTCTTCAGTCCATTACCTTCCAGCTTCTTATTTCATCAACTCTCTGCCACCCACCTGGCTTCACTTATCACCTTCTATCCTTCCCCTCCTCCACCTTCTTATTTTGGTATCTTCTCCCTTCCTTTCTAGTCTTGATAAGACCATAGGATATAGGAGCAGAATTAGGCCTTCTGGCCCATCGAGTCTGCTCCACCATTTCATCAAGACTGATCTATTTTTACACTCAGTCCCAATCTCAGACCTTCCCCATGTATCCCTTTATGCTATGACCAGTCAGGAATCTATCTGCCTTAAATATACATAAAGACTTGCCCTTCACAGCTGCCTGTGGCAACGAATTCCAGAGATTCACCAATCTCAGGCTAAAAAAATTCCTCTCCATCTCCATTCAAAATAAAGGACACCCTTATTTTGAGGCTGTCTTCTCTGGCCTTGGACACTGCACCATAGGAAACATCCTCTCCACATCCACTATATCAAGGCCTTTCCACAGCTTTCAATCCCCCCTCTTTCTTCTACATTCCAGTGAATACAAGCACGGAGCCAGCAAATGCTTTTCACATGACAAGCCATTCAATCCTGGAATAATTTCCGTGAACCTCCTTTGAACCCTCTCCAGTTTCAGCACATCCTTTCTAAGATAAACTGTTCATAATACTCCAACTGAGGCCTCACCAGGGCTTTATAAAGTCTCAACGTAACATCCTTGCTTTTATACTCTAGTCCTCTTGAAATGAATGCTAACATCGAATTTGCCTTCCTCAACATAGACTCAACCTGCAAATTAACCTTTAGGGAATCCTGCACTCCCAAATGCCTTTGAACCTCAGATTTTTGCATTTTCTTTCTGTTTAGAAAGTAATCAACCTTTTCATTTCTTCTACCAAAATGCATGGTCATTCATTCCCCAACACAGTATTCCATCTGCCACTTTGCCTGTTTTCCTAATCTGTCTAAATCCTGCAGTCTCTCTATTCCACAGAACTACCTGCCCCTCCACGTATGTTCATATCATTGCAAACTTTGCAACAAAACCATCACCTCCATCATCCAGATCATTGACATAAATCACTGATGATGGGTCCCAGCCTGAAACATCAACAGTTTATCGATTTCCATAGCTGCTGAGTTCTTCCAGCATCTTGTGTATGCCACTCTGGAATTCCAGCATCTGCAGAATTTCTTGTGTTTATATTTTAGATTATTTAAATACAATTGCAAAGGAATTTACGTCTTTGAATATTTATAATGTGCGAAATTTTCTTTGAAATTTCAAGCTGATTTAGCATTCAGGAACCTTCTAAGTCCTGTTGCATTCACCGCCCCATTTATTTCATTATCACAAAATATACCAGCAAATATAATTGTTCCTGAACTGGTAAAATAAGTCACTCAGAATTAAACATGTTCATGCCAAATAGTAACTCGCAAAATCCTTAAACCTGTAATATAAATTATGAAGTAAATAAATATTAAAGTGCATATTTGTCA
Organism: Hemitrygon akajei; assembly: GCF_048418815.1. NCBI lineage: Eukaryota > Metazoa > Chordata > Chondrichthyes > Myliobatiformes > Dasyatidae > Hemitrygon > Hemitrygon akajei. Next base: position 175,876,285 of record NC_133132.1, on the reverse strand, counting down.
CCATTTACTACCTTGAGATTCATTTTCTTGAAGACATTTACAAGAAAGAGAAAAAAAACAATAGAATCAATTTTCCTCTCGAAGTCCAGTAAAGACGGGATAGTTTCCTGTAGACCGTTTGCCTTCTTTCTCCTTATCACTGTATTAGATAACACATTGGTGGCAGTAAACATCACCAATCAGCCTTTTCAAACAGAGGGAAAACTTCACCTGCCCCATCACTGAACTGTTCCACAAATTATGGACTCTCATGATCTTGATATTTATTGTTTATTCATTTATTATTATTATTTCTTTGTTTTTCTTTTGTATTTACACAGGTAGTTGTCTATTGCACATTTGGTGTTTGTCCCATTAGTTGTGGTCTTTCATTAATTCTATTATGTTTCTTTTTATTTACTGTGAATGCCACAAGAAAGTGGATCTCTGGGTTGTACATGGTGATAACAAGTTTACTTTGAACTTTCAACTTTAAAACAATGTGTTGATGGAGATTGGTAAATTGAACAGAATCTCTGAAGTGAAAGAAACTGTTAATGTTTTGGGTTGAAATCAGTCCAGCTACCTTCATCAAGAGAGAATATTGTAATTATAGTTGTTATGTGGGTAGCACAATTAGAATAATATTTTACAGTGCCAGCGATCGGGGTTCATTTCCTGCTGCTGTCTATAAAGAGATTTTACAGTATGTTCTCCCCATGATTATGTTGGTTTGCTGCAGGTGCTCTGATTTCATGTTCTAAACATAGAAACATTGAAACATAGAAAACCTACAGCACAATACAGGCCCCTTGGTCCACAATGCTGTGCTCAACATGTACTTTAGAATTTCTTAGGGTTACCCACAGCCCTCTATTAAACGTGTATAGATTAATAGAGACTAATGATATGTGGGTATGCTATGTTGGCGCTGGAAGAATGGTGACATTTGTGGGCTGCCCCCAACACAAATGGCACATTTTCTTAAATATTTCAATATTTTGATAAAAATGTGAAAAATAAAACTAATCTTTATTTGTAATCTTTGAAAAGCTGGAGGAACTTAATGGGTCAGGCAGCATCTATGGAGAGAAATAGATGGGATGTCAGTTGGGCCTCATTTCCAGGAAGAGACACAGACGTCGGTTCTCAATATGGAAATCACTGTTGTGTCGTCAACTATCAGGTTCCATATCACTGGCATATGTCATAAAATGTGTTGTTTTGTGGCAGCAGTATATTGTTAAACATAATAATAAAAATATAACTGACAGTAAGTATATATAAAAATATGTATTATTTAATTAATGCAAAAAATAAGAAAATAAATAATGAGGAAGTGTTCATGGGTTCAATGTCTGTTCAGAAATCTGATGGCTGAGGGGAAGAAGCTGTTCCTGAATCACTGAGTGTATATTCAGGCTCCTGTAACCCCACTTTTTAAAAAAGGAGGGAGAGAGAAACCGGGGAATTATAGACCGGTTAGTCTGACATCGGTGGTGGGGAAAATGCTAGAGTCGGTTATCAAAGATGTGATAACAGCACATTTGGAAAGAGGTGAAATTATCGGACAAAGTCAGCATGGATTTGTGAAAGGAAAATCATGTCTGACGAATCTTATAGAATTTTTTGAAGATGTAACTAGTAGAGTGGATAGGGGAAAGTCAGTGGATGTGGTATATTTAGATTTTCAAAAGGCTTTTGACAAGGTCCCACACAGGAGATTAGTGAGCAAACTTAAAGCACACGGTATTGGGGGTATGGTATTGATGTGGATAGAGATTTGGTTGGCAGACAGGAAGCAAAGAGTGGGAGTAAACGGGACCTTTTCAGAATGGCAGGCAGTGACTAGTGGGGTACCGCATGGCTCAGTGCTGGGACCCCAGTTGTTTACAATATATATTAATGATTTAGACGAGGGAATTAAATGCAGCATCTCGAAGTTTGCGGATGACACGAAGCTGGGCGGCGGTGTTAACTGTGAGGAGGATGCTAAGAGGATGCGGGGTGACTGGGATAGGTTAGGTGAGTGGGGAAATTCATGGCAGATGCAATTTAATGTGGATAAATGTGAGGTTATCCACTTTGGTTGAAAGAACAAGAAAACAGATTATTATCTGAATGGTGGCCGATTAGGAAAAGGGGAGATGCAACGAGACCTGGGTGTCATTGTACACCAGTCATTGAAGGTGGGCATGCAGGTACAGCAGGCAGTGAAAAAGGCAAATGGTATGTTGGCATTCATAGGAAAAGGATTTGAGTACTGGAGCAGGGAGGTTCTACTGCAGTTGTACAAGGCCTTGGTGAGACCGCACCTAGAATATTGTGTGCAGTTTTGGTCCCCTAATCTGAGGAAAGACATTCTTGCCATAGAGGGAGTATAGAGAAGGTTCACCAGATTGATTCCTGGGATGGCAGGACTTTCATATGAAGAAAGACTGGATCAACTAGGCTTATACTCACTGGAATTTAGAAGATTGAGGGGGGATCTTATTGAAACGTATAAAATTCTAAAGGGATTGGACAGGCTAGATGCAGGAAGATTGTTTCCGATGTTGAGGAAGTCCAGAACAAGGGGTCACAGTTTAAGGATAAAGGGGAAGCATTTTAGGACCAAGATGAGGAAAAACTTCTTCACACAGAGAGTGGTGAATCTGTGGAATTCTCTGCCACAGGAAACAGTTGAGGCCGGTTCATTGGCTATATTTAAGAGGAAGTTAGATATGGCCCTTGTGGGTAAAGGGATCAGGGGGTATGGAGAGAAAGCAGGTACAGGGTTCTGAGTTGGATGATCAGCCATGATCATACTGAATGGTGGTGCAGGCTCAAAGGGCCGAATGTCCTACTCCTGCACCTATTTTCTATGTTTCTATGTTTCTGTACCTTCTTCTTGACGGTAGCAATGAGGAGAGGGTATGTCCCGGTGAAGGGAGTCCTTACTGAAGGATGAATTGAATTGAACTGATTTTATTTCTTTCATCCTTCACATACATGAGAAATAAAAATCTTTAATTTACGTCTCTGTCTGAATGTGCAATGTGCAATTAATAATAATTTGTAATAAATAGTATGTATTAAACGGAACTGTCAATATAGCTTAGAAATACTGTGTCTGTGCGAATTAAGCAGTCTGATGGCCTGGTGGACAATGCTGCCCTGGAGCCTGTTGGTCCTGGCTTTAATGCTGTGATATTGTCTCCCGGAAGGTTTTCTGGTTCAGGTGACTCAGGTCCCCAGTGATCCTTCAGGCCCCTTTTATGCACCTGTCCTGAATAGTGGGAAGTTCACATCCACAGATGCACTCTGCTGTCCGAATCACTCTCTTCAGAGTCCTGCGACTGAGGGAAGTACAGTCCCCATAACGTAAGACCATAAGACATAGGAGCAGAATTAAGCCATCTGGCCTATTGTGTCTGCTCCGCCATTCAATCATGGCTGATCCTTTTTTTAACCTCTCCTTGACTCCTGTTCCCGGCCTTCTCCCGGCAACCTCTGATGCCACGTCCAATCAAGAACCTTCCAATCCATGCCTTAAGTCCACCCAACAACCTGGCCTCAACAGCTGCATGTGACAATGCCACAAATTCGTCGTCCTTTGAAAGGGCACCCCTCTATTCTGAGGCTGTGCCCTCTTGTCCTCGACTCTCCCACCATGGGAAACATCCTACATCTACTCTATTTAGGCCTTCAGCATTCTAAAGTTTTCAATGAGATCCCCCCTCATCCTTCTGAATTCCAGTGAGTACAGACTCAGAGCATTCAAATGTTCCTCGTATGATAACACTTTCATTCCTGGAATCATCCTTGTGATCCTCCTCTGGACCTTCTCCAATGCCAGCTCATCTTTTTTAAGATGAGGGGCCCAATACTCAAGGTGAGGCCTCACCAGTGTCTTGTAAAGCCTCAGCATCATGTCCTTGCTCTTATATTGTAGACCTCTTGAAAGAAATGCTAACATGCCATTTGCCTTCCTCACCACCGACTAGTCCAGCAAGTTAAACAAGATTCCCAAGTTCCTCTGCATCTCAGATTTTTGGATTTCCTCCCCATTTAGAAAATAGCCCGCACATTTATTTCTACTACCAAAGTGCATGACCATGCATTTTTCAACGCTGTATTTCATTTTCAACTTTCTTGCCCATTCTCCTAATCTACCTAAGTCCTTCTGCATCCTACCTGTTTCCTCAACACTACCTGCCCCTCTACCAATCTTTGTATCATCAGCTAACTTGGCAAGAAAGCCATCTATTCCATCACCTAAATCATTTATATAGAGCATAAAAGAAGCATTCCCAAACCAACCCCTTCAGAACACCACTAACCCTCTCCTCAAAGAATTCTAACAGGTTCATCAGGCATGATTTTCCCTGAAGGAAACCATGATGACTTTGTGCTATCTTGTCCTGTGTCCCCAAGTACTCCATCCTTAACAATTGACTCTAACATCTTCCCAAAAGTGTTAAAGAGTGGAGTAACATTTACAATTTTCCAGTCCTCTGGCACCGTGCCAGAGTCCAATGATTTCTGAAAGATCATTTCTAATACCATCACAATCTCTAATGCTACCTCTTTCAGAACCCTAGGGTGCAGTTCATCTGGTCCGGGTGAATTATGTAGCTTTGGGTCTTTCAGCTTTTTGAGCACCTTCTCTCTTGTAATAGTAACCCAATCCACTTCTCTTCCTTCACACACGACAACATCAGGCACACTGCTAATGTACTCCGCAGTGAAGACTGTTGCAAAATACTCATTTAGTTCATCAGCCATCTCCTTGTCACTCGTTATTATTTCTTCTGCCTCATTTTCTAGTGGTCCTATGTCTACTTTCATTTCTCTTTTATTTTAACATACTTGAAAAAACTTTTACTATCCACTTTGATATTATTTGCTATCTTGCTTTTATATTTCATCTTTTCCCTTCTAATGATTTTTAATTGTTCTCTGTAGGTTTTTAAAAACTTCCCAATCCTCTACCTTCCCATTGATTTTTGCTTTGTTGTATATCCTTTCTTTGCCTTTACAATAGCTTTGACTTCCCTTGTCAACCATGGTTGTACTAGTTTACCATTTGAGTATTTCTTCATTTTTGGAATACACATGTCCTACACCTTCCTTATTTTCCCTAGAAACTCTTGCCATTGCTGCTCTGCTGACATCCCTGCCAGCAGCTCCTTCCAATTTACCAACTCCTCTCTATAACATTGTAATTTCCTTCACTCCACTGAAATACTGCTACATCAGACTTTTTCCCTATCAAATTTCAAGTTGAACACAATCATATTGTGATCACTGGTTCCTAAGGGTTCTTTTACCTTAAGCTCCCTAATCACCTCCAGTTCATTACATAACACCCAATCCAGTAGAGCTGATCCCCTAGTAGGCTCAATGACAAACTGCTCTAAAAAGCCATCTCTTAGGCATTCAATAAATTCACTCTCTTGTGATCCATTACCAGACTAATTTTCCCAATTGACCTGCATGTTAAAATCTCCCATGACTATCATAACATTGCCCTTTTGATTAGCCTTTTCTATTTCCTGTTGTAATCTGTGGTTACCTCTCAGCCACTATTGGGACGCCTGTATATAACTGTCATGAACACCTTTTTACCCTTGTAGTTTCTTAATCAGTCTACAAGGATTCAATATCTTCTGATCTTATGTCACATCCTTCTACTGATTTGATACCATTCTTTACCAGTAGAGCCATGCCACCCCTTCTGCCTGTCTTCCTATCCCTCCCATATAATGTGTAACCTTGGACATACCGGGCAGTAATACAGCCAGTCAGGATGCTCTCAATTGTGCCCTTGTAGAAAGTCATTAGGATTTGGGTACACATGCCAAACTTTTTCAACCATCTGAGGTGAAAGAGGCACTGTGTGCTTTTTGTCACCACCCAGCCAGTATGTACAGACCATGTGAGATGCTCGGTGATGTATATACTAAGGAATTTAAAGCTGTTCACTCTCTCAGTCTCAGATCCATTCATGTCAATAGGGGTAAGCCTGTCTCCATTCCTCCTGTAATCCACAACCAGCTCCTTTGCTTTTACAACACTGAGGGTGAGGTTGTTTTTTTATGACACTACTGTGTCAGGGTGATGACTTCTCTGTCGGCTGCCTCATTATTATTTGACATTAAGACAATCAATGTACTATCGTCAGCAAATTTAATTAGCAGATTCGAGCTGTGGCTGGTGACACAATCATGGGTATACAGAGAGTAAAAGAGGGGATTTAATACACAGCCCTGAGTGGCTCCTGTGTCAGAGGGGCAGAGGTCAGGAAGCCCACTCTTAACCACCTGCCTGCGATCTGACAGGAAGTCCAGGATCCAGCTGCACAAGGCAGGGTGAAGGCCGAGGTCTCTGAGCTTCTTGTCAAGCCTGGTGGGAATTATAGTGTTGAATGCTGAACTGTAGTTCAAGAACAGTGAGAATAGGAATAGAATGAGATGGAGGATAAATGTGTGACTGAGGGATTGGAGCAGAGGGCAGGGATTCAGATTTCTGGATCATTGGGACCTCTTTTGGGGCGGGTGTGACCTGTACAAAAAGGACGGGTTACACTTGAATCCCAGGAGGACCAATATCCTGGCGGGCAGGTTTGATAGAGCTGTTGGGGAGGGTTTAAACTAGTTTGGCGGGGGGGGGGGGGGGTGGGAAACAGAATGTGAGTGCAGGGATTAAGGTAGAAGGACTAGGGCAAGATGCTAAGAGTTCTGAGTTGATGAGGAAGGACAGGCAGGGGACAGAACATAATTGTAGCCAGTTAAAGGGGTTGAAATGTGTCTATTTCAATGCTAGGAGTATTAGGAACAAGGAGGATGAACTTAGAGCATGGATTAGTACGTGAAACTACGATGTTATGGCTGTTACTGAAACTTGGTTGGAGGAAGGGCAGGATTGGATGATGCAGGTCCTGGGGTTCAGGTGTTTTAAAAGGAATAGGATGGGAGGTAGAAAAGGGGGGGGGGGAGTGACATTGCTGGTCAGGGATAGTATCACGGCTATAGAAAGGGAGGATGCTGCAGAGGGAGTGTCCACTGAGTCAGTCTGGGTGGAAGTCAGAAATAGGAAGGGATCAATCACTGTGCTGGGAGTAGTCTATAAGCCCTCAAATAGCCCTCTAGACACTGAGGAGCAGATAAGCAGGCAGATTTTAGAATGGTGCAGGAAATACAGGGTAGTAGTTATGGAAGATTTCAACTTCCCTCATATTGACTGGCACCTCCTGAGTGCAAGGGGGATAGATGGGGCTGAGTTTGTCAGGTGTGTTCAAGAGGGATTCCTGATACAGTATATGGACCGGCCGACGAGAGGAGAGGCTATACTGGATCTAGTTCTGGGTAATGAACCTGGTCAGGTGACAGACCTCTTGGTGCAGGAGCATTTTGGTGAGAGTGACCACAACTCCCTTAGCTTCAGCATAACTATGGAAAGGGATAAAATCAGACGAAATGGTTAAGTGTTTAACTGGGGAAGGGCTAACTTTGAAGGGATAAGGCAGGAACTAGCGAGAGTAAATTGGAAACAGATTTTCAAAGGGGAAAGCACAGAAGTAATGTGGGAGAAGTTTAGGGACCACTTGAGCTGGGTTCAGGATAGGTTTGTCCCACTGAGGCAAGGAAAAAATGGTAGGAAAAGGGAACCGTGGCTGACAAAACATGTGAGGCAACTTGTCAAGAGAAAAAAAGAAGAATATGTTAGATATAAGAAGCAGGAAGTAGGAGGGGCTTATGAGCAATATAAGGTAGCCAGGAAAGAGCTAAAGAAAGGACTTAGGAGAGCTCAAAGGGGGCATGAGAAGGCCTTCGTATGTAGGATTAAGGAGAACCCCAAGGCGTTCGATGTGTATGTGAAGAATAGGAGGATGATGAGAATGAAAGTGGGACCGCTGAAGGTAAGAGGGCAACATGTGCCTGGAGGCAGAGGAGGTTGGGAGGGTCCTAAATAAATACTTTGCTTCAGTATTCACAAGTGAAAAGGATCTTGATTAGGATGAGGTCAAAATAGAACAGGCCTGTGTGCTGGACAATGTGGAAATTAGGAAGAAGAAGTGCTGGATCTTCTTAAAAACATTAAGATTGATAAATCCCCAGGGGCCTATATGATACACCCCAGGTTGTTGTGGGAATTGAGAGAAGAGATCGCAGGAGCATTAGCCATGATCTTTGAATCCTCTTTGGCTGCAGGGGAAGTGCCGGAGGACTGGAGAATGGCAAATGTAGTTCCCTTGTTTAAAAAATGTAATAGGGAGAAACCTGGGAACTATAGACCGGTTAGTCTTACGTCGGCAGTATGAAAACTACTGGAAAGGATTCTTAAGGATAGGATCTACGAGCATTTGGAGAAGTACAGTCTACTCACGGATAGTCAACATGGCTTTGTGAAGGGAGGATCGTGCCTCACGAGCCTGAGTTTTTTGAAAAGGTAACAAAATAAATTGATGAGGGTAGGGCAGTGGATGTGGTCTACATGGACTTTAGCAAAGCATTTGACAAGGTCCCTCATGAGAGACTCATCCAGAAAGTCATGAGACATGGGATAAGTGGCTGTTTGGATAAAAATTTGGCTTAAAGGAAGAAAGCAGAGGGTAGTTGTGGAAGGAAAGTATCCCAGGATCTGTCCTGGGACCCTTGCTATTTGTGATTTTTATAAATGACCTGGATGTAGATGCGGAAGGATGGGTGAGTAAGTTTGTGGATGACACGAAGATTGGAGGAGTTGTGGATGGAGCTGTAGGTTGTCGAAGGTTACAAGAGGATATAAACAGGCTGCAGAGTTGGGCAGAAAAATGGCAGATGGAGTTCAATCCGGACAAGTGTGAGGTGATGCATTTTGGAAGGACAAACCAGAAGACTTATTAATGGTCAGTTACTTAAAGAGTGTGGATGAACAAAGGGACCTTGGGGTTCAAATCCATTCATCCCTCAAGGTCGCTGCGCAGGTTGATAGGGTAGTTAAGAAGGCCTATGGAATGCTAGGCTTCATAAACAGGGGGATTGAGTTCAAGAGTAGAGAGGTCATGTTGCAACTCTACAAATCTCTGTTGAGACTGCACTTAGAGTATTGTGTTCAATTCTGGTCACCTCATTATAGGAAGGATGTGGAAGCTATGGAGAGGGTGCAGAGGAGATTTACCAGGATGTTGCCTGGTTTGGAGAACAAGTCATATGAAGCAAGGTTAGCAGAGCTGGGACTTTTCTCCTTGGAGCGTGGAAGAATGAGAGGGGACTTGATAGAAGTCTACAAGATTATGAGAGGCATAGATAGGGTGGATAGTCAGTACCTGTTTCCCAGGGCACCAATAGCAAACACCAGAGGGCATATGTACAAAATTAAGGGAGGGAAGTTTAGGGGAGACATCAGGGGTAAGTTTTTTACACAGAGGGTTGTGAGTGCCTGGAATGACTTGCCAGGGATGGTGGTGGAGGCTAAAACATTAGGGGTATTTAAGAGCCTCTTGGACAGGCACATGGATGAAAGAAAAATGGAGGGTTATGGGGTAGTATGGGTTTAGTACTTTTTTTAAAGGATTATATGAGTCGGCACAACATGGAGGGCTGAAGGGCCTGTACCCTGCTGTAGTGTTCTATGGTTCTAAACAGCTTTCTCACATAAGCATCCCACTGCTCCAGATACCATCTTTTTGAGGCATTGCCTTTTGAAGGTGTCCTGGATGCTGTGCCCATGATGAAGCTGACTGAATTTACAACGTTCTGAAGCTTTTCCCATCCTGTGCAGGGCTCTCCCTGTACCAGACAGTGATGCAAACAGTTAGAATGAAGAAGCAAGTTAGACTGAGCAGTGCTGATGATAAAAACAGCAGTAGTGCTTAAGGAGTTAACTATAGTCTGGTTATCATTGACACAACTTAATTATTATCTTTTCAATTTAGAGTGAAATGTTTTTATTTATGTAAGAGTAAAATAATAAGGCATCTCTTCAGAAGTCCTCTTATTGATTCTGATCTATGCTGGAGTTTAATGACACAAACACACAAAAGGTCTTCAAAAGGTTGTAATTACACTTCTTTTCATATTGATAGGCTTCTCTGATCTGACACACGTTATTTGTTTCCATTTATTACTGAAAATTTGGTTATATTGATATAATTAAAACTAATTTTATCTTCTTTTATCTTGGCAAATCATGCAAAAATATAAAGTGTTTTGCCTGACAAAGAGGCTGTGAATCATAAACACAAGAGATTCTGCAGATGCAGGAAATCTGGAGCAACATATACAAGATGCTGGAAGAACTCTGCAGGTCAGGCAGCATCTGTGGAAATGAACTGGAAAGGAAAGGGGAAGAAGCCAGAATAAGAAGGTGGGGGAAGGGAAGCTAGCAAGAGATAGGCAAAGCCAAGGGAGGGAGGGTGATGAAGTAAGAAGCTGGGAGGGGATAGGTGGAAAAGGTATAGAGCTGATGAAGCATGAATCAGATAGGAGAGGAGAGTAGACCATGGGAGAGAGTGTAGGAGGAGGGGACCCAATATAGACAAATGAAGAGAAGAGAAGAGGTAAATGGGGGAAGAGTGGGGAATTGTAGAAGAGGGAATGGGAAGGGGGAGAAATTACTGGAAGATGGCAAAATTGATGTTCATGTCGTCAGTTTGGGGGCTACCCAGATGGAATATGAGGTATTGGCCTTCCAACGTAAGATTTTGTTTATAACCAGATAACAATTACAGCACGGAATGAAGCCATCTTGGCCCTTCTAGTCCATGCCGGAAACTTACTCTCACCTAATCCCACTGACCTGCACTCAGCCCATAACCCTCCATTCCTTTCCTGTCCATATACCCATCCAATTTTACTTTAAATGACAATACCGAACCTGCCTGTTTTTTTGCTCCAGGTGTTAATCAGATCCTTTATTCATGAATCACTGTAAACTATTGAAGCTGCTCTTTCTATTCTCTCAAGTTAAACTATTGGTGCTGTTCTCTCCGAGTTCAGATAAATTGCAGGAGCTGCAAAAAATATTCTATTGAAAAAATTCAATGTATATGACATTTCTCCCATGAGGAATGTGCACCTGGAAAAAGGTCTGGGTTCTGCAAGGCTAGAGATCAATATTCTGCTGTTGTCTCAACTTCACTAATAAATAAAAACAAAAAAAGTAGGTGGCAATCTCAGCCAGAAATGTACAGTATAACTATGTCAAAAATTCCACTGATGCTTAGCTCTTCAAAAGTTCGATGTCATTGTCAGTGCCTGAGGCATTTGACAAACAGAAGAGATGTTGAATCTGACAAGCTGTTTGACTATTCAGGGTTCACTTTTGGTCTTTTTTTTAAGTCAGAATGGCCACAAATAGAGCACTGTCAGGCAGAAATCAAGGGCATTTATGAAGGATGTGGTGTTGAAACAAGCAGCTTAAACAGATAGTTGTAACAAACATAAATTGCAGGAGGTCAGGTAGCATCTATGGAGATGAATCAACAGCTGGAAATGTTAAATTTTCAGCAATGTTTTCACATAAAAGGGCTGCGCTGTTGATTTCCTAAACCAAACGTAGGCACTTTCAAACGTATTCAGGGATGACAAAATGCTTATCCAGAAACAGTTAGCAACCTTGCCAATCATACATAACATACTAAGAAATGTAAAACAAAATATTTGATATGATATAAATGAGACAAATTTTAATGTGTTCAGATTGCGATTTGTTCTTCTAGCACACACAACTTTGAAAAGACACCTGCTTCGTCTGGGTAAATAAGCAACTTTACTATTATGAAATCTGGTTCTAAATTCAGATTTCATATTCCAAATAATACTTCAACTGCCCAAACTAAAAATTTAATGTTTAAATTGTCATCTACACTTTGAGAAACTTCTATGGATGCACAGTGGAGACTGTTATGTTTTGTAACTTCAAAACATTAAACTAATACAAAGAAGAAGAGTAAGTGTTCAACACTGACTAGAAGGGCCGAGATGGCCCGTCCGTGCTGTAATTGTTATATGCTTATATGGTTATAAGAAGTGGGAGTCTGGGAATGTAGGTCTGACTTCCTACAGTATTTACGTTTTAGCAAAGCACACACCTATCAAGTGGTAGCGTGATTGATTGATTTATTTATTATTATAGTTATTATTTTCTTCTTCTTCTATATTAGATATTGCATTGAACTGGTGCTGCAACAAATTTCACAACACATGCAATGATGATAATCCTGATTCTGATAAAGCAAAGTATCAGTAAAATACTTTTTAGCCTGAATAGGCTGGAAGTGTCTGTTACCATCAGTAATTCCAAATAAATGATCATCAGATCTAGTTCAGATCAAACTGTGAATGTAACATGAACTAACTTAAATAATGCAAAAACAAATGTGAGTATATCACAAGTTAAAGTAATAGGTATTTTGATTTCAGAGTAATCAGAGTCGGGTTCTATTACCTGAACTAGAATCAGATTTCTTCTCTTTAATCAGAGTCTAAGTTATACATTGCACATCTAAGTTTAATTTTTTCAAGATAAGATTGGCTGGAATTTAAATCTGATTCCATAATACAATTTTAATCAATGTTGAAATATATTAATTTGGATTTGACATGTTCTAACTTTTAGAATCTAGATCAATACTTCTGTGATTTATAAACATTGAATGCATACATTTTCATCACATTGCTGTTGACTCTGTGAAGATTATGTCACCGATTTACAAGACTATTTTCTCACTATAACAAAACTATGTCGCTTTATACACATGGAAATAGAGGCTCCCAGAATATGCACTTGGCATTTCAACCAGTCTTTTCAATCTGAAATAAATATTTCTCAGGAATGGCTTTACCATATCACTCCCGGAAAAATTCAGTGCAATCAGTGAACCCTACATCATAATCAAATGGGGTTTAGATTAGAGACATCAGAAAATAGAGAGCAAGGAAAATGAAACTATTCACTTAACTGGTCCCAAAACTAACACCAATCTCGCACAAACATATTCCAATATTTTTTTCTCAAGTACTCCCTCAATATTACCATGTAATTGCTAAACAAAGAGTTGGTCCTTTAAATCTCAAGCAAATTTCTACATTCCGACTAGTTGCATCACCATCTCATGCGGAGGGGCCATTGCACAGGATCAGCAAAAGCCCAAGATGTCTTCTGTAGCAAGCTCTCTAGATACACAAATAAAGATACAATTAAGGCTTGTTTGCATGATTTCTCCCCCATTCTCCCTTCTCTTCTATTTTCCATTCCCCATTCTGGTTCTTCTGCTTTCTTTTTGCCTACCCATCACCCCCCACTGACACTCCTCCTTCTTCCCTTTCTTCAACGGTTCACTCTCCTCTTTACTTCATCCACCTATCACCTCTCAGCTTCTCAATTCATACCCCGTCTGCTATCCACACACCCTCCCCTTCCGCTGCCAGCCTGCACTTCTCCCCCTTTCCCTACCTTCTTATTCTGGCTCCTGTCCTCTTCCTTTCCAGACCTGATGAACAGTCTCAGCCTAAAACGTTGACTGTTCATTCTCCTCTGTAGATGCTGCCTGACCAGATGAGTTCTTCCAGCATTTGCAGAATTTCTTGTCTTTACAATTAATGTAAACTTCTTGAGTGGATGATTTCTTGCTCAAATCCTGCCATTTCTTGGCTGCCAATCTGTGCCCTAACATGGCCGCAGCAGCATTAAATATATATTTGTTGACAATTGATGCCACACTTAATCATTCACATCTTGAAGCAAAATGTGCTCTGGAGCAACCACACCAAAATTCCAAATGTGCATTGCATGCTATTAAGTCCTTGTCACTGTGAGTGATCAACGTTTAATCTTACTTTGCAATTCTTTCAAATATCACATAACACCATGCACAATATGAAAGGGTCCCTCAGCCATTGTTCCCTTCCAAAAGAGCCTAGATTACGAGCACTGCAGGCATTTTCATTCAGGGAGGACTTCAAGTCTGCATGAGAGCATGGACTTTTATCAAAATAATGAGGATATTTTTCTGAGGTAGCTTTGTCTTGTGTTTCAATTGCTGAGTGATAATGAAAATTTTTACCTGACAGCTCTCGTCCAGTAGAAGCTTTAAAGTAACAGAGTGCAGCACTTCAGTTTAATTGACTCTTCAATTGGAAGTTGACAAAGACTGGCGATCAGATTGTGTGAAAAGGAGCAACAGAACAAGTACTGTTGATGAGTGCACTTAGCAAAGTCTAACGCGAGTGCGAGAGGTGACCCTGAGTCCTTCAGAACCATAAATGATACAGATTCATTCAATCTGCAGAGACTTATCAAAACACACTTTGCATCTTTATTCAGAACTTCAACTCGCTCAGAACACCACTGCTAGGCTTTTAACTAAAACTATGATGAGAGAACATATCATTCCTGTCCTAACTACTCTGCATTGGATTTTTTGTATCTTTTAGAATTGATTATAAAGTTCTCTTACTTGTTTTTTGAGCTGTCTTTGGTCTAGGACTGGACTATATCACAGAAATGTTTCATTTTATAATCCTGCTTGAGTTCTCTGGTCTTCTCCAGCCAGTCTCTTAAATTTAAACAATCTCCCTCAAAAGATAATTGACAGGTCAGCTTTTTTGAACTATGCTCCAAACTGTGGAACTCAATACCTGAAACTATAAAGGATACGAACTCAGTTGACACATTTGATAACCAGCTCAAAACCTATTTATGTAACCTTGCTTTTAACAAATATATTTTTGTCTTTTATTCTTATGTTTGCACTTCATTCCATTGTCAAGCATTTGAATGACATCGTCTGTATGAAAAGTGCTCCATAAATAAATTATTATTATTAACTCCTTGATAAAATGGCTTCAAGCTATTTAATGAGATTGGTTTTCTCTCTGAAGGGGTAGTAACTAACAGATCTTAGTCACAAATTATAAATTCAGCACAAGATTCCAAATATTGTTTCTCAGCATTAAAATTCTGCTTGTTTGTAGCATCTTATTTTACATATATTTTAGATTTATTTATCACCTGTACATCAAAACACACAGTGTAATGTTAGCATTCATTTCAAGAGGTCTAGAATACAAGAGCAAGGATGTGATGCTGAGGCTTTATAAGGAACTGGTGAGGCCTCACCTTGAGGATTATGAACAGTTTTGGGCTTCTCATCTAAGAAAAGATGTGCTGGCATTGGAGAGGGTTCAAAGGAGGTTCACAAAGAATTCAGAAGGATGGGGGGGGGGGTGGATCTCATAGAAACCTTTCGAATGTTGAAAGGCCTAGACAGAATAGATGTGGAAAGTACATTCCCCGTGGTGGGAGAGTTTAGGACAAGCAGGTACAACCTCAGGATAGAGGGGCACCCTTTCAAAACAGAGAGGCGGAGAAATTTCTTTAGCCAAAGGGTGGTGAGTTTGTGAAATCTGTTGCCACATGCAGCTGGTGAGACCAGGTTGTTGGGTGTATTTAAGGCAGGGATTGATAGATTCTTCAGTGGACATGGCATCAAAGAAGGCCGGGGAGTGGGGCTTAGGAGGGGGGAAAAGGATCAGATGTGATTGAGTGATGGAGCAGACTCAGTGGGCCAAATGGCCTAATTGTGCCCCATGCCTTATGGTCTTATAGTTGTGTTAACCACCAACACACCCAAGGACATACTGAGGCAGCCTGTAAGTGTTCCCACACCAGTACCAACATAGTATGTCCAGAATATTTCACAGAACAGAAAAGATCAAGTGACAAAGAAACAGCAGAAATTGCCCCGTTCCTTTCTAATCCATGCACATACATAGTTCTCTGACCCTAGGACAGGCCGCCTTTGGCCTTCAGCCTCTATTGGACAATAAGCATGCAATATTCAATCACTATATTCTTTTGTTTATGAACATAGCTTTCCAGGTTCAAAAATAAAGTGTCAGATCAAGGCCATATATGTTTACAATTCCAGTTCTTTGAGGTGGATGAGAAAAATATATAATCAGGTGCTAAAGGGTGAGCACCACACACAAACTGCTGGAGAAACTCAGCAGGTCAGGCAGCATCTATGGAGAAGAATAAGCAGTTGATGTTTTGAGCCGAGACTCTTCAAAGTTATCTTGTTTGTAATTTTGTTCAACAGCGGGTTCCATAGTTCAGCGTAACTCAATTATCGAAGTATGCATAGGTCACCATATGCTACCCTGAGATATCATTTTCTTGCAGACATTCACAGTAGAACAAAGAAATACAATGGAATCAATGAATTACTGCACACAAAAAAGACTGAGAAGCAACCAATGAAGAATCAAACTGTGGGTGTAAGTAAGTAAGTAAATAAATAAATAAATACCTAACTATGTGCATAAATAACACTGAGAACATGAGCTGTAGAGTCCTTGAAAGCGAGTCAGTAGGTTGTCAAATCAGTTCAGTGTTGTGGTGAGTGAAGTTATCCACTCTGCTTTACAGCATATCTAAATAGAACAGTCTTCTTTTTTAAGAAAGGAACGATTTAGTTTGATATTCAGCACTGCTATGATTTGGATTGGACAGCTGGAAAGGCAGGGTCCTGTGTTACAGGAAGGGTTTGGAATTGTGTGGCTGAAATAAATCACTCAATACAGGTTGATGTGCATCTCTGGGCAACAGCTAGCTGAAATCTCGTTCTAAACATGAAAATCAGTAAGCAGGACTATATACATCAGAAGATAAGTATAATTGTATCAATTTGATAAATGATTTAATTTCCCAATTCATTGTAAACCTACGCTCAGTCGTTCTTGATTCACCAACTCTGGGAAAAAGTCAGACCTTTGCCCTGTCTCTACTCCTAATGATTTTATTCACCTCCATAAGATCACCTCTCAGTCTCACCTGCTCCCAGCCTGTCACACTGTCTTCCTGAATGGGATGGCAATGTAACTTTTAATGCAATTGCCTTACAGTGACAGTGTTCACTGATCAGGGGTCATCCACCTCAGTTTGTAAGGAGTTTGTATTTGTATTTGCTCTCATTTCCTCCCACAATCCAAAGATGTACAGGTTAAAATTAGTGAGTAGCGGGCATGTTATGTGGCGCCAGAAGCGTGGTGACACTTGTGGGCTGCCCCAGCACATCTTTGGACTGTGTTGGTTGTTGACACAAAATGATGCATTTCACTGTATGTTATGATGTACATGTGACAAATCAAACTAATCTCTAATCTGTTTTCTTCAAAAATAGAAAAAGGTTGAAATGCTGAATGTTTTGCCACATTATTTATCGAGGGAAAGTGTTGTGGACCTGGACGTAAAATTGTAATCTATATTGAAATATGTTGGTTGGCCTTCCACTTTCTGATTTATATTGCACATTAATCAAAGATATCTGCAAGGGAGATGTGGTGTGAAAAATTGATTATTACTCAGGGTCAGATATTCTGCATCTCAGAATACTGAAGAGGATTACTTCAGACTGCTTTAACAATGTGCGTTCCCCATGTAATATGCCACATGACTGGAATATGGAAAACATGAAGCTTTCAAGGAATTGGAAATAACACAACCCAAGTAATTGGGTTGTGAGAGGTAATGTTACAACTGTACAGGACCCTGCTCAGACCCCACTCGGAGTACTGTGCTCAGTTCTGGTCGCCTCACTACAGGAAGGATGTGGAAACCATAGAAAGGGTGCAGAGGAGACTTACAAGGATGTTGCCTGAATTGGGGAGCATGCCTTATGAGAATAGGTTGAGTGAATTTGGCCTTTTCTCCTTAGAGTGACGGAGGACGAGAGGTGACCTGATAGAGGTGTATAAGATGATGAGCGGCATTGATCCTGTAGATAGTCAGAGGGTTTCTCCCAGGACTTTAATGGATAACACAAGAGGGCACAGTTTTAAGGTGCTTGGAAGCAGGAACAGAGGGGATGTCAGGGGTAGGTTTTTTACTCAGAGAGTGGTGAGTGCGTGGAATAGGCCGCCGGTGACGGTGGTGGTGGCGGATACAATAGGGCGTTTTAAGAGGCTCCTGGATAGGTACATGGAGCTTAGAAAAATAGAGGGTTATGGATAACTTCTGAAGTAAGTACGTCTTCAGTACAGCATTGTATTGTGCTATAGGTTTTCTATGAATTACAGAGTCATAGAGACATAGAGAAATACAGCACACAACAGGCCCTTCAGCCCATCTAATGCATGCTGAATTATTTAGACTGTCTACTCCCAACAACATGCATCAGGCCCATAGCACTCCGTACACCTATGATCCATATACCTATCCAAACTTCTCTTAAACGTTGAAATCAAGCTGGCATACACCACTTGTGCTGGCAGCTCATTCCACACACTCACCACCCTCTGAGTGAAGAAGTTCCCCTTAAACTTCTCACCTTTCACCATTAACCCATGACTTCTGGTTGTAGTCCCACTCAATCTCAATGGGAAAAGGCTAATTGCATTTACCCTGTCTGTACCCCTCATAATTTTGTATACCTCTATCAAATCTCCTCTCAATCTGCTATGTTCTAAAGAATATGATCCTAACCTATTCAATCTTTCTTTATAACTCAGGTCCTCCAGACCAGGCACCATCCTTGTAAATTTTCTCTGTACTCTTTCAACTTTACTTATATCTTCCCTATAGGTAGATGACCAAAACTGCACACAATATGCTAGTTATGAAAACCATTCATGATGACCAGCAATAGTTACAAAATCCATTTTCAAGGATTCTACAACTCATGTTTTCAGTATATACTTATTTATCAATCTACTTTCAATGGTCACTTCATTAGGCACACCTGTACACCGGTTTGTTAATGCAATTGTCTAATCAGCCAACCATGTGTCAACAACTCAATGCATAAAAGCATGTAGACACGGTCAGGATGTCCAGTTGTTGTTCAGATCAAACATCAGAATGGGGATGAAATGAGAGCTAAGTGACTTTGACTGTGGAATGATTGATGGTGCCAGACAGGGTGGTTTAACTGCTGAACTCCTGGGATTTTCATTCACAATATTCTCCAGAGTTTACAGAGAATGGTGCGAAAAACAAAAAAAAAGTCCAATGAGTGGCAGTTCAGTGGCTGAAAACACGTTACTCATGAGAGAGGTCAGAGGAGAATGGTCAGACTGGTTCAAGCTGACCAAAGGTGACAGTAAAATAAATAACCACATGTTACAACAGTGGTGTGTAGACGAGCACAACACATCAGACCTTGAAATGGATAGGCTACAACAACAGAAGACTGTTAGAGTTGATGTGGAGAGGTTGTTTCCTATGGTGAGGGAGTCTAAGACCAGAGGATACAGCCTCAGTTTAGAGGGGCATCCTTTTAGAACAGAGATGAAGAGGAGTTTCTTTAGTCAGGCAGTGGTGAATCTGTGGAGTTCTTTGCCACAGGCAGATGTGGAAATCAGGTCTTTGTGTATATTTAAGGCAAAGGTTGATAGATTCTTGATTGGTCAGGCTTGAAGGGATTCAGGGAGAAATTGGGGCTGAGAGAAAAATTGAATCAGTCATGATGAAATGGTGGAGTTTCCTAGTGGTAATTTCTTAAGATCATGAACACACACTCAGTGGCAATTTTATTAGGTACAAGAGGTATACAATGATGTGGCTCTCTATTGATTTAATTGCACAGTTTGTCTTTTAAACATTGGTTTTTTTGTCAGACTTTGTGTGTACGTACTGTATTCTATTCTATTTTTTTGTTTATCTGTGAATGGGCTTTTGAATACCAAGTAATGATTAAAATCAAGAGAAAATCTGCAGATGCTGGAAACCTGAGCAATGCATACAAATGCTGGAGGAACTCAGTAGGTCAGGCAGCATCTGTGGAAGAAAATGCAGTTGATGTTTCAGGCTGAGACCCTGTTGACGAGTCCTGCTAAAGGGTCTTGGCCTGAAACGTCAACTGTACTCTTTCCTATAGATGCTGCCAGGCCTGAAGTTCCTCCAGCATTTTATGTCTGTTGGTTGTAATGATTATAAACATTGATTGGAAGTTTAGAGAGAATAACAGAATGTTTGAGAAAGGTTAAGATATAACTGTCATTTAATTTCACATGAAGGAGTGATTTGAGAAAGTGTTACTTGAGAAATTGCGAAACTTCAATCAAATTAAAAGTGAATATGCACTCAACGGCCACTTTACTCAGTATCTCCTCAACCTCCTATACCTCATAAAGTGGTCACTGAGTGTATGTTTGTGGTCTTCTGCTGCTGTAGCTCATTCACTTCAAGGTTTGAGTTGTTCTGCGTTCAGAGATGCTCTTCTGCACACTACTGTTAAAACACATGGTTATTTGAGTTACTGTTGCCTTCCTGTCAGTTTGAACCAGTCTGGCTATTCTCCTCTGACTTCCCTCATTAACAAGGCATTTTCACTCATAGAAATGTTGCTCACTTGATTTTTTGTTTCTTTTTGCACCATTCTCCATAAACTCCAGAGAATGTTGTGCATAAAAATCCCTGGAGGAGAACGGACTTCTATCACTTTTATTCTGGCTTCAAGGAAAACACCTAATGCTACAAACTGTTCAGCTCCACTCCAGTGATGTTCAGCACACATCAACTTTTGTGGAAAATCTGAATCTGAGCGAGTGGCTATGAGTATAATAGAATCAGAATCAGGTTTATTATCACTGAATATGTTGTGAAACTGGCTGTATTGTGGCAGGCAGTGTAGTGTGAGACATAAAAATTAAATCATAAGACTTAGGAGCTGAATCAGACCACCCTGCTCTACCAGGATGGATTTATCATCCCTTTCAACCCTACCTTCCTGACTTCTCTCCATAACCTTTGACACCCTTACAATTCAAGGATCTAGCAACCACTACTTTAAATATACCCAATGACCGGGCCTCCACAGCTAACTGAATTCCACAAATTCACCACACTTTGACTAAAGAAATGTTCTACAATGCCATCCTTGTATTCTGAGGCTGTCTCCACTGGCCTTTGACTCACAAAATATAGGAAACATCTTTTCCACATCCACCTTATTGAGGCCTTTCAATATTCACCAGATTTCAATACGATTCCCCCTCCCCCCATTTTCCTAAACTCATACCTGATAAATATAGAAAAATACTGAATTACAGTAATTATGTATGCATAAGCATATTAAGTAGTTAAGTTAAAGTAAGTAGTGCAAAAATAGAAATAAAAATAGAAGTGTTGCGGTAGTGAACATGGGTTCAATGTCCATTTAGGAATCAGATGGCAGAGGAGAAGAAGCTGCTCTTGAATCGCTCGGTGTGTGCCTTCAGGCTTCTGTACCTCCTTTCTGATAGAAGATAGCATGTCCTGAATGATGGGGGTCCATGATGATGGACACTGCTCCTGGAAGATATTTTGGATACTATGGAGACTGGTACCCATGACAGAGCTGACTACTTTTACAGCTTTCTGCAACTTACTTTGATCCCGTGCAGTAGCCACCAGCAGCCCCCTCCTCCCCCTATACCAGACGGTGATGCAGCCAGTCAGAATACTCTCCATGGTAGACTTGTAGAAGTTTTTGAGTGTTTTAGGTGACAAACCAAATCTCCTCAAACTCCTAATGAAGTATACCCATTGTCTTGTCTTCTTTATAGCTGCATCAATATGTTGCGTCCAGGTAAGTCCTCAGACTCCCAGGACCATGAAATTGCTTACTCGATCCAGTTCCAACACCTCTATGAGGATTGGTTTGTATTCCCTCATCTTCCCCTTTCTGAAGTCCACAATCAGCTCTTTGGTCTACTGACATTGAGTTCCAGGTTGTTGTTACAATGCCACTCAACTAGCTGGTATATCTCACTCCTGTGCTCTCTCTCATCACCTTCTGAGACTCTTCCAACAATGCTTGTATAATCAGTAAACTTAAAGATGGCATTGAGCTATGCCTAGCCACAAAGTCATGGGTATAGAGAGAGTAGAGCAGTGGGCTAAGCACACATTCCAGGGGTGTGCCAGTGTGAATTTCAGAGAGGTGGAATGTCACGTCATTTCTGCAATCATTCTCCTGAACCGCCTCTGGATTCTCTCCAATACCAGCATATCCTTTATTAGAAATTACTGTAAATTACAATAAGAATATATAAAAATAATACAGAAAGGGAGAATAGCAGTGAGGTAGTGTTCATTGACCTACCTACAGAAAAGATGTAAACAAGGTTGAAAGAGTGCAGAGAAGATTTACGAGGATGTTGCTGGCTCTGGAGGATCTGAGTTACAAGAAAAGATTGAATTGGTTAGGACTGTATTGCTTGGAATGTAGACCATTTAAGAGGAGGTTTGATATACTAAATTATGAGGGGTATAGATAGTGTAAATGCAAGCAGGCTTTTTTCACTGAGTTTGGGAGGGACTACAACCAGAGGGCATGGGTTAAGGGTGAAAGGTGAACATTTTAAGGGAAACATGAGGGGAAACATCTTCACTCAGAGGGGCATGAGAGTGTGGAATGAATTGCCAACGTAAGTGATCCATGCAGGCTCGTGACCACCTGAGGGACATAGTGACATAGGGATAGAGACATAGATAATAAGGATATGGAGGGCTATGGTAGATCATAGAAACATAGAAAACCTACAGCACAATACAGGCCCTTCGGCCCACAAAGCTGTGCTGAACATGTCATTACCCTAGAATTACCTAGGCTTACCTATAGCCCTCTATTTTTCTAAGCTCCATGTACCTATCCAGGAGTCTCTTAAAAGACCCTATTGTTTCTGCCTCCACCACTGCTACTGGCAGCCCATTCCACACACTCACCACTCTGTGTAAAAAACTTACCCCTGGCATCTCCTCTGTATCCACTTCTAAGCACCTTAAAAATATGCCCTCTCGTGCTAGCCATTTCATCCCTGGGGAAAAAGCCTCTGACTATCCACACGATCAATGCCTCTCATCATCTTGTACATCTCTATTAGGTCACCTCTCATAATACAAGTTAAACGAGCAGGCAACATCACATCTGCCGTACTGAAGATCTGTGCTTCAGAACTTTACATGCATCACAATAAAAACTATGCAGTCCAAGTACAACCATGGTATCTACCCAACAATGTGGAAATTGCATAACTGACGGCAAGGAGCTCTGTTGTTCTGCAGACAGGCCTTCATTCCGCAATGCCACCTGCTGCAGCTTTTTCCTTGGGCAGAAACGGCTAATATGACGAGGTATAATTTTAAAGTGATTGGAGGGAAGTACAGGGGGAGGCGGATTTCAGACATAGTTTTTTTTACACAGAAAGTGATGGGTACCTCCATCCCCATGGAGCAGTGAGCATGGCCTGGATGGAGGGTATCCTTGATGATGGACGCTGCTTTCTTGTGGAAGTGCTTCATGTAGATGTGCTCAATGGTGGGGAAGGGTTTCACATGAAGCATTGGGCTGTATCCACCACTTTCTGTAGGATTTTCCATTTATGGATATTAGTGTTTCTATATCTGGCTGCGATGCACCCAAACAACTTGACAAAGATAAAGAGGGAAAAAGTGGGAAACCAAATTTGAAAAGATAGTTAATAAGTCTTGGTCTCATTTACTGTATCCCAGTCATCAATTCAAATTGTCTGGAGCAGAGGCCAAATAACAGAAAGATCCCCTATATTCACATCTGGCTTCCCTGGGAAACCATTGAAATCTATATTCTTAAAATATAAGAACATTTGACCATAAGATATAGCAGAAGAGTTAGGCCATTTGGCCCAATGAGACTGCTCTGCCATTCCATCATTACGATTTATTTTCCCTCTCAACCCCATTCTCCTGTCTTCTCATCATAGCCTTCGATGCCCTGACTAACCAAGAATCTATTAACTTCTGCTTCAAGTACATCCAATCACATGGCACCTCAGCTGTTCCACTGTTAAAGAAATCCCTCCTCATCTTTGTTCCAAAGGGACACCCTTCTATTCTGAATCAGTGCCCCCTGGTGCTAGACTCCACCTCCATAGGAAACATTCAATGTTTGATAGGTTTCAATGTGATTCCCCCCTTATTCTCTAAACTGCAGCAAAAAAAAAATGAAATTAAAATTATAAATCACCTACCACCCCACCAATCTTTGCAACCAACATATAATCCTCCATCACTCTGGCCATCTCCAACAGGATCCCACCACCGAGAACATCTTTTCCTTCCTCCCCACCACTTTCAGATTTCCACAGGGATTGCTCCCTACACAGCTTCCTTGTCCACTCGTCCATTTCATGGTCAAAGTCACAAAGTCAAATCCATCACCACCACCACTCTGCAATCCCATCTCGCTCAGGTCCCACCACCAGCTCTTGGGCCCTCGGAGACTCCATCTTCCTCTCATCCCACCATCCCTGAACATCCCAAACCTCCTTCTCCCCAGGACCTCCTTCTTGGCATCTTTGCAAGTGGAACAAGTGCTACACTTGCCCCTACACCTCCTCCCTCATTACCCTTCACAGGCTCAAACAGTCCTTCCTGGTGAGGTGACACTTCATCTGTGAGTCTGTTGGGGTCATCTACTACATATAGTGCTCCCAGTGTGGCCTCCTGCATACCGGTGAGAGCTAACATAGATTGGGAGACTGCTTTGCCGAGCTTCTACACTCTGTCCATCAGAAAAAGTGGGATCTCTCAGTGTCCACCAAGTTTATTTCTATTTTCCATTCCCACTCTGACATGTCAGTCCATGGTCTCCTCTACTGCCACGATGAGGCCATTCTCAGGTTGAAGGAGCAACACCTTATATTCCATCTGGGTAGTTTCCAACCTGATGACACGAACATCAATTTCCTGAACTTCCGGTAATGACACCCTGCCACACACTTCACCATTCCTCATTCCCATTTTCCTCTCTCACCTTATCTCCTTACCTGCCCATCACCTCCCTCTGTTACACCTCCCCCTTTCCTTTTTAAAGCCTTCTGTCCTCTTCTATCAGATACCCCCTTCTCCAGCCCTGTATCTCTTTCACCAATTGACTTCCCTGCTCTTTACTTCACCCCTCCCCCTCTCCTGGTTTCATCTGTCACCTTGTGTTTCTTTCTTCCTTCCCTGCACCTTCTTACTCTGACTTCTCATCATTTTTCTCCAGATCTGATGAAGGGTCTCGGCCTAAAATGTTAGCTGTTTAGCCTTTTCCATAGATGCTGCCTGGGCTGTTCAATTCCTCCAGCATTTTGTGTATGTTGCTTGGATTTCCAGCATCTGCAGATTTTCTCTTAGTTAAAATTATAATATAAAGCCATTAAATTAAAATGTATTTAAGTAAATTTGACCTGTATTTAATGTTCAAGTTCTGAATATAGTATTCTTGTCTATACAGTAGTATCAGTGTGATCACTTGAGGTGATTATGATGTTCTCCTAAAAGGTTGTCTACTGGTGGATGTAGAGGGTGATATAGACCCACAGGTTCGAAGTGGATTCCAGACTTCACAACCCTGGCCATTTTGTCACTTGCTGATCACCACAGGACTTAATCTAGGATGTTAGGTTGTGTCTGTCCGTGACCTGTTAACGTGGGGAAGCTCATGCCTGTTTTAGCTTGTCATATAGGCTTAAATGTATAACATGCACTCAGTGGCCACTTTACTAGGTATAGGATATACCGGTACTTAATAAAGTGGCTACTGAGTATATTGCTGTATGCTCATAGCCTTCTGCTGCAGCCCATCCACTTCAAGGTTCGACATTTTGTGCATTTTGAGGTGCTCTCCTGCATACCTCTGCTGTAATGTGTGGTTATTTAAACCACTGTTGCCTTCCTGTCAGCTTGAACTTAATCTGCCATTCTCTTCTGATCTCTCTCATTAACAAGGCATTTTCACCCACAAAACTGCCATGCACTGGATATTTCTTTGTGTTTTTTGCACTATTCTATAAACTCTGGAGACTGTTTTGCGTAATAATCCCAGGAGATCAGCAATTTCTGAAATACTCAAACCTCCCTATCTGGCACCAACAATCATTTCATAGTCAAAGTCACAAAGTCACATGCTGCTGGAACCCCCATCTCCTTTGCACCATCACCACTCTGCAATCCCGTCTCCCTCAGGTCCCACCACCAGCACTTGGACCCTTGGGGACTCCCTGTCACCCCACCATCAATGGACATCCCAAACCTCCTTCTTCCCAGACATTACTAACCCACTTTCTCCCCCCGATCCCAGCTCTCATTTTTGCCGGGTCTTCGCTATCTCTTCTGACCTTCTCCTCTCTGAAGTGGAATGTTCTGTCCTCACCTTTGTCCCTCTGTGCCCACTCCTCGGTGAGTTCTCCGCCTGCCATGACAATGAGCTCTTCATCCTCCACCTCCACTTGTGAGCCTACATCTTTGGCAAGGGCTCTTCACCCCACACCGATGGCCCTACATCCTGTCTTCAACCCTCCTCCTCTTCCTGGACACCCCACACTGGCCTTCTGCTGGCTCTGGAACTTTCATTGCCAACTGCCGACGGGACATAAACTGTCTTGATATTAGCACTCCTCTATCCAGTTCCAACCTCACCCCTTTCCAAATGCTCTGCTCTCCATTCCCAGCTCATTTACTTCATCCCACCCCCTCCCAGATTCACCGATCACCTTGTGTTTCTCTCTCCCTCCCCCACCTTTTAAATCTACTCATCTTCTTTTTTCCTCCAGTCCTGCCGAAGGGTCTCAGCCCGAAACGTCGACTGTACTTTTTTTCCATTGATGCTGCCTGGCCTGCCGAGTTCCTCCGGCATTCTGTGTGTATTGCATGGATTTCCAGCATCTGCAGATTTTCTCTCATTTCATATTTCATCTCCATTCTGATGTTTCATCTGAACAACTGAACCTCAACCATGTCTACATGCTTTTATGTATTGAGTTGCTGACACATGATTAATTAATTTGATATTTGCATTAACAAGCAGGTGTTGCTGGTGTACCTAATAAAGTGGCCACTGAGTGTAGTTTGACTTTACTGGTATGTTCATTTGAAAATAATTTGCCTCATTTTATTTCAATGTAAGATTTTCCCTGAGTTAATTTCCAAGAATATTAAACTACAATTTCTCCAAAAGTATTTGAATAAATTAGCGTTGCAACACGGATGCGCATTTCTGCTTGTGTTTGCAGATCATAACGCAGACTGTCAGAGTTGATCTGCAAGGGTTAAATCTGCAGGTAAGGCATATGCTTAGCTGAAACCATCTTGCCAGCACAACCTTCCTTGTTACAATAAAGTTAAAGGTCACATCAATACAATCTCGGTATTAAGCACTGTTGACAGTATGTGGACATCGGTGCTGTAATTAAAAAGCTATTCAGCTGAGTAGGAGAAATGCAATTTGGATCTGAGACAGTCGTTGCTTCCCAGCAATTTATTTAGCTGGGGAACATCCTCAGGCAAGGACTGGAGATGGCAAAGTGATCTGATTCTCCTACTCCTCATGCATAGGAAATTCAGTTAAAATCCCTAATGCCCAGACAAGTTAAATTGATGTTACGGCAGAGGTTGAAACACTCCCTCACACTGGAGGCAATGGTTCAGAACTAAATGACCTGAATTTTTAGTAGGATTTTGTAACATATTCATCACCAATTTCACTTTTAAAAAATTATACTTCAAAAAAGCTGGCTTCCCTTTTGTGTCACTGTATTTTTTCCTCTAAGCTGAAATGATTTACCGAATTTTTATTTAGAAATGCAGCACAGAGTAAGCCTTTCAGGCTCATCAACCTGCCACCCAGAAAACTACTGATTTAACCCGAGCCTAATCACAAGACAACTTACAATAACCAATTAACCTACTAACCAGTGCATCTTTGGAATGTGAGAGGAAACCGGGTGCGCGCTCAGGGGAAGAACATACAAACTTCTTATAAAGGACACTGGAATGGAACACTGAGCTCTGAAGCTCTCAATGGTAATAGTGTTGTGCTTACCACGACGATACGTGCTTGTGAAGGTCATTCTGACCTTTGTTCTAAGCGTTAGAATAGTTACATTGTTCCAAACTCAGAAGCAGACTGTTCATATTTTCATCCAAGCTAGTTATATAATACTGTTATAGTGCTACAGATTGGTGCTAACAGTCAGCAATTGTTGGAAGCCAAGCGGAGGAAGTCAGAACATTTCACTTGTGACCACAAAGTGGGAACCTTAACCTCTGTTGTTATGTGACTTATTACATTTCACAAAGTGGATGAAATTGCAACAGAAATGTACACTCAGTGGCCATTTTATTAGGTACACCTATACACCAGCTCATTTCTGCAAGATTTTAATCCAGTCAATCATGTGACAGAAACTCAATGCATGAAGGCATGCAGACACGGTCAAGAGGTTCAATTATTCTTCAGACAAAATATCAGAATGGGAAAAAAATATGATCTAAGTGACTTTGACCATGCAACAATTGTTGATGACAGACAGGGTGCTGTGAATATCTCAGAAGCTGCTGATCTTGTGAAATTTTCACACACAAGTCTCTCATTTACAGAGAATGATGTGAAAAGCAAGAAACATCCAGCCAGCCGCAGTTCTGTGGGTTAAAATGCCTTGTTAATGAAAAAGACCAGAGGAGAATTGCCAGTCTGGTTCAAGCTGACGGTTAGGCACCAGTACCTCAAAAAACCACACGTTACAACAGTGGTGTGCAGAAGAGCACCTTTGAATGCACAGCACATTGAACTTTGAAGTGGATGGGCTACAGCAGCAGAAGACCATGAACCTACACTCAGTGGTCCCCTTATTTGGTACAGGAGGGAACTCATAAAGTGGCCACTGTGAGTACTCTGGCACAACAATAATAATACAAATGTTGAATTCTACAAACACAAGGAAATCTGCAGATGCTGGAAATCCAAGCAACACACACAAAATGCTGAAGGAACCCAGCAGGCCAGACAGCATCTATGGAGAAAAGCACACTCGATGATTTGGGCCGAAACCTTTCGGCATGACTCAGTTGTACAATTGTGTGAGCTTAAGCTGCTTCTTTTTAAAATATCACAGAATACAGTAGTGTTTATTAATTATGCAATATTTGTCTCCATAGATGCTGCCTGACCTGCTGACTTCATCATTTTGTGTTTGTTATTCTGGATTTTCAACATCTGCAGAATCTCTAATGATCAGTGTTAATTATGTGTAGCTTTTAAATTTCAGGATAAATAAATAAACATATTAATTGATAAAAATGTGATTATTCCCACAACCTACAGTACTATACAAACGTCTTCGGTACCCAAACTATATATGTGTGTGTGTAAAAGTTTTACACAATACTGAAGTTTGAGAGGAGATTTGATAGAGGAATACAACATTATCTGGGATATAAATGGGGTAAATCCAAGCAGTCTTTCTTCCACTGAGGTTGGGTGAAACTAAACTGGAGGTCATGGGTTAAGGGTGAAAGGTCAAATGTTTAAAGAAAACTTCTTCACTCAGAGATATGGAACAAGCTGCCAGAAGTGATGGATGAGTGTTTGATTTCAACAGCTATGAGAAATTAAGATAGCTGCATTGATGGGAGAGTTATGAAGACCTAATTCTGCATTGTTATTGTTTTACCTTGTTCTACCTCAATGTACAGTGTAATGATCTGATCTGTATGAACAGTGTGCAAGACAAGCTTTTCACTGTATCTCACTACATGTGACAATGAAACCTATTGAATATTGAAAGGCCTAGATAGAGTAGAAGTGGAGAGGATGTTTCCAAGAGTGGGAGAGTCTGGGACCAGAGGACACAGATAGAGTAGAAGAGGAGAGGATGTTTCCAAGAGTGGGAGAGTCTGGGACCAGGGGACAAAGCCTCAGAATAGGGGGATGTCTCTTTAGAGCATAGATGAAGAGGAATTTATTTTGCCAAAGGGTAGTGAACCTGCGGAAATCATTCCCACAGATGGCTGTGGAGGCCAAGTTATTGGATAGGTTTAAAACAGAGATTGATAGGTTTTTAATTAGTCAGGGTGTCAAAGGTTCAGGGAGGAGGCAGGAGAATGGGGTTGAAAGGGATAACGGATCAGCCATGATGGAATGGCAGAGCAACCTCAATGTGCCAACTGACCTAATTCTTCTTCTATGTCTTATCGTCTTGTGGTCTATTAATAAAACAAATCCAATTCCAGTTCCATTTCAAAATGCATCCCTTTTCTGCCACACACAAAGGCTGGGAAGCACACAGCACTGATGAGGGCATTTTAACAGTCCTTTTCATATTTCATACCTTGCCCAATCAAGTCCTCCTTAAGTCACACTAAGCAAAGTCTTGACAGAGTAAAGCCCTTTTTATCTTGTCCAATGAGAGCATTCTCTTCAGCAGCAAAGAGCTATATTTTTACCGGCAAAATTGCATGCTAATAACTTTCCAAATGTTCACTCACAGCATAGAGCAGAAGATTGCTTCTGGACAAGGAAAAAGATTGATGTGCTATTTATTGGACTTTTATTTTACACATAGGGCAGCACAGGATTGCAGATAAGTTTTATTAATCTGCTTTGTGAGTTGATGGTGGGATTTCTTTTTAAGTGTCAGGATAGGATTGTTAAATTTTCATTCAGGAGCTCAGGGTGAATTATATACCAGAGAAGGTGAATCGAAAAGTATGGCAACTGAGTGGCTTGTGAGAAATGTCATCATCAAACAGGCAGCATCTTTCCATCTCTGGACTGTCAGTCTGTTTTTTTCTGATTTATGCCGCATAGAGCATTTATCGTCCTCACTCTGCACTTCCCCGCCCACCAGATGTAGCTGCACCTAAGAATGGAGGCATCTGTCATTAAGGACCCCCATCACCCAGGACAGGAACCTGAAGAATCACACTCAATGTTTTAGGAACAGTTTCTTCTTCTCCATGGGGAGGAGATATGTCTTTACAAAAGGAGGTGTAAGGTGCTCATTCCCTCCACTAGCCTGCAGGTCCCCTTTGGGCAAGGTGTAGTACCTGCTTAGCCCCTGATCAGGGTCACGTGAAGCCATGGGAGCAGGTGGTGGATGGTCGTACGAGCAGCTGGTGTATATCACATGTTCTGGTTATGTGACCACTGATGCCAGGCAGACAATCTCTGAAGAGTATTGATAATGGATGAGTTTACCCATACTGCCCAGAAGAAAGCAATGGCAAACCACTTCTGTAGAATATTTGTCAAGAACTATCATGGTCATGATCAAGAGCATGATCACCCATGTCATAGAGACGGCACATAATGATGATGATAAAGATATATATACATTTCAGAATCAGAATCAGGTTTATTATCACTGGCATGTGACATGAAATCTGTTAACTTAGTGGCAGCAGTACAATGCAATACATAATATAGAAGAAAAAACAAAATAATAATAAATAAATTACAGTATATGTATATTGAATAGGTTAAAAATTGTGCAAAAAAACAGAAATAATATATATTTAAAAAGTGAGGTAGTGTCCAAGGGTTCAATGTCCATTCAGGAATCAGATGGCAGAGGGGAAGCAGCTGTTCCTGAATCACTGAGTGTGTGCCTTCAGGCTTCTGTACCTCCTCCCTGATGGTAACAGTGAGAAAAGGGAATGCCCTGGGTGCTGGAGGTTCTTAGGTTCTCATTGTAATTATGTTTTTTTTAAATTATGTACTACAATTACTGATCCCATCATACCTGATTCTGAGTATGTTTCAGACACCTAAATATTCTTCTCAGTAAAAAGCATCTTGAAGAACACTGGTTGATACTCCAATCCCTTTGATATGGAATTCCCAGCCACACATACATCTGCAGCCAGTATCTGTATATTTTCTGGTGTTTAAAACAGGATTTCCCAGTGGCCAACTATTTTAATTTGACTTCCCATTCCCATTCAGATCCATTGGTCCATGGCCTCCTTTACTGCCACAATGGGGCCACTCTCAAGTTGAAGGAGCAACAGCTCATATTCCATCTGGGTAGCCTCCAACCTGGTGGCAGGAACATTGATTCCAAACTTCCAGTGAGTTCTCTTCCCTCCTCTTCTCTCTTTTTCCATTGCTCTTTCAGGCTCCCCTCTTACCCCTTCCATTCTCCTTACCTGCCAATCACCTCCCTCTGGTGCACCTCCTCCTTCCGTTTCTCCCATTGTCCACTCTCCTCTCTAATTAGTTTTGTTCCTCTTCAGCCAGTTACCTCTCCCAGCTATCACCTCCCAGCTTCTCACTTCATCCCCCTCCCCCACCCACCCACCTTCCCCCTCACCTCATCCCACCTATCACCTGCTATCTTATACTCCTTCCGAGCACCTGCAGAAAGTCATGGTCATGGAGAAACCATGATTGCTCATGACATATGAACAAATGAATGATATTTTTATTGTAATTTACAGTTTTTGAAAAATTATTATGTACTTCCATCACAATGACATCCAATTTCACGACATGTGCCAGTGATATTAAACTTGATTCTGATTCTAAAGGATTCACTGAGGATCTGAATTTCATACCAAGTCAACATTTGAGACGCACAACAATCTCCAGATGTTAGAATCTGGAGTATCAGAACAATCTGCTTGCCCTAATATAAGGTTATGAGCTGATATGCTGACAATTATGTCGACTAATAAAATAAAGGTTAGTTTTATTTGTCACATGTACATTGAACCATCAAAACATAACAGAGAAATGTCAATACATTTCAATAGGTACATTTAATGTCGGAGAGTATACAAAATACATCCTGGAATATGAATATACAATGACCAACAGAGTTGCATGTGTGTTTGGGGCAGCCTACAAGTGTCACCATGGTTCAGGTGCCAACATAGCATGCCCACAGCTTACTAAGCCTAATCCGTATGTCTTTGGAATGTGGGAGGAAACCTGAGCACCCTGAGGAAACCCACATGGTCACAGGGAAAATGTACAAATTCATTACATACAGCAGTGGAATTAAACGCTGGTCACTGACACTGTGATAGCATTATGTTAACCATTAGCCTACCATTCCACACACTGATATCCCCCACACCCCTGCCACCCAACAGTTTGTAATCTTAAACATAAATTATTCTGCAGATGTTGGAAAAGCAAGAACACACATAAACTGCTGGAGGAACTCAACAGGACAGGTAGCATCTATGGAAATGGATGAACAGTTGATGTTTCAGGCCAAGACCCTTCTTCAGGATGGATTGTTTGTTAATCTGTAAACATGTTATTTTAGAAAAGTTATCCTGACTTGGGAAGAAATATGAAATTTTGATCAGTTAATAAATTGTGTTTTGACTTATTTCCTATTTAAATATTTTAATCTGTAAAGAATAAGATTTTTAAAACACTATTGAAATTATCAGCAAAAAATATTATCTGGTGAGCATAAAGTACACCTGGGGTGATATATGGCACATCAATAAATCAGTTTTATCTGCTCTTAAGGAGGAGTCATATTTTACTCAGCTATCATTGCACAGAGGAGGTGCTTAAGGCTGAACAATAGACGATAACAGCTTCCAATTGACTCTACGTGATTTATATTCAGCATGCAGTGAACATCCTCATCGTGTGGAGACTTTTAATCCAAGTTCATTTAATTAAAGGCTTTCTGCAGTGAGGTGTGTGGGAGATGTTAAGGGGGAAGTAAGGATAGTGCAGACTACAAGCTCCGATGGAGGTGGATGTGCAGAGTGGAGACTGCAGGAACTTAAGGTGTAAAATCAAACATTTGCTGTTTTGAAAGTGTGTCCACAAAGATAAAAATTAGAAAAACTTGTCTGAATACGTATAACAAAAATATTGCAGAATATTTGCCTTGAAATTGGATTCCACAGTATCCAACAAGAGTCTCGCAAATAATAGTGAAATTGACATAACTATTGCTATAGCTTTTTGTACGGAGGGTATGGTGTTCTAATCCACCATGTATGTGTGTCATTGGGAGTCACAAGGAAAGCCACTAAGCGATGCTCGCTTACAAGAACAGAGATGAAAGAAAAATGGAGGGTTATGTGGGAGGGAAGGGTAAGATTGATCTTTGCAGTAGGTTAAAAGTTCAGAATCAGAATGAGAATCAGGTTTAATATCATCAACATACGTTGTGAAATTTGTTGGCTTTGCAGCAGTGGTACAATGAATAATAAAAACCATGAATTACAGTAAGTATATATGAAATAATTAAAATAAATAAGTAGTGCAAAAGTAGAAATAAAAAGTAGTGAGGTAGTGCTCATGGGTTCAATGTCCATTCAGAAATCAGACCGCAGATGGAAAGAAGCTGATCCTGAATCACTGAGTGTATGGGATCTGTATCTCCTTCCTGATGGTAGCAATGAGAACAAGGCATGACCTGGGTGATGGGGTCCTTAATTTTGGACACCACCTGTTTAAGACATTCCTCTTTGAAGATGTCCTGGATAGTATAAGAGTATGAGAGTGTGAGTGAGAGTGAGAGTGTGAGAGAGCGAGTGAGAGTGAGAGTGTGTGAGAGAGAGAGAGAGAGAGAACGAGAGAGAGAAAGTCATAGCTAATACAAGATGTCATAATTTTCAGCTGATTATAGCAAAGTTTAGGGGGGGTGTCAGAAGTAAGTTTGTTAATCAGAGAATTGTGGGTTAATGGAAAGTGCTGCCGGGGTGTTGGAAGATGCAGATACATTAAGCAAACTGAATAAACTCTTAGATGATAGATACATGGATGATAGAAAATGGAGAGCTATGTAGTAAGGAGCTGGTGGCGTAGTAGCATCAGCGCCCGACTTCGAAGTGAAGGCTCCCGAGTTCGAATCCAGCCCGCTCCCTTGTACGTTTTCCATCTGTGCTGGGTTGAGCGTCGAGCTAGCAACTTGGCCTCGTAAAAATAAGGAAACCTGCTAAAAAAATGCCGTCATGGCAGCATCCCGATGACTCCACTCGGAGTTAAGGGCTTTCTTCTTCTTCTTCATATAGCAGGGGTGTCAAACTCATTTTAGGTCAGGGGCCGGATTGAGCAAAATACAGCTTCATGCGGGCTGGATCAGTCGGACGCGTGCGAACGCAGCTTTCGTTGCCTCCGTTTTTTCAGCCTGCTCTCATGTGTCTCAGTCTCTGCTATAACTACAAAGTGTTTCACTTTACAAATTCCGTTTCTTATGAAGAAGACTGCCGAGCAAGACTGCCAAATAAACACTAAAAACCCTGAAAACCTGGTACCTGAATAAACTCAGCATTAGCCATATCATACGCCATAGGCGCTTCGATTACTGGGGCCAGCTTTAATAGTAATTAGATATTATCTCGCGGGCAAAAGATAATTCCACCGCGGGCCGGATTTGGCCCGCGGGCCTTGAGTTTGACATATATGTCATATAGGAAGGAAGGTTGAGATGGTTCTTAGAATAAGTTAAAAGATTGGCAGCAAAGCGCCTGTTCTGTGCTGTACTATGTTCTGTGTTCTATGTCCTATGCACTGTGTACTGTATTCTCTTTAACTCTCCCCACAGAGGCTGCAGAACAGTTCTAGCAAAGGCTGAAAATTACAACACAGCAGCTGTTGGAAGCCTGAAATAAAAACAGAAAACACTAGAAACACAGAGAGGGTCAGGCAAACATTAAACTGATTTAATGTTTTGAGCCAAAGGCCCTTTTGATATAAGGTCTTAGCCCTATTTCTCTTTTCACAGTTGTTGCCTGATCTGCTGAAGTGCTTCCAGAAATTTCTGCTTTATAAAGATTACAGATTATCGTTATTTGTCATGTGTGCATCGAAACATACAGTGAAACGTGCTGTTTGTGTCAATGACCAACACGGTCTGAAGATGTGCTAGGGGCAGCTCACAAATGTTTCCATGCCTCTGGTGCTAACACAGTATGTTCATAACTTACTAGCTTCAACACATATGTCCTTTTGGAATGTGGGAGGGAACTCAACTGGTCACGGGGCGGGGGGTAGCGGACAAACTCCTTGCAGGCAGCAATGGTAACTGAGTCCCTACAAAGCATTAAGTCAATCACTACACTACTATGCAGCCCACGCAGAGTGCTGCCCATCACATGCGTGCTATGAGAAGGATTTGTTGCATTGGAACGCATGTGGAGGAGATTATCTAGGATATTGCCTGGGCTGGGGGACTACTAACCCTAGCTCATATGTCTTCAGAATGTGAAACAAAAGAGGATCTGCAGATGCTGAGAATCCGAGCAACACACACAAAATGCCGGAGGAACTCAGCAGGCCAGGTAGCATCTATGGAAAAAAAGTACAGTCGACATTGTAGGCTGAGACTCTTTGGCAAGACTGTACTCGGCCTGAAGCATCGACGGAACTTTTTTCCATAGATACTTCCTGGCCTGCTGAGTTCCTCCAACGTTTTGTGTGTGTCTTCAGAATATGGGCGGAAACTAGAGCACCTGGAGGAAATCCATGTGCTTACAAACTCCTTTTAGACAGTGGCAGGAATTGAACCCTGATTGCTATCATGAAGAGTTATATTGACTGCTGACCATCTCACAATGCAGGTGAGGGAAAGCAGAGAGGAAGGGTACATAAGAGTCTTCAGTCTGCGTGTGTGTGCGTTCCATTCTGTGATGTATCCCAGGTGCTGCAATGTGAGTGAAGCTTCCTCCCGTTTCCTCGCACAGAGCAAAGATGGACCGGGTAGTTTAAACGGTCATTGTAAATTGTTCCGTGATTAGGTCAGGGTTAAATCAGGGTTGTCAGGGGTTGATAGGGTGGCACTGCTCAAGGGCCCGAAGGTCTTTTCCACACCTTATCAGTAAAATAAATAATGAAAGATGCAGAAATTACAGCACTTGGCTCTGATATGAATAATGTCCAAAGTCCATGAACAGTGAGGAAATGACTAGTATTGGACTCTCCTGTTACCCTGAGCATTGTAAACTGAGGCTGACAGATGCTCTGTGTGTTGTCACAGTACAGACCATTTCATTACCGTCTCATTATCAATCTTACTGTGCTGTGCTTCCCATACAAAATGCTGGAGGAACTCAGCAGGTCAGGCAGCAGCCACCTAGTCTCCATCCAGTAACTGATTTATGCTCAATCATTCTTTGTCCACTCACTTAACCTATGTATATCTCTCAGTACACACTCACACCCTCTGTACAATTTGCTTTTTAACTCAATTTAGTTGCATACACTACACTTGGTACAGACTTCATAAGACCATAAGACTTAGAAGCAGAATTAGGCTGCTCCACCATTTCATCCTGGCTGATTTATTATCCTTCTCAACTTCATTCTTCTGTCTTCTCTTCGTAACCCTAGACATCGGTTCTAATCGAGAACCTATCAACCCCTGATTTAAATGTACAGAATGGTGACCTCCACGGCCATCTGTGGCGAAGATTTCCACAGACTAACCAGCTCTGATGAAAGAAATTCCTCCACATTTCTGTTAAAACTGGTCATCCCTATAGTTTGACCTGTGCCCTTTTTGTTCCAGCACTCTCAGCACCTGGAAAGTCTTACAATATAACATTGTAAACCTCAGTTATAACTTTGACAAACTGGCAAACTTTGCTGCCCCTTCCCTTGTCCTGCTTGACTTCCACAGAATAATTTCAAGACACATTTTAATTCAATGATGTGATGAATTCTTATTCTTCTGAAACACCCATGACACTGAGTTAAGGGACGCTTCGAATGGCGAATACATGAGAGCACAATTTTAAGGTGACTGGAGGATGTCAGAGGTAGGTGTTTATACACAGAGAGTTGGTGTATGGAATACCCTGCCATAGAAGGTGATAGAGATAGATACTTAATATCACACCAGATAAGTGTGAGGTGGTTCATTTTGGAAGGTGAAATATGATGGCAGAATATAGTATTAATGGCAAGACTCTTGACAGTGTGGATGATCAGAGGGATCTTGGGGTCTGAGTCTATAGGACACTCAAAGCTGCTGTGCAGGTTGACTCTGTGGTTAAGAAAGCATACGATACATTGGCCTTCCTCAATCATGGGATTCAGTTTAGGAGCCAAGAGGGAATGTTGCAGCTACCTAGGACCCTGGTCAGAACCAACTTGGAGTACTGTGCTCAGTTCTGGTCGCCTCACTACAGGAAGGATGTGGAAACCATAGAAAGGGTGCAGAGGAGATTTACAAGGGTGCTGCCTAGATTGGGGAGCATGCCTTACGAGAATAGGTTGAGTGAATTTGGCCCTCTCTCCTTGGAGTGATGGAAGATGAGAGGTGACCTGATAGAGGTGGATAAGATGATGAGAGGCATTGATCGTGTGGGTAGTCAGAGGCTTTTTCCCAGGGCTGAATTGGGTAGCACAAGAGGGCACAATTTTAAGGTACCTGGAAGTAGGTACAGAGGAGATGTCAGGGGTAAGTTTTTTAACACAGAGAGTGGTGATGCATGGAATGAGCTGCCAGCGACGGTGGTGGAGGCAGATACGAAGGGGTCTTTTAAGAGACTCCTGGACAAGTACATGGAGCTCAAAAAAAATAGAGGCTATGGGTAACCTTAGGTAATTTCTAAGGTAAGGACATGTTCGGCACAGCTTTGTGGGCAGAAGGGCCTGTATTGTGCTGTAGGCTCTCTATGTTTCTATGTTTCTGTCTTCTTTAAGAAACTCTTAGATAGGCACATGTATGAAAGAAAAGTAGAGGGCTATCATAAACACAAGAGATTCTGAAACTGCTGGAAATCCAGAGTAACACATGAAAGGTCTTAGCCTGAAACGTTAACTCTTTTCCTCTTCCAGAGATGCTGCCTGATCTGCAGAGTTCCTGCAGCATTTTGCATGTGTTAAGATGGAGGGTAATGTAGGAAGGAACAGTTACATAGATCTTGGAGTAAGTTAGAACGGTGGCACATCATGAGACAGAGGGCCTGTAATGTGCTGTAATGTTCTATGTTCTGTGTTCTAAAAGTGAAGATGCACCATGTTGAACTGATTTGTTTTTGGTTTTTCGGATATAGAAACAGCACTAGGTCTGCAGCAAGTAAATTATTATCTCTAGGCTATTTCTGTGGTGTATCTCCAATTTAATCAAAGCCAGTAACTCCTGGGGCACTACATTAAAGAATATGCTACATAGAAAGATAGAAAACCTACAGAATAATATAGGCCCTTCGGCCCACAATGCTGTGCTGAACACGTACTTACTTCAGAAATTACCTAGGCTTACCCATAGCCCTCTATTTTACTAAGCTCCATGTACCTATCAGGAGTCTCTTAAAAGACCCTATTGTATCCGCCTCCATCACCGTCGCCGGTAGCTCATTCCATGCACTCACCACTCCCTGCATAAAAAACTTACCCCTGTCATCTCCTCTGTACCTACTTCCAAGCACCTTAAAACTGTGGCCTCTCGTGTTAGCCATTTCATCCCTGGGACAAAGCCTCTGACTATCCACATGATCAATGCTTCTCATCAATTTGTGCACCTCTATCAGGTCACCTCTCAACCTCCACCGCTCTAAAGAGAAAAGGCTGAGTACACTGAACCTATTCTCATAAACCATGCTCCACAATCCAGGCAACATCCTTGTAAATCTCCTCTGCACCCTTTCTATGGTTTCCACATCCTTCCTATAGTGAGGCGACCAGAACTGAGCACAGTACTCCAAGTGGGGTCTGACCAGGGTCCTATATAGCTGCAACATTAACACAGAAACTTAGAAACATGGAAAACCTAGAGCACAATACAGGCCCTTCGGCCCACAAAGCTGTGCCGAGCATATCCCTACCTTGGAACTACCTAGGCATTACCCATAGCCCTCTATTTTACTAAGCTCCATGTAGCCATCCAGGAGTCTGTTAAAAGACCCTCTCGTTTCCATCTCCACCACTGCCCCCTGGCAGCCCATTCCATGCACTCACCACTCTCTGTGTAAAAAAACTTACCCCTGACATCTCTTCTGTACCTACTTCCAAGCACCTTAAAACTGTGCCCTCTTATGCTAGTCATTTCAGCCCTGGGGAAAAGCCTCTGACTATTCACATGATCAATGCCTCTCATTATCTTATACACCTCTATCAGGTCACCTCTCATCCTCCGTCCTTCCAAGGAGAAAAGGCCAAGTTCACTCAACCTATTCTCATAATGCATGCTCCCCAATCCAGGCAACATCCTTGTAAATCTCTGCACCCTTTCTATGGTTTCCACATCCTTCCTGTAGTGAGACGACTAGAACTGAGCACAGTACTCTAAGTGGGGTCTGACCAAGGTCCAAAATAAATGCAACATTAACTCTCGGCTCCTAAGTTCAATTCCACGATTGATGAAGGCCAATACTCCATTTGCCTTCTTAACCACAGAGTCAACCTGCACAGCAGCTTTGAGTGTTCTATGGACTCGGACCCCAAGATCCCTCTGATCCTCCACACTGCCAAGAGTCTTACCATTAATACTATATTCTGCCATCATATTTGACCTACCAAAATGAACCACATCACACTTATCTGGGTTGAACTCCATCTGCCACTTCTCAGCCCAGTTTTTTATCCTATCAATGTCCTGCTGTAACCTCTGACAGCCTTCCACACTATCCACAACACCTCCAACTTTTATGTCATCAGCAAATTTACTAACCAATTGCTCCGCTTCCTCATACAGCTCATTTATAAAAATCACGACAAGTAAGGGTCCCAGAACTGTTCCCTGGTCACTGACCTCCATGCAGAATATGACCTGTCTACAACCACTCTTTCCCTTCTGTGGGCAAGCCAGTTCTGGATCCAAAAAGCAATGTGCCCTTGGATCCCATGCCTCCTTACTTTCTCATTACCTTATCAAATTCCTTGCTGAAGTCCATAAACATACACTACATCTACTGCTCTTCCTTCATCAGTGTGTTTAGTCACATCTTCAAAAAATTCAATCAGGCTCGTAAGGCATGACCTGCCCTTGACAAAGCCATGCTGACTATTCCTAATCATATTATACCTCTCCAAATGTTCATAAATCCATTTGTCTACAGTGTTCAGCAGAACAACGCAGAACACAACAAGCAACCAAACAATAACAGCAAAACAAGCCTCATTTTGCTAATGGGAGGGAACTCCCTCCTTCCCACCCTGCACATTCACAATCTTCTGACCTCAGAACTGCCCGTCTTCGGCTTTTGGCCTCCTGCAAACTCATAGATACACAGAGAAGCCCTAGGCTCCACACCATCAACTTCAAACTTGATGGCCCTAACCCACCTGGACAAAAAAGACACATACCTTCAGATGCTGTTCATAGACATTAGTTCAGCATTCAACACAATCATCCCTCAGAAACTAATTGGAAAGCTGAGCCTACTGGACCTGAACACCTCCCTCTGCAACTGGATCCTAGACTTCCTGACTGGGAGACCTCAGTCAGTCCGGATCGGGAGCAGCATCTCCAACACCATCACACTAAGCACGGGGGCTCCCCAGAGCTGTGTGCTCAGTCCACTGTTGTTCACTCTGCTGACCCACGACTGTGCTGCAACACACAGCTCGAACCACATCATCAAGTTCGCCGATGACATGACCGTGGTGGGTCTCATCAGCAAGAACGAGGAGTCAGCTTACAGAGAGGAGGTGCAGCGGCTAACGGACTGGTGCAGAGCCAACAACCTGTCTCTTAATGTGAACAAAACAAAAGAGATGGTTGTTGACTTCAGGAGGTCACAGAGCGACCACTCCCTGCTGAACATTGACGGCTCCTCAGTAGAGATCGTAAAGAGCACCAAATTTCTTGGTGTTCACCTGACGGAGAATCTCACCTGGTCCCTCATCCCTCAACACCAGCTCCATAGCAAAGAAAGCCCAGCAGTGTCTCTACTTTCTGTGAAGGCTGAGGAAAGTCCATCTCCCACCCCCCATCCTCATCACATTCTACAGAGGTTGTATTGAGAGCATCCTGAGCAGCTGATCACTGCCTGGTTCAGAAATTACACCATCTCGGATTGCAAGACCCTGCAGTGGATACTGATGTCAGCTGAGAAGATCATCGGGGTCTCTCTTCCTACCATCACGGACATTTACACCACTCGCTGCATCCGCAAAGCAAACAGCATTATGAAGGACCCCACGCACCCCTCATACAATCTCTTCTCCCTCCTGCCGTCTCGGAAAAGGCTCCAAAGCATTTGGGTTCTCATGGCCAGACTATGTAACAGTTTCTTCCCCCAAGCTATCAGACTCCTCAATACCCGAAGCCTTGTCTGACACCTTGCCCTACTGTCCTGTTTATTATTTATTGTAATGCCTGCACTGTTTTTGTGCACTTTATGTAGTCCTGTGTAGGTCTGTAGTCTAGTGTAGTTTTCTCTGTGTTGTTTTTTACGTAGTTCAGTCTAGTTTCTGCACTGTGTCATGTAGCACCATGGTCCTGAAAAACATTGTCTCATTTTTACTGTGTACTGTACCAGCAGTTATGGTCGAAATGACAATAAAAGTGACTTGACTTGACTTGACGACGTGAAAGTTCGAAGTAAATTTATTATCAAAATTCATATATGTTACCATATACGAAGCTCAGATTCATTTTCTTGTGAGCATGCACTGTAAATCTAAGAAACACAAGAAAGACCGCACACAACAATGTTGTTGCTGCAACACCACTCAACCAGCTGATCTATCTCATTCTGGTAGCCTAACTGGCATTTGAAATTTGGCCTACAATAGTGGTGTCATTGGCAACTTTATGGATGGAATAAATAAAGATTTAGAGGAGACATAAGGAAGAATTCTTTTAGGAACCTGCCACACACTCCCTGAAGGGAGCTAGGGTAAGGTACTCTCAAGAAGAATTTAGATTTGCATTTCAAGAGCTGTTGCAATGATGGCCACAAGTGTTGGTTATTCCAATTATATGGATGAGCACTTGATGGCCTACACAAATGTCAAGGAACAATGGGCACATTTCCTCACTGTAGAGCTCTTTGCCTCTCGAAAATGAGAGAGAAGCCGTAGGTGCTTATTGAAAGAAGCATTTTGAAGAACTCCTCAATTGATACACTGTCTTGACTCAATTATCCTTGACGCTTTCTGAAAGATGCTATATGACTCAGTCTCACCATTAACCAGACTGACAAGAACTGTCCAAAGAGGAATGTTTGGAAGGCTAATTGGTCATTGTAATTTGCCCTGTTAACTAGGGTTAAATTGGTGGGTTGCTGAGTCACTTAGATAACATTTTTCCCCATTCTGATGTTTGGTCTGAAAAACAACTGAACCTCTTGACCGTGTCTATGTGCTTTTATGCATTGAGTTACATGATTGGCTAATTAGAAATTTGCATAAATGAGCAGATGTACAGGTGTACCTAATAAAGTAGCCACTGAGTGTAGATTGATAAATAAATAAATACTGAAAACATGATGGAGTCTCCATAATCCATATTTACAGAATTTATTACCACTGTTGGTCATCGTGAATAGTTTCGGAAACTAGCATAATGATAATTGGTTACATTTATTTGGGTTCTTCCACAATCAAGGTTACTTTGATCACATTTCTTTCCCATTCTGATTTTTGGTCTGAAGTATTATAAAAGTGACATCAGTAACTCATACGCTTGGATTTTCAGAAGGTCTTTGACAAGGTGCCATACATGAGTCTGCTTAGCAAGATAAGAGCCCATGGAATTACAGGGGATTTACTAGCATGGGTGGAGCATTGGCTGATCAGCAGAAAACAGAGAGTAGGAATAAAGGGATCGTATTCTGGCTGGCTGCTGGTTACCAGTGGAGTTCCACAGGGGTCGATGTTGGGACTGGTGCTTTTTCCGATGTATGAGGGGTGATTGATAAGTTTTTGGCCTAAGGTAGAAGGAGTCAATTTTAGAAAACCTAGCACTTTTATTTTTCAACGTAGTCCCCTCCTACATTTCCAGTGGTCGTGGAGCATACAGATCTTGGACCTCCAGAAAGTGTCGACAGCAGGGGTGATTGATAAGTTCATGGCTTAAGGTAGAAGGAGATGAGTTATTAAC
Organism: Hemitrygon akajei; assembly: GCF_048418815.1. Taxonomy (NCBI): domain Eukaryota; kingdom Metazoa; phylum Chordata; class Chondrichthyes; order Myliobatiformes; family Dasyatidae; genus Hemitrygon; species Hemitrygon akajei. Next base: position 175,832,579 of record NC_133132.1, on the reverse strand, counting down.
TTCAAACTTTCTGCATAATCACTCAAAGAGTTGAACTGCAGATGCATGTAACAAGAGCTGTATAACTCATTTCCTTCTACCTTAGCCCAAGAACTTATCAATCACCCCTGCTGTGGACCACCTGGAGGTCCAAGACGCCGACTTCTACAAAGAAGGGATCCGTATGCTCCACGACCGCTGGACTAAGTGTGTAAATGTAGGAGGGGACTATGTTGAAAAATAAATGTGCTAGGTTTTCTAAAATTGTCTCCTTCTACCTTAGGCCACAAACTTATCAATCACCCATTGTATGTCAATAATTAGGAGGAGCAGGTAGTGTTGAGGAAACAGAGAGCCTGCAGAGAGCTTTAGGTAGTTTAGGGGAAAGGGCAAATGAAATACAATGTTGGAAAGTCATGCCCTCTGGTAGAAGAAATTGTTACAAGAATCGCCCCTTGTAATAATGATCAGTGAGGCACAGAGAATCTGTAGTTACCGACAAGTAACTTCTTTTGTTTCAAATAAAAGCATGTGGGTCCACAAACTGTCTCTGTGTGCACCCTACTAGAATTCCCTGACAGTCCATGAACAGTCAATGAAGAGAAAAAGGATATTACCCAGGAAAGGAGTCTATGCTGGCCAGGCATTCCTCATGGTTCCGATCTCCACATGTCCGTGGAGTCCTCCTTATCCGTGATGGTTGGTCTCCGGCTGCTGGAAAGTTATCGCCCCTGCGTATTTGGAGCTCCTGAGTCTTATACTGTTCCTCATCAATTGAACCATTGGATCTCATCCCATTGGCTCAAGGTCACCTGACCTACCTGGATCACATTCTTACTAGTCATTGTACAGGGCTACAGCCAACATCGTTTCATGGCTCTGCCTACCCCAGCCTTGTGTATTTGTGTCTTTATGCTCTGACTGGTCCAAACTGGTTAAATGAGGCAACCCAGACAGAGTCTAATGAGATTACCGATTGCAGGTCTGGCATTTTACATAACAAGTAGCTATTCCTCTGAGAATGGCCTCAGGTTTATTGCTCTGATTAGGTTGTCCCAGAGCAAGGATCAGTTCAGAGTCCATGCCCTTCACATAACAAATGGCTATTTGTTTGAGAATGGCCTCAGATTTAGCAGTTTACCTGAAGCTTCCTGTGTCCATATTCAGTTGCTCTGATTAAATTATACAAAAGCAATAAACTGTTCAAAGTCCACAAAATGTGGGGAACAAAGACAACTGGCTTGTCTGCTTCCCTTATCCTTGATCAGACTGCAGTTTCTTCTGGCAAACAAAATAAACAGGCAGACTATTATTTAGATGGGGAGAGAATTCAAAATGCAGAGATGCAAAGGACTTGGGAGTCCTTGTGTAGGATACCCTAAAGGTTAACCTCTCGGTTGAGTCGGTGGTGAAGAAGACCAATGCAATGTGCAATGTTGGCATTCATTTCTAGAGGTATAGAATATAAGAGCAGGGATGTGATGTTGAGGCTCTGTAAGGCACTTGTGAGACAACACTTGGAGTATTGTGTGCTGTTTTGGGCTCTTTATTTAAGAAAAGATATACTGATATTGGAGAGGTTCAGAGAAGATTCACAAGAATGATTCCAGGAATGAAAGGGTTACCACATGACGAACGTCTGACAGCTCTAGGGCTGTATTCCCTGGAGTTCAGGAGAATGAGTGGGGACCTTATAGAATCATTCTGAATGTTAAAAGGCCTGAACAGATTAGATATGGCAAAGTTATTTCCCATGGGAGTCCAGGACAAGAGGGCACGGCTTCAGGATTGAAGGACGTCCATTTAGAAGCGGATTGCGGAGAAATTACTTTAGTCAGAGGGTGGTAAATCTATGGAATTTGTTGCCACAAGCGGCTGTGGAGGCCAAGTTATTGGGTGCATTGAAGGCAGAGATAAATAGGTTCTTGATTAGCCAGGGCATCAAAGGGTATGGGGAGAAGGCAGGGGAGTGGGGATGACTGGAAGAATTGGATCAGCCCATGATTGAATGGTGGAGCAGACTCGATTGTCCAAATCGCCTACTTCTGATCCTATATCTTATGGTCTTATAATCTTCACGACTGTTTGTTGCAATGAACTCCACCTTTACAACACCCTCCGGCTAAAGAAATTCCGCTTCATCTCTGTTCTAAAGGGACTGAGGCTGTGCCCTCTGGTCTTAGACTATCCCACTATTGGAAACATCCTGTCCACATCTATTCTATCTCGCCTTCCAATATTTGATAGGTTTCAATTAGTTCCCTCCTCGGTCTTCTAAACACTAGTGAGTACAGGCCTAGAGCCATCAAATAGCCAAGACAATTCAATTGAATGCACAAGAAAGTTCAAGACAACTTTGTGAAACAAAAGACATCATCTGCAATATCACAAGAAATAAGACAATCTCTGACAGAAATGTATACATCTATTTATTTAGTGGTATAATGCCGAGTTGGTCCTTCTGGCCCTTTGAGCTGCATCACCCCAGCAAAGCCCCCACCAATAATCCCCATCATGGGACAATTTACAATGACAAATTAACCTACCCGGTACATCAGGAAATCAGAGCAGCTGGGGAAATCTGTACATTCCACAGGGAGCATTCCTTTCAGTACAGCGTTGGAAATGAAATTAGAACTCTGGAACACATAGAATCACACCAACCCTAAACACAAGTGAATGGAAGCTAACAAGTTGAAACAAATACCTGGGAGCTGAGAAGGATTAATGACAACCTGGAATCCAAATAGAGTTCATACTCATACTTCCTCATAAAGAGTGTGCCACAGTAGTGTAGCTGTTGGTAAGACACTATTACTAGTACCAGCTCAGGGCATTAGAGTTTGGAGTTCAATTCTGGTGCCTCTCTGTAAGGAGTTCCTCCCCGTGGAATGCATCTGCTCAATTTCCTCCCACAGTCTAAAGACATACCGAGTAAGTGAATTGGTCATCGTCTCGTGGTTAGGTTAGTGTTAAATCAGGGTTGTTGTGGGGGTTGGTGGGTGGTGTGGCTCAAAGGGACAGGAGGGCTTACTCCACTCTATATGGCTAAATAAAATAAAATAAAACTGAAGTGGTCAGAAGGTGATTCAGCAAAATCCATCTCTGGTATATAACAGTGATGAATTACAGAACAACAGCAACAACTTCTGCAACATTTAAGAGAAGGTAGAAAGGGTCAAAATAGAATGAGGTAGGGTCACCAAGAAATCTTTTGGCACATTGACCTTCATAAATAGGAGTATTGAGTATAGGAGTTGGGATATTATATTGAATTTGTATATGACTTTGGTGAGGCTAACAATGGAATACTGTGTGCAGCACTGGTCACCCACTGATAGGAAAGTCAAACACCAGAAATAGATTCACAACCTCAGACTAGAAGGGTGTCCCTTTAGAACTGAGATGAGGAGGAATTGCTTTAACCAGATAGTACAGAATCTGTGGAATTCCTTGCCACAGACGGGTGTGGAGGTCAAGTCATTGGGTATATTTAAAGTGGAGGTTGATAGGTTATTGATTAATTAGGGTGTCAAAGGTTACAGGAAGATGCAGGAGAATAGCGTTGAAAGGGAAAATAAATCAGCCATGATGAAATGGCAGAGCAAACCTGATGGGCGAATGGCCTAATTCTGCTCCTATGCCTTATGGTCTGTGGGCATGAAGAAATGCAGAGGGAAGAGGCATTTCCGGTGTTGGTGTACAGAGAACAGCAGAAGTGACATAAAAACAGAATAGTATATACACACCCACATAAAAACCTGCTCTCTCATTGTCAATTGATCAGATTTCATTCATGGTGACAAATAAAAACATGCACTTGTGACTAATAATGGCAGTTCTGAGTTCATGTATGTTCAAAATGGCAAAAACCCATTAAAGATGACAAAGAAATACTGCACGATCTACTGCAGTGCATCTACAGCATTTCCTTCTGAAAGTAAGTAAAGGGCAATTGTTAGTTAGCGAGCTATAGTTCTATCTACAAAAGACTATCTGATATGGAGGGGCCACTACACAGGATCAGAAAAGGCTGCAGAAAGTTGTAAATCCTACTAGCTCCATCATAGGCATTAGCCTCTCCAACATCAAAGACACCTTCAAAAGGGAACACCTCAAAATGTGGCATTCATCATTAAAGACACGCATCACCCAGGACAGTCCCTGTTCTCATTGCTACCATCAGGGTGGAGGTACAGGAGCCTGAAGACACAACTCGACATTTCAGGAACAGCTTTTTCCCCTTCACCTTCACATTTCTGAATGGATAATTAACTCATTAACTCACAATTTTTTTGCTCTCTTTTTGTATTAATAATTTATTTGTTTGATACACTTCTGATTGTAATTTATAGTTTTTGTTATTATGTACTGCAATGTACTCCTGCTACAAAACAACAAATTTCACAACATATGCCAGTGATAAAAAATCTGATTCTAATTCTGGTTCTGAACAAAAACAGGTCTATAACAACAGCACAAGATTAGAGCACGGTTAAATTATAACTATCCTGTTACATATTTTGTGATAAACACATCAACACCCTGAGATTGAGATGACTCTGTCCAATGCTTAATTGCTGCTGTAGCAGGTTGAGTGATTGAGAAAGGAAACACTTTATCCATTCCACTGATAAAATAGTGCAAATTACTTGCGCAATTTGTTGAGAAAATTATGTAATTCATAATAAAACAGAAGGAAAGGTGATCTAAAATTTCACATTGAGTTGCTGTAATGTACACTTTATAGTCCCTTTATTAGTTACGCCTGTATGTTAATATATATATATATCTAATCAGCCAATGATGTGACAGCAACTCAATGCATAAAGGCATGTAGACATGGTCAAGAGGTTCAGTTGTTGTTTAGCCCAAACATCAGAATGGGGAAGAAATGTAATCTAAGTGACTTTGACTGTGGAATGGTTGTTGGTGCCAGACAGGGTGATTTGAGTATCTCAGAAACTGCTGATCTCCTGGGATTTTCACACACAACAGTCTCTAGAGTCTACAGGGAATTGTGCACTAAATGAATAAACATTCAGCAGCAGTTTTTTCAGACAAAATGCCTTGTTAATGAGAGAGGTCAGAAGAGAATGGCAAGATGGTTCAAATAATCAGGACGATCATAAGACCTAGGAGTAGAATTAGGCCATTCAGCCCATCAAGTCTGTTCCCCATTCCATCATGGCTGATCCCAGATCCCTCTCAAGCCCATACACCTGCCTTCTCGCCATATCTTTGATGCCCTGATTGAACAGGAAACTATCAACTTCCTCCTAAGATATACGCCCAGACTTGGCCTCCACCACAGTGTGTGGTAGAGCATTCCACAGAATCACAACTCTCTGGCTAAAAAGGTTCCAGCTCATCTCTGTTCTAAAGGGTCACCCCTCAATTTTGAATCTGTCCCCTCTAGTTGTGGATACCCCCATCAAAGAAATGATTCTCTCCACATCCACGCTATCTAGTCTTTTAAACATTCAATGAGGTTTCAATGAGATACCCCCCCCCCCCCCACAAATTCTTCTAAATTCCAGTGAGCACAGGCCCAAAGCTGTCAAGTGCTCCACATTGGTTAACTCCTTGATTCCCGGAATCAGCCTTGTGAATCCCCTCTGGACTCTTTCCAATGACAATACATCCTTTCTGAGATATGGAGCCCAAAACTGTTGGCCATACTCCAAATGTACATTTCCCCATGCTGTGTTCCATCTGCCACTTTTTTGTCTATTCTTTCAATTTGTGTTGCTTTCTCATCACTACCTACCCTTCCAACTATCTTCTGCAAACTTTGTCACAATTTATGGAATGTAGGCCTCCGTTAGTCTCGATAGACCATGGATTTGCACCTTGGAAAGCTTCCAGGGCGCAAGCCTGGGCAAAGTTTTTTTAACGGAAGACCAACAGTTGCCCTAGCTGCAAATCTCCCCTCTCCATGCCACTAATGTTGCCCAAGGGAAGGGCATTAGGACACATACATCTTGGCACTGGTGTTGTTGCAGAGCAATGTGTGGTTAAGTGCCTTGCTCAGAGACACGCACGTAAGCCTCAGCCAAGGCTCGAACTAGAGACCGTCAGATAACTAGATGAACGCCTTAACCAACTGGCCACACGCCAACACCTTTATTGAATACAGCTATGGGAAATGTATGATAATAGATTTTGGTAAAAGGAACAATGGTGCAGACTATTATCTAAATGGGGAGAAGATTCAAACATCAGAGGTGCAGAGGGACTTAGGAGTCCTCGTGCAAAACTCCAAGAAGGTTAATTTACAGATCGAAATTGTGGTAAAGGAGACAAATGCAATGTTGGCATTTATTTCAAGTGGAATAGAATATAAAAGCAAGGAGATAATATTGAAGTTTTTAGGACACTAATCAGGCCGCACTTGGAGTATTGCCAACAGTTTTGGGCTTCATATCTCAGTAAGGATGTGTTTTCATTGGAGGGAGTCCAGAGGAGAATCACAAGGATGATTCTGGGAACAAAGGAGCTAACAGATGAAGAGCATTTGGCAGTTTTGGGCCTATACTCACTGGAATTTAGAAGAATGTGGGGGGGGGGGGGGATCTCATTGAAAGTAGCAAATGCTGAAAGGGATAAATAGGGTGCATATGGAGAGGATATTTCCTATCATGCAGGTATCCAGAAATAGAGGGTGACCTTTTAGAACAGCGGTAAGGAAGATTTTTTTTAGCCAGAGAGTACTGAATCTTTGGAATGCTCTGCCACAGACTGCAGTGGAGGCCAAGTCCGTGGGTATGTTTAAGGCCAATTTCCTGATCAGTCAGGGCATCAAAGGATATGGCAAGAATGCAGGTGTATGGGGTTGAGTGGGATCCAGGATCAGTTATGATGGAATGGTGGAGCAGACTCAATGGGCTGAATGGCCTAATTCTGCTCCTTTGTCTTATGGTCTTATTATCCAAATCATTGACAAACAATGTGAAAAGTAGTGGTCCCAAAACTGACCCCTGAGGAACACCACCAGTCATTGGCAGCCAATCAGAAAAGGCCCCCTTTGGACCCATTCACTGCCTCCTGTCTGTCAGCCATTCCTCTATCCATGCCAGTATCTTTCCTGTAACACCATAGGATCTTACCTTGTTAAGCAGCCTCAGGTGTGGCACCTTATCAAATGCATTCTGAAAATCTCAGTAAGTGATATTCACTACCACCCCTTTGTCCACTCTGCTTGTTACTTCATCAAGGAACTCTTAAAAAAATTGTCAGGCAAGATTTCCCTTCCCAGAAACCATGCTGACTTTGACTTATTTTATCATTGGTTTCCAAGAACCCCAACACTTTCCCAACCATTGAAGTTAGGCTAACTGACCTCTAATTTCCTTCATTTTGCCTTCCTCCCTTCTTAAAGAGAGACTGCAATCTTCCAGTCCTCTAGCTGCATGCCAGAATCAAGCGATTCTTGAAAGATCATGACCAATGTATCAGCTATCTCTTCAGCAACCTCTCTCAGGACTCTGGGATGTAGCCCATCTGGTCCAGGTCACTTATCCATCCTAAGACCTTTAAGTTTGCTTAGCACTTGTTCTTTTGTAATAGCAATGACACTCACTCCTGCTTCCTGACACTCACGGACCTCTGGTACACTGCTAGCGTCTTCCAGAGTGAAGACTGATGCAAAGCACCCATTTAGTTCATCTGCCATTTCTTTGTACCCCATTACTACCTCACCAGCATCATTTTCCAGTGGTCCAGTATCAGCTCTCAATTCCCTTTTATTCTTTATATAACTGAAAAAACTTGTGGTATCTTGCTTTATATTATTGGCTAGTCTGCCTTCATATTTCATCTTTTCCCTTCTTATAGCTTTTTTAGTTGCTTTTGGTTGGATTTTAAAAGCTTTCCACTTACTTTTGCTACCTTATACGCCCTGTCCTTGGCTTTTACGCAGTCTTTAACTTTCTTTGTCAGATACGGTTGCCCAGCCCTGTCACTTGAGAACTGTGGGACATATCTATCCTGTGTCTTGTGAACTATTCCCAGAAATTTCTGCCACTTCTGCTCTGCCGACATCCCTGTAAGTATCCTCCTCCATTCCATTTGGAATTTCTTCTCTCACGTCTCTGTAATTCTCTTTATTCCATTGTGATATAGATACATGTGAATTATGCTTCTCCCTCTCGAATTGCAGTAAAATTCAATCATATTATGATCACTGCCTCTTCCCTGATAAGATCTGGGTTATTACACAACACCCAATCTGGGATAGGCTCTAGCACAATTTGTTCTAAAAAGCCATCTTAGAAACATAGAAAACCTACAGCACAATACAGGCCCTTTGGCCCACAAAGTTGTGCTGAACATGTCCCTACTTTAGAAATTACTAGGGTTACCCAGAGCCCTCTGTTTTTCTAAGCTCCATGTATACCTATCTAAAAGTCTCTTAAAAGACCTTATCGTATCCACCTCCAGCACCGTTGCCGGCAGCCCATTCCACGCACTCACCATTCTTTGTGTAAAACACTTACCCCTGACATCTCCTCTGTGCCTACTCCTCAGCACCTTAAACCTGTGTCCTCTTGTGGCAGCCATTTCAGCCCTGGGAAAAAGCCTCTGACTATCCATACAATCAATGCCTTTCATCATCTTATACACCTCTATCAGGTCACCTCTCATCCTCTGTCACTCCAAGGAGAAAAGGCCAGGTTCACTCAACCTATTCTCATAAGGCATGCTCCCCAATCCAGGCAACATCCTTGTAAGTCTCCTCTGCACCCTTTCTATGGTTTCCACATTCTTCCTGTAGTGAGGCGACCAGAACTGAGCACAGTATTCTAAGTGTGGTCTGACCAGGGTCCTATATAGCTGCAACATTACCTCTTGGCTCCTAAATTCAATTCCACGATTGATGAAGGCCAATACACCACATACTTTCTTAACCATCTTAATCTTGTAGGCATTTGGGAAATTCCCTGTCTTGCGATCCAACACGAACTTGATTTTTCCAATCCCCTTTGCATATAGAAGTCCCCCATTACAATTGTGTCATTACCCTTATTACATGCCTTTTCTGGCTCTCTTTGCAATCTCCTTCTCATATCTTGGCTCCTATTTGGATGCCTATATATGATTCCCATAATGTTTTTTTGAAGTTTCTTAATTCCACTCACAAAGATTCAACATTCTCTGCCCCTATATCATCTCTTTCTAAATACGTAATTCCATCTCTTACCAACAAAGCCACACCACCACCAGTGCCTTCCTGCTTGTCCTTTCGATACCAAGTAAATCCTTCAATAGTAACCTCCCAACTATGGCCTTCTTCCAGCCACGACTCAGCAACCCCCATAATGTTATACTGACCAATCTCTAATTACGCCACAAGTTCATCCACCTTATTCCAAATGCTACTTGTATTTAAATACAGCACCTTCAGTCCTGAATTCTTCATCTTTTGAATTTTGCCTCTGTGGACTCTTTACTCTGTCTGCATTTGTACCCAATCATTGGCTTCTCCTTCCTTACATGCATGTTACACCCATCGTCTACCTGTAAACCTGCTGGCTCATCCTCAGCTCCATCATACTGGTTCCAGTATGACAGAAGGTGACAGTAACTCAAATTACCACGTGATACAACAGTGGTGTGCAGAAGAGCGTCTTTGAACACACAACACATTGAACCTTGAAGTGGATGGGCTACAACAGCAGCATACCACTAACCTACACTCAGTGGCCACTTAATCAGGTACAGGAGGTACCAAATAAAATGGCTACTGAGTGTATAAACATGTAGCAAATAGTATGTGATAAAAAAAGTCATTAGGAGTAATTAAAATGTGACAATCAAATAAGGAGGGGATATTACAACATTGTAGACTGAATCAAAAGTGATTTATAACTGTTTCTTGAAAACAAAGATTAGATTAAAGCCTTGCAATCACATTTTGCCATTGATTATTTTAAAATAAAATTTGGGTTTAATTTTACTTGAACGTTTTATTCAATTTAAGGCACATTTCACTGTAGAAGTGATTATTTAGACCAAAGTGAAGTGCCAGTTTCCAGCGATGCTCATTAACAATTAATGCATAATGATTGTGACATAATTACCTCAAGTGTGAGGAAAAACCTCACTTTATTACAAGAGATACAGTATGTACCATCTTCACAAAACTTATCAGTGTGTGAACATTGCTTGATACAGAATGAAAGGAATTTGAACCACTGTAAATTTTAAAATTCAGTGAACAGATTTAGATGGAGATTTCAGACTTCTAACTGGGTTTTAACCATTATGCAATGATTCTCAGTGAAAGAAGATCTGACTATTTGATCATATATTCACCTTTGTAAGTCGAACTATTCAAGTATTGCATTTGTGCGGATTTTGTTGTTTTATAATTAAAGAATGGAGAAGAGTTCCTTTGATCTAAAGATCAAAGTGGTTCACCCTAACAAGATGGATCATTGCTTGCTACGGAAACTGCACTGTGGCTCTACAATGGGTAGTCAAAGCCATCCAATGTATCATTTGCATCAGCCTACCCACTATCAAGGACATATTTACAGAAAGGTGCCAGAAAAGGGCCAGTAACATCATGAAGGATCCCACCCACCCTGCTCGTGGACAGTTTATCCCACTCCCATTAGGGAGGAGGCTATGTAGCATCCATGCCAGGGTCATCGGACTCAGAAACAGTTACTTACCTCCAGCAGAAAGAATCGAGACATCCACCCACGAACCCACCTCCCAAACCCCCAACTACCACTACTTTATCATTTCCTATCAGTCATCCTATGTCCAGATGTCCAGATCCTGTGCCTAGCATGACTTTATCGACATAAAATCAATCTACGTATATAAGCTAGCTTACGTATTTGAATTTATTGTGTTTTTCATTATTGTGTTCTTTATCTTATTGTGATTTTTGTGATACGGCAGATCTGAAGTAACAATTATTTTATTCTGTTTTACACTTGTATACTGGAAAGGACATTAAACAATCTAGAATCTCAATTCACTTGCCCTATCATTAACATGTTCCCACAACCAATGGACTCACTACCAAGGACTCCTAATCTCATGTTCTCAGTATGTATTGGTTATTTATTTATTATTGGTATTTCTTTCTTTTTGTACTTATGCAGTTTGTTGTTATTTGCTCAGTGGCTGGACACTCAAGTTGATGTGGTCTTCCACTGATTCTATCACGAATATTATCCTATGGATTTATTGAATATGCTTGCAAGAAAATGTATCTCAGGTTTGTAAATGGTGACATTTATGTACTCGGATAATAAATTGACTTTGAACTATTATTAATTATACTTGGATTCTTGTATTTCCTTATATTCTATTTGTTAATAGAATATAAAAGCCAGGTAGGTTTGTATGACCGGCTATCTTTGGCTATTTTTCATGACCCCAATGTGGACAGGCTAATGGTACAACCAATACTACGGCAGCTACCCAGCTCTGTAACCTGAGATCAATACTGACCTCTGCACTGTCTGTGTGGAGAACTGGCAACCTACTTCTGACCACACCAGAATCTCCAGTTATTGATTTGTTAGGGGATATCATGCGGAGCAGGGGATTTTGGCCCACCGAGCCTCACCGCCCGGCAACCCACAGAATTTTTAACCCTAGCCTGACCAATTAACCTACTAACCAGAACATCTTTGGACTGTGGGAGGAAACCCACACGCACACGGGAAGGAATGTAGAAACTTGCTTACAGAGGATGCCCAAATTGGACTCCAAACTGTGACATCCTGAGCTGTAATAGCATCACGCTGACCGCTACACAGCCGTGGTGCCCTCAGTAAAATAAATCTCTAACTAGCATAAATAAACCACTTATATAAGTTGAAGATAAAATAGCATTTGTGAGTTTTCACCTATACTGGGTCCCAACAGTGATAGATGACAACAAGCAAGATGGGATGTGCTATGGAACATTGCCAAATTCGGAGTCGGCTTGGGTTCCATCATATTCAACATGTGGCTGAGCAAGGGTCTCAGGGTCACGTTCGTGGTATAAAACAGAATTCTGGATAAGGACTAGGAAAAGAAAATCACGTCTCACTGCCAACATATTGCAGGTTCTTTAACCCTATTTAAACCTCTGTATGGAACATTTTTCAGAGCTCACAGCCAGGAGACTCACAAATAACAGATGTCTCGAGGGAACTAGAAGACTTTGACACAGGTAATATAACAAAACGGTCTCCAATGCTTCACAATGATAGAGAATTAGATACGTAACAGCTGACAAAAACAGATGTGTTCAGTCCCATAACCAAATAGCAGACCAGTTGGAGGCTTTTAGGCACACGCACACACAAACTCTGGGCTTGGCGTAGAATACCATTATTTTTTAGTCACATTTCAGAGGTGTTCTTCCTGACTGGCAAGCGGCCAGATTTGCTGAGGCTGCATTATGATATCAAATGTTCTTCACAAGTTCAAATGCAAATGAGGCGCTTCCTGTTTGCTTCACCAGATGACACGATGCTGGTAGGGGGGTGAGGGGGAGAAGACATTAAAGTAGTGCACTTGTTTACTTGTTTACCACTTGACCTTTGTTTGACAGAAGAGTACAGACTCACAAGGATTTGCACAAGTGAAAATTCAATTTAACTCTATATCATTTCAGATATAACTACTAACAGATAGAATAGAACAATAGATTCAGTCAAAAAGCTACGCTTATCATGTGCAGTTTCTCATTGATTCTATAGTATTTCTTCATTCTACTGTGAATGCCTGTAAGGGTGACACAGCAGTGTGACAGTTAACTCAACTCTATATAGCACCATTGATTGGGGTTCAGTTCCTGCCGCTGTCTGTAAGGAGTTCATATGACCATGCGGGTTTACTCTGGGTGCTTCCATTTCTCCCCACATTCGAAAGTCATATGACTAGTATGTTAATTGGTCACATGGGTGTAATTGGGCAGTGCAGGCTTATTTGACCATATTGATTTGTTACTGTGCTGAATCTCAAATTAAAATTAAATTAAGAAAATTAATCTCAGGGTAGTATATGGTAATATAGACATAGTTTGATAATAAATTCACTTTGAACTTTGACCAAGGAGTGTTGTGACACTGCAATTGCACAATTATTTCATGCGATTATTTGTTTTAATATTTCTTTGATTAAATCTCTCCATGGGACACCTTGTAAATTTACAAATCAGTGACAAGTAAAATGGCTTCCATCCAACAGTTTTTGGCTACTAGTCAGTGTTTGTGCCAGTTGATTGACTTGTGCCAAAGAGTTATTGAAATGACAAAATGTGAGTTATTGCTTGAAGTCTCGGTGCAGGTGATGCCTCTTGCATTTTCCAGCCGAAGGTCGAGGCTCACCTCTGTGTCATTCACATCAGTGAGAATGGAGACTTGAACCAGTCATATGTACGACAACACAAAAAAGAAATCTGTTCTATCTGGCAGCTTGGCATGGAATGTTTCCGGATGAATATGTAAATTGGTTCAGGAGAGGTTTAACGCCAAACAGTTTTTTTTCACCTGAGGGTGCTCGGAGAGAAGGAAGGAAGAACTGTTGCTGTGCCAGCAGTTAAAAGGACCATCCTCCCTGTCATATGCTGATAATGAACTGTTAAGCAAGAGGAAAATTAACGCAAGGCTTGTTCAGAAACCCCTGTTACATGGTTAGCTTTGTGCTTGAAGGTAATGGTGGTGCGGTTGGGGGTGGAACTAATTGTTTGGGAGGGGGGGTACCAGCTGGAAGAAGTGAAAAAATAATAAAACTACAATAGATTTTCAAACTTTTCTGTGCAAACACACAGCACACAGAAGGTGGCGTGCCTCTGAAATAAGTAACTAAATCTTACTACTGATGCTGGAATGTAGCCATAGGTATGCTTGGGGTTAAGATCAAGGCCAACCTGAAGAAATTCAACTTTACACCTGAAAACTGGGAAGATATTGCACTCAACAGATACACCCAGAGGAAATCTGTTCAAAGGGAATTGCACTACATGAAAACAACTTCTGCTGTAACAGCGAGAAAAAGTGGCAGCTGTGACAGGAGAGACTGACCAACCAGAAGACCCAATCACTGACCATAGACATCACTACTCTCTCCAGGCCACACTGCACCAGAATATGTAGATCCCGGATCAGGCTTTATAAACAATAGATAATAGACAATAGACAGTAGGTGCAGGAGTAGGCCATTTGGCTCTTCTAGCCAGCACCACCATTCACTGTGATCATGGCTGATCATACACAATCAGTACCCCGTTCCTGCCCTCTCCCCATATCCCTTGACCCTGCTATCTATAAGAGCTCTATCTAACTCTCTCTTGAATGCATCCAGAGACTTGGCCTCCACTGCCTTCTGGGGCAGAGCATTCCACATATCCACCACTCTCTGGGTGAAAAAGTTTTTCTGCATCTCTGTTCTAAATGGCCTACCCCTTATTCTTAAACTGTGGCCTCTAGTTCTGGACTCACCCATCAGCGGGAACATGCTTCCTGCCACCGGTGTGTCCAATCCCTTAATAATCTTATATGTTTCAATCAGATCCCCTCTCATCCTTCTAAATTGCAGTGTATACAAGCCCAGTCGCTCCAATCTTTCAACATATGACAGTCCCGCCATTCCGGGAATTAACCTTGTGAACCTACGCTGCACTCCCTCAATAGCAAGAATGTCCTTCCTCAAATTTGGAGACCAAAACTGCACACAATACTCGAGGTGTGGTCTCATCAGGGCCCTGTACAGCTGCAGAAGGACCTCTTTACTCAATTCCTCTTGCTATAAAGGCCAGCATGCCATTAGCTTTCTTCACTGCCTGCTGTACCTGCATGCTTGCTTTCATTGACTGATGTACAAGAACACCTAGATCTCGTTGTACTTCCCCTTTTCCTAACTTGACTCCATTTAGATAGTAATCTGCCTTCCTGTTCTTGCCACCAAAGTGGATAACCTCACATTTATCCACATTAAACTGCATCTGCCATACACTTGCCCACTCACCCAACCTGTCCAAGTCACCCTGCATTCTCATAACATCCTCCTGACATTTCACACTGCCACCCAGCTTTGTGTCATCGGCAAATTTGCTAATGTTACCTTTAATCCCTTCATCTAAATCATTAATGTATATTGTAAACAGCTGCGGTCCCAGCACTGAACCTTGCGGTACCCCACTGGTCACAGCCTGCCATTCCAAAAGGGACCCATTAATCGCTACTCTTTGTTTCCTGTCAGCCAGCCAATTTTCAATCCATGTCAGTACTCTGCCTCCAATACCATGTGCCCTAATTTTGCCCACTAATCTCTTATGTGGGACTTTATCAAAAGCTTTCTGTAAGTCCAGGTACACCACATCCACTGGCTCTCCCTTGTCCATTTTCATAGTTACATCCTCAAAAAACTCCAGAAGATTAGTCAAGCATGATTTTCCCATAAATCCATGCTGACTCGGACTGATCCTTCTACTGCTATCCAAATGTGTCGTAATTTCCTCTTTTATAATTGACTCCAGCATCTTTCCCACCACTGACGTCAGGCTAACCGGTCTTTAATTCCCTGTTTTCTCTCTCCCTCCTTACTTTACAGCCACCTGGGGACCCACCAGTTGACAACCCTTCAGGAGAACATCATACTTGGCAGAAGTGTATGTTTCGATGTACTGTACACGTGACAAACACATACAGTTAATCTTTATCTTTGAGTTTCCTTGATCACAGCTCCAGCTAGTGGACTGGGTGATTTCAGTAATTGCAAGAAAAAGCTCACAAAGTCTACCTCTGTTTTGTACATTTGTGACAAATGCTGCATGGCCACTGTACAACCTGTACCTACTGTACCTCCTGTACCTCCTGTACAACCTGTACCTCCTGTACCTCCTGTACAACCTGTACCTCCTGTACCTCCTGTACCTCCTGTACCTCCTGTACAACCTGTACCTCCTGTACCTCCTGTACAACCTGTACCTCCTGTACAACCTGTACAACCTGTACCTCCTGTACAACCTGTACAACCTGTACCTCCTGTACCTCCTGTACAACCTGTACCTCCTGTACAACCTGTACCTACTGTACCTCCTGTACAACCTGTACAACCTGTACCTCCTGTACAACCTGTACAACCTGTACCTCCTGTACCTCCTGTACAACCTGTACCTACTGTACCTCCTGTACCTCCTGTACCTCCTGTACCTCCTGTACAACCTGTACCTCCTGTACCTCCTGTACCTCCTGTACCTACTGTACCTCCTGTACCTCCTGTACAACCTGTACCTCCTGTACCTCCTGTACCTCCTGTACCTCCTGTACCTAATAAAGCAGCGCCTGAGAGTATGTTTGCGGTCTTCTGCTTCTGTAGCCCATCCACTTCAAGATTTGATATGTTGTGTGATCTGAGATGCTCTTCTGCACATCACTATAATATCGTGTGATTATCTGAGTTGCTGTCACCTTCCTGTCAGCTTGAAACAGTCTGCCATTCTCCCCTGACCTCTCTTCCTAACAAGACGCTTTTGCCCACAAACTGCCACTCAGGATGACTTTTGTTTCTTGCACCTTTCTGTGTAAACTGTTTCAAATTATCCACCATTGTCCCTGTACCAAAGAAGACCAAGGTAACATGCCTGAACAACTGGCACTTATCTCAATAATAAGCATTGAAAGGCTGGTCTACAATTATATCAGTTGTGTCAGTAGCTGAACTGCAGGTAGACCAGTTTGCTACCACCCAAACTGGACCACCTACAATTGACCTACCGACACAACCAATTGACAGACTTCGCAATAGCCACAGCTCTACACACTGTCCTTACAAATCTGGAGAAGAAGGATGCTTATGTGAGAAGGCGGTTCTTGGACTCCAGGTCAGCATTCAACACCATAGTTCCATCCAGGCTCAACAAGAAGCTCAAAGACCTCAGACTTGACCCTGCCTTGTGCAGCTGGATCTTGGACTTCCTATCAGATCGTCAGCAGGTTGTAAGAGTGGGCTCCCTCACATACAGCCCTCTGACTCTCAATACAGGAGACACTCAGGGTTGCGTATTGAGTCCCCTCCTTTACTCCCTGTTTACTCATGACTGTATCGCCACCCACAGCTCTAATATGCTAATTAAATTTGCCGATGACACTACATTGATTGGCCTCAAACAATAACAAGGTGGTCTACAGGGAAGAAATCATCTCTCTGACACAGTGGTGTCAAGAAAACAACCTCTCCCTCGATGTCGCAAAAACAAAGGAGCTGGTTGTAGATTACAGGAGGAATGGAGACAGGCTAACCACTATTGATGTCAATGGATCTGGGGTTGAGAGGGTAAACAGCTTTAAATTCCTCGGCATCCACATCACTGAGGATCTCAAATGGTCTGTACACACCAGTTGTGTGGTGAAAAAGGCACAACAGTGCCTCTGTCACCTCAGACGGTTGAGAAAGTTTGGTATGGGCCCCCAAATCCTAAGAAATTTCTACAGGGGCACAATTGAGAGCATCCTGACTGGCTTCATCACTGCCTGGTATGGGAAATGTACTTCCCTCAATCACGGGGTTCTGCAGAGAGTGATGCAGACAGCCCAGCACATCTGTAATTGTGAACTTCCTATAATTCAGGACTTTTACAAAGACTGGTGTGTAAAAAGGGCCCATAGCATCCTTGGGGATCTGAGTCACCCCAACTGCTACCATCCAGGAAATGGTACAGCAGCACAAAAGGCAAGACCAACAGGATCCAGGACAGATTCTTCCACCAGGCCATCGGACTGATTAACTCACACTGATTTGAGTGTACTCTATATTACATTGACTGTTCTATTTATTATAAATTACTTTGATTCCACATTGTACATTTAGATGGAGACGTAACATGAAGATTTTTACACCTCATGTATGTGAAAGATGTAAGAAATAAAGTCAATTCAATTCAATTCAAAACTCTAGAGACTGTTGTGCATGAAAATCTCAGAGGATCAGCAGTTTTTTGGGATAATCAAACCACCCCATCTGGCACCAACAATCATTCCATGGTTAAAGTCACTTAGATCACATTTCTTCCCCATTCTGATGCTCAGTCTGAACACAACTGAACCTTCTGACCATGTCTGCATACTTTTATGCATTGAGTCACTGCTGCATGATTGGCTGATTAGATATTTACATTCTTCTTCTTTGGCTGTCTATCGATTTCGATGTTGACTGTGCTGAGAATTTAGTCTCTGCAGGCACGTTTATGGGCCACAAGACCAGCACTGGCTCGGCACACCATCCAGAAACTCTACTCCAACACGCCTTGCACAGTAATAAGAGAGATGGTGTCGTGCCCCCACCATACAGTCTCTCTGGGCTTCCAAATCTGATGCTAAGTGGTAAACAGGAGTGTAACAGACTTAGCAGATAAGGAAGCTGCCCTGCAGTGACAACTAACTAGTCTAGTGATGTCATCCGTCGACCAGCACCCTGGTTCCTCCGCATGCCACCACGGTGACTGTACCACTGACCCTTTTGGATTCATCTGCCACAGATACCATCAGACGCCCTGCTGCCGGCGTCCTCGTTGGATGCAGTCTTTGCCTGAAGAGGCATAACCCACAAAGTAGCAAAGGCATGCTTACCTCCTTGACATAGCTAGCCACGATCCTACTGATAGATCTAGTACAGTAGTATACCGATGGAACATCACCTTCACAGCTAGGTTAGACCTGCCAGAGAACGAATCTCTGTCGTACTTTGCTGATGTTTGGCCAGTGTCACTCCTATGCCACGGTGAGGCGCCAAGATAGGATTTTGCAGGATATTTGCATTGATGTACAGGTGTACAGGTGTACCTAATCAAATGACCACTGAGTTTTTTTACATGCTGTATAGTGCATGATAACATGCAATAAAAGACATATTTTGATGCATTAGAAAACTGCAAACATAAAATTTAAAGTTAACAAAAGTTAATAGAAACATAGAAAACTTACAGCACAATATACAGGCCTTTCGGCCCACAATATGTGCCAAACATGTACTTACTTTAGAAATTACCTAGGGTTACCCATAGCCCTCTATTTTTCTAAGCTCCATGTACCTATCCAAGAGTCTCTTAATAGACTCTATCGTATCCGCCTCCACCACTGTTGCCAGCAGCCCATTCCACGCACTCACCACTCTCTGAGTAAAAAACTTACCCCTGACATCTCCTCTATACCTACTTGCAGGCACCTTAAAACTGTGCCCTCTTGTTTTAGTCATTTTTGTCCTGGGAAAAAGCCTCTGACTATCCACATAATCAATGCCTCTAATCACGTTTTATACCTCTGTCAGGTCATCTCTTATCCTCGGTCAGTCCAAGCAGAAAAGGCCAAGTTCACTCAAGGTATTCTCATAAGGCATGCTCCCCAATTCAGGCAACATCCTTGTAAATCCCCTCTGCACCCTTTCTATAGTTTCCACTCCTTCCTATAAAGAGGTGACCAGAACTGAGCACAGTACTCCAAGTGGGGTCTGACCAGGGTCCTATATAGCTGTAACATTAGCTATCAGCTCTTCAAATCAATCCCACGATTGATGAAGGCCAATACATTGTGTGCCTTCTTAACCACACAGTAAACCAGTGCAACAGCTTTGAGTGTCCTATGAATTCTGACCCCAAGATCCCTCTGATCCTCCACACTGCTAAGAGTTTTGTCATTAATACTATCTTCCACCATCATATTTGACCTACCAAAATGAACCACCTCACACTTACGTGGGTTGAACTCCATCTGCCACTTCCCAGCCCAGTTTTTTATCCTATCAATGTCCCCCTGTAACCTCTGACAGCCCTCCACACTATCCACAGCACTCCCAACCTTTGTATCATCAGCAAATTTACTAACTCATCCCTCCACTTTGTCATCCAGGTCATTTATGAAAATCATAAAGAGTAAGGATCCCAGAACAGATCCCTAAGGCACAACACTGGTCACGGACCTCCATGCAGAATATGACCTATCCACAATCAATCTTTGCCTTCTGTGGGCAAGTCAATTCTGAATCCACAAAGCAACGTCCTCTTGGATCCTATCCATCCTTACTTTCTAAATAAGCCTTGCATGGGGTACCTTATCATGTGCCTTGCTGAAACCTATATACACTACATCTACTGCTCTACCTTCATCAATGTGTCCTCAAATAATTCAATCAGGCTTGTAAGGCACAACCTGCCTTTGACAAAGCCATGTTGACTATTCCTAATCATATTATCCCTCTCCAAACGTTCATAAATCCTGCCTCTCAGGATCTTCTCTATTAATTTACCAACCCCTGAAGTAAGACTCACTGGTCTATAATTTCCTCGGCTATCTCTACTCCCTTTCCTGAATAAAGGAACAACATCTGCACCCCTCCAATCCTCTGGAACCACTCCCGTCCCTATTGATGATGGAAAGATCATTGCCAGAGGCTCAACAATCTCCTCCCTCACTTCACACAGTAGCCTCGGGTGTATCTGGTCTGGTCCCAGTGACTTATCCAACTTAATGCTTTCCAAAAGCTCCAGCAGATCCTCTTTCTTAATGTCTATATGCTCAAGCTTTTTAGCCCACTGTAAGTTATCCCTACAATTGCAAAGATCCTTTTCTGTAGTGAATACTGAAGCAAAGTACACATTAAGTATCTCTGCTACCTCCTCTGGTCCCATACACACTTTTCCACTGTCACATTTGTTTGGTCCTACTCTCTCACGTCTTATCCTCTTGCTCTTCACATACTTGTAGAATACCTTGTGGTTTTCCTTAATCCTGCTCAACAAGGCCTTCTCATGGCCCTTTCTGGCTCTTCTAATTTCATTCTTTAGCTCCTTCCTGCTAGCTTTATAATTTTCTAGATCTCTATCTTCACCTAGTTTTTTGAACCTTATTTAAGCTTTTCTAGTCTTCTTGACTAGAATCTCTACAGCCTTGGTACACCATGGTACCTGTATCCTACTATCCTTTCACTGTCTCATTGGAGCATACCTATGCAGAACGCCACACAAATATCTCCTGAATATTGAAGTAGTAAAATGGATTCAACAGTGGCTTGATGGGAGATGCCAGAGAGTAGTGGTGGATAACTGTTTGTCAGGTTGGAGGCCGGTGACTAGTGGTGTGCCTCAGGGATCTGTACTGGGTCCACTGCTGTTTGTCATATACATTAATGATCTGGATGATGGGGTGGTAAATTAGATTAGTAAGTATGCAGATGATACTAAGGTAGGTGGCGTTGTGGGTAATAAAGTAGGTTTTCAAAGTTTGCAGAGAGACTTAGGCCAGTTAGAAGACTGGACTGAACGATGGCAGATGGAGTTTAATGCTGATAAGTGTGAGGTGCTATATTTTGGTAGGAATAATCCAAATAGGACATACATGGTAAATGGTAGGGCATTGAAGAATGCAGTAGAACAGAGTGATCTAGGAATAATGGTGCATAGTTCCCTGAAAGTATAAAATTCTAAAGGGATTGGACAGGCTAGATGCAGGAAGATTGTTTCCGATGTTGGGGAAGTCCAGAATGAGGGGTCACAGTTTAAGGATAATGGGGAAGCCTTTTAGGACCGAGATGAGGAAAAACTTATTCACACAGAGAGTGGTGAATCTGTGGAATTCTCTGCCACAGGAAACAGTTAAGGCCGGTTAATTGGCTATATTTAAGAGGAAGTTAGATATGGCGCTTGTGGCTAAAGGGATCAGGGGGTATGGAGAGAAAGCAGGTACAGGGTTCTGAGTTGGATGATCAGCCATGATCATACTGAATGGCGTTGCAGGCTCAAAGGGCCGAATGGCCTACTCCTGCATCTATTTTCTATGTTTCTATGTTTCTATGAAGGTGGAATCTCATGTGGATAGGGTGGTGAAGAAAGCTTTTGGTATGCTGGCCTTTATAAATCAGAGCATTGAGTATAGGAGAATAGATATATAAGAACATCTGCTCCCAATTTATGCTTCCAAGTTCCTGCCTGGTGGCTTCATATTTCCCCTTGCTCCAATTAAACACTTTCTTGACCTGTCTGCTCCTACCCTCTCTAATACTATGGTAAAGGAGATAGAATTGTGATCACTATCTCCAACATGTTCACCCACTGAGAGACCTGACACCTGACCAGGTTCATTTCCCAATACCAGATCAAGTACAGACTCTCCTCTTGCAGGCTTATCTGTATATTGTGTCAGGAAACCTTCCTGAACACACCTAACAAACTCCATTCTATCTAAACCACTTGCTCTCAGGAGATGCCAATCAATATTGCGGAAATTAAAGTTTCCCACAACGACAACCCTGTTATTGTTGCACTGTTGCATAATCTGTCTCCCTATCTGCTCCACAATGTCCTTGTTACTATTGCATGGTCTATAAAAACACCCAGTAGAGTTAATAACCTCTTCCTGCTTCTAACCTCCAGCCACAGAGACTCAGTAGACAATCCATCCATAACTTCCTCCTTTTCTGCAACTGTGACACTATCATTGATCAGCAGTGCCACTCCTCCATCTCTTTTGCCTCCCTCCCTGTCCTTTCTGAAACATCTAAAGCCTGGCACTCTAAGTAACCAACACTGGTTCCTGCCGCTGAGCCATCCAAGTCTCTGTAATGGCCGTAACATCATAGCTCCAAGTACTGATCCACGCTCTAAGCTCATCCGCTTTGTTCATGATACTCTTTGCATTAATATAGACGCATCTCAAACCATTGGACTGAGCGAGTCCATTCTCTATCACCTGCCTATCCTCCTTCTCGCACTGTCTCCAAGCTTTCTCTATTTATGAGCCAACACCCACTTCCTCCATCCCTTTAGTTCGGTTCCCACCCTCCAGCAATTCTAATTTAAACTCTCCCCAACAGCCTTCGCAAACCTCCTGCCAGGATATTGATCCCCCTTGATTCAAGTGCAACTCATTCTTTTTGAACAGGTCACGCCTGCCCCAATGATCCAGAAATCTGAATCCCTGCTCCCCGCTCCAATCCCTCAGCAATGCATTTATCCTCCACCTCATCCTATTTCTGTACTCACTGTCATGTGGTACAAGCAGTAATCCCGAGATTACTACACTTGTGGTCCTGCTTCACAGCTTCTTTCCTAACTCCCTGTAGTCTGTTTTCAGGACCTCCTCCCTTTTCCTACCTAAGTCGCTGGTACCATTATGTACCATGACCTCTGGCTGTTCACCTTCCCACCTCCGGATATCGTAGAGGCGATCAGAAACATCCCGGACCCTGGCAACTGGGAGACAAACTACCATCCGTGTTTCTTTCCTGCGTCCACAGAATCGCCTGTCTGAACCCCTAACTATAGAGTCCCCTATCACCGCTGCCAGCCTCTTCCTTCCCCTACCCTTCTGAGCCACAGGGCCAGACTCTGTGCCAGAGGTGTGGCTACTCTGGCCTCCCCCAGGTAGGTGCCCCACCCCCAGCAGTACTCAAACAGAAGTATTTATTGTTAAGGGGGACAGTCATTCGGGCACTCTCTAGCATCTGACTCTTGCCCTTTCCTCTCCTGACTGTTACCCACTTACCTGTCTCTCGAGGCCCCGGTGTTACTACTTGCCTATAGCTCCTCTCCACCAGCTCCTCACTTTCCATGACCAGATGAAGGTGATCGAGCTGCAGCTCCAGTTCCATAACCCGGTCCCTAAGGAGCTGCAGCTTTATTAAAGGAGCTGAAGTTCTTAAATAAAAGAACTTATAGAAATTTGCCTCCAATAATGAACGTTACATTTGTGCCATTATTATTGCAAATGATACAGAAGTCTATCACTGTATGTAAAATGAAATAGCCTTTAGGATAATTACTCTGGAGTTATAATGAAAGGTCGAGGTGTATGGGGTGTCCAGGGAGGGGTAGCAGCTCTGAGGGTAGGGGTAGTGGCTTGTCATGTCCACTCTGGGGCAGCTCACTCACATTTCATCCTCGCTGGACACTCAGCTCTCACCTGTGACTCCAAGTAACTGTTTGCATGCAAACGCAGCTATACCCTGGTACTTCTCTTCAACAGGCGGGCTGAACCAGGCAGTCCCCTACCCTGGTGAGACAGGGATGTATGCAAAGTCAGACCTGGTGGGCGAGGCAGGTGAGATCTGCAGTGAGATCAGATGGCCAGGAAGTTGGTTCTATAATGCTCTGTGGAGAGTGAAGCGCAGAGTCATTATCATCTACTGCCAAGCAAGACCCCAGTTGTGATGCTTGTTCATACAACTGAGCCTGAACCTCCAAGGATGAAAGAGTGGAATGTTTTTCCTCACTTCAAAACCTCTCCCGGACAGGTCTCCTGTCATTGTTGGATATGACTGACAGCCAACATTTTCGTCAGGAGTGTAGAGAGAGTAGAGAAGTGGGCTAAGCACAAATCCTCGAGGTGCACCTGTTGATTGTCACTGAGGAGGAGAATTACGACCCATTCAAACTGACTGGTCTCCCAGTGAGTAAGAAATAAACACAGGGATGAGTCAGAGACAAATATGACCCAGAGTCAATCTCAGATGTGAAACTTCAGTTACACTGTAATACGACAGACAACAACACAATTAAAGGTAATATTAAAAGCTATAGGCTTGTTCAGTACTACAGAATATCAATAGTCCTTAATAGCTGTCACTAAATTCTAATTACAGCCATCTGCCAATCCCAGAGGAAGCAACTCTAATTATCAGGAGCAGGCTGTGCTTCAGTCCAAACTCACTGGTTTTTAAAGCCTCTGTTGTCAGTTTTCAGCTCGAAAAATGGGCCAACGGGAAACACTCAAGCATAACAGCATCAACAATGAGAGTCAATATTATCAGATTGACTTCTGGGCATGCCTGGTGTACTTGATATGTTGGTGGATTATTTCAGACATTAGCTCACTTTAACTACATATAATCAATCTTTATTTATTTATATGGTTTCTGAAGGTTGTTATAGGCAGGGGTGGTAATGGGGATGACTCCCACTACCTACTGAATACTCCCAATTGTGTGTGTCTCAAGTAGCCTCTGACAACCAAGCCCAGCTCCTGGCCTTCACGTGTGGTTTAGCTACTAAGCCCAGTGGAACTACTTCTACTGACAGGAGAAAGGGCTTGTTGGTGATGGCTGGCAACTCATCTAGGAGAAGGAAAACTCTGATCTCAAACCTCTGCTACATTGGGGAAAGGCCACTCATGAGGAGGGCTTCAGGAGTAAACCCCAAGGGAATAATCCAGTGCTGGCATCCCTATGGCAGTCCCGCATTGATTTCAAAGCTGATTGGAACTCCTGAGACACTGCTGATACCACACTTTATCAGTCTCTGCTGTTGCTTTGGGTTCATCAGATGCGGGAAGCTTGCTCTCCATATCGTCCTGCCCAGGCTTGCCTATTTAGATAGCTAGGACACAATATCCATCGTCAACTCTGACTGACTGTGCCATGGTATATATACACTGTATATAAGCTGCCTTATGTAATTATTGTATACTTATTATATTGTTTATTATTGAGTTCTTCATCTCATTGTGTTTTTGTTGTGCTGCATCAGATCCAGAGTAAGAATTATTTTATTCTCCTTTACATTTTATATACTGGAAATAACATTCATCAATTCAAGATTTAAGATTCAAAATTGTTTTATGTCATTTCCAGCACACAAGTGTAAAGGAGAATGAAATAATTGTTTTTCCAGATTTGATGCAGCACAAAACTGGCTTGCCCACAGAACGCAAAGAGTTCTTGTAGATGGGTTATATTCTTTATGGAGGTTGGAGGCCAAGTGGAGGGATGGGTTAGTAAATTTGCTGATGGCACAAAGGTTGAGGGTGTTGTGGATAGAGTGGAGGGTTGTCAGAGGTTACATTGGGACATTGATAAGATGCAAAACTGGGCTGAGAAGTGGAAGGTGGAGTTCCACCCAGATAAGTGTGAGGTGGTTCATTTTAGTAGGTCAAATATGATGGCAGAATATAGTATTAATGGCAAGACTCTTGGCAGTGTGGAGGATCAGAGGGATCTTGGGGTCCGAGTCCATAGGACACTCAAAGCTGCAGCACAGGTTGACTCTGTGGTTAAGAAGGCATATGGTGCATTGACCTTCATCAACCGTGGGATTGAGTTTAAGAGCCAAGAGGTAATGTTACAGCTGTGTGGGACCCTGGTCAGACCCCACTTGGAGTACTGTGCTCAGTTCTGGTCACCTTACTACAAGAAGGATGTGGAAGCCATAGAAAGGGTGCAGAGGATATTTACAAGGATGTTGCCTGGATTGGGGAGCTTGCTTTACAAGAATAGGTTGAGTGAACTTGGCTTTTTTTCCTTGGAGTGACGGAGGACGAGAGGTGACCTGATAGAGGTGTATAAGATGAAGAGAGGCATTGATCATGTGGATAGTCAGAGGCTTTTTCCCAGGGCTGAAATGGCTAACATTAGAGAGCATAGTTTTAAGGTGCTTGGAAGTAGGTACAGAGGAGATATCAGGATATCAGGAGTAGGTTTTTTTTACGCAGAGAGTGGTGAGTACGTGGAATGGGCTGCTGGTGACAGTGGTGGAGGCAGATACGATAGGGTCTTTTAATAGACTCCTGGATAGGTACATGGTGCTTAGAAAAATAGAGGGCTATGGGTAAACCTATTAATTTCTAAAGTAAGTACATGTTTAGAACACCATTGTGGGCCGAAGGGCCTGTATTGTGCTGTAGGTATTCTATGTTTCTATGTTTCTTCTATGTTTCTAAAAATAACACAGTAAGATAGGGAACCCAATAATTAAAACCAAAATAAGTATAAATACTTAAAATAGATTATATACCTGGATTGATTGTATGTTCATAAAGTGATGCTAGGCACAGGAATGTCTGTACATAAAGTATCTCTGACTGGAAATGATAAAGTTTTTGTGGTTGGGTTAGAGGTGGAGGTGTAGATCAGCCTTACTGTTTGAGGAAAGTATCTGTTTTTGAGTTTGAGGCTACGTAGCCTCCTCCATGATGGGCGGGGGGGGGGGGTGTGATTCTTCATGATGTTACTGGCCCTTTTCTATATCTTAATCTTGATATTGACCTTGATGACCCTATTAGAGACAGCTCCCAAAATATTCTGGGGCATAACAATATTTTTAAGACATTATTTCATCATTTTGTTTTACTGAGGTAATACAAAATGTGTTATTATGTCATATTCTACACCAGGCATGTGAACATAATTAACCTGCATGAGTTCCCATAGGACAAGTGACCGGGAGGTAGTAAGGTAATTTCTCTGAGGTAAAGAAGGAATGTTAAACAGCTCATCAACTACTGCTTTTTCACTCTCCCCTTATCCAGCAGAACTCTGGCAATATCCATTGGATTGGAGAAGGATGAGCTGGTTAGGTGGGGATAGAGAGAGAGAGGTACTTCTTCTTACTCTCTATAATCTGTACTATTTAGTTGATTAAATTAGAATCCACTTCATATGCATAAAAATAGTTTAAATGAATGTAATCCAAATGCTTAAATTAATTAATGTGTTAAATTGGTAAATTCTCGCCTGGTGAATGTACATTGTAAAGGGCCAACAATATCATGAAGGAGCCCACACACCCTGCTCACGGACTGTTTATTCCATTCCCGTCAGGAAGCAGTCTACAGAGCATCCACACCAGGACGGACCACCAGACTCCAAAACGGTTACTTTCCCCAAGCCCCACCCACTAACCCACCCTCCCACAACCCCAAACACCAATATCATTTCCTGTCAGAATCATCTGACACCAAGTGTCACTTTATGGACATAATCAATCTATGTACATAAGCTACCTTAAAGACCATCAGACCATAAAACATAGGAGCATAATTAGACCATTTGGCCCATTTAGTCTGCTTCACCATTTGATCATAGCTGATCCATTTTCTCCTTTACACTTGCGTGATAAAAATGACATTAAACAATCCTGATCGTGAATAAAACCAGCACAAATGGATGAAGTTCAATGCTTGTAAAACTTACATCAATTAATCTGTTGTATATTAATGTGTTATCTTGCATGGGGAATATATGTTGGCCGTGGGGACAGTGTACTGAGAATGTTGAACACAAAAGATGCTGGAAATGCAGAGCAAAACACACACAATGCTGGAGGAACTCAGCTCAGGCAGCAAATACATTCCCTCCCCTCTCCCACCCCCACTTGGCTTCACCTAACATCTTCTAGCTTGTACTCCTTCTGCACCCCCCCCCCCACCTTCTTATTCTCAAAGTTCAAAAAGTTCAAAGTAAATTTATTATCAAAGTATATATATGCCACCATAAACAACCTTAAGATTCATTGCTGGTATTCACAGTAAATACAGAGAATCACAATAAAATCAGTGAACGATCACAAACTGCAAATACAAAATAGACAGACAGACAGATAAGCAAGGAATCAATATTAAGAACATGAGATGAAGTTCTTGAAAATAAGTCTATAGGTTGTGGGTACAATTCAGTGTTGTTCTGGCTTCTTCCCCATTCATTTTCAGCTTTGATGAAGGGTCTTGGCTTGAAACGTCAACTATTTATTCGTCTCCATGGATGCTGTCTGACCTGTTAAGTTCCTCCAGCATTTTGTATGTGTTACTCATAATACAGACGTTACTTTTGAATGCTGAAATCTGAAAGCCTTGGTGCTGACATTCAAAGCTGCTGGCAACATATGGATTTTATGAACCAAAAAAAGACACTTCTGAAGCAACACTGTTCAGTGACTTAATGTGTCAGGAACAGACTGATCAAATCGTTCCCTGTGTTTTAGTTGTTTTTAATGGATTTTTACCAGACTCATTAATGTAACATTCCACACCTATTATATCATTGCACCATGGCACGTATACAAAAACAGTCCGTTCCCTCTGGTAAATGGAAAGAGTGAAGAAGAGGTTTACCAGGATGCTGCCTGGATTAGAGGGCACGTGCTATAACGAGAGGTTGCGCAAAATTGGGTTGTTCTCATTGGAGGCTGAGGAGAGATCTGATAGACGTTTATAGGATTATGGGAGGCATAGATAGAGTAGACAGAATATCTTTTTCTCAGGGTTGAAATGTCTAAAACCAGAGGACATTCATTGAAGGAGAGAGGGGGTAATTTCAAAGGAGATGTGAGGGGCAAGCGTAAAACACAGAGAGCATTGGGTGCAAGGAACGTGCTGTCTGGGGTGGCGGTAGAAGTAGATACATTAGGGATCTTTAAGAGACATTTAGATAGCTAAGTGAATATGAGGAAAATGGAAGAATTTTGCCATTGTGTAGGTAGAAGACATTAGTTTAGTTGGCTATTTGATTACTAATTTATTTGGATCCTGTGCTGTACTGTTCTATGTTCGAAATAAAAGAGTTAAAGACTTGGAGATAACATTGGGAAATGTTGGCCAAGCAAAGACATTCAGACATTTCATCCTGTGGGCTGCTACTTCAGGAGACATGGACCAAGGACTACCAGTGAACAAAAATTAGATAAACAACAGGAAACAATTGGTATGCTTCAGTGGTCTTCTTCCAAGCAGCCTTGACCTTTGGCTTGACCTGTGAATGATACCATAAGACTTGTAGCTGACCAGCCACCAGACTGGTCATGAAGGACAATGCGCTGTGCCTCACAGTACTGCCTGCTGCTAGCAGAGTTGCAAATCATATTCTGCTCAACGTCATTCTTACATGTTACAATAAATGAATATTTAAACAAAAGTTAAAGTTCTTGGAGCATAATTTTAAGGTGAATGGAGGAAAGTATAGAGGCAGGTTTTTCTATATAGACAGTGGTGGATGAATGGACTGCCCTGTCAAGGGTGGAGTTAGAGGCAAATATATTAGGAGGGAAGGGTTAGATTGAACCAAGGGTAGGTTAAAAACTCAGCAATACATCATGGGTCAAGGGACCTGTACTGTGCTGTAATGTTCTATATTCTGCATGTTCTGTGTGGAGAACATAAACTTTGGAAAGGATGTGAAGGCTTTGGAGAAGGTGCAGAAGACGTTCATCTGGATGACACCTGGATTTGAGGGTATTATTTATAAAGAAAGTTTGGACAAACTTGGATTGTTTTAACTGGAGGCATAGTGGTAAACAGATTGGAGGATATAAAATTATGAGAGGTATTTGAATCTCTTATGAAAGGAAAAGAAAGATATATCAATTATTCAAGTCTTTTGAGCATAAAACACAGAACACTACAGCACAGTACAAGACCTTTAGCCCACATTGTTGTGGCAACATTTTAACCTACTCTAAGAATAATCTAACCTTTCCTTTCTACATCACCCTCCAGCTTTCTATGTGGTATCTGTTTCTTAATTACCCCTAGTATACCTGCCTCTACCACCACCCCAGACAGAACATTTTACACTTCCACCACTCTCTGTGTAAAATACTTACCTTTGATATTGCCCTATATTTATTTAATTTTTTATTTTGTCTCTTTATAGCATGTTTATGTATTGCACTGTACTGGTGAGTAGGTTAACTGATCATTGTAAATTGTTTCATGATTAGGCTAGGATTAAATCAGTGTTTGCTGGACAGCACGGCTCAAGGGCCTATTACTAAATAAAATAAATAAACAAAAATGTTGCTATAGTGCATGTGTGGAGAATGCCACATTACAACAGCTCCCCCTTAGTTCCTATTTTACGTAATTTATACATCTGACGGCACTGGGACAAATTCCCTGCCCTTGACTTCAGTCATGGTCTAAAACAATAATTGGTTACAGTCCGAGTTTTACTTTTTAGCTCCATGAATCACTGGGACTAAATATTTCTAGACTTGAGAATATATTTTAATGACATGTCCTCACTGGTTGAGGTTTCTGCTCTGAATGGGTCAGGGGAGGTTGTGAAGTACAAGAGTGAATAGAGAGCACTGATGCAATTTAAAATCAAATGAGGAGATTTTGAATACGTCAGCCAAACACTTGTAGGGAGAGAACAGCAGCTCACAGGAAGCAGCAAGGACATATTTAAAGTGACCTTGATATTCATACAGCACTCAAAATTAAAGCTCACAATTCTTATTAAATAACACTTTAAACCACACGTAGATTAAACCATTGCAAATCTTTGGTTTTAAACTCAACCCTTCCATTGAACACATTTACAAAGAGTGCTGTCATCAAGACCCCCCACCATGCAGGCCATACTCTCTTCTCTCTGCTGCCGTCAGACAGGAAGTTCAGGAGCCTTAGACCCCTTCCCAACAAGTTCAGAAACAGGCATTACCCCTGAACTATCAGACCCCTGCTAAATTAGAGCAGATAATTTCACTCAAGTCAATGCTAAACGGATTTCACAACCTGCTTTTTCATAGACTCACTTTCAAGCACTCCAGAACTCATGCTCTTAGTATTACTTGTTTACTTATGTTTTCATTTACACAGTTTGTCTTCTTTGGCACACTGGTTGTTTGTCAGTCTTCAGTTTCTGTATAGTTTTTCGTAAGTTCTATTTACTTCTTTATTTTCTTATGAATGCCTTCAAAAATGTATCTCAGGGTACTATATAATGACAAATACCAGACATCCCACCTGTCTCGGAAGTTCCGGGAGTCTCCTGCATATTGACAGCGGCTCCCTAATGGCCACAAATTATATACAATATCCCGGAGATCGATTTTTTTGAGAGGGAGAGGAAGAGGAAGAGGAAGAGGAAGAGGGAGAGGGAGAGGGAGAGGAAGAGGAAGAGGAAGAGGAAGAGGGAGAGGGAGAGCGAGAGGGAGCATCCTGATTGGACTCTCTTCATGCTAAGTAGACCTATCAGTTTTCTCTGTGGGTGGGCTTTACAGTCGATCTCTCTCTCTGTCTTTCATTGTCCATCAGTTCAGTTTAGTGTCCTGCTGCTCCATGGCAGAGTGTTCCAAAGAAAGAAAATATAAAATGTACTTCAACCCAGACGACACTAAAGTGTACCCCTGCTTAATAGGGGTCAAAATAATGACAGTGTTGCTTGCTGCACTGTTTGCAACAGTGACTTTCTATTGCCCGTGGTGGGTTAAATGACTGTTGCGGTGAGTTTAACAGGTGTCATTCGTTCATTAGCATAGCTAACGTTATTTAAACTAGCTGGCTAGTTGTTAAGGAGCTACTCTATTGATGCCCCATGTGATGAGGCCAAACTCCATGAAGACTTGCTTAAAGTTGTAATAGAATAAAAAAACGACTCCATGATAAAATAAGTACATATTTTAATATCACATTTTCTGCATATACCCAATTTGGTTTACAGATTAGACAAGATCACTAAACAAAGTATTACATTCACCCTTGGAGGTTAACCGAGCCCAGGCGGTGGGAGGGCAGGTGATATGGGGTTGCAGGGGCTAAGGGCGCTACCTGCCTCAAATGAGTTTTTGCTTGGTGGGATGTCTGAAATACGTACTTTGATAACAAATTTACTTTGAATTTGAAACTATTTGGTGATATATCCATTGGTATCTGAGCAACAGTATTAATTTTCTTTTACATTTGGGACTGAAAAATGTCAATAAGCAATCTAGATTTTTAAAGTTAGTAAAATTCTACCTTCCCCAGAACATACTGGTGCAACTCCTTCATTACACTGTCTTCATTGAGAGATTCCTCATTGCAGCCACCGCTGACCGGCTTGGTGAAGCTTCCTCTCACAATATACAAAACTACTGCAACTGTCAGATCAGCAGAAAAGGTCATTTGCTGGAACTACTCCACATTTCTCCAGCCCATCAACACCATCTGGTCACCAAATTATAGGAAAGATGTCAACAAAATAGAGAGAGTACAGAGAAGATTTACTAGAATGTTACCTGGGTTTCAGCACCTAAGTTACAGGGAAAGGTTGAACAAGTTAGGTCTTTATTCTTTGGAGCGTAGAAGGCTGAGGGGGGACTTGATAGAGGTATTTAAAATTATGAGGGGGACAGATAGAGTTGACGTGGATAGGCTTTTTCCATTGAGAGTAGGGGAGATTCAAACAAGAGGACATGAGTTGAGAGTTAGGGGGCAAAAGTTTAAGGGTAACAGGAGGGGAACTTCTTTACTCAGAGAGTGACAGCTGTGTGGAACGAGCTTCCAGTAGAAGTGGTAGAGGCAGGTTCGATATTGTCATTTTAAAAAAATGGATAGGTATATGGACAGGAAAGGAATGGAGGGTTATGGGCTGAGTGCAGGTCAGTGGGACTTGGTGAGAGTAAGCATTTGGCACGGACTAGAAGGGCCAAGATGGCCTGTTTCCGTGCTGTAATTGTTATATGGTCTTGATACAGCACTCTTCCCCTTTCAGCTTCAGGACTTGGGCCCAACTGAAGTTTACAACAGTTTTACCAGCTTGAGCTGAGAAAAAATAATAAATAATAAATAATAATAATAATAATAATAAGACTAAAATAAATAATACTGAGAACACGAGCTTTTGAAAGTGAGTTTGTAGGTTGTAGAATCAGTTCAGAGTTGACATGAGTGGTTATTGGTTCGGGAGCCTGATTGTAAAAGGATAATAACTATTCCTGAACCTGGTGGTGTGGAACCTATACCTCCTTCTGTCGGCTGGTGGTGCAGAGGCATCCACACCGGACTTTGGAAACGAAGGCTCCCAAGTTCGAACCCAGTCAGAACTCCCACCCCCCCCCCACCCCCCCCGCCAGGCAATACTTCATTCTTGACTTTCTAGATTTTGGATTCTTGTCCAGTAAGTAACAAGTAGCAGAAGATTTAATTAGAGGATCTGGATGGTGTGAGCAGACCCAATCTCTCCACATTGCTCTCCCCTGATGGTTGGGACTTAAAATGTCCTCTCCTGGCAACAGGTCTATGCATGTTT
Organism: Hemitrygon akajei; assembly: GCF_048418815.1. NCBI lineage: Eukaryota > Metazoa > Chordata > Chondrichthyes > Myliobatiformes > Dasyatidae > Hemitrygon > Hemitrygon akajei. Next base: position 175,798,871 of record NC_133132.1, on the reverse strand, counting down.
GGATGTGGGCAATGCTATTTCCAAAAAGTCAAACATACTAAAAGTTTCAGAGTGGTCTGAACATGTTCTAACTCTGTAAACCCAAAATTTCAAATGAGTTTGAAATAGCTTGGAAATAGGGTTTTCATTAGAACATAGAGCGTAACAGCACAGAACATTGTGTCAACCAGTTAATGTACTTTAAGATCAATCTGATCCTTCCCTCCTACATAACCCTCCAATTCTCTATCATGCATGCGACTTTCTAAGAGTTTTTAAATGTCACTAATGTACCAGGCTTTGCAACCATCCCTCGCAGGGCATTCCATGCACGTACCACTCTCTGCGTACAAAACTTACCTCCGACATCCACTCTTCACTTCCCTCCAATCACCTTAAAATTATGCCCCCTCATATTAGTCATTTCCACTCTGGGAAAATGTCTCTGGCTATCCACTCGATATATGGCTCTTATTCTGCACCAGATATTTACGCCATCCATGGTTAATTGTTTGTGAATTCCTCTGTTCTGCGGTGGTGAAGAGGTCCTACCCTCTATAAACTGCAGAGTTTAATATCTTGGTTTAAAAAGCCAATTTGAGGTCACTGTCAAGTACAAAGTGTATTGCACTGATGTTCACTGGAACCACGTATGAACCACCCTGAGACTTCAAACCTGACATTAGCAGATTAAACTGAGCTAGGAGCGGCTTGGCAGTTACAGAAATCCCATTTAGTAAGGACCCTGTCAAATAGAAAATATTATAATTGTATTAGCTGCATCATTCAGCTCTAATTTGAACTGCATGTTAATTTTTGCATTTTAATTATGCCGTCATATTGATAGATTAACACACTGCATTGCTTGCATCTTGAAGTCTGTGATTCCTGGGGTGATGACTTCCTGACCTTGTCTGAAATAGACTGAAAGGAAAATCTCAGCCTCAGCTGCCCTTTGCTGCTTTCCTGCGCCCCCTACAGGCCATCTGTATCAGAGAGCGGTAATGGTCACAGACAATTGCCCGAGTAACACACAAATTGCTGGAGGAACACAGCAGGTCAGGCACCATCTACGGCAGAGGTCCCCACCCATTTTTATGACATGGAGTCTTACCATTAACTGAGGGTCCTGTGGACCCCAGGTTGGGAATCACTGATCTATGGAGACTAACAATGTTCTGGACCGAGACCCTTTATCAGACAATTTCCCCGTGCTTTTGGTTGCGATAGGGAATGATAGAATCTTAAAACAAAAACTGAGGCAAACAGAATATAGGGTTGGTGAAGTGTTATGGTTAATATATTAATTTATTCTTTTTCTATGGCGATAATTAATCCACAACACTGGTGTCTGCAAATCATAAGCACAAGAGATTATGCAGATGCTGGAAATCCAAAGCAAACATGCAAAATACTGAAAGAATAATAATAAATAATAAATAAGCGATGATAAATCAGCCATGATGGGATGCAGGAGAAAACTTGATGGGCTGAATGGCTGAATTCTGCTACAGTGTCTTATGGTCTTATTCAGCAGGTTAGGCAGCATCTATGGAGGGGAATAAACAGTTGATGTTTTGGGCCGGATCCTTCATCAGGTCTGGAAAGTGGGGGAGCAGAAGCAGGAACGAGAAGGTGTAGGGGTGAGATTGGAAGGAGTACAATCTGTCTCCTGCAAATCTTTCTTTAAATAACTGGACAACATAATTCATTTTGCCAGTCAAAGGATGCTGAACTTTATACCCGAACTTAAATCAACTCACATAACAAAGGGAAAATCAATAACAACATTTTTAACATAAGTTCAAAGTTAAAATTTAAAGTAAATTTAGTATCAAAGTGCATATATGATACTTGAGATGCCTTGATGAAATTCTATTTGTATTTATTTATTATGAAGAACTATAACTAACGAAGTCTGTGCACTGTGCAGGTTGTTTAAATCGGCAAGGCTTGTGCAAGGCTGTGGCTATTTCTCAAAATTCCGAAGTATTTATAAGTTAGTATGGTGGATTTTGAGGAAACATATTGCATGCTGTCGAGAAGCAGCCTCTGATCATTGACCAGCTGTGTTCAAGAAATGTTGACAAGTCGCTACCGTGCACACTTCTGCCTGTGTGTTTTGCACTCTATTGAATGCAGTGAGTGACAGGGCCTGCGCTGCCCCCGACCTGTGACCCTGTTAAAACAAATGCCTCAGCTCCTTCAATACCACACCTGCAGCAAAGCCTCTCCTCTGGGAATCCGTGTTCATTAGTAACACAACTCCGTCACATCAAAACTTTCCACTCTTCCCAGTTACATTTAACACATGGGTCCCTCTCTTCAGTCCATGCTTCTTGCAACTGTCTGGGGAATCTTTCACTTTTTGTCCTTTCTGACCCTTAAGGGACCACATTCTGTGTTCTTTTTCACACCATCTGCTCACAACCGAGGTAAACCCCCCAGCCGAAAAGGAAGCACTTGTTTCTTTAACAGTTGTTTAACACGAGATAACATGCGCTGCCTGTGTCCCAGTAAATCCACCAGACTATATCTTACAGTTGCTTATATTTTTAAGAATGGATCTCCAAAGAGAGAGCATTATAACAGATTCTACTTAGATCCCCCTTCCCCCCATCGCTCCCTCTCCCTCCCAAGCAATGGTACAATCTACTAATTCCTGGCAGAAGTCCTTCTAAAGAACTGCTCAAGCCTCACTAAGCAGCTGTGAGTTAGGTCATTTTCCCATGAGTTTTACATGTGAAAACTGGGCATTAGCAGGACCTCAAAGGGACACCATCTGTCCCCCAGCAAAAAAGGTTCATGACACCTTCTGTGGTGCCAACAGACCCAGATGAACCATAAAGGAATTTAAGCAGCGTTTGTGATCCGATTGCTGATTCACTCAACAATCACCTCAGCGACGGCCGAAAACTATTCAACTCTGTCGTTGTATTATCTCTGTCCCTCCAGCACCCCCTCCCACTACCCCTCCTCCACCTGATGGACAACAAGCATCAATCAGAATTAAATTGATTGTCCCTGGGTGTGTATTTAAAAAAAAAGAAAGAGAATGGTCTTCCGAGTCCAAAGGCTCTCTTAAACACTGGACCACCAGACTCAAAAACAGCTATTTTCCCCAGGCAGTAAGGCAGATCAACACTTCCACCCACTAACCCACCCCTCCACACCCCCAACCATCACTACTTTATCATTTCCTACAGGAATCAGGATTAATATCACTGGCATATATCCTGAAATTTGCTGCTTTGCAGCAGCAGTACATTGCAAAACATAACTTAAATAACCATAAATTACTATAATTAATATTAGGGGAGCACAATAGCGTAGTGGTTAGCACAACATTTTACAGTACAGGCAATCCAGGTTCAATTCCCAACAGAGTCTGTACATTCTTCCCGTGATAGTCCACCTTTCCTTCGGGTGCTCCAGTTTCCTCCCACAGTCCAAAGACGTAGTGATTGGTAGGTTAGTTGGTCATTGTAAATCGTCCTGTGATTAGGCTGGGTATACATTTACGGTGCAAAAAGACGGAAAAAAAGAACAAATAGTGAGGTAGTGTACATGGATTCATTGCCCATTGGGAAATCTGATGGTCCTGAACCATTGAGTGTGTCTCCTGCCAGTTCACACATCTAAAACCTTCATGCTGGATCATGTCCCGTATTATGTATGTTTTTTCCCCACTCATTGTTCAGGTGAAGGACAATCTTTTCAGTACATTTAGTATGTTAGTGTGTGAGCCAACTATCAGTTCACCTATTAAGAGCAACCTTGATATACAGAAATCTTCAGTTTCTTGATGGGCGATTGGTGGGTGGTTGTTAATTTTTTGTGTGTAAGAGGGGGATTGGGGATTGGGGTTTGGTGCCACACTCGCTGTTCCTTTCTGTGAGTGAGAGGCTCAGGGATTGTTATGTGTAGAGGACCATTGATTATTTTTGTCATTGTTTTTTAGCAAGGGATGGATGTTGGGGTCTGTGAGTTTTGTTTCTTTCCTTTTTTATGCTGGTTGGGAGGGGGAGGGGATGTCTTCTTTTAACGACATTCATGGTCTTTCTGTATTTAATGGCTATCTGGAGGAGACAAGTATCAGAGTTGCATTGTACATGAATACTTGACAATAAAATGAACCTTTGAACCCTTAGAACCTTGACTAATATCAAAACGGGATACTTATGATACAGAATGGCATGGTAGTGTAGTGCTTAGCACATTGCTTTCCAGTGCCACCCATGGGGGTTCAATTCCCACCACTGACAGTAAGGAATTTGTATGTTCTCCCTGTCATCACGTGGGTTTACTCTGTTTTTTTTTTCACACAGTCTAAAGACACAACAGTTAGTAGGTAAATTGGTCATTGTTAATTGCCCCATGGCTAGGCTAGGGTTTACTGGGTGGTGTGGCTTGTGGCCATGAAGGGCCAGTTCTGCACTGATCCTCTACATAATAAATACACAAATGAATATATAGAATGCTGGAGGAACTCAGCAGTCAGGCATCATTATTCCACTTCCCCTGACTGACGTGATGGATTCCTGCAGAATTTTGTGTATTTTGGCCATTTCAACATGCAAGGCAAATCAGAGAACAAGATCATTTGGAAGGTTATATTGCAAAATGAGACTAAGAGCCTAACCTAGCACTTAGATGAACAATCATGCAGGTCCAGTTCTCCTGCTTTTTCCCAGCTTATCATTAAAAACTACCTATCAGTTAATGGGCAAACAGGATTTGATTTGGGGTTTAGAGAGGGGTAATGGAGGGAGATTGATGGTCTGACAGGATTGTATTTGGGGTTCAGAAGTGGGTAATGGAGGGAGATTGATGGTCTGACAGGATTGCATTTGGGGTTGGAGGGGGATTATCAAGGGGATTGATGGTCAGATATGATTGTATTTGGTGTTTTAAAGGAGGCAGGTTGATGAGCAACAGGGTTGTATTTGGAGTTCAGATGGACAGTGATGGAAGTATCTTGGCGCGGATATAGGCCAGTGATGGAAGTAGGCAGCGTGGCACAAGGCAGCAGTGGCCTTTCGGATCTGGTGCTACTTTAATTTAGTTTTTAAATTTAATTTTAAGGCACAATTATGGTTTAGGGCAATGGATAACAGAGCGACTATCTACCATTGCCAGATACTGCTACAATACAGAGATCGCCCAAAAACAAACTTTCATAAAAATCTGCTGGTTAGATTGAGCGACCTCGGCTTGCTGAGGGAATCGGGCCTGCAGTCCTCGGAGTCGCCTGATGCCGGTGGCCGGAGGTGGGGACGTCGTAAGCGGTGTGCGAGGAAGCGGAAGCGAGGTGAGCGGGCAGGAATCCGTGCCAGGAAAAAAGTAAGCTTAGCCGGCCGGCTCTCCCGTCCATTCTGCTCTCCAATGGTCATTAAATTGACTACATCTGTGGCAACAAAATACTCGGCAGGAGTACAGAAACGGACGGAATCCCGGACGCTGCCATTCAGCTGTTTATTTATGTAACAGATTTTCCCCCAAGCCATCGGACTACCGACCTACTGACCTCTGCTGTGCCTATTGTCTTGTTTATTATTTATTGTAATGCCTGCACTGTTCTGTGTACTTTATGCAGTCCTGGGTCTGCAGTCTAGTGTAGTTTTTGTGTTGGTTTACGTAGTTCAGTGTAGTTTTTGTGTTGGTTTACGTAGTTCAGTGTAGTTTTTGTACTGTTTCATGTAGCACCATGGTCCTGAAAAACGTTGTCTCATTTTTACTATGTACTGTACCAGCAGTTATGGTCGAAATGACAATAAAAAGTGACTTGACTTGACTTGTGGAATAAGGAGCCTCAAAATAGGAAAACAATGAAGAATAATAAAATGAGCTCAGCAGATAATACTGAAAATCAGTTTAACATGCACATTCGAAGTCGAGCTTTGCAAGCCAGCGTTTCTGGCCTATTTTCTACATTTGTCAAGAAGAAGCTCAGACTTAATTTGTCACATGTACGTCAAAACACAGAAAGATAAGAGTGAAATGCGTCTTTTACATCAACAACTTGCACAGTCTGAAGAGCTTCGGGAGGCAGCCTGGAAGTGTCACCATATTTCCAGTGTCAAAGTAGCACATTCAGAACTCACTAACCCTAACCAGTCCGACTTTGGAACCCCAGCACCCAGAAGAATCCCTGTGGTGATAGGGAGAATGCACAGACAGCAGCTGGATTTGAACCCTCATTTTGAATCTTGAATTGCTCACACAGTAAATCATTGTGCTAACTGCTACACTACTGTGACACCCAGATGTGAATATGGTACCATGCTGCTGTCAGACATAAAGATTTTTTTAAAAAGTATGGTAAATTGCAAGGTAGCATGAAAAATTTTAATCATTGTACGTAGAGGTTTGAGAGCTGAGGATATAAATCCACGTAGGGTGCATGAGTATGCAAGCAAAGATGTTCATTTTCTCCTGCACTGTATGTCAGGCATTCAGATGAGGCACACTTTCAAATATCTCAGTTCAATCCAACCCTGATTATTTTTTTACTTGCTCCCTTCCATAGACCTGGAATACAGCCAGCTACAGCCATTTAATTAATTTATTTTATTTTACTTATTTAGAGGTACCATGTGGAGAAGGCCTTTCAGTCCAACACACCACTCAGCAATCCACCTATTTAACCCCAGCCTAATCACAGGACAATTACAGTCACCAATTAACCTCTAAACCAGTATGTCGTTGGACTGTGGGAGGAAACTCGTGCGCTCACAGAACGACATTGCAAAATTCTTGCAGAGGACGCTAGAACTGAACCCTGAACTCTGACTCCTTGTGCTGTAATGGCATTGCACTCACCACTATGGTATTACTGGGCAATTAACAACCAAACTCCAACCCTAATGCAAGAAAGTGGGAAGTAAAATAAATGCTTGATCACAGGCTGTTGAGAATAATATCTGTTAATTGGAAAGGTCAGGTAGATCCTTGTACCACAATCAACTATTCCTTTTAAGTGCTACAGGATGGATAATTGATGGTTTCTAATGCTGTGAATTGCATATTTATTATTTACCGTTGCAGAGTGAATTTGTGCTCATTATAAACTCTACACTCAGTAGCCACTTTATTAGGCACCTCCTATACCTAACAAAGTGGTCACTGAGTGTCTGTTCGTGATCTTCTACTAATGTAACAAATCCACTTCAAGGCTTTACATGTTGTGCATTCAGACATGTTCTTCTGCACACTACTGTTGTAACGAATGGTTATTTCAGTTGTTGTCACCTTCTTGTCAGATTGAACCAGTCTGGTCATCTTCCTCTGAACTCTCTCATTAACAAGGCCTTTTCACTCACAGAAAAGCCACTCAATGGATTTTTCTTCTGTTTCTCACACCATTCTCTTTAAATTCTAGAGTTGTTCAGACCGGACATCAGAATGGGGAAGAAAAGTGACCTTGACCATGGAATGATTGTTGGTGCCAGACAGAGTGGTTTCAGTATCTCAGAAACTGCTAATCTCCTGGGATTTTCATGCACAACAGAGATACTCAAACCACCCTGTCTGGCATCAATAATCACTCCACAGTCAAAATCACTTACATCACACTTTTCCCCCATTCTGATGTTTGGTCTGAAGAACAACTGAACCTCTTGACCACGTCTGCATGTTTTATGCATTAATTTGCATTAATGAGCAGGTTACAGTTTTATCTAATAAAATGGCCATTGAGTGTAGATGGGTTGTTATTTCACAGACCTTTGTGTAATTGTATAGTTCATATTTTATGCTCAGTTTCACTACTGAGAGACAACCTGAAGTAGCCTCTTCCTGTAATTGTGAGAGAAAGGGTGAGGGTAGGGTGCTTTGCTCATCACAAATATGACCATTGTGATAGGAAGGAAGTGCAATTGGGTATAATATGTTCTTTGACAAAGCTGCTTCACTGAAGTGTTGGCTTTTAGAATGGCACAGTAGCACAGCAGTTAGCAAAATACTTTCTAGCGCCAGAGACCCAGGTGAGTTCCCGCTGCTGTTCGTGAGGAGTTTGTATGATCTCCCTGTGACCACATGGCTTTCCTCCAGCTGCTCCCGTTGCTGCCCATAACCCAAAGGTGCATGGTTTAGGATTAGTAAGTGGTGGGCGTGCTATGTTGGCACCAGAAACATGGTGACACTTGCAGACTGCCCCCTGTACGTCCTGTAAGTGACCTGGTCATTGACACAAACAACACACTTCACTCTATATTTCAATGCTATGATGTACACGTGACAAATAAAGCTAATCTTACCTTACTATCTTCTACTCCAGGCAGGTTCGTCCCCATCAAACATCACCAAATTTTTATCAAAATACCATAAAATGCATCCAATCCGGAAGCATAACAGCTTGGTACGGCAACTGCTCTGTACATTTTCACAGAAACTGCAGAGAGTCATGGACACAGCTCTGCACGTGAAAGAGCCAACCTCCCCTCCATGGACTCTGTCTTCTCTTCTCACTGCCTCAGTAAAGCAGCCACCTGAATCAAAGACCCCAGACATTCTGGCACACTTTATTCTGTTATTGTTTTACCTTCTTCTATCTGAATGCACCGTGTAATGATTTGATCTGTATGAACAGTATGCAACACAAGCTTTTCACTGAATCTCAGTACCTATGACAATTGTGCATCAATCCAAAATCTATTTCCAAGATTATTTATGGAAAACGGGGTACAAAGATTGATGTACTTCAAAATTTATAAAATTTTACATTATCACCACAGAATTTCCCACTGTCAATATCCTGAGGGTTATCGTTGATTAGGAAATGAACCAGAATAAATATAAGCTGTCTACTCAGAAGTTAAGCATCCAGCTGCAAATAACTTGCTTCCATGGTCAGTCACTTCTATGCAGGCTGTGGGTTTGTGAAAAGGGTGTGGAGAAAGATACAATGGCCTGTGTCACGGTTCATCCCAAGCAGCTGCGTGACAGAGGGCATTCTGATATACGGACTGTTCCCAGGGACATACAGAGAGGCGTGCAACAAGTTCTGCTGGCAGATCTTCAACTCGGGGAAAGATGCCCTATGGTCTGCCCGAAACAGCACATTGAGATGCCCACTGGCACATTCCGACTACAGGAGAACGTGTTGAGGGACTCACTGAAGCTCAGTCCAACCCTCAGCAAGGGCTCAGTGGGAAAGGACCACAGTGTAGGGTTCTTCTCCTACTGAAGAGGGAGGGGCCGGACTGGGTGAGGCAGTCTCTCAATTATTGTAGTAACTGTACCATCCTAGGGAGGCAGCATTCCTATTGGTTTTAAAAAATGTATTTTAATACTGACTACATTATGTCAGGCCAGCATAGACAGACACATCCCAGTCCCTACCCAGCTAACAGGAGTCACCTGCCACTCATTTCCAACTCATCTCCGGCAGCCTATTTAAACCCTGCTCTCAGCCACTGTCCTTGTTCATCCATCAAATCAGCTAGGGTCAACTAACTGCTCCTAGCCTCCAGTTATATTGTTGCCTGCAGAGCTTAGTATCTGTTCTCTTTTGTTTTGTGGCCTCCTGTGGCTTGTTATTTTGTAGTTTAATATTAAAGTTGCTGTTCATTGCTAAATCATCTCCACGGCTCTGCTTTTGGGTCAAGCCTCCTTTACATTTCCTGACACATAGTTTATGAATTTAAGAATGAAATGGCATTGCAAGGTTTGTTCCTTTAAATTGTTTTAATTATGAATACAGTCAGTGAAACACCTCCTTACCTCAGTTTGCCCACCATCAATAACAGTCCAATCAGGAGCGAGCTGAAACACTCACCGCTTGTCTGGATGAGTGCAGCTTCAACAACACTCATAAAGTTTGATATCTTGTATGATATAGCAGCTGGCTTTGATAGACATTTCAGCGGTTCACCTACCCCCTCACTGATGCACTGTACTATCCTCAGGACACACTGCAACAACTCACCGAGACTCCTTAGACTCCAAATTCATCAACTCTACCCAACTGCACAGTAAACACCACCACCTGGAAATCAATCACACCATCCTGACTTGAAAATATGTGACTGTTTCTTCACCATGACTGGTTCAAAATCCTCACCTATTTACCTGTGATGGCCCTGCAAGTAAGATTTCATTTCCCCTTTGCATACAGGTACTTCTGCATATGGTGATACACATGAGTTCAAACAATTCCTGCTCAGTCTTCCATCCAATGGACAACTTCAAAGTTCAAAGTAAATTTATTATCGAAGTATATATATGTCACCATATACTGTACAACCCTGAGATTTGTTTTCTTGCCATCAGAGTAAATTCAAGATACACAATGAAAGACTGCACCCTACAGGACAGATAAACAATCAATGTGCAAAAGACAGCAACTGTGAAAATACAAAAGAAAAGAAGTAATAATAATAACTGAATAAGCAGTAAATATTGAGAACTTGAGATAAAGAGTCCTTGAAATTGAGTCCACACAGCACTCTGCAAAACTCTTATATAGATGTTTGTCTGTATTTAGCTAGGATGCTTAAGGCTTTTGCACAGTGCTGCAGTAGTTTTATGTATTTCACTGTACTGTTGCTGCTAAACAAAAAGCAAATTTTATGACATATATGATTGATGATAAACCTGATTCTGATATGGATTTCTATTGTGGACTGAGAGTGGGAAGGGGTCAAGGAGAGGGGAATCATAGTTGGGAAAAGGAGAACAGAGCAGGAAGCACCAGAGAGGCATTCTGTAAATGATCAATTAATCAATTGTTTGGAATCAAATAACCTTGTCTGGGGTCTCAAGGCTGGGTGTGTCTGTATCCGCACTACCCCCCGACCCCTGGTACTCCTTCCCACACCCCTCCTACAGCACACCACCCTGGCTGTTCCCAACATCTTTGCTCATACCAAATTTACAAACTCACTTTCCATTCCATGTTGACAAATAGAGCACTGTGCAAAAGTTGTGGGGACAGTTCAGTGATGGGGCATACGAAGCTGAGTGAAGTTGTCCCATTCCGGTCAAGATGGTGCATGTCTGGTCAAGATGGCACCTGTGTAAAATGCTCCCTCAGTCAACATCTTCTGGATAGACCACAAAACTGTTTATTTCACTTCCTTTACAACTGTTTTGATCTTAAATGCATCTCTGACTCTGTTAGAGCCTGTAGTTTACTGTCTGGAAATTGACTGAGTGATCCAGTGCTTTGCTGTCTCTGAGAAGATTCCAGGAGCAGTGCACAAGGCTGAGAAACTACAAGACAGGGTGTGAGCTGATATTCGACTCTATTTTGCCAATTAAGAAGACAAGAAAGACAGAAAACTGAGGTGAATGCAGAAGGCAAGCGAGGGTTCGGTGCCTTTATATCACTGATGGGATCACTCTGCTGCCGTTGGAGGAGCCCGTGTGGCCTATCACTGTGCTCAGAGGGTAGGCCTCTACAGTTGAGTAGTGTCTCTCTCTTTCAATGATGTCAGAGGATGTTACCAAGGTTCAGCATTTATGGATTTGAACAATTAACTATGTACTTTTTCAGTCTTATGCTTTCTATGTTCTATGTTTCCTCCTCCCTTTGTGCATTGGGGGGGGGTTTGGGGTGGATGTTCTTGTTGATCTTTTGTTACTTTTTGTGCGGGGTAGGAGAACTTGGGGGCTGATGTTGTTGTTGGGTTTCTTGTGGGAGAAAGGGGGTTTTGCTGGTTGATAATCGTGTTGCCGTTGTTTTTTTTTGTGAAGGGTGTGGGAGTGAATTAAGTGTTTCTCATTCAATCTGACTTCCATGGTTTTCTTTGTTTCATGGCTACCTGGAGAAGAAGAATCTCAGAGTTGTATGCTGCATACATACTTTGATAATAAAGGAATCTTTGAACCTTTTGAACCTTTGAACCTAATGGTGTAAGTCCTGAGGCTCTTGTACCTTCTTCCTGATGGCATCAGCAAGGAAGTGCATGTCCTGGGGGGTGGATGCTGCTTCTCTGCAACTGCACTGCGTGCAGATGTGCTCAATGGTGGGGAGGGCTTTACCCATGATGGACTGGGCCAAATCTATTACTTTTTGCCAGATTTTCCAATCAAAATAATTGGTGTTTCCATAACAAGCCATTATGTAACCAGTCAATAAGTTCTTCACCACACATCTGTAGAAATTTGTCAAAGTTCTAGTTGTCATGCTGAATATTCACAAACTTCTAAGGAAGTAAAGGTGATGACGTGCTTTTTTCGTTATTGCAGAACTCAGCTCCATAAACTAAATTAAGTATGCTCCAAAACTAAGGGGCAGAAAGATTAGCGGGCAACTGAAGACTCTTCCACTTACAGAGCCTGGAACTCCCAAGCCAAGGGTGGTGAAGGTAAAACAGCATCAGCAAATTAGAAATGAACCTGAATGATATTGAAGGATCATAATCTGAAAGACTTTGGTGCAAAAGATGGGAATTGGGATTAAACTGATTACAACGAGTAACATTGTCTATAAAGCCCTGGTTAGACCACACTTAGAATATTATATTCAGTTCTGATTGACTCATCATAGGAAAGATGTAGAAGTTTTACAGAGGGTGCAGGGGAGATTTACTGGGATTAGAAAGCATGTTTTATGAGTACAGGTTGAGGATGTTCTACGAGTCTGTGGTGGCCGGTGCTATTATGTTTGTTGTTGTGTGCTGGGGCAGCAGGCTGAGGGTAGCAGACACCAACAGAATCATCAAACTCATTCGCAAGGCCAGTGATGTTGTGGGGGTGGAACTGGACTCTCTGACAGTGGTGTCTGAAAAGAGGATGCTGTCCAAGTTGCATGCCATCTTGGACAATGACTCCCATCCACAACAACATCAGCCCCCAAGTCCCCCTACCCCGCACAAAAATAATGTACTGGTTAGGCACAGGAGCACATTCAGCCAGAGACTCATTCCACTGAGATGTAACACTGAGCGTCATAGGAAGTCATTCCTGCCTGTGGCCATCAAACTTTACAACTCCTCTCTTGGAGTGTCAGACACCCTGAGCCAATAGGCTGGTCCTAGACTTATTTCCACTTGGCATGATTAACTTATTATTATTTAATTATTTATGGTTTCATATTGCTATATTTCTTCACTATTCTTGGTTGGCGCGGCTGTAATGAAACCCAATTTCCCTCGGAATCAATAAAGTATGTCTGTCTGTAAACTAAGGCTTTTCTCTTGGGAGCGAAGGAGGATGAGGGATAACTTAATAGAGGTGTACAAGATTATAAGAGGCATAGATTGTATGGACAGCCAGAGATTTTTTCCCAGGTTGGTTAGTTAGTTTGATCTTAGAGTAGGTAAGAGGATTGACAGAATATTGAGGGCCAAATGGTCTGTAATGTTCTCTGTTCTTTGTTCTGTTTCTAGCTCTTTCCTTTATCACATGGATTCAATGGACTGAACAGCCTCCATCTGTGCAGAGAAGTTTCATTATTCTTTGATGTTTCCAGTCTCTGTTTCATTTTAACATCCTTTTCAAATGTACCCATTTCAGACATAGCAGACGTAATTTTTTCAGAAGCATTTCAAAACCTACTTATTAGCTTGTAAAATCAATTAATTCCTCTTGCCCCAGTGGCATGCAATCAAACAATGTCGATAGGTAAGTTTTTATTTGAAACACAGAATGTAATCGTACGTGCAAAAGAAGGAATCACACACAAGCAGATTACCAAGATGAACTCTTTCTAATAAATCTCATTGTAATAAGCAGGTTACTTTTGTGAAGAAATTGGTGCGATCGGCAAGCGTAAAGGAAGTATGCAGAAAGTGCTCCTGACAGATAAAACCTAGAAAATAATTAATGGAGACCCATTGAATGGAGGTAAACTTCAGGGAGCAGACAAATGTAGAATCGCATGCAAATTCCTGTATGAGCCAAGCAGCAGTTCTTAAAGGCCGTCATACCATGGGGTGTCCTGTCTGATCACACACTCAGCGGATATTCACACAGCATTCATTCTCCGTTCCCTTATATGGGTACACAAGGTCACACTGCCGGTTTATACTCCAGCAGCTGTTAAGAAAGCACCAACTTGCTCCAGAACAAATGTTGCCTTGACAACCATGCAGACACTAGTGGCTCTACTGCAAATTTTTGTATGACATCACTTGCTACTGCATCATATCAACCTACCAGCTCGTGTGGTTGCACGTCTTAGTCTGAGCTGTAACGCTTTAACACACACACACACACACACAAAATGCTGGAGGAGCTCAGCATCTCAGGCAACATCTATGGAAAAGAATAAATGGTTGACATTTTGGGCCAAGACCCTTCATCAGGAACAGGTCAAAAATGTCAACTGTATTAATTTCCATAGATGCTGCCCGACCTGCTGAGTTTCTCCAGCATTTTGTGTGTTACTCTGGATTTCCAGCATCTGCAGAACCTCTTGTGTCAGAATCAGGTTTATTATCACTGGCAGTTATCAGTTATCAGTTATTGGAAAGTATTCTAAGGGACCAGATATATTTTATAAGTATTTTGAAAGACATGAACTGATTAAGGACAATCATCAAGGCTTTATGCGTTGTGTCATGGCGAACCGAGACCATAAGACATAGGAGCAGAATTAGGCCATCTGGCCCATTGAGTCTGCTCCATTGTTCATTCATGGCTGATCCTTTTATCTTCCCCTCCTCAGCCCCACTCCCTGGCCTTCTCCCCATAAACTTTGATACCATGCCCAATCATGAACCTATCAATCTCAACTTAAATAAACCCAATGACCTGACCTCCACACCTGTTTGTGGCAACAAATTCCACCACATTCCACAAATTCACTAGCCTCTGGCTAAAGAATTTCTTCCACATCTCTTTTTTAAATGGATGCTTCTCTAACCTGAGGCTGTGCCCTTTTGTCCTAGAATCCCCCACCATGGGAAATGTCCTTTCCACATCTACTCTCTCTAGGCCTTTCCACATTCAAAATATTTCAATGAGATCCCCCCTCATCCTTCTAAATTCCAGCAAGTACAGGCACAGAGCCATCAAACATTCCTCAAATGACAACACTTTAATTCACAATCATCCTTGTGAATCTCTCCTAATCCCTCCCCAATGCCAGCACATTGTTTCTTCAATAAGGAGCAGAAAACTGTTCACAATATTCAAGGTGAAGCCTCACCAGTGCCTTATAAAGCCTCAGCATCACATCACTGCTCTTGTATTCTAGACCATTCGAAATGAATGCTAACATGGCATTTGCCTTCTTCACCACCGACTCAACCTGCAAGTTAACATTTACGGTATTCTGCACAAGGATTCCCAAGTCCCTTTGCATCTCAGATTTTTGGATTTTCTTCCCATTTAGGAAATAGTCTGCACATTTATTTCTTCTACCAAAGTGCATGACCATGCATTTTCCAACATTGTATTTCATTTGCCACTTTCTTGCCTGTTCTTCCAATCTGTCTAAGGTCTTTGGCAGCCTGCCTGTTTCCTCAACATTACTGATCCCTCAACTAATCTTCAGATCATCTGCAAACTTGGCAACAAAACCACCTATTCCATCATCTAAATCATTGATATACAGCATAAAAAGAAGCAGTCCGCAACCCACTAGTCATTGGCAGCCAACCAGAAAATGCTGCTTTTAGTCCCATTTCTGCCTCCTACCAATCAGCCATTGCCTTAAACATGCTAGTAACTTTCCTGTAATACCATGGGCTCTTAACTTGGTAAGCAGCCTCATGTGTGGCACCTGTCAAAGGTCTTCTGAAAATCCAAATATGCAACATCCCATTTACCTATCCTATTTGTAATCTCCTAAAAGAATTCTAACATGTTCGTCAGGAAAGTATTTCCCTTAAGGAAAATATGTTGACGTGTCCTGTATCACCAAGTACTCCATAACATCATCCTTAAAAATTGACTCCAACATCTTCTCAAACACTGAGGTCAGGCTAACTTGTCTATAATTTCCTTTCTGTTGTCTTCCTTCTTTCTTAAAGACTGGAGTAACATTTGCATTTTTTCAGTCCTCTGGCACCTTGCCAGTGTTCACTGATTTTGGAAAGATCACTTCTAATACCACTACAATCTCTAAAACTACTTCTTTCAGAACACTAGGGTGCAGTTCATCTGGTCCAGGTGCATTATGTACCTGCAGGGTTTTCAACCTTTTGAGTGCCTTCTGCACTCACTTCTCTTCTCTCACACCCTTCAACACCTGGCACACTGCTAGTGTCTCCCACAGTGAAAACTGATGCATTTAGTTCATCTGCCACCTCCTTGTCCCCCTTTATTATTCATCCAGCCTCATTTTCTAGCAGTCCTATATCCACTCTCATCACTTTTTTATGTTTTACATACCTGAAAAAGCTTTATTATCCACTTTGATATTGATTGCTATCTTGCTTTCATATTTTGTCTTTTCCTTCCTAATGATTCTTCTAGTTGCTTCCTTTAGGCTTTTGAAAGCTTCCCAATCATAAGAATAGTTGCAGAAGTAGGCCTTTTGGTCCATTGAATCTGCTCTGCCATGGGCTGATCCAATTCTTCCAGTCATCCACACTCCCCTACCTTCTCCCCATACCCTTTGATGCCCTGGCTAATCAAGAACTTATCTCGGCTTTAAATGCACCCAATGATTTGGCCTCCACAGCTGCTTGTAGAAAACAAATTCTACAGATTTACCACACTCTCACTAAAGTAATTTCTCTGCATCTCTGTTCTAAATGGACGTCCTTCAATCCTGAATTCGTGCCCTCTTGTCCTATACTCCCCTACCATGGGAAATAACTTAGTCATATCTAATCTGTTCAGGCCTTTAACATTCAGAATGTTTCAATGAGATCCTCACTCATTCTCCTGACCTCCCAGGAATACAGCCCAAGAGCTGCCAGAGGTTCCAAATATGGTAACCCTTTCATTCCTGGATTTATTCCTGTGAATCTTCTCTGAACCCTCTCCAATGTCAATATATCCTTTCTAAAATAAGGAGCATAAAACTGAACACAATACTCCAAGTGTGGTCTCATGAGTCGCTTATAGAGACTCAACATCACGTCCCTGCTCTTATATTCTATACCTCTAGAAATGAATGCCAACATAGCATTTGCCTTCTTCATTACCGACTCTATCTGGAAGTTAACCTTTAGGGTATCCTGCACAGGGACACCCAAAAGTCCTTTTGCATCTCTGTATTTTGAATTCTCTCCCCATCTAAATAATAGTCTGATCATTTATTTCTTCCACCAAAGTGTATGACCATACATTTTCCAACTTTGTATTTCGTTTGCCACTACTTTGCCCATTCCCCTAAACTATCTAAGTCTCTCTACAGGCTCTCTGTTTCCTCAACACAACCTGCTCCTCCACCTATCCTTGTATTATCAGCAAATTTAGCCACAAATCCATTAAACATCATCCAAATCATTGACATACATCGTAAAAAGCAGCGGTCCCAATACTGACCCTTGTAGAACTCCATTGGTAACCAGCAGCCAGCCAGAATAGGATCCCTTCATTCCCATTCTCTGTTTTCGGCTGATCAGCCAATATTCCAACTATGCTAGTAACTTCAGCTGTAATTCCATGTGCTCTTATCATGCTAAGCAGCCTCATGTGTGATATCTTGTCAAAGGCCTTCTGAAAATCCAAGTACACCACATCTACTGCATCTCCTTTGTCTACCCTGCTTGTAATTTCCTCAAAAAATTGCAGTAGGTTAGTCAGGCAGTATTTTCCTTTCAGGAAACCATGCTGGCTTAGTCTTATCTTGTCAAGTGCAGGTTATCAACTCCAGCCATTGCTGCTCTGCCGTCCTTGCTGTTAGTGTCTCTTTCCAGTCAACTTTGGCTTGTTCCTTCTCATGCCATTTTAATTTCCTTTATTCCACTGAAATACCAACACATTGGAATATAATTTTTCCTTTTCAAATTTCAAAGTGAACTCGATCATATTGTGAGCACTGTTCCCTTAAGCTCTCTAATCACCTCCAGAACATTGCACAACACCCAGTCAAGCACAGCCAATCCCCTAGTGGGCTCAACAACAAGCTGCTTTAAAAAGTCACCCTTTAGACATAATTCATTGAAAATGGTGCCACAAAGGTTTGTAAATAAAGCTTTTGACACATTGGCCTTTATAAATCAATATACAGAAGATGGGATGTAATGCTGAAGTTGTATAAGATGTTGGTGAGGCCAAATTTGAAGTATGTGTGCAGTTTTGGTCACCTGCCTACAGGAAAGCTGTAAACAGGGTTGAAAGAGTACACAGAAAAACTCCAAAAATGTTGCTGGGTCTGGAGAACCTGAGTTATAACGAAACAATGAAAAGGTTAGGACTGTACTCTAAAGAATGTAGAAGATTGAGAGGGGATTTGATAGAGGTATACAAAATTATGAGGGGTATAGATAAGGTTAATGCAAGCAGACTTTTTCCACTGAGATTGGGTAGGACGACAACCAGAGGCCATGGGTTAAGGGAGAAATGTGAGAAGTTTAAGGGGAACATGAGGGGAATCATTGTCACTTAGAAGGTAGTGAGAGTGTGAAATGAGCTGCCAGCACAAGTGGTTCATGTGAGATTAATTTCAACACTTAACAAAAGTTTGGATAGGTACACAAATAGTAGCAATATGGAGGGCTACGGTCCCAGTGCAGGTCAATGGGAGTAGGTAGTTTAAATGGTTTCAGCATGGAATAGATAGGCCAGAGAGCTTGTTTCTGTGTTGTACTTCTCTATGACTCTATAAAAAACTTAAAGAACCACTCCCCAGATTGAAACATCAGTTTCAACATTTAAGAGAAATTTGGATACGTACATAGATGGGAGGGGTATGGAGATCTATGATCCAGGTGCAGGTTGAGGGAGTAGGCAGATTAATGGTTCAGCATGGACTAGATGGGCCAAAGGGCCTGTTTCTGTGCTGTAGTATTCCATGATTCTATGAACTCTATGATCAATGACAAATTTTGTAAAAGTAGTTGTCTGTGTAGCAGCAGTAGTCTGCATTACATAAAATATACCAGAAAATGCAATTT
Source organism: Hemitrygon akajei (assembly GCF_048418815.1). NCBI lineage: Eukaryota > Metazoa > Chordata > Chondrichthyes > Myliobatiformes > Dasyatidae > Hemitrygon > Hemitrygon akajei. The sequence goes on along the minus strand of NC_133132.1, from coordinate 175,779,930 downwards.
GAAATGTTCTAGTTTTCTCCCACCATCCAAAGATGTACTGGTCAGTAGGTTAATTGGTCACTGTAAATTGTCCTGTGATTAGGCTAGGATTAAATCAGTGGGTTGCTGGGTAGTGCATCTTGTTGGACCTGTAAGAGCCTGTTCTGCACTGTATCTCTAAATAAACTAATTAATAAACAATGGCTTATATGTCACCATATACTACCCTTAGATTCAATTTCTTACTGGCACTTACAGGAAAATAAAGAAATGTAATTGACAGGAAGGTAGTGGATACCATAGAGAGAGTGCAGAGGGAATTTACAAGGATGTTGCCTGGATTGGGGAGCATGCCTAATGAGAATAGGCTGTGAGAACTTGGCTTTTTTTCCTTGGAGCAACGGAGGATGAGAAGTGACCTGATGGAGGTGTAGAAGATGAAGAGAGGCATTGATCATGTGAATAGCCCGAGGCTTTTTCCCAGGGCTGAAATAGCTAACATGAGAGGGCATAGTTTTAAGGTGCTTGGAGATAGGTAGAAGGGGATGTCAGAGGTATCTTTTTCACATAGAGAGTGGTGAGTGTGTGGAATGCACTGCCAGCAAAGTGGTAGAGGTGGATACAATAGGGTTTTTGAAAGCTCTTAGATAGGTACATGGAGCTTAGAAAAACAGAGGACTATGCGGTAGGGTAATTTTTGGCAGTTTCTAGAGTAGGTTACATGGTCGGCACAACATTGTGGGCCAAAGTACCTGCAATGTGCTGCAGATTTTCTGTTTCTATGAACTTTTGAAGAATTATACATTAATAAAGACTGACAAACAACCTATGTGCAAAAGAAAACAAACTGCAAGAATAAATTACTGAGAACCTGAGTTGTAGAATCCTTGAAAGTGAGTCTGAAGTTGCGGAATCAGTTTGAAGTTGAAGTGAGTGAAGTTATTTATTTTTTATTTATTTACTGACATACAGCTCTTTTGTTCCTATGGGTCACGCCGTCCAGCAGTCCCCCAATTTAATCCTGGTCTCATCATGGGACAATTTATAATGACCAACTAACCTACCAACTGGTATGTTTTTGTACTGTGGGAAGGAACCCACACAGTCACGGGGCGAATGTACAAACTCCTTACAGGTAGTGGCAGGAATTGAATGTGGGTCGTTGGTGTTGTGAAGTGTTGTGCTAACTGTGCTGCCCCATGATGGTTCAACATCCTGATGGATGTCAGGTAATAACAGTTTCTGAATCTGGTCCTCTGCATTGTGAAATTGAAATTAAATTTGTTTTCATACACGTGCAAATATTTCCACCACATTTTGCATTATTATCTGATATTTCAATTGTTCATAAACAGAGGATGTAACAGTATATTGTGCCAAGCCAGATGAAAGTAGTGTTAAATATACACATTTGAAAGCACACAGAGTACACAACCTGTAAAGAGGAATTCACTGCAATACTGGCACTGTCTGCTTGATTGCTCCTCAGGGACTAGTTTTTCTCTAAATTAAAGATAACAATTTGAAGGCGAGACATGGTGAGGGAGGAAGAGAGAGTAAGAAAAAGGAATGGGGGGGAGGAAGACTGACTAGAGGTACCACAGCCATCAGATGTGTTCACACCATGGTGTGGAATGTAATAATGTGAATTACATCCTAGGTCAGTTGTCTCTATGGGCTTATATTACACAGCTGCAGTCTCACAGGATGATGTGAGTTTGCACTACAGCCATTTACACCACAATACCAAGGCCATCGGCTGAGATCAATACTCAACGAACAGGCAATGCTTTTATGCATGGAGAGAAAGGTGGTGGACACCAATAGCAGGGTTTCACATGAAAGCCTGACCATTAGGTAATGATAGGGCTTGGACGAGGGAAATTCAGGATTCACGATTCAAGATTGTTTAATTCAAGATTCAAGCCCTGATGAAGGGTCTCGGCCTGAAACGTCGACTGTACTCTTTCTCATATTTGCTGCCTGGCCTGCTGAATTCCTTCAGTCTTTCATCTGTGTTTCTTGGATTTCCAGCATTCGGTAATTTTCTCCTTGTACAAGGTTGTTTAATGTCATGCTGGTGTTCTGTGCTTGGTGTCAGACGTGGGAATTCCTGGAAACTCACAGCCTTCCAGACGGCCGCATCTGCACCAGGTGCGTTGAGCTGCAGCTCCTTAGGGATCACGTTAGGGAACTGGAGATGCAGCTCGATGACCTTCGTCTGGTCAGGGAGAGTGAGAGGGTGATAGAGAGGGCTATAGGCAGGTGGTCACACCAGAGCCTGGGGAGACAGTGGGTAACAGTCAGGAGAGAGAAGGGCAAGAGACAGATGCTAGAGAGTACTTCTGTAGCTGTCCCCCTTAACAGTAAGTACTCCTGCTTGAGTACTGCTGGGGGTGGGGGACCTACCTGGGGGAAGCAACAGTGGCCGTGCCTCTGGCACAGTCTAGTCCTGTGGCTCAGAAGGGTAGGGAAAGGAAGAGGATGGCAGCAGTGATAGGGGACTCTATAGTTAGGGGGTCAGACAGGTGATTCTGTGGACACAGGAAAGAAACACGGATGGTAGTTTGCCTCCCAGGTGCAAGAGTCTGGAATGTTTCTGATCGTGTCCATGATATCCTGAAGTGGGAGGGAGAACAGCCAGAGGTCATGGTACATATTGGTACCAATGACATAGGTAGGAAGAAGGAGGAGGTCCTGAAAACAGACTACAGGGAGTTAGGAAGGAAGTTGAGAAGCAGGACCACAAAGGCAGCAATCTTGAGATTATTGCCTGTGCCACATGACAGTGAGTATAGGAATAGAGTGAGGTGGGAGGATAAATGCGTGGCTGAGGGATTGGAACAGGGGGCAGGGATTCAGATTTCTTCGAGCATGGATCTGTACTTGAAGCTATGATGTTGTGGCCATTACAGAGGCTTGGATGGCTCAGGGGCAGGAATGGTAACTTCAAGGGCTAGGCTTTAGATGTTTCAGAAAGGCCAGGGAGGGAGGCAAAAGAAGTAGGGGTGTGGCACTGTTGATCAGAAATAGTGTCACAGCTGCAGAAAAGGAGGAAGTCATGGAGGGATTGTCTACAGAGTCAATATGCGTGGAAGTTAGGAACAGGATGGGGTCAATAACTCTACTGAGTGTTTTTATAGACCACCCAATAGTAATAGGGATATCGAGGAGCAGATAGGGAGACAAATTCTGAAAAGTGAAGTACACTAGTGAAGTTTAAGAGACTACTAGATAGGTATATGGAGGAATTTAAGGTGGGGGGTTATATGGGAGGTAGGGTTTGAGGGTCGGCACAACATTGTGGGCTGAAGGGCCTGTAATGTGCTGTACTATTCTATGTTCTATTAAAGGTTTAAAAACAACAGGGTTGTCATGGTGGGAGTTTTTAATTTCCAAAATATCGATTGGCATCTCCCTAGAGCAAGGGGTTTAGATGGGGTGGAGTTTGTTAGGTGTGTGCAGGAAGGTTTCCTGACACAACATGTAGATAACCCTACAAGAGGAGAGGCTGTACTTGATCTGGCATTGGGAAATTAACCTGGTCAGCTGTCAGGTCTGTCAGTGGGAGAGCATTTTGGAGATAGTGATCACAATTCTGTCTCCTTTACCACAGCATTGGAGAGGGATGGGAACAGACAAGTTAGGAAAGCGTTTAATTGGAGTAAAGAGAAATATGAGGCTATCAGGCAGGAACTTGGAAGCATAAATTGGAAACATGTTCTCAGAGAAACGTACGGAAAAACTGTGGGAGATGTTCAGGGGATACTTGTGTGTGGTTCTGAGTAGGTAAGTTCCAATGAGACAGGGAAAGGATGGTAGGTACAAGATCCGTGATGCACAAAGGCTGTTGTAAATCTAGTCAAGAAGAAAAGAAGAACTTACGAAAGGTTCAAAAAACTAGGTACTGATAGTAATCTAGAAGATTATAAGGCTTGCAGGAAGGAGCTTAAGAATGAAATTAGGAGAGCCAGAAGGGGCCAAAAGAAGGCCTTGGTGGACAGGATTCAGGAAAACCCCAAGGCATTCTACAAGTATGTGAAGAGCAAGAGGATAAGACGTGAAAGAATATGACCTATCAAATGTGACAGTGGGAAAGTGTGTATGGAACCAAAGGAAATAGCAGAGGTGCTTAATGAATACTTTACTTCAGTATTCACTACAGAAAAGGATCTTGGCAATTGTAGTGATGACTTGCAGCAGACTGAAAAGCTTGAGCATGTAGATATTAAGAAAGAGGATGTGCTGGAGCTTTTGGAAAGCATCAAGTTGGATAAGTCACTGGGACCAGATGGGATGTACCCCAGGCTACTGTGGGAGGCAAGGGAGGAGATTGCTGAGCCTCTCGCGATTATCTTTGCATCTTCAATGGGAGAGGTTCTAGAGGATTGGAGGGTTGCGGATGTTGTTCCCTTATTCAAGAAAGGGAGTAGAGATAACACAGGAAATTATAGGCCAGTGAGTCTTACTTCGGTGGTTGGTAAGTTGATGGAGAAGATCCTGAGAGGCAGGATTTATGAACATTTGCAGAGGTATAATATGATTAGGAGTAGTCAGCATGGCTTTGTCAAGGGCAGGTTGTGCCTTACGAGCCTGATTGAATTTTTTGAGGATGTGACTAAATACATTGATGAAGGTAGAGCAGTAGATGCAAGGCATTTGATAAGGTACCCCATGCAAGGCTTATTGAGCAAGTAAGGAGGCATAGGATCCAAGTGGACATTGCTTTGTGGATCTAATACTGGCTTGTCCACAGAAGGCAAAGAGTGTTTGTAGACAGGTCATATTCTGCATGGAGGTCAGTGACCAGGGAACAGTTCTGGGACCCTTACTCTTCGTGATTTTTATATATGACCTGGATGAGGAAGTGGAGGGAAGGGTTAGTAAATTTGCTGATGACACAAAGGTTGGGGGTGTTGTGGATAGTGTGGAGCGCTGTCAGAGGTTACAGCGGGACATTGATAGGATGCAAAACTGGGCTGAGAAGTGGCAGATGAAGTTCAACCCAGATAAGTGTGAGGTGACTCATTTTGGTAGGTCAAATATGATGGCAGAATATAGTATTAATGGTAAGACTCTTGGCAGTCTGGAAAATCAAAGGGATCTTGGGGTCCGAGTCCATAGGACACTCAAAGCTGCTACGCAGGTTGACTCTGTAGTTAAGAAGGCATATGGTGCATTGGCCTTCATCAATTGTGGAATTGAATTTAGGAGCCAAGAGGTAATGTTGCATCTGTATAGGACCCTGATCAGACCCCACTTGGAGTACTGTGCTCAGTTCTGGTCGCCTTACTACAGGAAGGATGTGGAAACTACAGAAAGGCTGCAAAGGAGATTTACAAGGATTGGGGAGCATGCCTATAAGAATAAGTTGAGTGAACTCAGCCTTTTCTCCTTGGAGTGATGGAGGATGAGAGGTGGCCTGATAGAGGTGTATAAGATGATGAGAGGCATTGATCATGTGAATAGTCAAAGGCTTTTCCCCAGTGCTGAAATGGCTAGCACAAGAGGACACAGTTTTAAGGTGCTTGGAAGTATGCAGAGAGGAGATGTCAAGGGGAAAGTTTTTTACGCAGAGAGTGGTGAGTGCGTGGAATGGGCTGCCGGCGACGGTGGTGGAGACGGATACGGTAGGGTCTTTTAAGAGACTCCTGAATAGGTACATGGAGCTTGGAAAAATAGAGGGCTACGGGTAACCCTAGGTAATTTCTAAGGTATGGACATGTACGGCACAGCATTGTGGGCCGAAGGGCCTGTATTGTGCTGTAGGTTTTCCATGTTTCTGTGTCATTTCCAGCAGACAAATATAAAGGAGAACAAAATAATTGTAACTCTAGATCCAATACAGCAAAAAAACACCGAATAAGATGAAGAACACAATAATAAACAACACAATGAATATAATTACATAGGGACACACAGACTGCGGGAGGAACTGAACAGGTCAGGCAGCACCTATGAAATTGATGTTTTGGGCCGAGATCCAAGGAGAACATCTAGAAGCCAGGTGAGTAGGGGAGGGTGGAATGAAATAAAAAGCTCCTGCTAATATGTACAAAGTTCAATGTAAATTTATTATCAGGGTATATAGGTATATGTCACAATATGCTACCCGAAGATTCACTTTCTTGCAGGCATTCATAGTACATAGAACAGAGTACAAGAGAATCAATGAAAATCTACAGGCAAATACAGACAAACAACCAATGTTCAAAAGACCTGAAATTGTGTAAATACAAAAAGAAAAGAAAGCAAAATAATAAGAAGCAATAAATAAGCAATAAACATCAAAAACGAGTTGTAGAGTCCTTGAACGTGAGTCTGTAGGTTGTGGAATCAGATTGGTGTTGAGGTGAATGAAGTTCTCCACACTGGTTCAGGAACCTGATGATTGAGGGCTAATAACTGTTGCTGAACCTGGGGGTGTGGGTTTGAGGTTCCTGTACCTCCTGCCCATTGGGAGCAGTGAGAAGAGAGCATTGCCTGGATGGTGGGGACTTCTGATGATTGACGCTGCCTCCCTGCAGCAGTGGTCTGTGTAGATATGCTCAGTGGTGCTGAGGGAGTTCAATGTTGGTGAATCAGAAGTATGCAGAGACAAGGCAAAACTGCAGATCTTTTTCAAAAGGAACTAAGTGAAGTAGACTGAAATGAAAAAAATCATTAAAACATGACAAAGTAGCAGCAAAGGCTGTGGACGTGCACTGCCTAGTCAGAGTGTGGAGAGTCAGGGGACTGACTGACTTGACCTTTGGTCCAGTCTCTTAATCACTCAGGCTATGCTCAGTTTGGCAAGACAGTACACGTGTGCAGCCATTATTACTTACGGTAATTAATGTAGTATTGTTCTCAGCCTTTGCAGTCGACCCGTTTGAGCCATGCAGGTCACAGGCATTACCCTGTGTATTGGTCAACTGTCTGAGAAAAAGATGCAATGTTTTTACTAGGTTAAAAAAAAGATTAATCTATATTGTAATTACAACTCCATGAGGCACTGATCCTCACAGGAAAAAAGAATGGGTTAACAAGGCATATCCATTGGAAATTAATGATTTTAAAAAGGAATTAGCTGATGAAAACAACTTGGAATTTCAGCAAGGAAGTTATGCTATTCTTTGCTTGTATATGAAAGGACTAACCTTTTGAAATCTGGTTGTTCAACAGGGCATTACTTCCTTGTAATGTTAGATATCTTTAATAGCTATAGCGATTATAATATTGCTTAATTCCTCAACTAGATAGCAGTATTTTTTTAAAACATGACAAAGTAGTGGTTAACATAATGTTACAACAGCACCAGCAAACCGGAATCAATTCTGATAGTGTCTGTAAGGAGCTTATACGTTCTCCCTGCGACTGTGTGTGTTAATTCTGGTTGCTTCAGTTTTCTCCCACATTCCAAAGACAGTCTATGGGAAAGTCCTGCCTGACAAATCTATTTGAATTCTTTGAAGAAATAATAAGCAGGATAGACGAAGGAGAATCAGTGGATGTTGTGTACTTGCATTTTCAGAAGGCCTTTGACAAAGTGCCACACATGAGGCTACTTAACAAGGTAAGAGCCCACGGTGTTACAGGAAAGATACAAGCATGGAGAAAGCAGTGGCTGATTGGCAGGAGGCAAAGAGTGGGAATAAAAGGATCCTTTCCAGTTTGACTTCCAGTGACTAGTGACTAGGGGTCTGTGTAGGGACCATTACTCTTTATGTTAAAGATTACTCCTTATGAAGATGTCGGGGGTAAGTTTTTTATGCAGTTTTTACGGTGAGTGCGTGGAATGGGCTGCTGGCCACAGTGGTGGAGGCAGAAATGATGGGGTCTTTTAAGAGACTTATGGATGGATACATGGAGCTTAGGAAAATAGAGGGCTATCGGTAAGCCTAGGTAGTTCTAAGGTAAGGACATGTTTCGGACAGCTTTGTGGGCCGAAGGGCCTGTATTGTGCTGTAGGTTTTCGATGTTTATATTAAATGTTGGATGATTTGGATGATGGAATTGATGATACAATGATACTCAGAGTGACAGGTAGTGTTAAGGAAGCAGGGAAGCAGAAGGGGTTAGACATTTAGAAGATTAGGCAAGGAAGTAAGAAGTGTATGGTCACGCACTTCGGTAGAAAAAATAAAAGGATAGGCTATACTTTAAATGAGCAGAAAATTTTAAAAATCTGAGGTACAGACGGACTTGGGAGTCCTCATGCAGGGTTCGCTAAAGGCTAATTTGCAGGTTGAGTCTGTGGTGAGGAAGGCAAATACAATGTTAACATTCATTTTGAGAGAACTAGAATATATAAGCAAGGATGCAATGTTAAGACTTTAAAGGCACTGGTGAGGCCTCACTTGGAATATTGTGAGCAGCTTGGGTCCCTTAGGTAGGAAAGGATGTGCTGAAACTGGAAAGGGTTTGGAGGAGGTTAACAAGAATGAATCAGGGAATGAAAGGGTTAACATGTGAGGAGCAGTGGATGGCTCTGGGCCTGAACTCGCTGGAATTTAGATGAATGAGGGGAGATCACATTGGAACTATAGAATGTTGAAAGGCCTATAGGGCAGGTGGAGAGAATGTTTCCTATGTCTGAGTATCTAAATCCAGAGGGCACTGCCTCAGAATAGAGGAACATCCTTTTAGAACGGAGATGAGGAAAAACTTCCTTAGACAGAGGGTGGGAATCTGTGAAATTCACTGCTTCAGAGGCTGTGTAGGCAATGTCATTGGGTATATTTAAGGTGGAGGTTGAAAGATTCTTGATTTGTCAGGGCATGAAAGGGCAGGAGAATGGCATGAGAAGAAAAATAGATCAGCCATGGTGAAATGGCGGAACAGACTCGAAGGGTTGAATGGTTTAATTCTGCTCCTATACCTTATGGCCAAATGGACATCTGGTTTAGGAATAGCAAGTTGTGGGCACTGAAATAATGATGACTCTTGAAGGCTGCCCCCAGTACAGCCTCAGTCTGTGTTGGTTATTGACGGAAACAACATTTTTCGCTGTATGTAGTGAAGTTTCGATGTACATGTGTGGAAACAGCAATATCCAGGAATGGAAAAGCTTACAAAAAGTGGTGGACACAGCCCAGTCCATCACAGGCATAGTCCTTCCCACCACTGAGGACATCTACAAGGAATGCTGTCACAAGAAAGCAGCATCCATAATCAAGGCCTGAACTATCTAGACCATGCTCTATTCTTGCCCCCTGCAATCCTGTAAGAAGCATTCCATTATACTTTGGTGATAAAGATCACTCTATTTATCTACCATCAACAATTTCAACAATTAATGACCAAAAAATGTCTTGGAGAGCAAGTTAATCACTAACATGAGAATATTTGCAGATGTTGAAAATCCCAGTGACACACACAAAAAGCTGGAGGAACTCAGCAGGCCAGAGAGCATCTATGGAAAAGCTGAAGGGTTTCGGCCTGAAATGTCGACTGTACTCTTTTCCACAGAAGCTGTCTGGCCTGCTGAGTTCCTCCAGCATTTTGTGTGTGTAACCAGCAATTTAATTCTGAGGTTGAAATATTGTCTATAAAAATGGTTAGCTTTATTTTTAGGATGTGTACTTACACCTGAACCACCATGATTAGATTTCTGCCTTCTAATCACTCCTGGATATTGATTAATCTATAGCTAAATGTCAGGAGTTGACATGTGGATTACAGGACTTTTTCTCAGATCATTAGTTTTCGAGTTTGGGTTTTCATACACTCTCAGTGGCCACTTTATTAGATATAACTCTACACCTGCTCGTTACTGCAAATATTTGATCAGCTAACCATGTGGTAGCAACTCAATGCAGACATGGTCAAGAGGTTCAGTTACTGTCAGAGCAAACATCAGAATGGGGAAGATATGTGATCTAAGTGACATTGACCATGGAACGATTGTCAGTGCTAACCCTTACTGTGTTGTGTTTCATATTGGTAGGTCAAATTTGAAGACAGAATATAATATTAATGTAAGACTCTTGGCAGTGTGGAGGATCAGAGAGGTCTCGGGGTCTGTGTTATAGACAATAGACAGTAGGTGCAGGAGTAGGCCATTCGGCCCTTCTAGCCAGCACCACCATTCACTGTGATCATGGCTGATCATACACAATCAGTACCCCGTTCCTGCCCTCTCCCCATATCCCTTGACCCCGCTATCTATAAGAGCTCTATCTAACTCTCTCTTGAATGCATCCAAAGACTTGGCCTCCACTGCCTTCTGGGGCAGAGCATTCCACATATCCACCACTCTCTGGGTGAAAAAGTTTTCCCGCATCTCTGTTCTAAATGGCCTACCCCTTATTCTTAAACTGTGGCCTCTAGTTCTGGACTCACCCATCAGCGGGAATATGCTTCCTGCTTCCAGTGTGTCCAATCCCTTAATAATCTTATATGTTTCAATCAGATTCCCTCTCATCCTTCTAAATTCCAGTGTATACAAGCCCAGTCGCTCCAACCTTTCAACATATGACAGTCCCGCCATTCCAGGAATTAACCTTGTGAACCTACGCTGCACACCCTCAATAGCAAAAATGTCCTTCCTCAAATTTGGAGACCAAAACTGCACACAATACTCCAGGTGGGGTCTCACCAAGGCCTTGTACAGCTGCAGAAGGACCTCTTTACTCCTATACTCAATTCCTCTTGTTATAAAAGCCAGCATGCCATTAGCTTTCTTCACTGCCTGCTGTACCTGCATGCTTGCTTTCATTGACTGATGTACAAGAACACCTAGATCTCGTTGTACTTCCCCTTTTCCTAACTTGACTCCATTTAGATAGTAATCTGCCTTCCTGTTCTTGCCACCAAAGTGGATAACCTCACATTTATCCACATTAAACTGCATCTGCCATACATTTGCCCACCCACCCAACCTGTCCAAGTCACCCTGCATTCTCATAACATCCTCCTGACATTTCACACTGCCATCCAGCTTTGTGTCATTGGCAAATTTGCTAACGTTACTTTTAATCCCTTCATCTAAATCATTAATGTATATTGTAAACAGCTGCGGTCCCGACACCGAACCTTGCGGTACCCCACTGGTCACAACCTGCCATTCCGAAAGGGACCTGTTAATTACAACTCTTTGTTTCCTGTCAGCCAGCCAATTTTCAATCCATGTCAGTACTCTGCCCCCAATACCATGTGCCCTAATTTTGCCCACTAATCTCCTATGTGGGACTTTATCAAAAGCTTTCTGGAAGTCCAGGTACACTACATCCACTGGCTCTCCCTTGTCCATGTTCATAGTAAAGATGTTCAAAGATGTTGCACAGGTTGAAAATGCTGTTAAGAAGGCGTATGGTGCTTTGGCCTTCATCAAGTGTGGTACTGAGTTCAGAGCCGTGAGGTAATGTTACAGCTATATAAGACCTTAGTTAGACCCCACTTGGAGTACTGTGTTCAGTTCTGGTCACTTCACTACAGGAAGAATGTAGATACTATAGAAAGTGCAGAGGAAATTTACAAGAATGTTGCCTGGATTGGAGGGTGCACTTTATGAGTTGAGTAAACTTGGCCTTTTTCCTTGGAGCGACAGAGTATGACAGATGACCTGATAAAGGTGTATAAGAAGATGGTGGAGGTGGATACAATAGAGTTTTTAAAGAGACACTTAGATAGGGTCATGGAGCTTAGAAAAATAAATGGCTATGTGGTAGGGTAATTCTAGGCAGTTTTTAGAGTAGGTTACGTGGTTGGCACAACATTGTGGGCTGAAGGGCCTGTAACGTGCTGTAGGTTTTTATGTTTTATGAATCCACCACATGTCTAACCTTGAAGTGGATGGGCTACAGAAGCAGAAGATCACGAACATACAGGAGGTACTGAGTAAATTGGCCATTGAGTGTTTATCAGTGAAATGACACATGCTATAACAACATTGAAACAAAAGTGGGATGCAGAGTGGAGGTTTGAGTTGAGTGTTTGCGGAACCATAGGAAAATCTGTGAAGTGATTCTGTTGAAATTTTCAAACCGAAGATGTTTAAAATTTACTTTCTAATCTCTTACTATCTTTCCTTTCAGTTGGTCCTGATGAAGGGACTCAGCCTGAAACATCAACAGTGCTTCTCCCTATAGATGCTGCCTGGCCTGTTGTGTTCCACCAGCATTTTTTGTGTGTTGTTTGATGTTTAAAGTTGAATCAGGATTGACAACTGATCAACGTGACAGCAATTTGCATCCCAAGAGGGACGTTACATAGTTCAGACTATTTCAAGTTTATTTGCACATGATTGTACATATATACAACCAAATGAAACAATTTTCTCTGGACCACAAAACATATATCACACACAACATGGAAAACAAAATATTACCACAGATACGTTAATCAAAGTTCAAAGTGCATATAACGTGCTGCACAGGTAAACAGTAAACACTGTCCTGGTGACGAGGCCACAGTGGTGGCAGGGTTTTCATTAGGCTCACAGCATGAGGGAAGACACGGTTCCCCAGTCTGACAGTCCTAATCTTGATGATCCTGTCCCTCCTTCCTGATGGTAGTGCATCAAGAAGATTGTGGGATGGGTGGTAGGGATCCTCAACAATGTTTTGGTTACTTTGTCTACAATGCTCCCAGTAAATGTCACAAATGGGGGAAGGGAGATCCTGTTGATCCTCTTTTTCCTATCCCATTTTATCTAGCATCCAAAGGACAGCATATCTGGGCATTGCCTTGGAGATATCTCCAAGATTGAAGAAAATACAATCACTGAGGAATCAATTTCCACAAATCTGGTTCTCTACAGTGAATTAAGGTGTTATGTTGTGCCTTTGTCTCTGGTTAATCAATTGATCAATGAATGAATGAATGAATAAATTATAAGACATGCTAAACCAGGTGAGGGTAGCCAGCAGGCCTCACAGACCAGTGAGATTGGGACATGCCTGTCCTAACATGTGAAATCAACTCCGGCAGAGCAGATGGATGAGATCAACACAGAGATCCACTGGCCAGAAAGGTGCTTCATGGAGCAAGGCACAGTCATCCACTGCAACTAAGGAAGACCCTAATTGTGACGAATACTAGTAGCAATGCACCCAGACTTCCGAGGTTAAGGGAATGGAACTGTCCCAATGCAACAGCTTTTCCACTTTCAAAACTCTCCCTCACAGGTCTCCTCAGACACACGGACAACATAACTAATTAAGGGCTTTCATTAGGCTAAAACAACAAGTTTCTGGTCCATATTATCTTCACAGTGAAGTCTATTTCTCACTGGCACTGTTATTAGTACGAAGCACTTATGTGAATATTAAAATAACCCCATTTATTTTCATTTCTTCACAAGAGTTGAAGTAAGTTGATAGGCTAATAAATTAAAGAAAAGACAAACTCCATGTTAAATTATTAAAACTGCTCTGTAATGTGGTGGTGACAGAGGAATTAATATGTAGGGTACAAAGTCTTTGACAAATGTTAATTTGCCTGTAGTCTCCATAGAGCCTGTTCGAGTGTTTGCAGATATCTCCCTGTTAGTTATTGAGGATGATATACTGCTCAGAAACCTGTTCCCACTAATTATATTAACAATATCATTTTAAGGTGATTGGAGCAAAGTATAGGGGGATGTCAGAATGAGAGGAGATTTGATGGATTAAGGGTGAAAGGTGAAAAGTTTAAGGGGAACATGAGGGGTAACTTCTTCACTCAGAGGCTCATGAGAGAGTGGAATGAATTGCCAGCATAAGTGGCTCAGGCAAGCTCAATTTCAGCATTTAAGAGAAATTTGGATAGTTACTTGGATGATAGGAGTTTGGAGGGCTGTTGTCCTGGTGCAGGTCAATGGGAATAGGCAGTTTAAATGGTTCAGCATGGATTAGATGGTCCAAAGGGCCAGTTTCTGGGCTGTACTTTTCAATGACTCTATTTCTGGTCTTCTGGTCTAAAACTGGCACAAGGATATCTGAAAAAAGTAAATGTGCTTGATACCCAGGAACATATTATGTATATTATGTATGAAAAGCATGAATTCCAGAATCAGAATCGGGTTTATTATGTTGTGAACATATGTTGTGAAATTTCCTGTTTTCTGATAGCAGTGCAGTGCAAGAGATAAAAATAACTATATGTTATGATAAAAAATGTGAAAAAATAAAAAAAATAGTGTAAAAAGAGAACAAAATAGTGAGGAAATGTTCATGGGTTCATATGCCGTTCAGAAATCAGATGGATTCAATAAGATCTCGAATCATTCAGAAAATACCAAAAAGCCAGAAAGTAAACAAAAATCCCTCAAAATGTAACCAGATCTCCACAGTATTATAACGAGTGACATCAAAAGTGTACACTCAGGGGCCACTTTAGTAGGGAAACTTGTATACCTGCTCATTTATGGAAGTATCTAACCAGTCAATCACGTTCAAACTAAGCTAATTATGAAAGTACATATGAGTCTAGCTACAACCCTAAGATTCATTTTCTTGTGGGCATTCACAGTAAATACAAAAAGCACAGTAGAATTAATGGAAGACTGCACATAACAGGATGGACACACAACCAATATGCAAAAAACAACAACAAACTGTGTAAAATAAAAAAGAATCAGAATCAGAATCCTGTTTATTATCACTCGTATCTGACATGAAATTTGTTAACTTAGCAGCAGCCATTCAATGCAATACATAATCTAGAAAAAACACAATACTAAATAAAATATAAAAAATAAACAAGTAAATCGAACATGCAAAAAAACCAGTAATACTGTATATTTAAAAAAAGTGAGGTAGTGTCCAAAATCGGATGGCAGAGGGGAAGAAGCTGTTGCTGAGTGTGTGCCTTCAGGCTTCTGTACCTCCTACCTGGTGGTAACAGTGAGAAAAGGGCATGCCCTGTTGGCTTTTGGTCCTCAATAATGGACACTACCTTTCAGAGACATTGCACCTTGAAGATGTCCTGGGTACTTTGTAGGCTAGTACCCAAGATGGAGCTGACTAGATTTATAATCCTTTGCAGCTTCTTTTGGTCCTGTGCAGTAGCCCCTCCATACCAGACAGTGATGCAGCCTGTCAGAATGCTCTCCATGGTACATCTATAGAAGTTTTTGAGTGTATTTGTTGACATACCAAATCTCTTCAAACTCTTAATGAAGTATAGCCGCTGTCTTGCCTTCTTTATAACTACATCAATATGTTGGGACCAGTTTAAATTCTCAGAGATCTTGAGATCCAGGAACTTGAAACTGCTCACTCTCTCTACTTCTGATCCCTCTTTGAGGATTGGTATGTGTTCCTTCATCTTACCCTTCCTGAAGTCCACAATCACCTCTTTCGTCTTACTGACGTTGAGTGCCAGGTTGTTGCTACGGCACCACTCCACTAGTTGGCATATCTTGCTCCTGTACGCTCTCTCATCACCACCTGAGATTTTACCAACATTGGTTGTATCGTCAGCAAATATATAGATGGTATTTGAGCTATGGGCTAAGCACGTACCCCTGAGGTGCACCAGTGTTGATCGTCAGCAAGGAGGAGATGTTATCACCAATCCACACAGATTGTGGTCTTCCGGTTAGGAAGTCAAGGTTCCAATTGCAGAGGGAGGTACAGAGGCCCAGATTCTGCAACTTCTCAATCAGGATTGTGGGAATGATGGTTTTAAATGCTGAGCTATAGTCAATGAACAACATCCTGACGTAGGTGTTCGTGTTGTCTTCTTCTCCCTCCTGCCATCTGGCAAAAAGGTACCGAAGCATTCGGGCTCTCACAACCAGACTGTGCAACAGTTTCTTCCCCAAGCCATCAGACTCTTCAAAACCCAAAGTCTAGACTGACATCTATATCATTTATTATCCGCCACTGTGCCTATTGTCTTGTTTATTATTAATTAATTAATTATTGTACTGCCCTGCACTGTTTTGTGCACTTTATAAAGTAGGTCAGTGTAGGTCCTGTGCAGGTCTGTAGTCTAGTGTCCCTTATCCAAGAAGAGATGTGCTGGCGTTGAAGAGGATCAGAAGAACTTCACAGGAATGATCCCAGGAATGAAGTGGTTAACATATGAGAAGCATTTGATGGGTCTGGGCTTGTCCACACTGGAATTTAGAAAAACGGGGTGGGGGGAATCTCATTGAAACATTTTAAATATTGAAAAGCCTGGATAGAGAGGATATGGAGAGAATGTTTCCTATAGTGGGGGGGGCCAGGACCAGAGGGCACAAACTCAGAACTGAAGGATGTCTATTTAGAACAGAAATGAGGAGCAATTTCTTTCATAAGAGGTGGTGAATCTATGGAATACATTTCTGTGGAGACCAAATCATTCAGTATATTTAAGGCTGAGGTTGATAGGGTCTTGATAAATCATGGAGTCTGTAAGATCATAAGACGTAGGAGAAGAATGAGGCCACGCAGCCTATTGAGTCTGCTCCACCATTCTATCATGGCTGATCCTTGATCCCACTCAACCCAATACAACGGCCTTCTCACCATATTCTTTGATGCCCTGACCGATCAGGAAACAAATCATCTTCCGCCTTAAATATACCCATGGGCTTGGCCTTCATCTCCAAATAAAAATCCAAGTAAATGACATCCACTGCCTCTCCTTTGTCCACCCTGCTTGTTACTTCCTTGAAGATCTCTAACTGATTTGACAGGCAAAATTTCTCTTGCAAATGACTTTGACTTACTTTATCATTGGTCTGCAAGTAACCCTAAATTTCATCTTTAATAAAAGACTCCAACACTTCCCCAAACACTGAAGTTAGGTTAACTGGCCTATAATTTCCTTTATTTTGCCATCCTCCCTTCTTAAAGAGTGGAGTGACATTTGCAATCTTCCAGTTCTCCGGGACCATGCCAGAATTGAGTGATTCTTGAAAGATCATGACCAATGCATCCATTATCTTTTCAGCAACCTCTTTCGGGACTCTGGGATGTCGTCTGCCTGGTCCAGGTGACTTATCCACCCTAAGACCTCTGAGTTTGCCTAGCATTCTTTTCTTTTGTAATAGCAATGGCACTCACCCCTGCTCACTGACACTCACAGACCTCTGGCCCACTGCTAGTGTCTTCCAGAGTGAAGACTGATGCAAAGAACCCATTCAATTCATTTGGCATTCCTTTGTCCCCCATTACTACCTCACCTGCGTCATTTTCCAGTGGTCCAATATCAATTCTCACCTACCTTTTGCGCTTTATATATCTTTATACAACTGAAAAAACTTTTAGTATCCTGCTTTACATTATTGGTTTGCTTGTTTCATGTTTTCCCTTGTTATGGCTTTTATAGTTGTCTTTTGTTGCATTTTAAAACTTCCCAATCATCCAAATCCGACTCACTTTTCTACATTATATGCCCTTTCCTAGCTTTTATGCAGTCCTTATCTTCCTTTGTCAGCCACAGTCGCCTACCCCTGCCATTTGAGAACTACTACTTCTGTGGGACGTATCTGTCCTGCGCCTTGTGAACTATTTCCAGAAACTTTACCCAAATCGGATCTGTCATCATTCCCGACAATATCCTCCTACAATTCACCTGGGCAACCTCCTCTCTCATGCCTCTGTAATTCCCTTTATCCCATTGAAATACAAACCGTGAATTCGATGATTCCTTTACCTTCATAAAATCTGGATTATTAGCGTAGAAGGTTGAAGGGGGACTTGATAGAGGTATTTAAAATAATGAGGGGGATAGATCGAGTTGACGTGGATAGGCTTTTTCCATTGAGAGTAGGGGAGATTCAAACAAGAGCACATGATTTGAGAGTTAGGGGGCAAAAGTTTAAGGGTAACACGAGGGGGAATTTCTTTACTCAGAGAGTGGTAGCTGTGTGGAACGAGCTTCCAGTAGAAGTGGTAGAGGCAGGTTCGGTATTGTCATTTAAAGTAAAATTGGATAGGTATATGGACAGGAAAGGAATGGAGGGTTATGGGCTGAGTGCAGGTTGGTGGGACTAGGTGAGAGTAAACGTTGTAAAATTTTTAAAGATGCGTTAATTATAGGCAAATTGCCACAATCTTTTTATGAAGCCTCTATTTCTTTAATTCTTAAAAAAGATAAAGACCCCACTGAATGTGCATCCTATCGGCCTATATCCTTGCTGAATACGGATTTTAAGATTTTTAGTAAAATTTTGGCTACTAGATTAGAAAATATATTACCTCAAATTATTTCTGAAGATCAGACTGGATTTATTAAAAACCGCTATTCATCTTTTAACATTAGAAAATTAATTAATATTATTTATACTCCTTCACCCAAAATACCAGAACGTGTCATTTCCTTCGATGCTGAAAAAGCATTTGATAGAGTTGAATGGCCATATTTATTTAATACGTTGCAGCATTTTAATTTTAGTTCGAAATTTATATCATGGATTAAATTAATGTACTATAAACCCTTGGCTTCGGTCTTTACTAATAATCAAAGATCTCCTTTTTTTCAGTTATTCCGTGGTACAAGGCAAGGCTGTCCTTTAAGTCCTTTACTATTTGACATTGTTTTGGAACCTTTAGCTATAGCCATTCGTGAATCACCTAATATTTTGGGTATTACTCGTGGGGAGGGGACGTATAAGTTATCATTATATGCTGATGATTTATTACTATACATATCCGACCCTGAGAAATCTATTCCTGCTACTTCGTCCTTACTTGCTCAGTTTAGTAACTATTCTGGTTATAAATTGAATTTTAATAAGAGCGAATTATTTCCATTAAATATGCAAGTTCCAATTTATAAACATTTACCATTTAAAGTTGTTACAGATTATTTTACTTACTTGGGTATTAAAATTACTAAAAAACATAAGGATTTATTTAAAGTTAATTTTTTACCTTTAATTGACCAAATTAAGCAACTTGCTACCAGGTGGTCAGCCTAAGAAGGAGGGCGGTTTGGCTTTGCCAAACTTGAGATTTTACTATTGGGCAGTTAATATACGATATTTAATATTTTGGACACAAGAATCGACTATAGCAGCTTGCCCACAATGGGTAAATTTGGAATGTAAATCTGTACAAGACTTTTCATTGTTTTCAATTTTAGGATTTTCACTTCCTTTTTCTTTATCTAAATTGAATAAACAAATAACTAATCCTATAGTTAAACATACATTGCGAATTTGGTTTCAATTTCGTAAATTTTTTGGCTTGAATAAGTTCATCTTATCAAGCCCTATAATATCTAACTTTCTTTTTCGGCCCTCTTTTATCAAGCCTTTGTTTTATGGAAAACAAAAGGAATAACATGTTTTCGTGATCTATTTTTAGATGATAGTTTTATGTCCTTTGAACAGCTATCTAATAAATATAATTTACCTAAAACTCATTTTTTTAGATATTTGCAAGTCAGAAATTTTTTGAATAATGAGTTACAGTCTTTTCCGAAACTATGTCCATTGGACATTACGGAAAGAATTTTAGCTCTGAATCGTTGTCAAAAGGGTTTAGTAGCTGTCATTTATAATATGATCATAAAAATACAGCCAGAAGTATCAGAAAAAATTAAGAAGGAATGGGAAAAAGAACTTCATTGTCTTAGATCCACTGAGCAGTGGGAGAAAATTTTACTATTAGTCAATTTGTCTTCTATTTGTGCTAAACATGCCCTAATACAATTTAAGGTTGTACATAGAGCTCATATGTCTAAGGATAAACTTGCTCGATTTTATTCTTATGTTACTCCAACCTGTGACAGATGTCATTCTGATGTTGCTTCATTGACCCATTTGTTTTGGTCTTGCCCTTGTTTTCAAAATTATTGGAAAGATATTTTCAGTATTATTTCAATAGTTCTGAATATCAATTTCCAACCACATCCTATTACTGCAATTTTCGGTTTACCAATAGTGAATAATAATCGTTTATCCTCCTCATCTCGACGAATGATTGCATTTGTTACATTAATGGCTAGCAGATCTATTTTATTGAATTGGAAAGAAATTAATCCTCCAACTATATTTCAGTGGTTTTCTCAAACTATCTCTTGTTTGAGCTTAGAAAAAATTAGAAGTGTTGTTTTTGATCCTTCAGTTAAATTTGAAGAAACTTAGAGACCATTTATTCAACATTTTCATATGAGTTAAATTGACTTTTCCTAAACCTCACTTTTATTATCCTTAATTATTTGGAAGGAGGTTCAGAGTTATTGGCACTACTGTATATATCTGACATTATGCAATGGCCCATGTTGGTTAGTGTGTTTTTTTTCTTTCTTCTCTTTTTTTTGGTTTTTTTAATTTCTTTTGTTCATAAATACTATGAGTTTAGGAGGTTATATATATTGATTATTATATATTTGAATGCCTACTTAAACTATTAACTATGTACTCTTAAACTCTTTGTATTCATGTTTCATTTATGTTTGCTCAAAAATTAATAAAAAGATTTAAAAGGAGAGTAAGCGTTCAGCACGGACTAGAAGGGCCAAGTTGGCCTGTTTCCGTGCTGTAATGGTTATATGGTTATACGCAACTGCCAATCTAATATAGCTTTTCCCAGAGTAGGCTCAAGTAGAAACTGCTCTCGAAGGCTGTCTCGTGTACTCTGAATAAATACCCTCTCTTGCAATCCGACACCAATCTGATTCACCCAATCCTCTTGCAGATTGACATTACCCTTACTACATGCACTTTCCAACTCCCTTTGCAATCTCAACTCCACATCTTGGCAACCCCACTTTTGGAGGCCTGTATATGATTCCTATAATCGTTTTTTTTTTCCCTTGCAGTTTCTTAACTCCACCTACAAAGGTTTGACATTCTTTCACCCTATGTCTCCTCTACCTAAAGATTTAATTCCATCTCTTACCAACAGAGCCATACCACAGCCTATGCCTTCCTGTCCTTTTGATACAAAGTATATCCTTTGATGTTAAGCTCCCAGCTATGACCTTCTTCCAGCCATGACTCAGTGATGGTCACAATGTCATATCGAGCAATCTCTAACTGTGCACGAGTTCATCCACCTTATTCTGAATACTACACGAATTTACAGTGCCTATAAAAAGTAATAAACCTCCCCCCGTACACTTTCATGTTTTATTGTTTTAAGTATTGAATCACAGTGAATTTAATTTGTCTATTTTCATTTTGATACCAAAAATATTTTTTTCTGTAAATCAGTGTCAGAACAGATGTCTACAAAGTGCATACATTAATCACAAATATAAAACACAAAATAGTTGATTGCATAAGTATTCACCCCCTTTAATATGATACACCAAATCATCACTAGTACAGCCAATTAGTTTTTGAATTCACATAATTCATTAAATGCAGATCTGTTTTTGGAGACCTCTGTGCAGACAAGGTGTTTCAATTGAAAAATACACCTGTATGTGGAAGGTCCAGCTGCTAGTGAGTCAGTATCCTGGCAAAAACCATGCCATGGACAAGGGAACATTTCCAGAAACTCTGCAAACAGGTAATCGATAACTATAACTCAGGAGATAAATGCAAGAAAATTTCCAAGTAACTGAATATCCCTTGGAATTGTACAGCTAAGTTAATCATCAAGAAATGGAAAGAATATGGCACAGCTATAAATCTACCTAGAGCAGGCTGTCCTCAAAAACTGAGTGAAAGTGCAAGGGGACTTGTAAGAGAGGCTACCAAGTGACCTATTTTCATGTGGATAGCCAAAGGTTTTTTCCAGGGCTGAAATGGTTAACATGAGGGGGCATAGCTTTAAGGTGTTTGGGTGTAGGTATAAAGGGGATGTCAGAGGTAAGTTTTTCACTCAGAGGGGTGTGTGTGTGGAATCTACAGTCAGCGATGGTGGTGGAGGTGGATACAATAGGGTAATTTAAGAGACTCTTAGAGAGGCACATGGAGCTCAGAAAAATAGAGGGCTATGCGGTAGGGAAATTCTAGGCAGATTCTAGAGTAGGTTACATGGTCAGCACAACGTTGTGAGCCAAAGGGCCTGTAATGTGCTGTAGATTTCTATGTTCTAACTCTGGAGGAGTTACAAGCTTCAGGGGCTGAGACGGGAGTGACTGCACAAACAACTGTTGCCCGGGTGCTTCACCAGTTGCAGCTTTATGGGAGAGGGGCAAAGAGAAAGCCCCTGTTGATAAAAACTCACATGAAATCTTGGCTAGAGTTTTCCAGATGACATGTGGGAGACTCTGAATTCATCTGGAAGAAAATTCTATGGTTTGTTGAAACCAAAATCGATCTTTTGGCTATCAGAGTAAACACTACATTTGGCATAAGCCAAACACTGCACATCATCAAAAACACACAATCCCTACCATGAAGCATGGTGGTGGCTGTGGTGATGTTTCACTGCCGCAGGCCCTGGAAGGCTTGTAAGGTAGAGGGTAAAATGAATGCAGCAATATACAGGGAAATCCTGGAGGAAAGCCGGCTGCAGTCTGCAAGAGAACTGCGACTTAGGAGAAGATCTGTTTTCTAGTAAGACAGTGACCTCAAGCATAAAGCCAAAGCTACACAGGAATGGCTTAAAAACAACAAAGTTAATGTCCTAGAGTGGCCAAGTCAGAGTCCAGACTTCAATCCAATTGAGAATTTGTGTCGGGACTTGAAAAGGGCAGTTCACTCATGATCCCCATGCAATCTGACAGAGCTTGAACAGTTTCGTAAAGAAGAATGGGGAAAAATTGCAGTGTCCGGATGTGCAAAACTGATAGAGACCTATCCACACAGACTCAAGGCCGTAATTGCTGCCAAAGGTACATTTACTAAATTCTGACTTCAATGGGATGAATACTTTTACAATCAATTACTTTGAGTTTTATATTTGTAATTAATTTAGATCACTTTGTAGAGATCTGTTTTCACTTTGACACAAAAGAGTCTTTTTCTGTTGACACAGCGTCAAAAAAGCCAATTTAATCCACTGTGAATCAATGTTGTAAACCAATAAAACATGAAAACATCTGGGGGGGGCTGAATACATTTTATAGGCACTGTAAATAGCCAACACCTTCAGTCCTCCATTCTTCACCCTTTTGAATTGAATTTGTATCCAATCATTGGCTTGTCCTTCCTTACGTTCATGTCACACCCATCATCTACCTGTAAACCTGCTGGCTCATCGTCAGCTCTATCATACTGGCTCCCATTCCCTGCTATATTAGTTTAAACTGTTCCCAACAGCTCTAGCAAATGAGTCTACAAAGATATTGCTCCCCCTCAGATTCAAGTGCAACCTGTCCCTTTTGTACCTGCCCCAGAAGAAGTCCCAGTGATCCAGAAATCTGAATCCCTGCCCCCTGCTCCAATTCTTCAGCCACACATTTATCTGCCACCTCATTCTATTCCTATCCTCACTGTCGCGTGGCACAGGCAGTAATCCCGGATTACTGCCCTTGAGGTCCTGCTTCTCAGCTTCCTTCCTAACTCCCTGCCGTCTGTTTTCAGATACTTCTCCTTGGATAGATGGTAGTTTGCCTCCAGGGTCCACAGAATCACCTATCAGTCTCCGTGACTACAGAGTCCCCTATTACTGCTGCCATCCTCTTCTGTTCCCTACCTTTCTGAGCCTCATGGCCAGACTCAGTGCCAGAGGCACGGCTACTGTAGCTTCCCCAGGTGGCTCATCTCCCTCAAAAGTACTCAAAATGGAGTACATTGTTACCAAAGTATATGACCATGATTTCCCTACACTGTATTCCACCTGCCACTTCTTTGCCCATCCCCCAATCCGTCCAAGTCCTTTTGGAGACGTCTTGCTTCCAAACCACTATCTGCCCCCCCCTCTAACTTTGTACTTTCCACAAAGCCATCAATTCCTTCATCCAAATTATTGTTGTACTGTACAGTCCTTGTGAAAAGTATCAGTCCTTGTGGCACAGCACTAGTCAGCAGCAGCCAAACAGAAAAGGCCCACTTCTTTCCCACTCGCTGTCTCCTGCCACTCAATCAATCCTCTACCCATGCTAGTATCTTTCCTGTAATACCATGAGCTCATATTTTGTTAAGCAGCCTCATGAGCAGCTTCTTAAAATCCAAATAAACGACATCCACTGACTCTTGTTCGTCAATCTTGCCTGTTATTTTCTCAAAATATTCCAACAGGTTTGTCAAGCAAGACTTGCCCTTTAGAAAACCTTGCTGATTTTAGCTGATTTTATCGTGTGCTTCCAAGTAATGCATCCAGTGGCAAAGATCATCCAGTTAGGGCAGTTCTATGGGTGAAAGTGTCTTGTTAATGAGAGAGGTTGGATGAGAATGGCCAGACTGGTTCAAGCTGACAGGAAGGTGACAGTAACTCAAATAACCACAGGTTACTATGGTGGCAAGCGGAAGAGCTTCTCTGAACACACAACATGTTTAACCTTGAAGGTGATGGGCTACAACAGCCGAAGACCATGAACATACACTCAGTGGTCACTTTATTAGTTTCAGGAGGTACCAAGTGTATAGGACTGCGTAAGACAAATCAATAACCAAGCGTGAGTGCGAGAGAGAGTGAGTATGAGAGTGAGAGAATGAGAGAGTGAGAGAGAGAGAGAACTAGTTCTGCCTTCTGTAGAACAAAACAAATATATGTCATGAAGAAGGATCTCGGCATAAATCTTCAATTCTTTATTCCCTTCCATAGATGCTGTCTGATCCACCGAGTTGCTCCACTAGTTTGTGCATGTAAATTAATGTTTGTTGGACTTCCAAATGTAATGATACTGTGGGAGCTGCTTTGTGTGCAAAGGTGTCTGTAAGTCTGGTGCTTGTAACCTGGGACTGCCTGTAATGACCTGATGACATTATGAATGCAGAGTCTGGACAACATTGTGAATGTAAAGAAAGCTATGTACTGTTTTATATTTATTGTATATGTGTTTTATGAATAAAGTTTATTTATTATAAATGAAAATTGAGCAGAAGGAACAGGCTGAGTATGTTGTGAGCCGGCTTGCCCCCTTGTTCCACAGTAATTAATGAAAGAGGATGTAGGGCTGATGAACAGCTGAAGGCAAGGATCTGCAGCTGCCACTAACACAGCATTCAGTGCTCCTGTGCATAACTTCACACACACGGCAGCCTGCAAACCAGGCTCTCACCTGCCCTGCTTTGTTCCTCTCCAATGGATCTGTTGACAAAACAGTGGAACATGCCAGTGCTAAGTATTAAACTGTTCCATCCATCATAGCGATTGCTCTCCAGTAATAAATCACTTCACACAGTCCAGCTGCAGGCTGCGTCATCGTGCTCGCTTTAAAAAAAAATGAGGCATAGTCTGCACTGCACTGCACTGCATTGATACCACATCTAGTGGTGTGTGATATTAATTGGTTATTGATTAAGCATGTGTTGAGAGGGCTTACCGGTGGTGGAGGTTGGCTCAGTCACTGCAAAACAGCTGTGGACAATTCCATTTATCAAGCATTTAATTCCATAATGTGCAACATAGCCTTCTGTGAGCTTTCAAATATGCAACCAGGTAAAATATCAGTAGACAATATTTCAAGAAATAAATGTTTTTGTGTTTAAATTAACTATCTATTCTCTGTATTTTTTATTATTATGTTCTTCATGTTATTGTGTTTTTTTGTGCTGCATTGGATCCCAAGTAACAATTTTTATGTTCTCCTTTACACTTAAGCACTGGAAATGTCATTAAACAATCTTGAATCTTAAACCTTAATTACATCAAAGGTAGAACATAGAACACTGTACAGGCCCTTCAGCCCACAATGTTGGGCCGACCTTTTATTTCTATCATCCATGTGCCTATCTGAGAATGACTTGACTGACCCTAACATATTTGCCTCAACCACTACCTCTGGCAGTGTGTTCCACACACCCCACACTCTCTTTATAAAATACCTACTTCTGACATCACCCTATACATTCTTCCAGTCACTTTAAAAGTGTGTATCCTCATATCAGCAATATGAGAACTTCACTCACCTCAACACTGAACTGATTTCACAGCCTATCAAGCACACTACAACTCTTGTTCTCAGTATTATTTATTATTATTATTTACTATTTATTATTAATTGTTTTTTGTATTTGCACAGTTTCTCTTTTGCACATTGATTCTTTGCTGATCTTTGTGTGTAGTTTTTCATTGATTCTATAGTATTTCTTTGTGTGAATGCCTGCAAGAAAATGAATTTCAGGGTAGTATACGAGGACATATATATGTACTTTGATAATAAATTTACTTTGAGCTGAGCTTTGAATTTCTCCTGGAAAACGTCTCTGGCTGTCCACTTGATCTATGCCTCTTAACCTCCTCTACAGTCATCTCTTCTTTGATTCATTTTCTCTTCTCTGTTAATTGAATTATCAAGCCCATTTCAATGTCCTGAGTACAAAATTTTGGAGTGGTATGGTATGGTAGCATAGTGGTTAACATTTTGGTGCCAGTGAGCTATGTTCAATTCCTGACGCTGTTCGTCAGGAGTTTGTACGTTTTCCCCACGACTGTGTGAGTTTCCTCCGGGTGCTCCAGTTTCCTCCCACAGTCTAAAGACATCTGGCTTGGCAGGTTAGTTGGTCATACAGGTGTAACTGGGTGCTGCAGTCTCACTCGGCTGGAATGTCCCGTTACTGTGTATTTAAAAGTCAGGGCTGGCATTCCACAATAACACCAAGGAAATGTTAGATTGTCAGAGCAGTTTTTTCGATATGGTTCAGCCATGTCCTTCCTCAGATAAATACCCCACAACATTTTTTTTGAAATGGAGGAGTGATATCCCTCATGGCTTGACCAATTGCTGTCCCTCAGTCTGAATGATTTCCACAAATGTTTAATTTATTACCTTAATGCTGTGTCTGGGAACATCTTTTTTGTAAATTGGGTGCCATTTTCCCCACATGACAACTGTGACTATAAGTGAAAAGACATCTGTAAGGTCAGAGAGTTATAGAACACTACAGCACTGAAACCACACCACTCGGCCCATCTAGTCTGTCCTGAATCTGTCTAGTCCCACTGACCTCCATAGCCCTTGCATCCACAAACTGATCCAAATTTTCTTAAGTAGATCATACGTCCACTACCTGAGCTGGTACTCGTTCTACACTCTCACTAACCTGTGAAAGAGAAAGTTTTCTCTCAGTATTTAAACATTTTGCCTTTCATCTGTAACCTATGGCTTCAAGTTGTAGTCCCACCCAGCCTCAGTGGTTAAAGCCAGCTTGCATTTGTCCCATCAATACCCGGCATACAGGTGGTGGGGTGGAGATATGTCTCTGCCAAAGGAGGTGTAAGGCACTCCTTCTTTCTGCTAGCCTTGGGCAAAGTGTAGCACCTGCTTCGCCCCACCGATCAGGGTCACGTGAAGCCATGGGAGCAGGTGGTGGACGGTCGTATAAGCCGCTGGTGTATATCATAAGCCCTAATTGTGTGACCACTGACACCAGGCAGACAATCTCTGAAGAATATTGACAATGGCTGGGGTCACCGCCTTGAAAAGACACTGCCCAGAAAAAGGCAATGGCAAACCACTTCTGTAGAAAAAATTGCAAAGGACAATCACAGTCAAAGACTTTGATCGTTCACGTCATACATAATAATGGTGATGATACCCCTCATAACTTGGTATACCTCTTTAAAACTTCCCTCAAAGCAGATGCTTTGGAACATCTTGAAAGTGACAGGAAAGGGTGTATCTAAATGAGGGATTTTTATTTTAAACGTACACACAGAAGTTTTGTTATTTATCAAAATTAATTTTTGCAAGGGGATATAACAATCTTATTGGACTGCTGAACATGAACAATGGTATCCTGGCAAAATATTTGCCCTTCTAAGTCACAAGAAACAAATTGTCTGACCTTTTTTTGACAGTGAATTTTGTGGGGCTTTGCTGGGTACAAGCAAGCTGCTGAAATTCCTGACCTTGCAAAATTGCTTCATTGACAGTTTTGAAAGAAATAGCAAAATAATTGCATTTGTGGCACCTTTCCTGACATCAGGACAGCTAGTGAATCATGCCTGATAGATGCTGAGGGATCCTGAAAGGTGTGATGTAAATGCAAGTGTTCTTTAATTTATCCACCAGGTCAAATGTCACACAGAACAGAAACAGGGCTTTAGGCCCATCCAGTATGTGTCGAACTGTTATTCTGCCCAGTCCCATCAACCTGCCTCCAGACCATACTCCTCAATTGCCCTCCCATCCCTGTGCTTATCCAAACTTCTATCAAATATTGAAATCAACCCACATTCACTAATTTCACTGGCAGCTTGTTCCGTACTTGTATCATCCTGTGAGTGAAAATGTTCCTCTCACGTTCTCCTTAAACATTTCACCTTTTACCCTTAACAAATGGATTCTGGTTCTAGTCTCACCCAACCTCAGTGGAAAAACCCCTCATAATTTTGTATCAAATCGCCCCTCAATCTTCTATGCTCTAGGGAATAAAACTGTAACTTATTGAATCTTTCTCTTTCACATTCCATCTCCTGTACTCAGTACTTTGGTCTATGAAGGCCAATGTGCCAAAATCTTTCTTCACAGCGCTATCCACCAGCGACACCATTTACAATGAATTATGGATCTGTACTCCCAGATCTCTCTGTTCTACCACACTCCTCGGTGCCCTACTGCTCACCATGTAAAACCTACCCTGGTTGGTCCTCCCAAAGTGCAACACCTTGCACTTGTCTGCATTAAACTCCATCTGCCATTTTCAGCCCATTTTTCCACTGACTCAAATGAACCGATTATTTTCAGATCCCACCAGCACTGATTCGTTTTGTCTTCAGTAACTGCTGGCAAATAAAAGATGTGGCCTGGCCACCTCTAGCCCCATATAAGAGCTCCAGGAAAAATGTTAATTGAAATATTAGAAAGAAGAACAAAAGTTTAGCTTTACCTGTCACATGCTCATTGAAATATCGAAATATACAGTGTAATGCATCTTTTTTGCCCTCAACCTACACAGTCGGAGGATGTACTGGGGACAGCCTGCAAGTGTCACCAACATAACAAAATAAAACAATATTCAATAATCATAAAAAGTAAAGAATTACTGTATATATAAAAAAAGTTAGAAGCTAAAGTACAGATATGGAATAAAATGTACATAAATACATAAATGCCAGTATATATTTACAATATAAAAAGCATTATAAAAATGATTTAATGTGTTAATTCATATGTCTTTGTAAAGTGGGAAGAAACCGGAGCACCCAGAGGAAACACACAGAGTTACAGGGAGAACATACAAACTGCTTTCGGATAGTAGTGGGAATTGAACCCTGATTGGTGATTACTGGAACTGTAAAGCATTGTGGGAACCACTATGCTACCGTGCCACCCAGAAATGCAAATTTTAAAAATGAGTATAGGACTGTGCCTTTGTCAGACATGGAGATTTATAAAAAGGTTGGTAATTTCCTTCAAATATTTCAATGGTTGAATGACAAACTCCTTACAGACAACAATGGGAAATGAACCCCAATCTTCCAAAGACTGGTGCAGTAGAGTGTTATGTAACCAATACGTGTCAGTCCTGCAGACCCCATCCATTCTAGAACACAGAAGTAGAGAAAACCTACAACACAATACAAACCCTTTGGCCCACAAAGCTGTGCCGAACATATCCTTACCTTAGAAATTACCTAGCGTTACCCATAGCCCTCTATTTTTCTAAGCTCCATGTACCTATCCAGGAGTCTCTTAAAAGACCCTATTGTATCCGCCTCCACCACCATTGCCAGCAGTCCATTACATGCACTCACCACTCTCTGAGTAAAAGACTTACCCCTGACAGCTCCTCTGTACCTACTCCCCAGCACCTTAGACCTGTGTCCTCTTGTGGCAACCATTTCAGCCCTGGGAAAAAGCCTCTGACTATCCACACGATCAATGCCTCTCATCATCTTATACACCTCTATCAGGTCACCTCTCATCCTCCGTCGCTCCAAGGAGGAAAGGCCAAGTTCACTCAACCTATTTTCATAAGGCATGTTCCCCAATCCAGGCAAAATCCTTATAAATCTCCTCTGCACCCTTTCTATGGTTTCCACATCTTTCCTGTAGTGAAATGAGTACAGTGTTAGAAGCTAAAGTACAAGTGGGGTCTGACCAGGGTCCTATATAGCTGTAACATTACCTCACGGCTCTTCAAATCAATCCCACAGTTGATGAAGGCCAATACACTGTAGACCAATTCTCCACCCAGCTAACGGGAGTCACCTGCCAGCTCATTTCCAACTCATCACCTGCAGCCTTTTTAAACCTAGCTCTCATCCATAGTCCTTGTTTACCCATTGAACCAGCCAGCCTTAACCTGTTGTTCCTAGCCTTCAGTTACCTTGTTGTGTTAGGTATCTTTTCTCTCTTGCTTTGAGGCCCCATGGCTTATTGTTTTGCTGTTTATTTGTAAAATATCATTTACTGTTGTTCTGCTTTTGGGTGAAGCCTCCTTTACATTTCCCGACAGTACTCAACTGTGCTGCCCTATTGTTTCATTGCCTTCACCATCTGCTTGCAGGGAAAAGATCTGTCTCTAGAAATGATGCTAATTGTCTGAGCTTGCTTTGTCTGGTGAGTTCAATTGCCTGCACAATAATGCAACCACTGCACACGCAAAACGATTTCTGGCTGCACCTGATGGAGACTGCAATGCTTGTCCTTTTGTGTCATACTGTGGCGAGTGGAGAGCCTGTAGATGAAAAGGTACATATATTGATTGTCTGCTATCCTAAATAGAGAGGAATGTTCCTACAGCAAATCTGAATCTTCTTTGGCCTGCCATTAATTGGGTTTATGAGCCCTGGGATGAGGTGCAAGCATTTGGATTACAAGTTTCTCTGTTTTCCAGACTCTATTGTGTTGCAGTTTTGTCCTGATTGACAGACTAGTCATATTGGCAGATCCCTGTTGCGAGACCGAACTTGCTGATAGGATGGAAGCACATTTACTACAAGAATCTTGAAATGATTTGTTGTACTGATATCAGAAACATCTTCAAAGTACACTTGCTGATACAAATACACTTGATTTTTTTAGATACAAATCTATTCATTTTTTAGCCTCTCATGTTTGTTTGAATGTATATGTGACAAATAAATCTAGTCTTTTCCAATTTGTGGAAACTTCAATTCCTTGTGAGCAGACACAAATTTGATTGGTAATGGCCAGAACTTGGTTTAATGTCACTGGCATATCACAGCTACCTGGACTATTCCTCTTCCCACCCTGTCTCTTGCAAAAAGGCTATCCCCTTCTCACAATTCCTCCGTCTCCGCCGCATCTGCTTTCAGGATGAGGCTTTTCATTCCAGGATGAAGGAGATGTCTTCCTTTTTTAAACAAAGGGGCTTCCCTTCGTCCACCATCAACTCTGCTCTCAAACGCATCTCTCCCATTTCCCGCACATCTGCCCTCACCCCATCCACCCGCCACCCCATTCGGGATAGGGTTCCCCTTGTCCTTACCTACCACGCCACCAGCCTCCAGGTCCAACATATAATTCTCCGTAACTTCTGCCACCTCCAATGGGATCCTACTACCAAACACATTTTTCCCTCTACCCCCCCCTTCTGCTTTCCGCAGGGATCGCTCCCTACGCGACTCCCTTGTCCACTTGTCCCCCCCCATCCCTTCCCACCGATCTCCCTCCTGACACTTATCCTTGTAAACGGAACAAGTGCTACACCTGCCCTTACACTTCCTCCCTCACCACCATTCAGGGCCCCAGGCAGTCCTTCCAGGTGAGGCGACACTTCACCTGTGAGTCGGCTGGTGTGGTATACTGCGTCCAGTGCTCCCGGTGTGGCCTTTTATATATTGGTGAGACCCGATGCAGACTGGGAGACCATTTCACTGAACACCTCTGCTCTGTCTGCCAGAGAAAGCAGGATCTCCCAGTGGCCACACATTTTAATTCCACGTCCCATTCCCATTCTGATATGTCTATCCATGGCCTCCTCTATTGTTAAAATGAATCCAAACTCAGGTTGGAGGAACAACACCTTATATACCGGCTGGGTAGCCTTCAACCTGATGGCATGAACATTGACTTTTCTAACTTCCGTTAATGCCCCTCCTCCCCTTCTTACCCCATCCCTGACATATTTAGTTGTTTGCCTGTTCTCCATCTCCCTCTGGTGCTTCCCCCCCCCCCTTTCTTTCTCCTTAGGCCTCCTGTCCCATGATCCTTTCCCTTCTCCAGCTCTGTATCATTTTCGCCAATCACCTTTCCAGCTCTTAGCTTCATCCCATCACTTCTCCTATCATTTCGCATTTCCCCCTCCCCCCACTACATTCAAATCTCTTACTATCTTTCCTTTCGGTTAGTCCTGATGAAGGGTCTCGGCCCGAAACGTCGACAGTGCTTCTCCCTACAGATATTCCTGGCCTGCTGTGTTCCACCAGCATTTTGTGTGTGTTGTTGTTTGAATTTCCAGCATCTGCAGATTTCCTCGTGTTTATTGTGAAATTTGTTATTTTGTAGCTGTACATTGCTTTAAGTAATAATAAAAACTGTAAATTATAAAAATAAATATATTCAAAAAAATAAATTAAGTTAATAGTGGAAAAAGGAGCAAAAAAAGGAAAACAAATAGTGAGGTACAATGGATTCACCGTCCATTCAGAAATCTGATGGCAGAGGGGAAGAAGCTGTTCCTGAAACATTGAGTGTGCATTTTCAGGTGCCTGTACCTTCTCCATGATGGTAGCAATGAGAAGAGGACATGGCTTGGGTGATGGGGGTCCTTAATGATTGAATCCAACTTTCTGAGGCATCGCTTTGTGAAGATGCACTCAATGGTGGGGAGGCTATTGCCCATGTTGGGGATGGCTGAGTTTGCAGCTTTTCCTAACCCCCCTGCAAACCAGATGGTGATGTAACCAGTTCAAATGCTCTCAGTGGTACATCTTTAGAAAATTGCAAGCCTCATACCAAATCTCCTCAAACCCCTAATGAAATATTGCCACTGTCATGCTTTCTTTGTAATTGCATCAATTGTTAGGCCCAGGAGAGATCTTCAGAGATGTTGGCACCCTAGAACTGGATACTGGATAAATATCCACTGCTCAACTGGCATCGGAACACATTTTGTTACTTAACGAGCAAGTTGTATCATGCACAATGCTAACTACACAGTTCTAACTTGTTCGTCAGGATGATGTGAAACAAGTGTATTTTCAGCAGTTATACAAGAAACCAGTAATCCTGAAGTGGAATAATCACCCATCAGCTGACATCTTCTTTGTTATTATTACAATCTGACTATACCGAGAAACTCATGTATTGACCCGACAAGTTGAGCAGATAATGAAGTGGATTTTTTGACAAGGTAATGTTTACTCTGACACAGAAATATGTTTCACTGTTCATCTGTACCATTGCATGGTATAATTTCATCATTCAACAAATTAAATAACCTGTTGCTTGTAAGTTAAGCAATGAAAGAATAAGCAGTTTTTTTTATAAGGGCTTCATGCACAAAATGCACAATGTTAAACACTGCTACAAAGAATTTTGATTAAATTCTGACATGCCTTACTTCTGGTGTCTGTGACATAAGTTAAGGGACCAGGATAATTTCTGTCATTCGGTGCAGACAGTTGCATCTATTTGTTTATGTGTTGTACAGTACGTGTTGCTGGCTTGTTTGACAAATTCAGTCTGGAATTGCAGTTAAGTAGACTAGGTGAAAATGGCTACTCCAAACAAGATAGGTTACATCGAATAACGTTATGGACTAGTATTTACTCAAAATTCAAAGTTCAAAGTAACTTTATAATCAACGTACATATATATCACCATATAAAAGCCTGAGATTCATTTTTTGCGGGCATTCACAGTAAATACAAGGCAATAACAGACTGCACCCAACAGGACGGACAAACAATTGATGTTTAAGAGACATGAAGTTGTGCATATACAAAAAGAAATAATAATAATAATAAATAACAAAGCAATAAATATCGAGGACATGAGAAGAGTTCTTGAAACTGAATCTATAAGTTGTGGGAACAGTTTCTGTGATGAGGCAAGTGAAGTTGAGTGAAGTTATCCCCTTTGGTTCAACAGCCTAATGGTTGAGAGGTAATGGCTGTTCCTGAACCTAGTGGGTAGGAACTGCATGGGCAAGAAGACCTTGATGGGAGTTGTATACAGACCTTCAAACAGTAGTAACAATGTAGCCTACAAATTACGATGGGAGCTAGAAAATGCATGCCAAAAGGGCAATGTTATAATAGTCATGGGGGACCTAAATATGCAGATAGATTGGGAAAATCAGGTTGGTGCTGGATTATAGGAGGGGGAATTTCTAGAGTGCCTATGAGATGGCTTTTTAGAGCAGCTCATAGTTAAGCCCACTAGAAGATCAGTTATTCTGTATTGTATGTTGAATGATGAACTAGTATTGATTAGAGAGCATAAGGCAAAAAAAACCTTTAATGGTTGGTCATAATATGATTGCATTCAGCCTGACATTTGAGAAGGAGAAACTAAAGTCTGATGTATCAGTATTATAGTGGAGTAAAGGTAATTACAGACCAATGAGAGAGGAGCTGGCCAAAGTTGATTGGAAAAGAACACTGGCAGGGATGATGGCAGAGGAGCAATGGTTGGAATTTCTGGAAGCAAATTAGAACTGTGGAAGACACGAGGAGTATGGTAGAATTTCCAGGTGTCAGTGGGCATGAAGTGTGTGAAGTTACCATAACTAGTGAAAAGGTTCTTGGGAAACTGAAGTTAGGTAAGTCACCTGGATCAGATGGTGTACACCCCAGTGTTCTGAACAAGGTAGTTGAAGAGATCATGGAGGTATTAATAATAATGCTTAAAAAATCACAAGATTCTGGAATAGTTCCATACTGAAAATTTTAAATGTCACTCCACTCTTCAAGAAGGGAGAGAGGCAGAAGAAAGGATGTTGATACTATAGAGAGTGCAGAGGAGATTTACAAGGATGTTGCCTGAATTGGAGAGTGTGCCTTATGAGAAAAGGTTGAGTAAACTTGGCCTTTCCTCACTGGAGTGATGGAGGATTAGAGGTGACCTGATGGAGATGTATAAGATGATGAGAGGCATTGATCATGTGGATAGCCAAAGGCTTTTCCCAAGCTGAAATGGCTAACATTAGGTGAGATAGTTTTCAGGTGGATGGAAGTATGTACAGGGGCGTGTCAGATGTATGCCTTTCACAGAGAGAGTGGTAAGAGCATTGCCAGTGAAGGTGGTAGAGGCGGAAACAATAGGGTCTTTTAAGAGAACCTTAGGTACATGAAGCAGAGAAAAACAGAGGACTATGTGGTAGGGAAATTTAGGAAGCTTCTAGGGTAGGTTACATGGTTGGCACAAGATCGTGGGACAAAGGGCCTATAATGTGCTGTTGATTTTCTATGTTTCTAAAGGAAATTATTGGTTAGTTAGTCTCATCTCAGTTGTTAAAACAGGCTATAGTGAGCATGGTATCCTCAAGGTAAAATCTTGCATGACAAATTGGTTGGAATTCATTGAAGAAATAACAAGCAGGAAAGACAAAGGTGAATTGGTTGATGTTGCATACTTGGATTTTCAGAAGGCCTTTAACAAATGACCATAAGACATAGGAGTAGAATTAGGCCAGTTGGCCCATCGAGTCTACTCTGCTATTTAATCAGGGCTGATCCTTTTTTTCCTTCCTCAGCCCACTCCCTGGCTATTTGCCCGTAACCTCTGATGCCATATCCAATCAAGAACATGTCAATGTCTGCCTTAAATACACCCAATGATCTCCACACCTGCCTGTGGTAATAAATTCTGCAAATTTGCCTCCCTCTAGTTGAAGATATTTTGCTACATCTCAGTTTAAAGTGGATGCCCCTCTATCCCAAGGCTGTGCCCACTTGTCCGAGTCTTCCCCACCATGGAAAACATTCTTTCCACGTCTACTCTGTCTAGGCCTTTCAACATTCAAAAGGTTTCAATGAGATCCCCCCTCATCCTTCTAAATTCCAGTGGGTACAGACCCAGAGCTATCAAATGCTTCTCAATAGACAATAGGTGCAGGAGTAGGCCATTTGGCCCTTCTAGCCAGCACCGCCATTCACTGTGATCATGGCTGATCATACACAATCAGTACCCCATTCCTGCCCTCTCCCCATATCCCTTGACCCCGCTATCTATAAGAGCTCTATCTAACTCTCTCTTGAATGCATCCAGAGACTTGGCCTCCATTGCCTTCTGGGGCAGAGCATTCCACATATCCACCACTCTCTGGGTGAAAAGGTTTTTCCGCATCTCTGTTTTAAATGGCCTACCCCTTATTCTTAAACTGTGGCCTCTAGTTCTGGACTCACCCATCAGTGGGAACATGCTTCCTGCCTCCAGCGTGTCCAATCCCTTAATAATCTTAAATGTCTCAATCAGATTCCCTCTCATCCTTCTAAATTCCAGTGTATACAAGCCCAGTCGCTCCAATCTTTCAACATATGACAGTCCCGCCATTCTGGGAATTAACATTGTGAACCTACGCTGCACTCCCTCAATAGCAAGAAAGTCCTTCCTCAAATTTGGAGACCAAAACTGCACACAATACTCCAGGTGGGGTCTCACCAGGGCCCTGTACAGCTGCAGAAGGACCTCTTTACTCCTATACTCAATTCCTCTTGTTATAAAGGCCAGCATGCCATTAGCTTTCTTCACTGCTTGCTGTACCTGCATGCTTGCTTTCATTGACTGATGTACAAGAACACCTAGATCTCGTTGTGCTTCCCCTTTTCCTAACTTGACTCCATTTAGATAGTAATCTGCCTTCCTGTTCTTGCCACCAAAGTGGATAACCTCACATTTATCCACATTAAACTGTATCTGCCATACATTTGCCCACGCACCCAACCTGTCCAAGTCACCCTGCATTCTCATAACATCTTCCTGACATTTCACACTGCCACCCAGCTTTGTTCATCAGCAAATTTGCTAATGTTACTTTTAATCCCTTCATCTAAATCATTAATGTATATTGTAAACAGCTGCGGTCGCAGCATCGAACCTTGCAGTACCCCACTGGTCACAGCCTGCCATTCCGAAAGGGACCCGTTAATCGCTACTCTTTGTTTCCTGTCAGCCAGCCAATTTTCAATCCATGTCAGTACTCTGCCCCCAATACCATGTGCCCTAATTTTGCCCACTAATCTCCTATGTGGGACTTTATCAAAAGCTTTCTGGAAGTCCAGGCACACTACATCCACTGGCTCTCCCTTGTCCATTTTCATAGTTACATCCTCAAAAAACTGCAGAAGATTAGTCAAGCATGATTTTCCCTTCATAAATCCATGCTGACTCAGACTGATCCTTCTACTGCTATCCAAATGTGTCGTAATTTCATCTTTTATAATTGACTCCAGCATCTTTCCCACCACTGATATCAGGCTAACCGGTCTATAATTCCCTGTTTTCCCTCTCCCTCCTTTCTTGAAAAGTGGGACAACATTAGCCACCCTCCAGTCAGCAGGAACTGTTCCTGAATCTATTGAACATTGGAAAATGATCACCAATGCGTCGACGATTTCTAGAGCCACCTCTTTAAGTACCCTGGGATGCAGACCATTAGGTCCCGGGGAATTATCAGCCTTCAGACTCAACAGTCTGTCCAACACCGTTTCTTGCCTAATATAAATTTCCTTCAGTTCACCCTTTACCCTAGTTCCTTTGACCACTATTATATCTGGGAGATTGTTTGTGTCTTCCCTAGTGAAGACAGATCCAAAGTACTTGTTCAACTCATCTGCCATTTCCTTGTTCCCCATAATAAATTCACCCGTTTCTGTCTTCAATGGTCCAATTTTGGTCTTAACTATTTTTTTGCTATTCACATACCTAAAGAAGCTTTTACTATCCTCCTTTATATTCTTGGCTAGTTTACCTTCGTACCTCATTTTTTCTTGGCGTATTGCCTTTTTTGTTATCTTCTGTTGCTCTTTAAAAGCTTCCCAGTCCTCTGGCTTCCCGCTCATCTTTGCTATGTTATACTTATTCTCTTTTATTTTTATACTTCCCTTTACTTCCCTCATCAGCCACGGCTGCCCCTTACTCCCCTTAGAATCTTTCTTCCTCTTTGGAATGAACCGATCCTGCACCTTCTGCATCATTCCCAGAAATACCTGCCATTGTTGTTCCACTGTCTTCCCTGCTAAGGTATTGTTCCATTGAACTTTGGCCAGCTCCTCCCTCATAGCTCCATAGTTCCCTTTGTTCAACTGTAATACTGACACATTCGATTTTCCCTTTTCCTTCTCAAATTGTAGGTTAAAACATATCATATTATGGTCACTACCTCCTAATGGCTCCTTTACCTCCAGGTCCCTGATCAAATCCGGTTCATTGCAAAACACTAAATCTAGAATTGCCTTCTCCCTGGTAGGCTCCAGTACAAGCTGTTCTAAGAATCCATCTCGGAGGCACTCCACAAACTCCCTTTCTTGGGGTCCAGTACCATTCTGATTCTCCCAGTCTACCTGCATGTTGAAATCCCCCATGACAACTGTATCATTACCTTTGCGACATGTCAATTTTAACTCTTCATTCAACTTACACTCTACATCCAGACTGCTGTTTGGGGGCCTGTAGATAACTCCCATTAGGGTCTTTCTACCCTTAGAATTTCTCAGTTCTATCCATACTGACTTTACATCCCCAGATTCTATGTCCCCCCTCGCAAGGGACTGAATATCATTCCTCACCAACAGAGCCACCCCACGCCCTCTGCCAGTCAGTCTGTCCTTTCGATAAGATGTATATCCTTGAATATTCATTTCCCAGGCCCTGTCCGCTTGAAGCCATGTCTCAGTTATTCCCACAACATCATACTTGCCAATTTCCAACTGAGCCTCAAGCTCATCTACTTTATTCCTTATACTTCTCGTATGATGATACTTCCATTCCCGGAATCATCCTTGTGAAACTCCTCTGAACCCTGTTCAGCTTTTCTGAGATGAGGAGCCCAGAACTGCTCACAATACTCAAGGTGAGGCTTCCCCAGTGTCTTATAAAGCCTCATTATCACATCCCTGATCTTCCCCATTCTCCTAAAGTGTCCCAAAACTTCTGCAGCCTATCTGTTTCCTTAACACTACCTGCCTTTCCTCCTATCTTCATAATATCTGCAAACTTGGTAATAAAGCCATCCATTCTATCATCTAAATCACTGATACACAGCATAAAAAGGAGCAATCCCAACACTGACACTGTCAAAACAACACTAGTCACTGGCAGACAACCAGAAAAGGATCCTTTTATTATCACTTGCTGCCTCCTATCAATCAGCCAATGCTCCAACCATGCTAGTAAATTTCCTGTAATACCATTGGTTCTTAACTTGATAAACAGCCTCATGTGTGGCACCTTGTCAAAGGTCTTCTGAAAGTCCAAATAGACAACATCGACTGCATACCCTTTCTTTACCCTACTTGTAATCTCCTGAAAGAATTCCAACAGATTTGTCAGGCAAAATGTTCCCTTAAGGAAACATTGCTGACTTTGTCCTATCTTGTCCTGTATCAACAAGTACTCCATAACCTCACCTTTAACAATTAACTCCAACATCTTCCCAACCACTGAGTTCAGGCTAACTGGTCTATAATTTCCTTTCTGCTGCCTTCCTCCTTTCTTAAGCAGTGGAATGGTCATTAGTAATGCCCCCTCAATCTTTACCGTTACCTCTTTCAGAACCCTAGGGTGCAGTTCATCTGGTCTGGCTGACTTATGTACCCCTAGGCCTTTCATCTTTTTAAGCAGGTTCTCCCTTGTGATAGTAACTCCACTCACTTCTCTTCCCTCATTCCCTTCAACATAGAAAACCTAGAGCACAATACCCAGGGTTACCCATAGCCCTCTATTTTACTAAGCTCCATGTACCTATCCAGGAGCCTCTTAAAGGACCCTATCATATCTGCCTCCACCACAGTGCCGGCAGCCCATTCCATGCACTCACTACTCTCTGCGTAAAAAAACTTAACGCTGACATCCCTGCAAATCTCCTCTGCACCCTTTCTGTAGTTTTCACATTCTTCCAGTAGTGGTAGAGGCGGAAGCAATAGGGTCTACCTCTTGACTCCTAAACTCAATCCCATGATTGATGAAGGCCAATGCACCACATACCTTCTTAACCACAGAATCAACCTGCGCAGCAGCTTTGAGTGTCCTACTGGCACGAACCCCAAGATCCCTCTGATCCTCCACACTGCTAAGAGTCTTACCATTAATACTATATTCTGCCATTATATTTGACCTACCAAAATGAACCACCTCATACTTGACTAGGTTGAACTCCATCTGCCACTTCTCAGCCCAGTTTTGCATCCTATCAATGTCCCGCTGTAATCTCTGACAGCCCTCCACACTATCCACAACAACCCCAACCTTTGTGTCATCCGCAATTTTACTAATCCATCACTCCACTTCCTCATCCAGGTCATCACAAAAATCACGAAGAGAAAGAGTCCCAGAACAGATCCCTGAGGCACACCCCTAGACACCAACCTCCATGCAGAATATGACCTGTCTACAACCACTCTTTGTCTTCTGTGGGCAAGCCAGTTCTGGATCCACAAAGCAAGGTCCCCTTGGATCCCATGCCTCCTTACTTTCTCAATAAGCCTTGCATGGGGTACCTTATCAAATGCCTTGCTGAAATCCATATACACTGCATCTACTCCCCTTCCTTCATCAATGTGTTTAGGCACATCCTCAAAAAATTCAGGCTTGTAAGGTACAACCTGCCTTTGACAAAGCCATGCTGCCTATTCCTAATCATATGATGCCTCTCCAAAGGTTTATAAATCCTGCCTCTCTGGATATTCTCCATCAACTTACCAACCACTGAAATAAAATTCACTGGTCTATAATTTCCTGGGCTATCTCTACATCCTTTCTTGAATAAGGGAACAACATCTGCAACCCTCCAATCCTTGAGAACCTCTCCCATCCCCACTGATGTTGCAAAGTTCATTGCCAGTGGCTCAGCAATTTCCTCCCTTGCCGCACACGGTAGCCTAGGGTATATCTCATCCGGTCCCGGTGACTTATCGTAAAGAGCACCGAATTTCTTGGTGTTCACCTGATGGAGTATCTCACCTGGTCCATCAACACCAGCTCCATTGCAAAGAAAGCCCAGCAGCATCTCTATGTTCTGTGAAGGCTGAGGGAAGTCCATCTCCCACCCCTCCCCCCCCATCCTCATCACATTCTACAGGGGTTGTATTGAGAGCATCCTGAGCAGCTGCATCACTGCCTGGTTTGGAAATTGCACCATCTCGGATCGCAAGACCCTGCAGTGAATAGTGAGGTCAGCTGAGAAGATCATCTCTCTTCCTGCCATCATGGGCATTTATACTACATGCTGCATCCACAAAGGAAACAGCATTATGAAGGACCCCATGCACCCCTCATACAATCTCTTCTCCCTCCTGTCGTCTGGGAAAAGGCTCCGAAGCATTCGGGCTCTCACGACCAGACTATGTAACGGTTTCTTCCCCCAAGCTATCAGACTCCTCAATACCCGAAGCCTGGACTGACACCTTGCGCTATTGTCCTGTTTATTATTTATTGTAATGCCTGCACTGTTTTTGTGCACTTTATGCAGTCCAGTGTAGGTCTGTAGTCTAGTGTAGCTTTCTGTGTTGTTGTATTTTTTTTATTATGTAGTTCAGTCTAGTTTTTTGTACTGTGTCATGTAACACCATGGTCCTGAAAAACGTTGTCTCATTTTTACTATGCACTGTACCAGCAGTTATGGTCGAAAT
Organism: Hemitrygon akajei; assembly: GCF_048418815.1. Taxonomy (NCBI): domain Eukaryota; kingdom Metazoa; phylum Chordata; class Chondrichthyes; order Myliobatiformes; family Dasyatidae; genus Hemitrygon; species Hemitrygon akajei. The sequence continues at coordinate 175,738,339 of NC_133132.1, read as the reverse complement.
GACAATAAAAGTTGACTTGACATGACTTGACTTATCCAATTTGATTCTTTCCAAAAGCTCCAGTACATCATCTTTCTTAATATCTACATGCTCAAGCTTTTCAGTCCACTGTAAGTCATCTCTACAATTGCCAAGATCCTTTTCCGTAGTGAATACTGAAGAAAAGTATTCATTAAGTACCTCTGCTATCTCCTCCGGTTCCAAACACACTTTTCCACTGTCACACTTGATTTGTCATATTCTCTCATGTCTTTTCTCTTGCTCTTCACATATTTGTAGAATGCCTTGGGGTTTTCCTTAATCCTGCTCGCCAAGGCCCCACTTGGAGTACTGTGCTCAGTTCTGGTCGCCTCACTACAGGAAGGATGTGGAAACCATAGAAAGGGTGTAGAAAAGATTTGCAAGGATGTTGCCTGGATTGGGGAGCATGCCTTATGAGTATATGAGTGAATTTGGCCTTTTTTCCTTGGAGTGATGGAGGATGAGAGGTGACCTGATAGAGGTGTATAAGATGAGAGGCATTGATCGTGTGGATAGTCAGAGGCTTTTTCCCAGGGCTGAAATGGCTAGCATGAGAGGGCACAGTTTTAAGGTGCTTTGAAGTAGGTACAGAGGAAGATGTCAGGGGTAAGTTTTTTTTGTTTTGTTTTTTTTTTTACGCAGAGTGGTGAGTGTGTGGAATGGGCTGCCGGCAGCGGTGGGGGAGGCCAATACGACAGGGTCTTTTAAGAGACTCCTAGATATGTACATGGAGCTTAGAAAAATTGAGGGTTATGGGTTACCCTAGGTAATTTCTAAGGTAAGGACATGTTCGGCAGAGGTTTGTGGGCTGTGGTTCCTGTATTGTGCTGTAGGTTTTCTATGTTTCTATAATCAGTTTCTTAGAGACAGGACACTTGTTTAGCAATCACTTCAGTTTAGCATGCAATTAAATTTGGGTGCCATGGTAGCATAGCAGCATGTTACTACAGCTCAGGGCTTTGAGGTTCGCAGTTCATTTCCAACATCATATGTAAGGAGTTTGTATGTTCTGTGCTTGAACCGGGTGGGTTTCCTCCCACTGTCCAAAGACGTAGCAGTTGGTAGATGAATTGGTCATTGTAAATTTTCTTGTGAGTAGGAGAGGGTTTAGTCAGTGGGTTGCTGTGCAGAGTGGCTCACTGGGCCAGGAGGGCCTGTTCCATGCTGTCCCTCCAAACAAATAAATGCTTATTTATTAATTAAGGATATATAAGATTTTCAATACATTTCATGTTTGGGTTACTTCATGAACATATCAAATTCGGGAAGTTCTTCTACATTGATCAGTCCAGAGAAGGCTGCAAATGCTTAGCCTGTGCAGGATCGTTCAATCACTGAGAGTGACTTTGAGATTTCTGCATTATGTGTGTGAACATCCAGAGGATGCTGTCATTTGCACAAAGTAATGAGAGTGAACACTAGTAATTTTGCTGTCATTACGATCACAAAATCCCAGCCATCTATCGTCCATTTATAAATTGTTTCAGGGACAATCCTATTCATTTGAACTCAGCAGGGGTCTATTCCAAGTTAGACTGGGCAATTCCTCTCCCAGAAATAAATAGTAGGGAGTTTGTCAGTTGACACTGTAATGAGGCTTTGCTTAATTTGAAAGACCAACATAAAAAAAAACATTCCTGGTTTTGGATACTGGATGGTGCATGGCCAGTGTACGAGCAAATGGCCATCTCAAAATAACGTGCTTTGCCCTCATTCAGTAGAACAAATGCAGAGATTACCTTCCCTTTAAATTTAGAATGAAAACTCTGTAAAGTAGAGCAGAATAGCATCTTTACAACTTTTATATTTTTACATGAAGCCAGTCTGCATCGAGTGAACATGTGCGAACCATGCCACTGTTGTGCATTTTTCACCACCTCAATGAAAACACAATCACAGTATCACTGTTATCACTGATGTATGCATGAAACTTGTTCTGCAGTAGCAGATTTACCATGTTACAATCAGAAATACATCAATAGTGCAAAAAGAGAACAAGATAGTGAGGAATGCACACAATATGCTGGAGGAACCCAGCAGGCCTGGCAGGAGCCTTTGAGATGAACAAACCATCAACGCTTTGGGCCAGCACCCTTCATCAAGAGGAAAGAAGCCGGAATAAGTAGGTGGGGGTTGCTGCAGGAGACCAAGCTGGCAGCTGATAGGTCAGACCAGGTGAGGTAGTGATCATGGGTTCATAGACCTTTCCGGAACCTGGTGAACATAGAAATCTACAGCACATTACCAGCCCTTCAGCCCACAATGTTGTGCCGAGCATGTAACCTGCTCTAGAAACTGCCTAGAATTTCCCTACAGCATAGCCCTCTATTTTTCTAAGCTCCATGTACCTATCTAAGAGGCTCTTAAAAGATCGTATTGTATCCACTTCCACCACCGCTGCTGGCAGTACATTCCACACACCCACTGCTCTCTATGTAAAAACTTACCCCTGACATCCCCTCGGTACCTGTTTCTAAGCACCTTAAAACTATGCCCCCTCATGTTAGCCATTTCAGCCCTGGGAAAGAGCCTCTGACTATCCACACAATCTATGCCTCTCATCATTTTACACGCCTCTATCAGGTTACCTCTCATCCTCTGTCGCTCCAAGGAGAAAAGGCCAAGTTCACTCAACCTAATTTCATAAGGTACTCCCTCCAATTCCAGCAACATCCTTGTAAATCTCCTCTGCACTCTCTCTATAGTACCCACATCCTTCCTATAGTGAGGTGACCAGAACTGAACACAGTATTCCTAGTGGGGTGTGACCAGGGTCCTATATAGCTGTAACATTACCTCACGGATGGTAGAAGGCAAGAAGCTGTTCCAGAAATGATTAGTGTGTGCCCTCAGGCTCCTGCACCTCCTTCCTGATGGGCTGTAATCGGAAGAGTGGACGTCCTGGATGGTGCAGGTTCACAGTGATGGATGCCTCTTTATTGAGGTTCAGCTAAGGACTCCGGATGAACAGTGTCTCATTTGCTGTTAATATGGCTTCACATTCCATCAATTTAATTGCAAATACTTTGTATTAGGATATTATCAGGCTTTCACACCACGCACAGAGTACAGGACAGGTATCTACCAGTCAGAAGGTAGTTGGAATGCTTGCTTTTATTAGTGGAGGCTCTGAGTTCAAATGTCAGGAGGTTATGTTGCAACTTAATAAAACTAGTTAGGCCGCATCTGGAGTATCACTTACAGTTCAGGTCTCCCTGTTATAGGAAGGAAGTCGAATCTTTGGAGAGGGCCCAGAAGAACATTACTAGGATTCTTCCCGGATTAGAGGGCATGTGCTGTAATGAGAGGATGGGCAAACTTGGACTGTTTTCTCTGGAGTGAAAGAGTCAGAGGGGAGTTCTGATAAGATTATGAGAGGCATAGCTAGAGTAGACAGACAGTATCTATTTCCCAGGGTTGAAGTGTCAGAGGGCATGCGTTTAAGGTGAGAGGGAGTGATTTCAAAGGAGATGTGAGGGGCAAGGCTTTTACACAGAGAGTGCTGGGTGCCTGGACTGTGCTGTCTGGGTGAAGGTAGAGGCAGATACACTAGAGACTTTTACGAGATATTTAGACAGGCGTATGAATGTGAGGGAAACGGAAGGATATGGACACAGAGAAGGCAGAAGAAATTAGTTTATTTGGCCATTTGATTGATAGTTTAATTGGTTCAGCACAACATTGTGGGCTGAAGGGCCTGTTCCTGTGAGGTATTGTTCTAAAACATGATCCACCATTTTATGAATCAACATCTACAATGTAAGAACACAATCTTAGAAGATACTCACAAGAAGTGCCATTTCATAATTGCAATTTAGAACCTCAACGTGGAGCAAAGGCATTAAAGTAACTTCCAGACTGAGCCAGATAGACGTGGTTCAGTCCATTGCTGGAAAAGCTCTCCCCATCACTGAGCACACCTACAAGGAGCATTGCCACAGGAAAACAGCATCCATCAGCAAGGACCCCAGTATCCAGCCACGCTCTCCTCTCACTGCTGCATCGGGCAGGAGGCACAGGAGCCTCAGGACCCACATCACCTGGTTAAGGAACTGTAACTACTTTACAAACATCAGGCTCTTGAAACAACCTATGGATTCACTTTCAAGGATTGTACAACTCATGTTATAAGACCATAAGATATAGGAGCAAATTAGGCCATTTGGCCCATCGACTTGGCTCTACTCTGCCCTGCCATTTCAAAATGGAAATTTCACATCATCACCATTCTGAAAGGATGTTCCTCTATTCTGAGGTTGTGTCCTCTGGTTTTAGACTCTCACACCATAGGAAACATCCTTTCCACATCCACTCTATCAAGGCCTTTCATCATTCAACAGATTTCAATGAGGTCATCCTTCATTCTTCTGACTTCTAGTGAATATAGGCCAGAACCATCAAAACCCATATAGCCCAGTTAGCCTAACCTCTGTGATTGGGAAATATTTGTAGTCTATTATTAAGAATGAGGTTTTGAAGTACTTGGAGACCAATGATAAATTAAGTCAAAGTCAGCATGGTTTCTGTGAAGGGAAATCTTGCCAGATAAATCTGTTAGAGTTATTTGCCTCACTACAGGAAGGATGTGAAAACCATAGAAAGGGTGCAGAGGAGATTTACAAGGATGTTGCCTGGATTGGGGAGCATGCCTTATGAGAATAGTTTGAGTGAACTCGGCCTTTTCTCCTCGGAGCAATGGAGGAAGGGAGGTGACCTGATAGAGGTGCAAAGATGATGAGAGGCATTGATCATTGGATAGTCAGAGGCTTTTTCCCAGGGCTGGAATGGCTAGCATGAGAGGGCACAGTTTTAAGGTGCTTGGAAGTAGGTACAGAGGAAATGTCAAGGGTAAGTTTTTATGCAGAGATAGGTGAGTGCATGGAATGGGCTGCCAGCAACGGTGGTGGAGGAGTATACAATAGGGTCTTTTAAGAGACTCCTGGACAGGTACATGGAGCTCAGAAAAATAGAGGGTTATGGGTAACCCGAGGTAATTACTAAGGTAAGGGCATGTTCGGCACAGCTTTGTGGGCCAAAGGGCCTGTATTGTGCTGTAGGTTTTCTATGTTTCTATGTTTCAAAATATCAAGCAGTGTGGACAAAGGAGAGGCAGTGGATGTCATTTCCTTGGATTTTCAGAATGCATTTGATAAGGTGCCACACATGAGATGGCTTAACAAGATAAAATCCTGTGGTGTTACAGGAAAGATACTGGCATGGATGGAGGAATGGCTGACAGGCAGGAAACAGCGAGTGGGAATAAAAGGGGCCTTTTCTGGTTGGCTGCCAGTGACTAGTGGTATTCCTCAGGGGTCAGTATTGGGACAGCTACTTTTCACCCTGCTGGTTAATGATTCAGATACTGGAATTGATAGCTTTGTGGCAAAGTTTGCAGATGATATGAAGATAGTGGAGGGGTCGGTAGTTTTGAGGAAGCAATGTGATTGCAGCAGGACTTGGAAGAATGGGCAAAGACATGGTAGATGGAATACAATGTTGGGAAAAGTGCAGACTATTATCTAAATGGGGAGAAATTTCAAACATCAGAGATGCAGAGGGACTTAGGAGTCCTCGTGAAAGATTCCCAGAAGGTTAATTTACAGGTTGACTCTGTGATAAAGATGGCAAATGCAATGTTGGCATTTATTTCAAGGGGAACAGAATATAAGCACAAGAAAATAATGCTGTGCTTTTATAAGACACTGGTCAGGATGCACTTGGAGCATTGTCAACAGATTTGGTACCATATCTCAGAAAAGATGTATTGTCATTGGAGAAGAGTCCAGGGAAGGTTCAAGAGGATGATTCCAGACATGAAGGGGTTAACATATGAAGAGCATTTGGCAGCTTTGGGCCTGTACTCACTGGAATTTAGAAGAATGCAGGGCGATCTCATTGAAACCTATGGAATGTTGAAAGAATTAGACAGGGTGGATGTGGAGACAATGTTTCCTATCATGGGGGCATCCAGAACAAGAGGACACAGCTTCAAATTTGAGAGGTGACCTTTTAGAACAGAGGTAAGGAGTAATTTCTTGTAGCCAGAGAATAGTAAATCTGTGAAATGTTCTGCTACAGACTGTGGTGGAGTCCAGATCCATGGATATATTAAAGCAGAGGTTGATAGTTTCCTGATCAGTCAGGGCATTAAATGATATGGCGAGAAGGCAGGTGTATGGGGTTGAGTGGGATTCGGGATCAGCCATGATGAGATAGCAGTGCAGACATGATGGGCAGAATGGACTAATTCTGCTCCTATATCTTATGGTCTTTTGTTCTTAAAAACCATCAGAAGGCAACTAAAAAAGTAATTAAGAAGGCAAAGAAGGGATATGAAAGCAAGTTAGCCAATGGTATTAAACAGAATATCAAAAGTTTCTTCAGATACATAACATGTAAAAGAGAGGCGAGAGTGGATATCAGACCATTGGAAGTCAATGCTGGAGAAGTACTAATGCAGGACTATTAAATAGGGAACGATCTGAGTAAGTATTTTCCATCATTCTTCATTGTGGAAGACACTAGCAATATGTGGAAGTTTTCGGTGTCAGGGGTCATAAAGTGTGTGAAGTTACCATAACTAGAAAGAAGGCTCTTGGCAGTTCTGAAGGCAGCTAAGTCACCTGAAACAGATGGTGTACAACTTAGAGTTCTGAAAGAGGTGGCTGAAGAGATCGTTGAGGCATTAATAATGACTTTTCCATAAGACATAGGATCAGAATTAGGCAATCTGGCCCATCAAGTCTGCTCCACCATTCAATCATGGCTGATTCCTTTTTCTATTTTCTCCTCAACCCCAGTTCCTGGTCTTCTTCTTGTAGCCTTTGATGCTTTGTCCAATCAAGAACCTATCAATCTCTGCCAACATCCCGGCCTCCACAACTGCATATGGCAACAAATTCCACAAATTCACCACCTTTTGGCTAAAGAAATTTTTCCACATCTGTGTTTTGAAAGAGCGCACCTCTATACTGGGGCTGTGCCCTCTTGTCTTAGACCCTCCCACCATGTTAGAGGTGTATAAGATGATGAGAGGCATTGATCATGTGGATAGTCAGAGGCTTTTTTCCAGGACTGAAATGGCTGACACGAGAGGGCACAGTTTTAAGGTGCTTGGAAGCAGGTACAGAGGCGATGTCAGGGGTAAGTTTTTTATGCAGAGAGTGGTGAGTGTGTGCAATGGGCTTCCGGCAACGGTGGTGTAAGTGGATAATATAGGGTCTTTAAAGAGACTCCTTGATAAGTACATAGAGCTTAGAAAAATAAAGGGCTATGGGTAACCCTGGGTAATTTCTAAAGTAGGTACACGTTCAGCACAGAATTGTGGACCAAAGAGCCTGTATTGTGCTGTAGGTTTTCTATGTTTCTATGAGAAACACCTTTTCCATATCTACTCTGTCTAGTCTTTCAACATTCAAAGGGTTTTGAAGGGATCCTCCCTCATCCTTCTGAATTCCTGTGACTACATGCTGAGAGCCATCTTGTATGATGACCCTTTCATTCCTGGAATCATCATTGTGAACCTACTCTTGATCCTCTCCAATGCCAGCACAACTTTTCTAAGATGAATGGCCCTACACTGTTCACAATACTCAAGGTGAGGCCTCACCAGTGCCTCATAAAGCCTCAGCATCACATCCTTGCTCTTGTATTTTAGACCTCTTGAAATGAATGCTAACATGGCATTTGCTTTCCTCATCATGGACTCAACCTGCAAGTTAACCTTCAGGGTGTTTTGCACAAGGACTCCCAAGTCCATTTGCATCTCAGATTCCTGGATTTTCTCCCCGTTTAGAAAATAGTCTGTACATTTATTTCTACTGCCAAAGAGCATGACCATGCATTTTCCAACATTGTATTTCATTTCAAGTCAGGTCAAGTCACTTTTATTGTCATTTCGACCATAACTGCTGGTACAGTGCATAGTAAAAATGAGACAACGTTTTTCAGGACCATGGTGTTACATGACACAGTACAAAAACTAGACTGAACTACGTAAAAAAACAAAAAAAAAACACCTACACTAGACTACAGACCTACCCAGGACTGCATAAAGTGCACAAAACAGTGCAGGCATTACAATAAATAATAAACAGGACAATAGGGCAAGGTGTCTGTCCAGGCTCTGGATATTGAGTAGTCTGATAGCTTGGGGGAAGAAACTGTTACAAAGTCTGGTCATGAGAGCCCGAATGCTTCAGTGCCTTTTCCCAGACGGCAGGAGGGAGAAGAGTTTGTATGAGGGGTGCGTGGAGTCCTTCATAATGCTGTTTGCTTTGCGGACGCAGCATGTAGTGTAAATGTCCGTGATGCGGGAAGAGAGACCCCAATGATCATTTGCCACCTTCCTGATCTAAGTCCTTCTGTATCCTATCTGTTTCCTCATCATTTTCTGCCCCTCCTCTAATCTTCATATCATCTGTAAACTTGGCAACAAAACCATCTATTCCATCACCTAAATCATTTATAGACAGCATAATAAACAGTGGTCCCAACACCAACCCCTGCAGAATTTTTTGAGAATCACTAGATTCTGGAATGACTATAAAATTGCAAATGTCACTCCACTCTTCAAGGAGAAAGATAGGCAAAAGAAAGGCAAGTTAGACTGACCTCAGTGGTTGGGAAGATGTTGGAGTTGATTATTAAGGATGAGGTCTCACGGTAGTTGGAAGCACATAATAAAATAGGCCATAGTCAGCATGTTTTCCTCAAGGGAAAAGTCTTTCCTAACAAATCTGTTGGAACATTCGGAAGAAATAACAAGCAGTTACACAGAGGAGATTTGGTTGCTGTTGTGTATTTGGATTTTAGAAAGGCCTTTGACAAGTTGCCACACATGAGGCTGCTTAACAAGCTACGAGCTCATGGTATTACAGCAAAGATTCCAACAAGGATAAAGCAGAGGCTGATTGGCAGGAGGCAAAGAGTGGGAATAAAGGGAATCTTTTCTGTCTGGCTGCCAGTGACTAGTGGTGTTCCACAGGGGTGTGTGATGGGACCTTTTTTTTACATTATCTGGCAATGATTTAGATGTTTAGAAGATATGAAGATAGGTGGAGGAGCAGGTAGTTTTATGGAAATAGTCTGCAGAAGGACTTAGACAGATCAGAAGAATGAGCAAAGAACTGACAGAATACAGTGCTGGGAATTATATGGTGATGCACTTTGGAAGCAGTAATGAAAGTGTTAATTATTTTCTAAATGGAGAGAAAATACAAAAAACTGAGGTACAAAGGGATTTGGGAGTCCCTTCAGGTTAATTTGCAGGTTAAGATTGTGGTGAGGAAGGCAAATGCAATGTTAGCGCTCATTTCAAGAGGATTAGAATATAAAAGCAAGGATGTAATGTTGAGAATTTATTAAGTACTGGTGAGGTCTCACTTGGAGCATTGTGAGCAGTTTTGGGCCTCTTATCAGAGAAAGGAAGTGCTAAAACTGGAGAGGGTTCAAAGGAGGTTTACGAAGTATTGAATGGTTTGTCGTATGAAAAGTGTTTGATGGCTTTGGGCCCGTATTTGCTAGAATTCAGAAAAATGAGCAGTGTCTTCATTGCAACCTAACAAATGGTGCAAAAAAACTTAATAGAATGGATGGGGAGAGGATGTTTCCTATGGTGGGAAAGTGGACACAGCCTCAGAATAGAAATTTCTTTAGCCAGAGAGTGGTGAATCTGTGTAATTCTTTGCCATAGGCAGACTTGGAAGCCAAGTCTATATGAAGATTTAAGCCAGTGGTTGACAAATTCTTGATTGGTTTGATTGGTCAGGGCATGACATGATACAAGGAGAAGGGGGGAGACTGTGGCTGAGAGGAAAATTGGATCAGCCATGATGAACTGGCAGAGCAGACTCGATGAGCCGAATGGCCTAATTCTGCTTCTGTTATGATCTATGGCTTCGTCGCTCTGATTGGTTAGGCTGTATGGTTATGATCTATGGATTTGTCGCTCTGATTGGTTAGGCTGTATGGTTATGATCTATGGTTTTGTCACTCTGATTGGTTAGGCTGTATGGTTATGATCTATGGATTCCTCGTTCTGATTGGTTAGGCTGTCACGCTGTCCATTAGTCTCCTCTGGGTCCCAGTCAACGACATAGATGAGTGACTTTTGCTGGCCTGTATCCATAGTTATCAGTCGTTGTGAGCGTTGGTTCCTTGGATGTGTATTGCTCAATCTCATCCTGCACTGGACATTTGTAATGTTTTATTGCTGCTGGTTCACATATTTATACAACTATTGGTTTTAATATGATAGTGTCAGTAACGTTATACTGTCTCACATACCCTTGCACCTCACACTTTCTGTCACCCTGTCAATTGGCAGGCTACCCCACTCAAGGACGTGCATTAATATAATTTTGAACTCATTGTGCTGGATTGTAATTAGATATACTATGTTGACTGTATTGTCTCTGTGTTGTCTCTTTAAGACCTCTATACCTGTCAAAGGTTGAATGACAATAAAAGTAAAATTGAACTGGAGGATACCAGCGCATCCAGAGGAAACCCAGAGAGTTACAGGAGAATATACAAATTCCTTATAGACAGGTAAACCACAGTGATAGGAGAATATACAAATTCCTTATAGACAGGTAAACCACACAGTGACAGGAGAATATACAAATTCCTTATAGACAAGTAAACCACACAGTGACAGGAGAATATACAAACTCCTTATAGACAGAGGAAACCCACACAGAGATGGGGAGAATATACAAATTCCTTACAGACAGATAAACTACACAGTGACAGGAGAATATACAAACTTCTTATAGACAGAGGTGGAAATTGAACCCTGATTGTATGGTTGGCGCTGTAAAGGGTTAGGCTACCATGCCTCTACTCTTCCTGAACTTTTGATCTTTTTTCACGATTAGAGTTTCTTATTCATGGGATCAGCAGCACTCTGAAAAGTTGCCAACAAGCTGCCTCTTTGAAGCTCTACCTTGAATCCCAGGTAGATTGATTAGCTAGCTGCCTGTTCTCACTCCACTAAACCTAACCTCATGATGTCAGAGAACACTTGCACGGACACAGATACTATCCATTCACATATCTTCAGTGCCAAATTATTTATTATTTATGCAGAACTGCCTGATGCGCAGACACTGCAGAATGAGAAAGAAATCACGCAAATCTTCAAAAGAGCAGTACATCTTAAAAGGCCGTTTGAGGGCAATGGAAAAGAACTGCAAGGCACCTTACTCATTTATTTAGTGTATCACGAATACCGAGGTACAACTGCAAAGGTAGCCTGAAAATAATAAGAGGACGGAAATAAATGTGTACAGGACAGAGATATTCTTTTATTTGTTAATTGGTGAAGAACATACAGTAAATTAACTCCAGAGAAAAGAAAAAATATAGGAATCCTTATTTATGAATTTTGTAAATTTTTTTACCCCCAGCCAAACAACTAAATTGCTACTTAGCATAAATTATTTATTAGCCCCTAGCTCAGAAGCATCCAGCACCAACCCCAGAGGTATGGAGGATATTAAAGATTTAACACCAAGCTATGTAGTCACCGAGCCATGTTTCTTTCCAGAAGGCCCCACTTTATCTTTCTGTAAATAAACGTGGCCCGAGATGCAGGGAAGGTGAGACCATCTCCCAGTGGCCCTGCGGAGCAGAGTGCAGTGGCCACCACTTTGCTTTTGCTCAACCTGTCATCATAACTCAATGAACCCTGGTGTGATGGCACGGTGCACTACACAAACCGATGACAATCTGGCCGTGCCAACATTAACCCTTTCATTGGTAAATAGATATAACCATGTTTAACATATTCCCCTACTCATTGGCTTTAATCTACATTCATATTTATTTATCTTTCCAAATAAATTATAAAAGAAGCACTTGATATCTGAGGAGCATTTGATGGTTCTGGGCCTGTACTTGCTGGAGTTTAAAAGAATGAGGCTAGGATCTCATTGAAACCTGCCAAATATCGAAAGGCTGCAATAGAGTGGATGTGGAGAGAGTGTTTCCTATGGTGGGCGATTTTAGGACTGGAGGACACAGTCTCACAATAGAAATATATCCCTTTAGAATGGAGTTGGGAAGGAATTTGTTTAGCCAGAGGGTGGTGAATCAGTGGAATTCACTGCATCGGAGTTGTGAAGGCAATGTCATTGGGCATATTTAAGGCAGAGGTTAGTCAGGGTGTCAAAGGCTATTAGGTAAATGCAGCAGAATGGGGTTGGAAGGGATAATAAATCAGCCATGATGGAATGGCAGAGCAGACCTGAAGAGCAAATGCCCTAGTTCTGCTCCTAGGTTTTATTGTCTTAAATCAAAGATTTAGTGTATGAGGTGCATTTGAGGCGTCATGTCCTGAGACAGTGAGTAATGTTTACATAATACATGCAACTGAATCTTCAGTTATACAGCATGCTGCACAATGATCAAATCCACCCACTACCCCACCATCAAGTCCAGCCACAAGTCCTAATTGGATTGAGGTCTGGGCTCTGACTTGGCCACTCCAGGACATTAACATTGTTGTTTTTAAGCCATTCCTGTGTGGCTTTGTGCTTGGGGTCATTGTCTTGGTGGAAAACAAATTTTCTCCCAAGTTGCAGTTCTCTTGCAGCCTGCATCAGGTTTTCCTCCAGGATTTCCCTGTATTTTGCTGCATTCATTTTACCCTCTAACCTTACAAGCCTTCCAGGGCCTGCTGCAGTGAAACATCCCCACAGCACGATGCAGCCACCACCATGCTTCAGAGTAGGGATGGTGTGTTTTTAATGATGTGCAGTGTTTGGCTTATGCCAAACATGGCATTTAGTCTGATGGCCAAAAAGCATAGAAACTTCTTCCTGTTGACTTCAGAGTCTCCCACATGCCTTCTGACAACCCTAGCTGAGAATGTGTTTTTCTCAACAGTGGCTTTCTCGTTGCCACTCACCCATAAAGCTATGACTGGTGAAGCACCTGGGCAACAGATGTATGATTAGTCCCGTCTCACTGAAGCTTGTAACTCCTTCCTCACTAGTCCTGTTCTTGCATGATCACTCAGTTTTTGAGGACGGCCTGCTCTAGGCAGACTTACCGTTGTGCCATATTCCTTCCATTTCTTGATGATTGACTTTACTGTACTCCAAGGGATATTCAGTGACTTGGAAATTTTCTTGTATCCATCTTCTGACTTAAGCTTTTCAATAACCTTTTTCCACAGCTGCTTGGACTGTTCTTTGAATTAATGGTGTAGTTTTTGCCAGGATACTGACTCACCAGCAGTTGGACCTTCCAGATACAGGTCTATTTTACTACAATCAATTGAAACACTTGGACTGCAAACAGGTGTCCAATTATGTGACTTCTAAAAGCAATTGGCTGCACCAGTGATGATTTGGTGTGTTAAATTAAAGGGGGGAGGTGTTGAATATTTATAAAATCAATTATTTTATGTTTTATATTTATAATTAATTTAGATCACTTTGTAGAGATCTGTTTACACTTTGACACAAGAAAATCTTTTTCTGTTGATCAGTGTCAAAAAAGCCAATTTAAATCCACTGTGATTCAATGTTGTAAAACAATAAAACATGAAAATATCCAAGGGGGTAAATACTTTGTATGGGCACTGTATCGCTAGGTTGTCTTTGTCCTTTGCACAGTACTATAGCAATTTTATGCACTGCACTGCGGTACTGCCACAAAAAAAACACATTTCATGACATATGTGAGTGATTCTGATATGGGTCTCTGTTGTGGACTGAGAGTGGGAAGGAGGAAGGACGAGAGGAAACATGTTTGGGAAAAGGAGGAGAGAGGGAAGGGAGCAGGAAGCATGAGAGGGATATTCTGTAATGATCAATAAACCATTTGTATGGAATCAATTGGCTTTGCCTAGTGTCTGATGGCTGGGTGTGTCTGCACCCATGCCAAGCTCCTGCCCCAACCCTTCTTCTCTACCATTTGTCCCACATCTCTCCCGCAGTGCTCCACCCTCACCATTTCCAATATTCTTTTCTCCCACAAGATTTACAAACTCACTATCAATATGTGTGTGTGTGTGTGTGTGTGTGTGTGTGCGTGAGTGTCAATGTGTGTGTGAGAGTGAGCGTGAGTGTAAGTATGTGTGGATGTGTGTGAGTGTATGAGTGTGTGTGTGAGTGAGTGTGCATGCATATGAATGTGTGTGTGAGAGTGTGAGCGTGAGTGTGTGAGTGTGGGTGTGAGTATGTGTGGATGTGTGTGAGTGTATGATTGTGAATTTGAGTGTCTGTGTGTGCCTGGGTGTGAGTGGTTTGTGTGTGTGAGTGTGCAAGAGTGAGTGTATGTGAGTGTGAGTGTGTGTGTAAGTATACATAGATGTGTGAGTGTGTATGAGTGAGAGTATGTATGTCTGAGTGTGAGTGTGTGTTGGTATGAGTGTGGGGGAGTGTATGAGTGAGTGTGAGTGTATGTGTGTGAGTCTGAATGTAAATGTGTGTGAGTGGGTGTATGTATGTGGGTGTATGAGTGTGTATGAGTTTGAGTGTGCATATGTGTGAGTGTGTGTGTGAGAAAGTGTGATGTCCTGAGCTTTAATAGTGTTGTACTAGCCATTACGTTGCCGTGGTGTCCATATCTAAGAAAGAATGTGCTGGCATTGGAGAGTTTTATGAAAATGATCCTAAGAATAAAAGGGTTAATGTATGATGAGCGATTGATGACTCTGGGCCTGTACTCACTGGAGTTTAGAAGAATGAGGCAGGATCTCATTGAAACCTATCAAATATTGAAAATTTAGATATAGTGGATGTGGGGAAGATGTTTTCTATGGTGGGGGAGACTAGGACCAAAGGGTACAGATAGAGAGAAGTCCATTTAGAACAGATATGAGGAGGAATTTCTTTAGCCAGGCCTGTGAATCTGTGGAATTCATTGCCTCGGATGGCTGTGGAGGCCAAGTCATTGGGTAAATTTAAATGAAAGATTCTTGATTCGTCAGGGCATCACAGGTTACGGGGAAGAGGCAGGAGAATGGGGCTCTGAGGGATAATAAATCAGCCATGATAGAATGGAGGAGCAGACTCAGAGGGCTGAATGGTCTCATTCTGCTCCGATGTGTTGTGACTTAAACCAATTGGAAAAATTATTTGCAAAAATTACAAGATATTGTTTCCAGGATTAAAACTATTTTCCTTGGCTACTGATCAAGAGCAGAACAATGCAAAGGCTCACCATCCTTCATTTATCATGAGAACGTCAGTCAGGTCACCCTCCTGCCAGACAGACTGACATTAATTGTCCTTCACCTACTGAATAAGGACAATCTCTTTGGTGTGCATCAAAAGCAAACAAGAGGTGGAGTTTGACTAAATATATTAATGATTGGTAATTTAATTGTTTTACATTCTCTCGTTGGAGCAGTTCAATCACATTTTGTGCTCTAACCTATTTCCCAAATTCTTAAAAATATTACAAAGTAATCGTGACTATAATCCAAAATTGGTTGCCTTTCAGGATGAAGGGAGGCCTGAAGTGTAACTTCCTGAATTAAATAAAGACTTTATTGGTCATATTTAAATAGCCTGTCAGCTGCTTTTATGTCAAAATACAGCCAGTACCAGAAATTGGACAAAAACAAACACTCTGTGGAGAATTTATTAGGCACCTCTTATATCTACTGAAGCGGGCACCGAGTGCGATCAGCGTAAGTCTAACAGTTACTGTTGTGTACACAGACAGCCACTAGCAGTATCATATTCTCTCTTTGAATGACAAAATAATATTTTGGCTGACAGTCTGACTGGACTGCACTGACCCAGGGAAATGAGGACAGACAGCTGAAGGGACAGAGAAAATGAGAGAGAGAAAATGAGAAAGAGAGAGAGAGAGAGAGAGAGAGAGAGAGAGAGAGAGAGAGAGAGAGAGAGAGAGAGAGAGAGAGAGAGAGAGAGAGAGAGAGAGTGAGAGATATTAGAAAAAAAAACAGCAGACATGCATCTGGCACTGAGTCTGGCCCTGTGGCTCAGAAGGGTAGGGAACTGAAGAGGAGGGCAGTGGTAACAGGGGCTCTATAGTTAGGGGGACAGATAGGTGATTCTGTACACATGAAAAGGAAATGTGAATGGTACTTTGCCTCCCAGGTGCCAGGTTCCGCAATGCTTCTGAAGGCGTCCACAATATCCTGAAAAGGGAGGGTGAGCAGCCAGAAGTCATGGTACATTTTGGTACAATAGCATGGATAGGAAAAGGAGGAGGTCTTGAAAACATAATATAGGGAGTTAGGAGAGCAGCTGAGAATAAGGACCTCAAGGGTAGCAATCTCAGTTTGCTGCCTGTGCCATGCGACAGAGGACAGGGATAGAGTGAGATGGCAGATAAATGCATGGCTGAAGAACTGGAGCAGGAGGAATGGATCCAAATTTCTGGATCATTGGGACCATTTCTGGGGCAGGTGTGACCTCTACAAAAGAGATTGGTTGAACTTGAATCCGAGGTGGACTAATATTCTTGTGGGAAGGTTTACTAGAGCTGTTGGGAGTGTTTCATACTATTATGGTGGGGAGATGGGAACCAGGATGATGGAGCTGAGGATGAGCCAACAGGTTTACAGGTAGATGATGGGTGTAACATGAATGTAAGGAAGGACAAGCCAATGATTGGGTACAAATGTAGACAGAGCAAAGTGTTAAATTGGACCACAAAGGCAAAATTCAAAAGGGCAAGGAATGCAGGATAGAAGGTGCTGTATTTAAATATGCTTAGCATTCGGGATAAAGTGGACGGACTCATGGCGCAATTAGAGATTGGTTGGTATGACGTTGTATCACTGAGTTGTGGCTGAAAGAAGGACATAATAGGGAACTTAACATCAAAGGACATACATCTAAAGAACAGCCAGCAAGGCATAGGCTGTAGTGTGGCTCTGCTGGTAAGAGATGGAATTACATCTGTAGAAAGAGGTGACATAGGGTCAGAGAATGTTGAATCTTTGTGGGTGGAGTTAAGAAACTGCAAGGACAAAAAAAGAATTATAGGAATCATATATAGACCTCCAAGTAGTAGCCAAGATGTGGGGTTGAGATTGCGAAGGGAGCTGGAAAAGGCATGTAATAAGGGTAATGTCACATTTGTAATGAGGGACTTCAATATGCAAGGGGTTTGGGGAAATTAGGTTGGTGCTGGATTGCAAGAGAGGGAATTTGTTGAATGCCTACAAGATGGCTTTTTAAAGCAGCTTGTATTTGAGCCTACTAGGGTAAAGGTTATCTTAGGTTGGGTGTCGTGTAATAACCCAGATCTTATTAGGGAGCTTAACGTAAAGAAATCCTTAAGAGACAGTATCATAATGTGATTGAATTCATTCAGCAGGTTGAGAGGGAGAAACATAAGTCACATGTATTTGTATCGCAATGGAATAAAGTGAATTAAAGAGGCATGAGAGAGGAGCTTGCTCAGCTGGATTGGAGGAGGATCCTGGTAGGGATGACGTCAGAGGTGGCGAAGAATGGTTCACAAGGTGCAGATAGATATGTCCAACAGAAGACGAAGTTCTCAAATGTTAGGGGTAGGCAACCATGGCTGACAAAGGATATTAAGGACTGCATAAAAACCAAAGAAAGGGCATTTTTCAGAAGGCATTTGATAAGGTGCCACACATGAGGCTGCTTAACAAGATAAAATGCTATGGCGTTACAGGAAAAATATTGGCATGGATAGAGGATTGGCTGGCAGACAGGAGGCAGTAAGTAGGAATAAAGGGGCCTTTTTGTGGTTGGCTGCCTGTGAATTGTGGTGTTCTTCAGTGGTTCCACATTGTTTGTCAGTGATTTAGTTAATGGAATTGATGGTTTGTGGCAAAGTATGTGGATGATACGAAGATAGAAGGAGGGGTAGGTAGTGCTGAGGAAGCAATGTGATTGCAGCAGGACTTAGACAAATTGAAAGAATGGGCAAAAAATGGGGAGAAAATTCAAACATCACCGGTTAGGAGTCCTCATGCAAGAAGTTTACCTTACAGGTTGAGTCTGTGGTAAAGAATGCAAATGCAATGTTGGCATTTATTTCAAGGGTAAAAGAATATGAAAACAAGGAGATGATGATGAGGCTTTATAAGACACTAGTCAGGCTGTACTTGAAGTATTGTCAACAGTTTTATACACCATATCTCAGAAAGGATATATTATCATTGGAGAGGGTCCTGAGGAGGCTCACAGGGATGATTCCAGCAATGAAGAGGTTAACATATGAGGAGCATTTGGAACCTGTGGGCCTGTATTCATTGGAAGTTAGAAGAATTATGAGGGTTCTCTTTGAAACCTACTGAATGTTGAATGGACTCAATAAGGTGGATGTGGAGAAGATGTTTCCTATGGTGGGGGTATCCAGAACCAGAAGGTATAGCCTCAAAATTGAAGGGGTGACCATTTTGAACCGAGGAAAGGAGGACATTTTTTAGCCAGAGAGTAGTGAATCTGTGGAATGCTCTGCCACAGACTGTGATGGAGACCAAGTCTGCGGGTATATTTAAGACAGAAGTTGATCATTTCCTATATAGGAATAATCTAGGAATCTAGGAATAATGGTGCATAGTTCCCTGAAGGTGGAATCTCATGTGGATAGGGTGGTGAAGAAATCTTTTGGTATGCTGGCCTTTATAAATCAGAGCATTGAGTATAGGAGTTGGGATGTAATGTTAAAATTGTACAAGGCATTGGTAAGGCCAAATTTGGAGTATTGTGTACAGTTCTGGTCACCGAATTATATGAAAGATATCAACAAAATAGAGAGAGTACAGAGAAGATTTACTAGAATGTTACCTGGGTTTCAGTACCTAAGTTACAGGGAAAGTTTGAACAAGTTAGGTCTTTATTCTTTGGAGCGTAGAAGGTTGAGGGGGGACTTGATAGAGGTATTTAAAATTATGAGGGAGATAGATCGAGTTGATGTGGATAGGCTTTTTCCTTTGAGAGTGGGGAGATTCAAACAAGAGGACATGATTTGAGAGTTAGGGGGCAAAAGTTTAAGGGTAACACGAGGGGGAATTTCTTTACTCAGAGAGAAGTTGAGTGGAATGAGCTTCCAGTAGAAGTGGTAGAGGCAGGTTCAGTATTGTCATTTAAAGTAAAATTGGTTAGGTATATGGACAGGAAAGGAATGGAGGGTTATGGGCTGAGTGCGGGCCAGTGGGACTAGGTGAGTGTAAGCATCGGCACGGACTAGAAGGGCCGAGATGGCCTGTTTCCGTGCTGTAATTGTTATATGTTATATGATTATAATTGGTCAAGGCATCAAAGCATATGGTGATAAGGAAGGTGTATGGGGTTGAGTGGGATTTGGGATCAGCAATGATGGAATGGTGGAGCAGAATCGATGGGCTGAATAGCCAAATTCTGCCCCTATGTCCTTTGGTCTATGTTCTTACAACATAGGAGCTGAATTAGGCCATTTGGCCCATCCAGTCTTCTCTGCCTTCCATACATGGCACCCCACCACCAGGTTCGAGAACAGCTGCTACCCCTCAGCCAATAGGCTCTCGAACAAAAGGAATAGCTCAACTTATTTAAGGGCTCTGTTATTTTGTTATTTCATTCTAGTTATTTATTGCTCTTTATTTATATCTGCATTTTCAGTTTGTTTACAGTTGTTTCCTGATGTTTACAGATTACAATTACCGTTCTATAAATTTGTGAAGTATGCCCACAGAAAAAGAACCCCAGAGTTGTATGAGGAGTCCCCTTTTCATAATGTGATTCCAGACATGAGGGTTTTATACCATGAGGAGAGATTGAGTTGCCTGGGTCTGTACTCGCTGGAATTCAGAAGAAGGAGAGGAGATCTTATAGAAATATAAAATTATGAAGCAGATAGATAAGATAGAGGCAGGATTGCGGAAAAACTTTTTCACCCAGAGAGTGGTGGATATGTGGAATGCTCTGCCCCAGAAGGCAGTGGAGGCCAAGTCTCTGGATGCATTCAAGAGAGAGTTAGATAGAGCTCTTATAGATAGCAGGGCCAAGGGATATGGGGAGAGGGCAGGAATGGGGTACCGATTGTGTATGATCAGCCATGATCGCAGTGAATGGCGGTGCTGGCTAGAAGGGCTGAATGGCCTACTCCTGCACCTACTGTCTATTGTCTATTGATTGTTTATTCCACTGGTAGGTGAGACTAGAAATATGGGAAATTGCGTCAAAATTCGGGGGAGTAGATTTAGGACAGAGATGAGAAGGAACTGCTTTTACCAAAGAGTAGTGAAACTGTGGAATTCTCTGCCCAATGAAGCAATGGAGGGTTCCTCAGTAAATATGCTTAAGAAAAGTTTGTATAGATTTTTACATAGTAGGGGAATTAATTGGATCAGTCCATGATTGAATGGCGGAGCAGACTCGATGGGCCAAATGGCCTACTTCTGCTCCTTATGGTCTAATTAAGGGTTGTGGGGAAAAGGCAGGTAGCTGGAGATGAGTCCATGGCCAGATCAGCCATGATTTTTTTAAAGGGAGAGCAGGATTGACAGGCCAGATGGCCTACTCTTGCTCCTATTTCTTATGTTCTTAAATTGTGAAAAACTATACATAAATAAAGACTGATCAAGTAGTTTTGGATTTGGAGGCATAGAACACTACAGCACAGAAACAGGCCTTTTAGCCAGTCTAGTCTGTGCCAGATCTTTCAAATCGCATTGACCTGCTCCTGGACCATATCTCTCCTTTTCAAGTACCTAACCAAATTTCTCTTAAATGTTGAAATCGAACCCACATCCACTGCTACTTTTACTGGCAGAATTCCACGCTCATTCCACACTCTTACACCCTCTGAACCTCATGTTCTCCTTAAACATTTCATCTTTCATCCTTAACCCATCACCTCTAGTTCTAGTTATAGACCACTCATTTACAGAGTGGTCTGTGCATCTTTTTTCCGGGTGGAAATTGAAATAAAAACTACAGCTGGTATGTTTTCCAAAATACCCTCAGTAACTCAAAATACATGCAGCAGAAAGTATTTTTTAAACATTCCTCAAAAAGGTATATGCTCACACTATGCCACTTGTCTAACAAGCATATGAATGGCTCTGTTTGACAAATTTGCAACCATGTTGTCTGTTCAATATGTGAGCCTTATATTGGATGAAAGGCAGGTCAGCGAGGTCCTTAACTGTGGGTGGCAATGCTTACGATGTTATCAATAGAAATCTAAATGCTACTTTAATAAAGTACTATTGCCATGCACAACTCCCCTGTCATCCCCAGCTCTTGCAGACATCAAGTAGGTACCTATCAGCTTCCAATAACAGATCTAGATTTACATAGGTCGAAAGATCTGCCACATGTGAAGCATCTGTGACTGTGCTACAGATTAAGTATCTCTATTTCATCTGGCTACATACAGCATCTGTGTTTGAGTCTGCTGTATGTTCGACATCTTACTTCAGAAAGACAATTACCTGCACCTTCATAACTGCATGTTAACACTCCTTTCTATAAAGATACTGCCATGCAGAGACAAAGAATTGGCTCCACATTGATATGCTTATTTAGACTGCTACTCCATAGAAAGTTGAATATTACAAAAACTGTACATAATTGCCAAAGAGTATTTATAAACACGTGTACATTTTACACCATACCCCTAGATTTAAAATAGATCACTTTTAGAATAAGCAACAGAGAGCACTAAAGCACAATACAGGTACAGGCAGCAATGCTGTGTGGTCTTTTAACCTTCTCTAAGATGAATCTAACCCTTCCCTCCTACACAGCCTTTATTTTTCTATCATCCATGTGTATATCTAATAATCTCTTAAATATCCCTAATGCATCTGCCTCTACCATCACTCTTGGTAGCACATTCCTCGCACCCACTACTCTTTACCTGCCTATGCTTTAAGAATTACTTTAAGAATACTTTACCTGCCTATACTTTAAGAATTTACCTGCCTATACTTTCCTGCATTAACCTTAAAATGATGTCCCCTCATATTAGACATTTCCAGCCTGGGGAAAAGTCTCTGCATGTCTACTCAGTCTATGCCTCTTATCATCTTGTACATCTCTAGCAAATTACCTCTCATTTCTCCAATGATTTTTCTGTGATCGAATGTTGATTTACAAGGAAGTTGCCGGGATTGGGGAGCATGCCTTACGAGACTAGGTTGAGTGTACTTGGCCTTTTCTCCTTGGAGCAATGGAGGATGAGAGGTGACCTGATAGAGGTGTATAAGATGATGAGAGGCATTGATCATGTGGATAGTCAGAGCCTTTTTCCCAGGGCTGAGAGGGCATAGTTTTAAGGTGCCTGGAAGTAGGTACATGGGGGATGTCAGAGGTATGGTATGGGGGGGGGGGGGGGGGGAGGCTACTGCACAGGACGGAAAGAGGCTGCAAACGGTTGTAAATCTAGTCAGCTCCATCTTGGGTACTAGCTTACAAAGTACCCAGGACAACTTCAGGGAGCAGTGTCTCAGAAAGACAGCATCCATTATTAAGGACCTCCAGCACCCAGGGCATGCCCTTTTCTCATTTTACCATCAGGTAGGAGGTACAGAAGCCTGAAGGCACACACTCAGTGATTGAGGAACAGCTTCTTCCCCTCTGCCATCCAATTCTTAAATGGACATTGAATGTTAGACACTACCTCACTTTTTAAAATATACAGTATTTCTGTTCTTGCACGTTTTTAATCTATTAAATGCACATATACTGTAATCGATCTATTTATTTATTTATTTATTATTATTTTTATTTTATTTATTTTTTTCTCTCCTAAATTATGAATTGCATTGAACTGCTGCTACTAAGTTGACAAATTTCACGTCACATGCCGGTGATGATAAACCTGATTCTGATTCTGAAGTTTTGCACACAGAGTGGTGTACTCTGCTGGTGATGGGGTTAGAGGCAGATACAACAGAGTCTTTTGAGAGCCTCTTCGATGGCTACATGAAGCTTAGAAACATAGAGGGCAATACAGTAGGGAAATTCTAGGCAGTTTTCAGAGCAGGTTACATGGTTGGCACAACATTGTGGGCCAAAGGGCCTGTAATGAGCTGTAGATGTCTATGTTTCTATGAATGATATCCGTAACTGCATGTAAAATAAAAAATTCACCTGAATTTTAAGAGAGTTTCCCAATTGCTGGTTGTAGATTATAATACACTCAGGAGAGGGGTGGCAAGTGAGGGTATAGTCTCCTGAGAATGCAGGGTGAGTTCTAGCAGTATCCGTGACCAGTGACCCCCACCATTCAGACCATGCTCACTTCTCACTACTACCATCTGTTATGTATAGTTTTTATAAATTTCTATTGCTTTTCTTTTTTCTGCAAATGCCTGCAAGAAAATGAATCTCAAAGTAGCATATGGTAAGATAAATACTTTGATAATAGATTTACTTTGATTTTGACAAATTGTGTTGGAGATGCTGCAGTGACCTTCAGTAAGCACCATTACTAATTGAGAGATAGCAATGAACAAACTTCTGCATTTGTGTAATTCATTCAAATACTTTTAAATATCTAAGTTTTCAAGATACAAATATGAATTGATATTCAATTAACATATTCCAAACCAACCTTGTTAGCATAATTAATTATGTTGTGCTTATTAGCATATTAGTTTCATGAACTAATTTCTATCCTTTGTGTTTGCTTTTCTGTTGATAGTTGAAATCGTTTGGAAATAACGATTATATTTACATATTAAAAAATAGAGAAGGATAATCTATGTTTGTTAATTTATTCAATTATAGCTTTACAATGGATATATTTGGTCATAATAGATTAAAGACTAACATCTGGCAATGTTGGGAAGCCCATTCATGCCAGGTTCCTGCGTTTTGTCTATTGCAGGGGTCTTGGTGTTTCCTCTGCCACACTGTGCATCTCCACCTCCTCGCTGGTGTGTTTATTGTGGAATGAGAACATGGTGGCAGTAAAAGAATGGTGGCAATTGATTCTTTTCTAATTTTTTGCTAAATTTGCATCTGCAGGTTCAGAATGAACTACCGTTTCAAGGGCCATTGTGCTTAGTTGCCTAAAAGCATGTCTACAAAATGGTATTTTTATTCCTCATGTAATTATGAGCCTGAAGACCTACACTCAACAATTCAGGAATAGTGCCCATGAATGGTCTGGCAAAATCCATGTGAATCCTCTGCCAATCAATACAGGCCATTCCCAGGGATGGAGAAGCACAGCTCTTGGCATCTTCTGGACATGTTGCCATCCTGAACAGTGTACAGCAAGCTGTTTGATTTGCTGATCTCTCTCAGGCCATCAGGCAAAGCTTTGAGCCAACGCTTTCATTTTGACCATACCGAGATGAGTGGCGTGTAGCTCCTCCAACACTTCCCCATCAGCATGGATGGTGCAACAAATGTCAATTCACACAAAAGGCAACCTCTGTCAAGGGCAAGCTCATCCCAGCACTGGTAAAAATGGAGGAACCGGGGTTTCTGCTGTACATTCCAGCCACTTCAGGTTCCAGTGCAGACCTGAGACACTGTGAGGTCTTTTCGGGTTTTCCTTTGGATCGTCTCTGTTATAATAGGGAGACTTTTGATTTGTGTTAGGAGGAATACTTCAAGAGGAGTGTCCTCTTTTGTAAGTTTTTCAGGTGTTACCTTTTCCAAAGGTACTTATCCATTGGATAATTCATCAGCATTTCTATGATTGGATGTCCTCTGAATTGTAATTTTATCCTCAAAGAAACAGAGCCCCTTTCTGCATTCATATTGCTGCTGTTAGTGGAACACCCTTCTGTGGATTGAAAATGGACACGAGTGGTTGATGAACAGTAACGAGGGTAAACTGTCTCCCATGCAGGTACTGGTTGAAATGTTTTATACATAAAACCGGACTCAAGGCCTCTCTTCTAACCTGTGCACATGTTTTTCTGCAGCAGTAAGAAAATGCGATGTATAAGCTATGGGGTGTATCTTATGACATGACTACAACAATACCTTAATTTGAGGCATCACAAGCAAGCTTGAATGGACAATATGGTTTATAATGTGTGAGTACAGTGTATGACATCACCATTTCCATTGCCTTTGGAAAGACAACTCACACTGCTTTGTCTATTGCCATTTCTTCCTGATCTGAAGTTCAGCAGGTGGAGCACAGTAGCCAGCTTTGGCAGGAACCTGTTACATTAATTGATAAATTGAAAAAGGATGGCGACTGTGACACGTTGCATCATCCAGAGCCTTTTCATTGACTCTATTACAGTGGATGTGGCATGCAAATGGTGGATGGATCTCTAATCAAGTTGTAGTTGTCTCAGCCAATCACTCCCTCACAATGCTAGCCCTCCTGTTTTTACCACGTACAAGCCCAATGTTGGTTGTTGTGTTTTTCCTGTTACAAATGTCATTTCCACAGGAAGTATTTTTTCTCACGTTTAGGTTCTTTGTTGGATAGCTACAGGCTTCAGTTCAGTAGCTTTGAAATAACATTCAAACTCATTTTGTGAAATGACTGAAACAGCTGAGCCGGTGTCCAATTCCATTTTAATTAATTTGATGTTGACTTCTTGTGTAAGCCATATTGTGTGCCTATTGCTAATTTTCAGATTGTAAATCATAAGGCTACTAGTCCTGTGTCACTCTTATCATTATGAGGTTTTTCATCAACAGAATGCAAATTGCTGCTCTTTATAAAACTGCAGCCTGACTTTTTATCTTTTTTTTCTTCCAAGTGCAGTCCATTTATTTTTGTCTGCCCTACATCCTCTTTAATGTGTCCTACTTTGTTGCATTTTCTGTAAGTTTTGCCTTTAAACCTGCAATGGTCTGGTGTATGTGAGCCCCTGCCACAACAGTAACACAATTTGTTTAGCCAGGCTGGTTTCTGTTTAGACATTGCAATTTTGTTCATGCTCACTCTCAATCCTGATGGCTATTCAACTGTGTCTTTGTCTGCGGTTTCCATTGATACAGTGATTTTATCTGCTCTTTTAAATGTGAGTTGTGCTTCAGTTAGGACCCATTTTTGAATGCTTTCTTGTGAGATTCCACAAACTGAACAATCTCTCAGTGCATCAAAAATTAAAATTTGAGAGCACAAAGCTTCTATGTGCCTATCAGAATAAAACGTAAAGATAACAAGTACAGGGAAGCTTGGTTTTCAAAAGATATTGAGGTCCTGGTTAAGAGAGAAAAAGAGGTGCATAGCAGGTATAGGCAAGTAGGAACAAATAAGGTTCTTATGAAGTACAAGAAATGGAAGAGAACACTTAAGAAAGAAATCAGGAGGGCTAAAAGAAGATGTGAGGTTGCCCTAGCAGACAAGGTGAATGAGAATCCTAAGGGATCCTACCGATAGTTTAAGAGAAAAAGGATTACAAGGTACAAAATTGGTCCTCTGAAGGACCAGAATGGTAAACTATGCATGGAGCCGAAAGAGATGGGAGAGATCTCAAATGCATTTATTGCCTCTTTACTTTCTCAGAAGATGGATGAAGTGACTATAGAAGTGAGGCAAAGTGGTATTAAGTTCAAGGGCCCTGTACAGATTACAGAGGAGGAGGTGTTTGCTACCTGGAGGCAAATCCCCAGAGCCTAAAAGGTGTTCCCTCGAACCCTTCGGGATGCAAGTGTAGAAATTGCCAGGGCCCTAGCAGAGATATTTAAAACATTCTTAATGATAGAAGGATCAGAGGATTGGAGGATAGCCAACTGTGTCCCATTGTTTAAAAAAGGCTCTAAAGAAAAACCAGGAAATTATAGGCTGCAGAGTCTGACATCTGTTGTGTCTGTGCACAATACATATATATTAAATAAAAGTGTGCACATGGGAAATGGCTTTAACTGGTGTATTCACATTGCAGCGAGAGAGAGAGAGAGAAAGAGAGAGAGAGAGAGAGAGAGAGAGAGAGAGAGAGAGAGAGAGAGAGAGACAGAGAGAGAGAGAGACAGAGCAATGTGCATGTACAGACAACAACAATACATAGTGTTAAGGAGGTGGGGAATCATTGCTCTGAAAGAAATAGATCTGTACGTTACACTCCCTCCCCTTTAAATTAATGCAACATAAAACTGTATATGTACAAAACATTCAGTTTCCATTTCATAAACCCCCATTCCAAATAAACATGCTTTCATATTTACAGTCCATAACTAGCTTCATAGTTCTAAAGATCCAGTCTTTTGGGCAGCACTCTCTTTCAGTGTAGTGCCTCCGGGCCTGTGGAGTGGCATTAGGTTTGGTAGGCGTTGTCTAAGACAACGTTCTCTGTTTCCATATGTCAGTGACATGATCATCACTGAGAGGTAAGTCCGGTGACTGTAATGTGTCTGTCTTGTTGGATGTGATCAACTCAGGTGTGTTCTTCAGTTGAGCATCCAGTATCTGGTCCATTTGATACCTGCATGTCTGATCTTCAACATCCTCTGTGTACATCAGTATTTCATTTCTTGCAGCTAGCCTACAGGGTGTCCATTTGTCTTCTCGGTAATCATGCACTAGGACTTCCAGTCTCGAAGATCCTTGCCGCCTCAGTTGGCAATTGACTGAACTGTTTATCCTGCACTAACCTCTGTAGATCTGGTTTCAGGAGGTCTATGCGAGATCTCAGATTCCAGTCACAAACTGCATTGCAGGTGGTTAATTTGTCATCGCATGATCAGAGTTCCGATGCACTAAAAGGAAGTTGTCCACCTTACGCTGTGGAGAAGGAGCTGGTTGTGGACTACAGGAGGAATGGAGATGGGCTATCCCCTACTGACATCAATGGATCTGGGGTTGAGAGGGTAAATGGCTTTAAGTTCATCAGCATCTACATCACTGAGGACCTCACGTGGTCTGTACACACCAGCTGTGTAGTGAAAAAGGCACAACAGCATCTCTTTCACCTCAGATGGTTGAAGAACTTTGGTATGGACCCCCCAAATCCTAAGAACTTTCTACAGGAGCACAATTGAGAGCATTCTGACTGGCTGCATCACTGCCTGGTATGGGAACTGTACTTCCCTTAATCGCATGACTCTGCAGAGTGGTGTGGACAGCCTAGTGCATCTGTAGTTGTGAACTTCGCATGATTAAGGACGTTTACAAAGACAGGTGTGAGAAGACAGCCTGAAGGATCACTGGGGACCCAAGTCACCCTAACCACAATCTATTCCAGCTGCTACCATCCGGGAAATGGTACCGGAAGCATAAAAACCAGGAACAACAGGCTCCGGGACAGATTCTTCCACCAGGTCATCAGACTGATTAACTAACACTGATTTGAGCGTAGTTCTATGTTACATTGACTGGTCTATTTATTATAAATTATTATAAATTTCTTTGATTGCACATTGCACGTTTAGATGGAGATTTAATATAAGGCTTATTGAGAAAGTAAGGAGGCATGGGATCCAGGGGGACATTGCTTTGTGGTTCCAGAACTGGCTTGCCCACAGAAGGCAAAGAGTGGTTGTAGACAGGTCATATACTGCATGGAGGTCGGTGACCAGTGGTGTGCCTCAGGGATCTGTTCTGGGACCCTTACTCTTCATGATTTTTATAAGTGACCTGGATGAGGAAGTGGAGGGATGGGTTAGTAAGTTTGCTGATGACACAAAGGTTGGAGGTGCTGTGGATAGTGTGGAGGTCTGTCAGCGGTTACAGCGGGACATTGATAGGATGCAAAACTGGGCTGAGAAGTGGCAGATAGAGTTCAACCTAGATAAGTGTGAAGTGGTTCATTTTAGTAGGTCAAGTATGATGGCAGAATTAATGGTAAGACTCTTGGCAGTGTGGAGGATCAGAGGGATCTTGGGGTCCGAGTCCATAAGACGCTCAAAGTTGCTGTGCAGGTTGACTCTGTGGTTAAGAAGGCATACGGTGTATTGACCTTTATCAATTGTGGAATTGAATTTAGGAGCCAAGATGTAATATTTCAGCTATAATGGTCAGACCCCAATTGGAGTACTGTGCTCAGTTCTGGTCACCTCACTACAGGAAGGATGTGGAAACTATAGAAAGGTGCAGAGGATATTTACAAGGATGTTGCCTCGATTGGGGAGCATGCCTTATGAGAATAGGTTGAGTGAACTCAGCCTTTTCTCCTTGGAGTGATGGAGGATGAGAGGTGACCCGATAGAGGTGTATAAGATGATGAGAGGCATTGATCATGTGGATAGTCAGAGGCTTTTTCCCAGGGCTGAAATGGTTGCCACAAGAGGACACAGGTTTAAAATACTGGGGAGTAGGTACAGAGGAGATGTCAGCGGTAGGTTTTTTGCTCAGAGAGTGGTGAGTGTGTGGAATGGGCTTCCAGCAATGGTGGTGGAGGTGGTTATGATAGGGTCTTTTAAGAGTCTTTTGGATAGGTACATGGAGCTTAGTAAAATGGAGGGCTATGGGTAAGCCTAGTAATTTCTAAGGTAGGGACATGTTTGGCACAACTTCCTGGCCCGAAGGGCTTGTATTGTGCTGTAGGTTTTCTATATTTCTATATAACATAAAGATTTTTACTCCTCATGTACATGAAGGATGTAAGAAATAAAGTCAGTTCAATTCAAATTCAAATGTCCTACTTGTCCTTTGCTTTAATGGATTTCTTCAAGGTTTGGATAAACCTTTCAGTTAATCCATTCATTGCTGGTTACTGAGGAGCTGACTTAAAATGTCTGATGGCATTTTTGTTCATGAACAATCGGAATTCTTCTGACATGTATTGTGGTCCGTTGTCACTCACAATTTGTTTTGGTAAGCCATTTCTTGGAGTGGACAGCCCTCAGAATGGAGACAGTCTTTGCCGAGGTGGTTGACTTAATTGGTATAACCTCTGGCCACTTCAAATGAGCATCCACAGAAAACAGAAACGTGGACTTGATGAAGTGTCAATATGTACACTTTGCCTTGATGCTGACAGCCAAACGCACAGGGGGAGCAGTGCTTGTAGGGGTGCATTTTCAACTTCTTGGCATCTCAAACGGCCTTTGGCCAAGTCTTCAATCTGTTTATCTGTTCCTGGCCACCACATGTAGCTCCAGGCGAGACTCTTCATAATGACTGTACTAAAATGTCGTTCATGCAGATCTTCTAACACTCTGGTGCGCAGTTTAGAGAGAACTGAAGAAGAAAAGTCTTCATACTGTAATGTAGCAGAACTGTTCCACACCACATTGGTGGACCATTTGTCGGTTACAAATTCAGAAATAGAAAAGAAAGTAAGGAATGACCCAACATTGTCAAAGGTCTATGATATCAGCATACAAGGATGGCCAGCTCATGGTAACCCTATGTTTCCAGAGTTCTCAGCAAGATGAGACCACTGTCGGTATGTCAAAAAACGCTGATGTGTGGACCTCGTATTGTGGTTCTCAATATGCCATTTCATACCGGTCTGATGGGCAGCGATGGGTCATAATGGGTGAGCAGTCATCGGATGTTATTAGTCTTACTGTTTGCTAGAATGCTCTTTCACATCTTTCTGACCATTCCCACTTTGCTCTTGTCTGCAACAGTGCAGTCAATGGGTGCAGCACTGTAGTAATGTTTGAGAGAAATCAGTGGTAGTAGTTTACAAGGTCCAAATATGACCTGAGTTGCGACATGTTTCCTGGCTCAGGTGACTGCAGCACTGCTTCACATTTCCCTTGTGACTTGAGTAGCCATTGCTTGTCAATGGCACATCCACAATATGAGATTTCATTCTAGAAAAACTCACATTTCTCTCTCTTTGCACACAGACCATAATCATTCACCCTGGTAAGCACTTTACCAAGTTTCTGGAGGTGTCTGCCATTTTTTCCAGTCACGATGATGTCATCAAGGTAACACTGTGATCCTGGGATACCTTGGAGCACTTGGTCCATTGCTCTTTGCCAAACTGCTGGAGCTGATACGATGGCAAAGTTGAGACGATTCTACTGGAAGAGTCCCGTGTGACTGTCGATTGTGAGGAACTTCCTGCTTGAATCCTCAATCTCCATCAAGTAATTCACGCAGATGTGTTTCCCTGGGAGACCCAACATCTAGCATGAAGAATACATAACTGCCATTTAAACTATACTAAGTAGTAAGGAAAAAGGGCTCTCCCTAGTTAGGACATGGGTTGCCAAAATATTCCCACATCATATCCCTTCATCTATCTTCATGGTAAGATCCTAGAAAAACTCCATAAGATTGGTTAGACATGACCAACCATGCACAAAGCCATGCTGATTATTTGTAATTAGTCCACGTCTATCCAAATACTTATATAGCTGATCCATTAGAATACCTTCCAATAACTTACCCACAACTGAACGAACATCTGAGTATCAGTGAAAGATGCACTGAATTTAAAGTGAAAATAATTTGGCGATGGCTTAATTCGGGAATGTTGTTGAATTAGATAGCACTAATGAAGGTGGGAAGTCGTATAATCAAGAGGGCTGAACTGTATTGCAACATGAACTACATGGATGCACAAAAGAAAGCCCCGGAACTTCGTAGCTGAACATTCCTGAGAACGTACAGTCTCTTGTGCAACTTAGTAACCACTACAACGCCAGTAAGCCAACATTCGACAAAATTTTTACGACTTTACAAAAACACTTGAGCCCGAAACTGCTGGTAATAGCTGAGTAAATTAGATTTGACAAAAGAAACCAGTCAGTAGATGAAATCCTTCTGAATATATTGTAGAACTGCACGAACTCTCCCAGTACCGTGACTTTAAGAGATGGATTTTCTGATGCATTAAGGGATAGGTTTGTGTGTGGCATGCATAGTCAAAGCACTTACATGAGGCTATTATTCAAAGCCTAACCTTAGAACAGGCATTGACTATTGTAATATTGTTAGAAGCTGCAGAAAAGGATGCAGCCGATCTACAGAAAAGGAGGCTAGAATGTGAAATACACAAAATATCCCTGAATGGTGCAAAAAAGCCAAATTTTTTTTTGATGTGGCAAATCCTCCCATGATGCAACTGACTGTTGGTTCAAAAAAAAAATTGCAGAAGGTGTCACAGACAGGGTCACATAGAGGGAATGCATAAGGCAGGCAAAAATGACAACCGAGTGAAAGGTCTAAAACAGAAAACTAAGCAAATGCGTACAGTTGCTGAGCGTAAAACAGAATCAGACAACATAGAGTCTGAGTAAGGTGAACTGTCTTGCTTAGACTGCCTAGTATAACTGAAGCAGATCAAAAAATCATCTAGATCACAATAAATGTGTCCATTGTAAAACTCAAAATGGAGCTGGATATAGGGTCAGCTTTGTCCATTATTCCCGAGTCTGACTGCAACAGACTGTTTCCTAAGATACCATTACAGAAGTCCTCAGTGACGCTCAAGACTTACATAGGCAAAAAAGTGTCTCACAAAGGCAAACTAAAAGTAAATGTGACATATGGAGGCCAAACACAACAGTGAGAGCTTTATGTACTGAAAAGTGGAGGGCCAGCGTTTTTCAGATGTGAATGGTTGAGATAAATCCAAGCAGACTGGCACTCCATGAAAACTCTTAAAGTGACATCAGCTGGCAACAGCAGCCCATTACTGTATGATTGGAGGAAGACTTAGAAGATTAGGAGAATGGGCAAGAAGTGCCAAATGAAATGCAATGCTAGAAAATGCATGATCATGCACTTTGGTAGTAGAAATAAATAAGACCATAAGATATAAGAGCAGAAGTAGGCTATTCAGCCCATCAAGAATGTTTCTATGAGATCCCCTCCTTGTTCTCCTGAACTCTAGGGAATACATCCAAGAGCTGCCAAATGTTCCTCATACGGTAACCTTTTCATTCCTGGAACTATTCTTGTGGATCTTCTCTGAACCTTCTCCAATGTCAGTATATCCTTTCTAAAATAAGGAGCCCAAAACTGCACACCATACTCTAAATGTGGTGTCACGAGTGCCTTATAGAGCCTCAACATCACATCCCTGCTCTTATATTCTATGCCTCTAGAAATGAAATGCCAACACTGCATTTGCCTTCTTCACAATGGACTCAACTTGGATGTTAATCTTTAGGGTATCCTGCACAAGGACTCCCAAGTCCTTTTGCATCTCTGCATTTTGAATTCTCTCCTCATCTAAATAATAGTCTGCCCATTTATATCTTCCACCAAAGTGCATGACCATACATTTCCAAAATTGTATTTCATTTGCTATTTCTTTGCCCATTCCCCTAAACTGTCTAAATCTCTCTGCAGGCTCTTTGTTTCCTCAACACTATCTGCTCCCCCACCTATCTTTGTAGTGTGCCCTACCAACTTGATTGAGTACTTTAACAAGGTGACAAATAAGATCGATGAGGGTATGGCAATGGACATTGTCTACATGGATTTTAATTAATGATTTGACAAAGTCCATCATAGGAGGCTGATCCAGAAGCTTTGATGGATTGGATCCATGGAAAACTAGCTGACTGGATTCAGAACTGGCTTGTGCATGGAAGACAGAAGGTAGTGGTTGAAGGGACTTATTCGAGCTGTACCTCAGTAGGGTAAATGCAAGGAGACTGTTAACAGTGTTAGTGAACGGAGAGATCTTGGGATCCAAGTTCATTGCTCCTTGAAAGTGGCTACACAGGTTGATAGGATGGTTAATTAGGCTTATGGAATGCTTGTTTTTATTAGTCAAGGAATTGGTTCAAAATTCAGGAGGGTATGTTGCAACTTTATAGAACTCTGGTTTGACAACTTCTGGTATATTGCATGCAGTCCTGGTGGCCCCACTATCACAAGGATGTTGGTGCTTTGGAGAGGCTGCAGAAGGGATTTACTAGGATGCTGCCTGATATAGAGTGTATGTGCTATTACGAGAAGCTGGATAAACTCGGGTTGTTTTTTCTGATGCGCTGGATGGTGAAGGGAGATCAGATAGAGGCTTACAAGATTATAGGAGGCACTGTTAGAGTGGACAGTGAGTAGCTCCTTCCCAAATTTGAAATGTCTAATACCAGAGGCATTTGTTCAAAGGGGATGTGAGGGGCAAGTTTTTTACTCAAAGAGTCATGGATGACTGGAATGCGCTGCCTGGTCTTGGGGTAGAAACAAATACTTTACTGACTTTTAAGAGATGTTTGGACAGGCATTGAATGGAAGGAAGACGGAGAGATAAGGAGATGGCGTAGGTAGGAGGGATTAGTGCTTGGGTGTTTTTGATTTGCTTTTCAGCTGATTTGGCATAACATTGTGAGCTGAACGGCCTGTCTCTGTGCTGTACTCTTCTATCTTCTGTATATGTGCTCCTTGGTCTGGGGGAAAATTGTTTTGTTTGGCAGTATCCATGCATATGGTTGAATGACAATAAACTTGAACTTACATTTTAAATGACTTCTGAAGATTTGACCCTGACCTGTGTAACAGGATCAATGTAAGTGAACAGAGTTAAGTGTTAAGACAGGGAAAGGGTTTGCAGATCTGAATGTCTTATTTGGTAAATTCTCTTCGAATGTGGATCAAATTTCCTTCTTGCTTCAGTTCTTATTTGGAAAAATGCCTCAAGTAATGAGGCAAGCAAAACATCCAAGAAGAACAGGAAAATAACAGTAATAAGAGATTGCCGTGAAAATAATAAGCCAGAACATGTCAGAAAGCTTGAGAATGGAAAGAAAATTACAATAATTCAAAAAATATATATTTTGGAAAGGTAACATCTTCAACTCTCTTTGAAATGTTACAAAATGATTCAAGTCTGAAGTTCTGGCAGGGCTGCCTGGATGGGAACTTTTTGGAATTTCACTCTCCTGATTTCTGGTAAGCAATTTTAATGAATGCTTCTTTTGGCTCTTTGCTGAGACAGCAGTTAAAATTCAGATACTCTGTACAGTTTTTGCTTTGCTGAATGAACAAAGAAAGGCCATAGTTTTGTTCAGCTGCATTACCACCACAAGTGGGTGGCCAAAATGGCTGAGACTGCAGAATGCTCTCCAAGTTAAACAGCTCAATATCACTATTGTTGTATTTCCAACTATACTGGCCCCAAACTCCTGCTTGTTTATTGTTCTGCCACAAGTGAAGCTGAAACTCAATATAGTCCTAGATCATGGGGACTGGATTATTCCCTGGTGAGCAAGAGCCATTTTTACTTGTAAGGACAAACTTGCAGTTTGTAGCTTATCTCAAAATGCACGTCAAATGTTTTATGAACACAGCACTGGAAGTCTTCCTGGGCAATCCTCTGAAAAACTAATATGGTCTCTTAACAATGCAATATACTTTGAGCTCTCAACACAAAATGGGTCCTCTTGCTGATGGACTGGAAAATTACAAATGTCACTCCTCTCTTTAAGAAAGGAGGAAGGCAGCAGAAAGGAAATCTTAGACCAGTTAGCCTGACCTCAGTGGCTGGGAAGATATTGGAGTCAATTGTTAAGCGTGATGTTATGGAGTACTTGGTGAGACAGGACAACACAGATCAAACTCAGCATGGTCTTCTTAAGGGAAAAATTTTGCCTGACGAACCTGTTGAAATTCTTTGAGGAGATTATAAATATGATAGATAAAGGAGATGTAGTGGATGATGTATATTTAGACTTTCAGAAGGCCTTTAGCAAGGTGCCACATATGAGGCTACTTACCAAGTTAAGAGACCATAGTATTATAGGAAACTAGCATGGTTACTAGTATTGTTAGACCATTGGCTAATTGGTAGGGGCAGTGAGTGGGAATAAGATGATCCTTTTCTGGTTGGCTGCCAGTGATTAGTGCTGTTCCGCAGGAGTCGGTGTTGGGATAGCTTCTTTTTATGCTGTATATAAATGATTTAGATGATGGAATAGATAGCTTTGTTGCCAAGTTTGCAAATGATATGAAAATTGATGGAGGGACAGATAGTGTTGAAACAAGTAGGCCACAGAAGTTCTCAGGCAGATTAGGAGAATGAGCAAGAAAGTAGCAAATGAAATACATGTTGGAAAATGCACGGTCATGCACTTTGTTAGTAGAAAAAAATGTACGGACTATTTTCTAAATGGGGAGAAAATCCAAAGAACTGAGATGCAAAGAGAATTGGGAGTCCTTGTGAAGAACACCCTAAAGGTTAACTTGCAGGATGAGTCAATGGTGAGGAAGGCAAATGCAATGTTAGCATTCATTTCAAGAGGTCTAGA
This sequence comes from Hemitrygon akajei, assembly GCF_048418815.1. Lineage (NCBI taxonomy): Eukaryota > Metazoa > Chordata > Chondrichthyes > Myliobatiformes > Dasyatidae > Hemitrygon > Hemitrygon akajei. The sequence goes on along the minus strand of NC_133132.1, from coordinate 175,702,331 downwards.
GTACAAAAGCAGAATGTGAGGCTGAGGCTTTATAAGGCACTGGTGAGCCCTACCTTGAGTATTGTGAGCAATTTTGGCCCCTCATCTTAGAAAAGATGTGCCGGCATTGGAGAGAATCCAGAGGAGATTCACAAGGATGATTCCAGGAATGAAAGGGTTATCATACAAGGAAGGTTTCATGGCTTTGGGTCTGTACTTGCTGGAATTTAGAAGGATGAGGGGGGATCTCATTGAAACCTTTTGACTGTTGAAAGGACTAGACAGAGTAGATGTGGAAAGGATATTTCCCCATGGTGTGGAAGTCCAGCACAAAAGGGCACGGCCTCAGGATAAATGGGCATCCATCTAAAACAGAGATGCAGAGAAATTTCTTTAGCCAGAGGGTGGTGAATTTGTGGAATTTGTTACAACAGGCAGCTGTGGAGGCCAGGTCGCTGGGTATATTTAAGGCAGAGCTTGATAGGTTCTTGACTGAACACAGCATCAAAGGTTACAGAGAGAAGGCCAGGAATAGGGGTTCAGGAGGAGAAAGAAGTATCAGCCATGATAGAATGGCGGAGCAGGCTCGATGGGCCAAATGGCTTAATTCTGTTCACATGTCTTATGGTCTTATCAATACTTACTTGAAGGTCAGGTGTTTATAAATACGGCTTCAGATTTAGATTTAGTCTTATTTATCACATGTACTGTATATCGAAACATACGGTGAAAAGCATCATTTGCATTAACAACAAACGCACCCTGAGAATGTTCTACAGGCAAGCCGCAAATGTCAACACTCAGCCTCTTGCCAGCACAGCGTACCCATAAGACTACAAGGCACAGGAGCAGAATTAGGCCATTAAGATTAAGAACATTGAGTCTGCCCCACCATTCCATCATGGCTGATTTATTATCCCTCTCAACCCCTCTCCCCTGCCTTCTCCCTGTAACCTTTGATACCCTGACTAATCAGGAACACATCGGCCTCCCCCTTAAATATACTCAATGTATTGCCCTCCACAGATGTCTGTGGCAATGAGTTCCACAGTACCACCATCTTTTGGCGAAAGAAATTCCTCCGATGCCAGGAAAACTTTTCTTAAATAAGGGGCCCAAAACAGTTTACAATACTGTACGTTATCTGAAACTGCATTGAATTGCTTACTTGGAAGTGCTGTTGATGAAGACCATATCTTGGTGCCAACTTGACTGGAAGCTCAGGAGGATTTTCATGAGACCATCGGATATTGGAGCAGAATTAGTTCATCCGGTCCAGCTAGTCTGATCCGCCATTTCATCATGGCTGATCCATTGTCTTCTCAGACCCAGTCTCCTGACTCTCCCCTTGTATCTCCTCATGCCCTGACTAATCAACAATCTATTAACTTCCACCTTAAATATACATAAAGACTTGTCCTCCACAGCTGCCTGTGGCAAAGAATTCCACAGATTCACCGCTCTGGCTAAATAAATTTCATGCCTCTTTTCAAAGGGCATTACATCATTTAAGGCTGAAATTGCTGGAGTAGCAATGAGTTCCCCCAATTCAACTTCTTGATATAAGACTTCATTATGTTCCTTCTGTTGTTTATCGAGATTGAGAGCTTGGGCTAACAACACATACAAAATGCCAGAGGAACTCAGAAGGTCAGGCTGAGCAAACTTAACAGTTGATGTTTTGGGCTGAGACCCTTCAATAAGGACCCTTGCATTTATGAGTCCTTGGGCACATAAGATAAGTCAATTTCTTGAAAAATAATGTCATATCTAATGATGGATTACCCTTAGTGTAGGCTGTCCGGTAAATTCTCCATCTTGAAGGTTGAACAGAAGTCCAGAGGTCCAGGCCTGATCACTGTCACCCTTGATCTGTGAGTCCCCTGGGGAACTCAAAGCCTGATGACTGATACCCTCGGTCTGTGTCCCTTGGGGAAGTGAAAAGCCTGATCATCAGACCATAAGACCAAAAGATATAGAAGCAGAGGTAGGCCATTCAGCCCATCAAGTCTGCTCTGCCAATCAATCATGGGCTGATCCAATTTTTCTAGTCATACCCACTCCCCTGCCTTCTCCCCATACCCCTTGATGCCCTGGCTAATCAATCTGCCCTATCTATCTCTGCGTTAAAGGCACCCAGAGATTTGGCCTCCACAGCCAGTCATGGCAACAAATTCCACAGATTTACCACCCTCTGACTAAAGTAATTTCTCTGCATCTCTGTTTTAAATGGACGGCCTTCAATCCTGAAGTCGTGCCCTTTTGTCCTAGACTCCCCTACTATGGGAAATAACTTTGCCATATCTAATCTGTTCAAGCCTTTTAACATTCAGAATGTTTCTATGAGATCCCCCCTCATTCTCCTGAACTCCAGGGAATACAGCCCAAGAGCTGCCAGACGATCCTCATACGGTAACCCTTTCATTCCTGGAATCATTCTCGTGAATCTTCTCTGAACCCTCTCCAATGTCAGTATATCCTTTCTAAAATAACGAGCCCAAAACTGCACACAATTCTCCAAGTGTGGTCTCACGAGTGCCTTATATAGAGCTTAATATCACATCCCTGCTCTTATATTCTATACCTGCAGAAATGAATGTCAACATTACATTCGCCTTCTTCACCACCGACTTAACCTGTAGGTTAACCTTTAGGGTATTTTGCACAAGGACTCCCAAGTCCCTTTACATCTCTGCATTTTGAATTCTCTCCCATAGAAACATAGAAAATAGGTGCAGGAGTAGGCCATTCGGCCCTTCGAGCCTGAACCACCATTCTGTATGATCATGGCTGATCATCCAGCTCAGAACCCTGTACCTGCTTTCTCTCCATACCCCCTGATCCCTTTAGACACAAGGACCATATCTAACTCCCTCTTAAATATAGCCAATGAACTGGCCTCAACTGTTTCCTGTGGCAGAGAATTCTACAGATTCACCACTCTCTATGTGAAGTTTCTCCTCATCTCGGTCCTAAAAGGCTTCCCCTTTATCCTTAAACTGTGACCCCTTGTTATGGACTTCTCCAACATCGGAAACAATTTTCCTGAATCTAGCCTGTCCAATCCCTTTAGAATTTTATACGTTTCAATAAGATTCACCCCTCAATCTTCTAAATTCCAGCGAGTATAAGCCCAGTCTTTCTTCATATGAAAGTCCTGCCATCCCAGGAATCAATCTGGTGAACCTTCTTTGTACTCCCTCTATGGCAAGAATGTCTTTCCTCAGATTAGGGAACCAAAACTGCACACAATACTCCAGCTGTGGTCTCACCTAGGCTTTGTACAACTGTAGTAGATCCTCCCTGCTCCTGTACTCGAATCCTCTTGCTATGAATGCCAACATACCATTCGCCTTTTTCACCGCCTGCTGTACCTGCATGCCCACTTTCAATGACTGGTGTACAATGACACCCAGGTCTCATTGCACCTCTCCTTTTCCTAATCGGCCATCATTCAGATAATAATGTTTTCCTGTTCTTGCAACCAAAGTAGATAACCTCACATTTATCCACATTAAATTGCATCTGCCATGAAATTGCCCACTCACCTAACCTATCCAAGTCACCCTGCATCCTCTTAGCATCCTCCTCACAGCTAACACTGCCGCCCAGCTTCGTGTCATCCGCAAACTTGGAGATGCTGCATTTAATTCCCTTGTCTAAATCATTAATATACATTGTAAACAACTGGGGTCCCAGCATTGAGCCTTGCGGTACCCCAGTAGTCACTGCCTGCCATTCTGAAAAGGTTCCGTTTATTCCCACTCTTTGTGTCCTGTCTGCCAACCAATTCTCTATCCACATCAATACCATACCCCCAATACTGTGTGCTTTAAGTTTGCACACTAATCTCCTGTGTGGGACCTTGTCAAAAGCCTTTTGAAAATTCTAATATACCACATCCACTGGTTCTCCCCTATCCACTCTACTAGTTACATCCTCAAAAAATTCTATAAGATTCGTCAGACATGATTTTCCTTTCACAAATCCATGCTGACTTTGTCCGATGATTTCACCACTTTCCAAATGTGCTGTTATCACATCTTTGATAACTGACTCTGGCATTTTCCCCACCACTGATGTCAGCCTAACCGGTCTATAATTCCCCGTTTCTCTCTCCCTCCTTTTTTAAAAAGTGGGGTTACATTAGCCACCCTCTAATCCTCAGGAACTAATCCAGAATCTAAAGAGCTTTGAAAAATTATCACTAATGCATCCACTATTTCTTGGGCTACTTCCTTAAGCACTCTGGGATGCAGACCATCTGGCCCTGGGGAATTATCTGCCTTTAATCCCTTCAATCTACCTAACACCACTTCCTTATTAACCTGTATTTCCCTCAGTTCCTCCATCTCACTAGACCTTCGGTCCCCTACTATTTCTGGAAGATTATTTATGTCCTCCTTAGTGAAGACAGAACCAAAGTAGTTTTTCAATTGGTCTGCCATGTTCTTGTTCCCCATGATCAATTCACTTGTTTCTGACTGTAAGGGACCTACATTTGCCTTAACCATTCTTTTTCTTTTCACATATCTATAAAAGCTTTTACAGTCAGTTTTTACGTTCCCTTCCAGCTTTCTCTCATAATCTTCTTACCCCTTTCCTAATTAAGCCCTTTGTCCTCCTCTGCTGGACTCTGAATTTCTCCCAGTCCTTAGGTGTGCCGCTTTTTCTGGCTAATTTGTATGTTTCTTCTTTGGACTTGATACTATCCCTAATTTCCCTTGTCAACCATGGGTGCACTACCTTCCCTGGTTTATTCTTTTGCCAAACTGGGATGAACAATAGTTGTTGTTCATCCATGCTATCTTTAAATGCTTGCCATTGCATATCCACCGTCAACCCTTTAAGTATCATTTGCCAGTCTATCTTAGCTAGTTCACGTCTCATACCTTCAAAGTTACCCTTCTTTAAGTTCAGAACCTTTGTTTCTGAATTAACTATGTCACTCTCCATCTTAATGAAGAATTCCACCATATTATGGTCACTCTTACCCAAGGGGCCTCGCACAATAAGATTGCTAACTAACCCTTCCTCATTGCTCAATACCCAGTCTAGAATGGCCTGCTCTCTGGTTGGTTCCTCGACATGTTGGTTCAGAAAAGCATCCCGCATACCTGCCAAGAAATCCTCTTCCTCAGCACCCTTACCAATTTGGTTCACCCAATCTCTATGTAGATTGAAGTCACCCATTATAACTGCTGTTCCTTTATTGCACACATTTCTAATTTCCTGTTTAATGCCATCCCCAACCTCACTACTACTGTTAGGTGGCCTGTACACAACTCCCACCAGCGTTTTCTGCCCCTTAGTGTTATGCAGCTCTACCCATATCGATTCCACATCCTCCAGGCTAATGTCCTTCCTTTCTATTGCGTTAATCTCCTCTCTAACCAGCAATGCTACCCCACCTCCTTTTCTTTCCTGTCTATCCCTCCTGAATATTGAATATCCCTGGATGTTGAGCTCCCATCCTTGGTCACCCTGGAGCCATGTCACTGTGATCCCAACTATATCAGATTCATTAATAACTATCTGCACATTCAGTTCATCCACCTTATTATGAATGCTCCTCGCAATGACACACAAAGCCTTCAGGCTTGTTTTTACAACACTCTTAGCCCTTATACAATTATGTTGAAAAGTGGCCCTTTTTGATTTTTGCCCTGGATTTGCCTGCCTGCCACTTTTACTTTTCACCTTACACACAAAATGTTGGTCCGCCAGAAAAAGCAGGATCTCCCAGTGGCCACACATTTTAATTCCACGTCCCATTCCCATTCTGATATGTCTATCCATGGCCTCCTCTATTGTCAAAATGAATCTAAACTCAGGTTGGAGGAACAACACCTTATATACCTGCTGGGTAGTCTCCAACCTGATGGCATGAACATTGACTTCTCTAACTTCCGTTAACGCCCCTCCTCCCCTTCTTACCCCATCCCTGACATATTTAGTTGTTTGCCTGTTCTCCATCTCCCTCTGGTGCTCCCCCCCCCCCTTTCTTTCTCCTGAGGCTTCCCGTCCCATGATCCTTTCCCTTCTCCAGCTCTGTATCACTTTCGCCAATCACCTTTCCAGCTCTTAGCTTCATCCCACCCCCTCCAGTCTTCTATCATTTCGCATTTCCCCCTCCCCCCACTACTTTCAAATCTCTTACTACCTTTCCTTTCGGTTAGTCCTGACGAAGGGTCTCGGCCCGAAACGTCGACAGCGCTTCTCCCTATAGATGCTGCCTGGCCTGCTGTGTTCCAGCAGCATTTTGTGTGTGTTGTTGTTTGAATTTCCAGCATCTGCAGATTTCCTCGTGTTTACTTTTCAGCTTACTACTTTTTGCTTCTACCCTCATTTTACACCCCTCTGTCTCTCTGCACTTGTTCCCATCCCCCTGCCACATTAGTTTAAATCCTCCTGAACAGCAGGACTTCCTTGACTTATTTCTATTTTCCTCTTCCTCGACCCTAACTTCCTGGTTTCCTTCCCCTTGTCAACTCAGCTTAAACCCTCCCTAACAGCTATATTAAACAATCCCGCCAGGATATTAGTACCCTTTGAGTTCAGGTGTAACCCATCGTTTCTGTATAAATCATGCCTTCCCCAAAATAGATCCCAGTGATCTAAGAATTTGAAGCCCTGCCCCCTGCACCAGTTACTTAGCCACACATTCATCTGCTTAATTCTGCTATTCTGACAATCATCAGGCAGTAATCCTGAGATTATTACTCTGGAGGTCCGGCTTTTTAATTTCCTTCCTAGCTCCCAGTAATCTTCCTTCAGGACCTCCTCTCTTTTTCTGTCTATGTCATTGGTACCAACATGTACCAAGTCTTCTGGCTGCTCGCCCTCTCTCCTGAGAATACTCTGGACCCGATCCGATACATCCTGTACCCTGGCACCAGGGAGGCAACACACCATTCGGGTATCCTTGCCCGGCTCACAGAATCTCTTGTCTGTTCCCCTCACTATGGAATTTCCTATAATTACTGCATTTCTCCTTGCTTTCTTGATCACGGCACTGGGCAGAGTGCCAGAGTCCCGTTCGCTGTGGTCTTCCTCTGTCAGGTCAACCTCGCCAACAGTATCTAAAACTATATATCGATTCCTGAGGGGGACTGTCACAGAGGTGCTGTCAACTATTTCTCTATAGGTACTATCAATCACCTCCTCACTTTCTCTAATAAGCTGAAAGTCATCAAGTTGTTGCTCGTGATCCCTCACACGATCACTAAGGAGCTTCATCTCATTGTATCTGGAGCAGATGTATTCCTGGGGGAGGCTGGGAGTCTCCCAAGGTCCCCACATCTGCCACTCCAGGCACAACACTAATCCTAAATGCATACCTCTAATACTACTGTTAGCTACAACAAGTGTATGGGACATTGGAAAAAAGTTGAATTTCCCCATGGGGATGAATAAAGTATCTATCTATCTATCTATCTATCTAGCTCTAAATAAATAAACCTGTAACCTACCACTTAACTGTAAGACTCAACCGTCGCAGGAAGCCTCTTCCCGTTTCCGCCTAAGCCCGTTGAGCCAAAGCCCTATCACTCTGTACCCGTTCACTCCGCTGCCCGCTCTGACGCTGCCCGTTGGATATGGCGGTGTTCTTTTTAAATCTTCGCACTCTGAGGTCACGCGCCTGCGCAGTCGTGCCTCTTTTATCCCAAGTAGTTTGAACAAATCTGAACTTTTTCCCGAAAAACCGGCCACTTACTCCTCTGCCTGCTTGCTGTGATTCAGAAGAACCGTTGAAGCCTGTATCCCCATCTAAATAACAGTCTGCCCATTTATTTACTCCATGAGGAAGAAATGTTCTACGAGGCTGTGGTGGTCAGTGTTATCATGTTTGCTGTTGTGTGCTGGGGCAGCAGGCTGAGGGTAGCAGATACCAACAGAGTCAACAAACTCATTCGTAAGGCCAGTGATGTTGTGGGGGTGGAACTGGACTCTCTGACGGTGGTGTCTGAAAAGAGGATGCTGTCCAAGTTGTATGCCATCTTGGACAATGACTTCCATCCACTCCATAATGTACTGGTTAGGCACAGGAGACTCAGCCAGAGACTCATTCCACCGGGATGTAACACTGAGCGTCATAGGAAGTCATTCCTGCCTGTGGCCATCAAACTTTACAACTCCTCCCTCAGAGTGTCAGACACCCTGAGCCAATAGGCTGGTCCTGGACTTATTTCCACTTGGCATGATTAACTTATTATTATTTAATTATTTATGGTTTTATATTGCTATATTTCTTCACTATTCTTGGTTGGTGTGGCTGTAATGAAAACCAATTTCCCTCGGGATCAATAAAGTATGTCTGTCTGTCAAAGTGCATAACCATACATTTTCCAACATTATATTTCATTTGCCACTTCTTTGCCCATTCCCCTAAACTTTCTAAGTCTTTCTGCAGGCTCTCTGTTTCCTCAACACTTCCCGCTCCTCCACCTATCTTTGTATCATCAGCAAATTTAGCCACAAATCCATTAATCCCATAGTCCAAATCATTGACATACATCACAAAAAGCAGCAGTTCCAACACTGATCCCTGTGGAACTCCACTGGTAACTAGCAGCCAGCCAGAATAGGATCCCTTTATCCCCACTCTCTGTTTTCTGCCAATCAGTCAATGCTCCACCCATGCTAGTAACTTCTCTATAATTCTATGGGCTCTTATCTTGCTAAGCAGCCTCACGTGCGGCACCTTGTCAAAGGCCTTCTGAAAATCCAAGTAAATGCCATCCACTGCATCTCCTTTGTCTACCTTGCTTGTAATTTCCTCAAAAAAATTTCAGTAGGTTAGTCAGGCAGGATTTTCCTTTCAGGAAACCATGCTGGCTTTGGCCTATCTTGTCATGTGCCTCCAGGTACTCTGTCATATCATCCCTAACAATTGATTCCAACAACTTCCCAACCACTGATGTCAGGCTAACAGGTCTATAGTTTCCTTTCTGCTGCTTCCCACCCTTCTTAAATAGCGGAGTAACATTTGCAATTTTCCATTCATCCAGTACAATGCCAGAATCTATCGATCCTTGAAAGATCATTGATAATGCCTCCGCAATCTCTCCAGCTACATCCTTCAGAACCCAAGGGTGTATTCCTTTTTTAAAAATCTTTTTATTAATTTTAAACAAACATAAATAAAACATGAATACAGAGAGTTTGAAAGTACGTAATCAATAGGTTAAGTATACATTCAGATAGATGATAATCCATATATAATAACCTCCCAAGCTCATAGTAATTACGAAAAAAGGGAGTAAATAAGAAGAAAAGAAGACCCCAAAAAAGAAAAAAAAACCTAACCAACATGAGCCATTGCATTATGTCAAATATACACAGCAGCGTCAATAACTCCGTACCTCCATCCAAATAATTAAGGATAATAGAAGCAGGGTTTAGGAAAAGTCAGTTTAACTGATATGAAAATGTTGGATAAATGATCTCCAAGTTTCTTCAAATTTAACTGAAGAATCAAAGACAACACTTCTAATTTTTTCTAAGCTCAAACAAGAGATTGTTTGAGAAAACCACTGAAATATAGTTGGAGGATGAATTTCTTTCCAGTTCAATAGGATAGATCTTCTAACCATTAATGTAACAAACGCAATCATCCGTCGAGCTGAGGGGGATAAACAAATATTATCCACCATTGGTAAACCGAAAATTACAGTAATAGGATGCGGTTGCAATTTGATATTCAGAACTGTTGAAATAATACCGAAAATATCTTTCCAATAATTTTGCAAACAAGGGCAAGACCAAAACATGTGGGTCAATGAAGCTACTTCAGAATGACATCTGTCACAGATTGGATTAACATAAGAGTAAAATCATGCAAGTTTATCCTTAAATACAACCTTAAATTGTATTATGGCATATTTAGCACAAATAGAAGAGGAATTGACTAATTGTAAAATTTTCTTCCACTGCTCAGTGGGTATAAGACAATGAAGTTCTTTTTCCCATTCCTTCTTAATTTTTTCTGATACTTCTGGCTGTATTTTCATGATCATATTATAAATGGTGGCTACTAAACGCTTCTGGCAAGGATTCAGAGCTAAAAAAATTTCCGTAATGTCCATTGGACATAATTTCAGAAGACTGTAACATTCAAGAAATTTCTAACTTGCAAATATCTAAAAAAATGAGTTTTAGGTAAATTATATTTATTAGATAGCTGTTCAAAGGACATAAAACTATTATCTAAAAATAGATCACGAAAACATGTTATACCTTTTGTTTTCCATAATACAAAGGCTTCATTCATAAAAGAGGGTCGAAAAAAAAAGTTAGATGTAATAGGGCTTGATAAGATAAACTTAATCAAGCCAAAAAATTTACGAAATTGAAACCATATTCGCAATGTATGTTTAACTATGGGATTAGTTATTTGCTTAGTCAGTTTAGATAAAGAAAAAGGAAGTGAAGATCCTAAAATTGAAAACAATAAAAAGTCTTGTACAGATTTACATTCCAAATTTACCCATTGTGGGCAAGATGCTATAATCGATTCTTGAGTCCAAAATATTAAATATCGAATATTGACTGCCCAATAGTAAAATATCAGGTTTGGCAAAGCCAAACCACCCTCCTTCTTAGGTTTCTGTAAATATTTTTTGCTTAGTCTAGGATTTTTATTCTGCACAGATACGAAGATATTTTAGAGTCAATAATATCAAAAAAGGATTTAGGAATAAAAATTGGTAGTGCTTGGAATAAATATAAAATTTTGGGTAACACTATCATCTTAATAGCATTAATTCGACCAACCATTGACAAAGATAATGGGGACCACTTGGTAACAAGTTGCTTAATTTGGTCAATTAAAGGTAAAAAATTAATTTTAAATAAATCCTTATGTTTCTTGGTAATTTTAATACCCAAATAAGTAAAATGATCTGTGACAACTTTAAATGGTAAGTGTTTATAAATTGGAACTTGCATATTTAATGGCAATAATTCACTCTTATTAAAATTCAGTTTGTAACCAGAAAAGCTACTAAACTGAGCAAGCAAGGATGAAATAGCAGGAATAGATCTCTCAGGGTCAGATATGTATAGTAACAAATCAGCAGCATATAATGATAACTTATAAGTCCCTTCCCCACGGATAATACCCAAAATATTAGGTGATTCACGAATGGCGATAGCTAAAGTTTCCAATACAATGTCAAATAGTAAAGGACTTAAAGGACAGCCTTGCCTCGTACTACGGAATAACTGAAAAAAAGATCTTTGATTATTGGTGAAAACCGAAGCCAAAGGTTTAGAATATATTAACTTAATCCAAGATATAAATTTCGAACTAAAATTAAAATGCTGCAACGTATTAAATAAATATGGCCATTCAACTCTATCAAATGCTTTTTCAGCATCTAAAGAAATGACACATTCTGGTATTTTGGATAAAGGAGTATAAATAATATTAATCAATTTTCTGATGTTAAAAGATGAATAACGATTTTTAATAAATTCAGTCTGATCTTCAGAGATAATTCGAGGTAATATATTTTCTAATCTAGTGGCCAAAATTTTACTAAAAATCTTAAAGTCCGTATTCAGCAAGGATATAGGCCAATAGGATGCACATTCAGTGGGGTCTTTATCTTTTTTAAGAATTAAAGAAATAGAGGCATCATAAAAAGATTGTGGGAATTTACCTACAGTTAATACATCTTTAAAAATTTTACAAAGCCAAGGAGAGAGTATAGAGGAAAAGGATTTTAAAAATTCTGCAGTATAACCATTCGGACCGGGGCTTTACCTGAATTCATTGAAAAAATAGCCTCTTTTATTTCGGTTTCCGTAATAGGTGCGTCTAGAAGTACACTATCTTCTGTTGTTAATTTTGGGATATTCAATTTTCTTAAGAATTCATCCATTACAGAAGAATCCTCAACAAATTCTGATTGATATAAAGAATTATAAAAATCTTGAAAGGCTTTATTTATCTCTTTATGATCAATCGTCAAAGCGCCATCTCGTTTACGAATCTTAGTAATTTGTCGTTTAACCGAAGCAGTTTTCAATTGATTAGCCAATAATTTGCCAGATTTATCTCCATGTACTTACAACTGGGTTCTAGATTTAATTAACTGATTTTCAATCGAAGAGGGTAATAACAGACTATGCTCCATTTGAAGTTCAACTCTTTCTTTATAAAGTTCTTTGCTAGGGGTCACTGAATAAATCTTATCAATTGCTTTAATTTTATCAACCAATGTTAATATTTCAGAATTAGTTTGTTTCCTAACTCCAGCAGAGTATGAAATAATCTGTCCACAAATAAATGCTTTAAAAGTGTCCCATAATGTTCCACTAGAGATCTCTTCTGCAAAATTTGTTGAGAAAAACAAATCAATTTATTGTTTAATAAAATTAAGAAAGTCTGGGTCCTGCAATAAAATAGCGTTGAACCTCCAATATTTAGCATTAGAAGATGAATCCATTGTCTTAATAGATAGCTTCAAAGGTGCATGATCAGAAATGGTAATAGAATCGTATTTACAATCAATAACATCTGTAAGTAAACGATGATCAATAAAGAAGTAGTCAATTCTTGAATAATTATGATAAACATGGGAAAAGTATGAAAATTCTTTGTCATTAGGGTGTAATAAACACCAAATTTCGGAGATTCCAGAATCAACCATAAAGGAATTAATAAGAGAGGCCGATTTATTCGGAAGAGCTTGGGTGGGCTTAAATCTATCCATCAAAGGGTTTAAGCAACAGTTAAAATCCCCACCCATTATCAGCATGTACTGATTCAAATTAGGAAAGGATGTAAATAAACACTTAAAAAATTCAGGACAATCAGTATTCAGAGCATAAACATTAACTAAAACAACTTTTTAATTAAAAAGTAAACCAGTAATAAGCAAAAATCTACCTTGTGAGTCTGAAATCATTTCATAGTGTATAAAACAGGTTGAAGAATCTATAAAAATGGAAACGCCTTTTACTTTGGCTTGGGAATTCGAGTGATACTGTTGGTCTTTCCAAAACCTAAAAGAACATTGACTATCCACCTTCCTCACATGAGTCTCTTGTACAGAGATAATATTAGCATTCATTCTGTGGAATACTTTGAATACTTTTTTTCCGTTTGATCGGATGATTTAAACCATTGGTATTCCAAGAAACAAAATTAATAATCTTATCCATATTGCCAATATTTATTACAATTAACATATAAGGTTAAACAAAAGATGACCTCATGAATCCGGAAGAGGGAAGTAAGTTCAAGGAGGAACCGGAAACCATGACACTCCAACCATTTTTGTAGTTTCGAGTCAGCCCATGAAGTAAAACTAAGCGTAAAGCAAGCAAAAAGAAAAATCCCCCTCCCTCTATCCTCAAAACCCCAGGAAAAAAGCCAAAAAGAGGCAAGCAAGCAATCTGAAACTAATTTTACCCCCATGTCTCAAGACGGTAACGCAAACAAAAAAGTTTAAAAAAACAGATACAAACCACCCATATTTTAAGAAAGGGTTAATATAATAAAGATTAAACTATAAAATTAGTGTTATATATATATAAAACAAAAGGATTAAAAGAAAAAAAGAAAAAAAACTAAAACGTTAAAACCCATAAATGGATAATATTGTATTAGTATTTTAAAAGAAAGTCCTTAAACTTATTCAGACACATCCAAACGGATGTGACGTATCCAAGCACTAAGGTCTTTTGGGGAAAAGAAACAACATCTTAGAACAGTTTTTTATTTTAAAAAACCTTAATATTTAAGCGTTAAAATATATTTTAAAAATGTATATAAATTTAAAAGAAAAACCTAATGAGTTACTTTCAAAACTAACAAAATAATACTATAAAAAGAACGAACTCAGGATAAACCAAAAAAAAACGGACCTTTACCGTGTGTAAGTAATACACTGTTAGCCATCACGCAAAAATCATCAAATTATAAAAGATCCAAATCTATAGGCTAATTATTAGCATGAAGAAAAGAAAAGAAAATTTAATACAAATAGTAAAATTACAATACATTAGTCAACTCGTAGTAAAAAAAATACTATTCTTCAAGGAATCTTTGAGCATCTGCTGGAGATTTGAACAGCCGATAAGTCCCATCTTGGAGAGTAACTCTCAATTGTGCTGGAAATAACAACGCTTGTTTGTAGCATTTCTGATGAATTTCTGACATAACCGATTTAAAAGCCATTCTTGCCCTTAAAACTTCGGGACTATAGTCTTCCAGAATACGAAATTTAAAAATTTTAAAGCTGATCATACCCTTTTTCCGGGCAGCCCGAATCAAACGTTCTTTGGTATGAGGATAATGAATCCGGAGGATCACTGGTCGTGGTTTCGTACCTGAGGCTGGTTGAAAACGAGAAATGTGATGTACTCGGTCAATTATTGGAGGGGTATCCAGTACTTCTGAGCCAAAGACGTCCATTAAAAATTTAGAGAAAAATACAGTCAGATCACCGTTCTCAAAATTTTCCGGAAGCCCAATTATCCGAAGATTTTGTCTTCGAGACCGATTTTCAAGATCAGTGATTTTAGATTTATAACGATCCAGCAGTTGAGAAGTCGAAGCTTGCTGTTGTTGCAGAGTTTCAATTTTGCGATCTCTCTGGCGAGCGGCCAAGGGTGCATTCCATCAGGTCCAGGAGATTTATCCACCCTCAGACCATTAAGCTTCCAGAGAACCTTCTCAGTCATAATTTTCACTACATAAACTTCACTTCCCTGACACTCTTGAATGTCCGTATACTGCTGAGGCCTTCCACTGTGAAAACTGATGCAAAATACACATTCAGGTTCTCTGCCATCTCTGTGACTCTCATTACAGTATCTCCATCGACCTCCTGCAAGCATTGTTGACCATTGGACCCTCGCTCCCAGTCCACTCCGTCCACCAGTTCACCAACTCATTCCATTTGCGTCTTCTCTCTTCATCTCTCACAGACAAAAGACTGTGAAATTACTGCTCCCAGCCCCACAAGAAAGAACAACAAGCCTCTCATTGGATTGCGCACATTCCAAAGTCTCCCTTATCTCCAGCCATAACCCTTCATTGCTGCTGCATAGAAACCATTACCTCAGCAGTGAAACATTACAGAGAGGACATTACATTAGCAGTGAAACCTTACAGCGTGTTACACAAACATGGATAGAAACACAGAAACAGAAAAACTACAGCATACAGCATGGTTACTGCGCCTCTGGTAGTCACTGGTTTGTCAAGCAGCGTCGACTGTGGCCATTGAGGCCGATCCTGGAACGGTCGGCTCTGCCCAGTTGCTGCATGTGTAGGGCGTCGTGGAATTGTTGTCCGCTGTCCGCTCCGCAAACTGACTCAGGATCACTCTTTCGCCGTGCTCTAGGTGTTGCTGAAGAGTACCTCGCCATTTGTTGCGGTCATCTGCTATATCCTCCCAGCACTCTGTGTTGATTTTAAGGCTGTCATGTCACGCTTGCAGAAGTCCTTGAAGTGAAGCTGGAGTCTACCAACATTCCTCTTGTCTGTTGCTAGTTCTCCGTATTGAGATCTTTCGCACCCTTGTTCTTGCTCTCAGGCGTGCAGGGTTGAACAGCCGCCCATCAGACCTGGTGTGCATACAGATGCCTTCTGTCGATGTCCCAAATGCGTGCTTCAATAGCACAGAGAAGAAGATGCCGAATAATGTTGGGGCCAGCACACATCCTTGTTTGACTCCAATATGAATAGTGAAGGGTTCTGATGAGCTGCCATTTATACTGAACAGTAGCCCTCATGTCATCATGATACTTTGATGATACTTTGGAGTTTTGGGGGACAGCCAATCTTGAGGAGATTCTGAAAGAGCCCATCCCTGCTGACAAGGTCGAATGCCTTGGTCAAATCGATGAAAGCGACATAGCGGGGTTTCTGTTGTTCCCTGCACTTCTCCTGGAGTTGATGGACAGTTGACCTCCTTGCGCAAAAACGTCATTGGGACTCAGGGTAGACCTGTTCTGCTAGAGTTTGTAGACGTGCCAGAGTTACACGAGCAAAGACTTCGCCGACAATACTCAGGAGGGATATACCCCTGTAGTTGTTGCATTCACTCCTATCACCCTTGTTCTTGTACAAAGTGACAGTTTGGAGTCGCTCATGTCCTGTGGTATGGCTCCTTCCTTCCAGCACTGACGGAGGACCTCATGTAAAGGTTGGAAGAGTGAGCTCTTGCAATGTTTGATCGGGTCTGGGGGAATCCCATCAGTGCCAGGAGCTTTCCCTGGGGCCAGACTGTCCGTTGCCTTGCTGAGGTCCTCAATGGTTGGTTCAGAGTTGAGTTCATCCATGACTGGTAGACAATCGATGGCATCAGTGGCTGAGCTAACAACCACATTTTCCCTCGAGTAGAGCTCAGAGCAGTGTTCTACCCAGCGTTCCATCTGCTTGCTTTTATCGATGATTATTTCACTGCTGGATGACTTCAGGGGTGCTGTCTTGCTCTGCGATGGGCCAAGGGCCTTCTTGATACCATCGTACATCAATCTAATGTTGCCTGTCACTGCTGCTGTCTGAATGTCGTCACTGGGCTGGAGCCAGTACTCATTTGTGCACTGCCTTGCAGTCTGTTTGCACTTTGCTTCTAGCAGCTCGAAGAGCCTGGAGTGTTTGGTTGGATGGTGAGCGCTTGTACTCTGTGAGAGCTGCACGCTTGGCTTCGATGACAGGAGTCATGATGTTGGACTTTGCCTCAAACCAGTCACTGCTCTTTGTGGTCTTTCTTCCAAAGATAGAGAGTGTTGATTCATGGATGGTGTCACGAAGGTATGACCATTGTTCTGTTGCAGTATCTCCTTGTGAGGAGGTAGTCATGGCACCCTGTACTGACTTGGCAAACTGGGCAACCTTTTCTGTCTGTTTCATCTCTGTTGTGTTGATGCAAGGTTTTCCAGTTTGTTTGGAGTGGTGGATTTTCTTCAGACGTAGTTTGATCTTGCAGCATACTAAAGCATGATCCGTATCGCAGTCTGCACTGTGGTATGAGTGGGTGATTAGTACAGCGTTGATGAAAGAGCGCCTGGTGATGATCCGTATCACAGTCTGCACTGTGGTATGAGTGGGTGATTAGTACAGCGTTGATGAAAGAGCGCCTGGTGATGATCCGTATCGCAGTCTGCACTGTGGTATGAGTGGGTGATTAGTACAGAGTTGATGAAAGAGCGCCTGGTGATGATCATGTCTAGTTGGTGCCAGTGTTTAGACCGTGGACATCGCCATGAGACCTTGTACTGCGACTTCATCTGAAAGTAGGAGTTGGTTACACACAGACCGTGATAGGAGCAGAACTCCAGGAGATGTTGTCCATTGTCATTTATTTTGCCAATTCCAAGACAAGATGGCCAGGAATCTTTATCGGCTCCCACTCTGGCGTTGAAGTCACCAAGGAGTACAAGGTGCTCATCACTGGGAATATTCCTGACAACAGCTTCTAATTTGCCGTAGAACATGCCTTTTGCCTCAGAGATGGAGTTCAAGGTAGGGGCATCACACTGACAAGAGATACCGGGCCATGACCGCCTGGTGTGTAGGCGGAGAGTCATAAGTCATTCTGATCCATTTTCTGGTGGCTCCACCATTTGCAACAAGGAGTTCCTAACAGCAAAACCCACTCCATGCTCACAGGGTTCATCTTGATTCTTTCCTTGCCAGAAAAATGTGTAGTCCCTTTCCTTCAGTGTACCTGAATCTGCCAAACGTGTTTCTTGTAGGGTAGCTATACCTACCTTGAGCCTTAGTAGTTCATGTTAATGACTGCTATTTTTCGTGCATCTTCAATATCCTTGAGGTTTTGGTCAAGTCCAGTCATCATTGTGCGGACATTCCAACATCCCAACTTGAGAGGTGTTTTATTCGATTTGCTTTCTTTCTTGTCTGGTGCAGTAGTTACAGTCAGCTGTTTGTGGAATAATCCATTATCCCCATGCACCCAATGAGGAAGACTGACTGTGGCGGGACAGCACCTTATTGGCTGGAGGCTGCCCAGCTTGAGGCGGGTGGTAGCTGTCCAGTGAAACACGATGGTCTCTCCCACCGTCGGAAGCAACCCCTGGCGCCATGCTCTACACCGATCGAGCATTATGACATACAACCGGTAACTGTTGCTTCCCGTGTTTGTCAGGTGCTATAAACCGAAGCTGGAGTGGCCTCTCCAGGGTGCAAGCCAGGGCAGAGTTGATATGGAGATCCATCTGTTGCCCATGCAGTGGAACCTCCTCTCCATGCTGATGACAGGTCCAAAGGAACGACGAGAGTCGATACAGTTTGGTGCCAGCAGCATCGCAGGAGTTGTCGTGCCAGTGCTGGGTACAGCAGTCAGCCGCCTTCGGGACTCCGACTCCGGATTTTTCCTCGGGGTTTACTCCCAAAGCCTTCCCTGTGAGCGAGTATAGTCGCAAGGCAGCGGAGGTTTGAAATCGGAGTTTTCCTCTCCTAAATGAGCTACCGTCCATAGTTAACGAGCCCCATCTACCTGGAGCAACTAGTTTACAGGTGCCAGTGGCCCACCTTTGCCCCTTCTCCTGTCAGTGGGAACAGCTCCGCTGGGCATAAGAACTATGCCACACGTGAAGGCCAGGAGTTTGAAATGCACAGCATGAAGAGCATTTGTTTAGCAGTGGGAGCTCGTCCCCACTACCACCCTTTGGCTATGACTACCTTAGGAACATGTACTTAGTTTAGAAATTACCTAGGGTTACACATAGCCCTCTATTTTTCTAAGCTCCTTGTACCTGTCCAGGAGTCTCTTAAAAACACTCTATCATATCTGCCTCCACCACCATTCCACGGACTCACCACTCTCTGTGTAAAAAAACTTACCTCTGACATCTCCTCTGTACCTACTTCCAAGCACCTTAAAACTGTGCCCTCTCATGCTAGCCATTTCAGCCCTGGGAAAAAGCCTCTGACTATCCACATGATCAATGCCTCTCATCATCTTATACATCTCTATCAGGTCACCTCTCATCCTCCATCACTCCAAGGAGAAAAGGCCGAGTTCACTCAACCTATTCCCCAATCCAGGCAACATCCTTGTAAATCTCTTTTGCACCCTTTATATAGTTTCCACATCTTTCCTGTAGCGAGGTGACCAGAACTGAGCACAGTACTCCAAGTGGGGTCTGACCAGGGTCCTATATAGCCCTCTTGGTTCTTGAACTCAATCCCATGGCTGATGAAAGCCAATGCATCACATGTCTTCTTAACCACACAGTCAACCTGCGCAGCAGCTTTGAGTGTCCTATGGATTCAGGCCCCTCCACACTGCCAAGAGTCTTAACATTAATACTATATTCTGCTATCATATTTGAACTACCAAATGAACCACCTCACACTTATCTGGTTTGAACTCCATATGCCCAGCTTTGCATCCTATCGATGTCATGGTGTAACCTCTGACAGCCCTTCATACTATCTACAACACCTCCAACCTTTATGTCATCAGCAAATTTACTAACCCATCCCTCCACTTCCTCATCCAGGTCACTTATAAAAATCACAAAGAGAAATAGAAGGGGTCCCAGAGCAGTCACAAAGAGAAGGGGTTCCAGAACAAGATATATCAGAAAACTGATACCCCACCAATGAAATAATACAATACTATAGAAATATAGAAAAGCAGAAGCACATGTAGGATATTTGACCCTTTAACACAAGAGATTCTGCAGATGCTGGAAATCCAGAGCAACACATATACAATGCTGGAGAAACTCAGCAGATCAGACAGCATCTATGGAGAGGAGTAAATAGTCGACGTTTCAGAAAGAGACCTTTCATCAGGACCTAAATGATTTGATCCTTTAAGGTTGCTGTACCATTCAATATAATCATCAGTAAATCTCTGACTCAGTCCCATATTTGGCCATTGTCAAAACAGAATACAAGATAACATGATATTCATTCCTAAAAGGATTTATTACATTTATACCTTATACCCATCAGATACAAGAACTGGGAAAGCCAAATATTGTCAGGCTGAGATGTAAGCAGCATATTCTCTGTGGAGTTCAGTAACATCATTTTATTTGGACTGGCTTTCAGGTCCACTCGAAAGGCATCACTAACTGAGGTTATAATGTTGCTTGAGTAGCCATTCCACAGCGTGTCTTTGTTTCTTGGCAACATAGATACTAATGCTTGATGCTGTACATTCCTGACATGTATTGATTTGAAACTGGCCTTGGGATTAAACCTTTACTGGTCTCACATTCATTACAGAGCCGACCTGCTGTGACATTTACAGTAACCGTGTGCCTGGCGTCCACTGTTCAAGTGAAGTGTGTACATAAATTGTGAGGGAATTCAAAGTCTGAGTCAAACTGCTCTCTGAGACCAAAGCCCAAGACTCAGCTTGTAATTAATTTGAGAACTTCGTCACAATTGGCACCAACACCTTCTCTTATTTGAAACATAGACTGCTTTTTATTTCTCATACTGGAGGGTGGTTCAGAAGCTCAGGACTGACCTCAGGGCTTTGCCTGCACCTCTTATGAGGGTAGGCTGAGTGAACTCTTTGGAATGAAGGAAGATGCGAGGAGAATTGATAGAGGTGTACAAAATGATAAGAGGCATGGATAAAATGGACAGTCAGAAACTTTTTCTCAGGGCAAAAATGATTAAAATGAGGGCATAATTTTAATGTAATTGGTGAAAATTACAGAGGGGACTTCTGCCATCTCCAGCGGGGTCCCACCACCAAGCACGCTTTTCTCTCCCCACCACTTTCTGCTTTCTGCGGGGATCTGCACCTTACGTGACTCCCTTGTCCATTTTTTTCCTTTCCATTGATCTCCTCCTGGCAAATGCAACAAGTGCTACACCTGCCCCTACACCTCCTCCCTTACTACCATTCCAGGGCCCAAACAGTCCGGTGAGCCTGTTGGGTTCATCCACTGTTAGATTGGGAGACCACCTTACCGAGCATCTATGCTCTGTCTGCCAGAACAAGCAGGATCTCCCAGTAGCCATCCATTTTAATTCCACTTCCTATTCCCATTCCAATATGGCCTCCTCTACTGTCACAATGAGGCCACATTGAGGTTGGAGGAATAATGCCTTATATTCTGTTTGAGTAGCCTCCAACCTGATGGGATGAGCATCGATTTCTTGAACTTCTGGTAATGGCCCCCCTTCCCCACTTCTCCTTCACCTTTCTCCATTCTTCTTTCCCACTTTTACCTTATCTCCTTACCTGCCTTCACTTCCCTCTGGTGCTCCTCCTCCTTTTCTTTATTCTACGGGTTTTTGTCCTCTCCTATCAGGCTCGCCCTTCTCCAGACCTCTATCTCTTTCACCAATCAACTTCCCAGCTCTTTACCTCACCTCTCTCCTCAACCGGATTTCACCTACTACCTTGTATTTCTTTCTCTCCTCCCCACACTCTAACTCTGACTCCTCATCTTTTTTCTCAGTCCTAATGAAGGGTCTTGGCCTGAAACATCGACTATTCGGTTTTCCATAGATGCTGCCTGGCTTGCTGAGTTCCTCCAACATTTTGTGTGTGTTGCTTGGATTTCCAGCATCTTTTGTTTGTGAAGAGACGTTAGAATTTTTTATACAGAGGGAGTGTGTGGAGTGTCGGGGTGGTAGAGATATGTAACAGTCAGGGGTGGTGGTAGAGGTATGTGATACTCTGTCCAGGCTACACATGTAGATATTTAATGCCCTGTCAGGGGCGGAGGTGTAGATATGTAATGCTCTGTCTGGGTTTGTGGTAGAGATATATAATGACCTGTCAGGGTTGGAGGTGTAGATATGTAATTCCCTGTCAGGGGTGGAGTGTTGATATGTAATGCCCTGTCAGGGGTGGAGGTGTAGATATGTAATGCTCTGTCAGGGGTGGAGGTGTAGATATGTAATTCCCTGTCAGGGGTAGAGGTGTAGATATGTAATTCCCTGTCAGGGGTGGAGTGTTGATATGTAATGCCCTGTCAGGGGTGGAGGTGTAGATATGTAATTCCCTGTCAGGGGTAGAGGTGTAGATATGTAATATAACCATATAACAATCACAGCACGGAAACAGGCCATTCTGGCCCTCCTAGTCCGTGCCGGACTCTTAATCTCACCTAGTCCCACCTACCTGCACTCAGCCCATAACCCTCCACTCCTTTCCTGTCCATATACCTATCCAATTTTACCTTAAATGACACAACTGAACTGGCCTCTACTACTTCTACAGGAAGCTCATTCCACACAGCTATCACTCTCTGAGTAAAGAAATACCCCCTCGTGTTTCCCTTAAACTTTTGCCCCCTAACTCTCAAATCATGTCCTCTCGTTTGAATCTCCCCTATTCTCAATGGAAACAGCCTATTCACGTCAACTCTATCTATCCCTCTCAACATTTTAAATACCTCGATCAAATCCCCCCTCAACCTTCTACGCTCCAATGAATAGAGACCTAACTTGTTCAACCTTTCTCTGTAACTTAAGTGCTGAAACCCAGGTAACATCCTAGTAAATCGTCTCTGCACTCTCTCTAATTTATTGATATCTTTCCTATAATTCGGTGACCAGAACTGTACACAATATTCCAAATTTGGCCTTACCAATGCCTTGTACAATTTTAACATTACATCCCAATGTTAATGCTCTGTCAGGGGTGGAGGTGTAGATATGTAATGCTCTGTCTGAAGTCATGGTAGAGATATGTAATGCCCTGCCATGGGTTCTACCACTTGTCATCCCTCACACCTCACTCAAGCAACTGTGGATCTACTGCATGAAATTTATGATAATTAAACCAAGAGCCTGGAGAAACTTGTAAAAATGGCAGGTGTGGATTGGTGAAACATCCCAAGAAAGTTCATTCAGCTTGGAAAAGAACACAGTAGTAAATAGTAACACAAGAGATTCTGCAGATGTTGGAAATCCAGAGCAACAAACACAAAATGCTGGAAGAACTCAGTGGGTCAGGCAGCATCTATGGAAATGAATAAACAGTTGACGTTTTGGGCTGAGATCTTTCATTAGGATTAGAAAGGAAGGGGGCAGAAGCCCCTCATAAGGTGAGGGGCGTGGAAGTATCCCCTTCTCACTCCATCTCCTCTCTTCACCTGCCCATCACCTCCCCATGATGCCTCTTCTCCTTTCCTTTCTTCCATGTTCTTTGGCCCTTTTCTCCTTCCACCTATGACCTTCCAGCTTCTGACTTCATCCACTCTCCTCAATCCACCTACATTTCCCCTCACCTGGTCCCACCTTCTTACTCCGGCTTCCTCCCCCTTCCTTTCCATTCCTGATGAAGGGTCTCAGCCCAAAACATCAACTGTATATTAATTTCCAAAGATGTTTCCTGACCTGCTGAGCTCCTCCTGTATTTTATGTGTGTTACTGTTACAAACAGGAATAATTATTTTAAAAAATGCAAGAAGTTAATGCCATTCAAGAAACAGCATAACAATTGTATTCAGGCAATTCTTTATCAGAAGGAATTTTCAAAATAATTTCAATCAGTCACAATATAAAAGTAATGAACCTTAACCTTTCAAAATTGACTAATTTTTATTTGACTTGCAAGTCTTCTCGTATTATGTAATAATTAATAATGGCTAATATTTTGAAACTGTTCCTGATTCTGTTGTTCAATGACTTGATCGACCACAGCATATGAATCATTCCTTTAATTAGCTCTTGCTCTTTAGTACCATACAAAAGCTAAGGGCATAAAGCAATTGGCATAAAAGTTTTCTTAATTAATTTATCTTTTCATTTGAGTAACCAAGAGCGCAGTCCAGGGATCATTTATAACTCCAGGAAGTCTATTTTAAAAATACAGTATTGTCAAGGGGAATTAATAATAGTGAGTGTTAGTCTCCACAGCCAAGTACAAAATTGCATTGTTTCAAATAAGAACTAATACCCTCAATAATAACTGGCTCTGCATTAAATCTGATTGCAATAAAATGCTTTATTGACCCAAATCATTTTCATCACACTCTCTGGAGGGTCTTCAAAAGCTCTTTTGCCATTTACTTTGCTCTAATTTCCAACAGTAATCAAGCATTTCTTTAAGGATTGGCTCATAGTGATGAATTGTTAGAGCTTAAAACCATTGGAAAAACGTTTGCTTCTTTAAGATGATAAACATGCAAAAACAAAAATGAGTGTGTGGGGACAGGGATCAGCAATGTAAAGTACTGCTGAAGAATATTAATATTTAGTTGATGAGAAGCCAAGGTCACCGAATTGGGATTTAAAAATAATGCATTTAGCTCAGTAATACTATAGTTAAGTTCAGGTTCAAGTTCAGCTGTCATTCAACCATCCACATGAATAGAGGCATATGAAACAGCGCTCCTCTGGAGCCAAGCTGCAGAACACAGTCACACACAGCACACGACACAAATAGTACATACGACAGCAGAAAAGCAAAAGTCCCTGAGTGTCTAGGCCTGTAGATTGATGGTGCCTGAGGTATGGGATGTTGTCCAGAAGCCATGTTTCTGTAAGAACAAGTAGTGTTCTTCATGGTTTAGAATGGCACAGTGAAAAATAATGCAAAAAAGTTTGTCTGATCAGAGAACCCTGTAGGTAGGAGGCATGAGGGCCAGTGACACACATAAATCAACTAATCCTGGAATCAGAGGTCCATGTGCGTCTGTGATTATAAGCCTGGAGTTCAAAGTCCCATGATCAATGAGACTTACTTCAAAACCAAATATTGAAAACCGGAGTTGGTGAATCTGCAAGTCTAGGTCCAATGGTCAAAACCCTGGAGATGGAGAGTCTGGAAATTTAGGTGCAATGGTCAAAACCCTGGAGATGGAGAGTCTGCATGTCTCGGTCCAATGGTCAAAACCCTGGAGATGGAGATTCTGTAAGTCTTGGTCCAATGGTCAAAACCCTGGAGATGGAGAGTCTGCAAGTCTAGGTCCAATGGTCAAAACCCTGGAGATGGAGAGTCTGCAAGTCTAGGTCCAATGGTCAAAACCCTGGTGCTGGAGAGTCTGGAAGTCTCAGTCCAATGGTCTAACCCTGGAGATGGAGAGTCTGCAAGTCTAGGTCCAATGGTCAAAACCCTGGTGCTGGAGAGTCTGGAAGTCTCAGTCCAATGGTCAAAACCCTGGAGATAGAGAGTCTGGATGCCAGAGGTCTAATACCTACAGGTCTTGGCCAGGGACTGGAGGTTGGAGGCCCAGAGGCAGACTGTCCTGACTGTGTGAGAGTGGGTGAGAGGGAGGAACTGGGTTTGTTTTGCTGTTGATGTTTTTTACTGTTGTTTGCATTGTGCTGTGAAACAATGTGGCCATGCTGTTGGCGGCAGAATGTGCAGGGAAACTTACAGGCTTCCTTGAAGTTCAAAGTTCAAAGTAACTTTATTATCAAAATACATACGTGTCACCATTTACATCACAGAGATTTATTTTCTTGTGGGCATTCACAGTAGAAGAAAGAAATACAATAGAATCAATGAAAAACTACACACGATGACTGGTAAACAGTCAATGTGCCAAAGGCAAATTGTGTAAAAGAAGACAATCTGTGAAAGCACAAAAATAATTAAATCAATCAACAAATAAATAAATAAATTACAATTGAGAATATTAGTCATAGAGTCCTTGAAAGTGAGCCCTTAGGTTGTGAAAGCAGTTCACTGTTGAGGTGAATGAAGTTATCCACTCTGGTTCAGGAGCCTGATGGTGGAGGAGTAATAACTCTTCCTGAACCAGGTGGTGTGGGTCATGAGGCTCCTGTATCTCCTTCCCAATGGCAGAAGTGAGAAGAGAGCATGGCCTAGATAGGCCCTTGATAATGGATGTTGCTTCCCTGTGACAGAGCTCCATGTAGATGTGCTTAGTAGTTAGGAGGGGTTTGCCTGTGATTCGACTGGGCTGTCTCCACTACTTTCTGCAGGCTTTTCCATTCCTGGGCTTTGGTGTTTCCATAGCAGGCCAAGAAGCAACCAACTTGGATACACTAAGCATCTTTAGGGGCCGAGACCCTTAATGAGAAGGGTGTCAGCCCAAAATGATGACTGTCTATTCCTCTCCAGAAATGCTATCTGATCTACTGAGTTTGTCCAGAATTTTATGTGTGTTGCTCTGGCCTATAGAACAGAGGGTCAAGCCTGGACACAGTCTGTCTAAAGGTGGTGAGGGAGGGCAGTTGTCATAGTTTTTAAGACACGACTGGACAGGAATTTGAATTGCCAAGTAGTAGGCGAATGACCAAGTACTGAAAAGGATTAGATGACCTATATAAACATGATGAGAAAGACCTTGCTTTGGGGCTCTATCATCTTATGAGTCTAATGTGACTATAGAATGGAATGCATTACCCACAAAATTCAAGATGAACTCAGTGGGTCAGGTGGCATCTATAGCAGGAAACAGTCAACTGTTCTGGCCGAGACCCGTCATCAAGATCCAACTCCTGATGAAGGGTCTTCACTTGAAATATCAACTGTTCATTTCCGTCCATAGATACCTGCTGAACTCCAGTAGCATTTGTGTCTGTTGCTCTGACCTATAGACCAGAAGGGGATGACAAAATTAATACTCTTGGAGGGGACTAGAATATAAAAGTAAGGATATAATGTTGAAGCATTATAAGACATTGGTCAGA
The DNA here is from genome assembly GCF_048418815.1 of Hemitrygon akajei. Taxonomy (NCBI): domain Eukaryota; kingdom Metazoa; phylum Chordata; class Chondrichthyes; order Myliobatiformes; family Dasyatidae; genus Hemitrygon; species Hemitrygon akajei. The sequence goes on along the minus strand of NC_133132.1, from coordinate 175,675,777 downwards.
TCGCACTTGGAGTATTGTGAGCACTTTTGGGCACCTTATCTAAGAAAGGATGTGCTGGCATTAGAGTATGCCAAGATTCTAGAGGAAGTTCACAAAAATGATCTAAGAATGAAAGGGTTAATATATGTGGAGCATGTGACGGCAATGTACCTTTTTCACTCAGAGAGTGGTTGGTGCGTGGAATGCACTGCCTGAGTCAGTGGTGGAGGCAGATACACTAGTGAAGTTTGAGACTAGTAGACAGGTATATGGAGGAATTTAAAGTGGGGAGTTATATGGGAGCAACACACACAAAACGCTGGTGGAACACAGCAGGCCAGACAGCATCTATAGAAAGAAGCACTGTCGACGTTTCGGGCCGAGACCCTTCGTCAGGACTTTGTCAGTTATATGGGAGGCAGGGTTTGAGGGTCTGCACAACATTGTGGGCTGAAGGGCCTGTAATATGCTGTACTATTCTATGTTCTATGTTCTAATACCTAAAGCTATAAGGGATACAGACTCAGCTGACACATTTGATCATCAGTTCAAAACCTATTTATTTAATTTTGCTTCTAACTGACAACTTTTTGTCTTTTATTTTCATGTTTGCAATTTATCTCATTGTAAAGAACTTTGAACTAAAATGTGTGTATGAAAAGTGCTTTATAAATTAGTTGTTATTATTAGTTTTTATTTTTTCTCAGCTCAAGCTGGAGAAACCTGAGGTAAGGGCACAGCCAAGCATGTCCATTTGTCAATTACTCAGAACTTTTGGACTATTCTAGTGGTGTTTAGTATGGTGGCTTTCTAGAGATTTACATAATATTGTTTAATGCTATTGTGTAGTGGCTTTGGGATGAGAAGGGGATATTAAATATTAATCCCCTTTCATGTTCCAAAGTCCTTCGATTTCTTCTTTTAATTCAGCGTATTTCTGGTGTTTCTCACTGATTGATTTTTGGAAGTTCTGTGTGTTTGGAATGGCTGTATCTATTGAATAAGTTGTTCTTGCTTGTTTATTCTGTATTATTAAATCTGGATGGTTTATTATGGATTGTCTTGTCTGTAATAACTGATTGGTCATAATATAAAATGTAGTATCCTGACTCTAAAACTGGATCAGGCTTGTATTTATAGTAAGGTGGGATTTCATTTATGAGTTTGTATTTTAAGCAAGATTTTGGTGAATGATATTTGCAATTTGATTGTGCCTGTGTAAGTAACCAGATTGTGTTAAATGGCTACAGGATCCATATAGTGTGTTGGATTGATTTTGGATTTCTCAGCATTTTCTAAATTTATCATCTTGAATTTGTTGGTCTTTTATTGTGTATTTTGTTAACTTTTTGTGTTAACCACCAGGCCCTGTACTGTCATAAGGAACCTTTTGTTTCTGGGAAGAGGTTTATAACTCTGAGTCATTACCTGAATCAGAATCAGGTTTATTATCACTGGTATGTGACGTGAAATTTGTTAACTTAGCAGCAACAGTTCAATGCAATACGTAATCTAGCAGAGAGAGAAAAAAAATAAAATAAAACTAATAATAATAATAAAGAAACGATTAAATCAATTAAAGTGTACATGTATTGACTAGATTATAAAAGGGCAAACAACAGAAATACTGTATATTTAAAAAAAGTGAGGTAGTGTCTAAAGATTCAATGTCCATTTAGGAATCGGATGGCAGAGGGGAAGAAGCTGTTCCTGAATTGCTGAGTGTGTGCCTTCAGGCTTCTGTCCCTCCTACCTGATGGTAACAGTGAGAAAAGGGTATGCCCTGGGTGCTGGAAGCCCTTAATAATGGATGTTGCCACATCTCCCTGAAGATGTCAGGGTACTTTGTAGGCTAGTACCCAAGATGGAGCTGATTAGATTTACAACCCTCTGTAGCTTCTTTTGGTCCTGTTCAGTAGCCCCTCCATACCAGACCGTGATGCAGCCTGTTAGAATGCTCTCCATGGTACAACTATAGAAGTTTTTGAGTGTATTTGTTGACATGCCAAGTCTCTTCAAACTTCTAATGAAGTATAGCCACTGTCTTGCCTTCTTTATAACTACATCGATATGTTGGGACCAGGTTAGATCCTCAGAGATCTTAAGACTCAGGAACGTGAAACTGCTCACACTCTCCACTTCTGATCCCTCTATGAGGATTGGTATGTGTTCCTTTGTCTTACCCTTCCTGAAGTCCACAATCAGCTCTTTCGTCTTACTGACGTTGAGTGCCAGGTTGTTGTTGTGGCACCACTCCACCAGTTGGCATATCTCACTCCTGTACGCCCTCCCATCACCACCTGAGATTCTACCAACAATGGTTGTATTGTCAGCAAATTTATAGATGGTATTTGAGCTAGTTTAGCCACACAGTCATGTATACAGAGAGTAGAGCGGTGGGTACACACCCCTGAGATGCACCAGCATTGATCGTCAGTGAGGAGGAAATGTTATCACCAATTCACACAGATTGTGGTCTTCCGGTTAGGAAGTAGAGGATCCAATTGCAGAGGGAGGTACAGAGGCCCAGGTTCTGCAGCTTCTCAATCAGGATTGCGGGAATCCTGATTATTATTATTATTATTTTTATTTTTTTCCAGTGCTGGTGTTGCTTTAAAAATGGAGGCAGTTCTGTTGTTTTTATTGCTGCAGTTGATTACCCGCTGCAGTTCCAGAGATTTTCGTTGACCATCAACAAAAATTAGTCAGGGAAACATAGAAACATGGAAAATAGGTGCAGGAGTAGGCCATTCGGCCCTTCGAGCCTGCACCACCGTTCAGTATGATCATGGCTGATCATCTAACTCAGAACCCTGTACCTGCTTTCTCTCCATACCCCCTGATCCCTTTAGCCACAAGGGCCATATCTAATTTCCTCTTAAATATAGCCAATGAACCGGCCTCAACTGTTTCCTGGGGCAGAGAATTCCACAGATTCACCACGCTCTGTGTGAAGAAGTTTTTCCTCATCTTGGTCCTAAAAGGCTTCCCCTTTATCCTTAAACCGTGACCCCTCATTCTGGACTTCCACAACATTGGAAACAATCTTCCTACATCTAGCCTGTCCAGTCCCTTTAGAATTTTATACGTTTCAATAAGATCCCCCCTCAGTCTTCTAAATTCCAGTGAGTATAAGCCTAGTCGATCCAGTCTTTCTTCATATGAAAGTCCTGCCATCCCAGGAATCAATCTGGTGAACCTTCTTTGTACTCCCTCTATGGCAAGAATGTCTTTCCTCAGATTAGGGGACCAAAACTGCACACAATACTGTAGGTGCGGTCTCACCAAGGCCTTGTACAACTGCAGTAGAACCTCCCTGCTCCTGTACTCAAATCCTTTTGCTATGAATGCCAACATACCATTTGCCTTTTTCACCGCCTGCTGTACCTGCATGCACACCTTCAATGACTGGTGTACAATGACACCCAGGTCTCGTTGCACCTCCCCTTTTCCTAATTGGCCACCATTCAGATAATAATCTGTTTTCCTGTTCTTGCAACCAAAGTGGATAACCTCACATTTATCCACATTAAATTGCATCTGCCATGAATTTGCCCACTCACCTAACCTATTCAAGTCACCCTGCATCCTCTTAGCATCCTCCTCACAGCTAACACTGCCGCCCAGCTTCGTGTCATCCACAAACTTGGAGATGCTGCATTTAATTCCCTCGTCTAAATCATTAATATATATTGTAAACAACTGGGGTCCCTGCACTGAGCCTTGCGGTACCCCACTAGTCACTGCCTGCCATTCTGAAAAAGTCCCGTTTACTCCCACTCTTTGCTTCCTGTCTGCCAACCAATTCTCTATCCACATCAATACCATACTCCCAATACCATGTGCTTTAAGTTTGCACACTAATCTCCTGTGTGGGACCTTGTCAAAAGCCTTTTGAAAATCTAAATATACCCCATCCACTGGCTCTGCCCTATCCACTCTACTAGTTACATCTTCAAAAAAATTCTATAAGATTCGTCAGACATGATTTTCCTTTCACAAATCCGTGCTGACTTTGTCCGATGATTTCACCTCTTTCCAAATGTGCTGTTATCACATCTTTGATAACCGACTCTAGCATTTTCCCCACCACCGATCTCAAGATTGTATATGGATACATACTTTGACAATAAATTTATCTTGAACTTTGAACTTTGGACCCTCAAGTTCCAGAGGAACATGCACAGAGAGATCTCAACACGGTTTGATTTTGCTCATTATATTACTGTTTAGTAGAGTTCAAACACAGTTTTTACAATTACAAATGTGGCTTGATGGATTGTGAAAGATATCCTGACACTTACATCAAATACATTTTATGAACTGTGAAGGAACCAGACGAGTAACAGATTACCCTGCACAAAATGACAACGGAGAGTTCTCTCAAAAAACTGCTTGACAAGATGGAAAATTGACCTAGAATGACCTTGCTTCTGGGAAAGGAGAGGTTTGCTGACAACTGCACAAAATTTAGTTTCAATTACACCCCCTCAGCAAATAAAGCAGCATGTGCTTGGATGTGGTAAAGCCGGAATGGTATTCAGACATGGGCAAGTAAGTGACAAGTAGAAGTTGTGAGGCACATAGAAGAATAAGGCAATGATCAACTCCAAGAATAGGACCTCTGCTGAGGAGACCATCGGTATCTCTTCCACCACCTGCAATGACAGGACCTCTGCTGAGGAGACCATCGGTATCTGTTCCACCACTTCCAAAGAGAGGACCTCTGCTGAGGGGACCATCGGTATCTCTTCCTCCACCTCCAATGACAGGACCACTGCTGAGGGGACCATCAGACTCTCTTCCACCACCTCCAATGACAGGACCACTGCTGAGGGGACCATCAGACTCTCTTCCACCACCTCCAATGACAGGACCTCCGCTGAGGGGACCATCAGACTCTCTTCCACCACCTCCAATGACAGGACCTCTGCTGAGGGGACCATCAGACTCTCTTCCACCACCTCCAATGACAGGACCTCTGCTGAGGGGACCATCAGACTCTCTTCCACCACCTCCAATGACAGGACCTCTGCTGAGGGGACCATCAGACTCTCTTCCACCACCTCCAATGACAGGACCTCTGCTGAGGGGACCATCAGTCTCTCTTCCAACCATGAAAGATATTCATCCAGAGCACTGCAGACACAAGGATTTAGCATTGACAGTGATCCTCTTATCTGTTCAACAATCTCTTTGAAGCCCCTGTCATCATGTAGGAGGTACTACAGCATGAGGACAAGGACTGTAAGTATGGGAAACAGCTTCTTCTCCCAGGCCATAAGACTATTGAACTGCTTGCTACCATCCAGGTCACTTCACATATGAAGTGCCTATAGCTTTATACTGTTAGTTTTTGACTTGTCTCATAAATGCCGCTAATTATTTGTTGATTTCTTTGTGGTAACATTACTCTTTGTGTTATAAGATCATAAGATAAGGAGCAGAATTAGGCCTTTTAGCTCATTATGTCTGCTCTGCAATTTCTTCATGGCTGATCCAGTTTTCCTCTCAGCCTCAATCTCCTGCCTTCACCACTTAACCCAGTCATGCCCTGACCAATCAAGAATCTATCAGCCTCTGCCTTACATATGCATAAAGATGACCTTTATGCGTGGCAAAGAATTCCACAGATTCACCACCCTGTGGTTTAAGAAATTTTTCCTCACTTCCATTCTAAAAGACCATCCCTCTCTTCTAAGGCTGTGTCTTCTGGTCTTAAACTCTTTCACATCCACACTATCAAGGCCTTTCACCATTCACTAGGTTTCAATGAAGTTACCCTAATTCTTCTGAATTCCAGTGAATACAGGCCGAGCTTTCAGATGCTTTTCATGACTAACCAGTCAATCTGGATCATTTTTGTGAACCTCCTTTGAACCTTCTCCGGTTTCAGTAAAATAAGGGGCCTAAAACTGCTCACAGTACTCCAAATGAGGCCACACCAGTGCCTTATACAGTTCCAACATCCCATCCTTGCTTTTATATTCTAGTCCTCGTCAGATGATTGCCAACATTACCTTTGCCTTCCTCACCAAAGACTCAACCTGCAAATTAACCTTTAGGGAATCCTGCTCAAAGACTCAAAGTCCCTTTGCATCTCATGTTTTTTGTCTTTACTCACCATTTAGAAAATAGTCAACCATTTCATTTTTTCTACCAAAGTGCACAACCATACACATCCCGACATTGTATTCCATCTGCCATTGCTTTGCCCATTCTCCCAATCTAAGTTTGTCTGTAGCTTCTCTACTTCCTCAAAACTACCTGCAACTCCAGTTATCTTCATATCATCTGCAAAACTTTGTAACAAAGCCAACAATTCCATCATCTAAATCACTGACATATAACGTAAAAAAATTAGTCCCAGAATAGACTGTTGTAGAACACCACTAATCACTGGCAGCCAGTCAGAAAAGGCTCCCTTTATTCCCACTCTTTGCCTCCTGCCAATCAGTCACTGCTTTATCCATGCTAGAACCTTTCTTGCAATACCATGGGCTCCAAGATTGTTATGTAGCCTCATGAGTGGCAGTTTGTCAAAGGCCTTAGGCTGAGTGAACTTGGCCTTTTCTCCTTGGAGCAACGGAGAACGAGAGGTGACCTGATTGAGGTGTACAAGATAATGAGAGGCATTGATCGTGTGGATAGTCAGAGGCTTTTTCTCAGGGTGAAATAGCTAACACGAGAGGGCACAGTTTTAAGGTGCTTAGAAGTAGGTACAGAGAGGACATCAGGGGTATGTTTTTTACGCAGAGAGTGGTGAGTATGTAGAATGGGCTGCCGGCAACTGTGGTGAAGGAGGATACGTTAGGGTCTTTTAAGAGACTCCTCGACAGTTATATGGAGCTCAGAAAAACAGACGGCTATGGGTAACCTTAGGTAATTTCTAAAGTAAGTACATGTTCGACACAGCATTGTGGGCCAAATGGCCTGTATTGTGCTGTAGTTTTTCTATGTTTCTATGTTTCTAAAACACTGGCAGGGATGACAGCAGAGCAGCAATAGCTGGAATTTCTGGAAGCAATTCAGAAGGCAAAGAATGTCTACTTTACTTTATTGTCACCAAACAATTGATACTAGAGCGTACAATCATCACAGCGATATTTGATTCTGAGCTTCGCGCTCCCTGAAGTACAAATCGAAGTAAATATAATAAAAATTTAAATTATAAATCATAATTAGAAAATAGAAAAGGGGAAGTAAGGTAGTGCAAGTTAGGTTCAGATATTTGGAAGGAACGGCCCAGATCTAGGTCAGGATCCGTTCTGCAGTCTTATCACAGTTGGAAAGAAGCTGTTCCCAAATCTGGCCGTACGAATCTTCATGCTCCTGAACTTCTCCTGGAGGGAAGTGGGACAAAAAGTGTGTTGGCTGGGTGGGTTGTGTCCTTGATTATCCTGGCAGCACTGCTCCGACAGCGTGTGGTGTAAAGTGAGTCCAAGGATGGAAGATTGGTTTGTGTGATATGCTGGGCTATGTTCACGATCTTTTGCAGCTTCCTCCGGTCTTGGACAGGACAACTTCCATACCAGGTTGTGATGCACCCTAGGAGAATGCTTTCTATGGTGCACCTATAAAAATTAGTGAGGGTTTTAGGGGACAGGTCAAATTTCTTCAGCTTTCTCAAGAAGTAAAGGCACTAGTGGGCCTTCTTGGCAGTGGACTCTGCTTGGTTAGACCAAGTCAGGTCATTTGTGATATTCACCCCGAGGAACTTAAAGCTTTTGACCTGTTCCACCTGCACACCACCGATGTAGATGGGGTTGTGCAGTCCGCTACTCCTTCTGAAGTCAACAACCAATTCCTTCGTCTTGCTGACATTGAGGGATAGGTTATTGTCTTTGCATCAAGCCATTAGGTTCTTAATTTCCTCTCTGTACTCAGACTTATCATTACCCAAGATGCGGCCTACAATTGTGGTGTCATCAGCAAACTTGTATATTGAGTTCAATGGAAACTTGGCTACACAATCATGGGTGTACAGTGAGTACAGCAGGGGACTGAGTACACAGTCTTGTGGGGCACCGGTACGCAGAGTGATTGTAGAGGAGAGCTTGTCCCCTATTTTTACAGCCTGGGTCCTGTCTGAGGAAGTTGAAGATCTAGCTGCAGATCTGAGTGCTAAGACCCAGGTTCCAGAGTTTAGGAATCAGTTTATTTGGAATGATGGCATTAAAGGCAGAGCTGTAGTCAATGAAAAGGAGCCTTACATATGTGTCTTTATTCGCCAGGTGTTCTAAGGAGGAATGTAGTGCCAGTCTTTATTCTACATTCCAAAGAGGAAGAGGTATTCTAAAGGAAAGATACACAAGCATTCCTAACAGACAGACATATTTTATTGATCCTGAGGGAAATTGGGTTTCGTTATAGCCGCACCAACCAAGAATAGTGAAGAAATATAGCAATATAAAACCATAAATAATTAAATAATAATAAGTTAATCATGCCAAGTGGAAATAAGTCCAGGACCAGCCTATTGGCTCAAGGTGTCTGACACTCTGAGGGAGGAGTTGTAAAGTTTGATGGCCACAGGTAGGAATAACTTCCTATGACGCTCAGTGTTACATCTCGGTGGAATGAGTCTCTGGCTAAATGTACTCCTGTGCCTAACCAGTACATTATGGAGTGGGTGGGAAAGCTAACATGAATGCCAAAGAGAAGGCACATAATAGAGCAAAGATTAGTGGGAATTTAGAGGATTGGGAAGCATTTAAAAACCAGCAGAAGGCAGCTAAAAAAGTCATTAAGAAAGTGAAAATGGAATACAGAAGTAAGCTAGCCAATAATATTAAAGAGGACACCAAAATATTTTTCAGATCACTAGATTCTGGAATAGTTCAGAAAGAATAGAAGTTGCAAATATCACTCCACACTTCAAAAAAGGAAAAGGACAGAAGAAAGGAAACTATAGGATAATCACAAACAAGAGAAAGTCTGCAGATGCTGGAAATCCCAGCAATACACACAAAATGATGGAGCCCAGTTAAATAGAGTTAGTCAAGACATTGAAGTTGATTATTAAGGATGGGGTCTCAGGGTATTTAAAAACATAGCAACCTAGAAAACATACACCACAATACAGGACCTTCGGCCCACAAAGCTGTGCCGAACATGTCCCGACCTTAGAACTACCTTGGCTTTACCTATAGCCCTCTATTTTTCTAAGCTCCATGTAGCCATCCAGGAGTCTCTTAAAAGCCCCTATTGTTTCCGCCTCCACCATCGTCACCGGCAGCCCATTCCATGCACTCACCACTGTCTACTTATCTACATATTGTGTCAGGAAACCTTCCTAATGATCTAACAAACTCCACCCCATCTAAGCCTCTCACTCCAGGGAGATGCCAATCAATATTTGGGAAATTAAAATCTCCCGCCATGACAACCCTGTCATTACTATATCTTTCCAGAATCTGTCTCTCTGTCTTCGATGTCTCTGTTACTATTGGGTGGTCTATAAAAAACACCCAGAAAAGTTACTGACCCCTTGCTATTCCTAACTTTCACCCACAGAGACTTGGTAGACAATCCCTCCAGGACTTTCTCCTTTTCTGCAGCCAGGACACTATCTCTGATCAGCAGTGCCACACCGCCACCTCTTTTGCTTCCCTCCCTGTCCTTTCTGAAACATCTAAAACCTGGCATTCTAAGTAGCCATTCCTGCCCCAGAGTCATCCAAGTCTCTGTAATGGCCACAAAATCATATCTCAAAGTACTGATCCATGCTCTGAGTTCATCCACTTAGTTCATGATACTCCCTGCATTAAAATAGACACATCTCAAACCATCCATCTGAGCGTGTCCCTTCTCTATCACCTGCCTATCCTCCCTTTCACACTGTCTACAAGTTTTCTCATTTTTCCAATCAATATTGGCCAACTCCTCTTTCATGCCTCAGTAATTCCCTTTACTCCACTGTAATACTGATACATCTGATTTTAGCTTCTCCTTCTCAAATTTCAGGGTGAATTCAATCATAATATGATTACTAGAGATGAAGAGTTCATGAAAGTAGATCTATGGATTGTGGAAACAATTCAGTGATGGGGCAAATGAAGTTGAGTTAAGCTATCCCCTTTGGTTCAGGAACCTGATGGTTGAGGAGTAATGACTGTTCCTGAACCTGGCGGTGTGGTTCCTAAGGCTCCTGTATCTCCTTCCTCATAGCAGCAGCTAGTAGAGACTAAGGCCTGGATGGTGGGTTTCCCTGATAACGAACGTTGCTCTCTGCAACAGTGTTCCATGTTGAAGACCATAGATATAAGAGCAGAATTAGGCCATTCAGCCCATCAAGTCTGCTCTGCCATTTCCTCATGGCTAATCACAGATCCCACTCAACCCCATACACCTGCCTTCTTGCCATATCTTTTGATGCCCTGACCAATCAGGAAACAAACAACTTCCACCATAAATATACCCATGGACTTGGCCTCCACCACAGTCCGTGGCAGAGAATTCCACAGATTCACTCCTCTTTAGCTAAAAATAATTCCTCCTTACCTCCATTCTAAAAAGTTGCTCCTTACTTTTGAGGCTATGCCCTTGAGTTCTGGATACCTCCACCATAGGAAACATCTGCTCCACATCCACCTTATCTAGTCCTTTCCACATTCAGTAGGTTTGAATGAGATCCACCCCTCCCACATTCTTCTAAATTCCAGTGAGTACAGGTCCAACACTGTCAGCACTCCTCATATGTTAACCCTTTCATTCCTGGAATCATCCTCGTGAGCTTCCTCTATAATTTCTCCAATAACAACACATCCTTTCTGAGCTATGGGGCCCAAAACTGTTGACAATACTCCAAGTGCAGCCTGACTAGTGTCTTATAAAGTCTCAGCATTATCTCCTTGCTTTTATATTTACTCCCGTTGAAATAAATGCCAACATTGTATTTGCCTTCTTTACCATTGTCTCGATCTGTAAATTCACCTTGCACAAGGACTCCTAAGTCCCTCTGCCTCTCTGATGTTTGAACCTTCTCCCCATTCAGATAATAGTCTGCACTTTTCCCAACACTGTATTCCACCTGCTATGTTTTTGCCCATTCTTCCAAGTGCTGCTGCAATCACATTGCTTCCTCACCACTACCTGCTCTTCCACCTAGCTACATGTGATCTGCAAACTTTGCCATAAAGCTATTCATTCAACTACCTAAGTCATTGACAAACAATGTGAGAAGTAGCAGCTAACTGACCTATAATTTCCTTTCTTTTGCCGTCCTCCCTTCTTAAGGAGTGGAGTGACATTTGCAATCTTCCAGTCCTCCAGGACCATGGCAGAATCAAGTGATTCTTGAAAGATCATGACCAATGCATCTGTTACCTCTTCAGCATCTTCTCTCAGGACTCTGGGATGTCGTCCATCTGGTCCAGGTGACTCATCCACTTTAAGACCTCTGAGTTTGCCTAGAATTTTTTTCCTTTGTAATAGCAATGGCACTCACTCCTGCTCACTGACACTTTTGGGCCTCTGGTACTCTGCTTGTGTCCTCCACAGTGAAGACAGATGCAAAAAACGTGCTTAATGGTGGGGAGGATTTACTTGTGATGAATTGGGCCGTATCTACTACTTTTTGTAGGATTTTTCTTTCAAGGCCATTGGTGTTTCCACACCATATTCTCCAACACACATCTATAGAAGCTTTGCAAAGTTTTAGATGACATGCTGAATCTCTGTAAACTACTAAGGAGCCCTGATTGATCTGATATTTTGTTAGGTTATAAGACATAACAGCAGAATTGTTCTATTTGAACCATCTTCACACAAATATTGAACAAATATTTTAGTACATCTCTAAACAGAATTTATTTAAAAATCTTACAGGGACTTTTCAATGCATCTGAAAACTTGAAGAGCAATTTTGGAGATCAATTTTCCAAGGCAGACTGGATGCTCAATATTCATTTTGAACAGGACTTGAAGATCATAAGACACTGGCCCAGAATTAGGCCATTCACACCATTAAATCTGCTTCAGCATTTCATCATGGCTGATTTATTCTCCCTCTCAACCCTATTCACCTGTCTTCTCACCATAACTCTTGATGCCCTGACTAATCAAGAACCTATCAATCTCTGTTTTAAGAGTACCCATTGACTTGAAATGCACAGCCATCTGTGACAATGAACTCCACAAATTTGACACTGTCTGACTAAACAAATTCGTCCTGCTCTCTGTTCTAAACATCCTTGCATTCTGAGGCTGTGCTCTCTGGTCCTAGACTCACCCACTAATGGAAACATCCTCATCACATCCACTCTTTCTGAACTTTCAGTATTTGATAGGTTTCAATGAGTTCCCTCCTCATTCTTCTAACCTCCAGCAAAAACAGGTCCAGAGCCATCAAACGCTCTTCATGCATTAATCCTCATAGTACTGCTATCATTCTTGTGAACTTCATCTGAATCCTCTCCAATGCCAGCACATCCTTTCTTTGAGAAGTGACCCAAAGCTGCTCGTAGTACTCCAAATGCAGTCTGACCAATTACCGGTAAGTCTTTGCATTACATCCTAGCTTTTATATTCTGGTCTTCCATATTAATTCAGCAAAATAAAGAATATTGAAAGACCAAGAAAAATGTACTTTTTTTTTGGCAGAGAACAACAAACAAAGCGCACCTCTTTATAAAATAAATGACCCTTAGTAAAATGTGGTGTTCGTTTTAAATTGTTAGGAACTTGCATTTAGTGCTCAGTGGGTGGATTTTTTTCCACCCAGTGCAATAAGCACCTCAAATACACTCAATGCATTAGAGTACAATTGTTAAATGTTTGTAAGAAGCACACCATTCTGACTCACACCTACAACATTCATTTGTGTCAAGAGTATAGGCCTCTTATACATATATTAAGCAGACAAGTGTCAGTTATACTGATATGTTCCGCACCCACTCTAATTCAGTAGCAATCACAGATCAAGATACTATACAGATTGCAATATACTTACATACTGAGTCATTCACACACTCATAAACTATGGTTTAATACAAGAGATGTGGTTGGTAGTTATTAGCAAGCATCTCATAGATAACCCACACAAATTTCATGCAGGCATTATTACCAGGACCATGTTAAATTTGGGGAAATTTTTTGGAATGTATAAAGTCAAAGCATTGACTATTGACCTTCAGGCTGTAAGAGATTGTTTGGTACAGATAATGGAAAATGGCTTTGGAGAGTTTGGGGCTATGCAACTATAGGCTCCGCAACATCTAATTGGCCCCTTGTTCCCACTCAGTCCAGGACCCAGCAAAAATAGCAAAGCTACAGATGTTCTTAAAACATTCACTGAGTGTGGGTGTTACTGACCAGCACAATTATTTATTTTGATATACACACCAGAGAAGTCCCGCATGGCCGAATGAGCAGCACCCCACCTACTCACCGTAGCCTAATCACAAGACAGTTTACAATGACTTATTAACCCATATGTCTTTGGTCCATGGGAGGAAACTCCTACAAATAACTCCTTACAGATGGAGGGGGAATTGCACTACGAACTCCAATGCCCCCAACTGTAATAGCATTGTGCTAACCACAACACTGTCGTGGTGTTTGTGTCAAATCAAATCACTGAGGATTGTTCTGGGGGCACCTGCAAGAGCGGCCACATTTCCAGAAACAACACAACGTGCACACAATACTTAACTCAGTGAGGATTGTCTTGGGCAGCCCGCAAATGTCGCCACACTACCAGCACTAACATAACATGCTCACAATGTTCAGATCACTGAGGGTGTGCTGGAGCAACTGCAAGTGTGGCCACACTACCAGCACTAACATAACATGCTCACAATGTTCAGATCACTGAGGGTGTGCTGGGGTCAGCATGGATCTGGTACCAACATAGCATGCCGACAACTCACAGCCCTAACTGTAAGTGTTTGGAATGTGGGAGCACAATCATGGGGAAACATACAAACTCTTTACAGGCAGCAGTGGGAATTGAACTCTGATCACTGATCGCAAGCACTGCAAACTGATGTGCTAACCACTGTATTACTGTGAAGATAACCTGCCACAGGGGCTGAGGAAAAGTATATTCCTACATTGCTATTAAGTAATGAGGTCCACAGTATTAGCTCCAAGACATAGAAGAGTCAAATTGTACTGGATATGAGCCTCCACACTGACTCATGATGGCAGCTTGTCACACTAACCTAATCTCGATAGGGAGAGCGAGCTGAGCTTTCTCCTCTTATTCCGGACTCCACCCACAAAGCAAGCAATAGCTCAGATAGGCCTCGAGTGGTACCTGCCTGGTTGTGTGAGTGGGTGGGCGTCAGGGTGGGAAGGTGTGAAAGGGGCTTGTTTTGCTGTTGTTGTCTTATTCTGTTTGGTAATTTTTGATGTTTGTCCTGAACCTGCTGGACATGCTCTGTTGGCACCAGAACACACAAGCCATGATCGAATGAATGATGGGGCAACTCGATAGGCCAAATGGCCTAATCTGTCCTATGATGTTGTGCCAACCTTTTAACCTACTCGAAGATCAATCTAACTGTTCCCGCCTACATAACCCTCCATTTTTCTATCATCCATGTGCCCATCTAAGTGTTTATTAAATGACCCTAATGTACCTGTTCCCACCACCACCATGAAGTATATTTTCAGGAGGTGTGGGAGTGGGTGTGGTACAAGTGGGGGGGGGGGGATAGACCCAGTCAGAATGGAGGAAAGTTAAATAGATGGTTATGGGGAGAGGACACAGGATTCAAGATTCAGATTAAGTTTATTTATCACACATACATTGAAACATACAATGAAATTAGTCACTTTCATTAACAACCATCACAACCTGAGGACATGCTGAGGGCAGCCTGCAAGTGGCAGCTAGAGACACGTCAGACTTGGTGGTCTCGTCATGTGCTGTAACCCCATTTAATCTATTTAAAATGTCCCTCCAATTTGGGCGACATTGATAATTGTATGTGTCCTTACTCATCTACTGCACCCCATAATGAAGGAAAAAATGCTTAAATGCTTGATATTTATTGCCTATTTATTTATTATTATTATTGTTTGTCTTTCTTTTTGTATTTGCACAGTTTGTAGTCTTATGACACTCTCTGTCCTGGTGGCCGCAGTCTTTCATTGAATCTATTATGGTTCTTGGAATTATTGAGTATGCCTGCAAGAAAATGAATCTCAGGGTAGTATGTTGTGAAATATATGTGCTTTGAAAATAAATTCACATTAAACTTTGAACTTTACATCCTATTTTGGCATTGGAAGCATGGTGACACTTAAATAAAGTTAATCTAATCTGAAGAAGGATTTCCCAACTCTCCCCAGGCTTCCAGCCAGGTACTGGTAATGATCTTAACCGATGTTTCAATGACAAACTCTGCCATTTTCATCAGGGATAATGCCTGGCCATGTCTAGTCCAGTGGTATTGATACTACCCTCATTCATCTCTAAGAACTGGAATTCAATTGTGTACAAGTTGGCATGGTAGAAACCTAATTGGATGAGGACTATCCACTCAGGAGGGATGGGCAACGGGGAGAGGTATAATCACCAGACTAGACGTGCCCAGGCATCATCCCTAATGAAGATGGCAGAGTTTGTCATTGAAGCATTGGCTGAAAAACTATCTGTACCTGGCTGGAAGCCTGAGAAGAGTTTACTCTAATCATAATGAAGATTTAAATTTAAAACAGCTTAACATCAGGACATCTAATTATAAAGAACAGTTGCAAGAAACCCCAGAAAATTCTTCTTATGTATTTTCTCATTTATATCTTCCTTTCTTTAAATCTATAACAAGCTTTGTTTTCCTTCCTCTCTTCTCCGTTTGCCCTTCATCTGAACTCGATAAAAAACCTGCTTAATTCTACCTTTTGACACTTCAGAGGAAGAGGCAGCATTAATTCTATTTTTCTCTTCACCATTATTAAGTATTTTCAACAAATGCAACATTTTGTTTTCTAAAGTTCATAGAGTGGGCAGGCTCTGGTTCCTTGGACACTTTGACTGGCATAGTCAGTCAATTTGCCTTGCCCACTGGGAAGGAACAATCAGTTCCTTTCTCAGTTGGGAGAACGTTGAGGGACCAGCAGTGGAAAGGGTGAGCACCTTCAAATTCCTGAGCATCATCATCTATCCTAGGCAATTACGAAGAAGACACACGAGTGGCTAAACTTCATTAAGAGTTTGAGGAGATTGGAGGCCTGTGCTGGAGTTGGAAGGCATCCATGTGCATTTGGATAAGAGGAAGGAAAGGGACATCTTTCATTGTTGCTATTTCATTCCTTATTGTGCTTGGTATTGCTCTTTTCTGCGTTGTTCAGCCGAGCATTACGGGCACACTTTGATCAGGCTGGAATGTGTGGCAACATTTAGGGGTTGACTCCAGAACATCCTTATGTTGTATTGGTTGCTAATGCAAATGACACATTTCACTGTATGTTGCAATGAACATATGATAAATCTGAATTCTGGTCAGATCAAACTTGGAGTATAATGTTCCAATCTGTTTGCCTCACTATAGAAAGGATGTGAAAGCTTTAGAGAGGGTGCAGAGGATGCTGTCTGGATTAGAGGAAATGTCTAATGAGGATAGGTTGAATGAGCTAGGCCTTTTCTCTTTGATACAAAGGAAGATGAGAGGTGCTTTGATAGAGGTTTACAACATGATAAGAGTATCGATGGAGTTGGATAGCCAGAGGTTTTTTTTTCCCCAGGTTGGAACTGACTAATATTGGGGACATACTTTTAAGGTCATTGGAGGAAAGCATGGGGGATGTCAGAGTGATTTTTTACACAAGAAAGTGGTGGAAGAGGTAGATAAATTAGGAACATTTAAGAGACTCACAAATAATTTGTACATGGATGACAGAAAAATGAAGGGCCATGTGGTAGGGAAGGTTAGACTGAAGTTGGAGTAAGTTGAAAGATCGGCACATCCAAAGGGCCTGTACTGTACAATGCTTTATGTTCTATAAGACTTCACTAGATGTGAAGATGCTTTGGAGCTACACTTTGGTTATGTAAAGTAGAATCCTCCGACTTTGAGGACCTTATGGCTCAAGCAGATGGACTGCACACTGAGTACAGCTTTGGACAGCAGCCCATGGAAGTCCGTGGAAGGTGTGACTGCAATAAATCCTAAACAAACAGACCAATTGGGAGTAGATTTTGCATGTACCTGAAAGTCCTGAATTTGCAGGGAATGCATAATGGTCAGAATTATTGGGGGATAAAATAAAGTTCAGAATTTACAAGGATGTTGTCAGGACTTGAGGACCTGAATTTTAAGTAAAGGTTGAATGGGTTAGAACTTTCTTCCCTAGAACGTAGAATATAGAGGGAAGATTTGATAGAGGTATACAAAATTATGAGAGGTACTGATAGGGTAAATGCAAGCAGGCTTTTTCTTATGAGGTAGGGTGAGACTACAACTAGAGGTCATGGGTTAAGGGTAAAAGGTGAAATCTTTAAAGGGAACATTTATGAAAGGGGTAGGTAAGATTGAGGCAGGGAAGTTGTTTGCACTGTTAGGTGAGACTAGAACTAGGAGAAATAGTCTCAAGATTTGGGTGAGTAGATTTAGGACAGAGATGAGGAGGAACTGCTTTTCCCAGAGAGTGGTGAATCTGTGGAATTCTCTGCCCAATGAAGCAGTGGAGGCTACCTCAGTAAATATACTTAAAACAGGGTTAGATAGATTTTTGCATAGTAGGGGAATTAAAGGTTATGGCAAAAGTCAGGTCAGTGGAGATGAGTCCATGGCCAGATCAGCCATGATCTTATTGAATGGCGGAGCAGGCTTGGCAGGCCAGATGACCTACAGCTGCTCCTATTTCTTACGTTCTTATGTAACATGAGCAGGAACTTCTTCATTCAGAGGGTGGTGAGAGTGCGCAATGAGCTGCCAGCACAAGTGGTGGATGTGTGTTGATTTCAATGTATAAGAGAAATTTGGATCGGTACGTGGATGGGAGAGGTATGGAGGACTATGGCCCAGCTGCAGATCAACGGACTAGTTGAGTTGAAGAGCCTTTTTCTGTGCCGTGGTGTTCTATGACTATAAACTCTATAATCCTTCCCTATTCTTCTTACGTTTATCAATAAGAAAATATGCAAATAAGCAGAAATGAATGCTAATTCTGTGTTGATGTGGGCTTAACAGACACGAAATGAAAGTAAAATTTTGAAGGTCAAAATGAGATCACAGAGATCTGAACTTCAACCAAATGTTAAACAAACATTTTAATAAATGTCCAGTTAATCACAGAATTTGTTTAAAAACTCACAGGGACTTTTCGATGCATCTGAAAATTTGAAAGGCAACTTTGGAGATCAGTTTGCCGAGGCAGACTGGATGCTCCATAATCATTTTGAACAGGACCAGAAGACATTGGAGTAAAATGGGGGCATTTGGCCCCCTGAATCTGTTCCACAATTCCATCATGTCTGATTTATTTCCCAACTCAACCCCATTCCCCTGCCTTCTCCCATAACTTTTGGCATTCTTGCGAGTTAAGGATATATCACCCAGTGACTTGTCTTACAGTCATCTATGGCAATGAATTCCACAGGTTTACAATATTATTATATTGTAATTTGTCCTCTACTTTGCCCATAAATTGGCAAATAAACTGGACTGGTCAAAGAACACTGAGGCTGTCTACAAGAAGGGTCAGAGCCATTTCTACTTCCTGAGGAGACTGAGGTCCTTTAACATCTGCCGGACGATGCTGAGGATGTTCTACGAGTCTGTGGTATCATGTTTGCTGTTGTGTGCTGGGTCAGCAGGCTGAGGGTAGCAAACACCAACAGAATCAACAAACTCATTCGTAAGGCCAGTGATGTTGTTGAGGTGGAACTGGACTCTCTGACGGTGGTGTCTGAAAAGAGGATGTTGTCCAAGTTGCATGCCATCTTGGACAATGTCTCCCATCCACTCCATAATGTACTGGTTAGGCACAGGAGTTCATTCAGCCAGAGACTCATTCCACCGAGATGCAACGCTGAGTGTCATAGGAAGTCATTCCTGCCTGTGGCCATCAAACTTTACAACTCCTCCCTCGGAGTGTCAGACACCCTGAACCTATAGGCTGGTCCTGGACTTATTTCCACTTGGCATAATTTACTTATTATTATTTAATTATTTATGTTTTTATATTGCTATATTTCTACACTATTCTTGGTTGGTGTGACTGTAACGAAACCCAATTTCCCTCGGGATCAATAAAGTATGTCTGTCTGTCTGTCTATTGTCTTCTTTAGTCTAGTGCAGTTTTTATTGTGTTTTACATAGTTTACTGTAGCCTTGTGCTGTCTCACATAGTCTAGTGTAGTTTCGTGTTGCTTCATGTAGCACCAGGGTCCTGGAGGAACGTTGTTTCCTTTTTACTGTGTACTGTACCAACAGTCTATGGTCGAAATGACAATAAACTTGACTTGACTTGACTTGAGGTTTGCCATTCTCTGACTAAAAAAAATCCCCCTCATCTCTGTTCTAAAGGGATGTCCTTCTGGTCCTAGACTCCCCCACTATTGGAAACACCCTCTTCACCTCCACTCTATCTAGGCCTTTCAATACTCAATGGGCTTCAACGAGATCCTGCCCCCCCATTCTTTTAAATTCCAGTGAGTACAGACCCAGAGCCATCAAACACTCCCCATAAATTAACCCTTTCATTCCCAGGATTCTACCATCTGATTTATACTTTGCTTTCTCTGACAGCACATTTGGTCATTTGAAGTGGTTCCCCGTTGTAGTTCATGTTCAAACACAATTGTATTCACACTGTGGAACTTTCTCTATTGTTCTGCATGGGGGTAAGGGTCTTCCCTTCTCTGAAACTTTTCTTCCTACCATCGGCATCCAGCTGAGCCCCATCTGAAATATGTCTAATAGCGTCTCAGATGTAAAATAAATTTATTCTGATGCAATGGATCCACGCTCTTCTCTTCAAAAATGCAGCTTTTCTTCAACCCCCATAATCTTCCCACACCCATGTCATAATTTTCTTGTTAAAATACATAAGGTATATTTAATCTGTTCTGTTGCTCAAGGGACAGGGCGTGAGGTGCCTGCATGAACAGTTACAGGCTGTGATACACATTAAATCGGAATGTTATTTTTATAAAGGCATTACTAAACCAAATTATATTTTCTACAGATTATCTCTGGAATGATTCAGAAAATAACATTAGTTGTGTCCAAAATTGACTTCGACTTGTCCTAAGTGCAGATTAATAAACCAATAAATGAACAAAATAGATAAATAAAACTCACAAATTTCTACAGATGTACTTCGGCGAACATTCTAACGAATTGCTTCACCATCTGGTATGGAGGGGGCACTGCGCAGGGTTGGAAAAAGCTGCAGAAAGTTACTACCTCAGTCATTTGGGTACCTCACCTGTCTCTGTTGCTTACTGGATTAGTATGCAGAATAAAGGAATGACAATTTAGAACAGAGTTGAGGAGGAATTTCTTCAGTCAGAGAGCAGTAAATCTATGGAATAAATCACCACAGACTGTCATGGAGATCAAATCATTGGATATATTTAAAGTGGAGGCTGATAGGTTCCTGATTAATCTGGGTATCAGAGGTTGCAGGGAGAAGGCAGGAGAATGGGGTTAAGAGGGATAATAAATCAGCCATGATAGATGGCAGAGTAGACTTGATGGGCCGAATGGACTAAGTCTGCTCCTATGTTTTATGCTCTATTTTGCACCCTGACTCAATTATGTATGGATAATCTGGTAGTGTTTGCTTGTAACAATTCAATTGGAAATAAAAGTTGGGTGTAAAAGTTGGAGATATTAAGATTCATTCATCCAACAGGTCTGTCTGTAATATCACCTACTCGGCATGTAAATGTTATTAAACATCAGGACATAGAATGACCAACCATTAAAATAAAAGACCCCGTCGTATACTAAATAAACAAATAAGGAAACATATCATTGTTACATGAACCCATCTGGAAGTTTAATGATTCAAAGGTCAAGATTTAAAAAATATTAAAGATGATAATTAGTTCTCAAGGGACCTTGAATCCATTTGGCCCACACCAGTAGCATTCTGGGCCTGTGGTTATCTTTGCTAAGTAGCCATGCTTGTCTCTGTTTATTGTTGGACTGGGAGCAACGGAAGAGTTAAAGCTCCATCACTCTGCACATAATGTAAACTCACAATCTACATTATTTTGCACGTCAAGCTTGCAATTTCACTGACAAATGATTCACTTCCCTTTCCCTCAGCACTCCATTGTCCCCTCCCCCAAATCACTCTGCTGTAATTTCTCCACATCTTCCCCCCTCTCAACACACATACAAAAATACTTGCACATATATATATATACAGTATAAATGTAAATATATATCTATATCTATTTATCTCCTGTATATATGTATACCCATCAATTTATATATAATATAGATTTGTGTATGCATGTGTATGTTTATTTTATATATACTGTATATAAATAATTCACTTCTCTTTACACACAGGTAGGCATGTGTGTATGTATATATATATATATACAGGTAGGCATATATACATATACATTTAGCCTTGAATTAGAAAACCCCTAAAATTCAGGCAAATAAGGATAAATTAAAGTGACAGGGTCTCAGCCGTGGAAATCAGTGCAAGTCTAGCCTGAATGATGGGATAGTTAATTCTTACACATCCTAGACAATCGCTTTTTACTAACATGAGTCTTGGGAAAAAAAGGCAGATTCCAGAGACATATGGAGCAGGAGACGGAGTGGAAAAATAAATTAAAGGCCTTCTGCTGCTCTGAATCAGAGCTTTAACTACAGCAGTGACGGAAGGTGTTGCCACCATTAAACCTGGACTGATAAAACCCACATCTTCACTCAATCTTCAGTGATGAAAATAGGACGTTAAGTGCCTACCATGCCTGTTGGCACAACTAGTTTCAACAGTATTTATTACAGCATTAAATAAAGAAGCCTTTGGGGTCAGAAGGTCGCAGCCTTGCAGTTAGTGCAATTGACCCAGTAATGTGATCCCTGGAGATGTGGCTCAGGTTTAATTTAATGGTTTATGCTTCCTCCAAACACACATATCTTAATGAATGTTACAGAAAATACCACCTAACTAGCATGAGCTCTGGTTCCCATTTAACCTCTGGCCTGTGAAGTAAAGGGCAGTTGGTTAAGTAGAGAGTGAGCGCATATCTACTTTCTATTAGCTAGCCATGCGACTAGAGCTAGTTTAAGTGTGTGGTGTCTTCACTGCCTGGGGCCAGCCAGCACGTTTAGAGATGATTAACTACCCTGGCCGAGCAAGGACCTGTCCAGAGTGTTCATTGTTGACTTCCAGGAGAAAAGCAAGCCTGGCAGTGACTGAAGCAGATAGATGAGTCTCATTAGCAGAGCTGTACAGTGAACCAGACTGCCTTCGCAATACTGCTGAGGAACAGTGAAAATTACAGAAGGAACTGCGAACGCTGTAGAGCGCTCTCTTTAACTCCTTCAGAGCTCAGTTCTGCCAAAAGATCCATTTGCTCCCCCTTGGCGGAATATGCTAATGTTTCCAGTCTCACGAGTGGTGTCAAATTGGGGGAGGGAACAAATATGGGCAAAACAGAGTCTCAGGCGGATGAAGGAAAGAGTAGATCATCTAAAGGGTACACAGGAGACCATAATGAGAAAACAAATGGCTATATTATCCAGTCAATGCAGTGCAAGGCTGAATCATGAATAGGTAACGGAGTATGTAAAAATAACAGAGGGACATCATAAAACACAAACAAATAAAAACACAATATTACCCAGGAAAATAAAAATAAACTAATTTCAAAAAGAAACAACGATTAAGTTTGAAGGGGTACCAGGATGCTGCCTGGATGAGAAGACATGGGCTATAGGCTAGGCTGAACAAGCGGAGGCTGAGTGGAAATCTGAGAGAGGTGTATAAGATTATGAGAGGCATCGATAGAGTGGACAGACAGTATTGTTTTCCCAGAGTTGGAATGTCTAATACCAGAGGGCATGCATTGAAGGTGAGAGGGGATAATTTCAAAGAAGATGTGAGGGGCAAGCTTTATACACAGAGGGTGATGGAAGTCTGGAATGTGCTGTGTCACGTGGTGGTAGAAGCAGATACATTAGAGGTATGAATATGAGGAAAATGGAAGGATATGGACATTGTGCAGGCAGAAGGGATGGATTCAGATGTCCATTTGATTTCTAATTCAGTTGATTTGACACAGCAATGATGGGCCATAGTGCCTGTTCCTGTATTGTACTGTTCTATGTTCTATGTTCTAAAATTGAATTGAATTGACTTTATTTCTTACATCCTTCACATACATGAGCATTAAAAATCTTTACGTTACATCTCCATCAAAAGGTGCAATGTGCAATCATAGTAATTTATAATAATTTATAATAAATTTATACTAAATAATTAAACCTACATAAAGATATTAGACCTGCTAAATTATGAAAAATCAGTGAAACATGAAAAATGAGCTTAATGGAAGGTACCATTTAAAACAATTGTAGAAAATAAGTTCAATTTTAACTTCACAAATCATGCATTGTGGCGACCCACTTCCCAGCGCACTCGAACCGGCTCACAAAGCGGCGTGCGCCGGCATTGAGGCCGATCCCAAAGAGGGCACCAAGCCTGCTTCACCAGCAAGGGGAAAAGCCCGCGCGCGGGACGGGACTGTGAATACGCGCCTCCTACAGCATTCCCGCCCGGGGAAGGCGGGATCAGGAAGGCTTTAAAGTGAGGCCGTGAAGTTTGAATAAATCACTTTTTGCAACTGCAGCTCACCGACTCCGTGTCGTTATTTCAGCGCTGCGTGTAGCACACCGCTACAATTGGTGACCCCGACGGCCCAAACAATATTTGGGCTGAAGATGAATGACTCCGCATCTGTTCATGCAGTTTCGTTAAAACTGCCAAACTTCTGGACGCTGCGACCTCACCTACGGTTCCAGCAAGCAGAAGCCCAATTCCACATTCGGCAGATAGCCTCCCAGGACAAACGTTACTATTACGTGGTGAGCTCTCTCAACCAGGAGACGGCCGCCCAGGTTGAGGAGTTCATACAATCGCCCCCAGCGGACGGCAAATACACAGAATTCAAAGCCTTGCTCATAAGGACTTTCGGACTCTCACGGCGCGAGTGAGCTGCCCGCTTACTGTGCCTGGATGGTCTGGGGGACAGGCCACCGTCGGCTTTGATGAACGAGATGCTCTCCCTGGCTGGAGGTCACAAGCTCTGCCTCATGTTTGAGCAGGCATTCCTGGAGCAGCTGCCCGAGGACATACGCCTGCTGCTGTCCGACGCAGATTTCAGCGACCCCCGGAAGGTGGCGGCCTGGGCGGACGTGCTGTGGAAAGCCAAGAAGGAGAGTGGGGCATCCGTCGCACAGATCACCAGGCCACGCTTCCAGCAGCAAACCAGACCAGGCCCGGCCGCAGAGCCTGCTAACCCCAGAGGCAGGGGTGAGGAGACCAATGAAATATGGTGCTTCTACCACCAGCGGTGGGGCGCAGAAGCCCGCCGCTGTAGCCCGCCCTGCAAGTTCCCGGGAAACGCCGGGGCCAGCCGCCGCTGATAGCTACGGCGGCTGGCCATCGGGATAGCCTCCTGTATGTCTGGGACAAGCGGTCGGGACACCGCTTTTTGGTTGACACTGGAGCCGAGATCAGCGTCTTACCTCCGACGAGTTACGACACCTGCAACAGAGAACCGGGTCCCACCCTGAGGGCCGCGTACGGCAGCACAGTAAGGACCTAACTGTAGCCGTACGGTGCGGCTACAGTTCAGCTCCAGCCGGTTCAAGTGGGACTTCACACTGGCCGCCATAGCCCAACTGCTCCTGGGAGTGGATTTTTTGCGAGCTCACAGCCTACTGGTCGACCTGCCAAGGAAGAGACTGGTCCACGCCGAGACTTTTCAAACGTTCTCCCTGGGTGAAGCCCAGTTGCCGGCCCCACATCACCAGAGTCCTGGTGGATTTCCCATTGGTTCTAGCACCACAGTTCACAGCAGCCATGCCCAGACATGGTGTACAGCACCACATCCCGACACAGGGACCACCCCTCCATGCCTGTGCTCGAAGGCTTCCCCCGGACAAGCTCTGACTGGCAAAGGAGGAGTTCAAGTGGATGGAGGAATTGGGGATCATATGGCGGTCCGACAGGCCATGGGCCTCCCCCCTGCACATGGTGCCCAAAGCAACAGGGGGCTGGAGACCATGCGGCGACTACCGCAGGCTGAACGAGGCTACAACACCGGACTGCTACCCTGTGCCACACATTCAGGACTTTGCAGTAAACCTGCACGGTGCACGGATTTTCTCCAAGGTAGACCTCGTCCGGAGATACCATCAAATCCCGAGGCATCAGGACGACGTCCCCAAAACGGCACTCATCACCCCTTTCGGCCTTTTCGAGTTCCTCCTCATGCCGTTCGGCCTAAAGAATGCCACACAGACGTTTCAGCGGTTAATGGACGCGGTGGGACGTGACCTGGACTTCGCTTTCATCTATTTGGGCAACATCCTCATAGCCAGCAGCAGTCGTCAGGAGCATCTGTCCAACCTCCGTCAACTCTACGCCCGACTGAGTGAATACGGCCTGACAATCAACCCGGCCAAATGCCAGTTCGGGCTCGACACCATCGACTTCCTGGGCCACAGGATTACTAAAGACGGGGCAACCCCTCTGCCCGCTAAGGTAGACGCAGTCCGCCATTTCCCCCGACCCAACACAATCAAAGGCCTTCAGGAATTCGTGGGTATGGTGAATTTCTACCACCGCTTCCTCCCTTCAGCTGCCCGAATCATGCGCTCCGTTTGCCCTGATGTCGGGTAAGGGCAAGGACATTACCTGGGACGAGGAGTCCGCCACCGCTTTCGTTAAAACCAAAGAAGCCTTGGCAAACGCCGCAATGCTAGTGCACCCCAGAACGGACATCCCTACCGCCCTCACAGTGGACGCATCTAACACGGCAGTCGGTGGGGTGCTGGAACAACTCATCGAGGGTCGCTGGCAACCCCTGGCGTTTTTCAGCAAACACCTACGACCACCCGAGCTCAAATACAGTGCTTTCGACCGGGAACTGTTGGCGCTTTACCTGGCAATCCGGCATTTCAGGTACTTCTTAGAAGGCAGGCCTTTCACCGCGTTCACGGACCACAAACCGCTTACTTTTGCGTTCACGAAAGCATCCGACCCCCCCGGTCGTCCCGCCAGCAGCAACATCTGTCCTACATCTCCGAATACACGACGGATGTCCGGCATGTCTCGGGAAAGGACAATGTCGTGGCGGATGCACTCTCCCGCCCTAACATCCAAGCCCTGTCCCAGGGGGTAGACTATGAAGCGCTGGCAGAGGCGCAGCAGGCAGACGAGGAGATCCCTAGTTACAGAACCGCAGTCTCCGGTTTGCAGCTCCAGGACCTCCCCATAGGCCCAGGTGAGAGGACCCTACTCTGTGTCGTCACCACCGGCCAGCCCCGTCCCATCGTCCCGGCAGCCTGGCGGCGGCGCGTTTTCAACTCCATTCACAACTTAGCGCACCCCTCCATCAGGACAACCGTCCGGATGGTAGCCAACAGGTTCATTTGGCACGGACTCTGCAAGCAGGTCAGTGAATGGGCCAAAACGTGCATGCACTGCCAGACGGCCAAGGTGCAGCGGCACACCAAAGTTCTGCCGCAGCAGTTCCACCCAACCCGCCGGCGTTTTGACCACATTCATGTAGATATCGTGAGCCCCCTGCCAGTGTCGCGAGGAGCGCGGCACCTCCTGACTATCGTGGACCGGTTCACCAGATGGCCAGAGGCGATTCCGCTCACCGACACCACCTCCGAATCTTGCGCCCGGACACTGATCGCCACCTGGGTGTCCCACTTTGGTGTACCGGCCCACATTACCGCCGACAGAGGTGCCCAGTTCACCTCCGGCCTGTGGTCAGCTATGGCCAGCCTTTTGGGGACACAGCTGCACCACACAACTGCCTACCACCCACAGTCGAATGGACTGGTGGAGCGTTTCCACCGTCACCTGAAGTCAGCTCTCATGGCCCGCCTGAGAGGACCTAACTGGGTGGACGAGCTTCCCTGGGTCCTACTCGGCATCCGTACAGCGCCCAAAGAGGATCTGCGTGCCTCGTCGGCCGAGCTGGTGTACGGCACACCCCTGGTCGTCCCCGGGTAGTTCATACCAGCCCCAAGGGGGCAAGAGGAAGAACCCGCAGCAGTCCTGGGTAGACTATGCGAGAGGCTCGGTAACCTGGCCCCCATACCCACTTCGCAGCATGGGCAGAACCCGACCTGCGTACCCAAAGCCCTGCAGAACTGTAAGTTCATTTTTGTACGACGGGGCGGACATCGGGCACCGCTACAGCGGCCCTACGAGGGGCAGTTTACGGTGATCAGAAACAATGGGTCCACATTCGTGCTGGACTTTGGGGGGAAAGAGAAGGTTTTCACGGTGGACCAACTCAAACTGGCCCATGTGGACTTGGCACAACCGGTCGAGATTCCAGTACCGCGGCGCAGAGGCAGACCTCCCAAACAGAGTCCGACGCAGACTGTGGACATTGGGGGGTGTATCGCCAGTTCTGGGGGTGGGGTTATGTGGCGACCCACTTCCCAGCGCACTCGAACCGGCTCACAAAGTGGCACGCGCCGGCATTGAGGCCGGTCCCAAAGAGGACACCAAGCCTGCTTCATCAGCAAGGGGAAAAGCCCGCGCGCAGGACGGGACTGTGAATATGCGCCTCCTATAGCATTCCCACCCGGGGAGGGCGGGATCAGGAAGGCATTAAAGCGAAGCTGTGAAGTTTGAATAAATCTCTTTTGTAACTGCAGCTCACCGGCTCCGTGTCATTACTTCAGCGCTGCGTGTAGCACACCGCTACAGCATAATAATTAAATGCCAAATATTGAGCTTGGCCAGGATTGTGAAAGTATCCTCTTACAGTTTTGCACATTTTTCTTACCTTAATTTGCATGTAACAACAAATAATCATTGTAGTTAATGAAGCAAATATTTAGCAAGAAAGTTTTGAATGAAGAGGTTTATTTAAAAAAAATTTTTAAGCCATATTGCTGAAGGAACAATTCTGTTTTATGTTGCAAAGGAGAGCTGCTTCTTTTCAATCAGGTACTTATTGCACCGGCTTCTTCTACAATCTTTCCGGACAGCCATGCTCAAAGGTGTTTTATAATAAGGGGCAAAGCTGAACAAGGAGTGCTTGGTATGATTGATGGATGAGTCAAAGATACAAACACATTTTCTGCTTAAAGATAGGACCATGCATCATTCACGCCATACATTTCCAGCCCAGGCCTTACTTCATTGGAAAAATCCAGGTGAAAATATTTACCACTGATCTGGAGCTTTCCAATTATCAGGTGGTGTGCAAGGTTTTATGTGAAGCTGCAATATTTCAAGGGAACTAAGTTTGGGAAGTGGAACATACACTCAATGGCCAAATTATTATGTACCAACTGCTCGTTAATGCAAATATCTAACAAATCCGATGCATAAAAGTATGTAGTCATGCTCAAGAGATTCAGTTGTTGTTCAGTCCGAACATCAGAATGGGGAAGAAATGTGATCTAAGTGACTTTAACCATGGAATGATTGCTGGTGCCAGATGGGGTGGTTTGAGTACTTCAGGAACGGTTGACCTCCTAAGACTTTCATTTGCAACAATTACAGGGGTTCCCAAACTGGGGTCCACACCTGTGGTCCACAGACTCTTTGGTTAATGGAAGGAGCCATGGTATGTAAAAAAACTCGTCTCTACAGTATCGAATTTAATGAGAGTGGTGTGAAAAACAAACAACAAAAACATTCAGTGAACATGTCTAAGCAACACACACAAAATGCTGGAGGAACTCAGCAGGCCAAGCAGCATCTGTGGAGAAAAGTACAGTCGATGTTTTTGGCCGTGACCCTCTGGGTGGACTGGACATGTTTATGAAGGTTCTCAGTTATCCAGGTCACAGTATATCATGCAATAGTAAAGGCAACTGGACTTGTTGTGCTGTCACAAGTATGTTTCGCCCCTCACCCAAGAGGCTGCTTCAGTTCTGATCCATGGTGGGTACCTTTCTGGCTTATAAACTCTGCCGAAACATCGACTGCACTTTTTCTATAGATGTTGTCTGGCCTGCTGAGTTCTTCCAGCACTTAGTGTGTGTTGCTTGGATTTTCAGAATCTGCAGATTTTCTTTTCTTTGTGAGTTGTTTAAAGGTATAGCAATCACATGAGGGTTGTTATGAGTCGTAGAGGTAATGAGAGGGTCATTAGTCTTATCTTTGCATGAATGGAGGTGTGAACTGTTGTGGAGATGCCAGGGTAGGAATGTTAGGACTGTGCTGTAAGTAGCTGATGGCAGGTAACAAACCACGCCCCCTCTGTCCAATGCAAGGAGGGCCGCACAGATCTGTATATCGGCGAAACAAAACAACCACTTCACAAACAGATGGCCCAACATAGGAGGGCTAACAACTCAGGTCAAGACATCTGCACCTAAAGGACAAGGGACACTCCATTGATGTGCACACTTTGGACAGGGAGGACAAGTAGTTTGAAAGAGGGGTTAAAGAAGCCATCTTTGTCAAACTGGAAAACCCATCCCAGAACAGAGGGTGTGGGGTATGACACCACCTATCAGCTACTTCCAATGCAGTCCTAACATTCCTACCCTGCCCTTCATGTGATTGTTACACCTTTAAACAACTCACAAAGTGTATATGTCAGAAAACTACCCAGAAATGAAGAAGCCTCTCGGACGAGTGGCAAAACATAGAAACATAGAAAACCTACAGCACAATTCAGGCCCTTGGGTCCACAGAGTTGTGCTGAACATGTCCCTACCTTAGAAATTACTAGGCTTACCCATAGCCCTCTATTTTTCTAAGCTCCATGTACCTATCCAAAAGTCTCTTAAAAGACCCTACCATATCTGTCTCCACCACCTTTGTCACCAGCCCATTCCACACACTCACCACTCTTTGAGTAAAAAAATTACCCCTGACATCTCCCCTGCACCTACTCCCAAGCACCTTAAGCATGTGTCCTCTTGTGGCAGCCATTTCAGCCCTGGGTAAAAGCATCTGACTATCCACATGATCAATGCCTCTCATCATCTTATACAACTCTATCAGGTCACCTTTCATCCTCCATCACTCCAAGGAGAAAAGGCCAAGTTCACTCAACCTATTCTCATAAGGCATGCTTCCCAATTCAGGCAACATCCTTGTAAATCTCCTCTGCACCCTTTCTATGGCTTCCACATCCTTCCTGTAGTGAGGCGACCAGAACTGAGCACAGTACTCCAAGTGGGGTCTGACCAGGGATTCAATTCCACGATTGATGAAGGCCAATACACCATATGCCTTCTTAAGCACAGAGTCAACCTGCACAGCTGCTTTGAGCGTCCAATGGACTCGAATCCCAAGATCCCTCAGATCCTCCACACTGCCAAGAGTCTTACCATTAATACTATATTCTGCCATCATATTTGACATACCAAAATGAATCACTTCTTCAAAATGAACATCTTCTAGATAACACAGCAAGTCCAGTGCCTTGATTTATTACTGCTTGATATTCAGTGAAAAGCAATTCTGTGGGCAAAGATGCCTCGTTAATGAGAGAGGTCGGAGGAGAATGGCCAGACTAGTTCATGCAGACGAGAAGGCAACAGTAACTCAAATAAACACACTTTACAACAGTGGTGTGCAGAAGAGCATCTATGAAACCACAGCACGTTGAACCTTGAAGGGGTTGGCTGACAGCAGCAGAAGACCACAAAGATGCATATTAGGAACGTCCTGTATCGAATGAAGCAGGCACAGAGTGTAATGTATATTAGTAACCTGGTGCTAGTAAGTTAGAATGAATTTTTACCCCCACCTGCCTGCACCATCTCTAAGAGGGAGTGATCAAGATTCAAATGTTGAAATCAAACTTGACTAAACTACTTTGTCAAGCTCCTCTGCTCTATCCATGAAAAGCAAAATTCCCCGGCAGCCAACCATTCTAATTCTAACCCATTCCCATTCCGAAATGTTGGTCTATGACCTTCTCTCTGCCACTTTGAGGCCACTCTCAAGGTGGAGGAGTAACACTTCATATTCCATCTAGGTAGCCTATAACCTGATGGCATGAACATCAAATTCTCCTTCAAATAATTTTCTTTCCCTCTCACTTCCCTCTTCTCTTCACCTGCCTATCACCTCCCCCGGTGCCCTTCCTCCTTCTCTTTTACATCCTATCAGATTTCTTCTTCTCCAGCCCTTTACCTTTCCCACCCACCTGGCTTCACCTATCACCTTCTAGCTATCCTCTTTCCACTCCCACCACCTTTTTATTCTGACATCTTCCCCCTTCCTTTCCAGTCCTGATGAAGGGTGTCAGTTCAAAATATTGACTGTTTATTCCTCTCCATAGATGCTGTAAGATGAGTTGAGGAATAGTCCCTGTCTTAGATGAACGTGATCTCCTGAAATGGTCATCAGTACTGAACTTCTGTCTTCTTCATAATTTGTGACAGAAATTGTAAAAGCATGAAAAAGGCCTCAGCAGTGACTCTGAAGGATTCCTACTCCGGTCTTAATATAAGATCACAAGACCATAAGACAAAATAGTAGAATTAGTCAATCGGCCCATCAAGTCTGCTCCACTATTCCATCATAGCTGACCCTAAACCTAATGGCAGATCCTTCTCAAACCCATTCTCCTGCTTTCTCCCTGTAACCTTTGACACTGTGACTAATCAAGAACCTATCAACCTCCCCTCCCAGTGACTTGGCCTTCACAGCCATCTGTGTTCAATTCTGGTCAATTGTGTTCAATTCTGGTCACCTCATTATAGGAAGGATGTGGAAGCTATGGAGAGGGTGCAGAGGAGATTTACCAGGATGTTGCCTGGTTTGGAGAACAAGTCATATGAAGCAAGGTTAGCAGAGCTGAGACTTTTCTCTTTGTGGCGTAGAAGAATGAGAAGGGACTTGATAGAGGTCTACAAGATTATGAGAGGCATAGATAGGGTGGATAGTCAGTACTTGTTTCCCAGGGGACCAATAGCAAACACCAGAGGGCATATGTACAAAATTAAGGGAGGGAAGTTTAGAGGAGACATCAGGGGTAAGTTTTTTGCACAGAGGGTTGTGAGTGCCTGGAATGACTTGCCAGGGATGGTGGTGGAGGCTAAAACATTAGGGGTATTTAAGAGCCTCTTGGACAGGCACATGGATGAAAGAAAAATGGAGGGTTATGGGGTAGTGTGGGTTTAGTACTTCATTTTTTAAGGATTATATGGGTCGGCGCAACAAGGAGGGCTGAAGGCCCTGTACTGTGCTGTAGTGTTCTAGGTTCTATGGTTCTAACACAGATTTACCACCCTCTTGCTAAAGAAATTCCTCCTCATCTCTGTTTGAAATGGATGTCCTATTCTGAGGTTTGACCTTTTGTCCTAGACTCCCCTCCTATAGGAACCATCCTCTCCACATCCACTCTATCTTGGCCTTTCAGAAGCTGATAGGTTTCAGAATCAGAATCAGAATCAGAATCGGGTTTATTATCAATGAGACACCCCTGATTCTTCTAAGCTCCAATGACTACAGGCCCAGAACTATCAAACACTTCTCATACATTAATTCTTTCATTCCTGTGAACCTCCTCTGGACCCTCTCTAATGCACCCACATCCTTTCAATATATTAACTTACTGCACTTTAAAGCACAGAACTGATTGAGGACTGACAGTCAAACTCCATGTGGCCCTGTATAATGGGTAATTAGAGACGTCTGACCACTCAGCTGTCTATCAGGAAGAGCTACACCTATATAATGACACTGAGCCTTTCTCCAATGTTTCAAACTCAGCTGTCAATCAAACTGTTGCACCAAGCTGTGATCCATTTGCTTTGTCTCTGTTGAGATTTACAAAGACAATATCTGCATCCATGTTGAAACCAAAGACAGATGATGAATGAATCTCTCACAATTACATCAGAGCAGCTAACCATTCATTACTATGGCTCGAGTGATAACATTTGACAAATTATGAATTGGTGGTGTGGAGAACTACTGAATGATTACAGGAGAGAAGGAGAGTAGCTGGTTCATGACCAAATCATCTCTTTACCACATTTCTGGTTCTACCCACTGGTTGTTAGATTAGGGTGCGGAATTGTTAGTTTTCCTCTATTTACCTTATAGTTTCACTTTCCTACACTTGCTTGTATCTTTATAGAATCACATTGACTGTGTGTCAGTCTTTGTGTGTAGTTTTTCACTCATTCTATTGTATTTCTTTGCT
The DNA here is from genome assembly GCF_048418815.1 of Hemitrygon akajei. Lineage (NCBI taxonomy): Eukaryota > Metazoa > Chordata > Chondrichthyes > Myliobatiformes > Dasyatidae > Hemitrygon > Hemitrygon akajei. Next base: position 175,642,488 of record NC_133132.1, on the reverse strand, counting down.
CTACTGTGAATGCCTGCCAGAAAATGAATCTATATGTAATGTTTGGTGACATATACGTACCTTGATGATAAACTTACTTTGAACTACAAGTCATTGTTCAGCGAATTTTCTAACAATTACAGGAAAGTTAATTGTATATTTTTCCAGAAGCTTCTTATTTTTCTATAGACTTCTTATTTTCCTGTAGCAGGTGTCACTTTATTTGAATATGGCTATTTGATAAGTTAATTGTTATTATTGGGAATTGTGTTATCTCTAGTCAGTACGAGATGACGATAGATGCTGCTGGCCTGTTGTGTTCCATCAGTATTTTGTGTGTGTTACAAGATGACCATGACTGCTTTTTGCACCTTCTTTTCTTTGTTCTCTTGGTTCTTACTTTGTCTGTTGTTTATCCTAGTAACATTATTAAAAGGGCCATAAGTAACAAGTTTTATGCCTCATCCTTGACTTCCGAGAACCTTTGGATCACAAAAGGCCTTGCATTTTTCCCCACCATATCATTATCCACTTTCCTCTTGTAGGCTGAAGTGGAACCTGCCTCCACTACATCCACAAAAGTGCCTTCCAGATTCCAAACACACAATGTGTAAACGTGTCTTTTTCAGCATTGTCACTATAAATTTTCTTCTTTATTGTACAAGAAGTTGGTAGGAAAAAGCAAAGCGGTCACAACCCATCTGGCAAACTGTCTTTTCCAAAAATGGACAGGGAAAATCATTATGGGCACTACCAACACAGCCTTTTCCAAAATCTCCCTTCTGCAAAGTTCAATAGCACGATTAAAAAAACTTCTTTCCCCCAGGCAGTTAGAATCAAAATCAGGTTTAATATCACTGGCATATATCATGAAGTTTGTTGTTAATTCTCTAGCAGTACATTGTAATACATAATAATAAAAAGAAACTATAAATTACAATGAGAAATAAGAAGCACCGAATGAGAGAGCGGCATATTGCAGGGAGGGAGCTATTTGAAAACAGCCTCATATGTGGCACCTTGTCAAAGGTCTTCTGAAAATCCAAGTACACAACATGCACCAATTTACCTTTGCAAATCCATCTTGTTACTTCCTCAAAGAATTTAACAGATTTGTCAGGCAAGATTTTCCCTTAAGAAAACCATTCTGACTTTGGTCCAGGGTGCCTCCAACTACCTAATTCTTAACAATCGACTCCAACATCTTCCCAGCCACTGAGGTCACACTAACTGGTCAGTAATTTCCTTTCTACTGCTTCCCTCTCTTCTTGAAGAGTGGAGTGATATTTTGTCCAGTCCGCCAGAACCATTCTAGAATCTAGTGATTCTTGAAAGACCATTCATAATGACTCCACAATCTCTTCAGCCACCTCTTTTAGAAATTAGGGGTGTAGTCCATCTGGTCCAGGTGAATTATCTGTCTTTAGAAATTTCAGCTTCCCATGTACCTTCTTGTTTTCTGGCAAAGGTGTACTTGGTAAATAGTGGGGTTTCATGTGAAATTTTGAGAGTTTGTACATATGTTCCTGTCAAAATAAAAGGTATGGATAACAGGTTTCCCAGAAGTACTGTGTCCCTGATTAAGATAAAGAAGGAGGTCTATAGGAGGGATAAATGAGGTCCTATGGAGCATAAGTAAAGCAAAAGAACACATAAGAAGGAAATCAGGAGGGCTAAAAGAAGACATGAGGTGGCTCTAGCAGACAAGGTGAAGGAGAATCCTAAGGATTCAAAAGATATATTAAGAGCAAAAAGATAGCAAGAGTCAAACTGATCCTTTGTAAGAATAAAATGGTTATCTATGCGTGGAGCTGAAAGAGATGCGGGAGATCTTAAATAGGTTTGTTTTCTTTGTATTTATGAGGGAGTATGGACATGAGGAAATGCAGCTGCAGGGTCATGGACCCTACACAGATTGCAGAGGAAGAGGTGCTTGCTATCTTGAGGCAGATTAGGGTGGATAACTCCCCGGGCCTGACCAGGTGTTTCTTTGGAGTTCTCAGAGATCTTGACACCCAGGAATTTGAAATTGCTCACTCTCTCCACTTTTGATCCCTGTGTGAGGATTGGTATGTGTTCCTTTGTTTTACCCTTCCTGAAGTCCACAATCAGCTCTTTCATCTTACTGATGTTGAGTGTATTTTATTTTTGTGTTCTTTATCATTTGTTTTTTTGTGTTGCATCAGATCTGGAATAATAATTACTTCATTCTCCTTTACACTTGTGCACTGGAAATGACATTAAACCACCTTGAACTTTGTACTAAAAGCAACAGTGAGTATAAGTTAAATCTTCAACACACATAAGCATCATATTAACATAAAATTAAGATTGGAGAAAAAGGTTGCCATAATGATAGAGTTTTAAAATTTAAATACGTGAGCATATTTTTGAACATATTCAATGCAACACCTATTCCCTAGTTAATTTTTTCCCCCTACTTACTAGAACAGGAAATAGAAGCATAGTGGTGTGCCTTCTGCTGGTGTATAAGCTCACAGTGATGGCAAGGGCTTTGTTTAGTGACAATTTAATACAATGCCTGATGTGAAACAATCAAATCAGCTAATCACCTGCTTACTACATGAAAACTTCTGTATTCACCAGCTGGAATCTCAGTCCAATACGAGGAGGACCAAGAGAGGGAAAAGACTGGTATTTTAGAAGATGCTGTGGATCAAAACTGGATTTATTGTTCCTTTCCTTGTTTTCTCTCACATTGCTTCATCTCCCCTTGCTCTCTGAGGCTGAAGTGGAGCATTATCCACCTCAGACATTCCTGACAGATGGTTGAGATTTGGATACTGACTTCAGACATCTTTATTCTTAAACAACAATTTTGTCTTTGTGGAGGGACGGCTGATTTAAAAAACAGTCCAGAAAGCGTCACACTTCAAGAGTGAATTATGTCCCTAGTCAATTCCTTGCATTGATATTATTGCTTGCATTAGAAATTAATTACTTTAGAGATTTATACATGTCCATTGGAACTCACAGAAATATAATCGGCTTTGTAAATAAAATGACCCAACAATTCTTCAGATGCTGGAAACACAAAATGTTGGAGGAACTCAGCAAGTCAGGCAGCATCTATGGAGGGAATATTTATTTAGTTAAAGATGCAGTGCAGAACAGATCCTTCCAGCCAGTGAGCTGCACCATCCAGAAACCCACATCTTTAACCCTAGCCTGAACATGGGACAATTTGCAATGACCAGTTAACCTACGAACTGGTATATCTTTGGAAACTGGAACACCCAAAGTCAAGTCAAGTCAAGTCACTTCTATTGTCATTTTGACCATAACTGCTGGTAGAGTACATAGTAAAAATGAGACAATGTTTTTCAGGACCATGGTGTTACATGACACAGTACAAAAAACTAGACTGAACTACGTAAAAAAAACCAACACACAACAACCACACTAGACTACAGACCTACCCAGGACTGTGTAAAGTGCACAAAACAATGCAGGCATTACAATAAATAATAAACAGGACAGTAGGGCAAGGTGTCAGTCCAGGCTCTGGGTATTGAGGAGTCTGATAGCTTGGGGGAAGAAACTGTTATATAGTCTGGTCGTGAGAGCCTGAATGCTTTGATGCTTTTTCCCAGACGGCAGGAGGGAGAAGAGATTGTATGAGGGGTGCATGGGGTCCTTCATAATGCTGTTTGCTTTGCGGATGCAGCGTGTAGTGTAAATGTCCGTGATGGCGGGAAGAGAGACCCTGATGATCTTCTCAGCTGACCTCACTATCCGCTGCAGGGTCTTGCGATCCAAGATGGTGCAATTTCTGAACCAGGCAGTGATGTAGCTACTCAGGATGCTCTCAATACAACCCCTGTAGAATGTGATGAAGATGGGGGGTGGGAGATGGACTTTCCTCAGCCTTCACAGAAAGTAGAGATGCTGCTGGGCTTTCTTTGCTATGGAGCTGTTTTTGAGGGACCAGGTGAGATTCTCCGCCAGGTGAACACCAAGAAATTTGGTGCTCTTTATGATCTCTACCAAGGAGCCATCGATGTTCAGAGGGGAGTGGGCACTCTGTGCCCTCCTGAAGTCAACAACCATCTCTTTTGTTTTGTTCACATTCAGAGACAGGTTGTTGGCTCTGCACCAGTCCGTTAGCCGCTGCACCTCCTCTCTGTAAGCTGATTTGTCATTCTTGCTGATGAGACCCACCACGGTCATGTCATCGGTGAACTTGATGATGTGGTTCGAGCTGTGTATTGCAGCACAGTCGTGGGTCAGCAGAGTGAACAGCAGTGGACTGAGCACACTGCCCTGGGGAGCTCCCGTGCTCAGTGTGATGGTGTTGGAGATGCTGCTCGTTCAGGCGAGGGAACCCACGTGGCTCATGGGGGAAGCATACAGACTGTTCAGAGATGGCACTGGAATTGTTCTCTGAACTATGAAAAGCCTCAAGCCGTAATAGTATCACGTCAACCGCTACGTTATTGTGGCACCTAAACAGTTGACATTTCAAGCCTGTGTCCCAGTGAAGGGTCTCTGTATGAAACATCAACTGTTTGTTCCCTTAGGAGATGTTGCCTGACTCAGACCATAAGACCAGAAGCAGAATGAAGACACACTAGGGCAGACTGGATCGCATTCCTCCACCATTTTCTGTGCAGGGGCCAAAATTCCTTCATCATTCACTACTTGCAGTGAATAAGGAAATGCAATGATTGATTTCAAACATTTCTAACTCTGTTAGAGTCAATTGTTTTGATCTTTCAAGAAAATGATGGAATTTCCGTAAATTTTTAAAACCAATGTAGGCTTTTGTCATATAATGGAAACACAATAAATATTTTCAAAGATCAATAAGGATTTTGAATGTCTCATGGCATTTGGAATGACTTGATAAAGTTGCCTGCTTTATGTTTCTGAATTATCTCATTTGTAAATGAATGTTATTAGCAGATTTTATTGTTGTGAGTGTGTCTGTGTGAATGACTCGGTACCTTGCATATGGAGTGGTGAACCTGGCGGATGATCTTAAAGATGCCGGTTGTCGGAAGAAAGAATGCTTAAGTTTCCTGTCATGTTTTCAGCATGTCTTACTTTTAATTGTCTTCCTTTTTCTATAAATGTTTTATGCTACTTGAAGCTTTCTCTTTCTTTATTACATGAACTTCTTTCATTGTAACTCCAATACACATACATTCTCTCTCTCTTTAATAGAGCTTTGACCGATCCAGACATCAGAAGTTCGGAGAGGAGGGGACTTGGATCAGGTCCACTGACTGAGTACGAAAGACAGGAGCGGATTGTGGCAGCATAATAGAGTTGTTGACCAGTGATCAATCCAGACATCGGAAGTTTGGAGAGGAGGGGACTACACCAGGATAAAAGGCAGGAGTGGGCTGCTGCAGCGTTATAAAGCTTTGACCAGTGGCCAATCAGTGTTTGGGATTGATCAGTAAGACCATGGCCAATCAGTGTTTGGGATTGATCAGTAAGACCGTGGCCAATCAGTGTTTGGGATTGATCAGTAAGACCGTGGCCAATCAGTGTTTGGGATTGATCAGTAAGACCATGGCCAATCAGTGTTTGGGATTGATCAGTAAGACCATGGCCAATCAGTGTTTGGGATTGATCAGTAAGACCATGGCCAATCAGTGTTTGGGATTGATCAGTAAGACCATGGCCAATCAGTGTTTGGGATTGATCAGTAAGACCAGTGGCCAATCAGTGTTTGGGATTGATCAGTAAGACCAGTGGCCAATCAGTGTTTGGGATTGATCAGTAAGACCGTGGCCAATCAGTGTTTGGGATTGATCAGTAAGACCGTGGCCAATCAGTGTTTGGGATTGATCAGTAAGACCGTGGCCAATCAGTGTTTGGGATTGATCAGTAAGACCGTGGCCAATCAGTGTTTGGGATTGATCAGTAAGACCGTGGCCAATCAGTGTTTGGGATTGATCAGTAAGACCGTGGCCAATCAGTGTTTGGGATTGATCGGTAAGACCGTGGCCAATCAGTGTTTGGGATTGATCAGTAAGACCAGTGGCCAATCAGTGTTTGGGATTGATCAGTAAGACCAGTGGCCAATCAGTGTTTGGGATTGATCAGTAAGACCGTGGCCAATCATGGCAGCAGCAGTTGTCTGAATGAACAGAGTCAGACTGGTGATCTTGAGGCTTGGAATTGGATGAAATCCAGATCATTCCGGAAGCTGAAGGGATGATAGATATGTACAGCCAAGGCACAGGACGCAGGAAACTGGGTGACAGTCAGGAGGGGAAAGGGGTTAAAGAGCCAGTGCAGAGTACCCCTGTGGCCATTCCCTTCTACAAAAGGTATATCACTTTGGATACTGTGTGAGGGGTGGGGGGTGGAGTAATGACCTAACAGATGAAAGTCACAGTGGTCGGTTCTCTAGCACTGTGCCTGCCTCTGTGACTCAGGAAGGAAGGGGGAAGGAAAGGCACGCTGTGATGACAGAGGATTCTTTAGTTAGGGGAACAGAAAGGAGGTTTTGTTTTTGAAAACGAGATCCCCAGATGGTATGTTGACTCCCAGGTGCCAGGGTCCAGATTATCTCATATCGCGTCCTCTGCATTCTTAATTGGAAGGGTGAACAGCTAAAAGTCGTGATCCATGTAGGTACCAATGACATGGCTAGGATGAGTGAGGAGGTTCTGCATAGGGAGCTCAGGGAGTTGGGTGCTAAGTTAAAGGGCAGGGCATCCAGGGTTGTGATCTCAGGATTGCTACTTCTGCCATGCGCCAGTGAGGCCAAAACTAAGAAGGTTATACAGTTTAACATGTGGGTAAGGAGTTGGTGTAGGAGGGAGGGCATAAGATTTTTGGATCATCGGGCTCTCTTTCAGGGAAGGTGGGACCTGTACAGAAGGGACAGTTTGCTCCTGAACTGGAGGGGCTAATATTTGTTAATACTGCACAATGTGATTTGAACTAGAGTTGCAGGGGTTTGGGAAAAGTGCCAGAACAGATAGTGGAGAAGTTGAGGTGGCAGATGTTGGTTAGACCACAGACAAAGTTAGGAATGTGCGACTAGTGTCCTGAGCTGTATATATTTCAATGCACAAGTATCATCAGAAAGGCAAGTAATAGTGCTGAAGATGAGGTGGCCACTGAATGAAGAGAGGCAATATGTAGTGAGGAGAATCTGTTGATAGGGCAAAATTGCAGTGAACAGGATGAGCTGCAATGTAAAAGGCGATCAAAATCAGAGAGGGTAAATACAGGACTGAAGGTGTTGTATCTGAGTGTGTGCAGTATACAGAATAAGGAAGATGAACTTGCAGCACAGTGGCAGATTGGCAGGCATCATGTTCTAGATGTCACTCAATCATGGCTGAAAGATTATAGCCAGGAGCTTAATGTCCGAGGAAACACATTGTATCGAAAGGATAGGCAGAAAGGTGGAGTGGACAGTATTGCTCTGTTGGTGAAAAATGAAATTATATCATTAGAATGAGGTGACATAGGATCGGAAGGTGTTGCATCATTGTGGATAGAACTCAGGAATTGCAAGGGCAAAAGGACCCTGATGGGAGTTGTACACAGGCTCACAAACAGTAGTAAGGATGTGGCCTACAAATTACAATGGGAAATTATATAGGACACAGTTTTAAGGTGCTTGGAAGTAGGTACAGAGGGGATGTCAGAGGTAAGTTTTTTATGCAGAGAGTGGTGAGTGTATGGAATGGGCTGTCAGCGACTGTGGTGGAGGCAGATAAAATAGGGTCTTTTAAGAGACTCCTGGATAGGTACATGGAGCTTAGGAAAATAGAGGGCTATGGGTAACCCTAGTTAATTTCTAAAGTAAGAACAAGCTTGACACAGCATTGTGGGCCGAAAGGCCTGTATATTGTGCTGTAAGTTTTCTATGTTTCTATGGTTCTAAATAGAGACAGGTAGATTGGGAAAACCAGGTTGGTGCTGGATTCTAGGAGGGGTATTTCTAGAAAGCAATTAAGATAAAGATGGAAGGTAAGCTAGCCAATAATATTAAAGAAGACAGCAAATGTTTCTTCAGATACGGAAAGTGTAAAAGAGAGTCTAGAATGTATATTGGATCACTGGAAAATAATGATGGAGAGGTACCAATGGGAGATAAGGAAATGGCAGATGAACTGAATAAGTATTTTGCATTCCTCTTCACAGTGGAAGACACCAGCAGTATGCTGGAAGTTCCAGATGACAGGGGCCATAAAGTGTGTGGAGTTACCATAACTAGAGAAACTTGGGAAACTGAAAGGTCTAAGGTAGACAGGTCACCTGGACCAGATGGTGTACACCCCAAAGTTCTGAAAGAGATGGCTGAAGAGATTGTGAAGGCATTATTATTGATCTTTCAAGAATCACGAGTCAGTATGGTTTCCTCAAGGGAAAATCTTGCCAAACAAATCTGTTGGAATTCTTTGAAGAAACAACAAGCAGGATAGATAAAGGAGAATCAGTTGGCGTTGTTTACTTGGATTTTCAGAAGGCTTTTGACAAGGTGTGACACCTGAGGCTGTAGAGAGTGGTGCAGACAGCCCAGTGCATCTGTAGAAGTGAACTTCCCACTATTCAGCACATTTACAAAGACAGGTGTGTAAAAAAGGCCAAAAAGATCTTTGGAGATCGGAATCACCCCAACCATAAACTGTTCCAGCTGCTACATCCAGGAAACAGTACAACAGCATAAAAGCCAAGACCAACAGGCTCTGGGACAGCTTCTTCCACCAGATCATCTGACTGCTTAATTCATGCTGACACAATTGTATTTCAATGTTATATTGACTATCCTGTTGTACCTAATATTTATTATAAATTACTATAATTGCACAGTGCACGTTTGAACGGAGACGTAACGTAAAGATTTTCACTCCTCATGTATTTGAAGGATGTAAGTACTAAAGTCAATTCAATTAACAAGCTGCAAGCCTATGGTATTACAGGAAAGATTCTAGCATGGATAAAGTAGTGGCTGATTGGCAGAAGGCAAACAGTAGGAATAACATGTAGGAATCTTGTCTGATTGGCTGCTGTTCACTAGTGGTATTGCACAGGGGTCTGTGTTGGGAATTATTCTTTTTACGTTATTCATCCATAATTTGGATGATGGAAATGATGGCTTTGTTGCAAAGCTTGCGGACAATATGAAGATAGGTGGAGCAGCAGGTAGCTTTGAGAAAGTACTGAGATTACAGAAAGACTTGGATAGATTAGGGGAATGGACAAAAAATAGCAGATGGATTACAGCATTGGGAACTTTGGTAGAAGAAATTAAAAAGTTGACTATTTTCTAAATGGAGAGAAACTACAAGAAACTGACATGCAAACTGTTCTGGGAGTCCTTTGCAGGATTCCCTAAAGGTTAAGCCTGGTTGAGTCTGGTTCTGCAGGTTGAGTCAGTGGTGAGGAAGGCAAATGCAATGTTAGCATTCATTTCAAGAGGACTAGAATATAAAAGCAAGGATGTAATGTTGAAACTTTATAAAGCGCTGGTGAGGCTTCATTTGGAGTATTGTGAGCTATTTTGTGCCCCTTATCTTAGAAAGGAGGTGCTGAGACTGGAGGGGGTTCAAAGGAGATTCACAAAAATGATTCCAGGATTGGATGACTTGTCATATGAAGAGTGTCTGATGGACCTCGGCCTGTATTCACCAGAATTTAGAAGAATGACAACTGATCTCATTGAAATCTGTCAAATTGTGAAAGGCCTTGATAGAGTAGATGTGGAGAGGATGTTTCCTATGGTTGGAGAGTCCAAGATGCAGCCTCAGAATAGAGGGACATCCTTTTAGAACAGAGGTGAAGAGGATTTTCTTTAGTTAGAGGATGGTGAATCTGAGGAATTTGTTGTCACAGGCAGCTGTGGAGGCCAAGTCTTTATGTATATTTAAGGCAGAGGTTGATAGATTTTTAATTGGTCAAGGCATGAAGGGATATGGGAGAACGCAGGAGATTTCTCTCTCCATTTCTCTTTCACTCTCTCTCTCCCTCTCTTCCTCCTTCTCTTCCACCCAAGCCATGCTCTCTGCTTACTGCTGCCATCTGGAAGGAGGTACAGGAGCCTCAGGATTCACACCACCAGATTCAGACACAGTAATTGCCCCTCAACCATCAGGCTCTTGAACCAGAAGGGATATCTTCACTCTTCTTCACTTGCTCCATCATTGAACTGTTCCCATAACCTATGGACTCACTGTCAAGAACTCTTCATCTCATATTCTTGATATTTATTGCTTATTTATTTATTATCATTATTTTGTTCTTTTTGTCTTTGCACAGTTTCTTGTCTTTTGCACTCTAGTTGAATGCCCTCATTTGGCAGCCTTTCATTGATTCTGTTTGTTATTCTATAGATTAATTGAGATGTCCAGGAGAAAATGATTACATGGGTTGTATATGATGACATATAAGTATTTTGATAATACATTTATTTTGAACCTTGAGCTTTTTGTCTTCTCCCTGTAACCCTTAACACCCTTACTAATCAACAATGATTTGACTCCACAGTCCTCTGTGGGAACAATTTCTGTCGACCACCCCTGGCTGAAGATGTCCTCTTTATCTCACTTTTAAAGAGATGTTCCTTTACTGTGAGGCTGTGCCCTTGGATTCGAGACTCTCCAACAGATGGAAATATGCTGTCCATGTCCACTCTATCTAGGTCTTTCAACTCAAGAGTCTAATGATGTACATTATAAATGTTCAAGCATCAATTCAGATACATGACGACCTGGTTCTGAGCACACAGAACAAAGAAGATGGAATTAAAAACCTGAGGAACATGCCATTTGACACACAATGTGGTGCCAAACCAACTAAAAAGAAAATCAAAAATGTCCAAACACTAATCCCTCCTACCTACACATTGTCCATACCCCTCCATCTTCCTCACATGCATGCACCTATCCAAATGTCTCGTAAAACTCTGTAATGTAATTGTCTCTACCACCATATCAGACAGGGTACTCCAGGCATCCATCACCCCTCACATCCCCCCTTAACCTACCCCTTTTCACCTTCAATACATGCCCTCTGGTATTAGACACTTTAACCCTGGGAAACAGATATTCCCTGTCCACTCTATCTATGCCTCTCATAATCTAATAAACCTCTATCAGATCTCCAATCAGCCCCCAGTGCTCCGGTGAAAACAACCCAAGTTTATTCCACCCTCTTCTACATCTTCTCCAATGCCTCAACATCCTTCCTTTCATGGGGCAACCAGAACTGTACGCAGTAGTCCGGACATGGCCTAACCAGAGTATTATAAAACTGGTTCTTCAAACAAATGGACACCACTATTTGAACTTGGATCCAAAAGAATCAAAAGTTTTCCCTTCAGATGACTATGAACAGTTTTCTTGGAAAATGTGCCCGCAGTCTACCATGTGCTTTCCATTCCACACTGGGGAAGTGATGAATAAAACCATTATTATAAATTTGACAGATTAATACAGGGAGCTACAGTGAGGTCCAAACCCTTAAGATGATATCAAGCCATAAATACATATTTTATAACATGGAAAAGGAAAGACAAATACAAATCTAGATTTTATTTTTAATATCATTTGCTGTAACACAGCATATACAAGTTGCTTTTATTACTAATTTAGTTCACAAGCAGAAAAATTGGCCACATTTGATTTGAACATCATAATTCATAGAAGCATAAAGTTTGAATAGTTTTAGTATTTATTGATGAATTCATCACCCCAGTTCTTAGTGACATTATGTATGGCTATCCTATATGTCATTACACAATAACAATACCTCTTTTACAGACAGCAAAAAAAGCCAGAATTTGCTACTGACCTGCTGTCCATAAAAGATATAATTATTTCTGTGGCATGAACTTTGTTGTTTATTGGCTATCAGCTCATAGAAACATAGAAAACCTACAGCACAATACAGGCCCTTTGGCCTACAATCCTATGCTGAACATGTACTTACTTTAGAAATTACCGAGGATTACCCATAGCCCTCTATTTTTCTAAGCTCAATGTACCTGTCCAGGAGCCTCTTAAAATTCCCGGTCATATCCGCCTCCACCAAAATTGCTGGCTGCCCATTCCACACACTCACCACTCTCTGCATAAAAAACTTACCCTTGACATCTCCTCTGTACCTACTTCCAAGCAACTTAAAACTATGCCCTCTTGTGCTAGCCATTTCAGCCCTGGGAAAAAGCTTTTGACTATCCACATGATCAATGCCTCTGATCATCTTATACACCTCTATCAGGTCTCCTCTCATCCTCCATCGCTCCAAAGAGAAAAGGCTGAGTTCACTCAACCTATTCTCATAAGGCATGCTCCTCAATCCAGGTAACATCCTTGTAAATCTCCTCTGCACCCTTTCTATAGTTTCCAAATTCTTCCTGTAGTGAGGTGACCAGAACTGAGCACAGTACTCCAAGTGGGGTCCAAAATAGCTGTAGCATTACCTCTTGGCTCTTAAACTCAATCCTATGGTTGATGAAGGGCAATGCACCGTATGCTTTCTTAACCACAGAGTCAACCTGCACAGCAGCTTTGAGTGTCCTATGGACTCGGACCCCAAGATCCCTATGATCCTCCACAATGCCAAGAACCTTACCATTAATTGTATATTCTGCCTTCATATTTGACCCATTAGAATGAACCACCTCACACTTATCTGGGTTGAGCTCCATCTGCCGCTTCGCAGCCCAGTTTTGCATCCTATCAATGTCCCACTGTAATCTCCGACAGCCCTCCACACTATCCACAACACCCCCAACGTTTGTGTCATCAGAAAATTTACTAACCTATCCCTCCACTTATTCATCCAGATCATATATAAAAATCACGAAGAGTGCGGGTCTCAGAGCAGATCCCTGAGGCACACCACTGGTCACTGGTCTCCATGCAGAATATGACCCGTCTTAACCATTCTTTGCCTTCTGTTGGCAAGCCACAAAGCAATGTCCCCTTGGATCCCATGCTTCCTTACTTTCTCAATAAGCCTTGCATGGGGTACCTTATCAAATGCCTTGCTGAAATCCATATACATTGCATCTACTGCTCTACCTTCATCAATTTGTTTAGTCACATCCTCAAAAAATTCAATCAGGCTCATAAGGCACGACCTGCTTTTGACAAAGCCATGCTGCCTATTCCTAATCATATTATGCTTCTCCAAATGTTCATAAATCCTACCACTTCAGATCTTCTCCATCAACTTACCAACCACTGAAGTAAGACTCACTGGTCTATAATTTCCTAGGCCATCTTTACTCCCTTTCTTGAATAAGGGAACAACATCTGCAACCCTCCAATCCTCCAGACACTCTCCTGTCCCTATTGATGATGCAAAGATAAGTCTCTATCATTACCTAGATTTTTGAACCTTTTGTAAGCTCTTCTTTTCTTCTTGACTGGATTTACAACAGCCTTTGTACACATCGGTTTCTGTACCCTACCATCCTTTCCCAGTCTCACTGGAACATACCTACGCTGAATGAAACGCAAATATCCCCTGAACATTTGCCACATTTCTACCGTACATTTCCCTGAGAATATCTGTTCCCAATTTATGCTTCCAAGTTCCTGCCTGATAGCCTCATATTTCCCCACACTCCAATTACACGCTTTCCTAACTTATCTGTTCCTATCCCTCTCCAATGCTCTGGTGAAGGAGATAGAATTGTGATCACTATCTCCAAAATGCTCTCCCACTGAGGGACCTGACACCTGACCAGGTTAACTTCCCAATACCAGATCATGTCCAGCCTCTCCTCTTGTAGGGTTATTTACATATTATGTCAGGAAACCTTCCTGAACACACCTAACAAACTCCACCCCATCTAAACCCCTCACTCTAGGGAGATGCCAACCAATATTGGGGAAATTAAAATCTCCCACCATGACAACCCTGTTATTTTCACACCTTTCCAGAATCTGTCTCCCTATCTGCTCCTTGATGTCTCTGTTACTATTGGGTGGTCTATAAAAAACACCCAGTAGAGTATTATTGCTGTGGTACCATGCCACTCCTCGGCATATCTCACTCCAGTACACCATCTTGTCAGCACCTGAGATTCTACCATCAATGGTTGTATCATTAGCAAATTTGTAGATGGTATTTGAGCTATACCTATCTTATTTACATCTTTCCTGTTGGTAGGTGACCAAAACTGCACACAATACTCCAAAATGGGCCTCACCAACATCTTATACAACTTCAACATAGAAGCCATTCAGCTCATCAAGTCTGCTCCGCCATTCAATCATGACTGATTTACAGGTATTACACCTCTTAACCCCTTCCTTCTGTATTCTCTCAGTAACCTTTGACTGCCTGACTAATCAAGCCTCTGTTTTAAATATACTTGATGAGTTGGCCTCCACAGCCAAGTCATATTAGACGTAAACCAAAAAAAGAAAGGCCTCAGCATCTTCAGGAACATCATCAGGTAGTACTTCCCCGAACAGTTTTGGAAGAGGTTAGCAAATTCAATAATATTGGACTTAACATTCTTTTAGCTGACAGAATAATGATTTCAGAAATAATTGCAATCAATCTTCACCATGTAAATTTTAAAAGGATAATAAATTAGCCATAAGTACTTTTACATGAGTCTAAATTGCAGGACAATGAAAATTATAAATTATAATAGCTTCCATACAAAGATGGATTAGAAAGGCCATTTGAAAACTAGAGGCAGAAGATAGCATTAACTCCTTTGAGGTGAATAACACATTCACATTGAGTAATGCAGTAAGATTCTCTCATTTTGGAAAATCAGAGATTATTTAAATATAAATGCTTATTTGAATACATGTCCATAAGTGTTCCGACCGTATAATATGCAACATTTGAATGCCATTAACGCAAACGAAAAGTGCTGTAACTAGTCACATTTAGCACAGTAAGTATTTAACTTTGAAATAAATGTTCAATTTTGGGATGCAATTTAGGAAGCCTTGGGGACAAAGAAGTCGAAGAAGTAACCAATTAAGACTCGTAGATAATTTCACATATATGCACATATTTGCAACTGCAACAATAACATCACAGATGTTGGAAATTCAGAGCAATGCACACAGAATGCTGGAGGAGCTCAGCAGGTCAGGCTGCTTCTATGAAAATGAATAAACATCTGATGTTTTGGGCCGGAACCCGTCATCAGGACTGGATCTTGGATATCTGGTATTTGTGCAGTATCTTTAGCACAGAAGGTATTTCACGCAGATACAATCAATTATAAATGCATATTTAACCAAAGAAGTCATTAAGAGAACAGATTAACAATTCAGTCAGAGGTACACTCAGCAGCCACATTATTAGTTACCTCCTGTACCTAATAAAAGGACCACTGAGTGGGTGTACATGACTTCTGCTGCTGTAGCCCATCCACTTTGAGCTTTAATCTGTTGTGCTTTCAGAGATGCTCTTCTGCACACCACTGTTGTAATATGTGGTTATTTGAGTTACTGTAGCCTTCCTGTCAGCGTGAACCAGTCTGAGCATTTTCCTCTGACCTCTCTCGTTAACAAAGTGGTATTGCCCACAGAACTACTGCTCACTGGATGTCTTTTTGTTTCTCACACCATTCTCTGCAAACTCTAGAGCCTGTGGTGCATGACAATCCCAGGAGATCAGCAGTTTCTGAAATACTCAAACCACCCTGTCTGGCACCAACAATCATTCCACGGTCAAAGTCATTTAGATCACATATTGGGTCTGAACAACAATTTCAGAAAGAGGTTATTCAAGAAGGTTCAGTTGCTCAGCATTCAAGGTGAGGTAGTAAATTGGTTTAGACATTGGATTTGTGGGAGAAACCAAAGAGTGGTAGTTGAGGGTTGCCTCTCTGACAGGAGACCTGCGACTAGTACAGTGCCACAAAGATCGGTGTGGGTCCCTTTGTTGTTTGTCAACGATCTGGATGATAATGTGGTTAACTGGATCAGCAGATTTATGGATTAGCAAGATTATGGGTGAAATGGACAGCGAGTAAGACTTCCAGTTGGACCAGCTGGAAAAATGGACCAAGAAATGGTAGATGGAATTTAATGCAGACGAGTACGAAGTGTTCTGTAAGACCAAACAACCAAACACACTAGGTCTTACAGAGACCTACTAGTGACTGGCTGCCAGTGACTAGTGCTATTCCTCAAGGGAAAGACACTGGCATGAATAGCGGAATGACTGACAGTCAGGAGGCAGAAAGTGGGAATAAAAGGAGCCTTTTCTGGTTGGCTGCCAGTGACTAGTGGTGTTCCTCAGGGGTCAGTATTGGGACCACTATTTTTCACATTGTTTATCAATGATTTGGATAATGGAATCGATGGCTTTGTGGCAAAGTTTACGGATGATACGAAGATAGGTGGAGGGGTAGGTAGTGTAGAGGAAGCAATGTGATTGCAGCAGCACTTCGAGAAATTGGAAGAATGGGCAAAAATATGGCAAATGGAATATAGTGTTGGAAAATGTATGATGATTTTGGTAAAAGGAAAAGTAGTGTGAACTATTATCTAAATGGGGAAAAGATTCAAACATTAACGGTGAAGAGGGACTTAGGAGTCCTCATGCAAGACTCCCAGAAGGTTAACTTACAGGTTGAGTCTGTGGCAAAGAAGGCAAATGCTATGTTGGCATTTATTTCAAAGGGAATAGAATATGAGAACAAGGAGGTAATGCTGAGGCTTTATAAGACACTAGTCAGATTGCACTTGGAGTATTGTCAACCCTTTTGGGCCCTATATCTCAGAAAGGGTATGTGTCATTGGAGAGAGTCCAGAGGAGATTCACAAGGATGATTCTGGAAATGATTCCATTAACATATGAGGAGCGTTTGGCAGCTTTGGGCCTCTACTCACTGGAATTTAGAAGAATGCGGGGGGGGGGGGTCTCATTGAAACCTATAAAATGTTGAAAGGACTAGATAGGGTGGATGTGAGAGGATGTTTCCTATGGTGGAGTATGTAAAACTACAGGGCACAGTCTCAAAATTGCAGGGTGACCTTTTAGAAAACAGTCAAGGAGGAATATTTTTTAGCCAGAGAGTAGTGAATCTGTGGAATGCTCTGCCACAGACTGCGGTGGAGGCCAAGTCTATGGATATATATAAGGCAGAAGTAGATAGTTTCCTGATTGGTCAGGGCATCAAAGGATATGGTGAGAAGGCAGATGTATCAGGTTGAGTGGGATCCAGGATCAGCCATGATGGAATGGTGGAGCAGACTCGATGGGCTGAAAGGCCTAATTCTGCTCCTATGTCTTATGGTGTTATAGTGAAATGGTAGGGGGAGGACACTGAAGAGTGTGGTAGAAAGAAAAGATCTGGGAATACAGATCCATAATTTATTGAAAATAGTCATAGAGAAACCTTTAACTATAACTAGAGGTCAATGAGTTAAGGGTGAAAGGTGAAAAGTTTAAGTGGAGTATGAGGAGAAACTTCTTCACTCAGAGGGCCATGAGAGGGTGGAACGAGCTACTAGTGCAAGTGAGCTTGATTTCAATGTTGACGAGAAGTGTGGATAGGTGGGTGGACTGTAGCAGTATGTGTGGCCATGATTCATGGAAATAGGCAGCTTAACTGTTTCGGCATGGACTGAAGGGCCAGTATCTGTGCCGTATGACTCTACGACTCGGACACCGAACTGATTCCATAACCTACAGACTCACTTTCAAGGGCTCTATAAATCATGCTCTCAATGCTTTGGATGATGGAATTGATGGCTTTGTTGCAAAGTTTGCAGATGATATGAAGGCAGGTGGAGGGGCAAGTAGTTTTGTGGAATAGAGAGGCTACAGAAGCACTTAGAGAGATTAGGAGAGTGGGTAAAGCAATAGTGGATGGAATACAGTGTTCGGATAAATATGATCATGCACTTAGTTAGAAGAAATTAAATGGTTGACTATTTTCTAAATGAGAGAAAATACAAAAAATAGAGGTGCAAATGGACTTGGGAGTCCTTGTGCAGGATTTCCTGAAGGTTAATTTGTAGATTGAGTCTGCGGTGAGAAAAGCAAACGCAATGTTAGCATTCATTCAAGAGGACTAGAATATAATTGTAAGGATGTAATTTTGAGACTTTATAAAGCACTGATGAAGCCTCACTTGGAGTATTGTGAGTAGGTTTGGGACTCTTATCATAGAAACATAGAAAACCTACAGCACAATACAGGCCCTTCAGCCTACAAAGTTGTGCCGAACATGTCCCTACCTTAGAAATTACTAGGCTTACCTATAGCCCTCTACTTTACTAAGCTCCATGTACCTATCCAAAAGTCTCTTAAACGACCGTATCATATCCACCTCCTCCACCGTTGCCGGCAGCCCATTCCACACACTCACCACTCTCTGAGTAAAAAACTTACCCCTGTCATCTCCTCTGTACCTACTCCCCAGCACCTTAAACCTGTGTCCTCTTTGTGGCAAACATTTCAGCCCTGGGAAAAAACCTCTGACTATCCATACGATCAATGCACTTATCATCTTATACACCTCTATCAGGTCACCTCTCATCCTCCGTCGCTCCAAGGAGAAAAGGCCAAGTTCACTCAACCTATTCTCATAAGGCATGCTCCCCAATTCAGGCAACATCCTTGTAAATCCCTCTGCACCCTTTCTATGGCTTCCACATTCTTCCTGTAGTGAGGCGACCAGAACTGAGCACAGTACTCAAAGTGGGGTCTGACCAGGGTCCTATATAGGTGCAACATTACGTCTCGGCTCCTAAATTCAATTCCACAATTGATGAAGGCCAATACACCGTACACCTTCTTAACCACAGACTCAACCTGTGCAGCTGCTTTGAGTGTCCTATGGACTTGGACCCCAAGATCCCTCTGATCCTTCACACAGCCAAGAGTCTTACCTTTAATATTATATTCTGCCATCATATTTGACCTACCAAAATGAACCACTTCACAATTATCTGGGTTAAACTCCGTCTGCCATTTTTCAGCCCAGTTTTGCATCCTATCAATGTCCTGCTGTAAGCTCTGACAGCCCTCCACACTATCCACAACACCTCCAATCTTTGTGTCATCAGAAAACTTACTAACCCATCCCTCCACTTCCTCATCCAGGTCATTTATAAAAATCACGAAAAGTAAGGGTCCCAGAACAGATCCCTGAGGCACCCCACTGGTGACCGACTTCCATGCAGAATATGACCTGTCTACAACCACTCTTTGCCTTCTGTGAGCAAACCAGTTCTGGATCCACAAAGCAATGTCCCCTTGGATCCCATGCCACCTTACTTTCTGAATAAGCCTTGCATGGGGTACCTTATCAAGTGCCTTATCGTAGAAAGGATGTGCTGAAAATGGAAAGAGTTCCAAGAAGGTGATACCAGGATTGAATAGCTTGTCATATGAAGTGAGTTTGATCGCTCTCGGCCTGTATTCACTGGATTTCAGAAGAATGAGGGGTGACCTCATTGAAGTGTATTGAATGGTTAAAGTCCTTGATAGTGTTGATGTTGAGAGGATGTCTCCTATGGTGGGAGAGCCCAGACGACTCAGCTGCAGAATAGAGGGCTGTCCTTTTAGAACAGAGGTGAGGAGGAATTTCATTAGCCAGAAATTTGAGTATATGTGGAATTCTGATAAAATATAGGTTGATGGCTTTATGATTAGTCAGGGCATGAAAGGATACGGGGAGATGGCAGGAGACTGGGGCTGAGAGGAAAGTTGGATCAGCCACAATGGGCCAAATGGCCTAATTCTGCTCTTATATCTTATGGTCTTATGGTCCGATGAATGTCTCTCTCTGTGTCTTTTTCTCTCCCTCTCTCTCTCTCTCTATCTCAATCTATCTATCTACCTCTTTGTATACCTCTCTCTTTCTCTCTATCTATATATCTTTCTGCCTACCTCTCTCTGTCTATCTATCAGTCTATGTATATAAGATTAACACAAGAGATTCTGCAGATGCTGGAATCCAGAGCAACACACACAAAATGCTGGAGGAACTCAGCAGATTATGTAGTATCTATGGAAATGAATAAGTCGGCATTTCAGGCTGAGAACCATATGCCATGGGTACTCGCATGGGACCCAGCTATGCCTGCCTCTTTGTGGGTTATGTGGAACAGTCTATACTCCAAATCTATACTGGCACCACTCCCCAACTTTTCCTCTGCTACATTGATGACTACATTGGTGCTGCTTCCTGCACCCATGCTGAGCTCGTCAATTTCATCAACTTTGCCTCTAACTTTCACTCAGCCCTTAAATTCACTTGGTCCATCTCGGACACTTCTCTCCCCTTTCTTGATCTCTCAGTCTCCATCTCTGGAAACAGACTATCCACTGACATCTTCTACAAACCCATTGACTCCCATAACTATCTTGACTATACCTCTTCCCACCCTGCCCAATGCAAAAATGCCATTCCCTATTCCTAGTTCCTCCGTCTCCGCCGCATCTGCTCCCAGGATGAGGCTTTCCGTTCCAGGACATCCCAAATGTCCTCTTTCTTTCAGGATCATGGTTTCCCTTCTGGCGTCATCAAAGATGCCCTCACCCGTATCTCCTCCACTTCCCGCACTTCAGCCCTTAACCCATCCTCCCATCACCACAACAGGGACAGGGTTCCCCTTGTCCTCACCTACCACCCCACCAGCCTCCGGATCCAGCATATTATCCTCCGCAACTTCTGCCACCTTCAACAGGACCCCACCACCGAGCACATCTTTCCCTCCCTACACCTCTCAGCTTTTCGCAGGGATCGTTCCCTCCGCGACTACCTGGTTCACACGTCCCTCCCCACAGAACTCCCACCCGGCACTTATCCCTGTAAGCACAAATGCTAGACCTGTCCCTACACCTCCCCCCTTACCACCATTCCGGGCCCCAGACAGTCCTTCCAGGTGAGGCAACACTTGACCTGCGAGTCTGCTGGAGTCGTCTATTGCATCCAGTGCTCCCGGTGCGGCCTCCTGTACATCGGCGAGACCCGACGCAGATTGGGGGATTGCTTCGTCGAGCACCTCCGCTCCATCCGCCACAACAGACAGGACCTCCGGTTGTCACCCTCTTCAACTCTGCCTCTCATTCCCATCTAGATATGTCCATACACGGCCTCCTCTACTGCCATGATGAGGCCAAACTCAGGTTGGAGGAGCAACACCTCATCTACCATCTGGGTAGCCTCCAGCCTGGTGGTATGAACATTGAATTCTCCAATTTCCAGTAATTCCCTCCCCCTCTCCCTCCCCCTATCCCAGGTCCCTCACTGCCTCTCTCCCCTTTCAACTTCCTGCTTCTTTATTTCTACAGTTCTTTCATGCTTATCCCCTCCCCCTCCCCCTTTATTTTTCCTCTGATTGGTTTTCCACCTGGCGCCTCTAGGCCCTACCCCCTCCCCTATCTCTATTACTGGGCTTCGACCCTCTCTTCCCCCCCATTCCTGATGAAGGGTCTCGGCCCGAAACGTTGGCTACTCTTTTCTCACGGATGCTGCCTGACCTGCTGAGTTCCTCCAGCGTTGTGTACGTATTCTTTGATCCACAGCATCTGCAGTTGTATTTTTGTGTTTTGAACCATATGATAGTTTCTTGTATATTATATTTTATAGGAATACATTTATATTTATATTTATGCTTATTTATGTTCTTTATGCTTATTGTGTTTTTTGTACTGCATCAGATCCAGATTAACAATCATTTTGTTCTCCTTTACTCTCTGTATTGAAGAATGACAATAAACAACCTTCAATCTTGAATCTTAAATCTATTTAGTCACATCAGTAATTTTACCAAAATAATTGTAAGTAATTGTAATATGACACAAGTTTAAATTTTCTTATGGCATTAGAAACTTTTTTACACAGAGGAAGGTAAGAGTATGGAATGAGCTGCCAGCACAAGTGGTGGATACGATTTTGATTTCATTATTTAAAGAAGATTGAATGGCAAGGGTATGCAGGACCATGGTCTGGGTGCAGGTCAATGGTAGTATGCAGATTAAATGGTTCTGCGTGAACTAGATGGGCCAAAGGGCCTGTTTCTGTGCAGTACTTTTCTATGCTTCTTATTGCTTGGTTAATGGATGTTCTGTCATGAATGTGGCTGAACAGATCTTAAATTTAGCCACCTCCTGAAACGTTTCTGATAGTTTCTCAACTGAATTAGCTTTGCATTCTCAATGAATCTGTAAAATGAGGTCATTGTCACAAATAGAATCTCTTTGTAGTTTTGCAAAACTATGTTTAATTATCCTCTGTGGTCATTCCACAGAATGAACGATTGTAAGTGTAGCCAAGCGGTCGAGGTGAATGTAAGTATGCTTCATATTCAAGTTCTATGATTTTGTGCATGGCCAGAAATCAGTGCTTATAAATCAGTGCCCAGACATGGACAAGAATTCCATCAGTATTCTCTAATGAGGCAGATCAGAAAGAAATGGAAACAGCAGGGCATCCAGATTTACCAGGCAATCAGGGTGAAGGAAGGAAGCTTCCTCTCAGAATGTGGTGTGCTTACTACAACATCAAACTCCAGGCCACATTGCATTATCTTTAGTAAAGGAATGATTGATTTATATGGCATTTTTAAGGAAGCACTCAGTCCCACAGAAAAATATATCCCCTTTCCATGTTGAAACAATGGCACAAAGATATTTTTCTTTCTGATTTTGATGTATAATGACATGCCCTCTATTACCATTTATTTACTTTTTGTCATTGACGGTAATTTTTATGTTTTGCACTGTATTGCTGCCTGTTGGCAGAGCAGTTGGTTGAACACCAGTAATCACTGATTGGGGTTTGATTTCCACCGCTGTCTGTAATGATTTTGTATGTTCTCCCTGAGATCGTGAGCATTTCCTTCAGGTGCTCTGGTTTCCTCCCACATCCCAAAGGTGTATGGATGAGAGTTAGTGAGTTGAGAGCCGGAAATGTGCGACACATAGTCTATCCCCAACATAACCCTTGCTGATTTGATTCAACGCTAGTGACCCATTTTAATGTGCATTTCAATGTTTCAATGTACATGTGACAAATGAAGCTCATCTTTCTTTTGTCTTTACATTTAATGACATATGTTTGAAATAATAAACCTGATTCTGATTCTCATAAAATATCAGACAAACCATGGAAGAAACTCTATAATCATATGCGTTATCTTCAATCCAAGAACAACACCTCTAAATTACCTAGTATCATATCATCAAAATGCTGTCTATATCACTGATGTCTCATCAGAATTAGATTGCATTGAACGATTCTGTTAAAGTTGTTCCTTTTCAAATGCTCCAGAACTATATGAATTCATTGAGGGGAGAAAGAGGTATACAAAATTATGAGGAGTATAGATAAGTTAAATATGGGTAGACTTTTTCCACTGAGTTGGGGGGGATGACAACTAGAGGTCATGGGTTAAGAGTGAAAAGTGAAATGTTTTGGGGGAGGATGAAGGGAAGCTTCTTCACTCAGAGGTTGTAAGAGTGTAGGATGAGCTGCCAGCACAAGTGATTGAACTTTTAAGCAAAGTTTGAATAGATACATGGATGGTAGGAGTATGGAGGTCTCTGGCCCTGGTGCAGTTTGATTTGAATAGGCAGTGAAATGGTTTGGATAGACTGGATGGTCTGAAGGAGTTGCCTCTGTGCTGTACTTTTCTGTGAATCTATGGTACAAACCATCTGCTCCTGACTGGCATGCAGCAAATGATATTTCTATTACAGTTTCTACTGTTGACCCAATGACTAGTTATTTACTTATTTTGAGGTACAGGTTGGTAACAGGCCATTCTGGCTAAATGAGCTTGTGGTACTGAATTGCATCCATGTGACCAATTAACCTACTAACCTGGATATTTTTGGACTGTAGGAGGGAAGTAGAGCATCTGGAGGACACACACATGGCCACGTGGAGAACGTACAAACAAACTCCTTATTGACAGCGGTGGGAGTAGAACCCCGGATTGCCGGTGCTGTAATAGCAATATGCTAGGTGCTACCCCTAAAGTGAATTATATCCAGATGGTATATCTCCAATATTTGGCCAGGTCATTATATTCAGAGAACCCACTGTGTTTTCAGGACTACAGTACTAGAAGAGGTAATAATATCCAGGCAATGGGTAGAGAACTAGAGCAGTGAACAACGTGGCTCATGGATACAGAATTAGAATTCACATTCAGAATCAGGATTACTGTCATGACATAAATCGTGAAATTTGTTGTGTTGTGGCAGCAGATAAAGTGCAGATATAACAAATTACTGCAAGGTACAATCAGATAAATAAAATAATAGCGAGGTGGTGTTTCCATGGTGATTTTCAATTTCATGTCTAAGGCTGTCCTTCCCAAAATGGGCACACAAGACAAGCAACTGCAGATGCTGGGAGCTGGTGCATCGCCTACAGTGATAATGCTGGAGCTCAGACTGGGAGCTGGTGCATCACCCACAGTGCTGGAGCTCAGACTGGGAGCTGGTGCATCACCCACGGTGCTGGAGGAGCTCAGACTGGGAGCTGGTGCATCACCCACGGTGCTGGAGGAGCTCAGACTGGGAGCTGGTGCATCACCCACGGTGCTGGAGCTCAGACTGGGAGCTGGTGCATCACCCACGGTGCTGGAGCTCAGACTGGGAGCTGGTGCATCGCCCACGGTGCTGGAGCTCAGACTGGGAGCTGGTGCATCGCCCACGGTGCTGGAGCTCAGACTGGGAGCTGGTGCATCACCGATGGTGCTGGAGGAGCTCAGACTGGGAGCTGGTGCATCACCCACGGTGCTGGAGCTCAGACTGGGAGCTGGTGCATCACCCACGGTGCTAGAGCTCAGACTGGGAGCTGGTGCATCACCCACGGTGCTGGAGCTCAGACTGGGAGCTGGTGCATCGCCGACAGTGATGGAGGAGATCAGACTGGGAGCTGGTGCATCACCCACGGTGCTGGAGGAGCTCAGACTGGGAGCTGGTGCATCGCCGACGGTGATGGAGGAGATCAGACTGGGAGCTGGTGCATCACCGATGGTGATGGAAGAGATCAGCAGCCTTCCACAGCATCTAGTGTGTTGCACGCAAAGATAAGGAATGGCTTCTACCTCCTGGTGCAATGGAGTAGCATAATGTTTTACAGTGCCAGTGACCCACATTCAATTTTTACTGCTGTCTGTAGGGAGTTTGTATGTTCTCACCATGCTGTGTGGATTTCCTCTGGGTGCTCTGGTTCCCTCCCACATTCTTAAGACATACCAGTTAGTAGGTTAATTGGTCACATGGTTGTAACTGGGCTGAGTAGGCTTTTGGGCCAGGAGGGTCTGTTACTCTGCTGTATCTTTAAATAAATAAACTCGGCAGGTTTAGGGTGGCATTGATGTAATTAATTGCTAATCACAGATGAATATTGATCAATTCTATTCAATTGATTTTTTAAAAAGTGACAGGTAAAATTGGATGTTTTGTTAAAGTTAATTCAGGTCTATCAAGTGATGTCATACAGTCAGAAAGCAAATTAGCATGGACACAGGAGCTTTGGCCAAACTAGTCCACACTCTTCATAACAACTGGGAAAGAAGGGGGTAGAGCCAGAATAAGTGTTTCTGATCAGATTCTATCTTCTTCACCCTTTTGCCTCTTTTAACCATCTTGTCTCAGCGTCTCACCGTATTCCTACTCTCCTCCCTGTCACCTCCCACCCCCTCACCTGGACTCACCTATCACCTGCTATCTTGTGATCAAAGTTCAAAGTAAGACACTTATTATCAGAGTACATCTTATTATTTATTATCAGAGTACATCAGAGTTATCAAGGTTAACTTTGAAGGGATGAGGCAGGAACTAGCAAGAGTAAATTGGAAACAGGTGTTCAAAGG
Organism: Hemitrygon akajei; assembly: GCF_048418815.1. NCBI lineage: Eukaryota > Metazoa > Chordata > Chondrichthyes > Myliobatiformes > Dasyatidae > Hemitrygon > Hemitrygon akajei. The sequence goes on along the minus strand of NC_133132.1, from coordinate 175,616,734 downwards.
GGAAAGCACAGAAGTAATGTGGGAGAAGTTTAGGGATCACTTGAGCTGGGTTCAGGATAGGTTTGTCCCACTGAGGCAAGGAAAAAATGGTAGGAAAAGGGAACTGTCACTGACGAAACACGTGAGGCAACTCGTCAAGAGGAAAAAGGAAGCATATGTTAGATATAAGAAGCAGGAAGTAGGAGGGGCTTATGAGAAATATAGGGTAGCCAGGAAGGAGCTAAAGAAAGGACTTAGGAGAGCTCGAAGGGGGCATGAGAAGGCCTTGGCATGTAGGATTAAGAAGAACCCCAAGGTGTTCTATGCGTATGTGAAGAATAGGAGGATGACGAGAACCAAGGTGGGACCGCTAAAGGATAAAGAGGGCAACATGTGCCTGGAAGTGGAGGAGGTTGGGGAGGTCCTAAATGAATACTTTGCTTCAGTATTCACAAGTGAAAAGGATCTTGATCAGGATGAGGTTGAAGTAGAGCGGGCCTGTGTGCTGGACAATGTGGAGATTAAGGAAGAAGAAGTGCTGGGTCTTCTTAAAAACATTAAGATTGATAAATCCCCAGGGCCGGATATGATACACCCCAGGTTGTTGTGGGAATTGAGAGAAAAGATCGCTGGAACATTAGCTATGATCTTTGAATCCTCTTTGGCTGCAGGGGAAGTGCTGGAAGACTGGAGAATGGCAAATGTAGTTCCCTTGCTTAAAAAATGTAATAGGGAGAAACCTGGAAACTATAGACTGGTGAGTCTTACGTCGGTCGTATGCAAACTACTGGAAAGGATTCTTAAGGATAGGATCTACGAGCATTTGGAGAAGTACAGTCTACTCACGGATAGTCAACATGGCTTTGTGAAGGGAAGATCGTGCCTCACGAGCCTGAGTTTTTTGAAGAGGTAACAAAAGAAATTGATGAGGGTAGGGCAGTGGATGTGGTCTACATGGGCTTTAGCAAAGTATTTGACAAGGTCCCTCATGAGTGACTCATCCAGAAAGTCATGAGGCATGGGATAAGTGGAACTTTGGCTGTTTGAATAAAAAATTGGCTTAAAGGAAGAAAGCAGAGGGTAGTTGTGGAAGGGAAGTATTCTGCCTGGAGGTCAGTGACTAGTGGAGTGCCACAGGGATCTGTCCTGGGACCCCTGCTATTTGTGATTTTTATAAATGACCTGGATATAGAGGCGGAAGGATGGGTGAGTAAGTTTGTGGATGACAGGAAGATTGGAGGAGTTGTGGATGGAGCTGTAGGTTGTCGAAGGTTACAAGAGGATATAGACAGGCTGCAGAATTGGGCAGAAAAATGGCAGATGGAGTTCAATCTAGATAAGTGTGAGGTGATGCATTTTGGAAGGACAAACCAGAAGACTGAGTACAGGATTAATGGTCAGTTACTTAAGAGTGTGGATGAACAAAGGGACCTTAGGGTTCAAACCCATACATCCCTCAAGGTCACTGCACAGGTTGATAGGGTAGTTAAGAAGGCCTATGGGATGCTAGGCTTCATTAATAGGGGGATTAAGTTCAAGAGTAGAGAGGTCATGTTGCAACTCTACAAATCTGTGGTGAGACTGCACTTAGAGTATTGTGTTCAAATTCTGGTCACCCCATTATAGGAAGGATGTGGAAGTTATGGAGAGGGTGCAGAGGAGATTTACCAGGATGTTGCCTGGTTTGGAGAACAAGTCATATGAAGCAAGGTTAGCAGAGCTGGGACTTTTCTCTTTGGAGTGTAGAAAAATGAGAGGGGACTTGATAGAGGTCTACAAGATTATGAGAGGCATAGATAGGGTGGATAGTCAGTACCTGTTTCCCAGGGCATCAATAGCAAACACCAGAGGGCATATGTACAAAATTAAGGGAGGGAAGTTTAGGGGAGACATCAGGGGTAAGTTTTTTACACAGAGGGTTGTGAGTGCCTGGAATGACTTGCCCGGGATGGTGGTGGAGGCTAAATCATTAGGGGTATTTAAGAGCCTCTTGGACAGGCACATGGATGAAAGAAAAATGGAGGGTTATGGGGTAGTGTGGGTTTAGTACTTTATTGTTTAAGGATTATATGGGTCGGCACAACATGGAGGGCTGAAGGGCCTGTACTGTGCTGTAGTGTTCTTTGGTTCTATGGTACATACATGTCACCATATACAACACTGAGGCATACTTAGCAAATGAAAACATAAGCACATAAAAAATAGGAACAGGAGTAAACCATCTGGCCCATCGAGCCTGCTCCACAATCCAATAAGATCATGGCTGATAATGGCAATGGACTCATCTCCACCTACCTGCCTTTTCCCCATGGCCTTTAATTTCCCTATTATACAAAAATCTATCTAACCTTGTCTTAAATATATTTACTGAGGTAGCATTCTGCTTCATTGAGCAGCGAAGACATCTATAGAACAGGAACTGAAAGCTGTAAACAAACTGTGCAAATACAGTAATAAATAAATAGCAATAAACAACAATGTAACAGAGTCCTTAAATAAGTGTAAATATCCCCTTTAGTTCAAGAGACTAATAATTGAGGGCAGTAGCTGTTCTTGAACCTGGTGGTGCTAGTCCTGAGGCTCCTGTACCTTCTACCTGATGGTAGCAGCGAGAAAAGTGCATGGCCTGGGTGATGAGGATCTTTGATGATGGAACATTCACAAAGTGTTGGAGGAACTCAGCAAGCCAGACAGCATATATGGAAAAAAGTACAGTTGATGTTCTGGGCTGAGACCCTTCAGCAGGACTGGAGAAAAAAAATTGAGGAATAGAGCTTACAGCTTACAACTATATAGGACCCTGGTCAGACCCCACTTGGAGTACTGTGCTCAGTTCTGGTCGCCTCACTACAGGAAGGATGTGGAAAGTATGGAAAGGGTGCAGAGGAGATTTACAAGGATGTTGCCTGGATTGGGGAGCATGACTTATGAGAAGAGGTTGAGAGAACTTGGCCTTTTCTCCTTGAAGCGGTGGAGGATGAGAGGTGACCAGATAGAGGTGTAGAAGATGATGAGAGGCATTGATTGTGTGGATAGTCAGAGGCTTTTTCCCAGGGCTGAAATGGCTAACACAAGAGGACACAGGTTTAAGGTGCTTGGAAGTAGGTACAGAGGAGATGTCGGGGTAAGTTTTTTACACAGAGAGTGGTAAATGCATAGAATGGGCTGCCAGTGACAGTGGTGGAGGCAGATATGATAGGGAATTTTAAGAGACTCCTGGATAGGTACATGGAGCTTAAAAAAGATAGAGGGCTATGGGTAACCCTAGGTAATGTAATACGCTGTAAGGTTTCACTGCTAATGTAATAGCCTTTCTGTACTGTTTCACTGCTAAGGTAATGGTTTCTCTGTAGCAGCAATGTTTGTGTTATGACTAGAGATAATGGGGGCTTTGGAATGTATGCTAGCCAATGAGTGGGATGTTGTTCTTTCTTGTGGGTCTGGGAGCCGGGAATTTGCAGTCTTTTGCCGGGGAGCGATGAGGAGAGAAGGCGTGAATAGAGAGAGTTGGTAGTCCTCAGACGGAGTGGTCTTGGAGCGAGGGTCTGAGGGTCGGCGACACTTGGAGGAGATTGATAGGGGACCAATGAATGGAACCATGAGCTCCAAAGTTGTGCATTAGACTGTTTCATGAGAACGGGCTCTTTTCCTTTTCTGTTTCTTTACTAACCATATCGTCAAATTAAGAATGATAAAGCTCAGTCATTTAATCGCATATTGTGTGCTGTTTGTTATTTTGTGGTACTGATTTATAATGGGGACACATTGCGCAGCATCTACCCAAACAAGATTTCTTAAGTTTGGCTGGGCCGAGGGGTTGTCTTCCCCTAGATTAAACCGGTAGCCGAACCGAGAGTTACAGTAATTTCTCAAGTATGTATATTCATGACACAGCATTGTGGGCCGAAGGGCTTGTATTGTGCTGTAGGTTTTCTATGTTCCTAGTTTTGAAAGATGAGGGGAGGGGAGACAGAAAGGCCAGGCGATAGGTGAAACTTAGAGAGGGAGGTATGAAGCAAAGAGCTAGGAAGTTGATTGGTGAAAGGGACTGAAGGCCATCGAAGAAAGAAGAAAGGTGGGGGAGCAATAGAGGGAGGCGATAGGCAGGCAAGGAGATAACTTGAGAGAGGGACAAGGGGTTGCGAATGGTGAAGTGGGGGTGGAGGCTTTACTGGAAGTTTGAGAAATCAATGTTCATGCTATCAGATTGGAGGTTACCCAAACAGAATATAAGGTGTTATGCCTCCAACTTAAATATGGCCTTATCCCAACAGTAGAGGAGGCCATGGATGAATATATTGGAATAGGAATGGGAAATGGAATTAAAATGGGTGGCCACTGGGAGATCCCACTTGTTCTGGCAGACAGAGTGTAAATGCTCAGCGAAGTGGTCTCCTAATCTACGTCGGAACTCACCGATATACAAGATGCCACACTGGGAGCACTGAACACAGTAAATAATCCCCAACAGACTTAGAGGTGAAGTGTTGACTCACCTGAAAGGACTGTTTGGAGCCCTGAGTGGTAGTGAAGGAGGAGGTGTAGGGGCAGGTGAAGCACTTGTTCCGCTTGCAAGGATCAGTGCCGGGAGGGGGATCAGTCGGGAGGGACAAATGGACAAGGGAGTTGTGTAGGGAGCAATCCCTGCGGAAAGCAGAAAGGGGGGGAGGGGGAGGGAAAGGTGTGTTTGGTGGTGGTGGAATTTTGGAGAACTCTATGCTGGATGCAGTTGCTGGTGGGGTGGTAGGTGAGGACAAGAGGAACCCTATCCCTGGTAGTGTGGCGGTAGGATGGGGCGAGAGCAGATGTGCGTGAAATGGAAGAGATGCGGTTGAGGGCAGCATTGATGGTGGAGGCGGGGAAGCCCAATTCTTTGAAAAAGGAGGACATGTCCTTCATTCTAGAATGAAAAGCCTCATCCTGAGAGCAGATGCGATGGAGGTGGAGGAATTGAGAGAAGGGCATGGTGTTTTTACAAGATGCTTGTGGGGTGGTGATGATGGCTGCTGCTTTCCTTTGGCAATGCTTCATGTAGATGCACTCAGTAGTTGGGAGGGTTTCACCTGTGATGTACTAGGCCAAAAGCACTACCTTGTGTAGGATTTTGTACTCAAAGGCATTGTTGTTCCTATACCGAGCCATAATGCAGCCAGTCAGCACACTTTCCACCACAGATTTATAGAAGTTTGCCAAAGTTTTCAATGACATGCTGAACTTCTGCAGACTGCTGAGGAAGTAGAGGCACTGTCCTGTTTTCTTATGCAACCTTGTATGAGCCATTTCCATCCTGGGAAGGAGTCTCTGGTTGTCCACTCAATCTATGCCTCTTACGCCTTCTGCCCTCTCTTTTTCCAGTCCTGATGAAGAGTCTCAACCCAAAGCATTAACTGCTACTTTCCCTCTATAAATGCTGCTGATCTGTTGTGTTCCTCCAGCATTTTGTGTGTATTGCTCTGGATTTCCAGTATCTGCAGAATCGCTTGTGTCTTTGTCTTTTCCTTTACAGTCTACATCTCAACAATTTTATGGTCACTTGATGGCCAGATCGAAAAATGAACTGATGTTTAGCCGATTTAAGCACCAAGTCAGATTAAAAAGATTAAAGCAACGAGGCCAAGGGCAGAGGACTAACAGGTGTACAGCTTACTTCTCCAAGTGAGACACAATTCCCCATCTGAGCCCGTCCTATCTGTCTCCTCCTCTTCTTACTGCTATCGTCATACAAGTCATGTAGAACACTGGCAGTTTCAGGAGTAGTTGTTGCCCTACAGCCATTGGGCTACTGGACTGGCTTCACTCACCTCAACACTGAACGGACTCCTCAGCTGTGACCTACAGCCATTGGGCTACTGGACTGGCTTCACTCACCTCAACACTGAACGGACTCCTCAGCTGTGACCTACAGCCATTGGGCTACTGGACTGGCTTCACTCACCTCAACACTGAACGGACTCCTCAGCTGTGACCTACAGCCATTGGGCTACTGGACTGGCTTCACTCACCTCAACACTGAACGGACTCCTCAGCTGTGACCTACAGCCATTGGGCTACTGGACTGGCTTCACTCACCTCAACACTGAACGGACTCCTCAGCTGTGACCTACAGCCATTGGGCTACTGGACTGGCTTCACTCACCTCAACACTGAACGGACTCCTCAGCTGTGACCTACAGCCATTGGGCTACTGGACTGGCTTCACTCACCTCAACACTGAACGGACTCCTCAGCTGTGACCTACAGCCATTGGGCTACTGGACTGGCTTCACTCACCTCAACACTGAACTGGCTCTGTGATTGGCCTGCAGCCACTGGGCTCCCAGACTGATCATCCACCTCAGCACTGAATGGACTCCTCAGCTGTGGCCTGCAGCCATTGGGTCCCAGGACCAGCATCACTTCATCTCAATGCTGAACTGACTCATAGCTGGGGCCTGCAGGCATCAGGCTCCTGAGCTTGCTGCACTTGTCTTGGTGATGAACAGGCCCTGTGACTGTGACTCACTTTAGGGGACTCTGCGGTTTATGTTCATGTATTACTTATTTAATTTTTTACTGTTTACACAATTTGTTCTTTTGTTACACAGTAGATCTTTAATTGTCTTTGTTGTGTGTGGTTTTTCATAGATTCTATTAGGCTTTTTTGTTTCATGTCTGCCTGCAAGAATATGAAACTCAAGGTTGTGTATGGTATACGTACTCTGATAATAAAATATACTTTGTACTTTTAATATTTTTTCTTGAGTGGGAATATTTTCTCTTCAAAGCCACCAGGAATGGAATCTATCTATCTGTTGATAAGATGAGTAGAAAGTTAGTACCCTAACTACCGTGCAGGGGAAAGGAAGATCAAGGATTAAGGACCACCTCTATTCACCATGTACATTTACATGTATGAGGAATTTGCTGTGGGGTGTTGGTGTGATGTACAACAAAAACACAACATTCAACAATTATAGAGAATAACATAAATATAAAGTCAGAGGTTAAAATCCAGATATGGAATAAAATATGCAAAAATACATAATTACCAGCATGTATTTACAATCATATACATTATCAACAGGGGTTTACAGTGCAGTGACTGAGGCAATAGAGGGAGGCTAATTGGAATGGATCATTCACTGCAACCTCCGTCATCTTTAAGGGTATCCATCCACCAAATCCATCTTTACCTCCCAGCCACCCCCCCACCGACTCTCCACTTTCCACAGAGATCACTGTCTCTGTGAATCCCTTGTCCATTTGTCCCACCCCACTAATCTCCCTCCTGACATAGTCCCCTGCAGGCAACCAAAATGCTACACCTGCCCATTCACCTCCTCCCTCACCTTCATACAGGATCTCAAATATTCTTTCCAGGTGTGGCAACAGTTTACCTGTGTATCTTTTGGGGTCATCTATTGTATCTGATGTGACTTCCTCCAAATTGGTGAAACCAAAGTAAATTGGGGGACCACTTTGATGAGCACCTCCACACCATCCACCAAATGCAGAATTTCTCGATGGCCAACCAGTTTAATTCTGATTCCGATTCCCATTCCAACATATCAGTTGATGGTCTCCTCCTGTCCCTTATGGTGGAGAAGCAACACCTTATATTCCATCTAAGTAGCTTCCAACCTGATGGCCTGAACATAGATTCCTCCTTCTGGTAATTTTTTTCCCTCCTTCTTCCCTTTTCTATTCCCCACACTGGCCCCTTACCTTTTCTCCTCATCTGACTATCATCTTCCTCTGGTGTGCCTCCTCCTTCCCATTCTCCAATGGCCTACTCTCCTCTCTGATCAGATTCCTTCCTCTCCAGCCCTTCTCCTTTCATACCCACCTGGCTTCACCCATCACCTTCTAGCTATCCTTTTTTCCCTACCCCGCCTTTATATATTCTGGCATCTTCCTTTCCAGTCCTGATGAAGGGTCTCAGCCCAAAACATCAACTATTTATTAATTTCCACAGATGCAGCCTGACCTGCTGAGTTTCTCCAGTATTTTGTTTGAGTTTAACTAGAATATTTGATCAGATTAACTTCCCGAGGAAAGCAACTTTCAAGATGGTGTGGTTTTTGTTTTTATAGTCCTTTAACACTTTCCAGAAGGGAGCTTTTGGAAAAGGCAGTTTGCGGGGGGGGGGGGGGGGGGGTAAAATCAGTAATGTTTTTTTCCTGCTCACTTCTTTGTCCTGGACACATACAAGTCCTGCAGTGACGGTCGACTACAGCTGATGAGCTTTTCCGCTGAGCTGACAGTTCACTGTGGTTTTTGTATATTGTGAGAGGATGCTGCACCAAAGCCGACAGTAATGGTTGAGGTATCCATTGTTTGAAAAGAATCAACCCTTGTTTTCTGTAATTAAATTAACTGAAGAGAAAATCTGTTTTTAGTTCTGGTTTCTGCTGCATCTATTATGCCAGCGGGATAATTATTTGTCCAGAAAATGCCCTAATTCTACTGTAATTTGTCAATTTACCTAGTAAATAAATTATCAGGAAAGAACCAAGCTTAATAGTTGTCAGCTCGATTATCCACTGCAGAAACATTAGGTTGAACTTGGGTTTAATGGCAAGAAATAATGAATAATACACTGGGTGACAAAGCAGTTGTATATTATCAGGGCAGGCAATGTGACTCTTGGAAAGCCATTCACACAATGAAGCTTGCAAAGCTAATTAGGGCCATTAAAATTATAATGTGCCTGAATTGAACTCTAGTCACTGAGAACCTCAATGAAGAGGTTTACCAGGATGCTGCCTGGATTAGAGGGCATGTGCTATAACGAGAGGTTGCACAAACTTGGGTTATTTTCTCTGGAGCAGCAGGCTGATGGGAGGTCTGACAGAGGCTTATAAGATTATGAGAGACATAGATAGAGTAGACAGACAGTATCTTTCTCCCAGAGTTGGAATGTCTAATAGTAGAGGGCATGCACTTAAGGTGAGAGGGGGTAATTTCAAAGGAGATGTGAGGGGCAAGCTTTTTTCATATAGAGTGGTGGGTGATCAATAGAAAGTCCACTCTGAGAAAAGAATTGCTTTCTGCTGGAGTAAATTCCTCTTAAGCTTGGTTTACCAACCATCTCATCTTTGTTGCCTTCTTATACAGATTCACAAGCCAGAGGGAAAAATATAGAACAACACACTCAAAACTTTGGAGGAACTCAGGAGGTCAGGTAATATCTACAGAAATGAATAAACAGGTGACGTTTCAGCCCGACACCTGCTGAGTTCTTCCAGCATTTTGTGTGTGTTGCTCTGGATTTTCAGCAACAGCAGAATTTCTTGTATTTACGTAAAAACAAAATGTCAGCTTTTAATGGGGAGTAGGAAGCCTGTATAAAAGATTACAGATAAAGATAAAAGTAGCTTTATTTGTCACACGTACATCGAAATATATAGTGAAGTGCGTCATTTGTGTCAATGACCGACAGAGTCTGAGATGTGCTGGAGGCAGCCAACAAGTGTCATATGCTTCCTGCAGAAACAATGCTTGCAGATCACTAACCCTAACCCATCCTTGAAATATGGGAGGGCACTGGAGCACACAAAGGAAATCTACATGGTCTTGGGGAGAATGTGAATAGTCCTTACAGAATGTGGTAGGAATTGAACCCCTATTGATAGTGCCCTAAAGCCTTGTGCTAAATGCTACACTACAATGCTGCACATTAAATCCCATTAAGTCTGCTCTGAATATCGTGGTGGAGGGACTTGTGAGTTCCTGAGTGATGCCATCTGAAGCTCAGCTCCTGGTAGGGTCACCTACGGTAGTATAGTCAAAGGGGAGATTCCAGACAAAGTATGATCCAACCAAGACCTCAACGGTGGAGCAGATGGAAAATGCTGACACATCACAACAGCAGTGAAGTGTTTGTAGTTCTGTATTTAGTCCTGGTCACCTCACTACAGGAAGGATGTTGATGCTATAGAGAGAGTGCAGAGGAGATTTACAAGGCTGTTGCCTGGATTGGAGGGTGTACCTTATGAGAATAGGTTGTGTGTACTTGGCCTTTTCTTTTTGGAATGACAGAGGATGAGAAGTGATCTGATAGATGTGTATAAGATGATGAGAGGCATTGATCGTGTGGATAACCAGAGGCTTTTTCCCAGGTTTGAAATGGCTAATGGGGCATTATTTTAAGGTGCTTGGAAATTATTTTAAGGTGTTGGCTATTAAGGATGATAATCCACAAATCAGTGAATTGAAATGAATGAAAGACAGTGGAAGCAGACAGACCAATTGTCTTTGTTCTTGCCTCGTGCTTGGGAATGGAAGCTACCATTTTGTGAAGACACTCTATTCTCCATTTTATGAGCTTGACATGCTGGGCATGATCAATGTTTTAAAGAAGAGACAATAAAACTTCAGGTAATCTGCTGGACTGGAGATCATTTCCAAATAAGAAGTTATTTGTGAGATATTCTTTGGTTGGCTATAACGTGCAGGTTTGTAAATGTTGGGGTTGAGGCCTGCCTGAAGTGATTCGAGCTCATTGCTGACTGAGAACAAGGAACAAGCCATAAATTATTGACTGTCACTTGTTGGGAAGAGAGCAATAAATGGATGCTGGCTTGGAGCAGAGCCAATTACTAGGTGTTAAAGGACAGACACATGGCCTCTGGTCAATGAAACTGGAATGTGATATTTGAATTGATAAGGAATGGAATTAAAAGATGATGCTTTGTGTGTGCTGGCAGTGGTAACTTCGAAGAATAACCATCGCAGATACAAGCGTGAGCGACCCTGTGTGAAACACGTAGCCAGTGAATCGGGACAACGAGGAATGCCTGGCTAGAGTAAACTCCTTTGCCCGGTAATACCTTTGCTATTCTTTGACCATTCAGGAAAGTCAGGGAAACATAGCGGGTGTGCACCCAAGGCATTTAGTGTACATATTCATGTGCTTGTTAGTTAAAACAATAAAGGTCAGTAAATACAGATCTCTCTGTGCCTCACTAAGCATCGTTATAAAAAAGTAATTTTTTACAACAGAGGGGATGTCAGGGAGTTTTTCCTGCAGAGAGTGCTGGGTGCTTGGATGCACTGCCAGCGAATGTGGTAGAGGCCGATACTATAGGATCTTCTAAGAGACTCTTAGATATGTACATAGAGTTTATAAAAATAGACGGCTTTGCGGTAGAAAAATTCTAGGCAGTTTCTAGAGTAGGTTACATGGTCGGCACAACATTGTGGGCCGAAGGGCCTGTAATGTGCTGTATATTTGTATGTTCTATGTTCAGTGAAGGCAGAGGAAGGGTGCAGCAGTGAATGGTTCCCAGTTGTGTATTCCATACCACTGGATCCTGAAGCCGATTTATCAAGGACCATGTGGGGTCTGCCTGTGCATCAGCCTCCCCACATTAAACCAAGTCACTCACAGACATACACCATTAAGGGAATAACCCATTGGAACATCATCATACTCAGCTCGAGTTCTACTACAACCCAAGAAGCTACGTAAACTACAATATCATTTTGCTGGATAATTGAAAGATGAAAGATTAGCTTGATTTGTTACATATACATTAAAACATGCAGTGAGAATCTTTGCATACGTCAATCAACAACATAGCCCAAGGCTGTGCTGGGGGCAGCCCACAAATGTCACCAACATAGCATGCCCACAGTTTACCCATATGTTTTTGGAGTGTGGGAGGAAGCTGGAGTGCTCACATGTTCATGCTCAGAATGTGTAAATGCCTTACAGCAGAGGGTATTCGCCACTATCATTGCCATAAGCCATTGCTCTCCATGTTCTAGCTCCTGCCTGCATCCATCGCTAAGAAGCCCACCATCCAGGACATGCCCTCTTCTCATTACTACCCTCAGGGAGGAGGTACATGAGCCTGAAGGAGCTCACTCACACTGCTGCAGTAAAACAACAAATTTCACAAAATATGGTGAGTCAGTGGTAATAAAACATATTCTGATTCTGAAGTTAGTCTATGTATTGACAGATGTGAAATGTGGCAGGAATCACTCCATAATGGAGGTGTTATATATGCACATTGCAAGGTCTACAGCGGTGTAGTACGATGAAACATTTTTATTGAGTTATGTTAGTAACGGCAAATGCTGGACAGCTTACAGTGTGGGAACTACAAACCTAGCCCATCAAAATGAAAACATGTACACTCAAAAAGCCCACAGCAAAAAGAGAGTGCCTCCCGCACGTAGGAAGCCCAACAGATTCACGGTGCAATCAGTTGGGTACAGGTCAGGAGGTATCTGGAACAGACCATCTAATATGTTATCGTGAGGATGAGCAAAGAAGTTGGAATGTTTCATGAAAGAGGAGAATGAGAATAGGGGGAATTAGAATGGGAATTGGGGGATATTTGGAGGGTGAAGATTTAGAGATTTGCAGTAATGTGTTGACAGAGAGCAATGTGTACTGTATACAGAATGACGCAGAGAGGTTTCTGCAGAAACCTGTGCTTTAATTGCTCGAGTTCTGAATGTTGTTTAAATTAACTCCCTTTCTTCTGTAAAACTAATTTATCACCAGCAACACAAATTACATTTTTCTGTTTCTTGTCTGCATGTGCTTTTGGAACTTCCAAGGAAGATATATTGGCTTTATTCAGATAAGGATGGTGAAATCCATTCAGAAGGTTACTGAAGTTTATAGATAAACGTGTTGTTATTTTTCTGCAAACTTTTTATGGCATTATTAGATTAGAGAGCCTGAATTAGAGAGCATGTCTTATGAGGAGAGGTTGAGCAAGCTAGAACTTTTCTCTTTGGAACAAAAGAGGGTGAGAGGTGACTTGGTAGACATAAATATCAAGTGGACAGCTAGAGACATTTTCCCAGGGTGGAAAGGACTAGTTCGAGGTGGCATAATTTTAAGGTAATTGGAGGAAAGCCAAGGGGGATGTCAGAGGTATTTTTCTTCCAGAGTGGTAAATGCATGGAACACCCTGCCAGGGATGGTAGTAGAGGCTGATTCATTAGGGGTATTTAAGAGACACATAGATAGATACCTGATGATAGAAAAAAATGGATGATTAGATTAATCTTGGAGAAGATTAAAAGGTCAGCACAACAGTATGGACTGAAGGATCTGTACAGTGCTATATCCTATGTTCCATCGCAATGCACAGTGTAATGCTCTGATCTGTCTAAACAATATATAAGAGAAGCTTTTCACTGTGTCTCAATACATATGACAATAATAAACCAATTCCAATTCTAATTCCATTTCCAATTGATATGTGATTAATTTGCATAAAGTTGAGCTAGGAGATGATACACCAGTTACCTTAACCACGGAAGAAACACATAGCCCACAAGCAGCACAGTTGAGCAAGATGATTAGCAACAACAGGCGCTCCCAGTGGGGACAGATACAGTGGACACCATCAGCACTACTTCAGTAGAAACACCAACCATTAGGGAGAAGGAAATATTGAGGAATCACAATATACTGTAGTTCTCAAAATAGAAGAGAAGCCTGCAAAAATCTGTGCTATTGCTCGAGAAATAACTTTATCAATGCTATCAACATAAATCCTTTCATGAGTCAATCCTGAAATTATATGTAACCTTCTCACTGGGGTGTATATACAGACTTGGCTTGTTAGATAACTCTGCTAACAGCCACAAGGCTCAATGGTAAGAAGGCCACCTTTCATAAACAATATACCTCTACTGTTGGTACAATTTGGGGTTCAACCAAACAGGAATGTCGGGATGCCCGATTAGAGGAACCTCGATTTGAGCAAATGCTGTCTGAATACTGCCCATACAGTTATTGGTAACACAGAAATGACAGATGATACACCAGCATAAAATTATAAAGAAAGTATATTTACCAAATTTTCAACTTTAACAAACAATTGCAGAAAAAGAAAAGAAAGATAAAATGCCGATTACAGTTAAATCAGTCCAATGTGCACATAAGTATAAACGTTGCCATGCCGTTGTTGGAGTGGACACAGTCAGAGTGGTGATCTTGAGGCTTTAGCTCTTCGAGGCTTCAGAGAAGAGAAGCTTCAGTCAGAGAAAGCAAATGAAAGAAAAGTTCGAGCTTTTTCCTTCTCTTCTTTATATCTGCTCAGCGAGGAGAGATGGTAGGCAGGATAGTGAAGTGCTCCTCTTGCGGATTTGGAAAGTGTGAGACCTCTAGTGTCCCTGACAACTACAGCTATGAGAAGTGCATCCAGCTGCAGCTTCTAACAAACCGTGTCAAGCTGGAACTGGATGATCATGCAGGAGGCTGAAGGGGTGATAGATAGGACATATCGGGAGGTAGTTACACCCAAGGTGCAGACCAGGAAACTGGGTGACAGTTAGAAAGGGGAAGGGGATTCAGGATCTAGTGCAGGGTAGCTCAACAACAGGTTTATTGCTTTAGATGTTGCTGGTGGAGGTGGGGAGGGGGCGGAGAGACCTAACAGAGGAAAGTCTTGGAGGTTGGATCTCTGGCACTGAGTCTGCCTCTGTGAGTCAGAAGAGGCACGCTGTGATGATAGGGAATTAGTTAGGGGAACGGACAGGAAATTTGTGGGTGAGAACGACATTCCCAGATGGTATATTGCCTTCCGGGTGCCGGGACCCAGTATATCTAAGGTTCAGTCCTCAGCATTCTTAAGTGGGAGGGTGAACAGCCAGAAGTTGTGGTCCTTGTAGGTACCAATGACATGAATAGGAGTATTGATGAGGTTCTGCATTGGAAGTTCAGGGAATTAGGTGCTAAGTTAAAGGACAGGAGCTCCAGGGTTGTGATTGCTATACCCGCGCAATGTGCTAATGATGCCAGAACTAAGAAGATTATACAGTTTAATATTTGGTTAAGGAGTTGGTGTAGGAGGGAGGGCATAAGATTTTCAGATCATTGGGCTCTCTTCCAGGGAAGGTGGGACGTGTACAGAAAGGACAGTTTGCACCTGAACTGGAGGGGGACTAATATCCTAACGGGATGGTTCGTTAATGTTGCAGGGTGGGGTTTGAACTAAAGTTGCAGGGAATTCAGAACCAGAGCGCCAGAAGTTAGTGGAGAGGTTGTGGAGACAGATGTTGGTAAGACCTCAGACAAAGATAAGAATCAAAAGGTTGAGCATGGTGCGACTATTGTCATGAGCTTCGTATATTTCAATGGAAGTATTGTAGGAAAGGCGGATGATAGTGCTGAAGATGAGGTAGCTGGTTTACAAACAGAGGCAATGTGTAGTGAGGAGAGGCTAGTAATTGGGGAAAATTGTAGTCAACAGGATAAGTTGCAATGTAAAAGGTGGACAGAATTGAAAGGACTGAATAAGGTAAGATAAGATAAGAGGATAAAACTTTACTTTTCTGAAAGAAATTATTGGTGTAAGGTTGCTCAGTCAAAAATATATACTTTTAAAAGCAAAATGTAAGCACTGAGCTACAAAAAAGAATAAAAAATGAGCATTAAAAATAATCATGCAAAATACAAAAGTAATCATGCAAGGAGGAGGAGTTGTAGAGTCTTATAGCCAGAGGGAGAAAGGATCCCCTGTGGCGTTCAGTGGTGCACCTCAGAGGAATCAGTCTGTTACTAAAGGTGCTCCTCTGTTTCTCCAGAATGTCATGGAAGGGGTGAGGGAGCTTGTCCAGAATGCTCTGTAACTTCTACAACATTCTCCTCTCAGACACAACCACCAGGGAATCCAGATCCAACCCCAGAACTTATCCAACCTTTCTGATAACAAACTTCTCGGCATCAGCTGCTCTCACCCTGCTGACCCAGCAGAGTACCGTGTAGGATAGAATGGTGGCCCCCAATGAGTCACAGAACGTCTGCAGCATAGTACTGCAGGACGCAGGACATAGTAATACAGGACTGAAGGTATTGTGTCTGAATGCATGCAGTACACAGAATAAAGTAGATGTACTTGCAGCACTGTTGCAGATTGGCAGGTATGATGTTGTAGGCATCGCTGAATCATCACTGAAAGATTATAGTTGGGAGCTTAATGTTGGAGGATACACATTGTATTGAAAGGATAGGAGGGAAGGTAGAGGGAACGGCATTGTTCTGTTGGTAAAAAACGAAATCAAATCATTAGAGGGAGGTGGGTGACATAGGGTCGAAAGGTGTTGAATCATTGTGGATAGAGCTAAGAAACTGCAAGGGTAAAAAGACACTGATGAGAACTGTATACAGACTCCGAACAGGTAGTAAGAATATGGCCTACAAATTATAACAGGAGATAGAAAATGCATGTCAAAAGGGCAATGTTACAATACTTAAATATACAGGTAGATTGGGAAAATCAGGTTGGCACTGGATTACAAGAGGGCGAGTGCCTACAAGATGACTCCTTAGAGCAGCTTGCGACTGAGGCCACTAGAGGATCAGCTATCTAGATTGCGTGTTGTGCAATGAACCAGAATTGATTAGATATTTAAAGAAGAGATCATATGATCAAATTCACCCTGAAATTTGAGAAGGAGAAGCTGAAGTCAGATGTATCGGTATTGCAGTGAGGTAAAGAGAGTTATAGAGGCATGAGAGAGGATTTGGCCAGAACTTGACAATAAGTACTCCTGTTTGAGTACTGTTGGGGGGGGACAGCCTACCTGGGGGAAGTGACAGTGGTCATGCCTCTGGCACAGAGTCTGGCCCTGTGGCTCAGAAGGGTAGGGAAAGGAAGAGGAAGGCTGTAGTAATAGTTAGAGGGTCAGACAGGCGATTCTGTGGACGCAGGAAAGTACTTTGCCTCCCAGGTGCCAGGGTCCAGGATGTTTCTGATCACGTCCAAGATATCCTGCAGTAGGAGGGAGAACAGCCAGAGGCCGTGGTACATATTGGTACCAATGACATAGGTAGGAAAAGGGAGGAGGTCCTGTAAAAAGACTACAGGGAGTTAGGAAGGAAGTTGAGAAACAGGACCACAAAGGTAGTGATCTCGGGATTATTACCGGTGTCACGCGACAGTGAGAATAGGAATAGAATGAGGTGGAGGATAAATGCGCAGCTGAGGGATTGGAGCAAGGACAGGGATCAGATTTCTGGATCATTGGGACGTCTTTTGGGGCAGTGTGACCTGTACAAAAATGATGGTTTGCACTTGAATCCAAGGGGGACCAATATCCTGGCGGGGAGGTTTGCTAAGGCTACTGGGGAGAGTTTAAACTGGAATTGTTGGGAGGGGGGAACTGAACAGAAGACACTGGGGAAGAGGAGGTTGGCTCACAAATAGAGAAAGCTTGTAGACAGTGTGAGAGGGAGGATAAGCAGGTGATAGAGAAGGGACGTGCTCAGATCGAAGGTTTGAGATGTGTCTATTTTAATGCAAGGAGTGTTGTGAACAAAGCGGATGAGCTTAGAGCATGGATCAGTACTTGCAGATATGATGTGGTGGCCATTACAGAGACTTGGATGGTTACTTCAAGTGCTGGGTTTTAGGTGTTTCAGAAAGGACAGGGAGGGAGGCAAAAGAGGTGGGGGTGTGGCACTATTGATCAGAAATAGTGTCACAGCTGCAGAAAAGGTGGACGTCATGGAGGGACTGTCTACAGAGTCTCTGTGGGTGGAGGTTAGGAACAGGAAGGGGTCAATAACTTTACTGGGTGTTTTTTACAGGCTGCCCAAGGGATATTAAGGAGCAGATAGGGAAACAGATCCTGGAAAGGTGTAATAATAACAGAGTTGTCATGATGGGAGATTTTAATTTTCCAAATATCGATTGGCATCTCCCTAGAGCAAAGGGGTTAGATGGGGTGGAGTTTGTTAGGTGTGTGCAGGAGGGTTTCTTGACACAATATGCAGATAATCCTACAAAAGGAGAGGCTGTACTTGATTTGGTATTGGGAAATGAACCTGGTCAGGTGTCAGATCTCTCAGTAGGAGAGCATTTTGGAAACAGTAATCATAATTCTATCTCGTTTACAATAGAATTGGAGAGAGATAGGAACAGACAAGTTAGAAAAGTGTTTAATTGGAGTAAGGGGAATTATGACGCTATCAGGCAGAAAATTGGAAGCTTAAATTGGAAACAGATGTTCTCAGGGAAAAGTACGGAAGAAATGTGGTAAACGTTCAGGGAATACTTGTGTGGAGTTCTGCATAGGTACGTTCCAATGAGACAGGGAAGTTATGGTAGGGTACAGGAACCATGGTGTGCAAAGGCTGTAATAAAACTGGTCAAGAAGAAAAGAAAAGCTTACAAAAGGTTCAGAAAGCTAGGCAATGTTAGAGATCTAGAAGATTATAAGGCTAATAGGAAGGAGCATAAGAAGGAAATTAGGAAAGCCAGAAGGGACCATGAGAAGGCCTTGGTGAGCAAGATTAAGGAAAACCCCAAGGCATTCTACAAGTATGTGAAGAGCAAGAGGATAAGATGTGAAAGAATAGGAACTATCAAGTGTGACAGTGGGAAAGAGTGTATTGAACCGGAGGAAATAGCAGAGATACTTAATGAATACTTTACTTCAGTATTCACTATGGAAAAGGATCTTGGTGATTGTAGTGATGACTTGCAGCAGAATGAACAGCTTGAGCATGTAGATATTAAGAAAGAGGAAATGCTGGAGCTTATGGAAAGCATCAAGTTGGATAAGTCGCCAGGACTGGATGAGATGTACCCTAGGCTACTGCGGGAGGCAAGGGAGGAGATTGCTGAGCCTCTGGCAATGACCTTTGTATCATCAAAAGGAATGGGAGACATTCTGGAGGACTGGAGGTTTACAGATGTTGCTACTTTATTCAAGAAAGGGAGTAGAGATAGCTCAGGAAATTATAGACCAGCGAGTCTTACCTCAGTGGTTGGTAAGTTGATGGAGAAGATCTTGAGAGGCAGGATTTATGAACATTTGGAGAGGTATAATATGATTAGGAGTAGTCAGCATGGCTCTGTCAAGCGCTAGTCGTGCCTTATGAGCCTGATTGAATTTATTGAGGATGTGACTAAACACATTGATGAAGGAAAAGCACTATATGTAGTGTATATGGATTTCAGCAAGGCATTTGATAATGTACCCCATGCAAGGCTTATTGAGAAAGTAAGGAGGCATGGGATCCAAGGGAACATTGCTTTGTGCATCCAGAACTGGCTTGAAGAGTGGTTGTAGACGGGTCATATTCTGCATGGAGGTCGGTCACCAGTGGAGTGCCTCAGCAATCTGTTCTGGGACCCTTACTCTTCATGATTTTTATAAATGACCTGGACGAGGAAGTGGAGGGATGGATTAGTAAGTTTGCTGATGACACAAAGGTTTGAGGTGTTGTGGATTATGTGGAGGGCTGTCAGAGGTTACAGTAGGACATTGATAGGATGCAAAACTGGGCTGAGAAGTGGCCAGTGGAGTTCATATAACCATATAACAATTACAGCACGGAAACAGGCCATCTCGGCCCTTCTAGTCCGTGCCGAACGCTTATTCTCACCTAGTCCCACTGACCCGCACTCAGCCCGTAACTCTCCATTCCTTTCCTGTCCATATACCTATGCAATTTTGCTTTAAATGACAATACTAAACCTGCCTCTACCACTTCTACTGGAAGCTCATTCCACACAGCTACCACTCTCTGAGTAAAGAAATTCCCCCTCATGTTACCCTTAAACTTTTGCCCCCTAAGCCTCAACTCATGTCCTCTTGTTTGAATCTCCCCTACTCTCAATGGAAAAAGCCTATCCATGTCAACTCTATCTATCCCCCTCATAATTTTAAACTCCTCTATCAAGTCCCCCCTCAACCTTCTACGCTCCAAAGAATAAAGATCTAACTTGTTCAATCTTTCCCTGTAACTTAGGTGCTGAAACCCAGGTAACATTCTAGTAAATCTTCTCTGTACTCTCTCTATTTTGTTGATATCTTTCCTATAATTCGGTGACCAGAACTGTACACAATACTCCAAATTCGGCCTTACCAATGTCTTGTACAATTTTAACATTACATCCCAACTCCTATACTCGATGCTCTGATTTATAAAGGCCAGCATACCAAAAGCTTTCTTCACCACCCTATCCACATGAGATTCCACCTTCAAGGAACTATGCACCATTATTCCTAGATCACTCTGTTCTACTGCATTCCCCAATGCCCTACCATATACCATGTATGTCCTATTTGGATTATTCCTACCAAAATGTAGCACCTCACACTTATCAGCATTAAACTCCATCTGCCATCGCTCAGCCCACTCTTCTAACTGGCCTAAATCTCTCTGCAAAATTTGAAAACCTACTTCATTATCCACAACGCCACCTACCTGTCTGCATTCTTACTAATCCAATTTACCATCCCATCATCCAGATCATTAATGTATATGACAAACAACATTGGACCCAGTACAGATCCCTGAGGCACACCATTAGTCACCGGCCTCCAACCTGACAAACAGTTATCCACCACTACTCTCTGGCATCTCCCTTCCAGCCACTGTTGAATCCATTTTACTACTTCAATATTAATACCTAACGATTGAACCTTCCTAACTAACCTTCCATACGGAACCTTGTCAAAGGCCTTACTGAAGTCCATATAGACAATATCCACGGTTCCGAAAGAGGTGGCTGAAGAGATTGCGGAGGCGTTAGTAATGATCTTTCAAAAAACACGAGATTCTGGAATGGTTCTGGAAGACTAGAAATTTGCAAATGTCACTCCACTCTTCAGGAAAGGAGCGAGGCAGAAGAAAGGGAACTATAGACCAGTTAGTCTGATCTCAGCGGTTGCAAAGATGTTAGAGTTGATTATTAAGGATTAGGTCTCTGGATATTTTGAGAAAATCAGGGGAAAATCTTGCCTGACAAATCTGTTGGAATTCTTGAAAGAAATAATAAACAGGATAGACAAAGTAGAATTGATGATGTTGTGTACTTAGATTTGCAGAAGGCCTTTAACAAGGTGCCACAGAGAGGCTGCTTAACAAGCTACGAGTCCTTGTGCAAGATTCCCTAAAGTTTAATTTGCCGGTTGAGTCTGTGGTGAGGAAAGTAAATGTAATGTTAGCATTAATTTCAAGAGCACTAGCAGATAACATGGAAACATAGAAAATAGGTGCAGGAGTAGGCCATTTGGCCCTTCGAGCCTGCACCACCATTCAGTATGATCATGGCTGATCATCCAACTCAAAACCCTGTACCTGCTTTCTCTCCATACCCCCTGATCCCTTTAGCCACAAGGGAAGCCACAACTTCCTCTTAAATATAGCCAATGAACCGGCCTCAACTGTTTCCTGTGGCTGAGAGTTCCACAGATTCACCACTCTCTGTGTGAAGAAGTTTTTCCTCATCTTGGTCCTAAACGGCTTCCCCTTTATCCTTAAACTGTGACCCCTCGTTCTGGACTTTCCCAACATCAGAAACAATCTTCCTGCATCTAGCCTGTCCAATCCCTTTAGAATTTTATATGTTTCAATAAGGTCCCCCCTCAATCTTCTAAATACAGCAAAGATGTAATGTTGAAAATTCATAAAATACTGGTGAGGCCTCACTTGGAGTATTGTAGCAGGTTTGGGCCCTTTATCTCAGAAAGGATGTGCTAAAACTGGAGTGGGTTCAAAGGAGATTCACAAAAATGATTCCAGGGATTGAATGGCTTGACATTTGAAGAGTGTTTGATGGATCTGAATTCACTAGAATTCAGAAGAATACTTGAAACCTATCAAAAGCTGAAAGGTTTTGATAGAGTGGATGTGGAGAGGATGTTTACTATGGTGGGAGAGTCTAAGACCAGAGGACACAGCCTCAGAATAGAGCAGTGTCCTTTTAGAATGGAGATGAGGAGGAATTTCTTTAACTAGAGAGTGGTGACTCTGTGGAGTTCTTTGCCACTGGCAGCTGTGGAGGCCGAGTCTTTATGCATATTTTAGGCAGAGGTTGGTAGATTCCTGATTGGTCAGGGCATGAAGGGATATGGACAGAAGCCAGTAGATTGAGGCTGAGAGGAAAACTGGATCAGCCAATGTGAAATGGCAGAGCAGACTCGATGGGCCAAGTAACCTAATTCTGCTCCAATATCTCATGGTCTTATAAACATTGGAGCGGAGCTCATGCTGGAGTCGTCATGGTGTATCTCTGTTCTCAGACACTGCACTCATGGTCTGCCTGAAAGCAACGCCACATTCCGAGCTCTCCTCCAAGACCATTTTGAACAAACTGCCTCTCTCTAGTGCATTGGCCATTCCTCCTTGGGATCCTTGATCTGTACAAAGCCCTTCACGTGTGGCTGGGAAGAAAGGGCAAGAAGCCAGTATTAAAAGGCGATGGGAGGGGAAGGAGGGCATACCTGCAGGTGAGGCATGGTGAGGAGAAGCTGAAGATGAATTAATCTGACAGGAGAGGACTTCCCCTCATCTGCCCAGTACTTCCTTCTCTTTTCTGCTCTTTCTCCCATGGTCAACAGTCCTGTCCGATCAGATACCTTCTTCTTCAGCCCGTTATCCCTTCCACGTAATACCTCCTGGCTTCTTACTTCAGCCCCCATCCACCCACCCACTTTCCCTCTCACCCATCACCTGCCACCTTGAACTCTTTCCCCTCCTCCACCTTCTAATTCTGACTTCTATCTCTTTCTTTCCCAGTCCCAATAAAGAGTACGTGGTTAGTCCCTTCTCACATACTACAACATATCTTTTCTAACATATCTGGCATGTTCAGTAAATTATTTTAATTGCTATTCCAATAATTGGTACAGTTATGGTTTAAAGTCAAAGTCAATGTCAAAGTAAAGTTTATTATCAAAGCACACGTATGTCACCACATACAACCCTGGGATTCTTTTTCTTTGGCAAATCTATAGAACAGTAACTATAAACAGGATCAATGGACATAAAAACCATGCAAATACAGATATAAATGAATAGCAATAAATAACAAGCATGAAATAACAAGATAAAAGAGTCCTTTTGTTGAGGAGCCTGATGGTTGAGGGGTAGTATCTGTTCTTAGACATGGTGGTGTGAGTCCTGAGGTTCCTGTATCCTTTATTTTATTAGAAGAGTGAACCATTCCTGATACCTATATTAGATTCTGGAAGGTGATGATCCAGTCTTAATGAAGGATCGCGGCCTGAAACATCAACTGTTTATTCCTCTCCATAGATGCTGTCTGACCTGCTGAGTTCCTCCAGCATTTTGTGTGTGTTGCTCTGGATTTCCAGCATCTGCAGAATCTCTTGTGTTAATGTTCAGAACTATTTTAAACATCCATGAACTGTACTATGCCAGATCAAGAATGATATACAGTAACTTGAAAGAATAACACACAGGAAACCCAGATAAGTCATCGGTCTGACTTTACAGGCAATTCGGGAAGTTTTAATGGGAAGCACGCTATCCCAGAAACCTTTGCTATTAATCTGTACCCTGATGAATGTTGCCTGTCAAAGCAAATACTAAAATCCTCTGTTCCCACTCTTTAATCCTATTACTCTTAGACTGACCTCCAACCTCTGCTAAAATGAGGACAAGGATGACTTTGTGTTTCATGAGTCCAACAATTTATGAGCAATTAAAGGCAAAGAGACACGGAGCATCCATCATATCAGCCACTGGACTGGCAGCAGAGGTCAGGAGTCTTAGCGATGAAGTGCACACAATATATTTTTATTTCTGTTTGGGCTCTGCAGAGAACAGGTTTGTTGAAAATTATAACACACAGTCTAACAGTTCAGAAGAGCTGTAGTTCATCTTGCAAAAGGATCCATGTGTGACCAGATAGGATGTGACAGAAAACAAACATAATACTACTGAGAAAAATGCCTGTGAGAACTGTATATTGTATCTCAGAGGGGTGGCAAGATATTTCTCCTCACAATGTAATCATACGCATGAGTGCAAATAATATTTATTCTCTTTTTCTATTCTCTGTTTCTCTCTCTCTTTCTCTGTCTCTCCGTCCCTCTCTCTAACTAACACACACACACACACACACACACACACACACACACACACACACACACACACACACACACACACACACACACACACACACACACACACACACACACACACACACACACACACACACACACACACACACACACACACACACACACACACACCTCTCAGCTCCTCCCACCACTTCTGTATAAACAATTTCTGAGGCCAAAGATGTATTTTGGATCAATGAGCTTAAACTCAAAAACTATCTTTACATTATCCTAAATAATGTTCATTTTTTAAAAATAATTCTTTTTGAATTAAAAAAGAATTTCTTTGAAAGCTAAGCATGGTTTATCTTCACACAAAATGCTGGTGGAATGCAGCAGGCCAGGTAGCATCTATATAGGAAGAAGTACAGTCAACGTTTCGGGCCGAGACCCTTCGTCAGGACTAACTGAAAGAAAAGATAGTAAGAGAATTGAAAGTAGGAGGGGGAGGGGGAAATCCAAAATGATAGGAGAAGACAGGAGGGGACAGGGGTGAAACTAAGAGCTGGAAAGGTGTTATGGCCCGAAACGTTGACTGTACTTCTTCCTATAGATGCTGCCTGGCCTGTTACGTTCCACCAGCATTTTGTGTGTGTTGCTTGAATTTTCCAGCATCTGCAGATTTCCTCGTGTTTATGGTTTATCTTACTTTTTTTAAGATATGGAGAATTTTATTCCTTCCATCATTTCAATGGTATCACAGTGCCTCTGTTGTGTAAGAACATTTTATAGTTACCACAGCTATAGTAACAATAAATATTTCGAACAACTTAAGGTCTTTTCCATCAAGTAGGTGTTAAAATCTGTATCTATAATTCTATAGTAGGGAACAGTGGTCCATTTTGTATGAGCAAGACTGTGATAAAGGCATACACAGTCATACAGTAGATACCACATACTTAGACCTGTGCTAATCCCACTGTACATTAATACAAAGGACAAATCAGCTAAATAGCCTGTGATTAATAGGAAAAAAAATAAACTGACAATTAATACAAATGGTACATAAAGACTGAACATCATACAAGTCTTGGTTTATGCCAGCAAAATCATTCCATTCAGCCCATTGGGTATGCTTTGCCATTCCTCCCAACCCCATTCCTCTGCTGTGTAAATCTCCTTTGCTCTCTTGCTATAATATCCACATCTTTCCTGTAGTGAGGTGACCAGAACTGAACACAGTACTCCAAGTGAGTCTAACTAAGATCTTGTATAGCTGCAACTTACCCACCAACCCACATTTTTCTCCAAGTCATTTATATACATCACAAACAGCAGAGCACAAATCCCTGCAGAACAACACAAATTAGACCTCCAACTGCAATATGTCCCTTCAACCACTGTCCTCTGTATTTATGCGCAAGCCAGTTCTGAATCCAAACAGCCAATTCAGAATCAGGTTTATTATCACCGGCATGTGACGTGAAATTTGTTAACTTTGCAGCAGCTGTTCAATGCAATACATAATCTAGAAGATAAAAAATAAAATAATAATAATAATAATAATAATAATAGTAGATAAGTAAATCCTATTCAGTATACTTTATACAATATATGTATATTGAATAGATTAAAAATCATGCAAAAAACAAAAATAAAAGTGAGGTAGTGTCCAAGGATTCACTGTCCATTTAGGAATCCGATGGTAGGGGGGAAGAAGCTCCACTGACCCAATGCCTCCCATGAAGAACTTTGTCAAACGCCTTACCGATATCCATGTAGACAACATCCGTTGCCCCATCCTCATCAATTTCTCTCATCACCTTGTCAAAAAACTTAACCAAGTTGGTAAGACATGACCTACCCTGTGTGTAGCCTAAATTAGGCCATGAGCTTCCAAATGCTCATACATCCTATCTCTAAGAATTTTCTCCAGCAATTTCTCTACAAACTGATGTGAGACTCACTTGTCCATAGTTCCCAGGATTTTCCCTTGCTCCCTTCTTAAATAGAGGTACAACATTAGCTGCTTACCTGTCCTCTGGGACTTTGCTTGTGATTAGAGGGAACACAAAGATAATGGTCAAGGCCACGGCAATCTCGTCCCTTACTTCCTTCAAATCCCATCAAGCCCTGAGGACTTATCCACCTTGATACTCATTAAGAGGGTCAACACGTCCTCCTCCTTGACCTCTAAAAGCCCTAACATATTTATACATTCAGCACTGATCGCTTGATCCTCCATATCTTTCTCCTTGTTAAACATTGAGCCAAAGTACTCTTTAAGTACCTCACTCATATTCTCTGCGTCCAAGCAAATGTTCCCCCTTTATCCTTCAGTGTTCCCATCCTCTTGCTAGTTATCTCCTTGCTCTTGATGTATATGTAGAATGACTTGGGCTTTGCCTTAATCCTGCTTGCTGAGGACTTTTCATAGGCTGACCTGGCTTTCCTAATTCCCTTAGAACATAGAACGTGGAAACCTACAGCTCATTACAGGCCCTTTGGCCCACAATGTTGTGCCGATCATGTAACCTACTCGAGAAACTGCCTAGAATTTCCCTGCAGCATAGCCCTCTATTTTTCTAAGCTCCATAGACCTATCTAAGAGTCTCTTAAAAGATCCTATTATATCTGCCTCAACCACCTTTGCTGGCAGTGCATTCCACACACCCACCACTCTCTGTGGGAAAAATTTACCCCTGACATCCTCCTTGTACTTACTTCCAAGCATCTTAAAATTATGCCTCTTCTGTTAGCCTTTTCAGCCCTGAGAAAAAAACCTCTGACTGTCCACAAGATCAATGCCTCTCATCATCTTATACACCTCTATCAGGTCACCTCTCTTCCTCCGTCGCTCCAAGCAGAAAAGGCCAAGTCCACTCAACAAATTTTCATAAGGCATGCTCCCCAATCCAGGAAACACCTTTGTAAATCTCCTCTGCACTCTCTATGCAGTATCCATATCCTTCCTGTAGTAAAGTGACCAGAACTGAGCACAGTACTCCAAGTGGGGTCTGACCAATGTCTAGTATTACCTCATGGCTTTTAAACTCAATCCCACAGTTGATTAATGCCAACACACCATATGCCTTCTTAACAACATTGTCAACCTGCACAGCAGCTTTGAGTGTCCTATTATATTCTGTCTTTAAATTTGACACACCAAAATGAACTACTTCACTCTTATCTGGGTTGAACTCCATCTTCCCCTTCTCAGCCCAGTTCTGCATCCTATCAATGTCCCGTTGTAATCTCAGACAACCCTCCAGACTATCCACAACATCCCCAACCTTTGTATCAAGAGCAAACTTACCAACACACCCTTCTACGTCTTCATCCAGGTCATTTATTAAAAAATCACAAAGAGGAGGGATCTAGAACAGATCCCTGCAGAACACCACTGGTCATCAACCTCCATGCAGAATACAAACCAACTACAACTACCCTTTGCCTTCTGTGGGCAAGCTAATTCTGGATCTATAAAGCAAGGTCTCCTTGGATCCCACGCCTCTTTACTTTCTGAATGAGCCTCACATGGGGAACCTTATTGAAATCCATATACACTACATCCACTGTTCTAACTTCATCAATGTGCTTCAATTACCTTCATCAATGACCATCAATAATCTTCATCTAGTTCTTTTCTGGCTTCTTTATACTCCTTGTGTGCTTCATTTGATCCTAACTTTCCAAGCTTTACATACTTTTAAACATAGAACATAGAATAATACAGCACATTACAGGCCCTTCGGCCCACAATGTTGTGCTGACCCTCAAACCCTGCCTCCCATATAACTCCCCACCTTAAATTCCTCCATATACCTGTCTAGTAGTCTCTTAAACTTCACTAGTGTGTCTGCCTCCACCATTGACTCAGGCAGTGCATTCCACGCACCAACCACTCTGAGTGAAAAACCGTCCTCTAATATCCCCCTTGAACTTCCCTCTACAGACGTAAGACTCACTGGTCTATAATTACCTGGACTATCCCTACTACCTTTTTTGAACAAGGGGACAACATTCACCTCCCTCCAATCCTCCAGTACCATTCCTGTGGACAACGAGGACTTTTTCTTCATGACTAAATTCATCACCTCTCTGAACATCCTTCCTTCGAACAGCAACACACCTTTTCTGTTCTCCATGCAATTGAACACCTTCCACACGTCTAATGTGGACATGCGAGAGAAAAGGTGTTCCCAATTAACACCTCCTGCCTAATACCCTCCTAATTTGTCCTACTCCAGTTTAAAATTCTTCTGCAAGGATAAATCACCTGACCCCGCCCATTATGGCTCCTCCTCGTGTTGGACTGTCCACACCTTGAGTTAAGAAACCTTCCTGAATACCATAAGACCCGAAGCGCAAAATTAGGCCATTTGGCCCATCGAGTCTGCTCTGCCATTTCATGATGGCTGAGCCATTCTTCCTCTCAGTCCCAATCTCTTGCCATCCCCCTGTATCCCTCCATGCCCTGACCAATCAAGAATCCATTAATCTCTGCCTTATGTCTTCCACAACTGCCTGTGGCAAAGAATTCCACAGATTCACTACTCTCTGGCTAAAGGAATTCCTCCTCATCTCCATTCTAAAAAGGCACCCTCTATTCTGAGCTGTGTTGTCTGGTCTTAGACTCTCCCACCATTAGAATCATCCACTCCCTGTTCACTCTATCAAGGACTTCCACTATTGGATAGGTTTCAACCAGGTCACCCCTCATTCTTCTGAATTCTAGTGACCATGGCCTTCCAACATTCCTCATTTGACAAACCGTTCAATTCTGGAATCAGTTTTGTGAACCTCCTTTAAACCCTCTCCAGTTTCAGTCTTTACCTTTCTAAGATAAGGGGCCCAAAACTGATCACAATGTTCCAAGTAAATCTCTTATGCTTAACAAGTTCTGACCAATCTAAACCCTTTACACTAAGAAGGTTTCAGTTTGTATTAGGGAAATTGAAATCCCCTAAATAGAAAACACTATTATTTTTACACATTTCCTGACCCTGTTACATATCTGTTCCTCCATGTCCTGGTGACTATTAGAATATCAGTAGTACAATCCCATAAATGTGACTGCACCCTTCCTATTCCTGAGTTCCACTGAAATAGACTCAGTGTCTGACCCCTTCATTATGTCTTGAGTGCAGCTGTAATATTGTCCCTGGTGAGTAGTGCAACTCCACTCCCCTTTTACCTCCTTCTCTATCTTTTCTAAAACTTTGAAAACCTGGTGCATTAATCACCCCTTCCTGGCACCTCTCTCAACCAAATTTCAGCAATGGCCACAACATCATTCTTCCATGTACTGATCCATGCTCTAACTTCATCACCCTTACCCATAATACTCCTATCACTAAAATATACGCACTTTAAATTATCCAACCCATCATATCTGTTATTTCAATATTGCCTTTCAAGACTTTCCCTGACATCTACCTTCCAGTCTGATCCTACTCTTACTGATCTGGGGCTCCAGTTCCCAGCCCCCTGAGTAGCATCAGCAAACCTCATGGCCAGGATATTGGACCACCTCCAGTTTAGGTGCAACCTGTCCCTCTTGTACAGGTCCGCCTTTCACAGAAACGTTTCCAATGATCCAAGAACTTGAAAAACTGTCCCTGCACCATTTCCACAGCCACTCATTCATCTGTGCTATCACCTCATTCCTACCTGCACTGACCCATAGCACAGGGAGTAATCTGCAGATTACAATTTAGGAGGTTCTTCTCTTCATTCCCTTTCCTAACTCTATATGCTCACTGTGTAGGAGCTCTCCCACTTTTTAGCCTATGTATTTGCTGCCAATATGCACCACAACCTCTGGCTGTTTCCGGTCCCCCTAGAAAATATCCTGCAGCCGGTAGGCAACACACTATCCTGATATCTCTTGCAACCACAGAATCTCCCTTCTGTGCCCCTGACTATAGAGTCCACTGCACTGCCTGACTTTGCCCTTCCCTGTTGTGACTCCGGTCTGACCATAGTACCACCAACCTGGCTACTGCTGCATATTTTCCTCGTATGAACAGATAAAATCATTGCAACACACCAATATCACTGAATCAGTGGGCGCCCTGGCCTTGTTTCCCTACAACAAGACGGTCCCATCGTGGGCTGATGGGAAACAACGATACTCGAAGGGGGTTACCTGAGGCCAACCAGTGATCCCTGGCATTAGGATATCACTGCATTTAGGTGACTGATGACCTCGCATGCGTTCAAATTCAACAGTGGGTGTGACAGGGAATGAGGAAAGGTGCAGCTGACTCATATAATTTCATATCGTCAAATCATATCATTTCCTCGCAGCCCAGTAGCACATGCTTTGCGGCCTGGTGGTTGGGGACCACTGCCATAGACAGATAAACAAACAAGCAAGGAAGCCCTTGTGCTGGATGTGGCTCAGCTACCAGTCTGAGACCAATATCTAATTATCAAGGAGCCCATAGTACATTGTCAAATCACGTCCTATTGAAGTTCAAGCTCAAGTCCAAGTTTATTGTCATATGACTGTCCATATATAAAACCAAATGAAACAACATTCCTCCAGACCAGTGAGCACCCACAAAACATATATCACACACAGCACATAAAACAAAATACTACCACAAAGAAATTAATGAAATATAATTCAAAATGCATTAGCGTGCAGTACAGACAAACAGTAAACAGTAGTATTAAAATATTAAATGATAATTTTAAAATCCAAAAATCTGTTATAAAATTGATAGTAATTCTGTCTGCTTGTTCTGCGGTTTATGGTCAGTGATCTCACACTGTTATACAGTACACTGTCAGATAAGAAATTTCATTCTGCAGTTCTGTAGAAATTCTGATTGAACCATTTCAGGTTATGGAGATTGGAATTCACTCTGGAACTGACTAAAGAGCATTATGGTTTATGTGTTCTTCTGTACATGAATGTCCCATAAGTTTGAATAAATAGTAAAATTACAATGGTAACCAAGAATACGGTTCCTTATGGTTGTCATAGCCAGGGATTGGTTGTGGGGATCAGCTCCCACTACCTATTAAATGCTCGCAATGGTGTGCATCTCAAACAGCCTCTGACAACCAAGTCTAGTTCCTGGCCTTCATGTGTGGCTTAGCTACTAAACCTGACAGAACTATTTCTATTGACAGTAGAAGGGCAAAGGCAGGTTACTGACGCCTTAAAACCAGTCACTTCAGGCAAATGGGGCTCATCAACTGTGGTTGGCCACTCATCTAGAAGGAAATCTCTGATCTCAAACCACTGCTGCCTTTCAGCTGAACCCACTCATGGGGTAGGCTTCTGGATTGAACCCAGAGGAAAAATACAGAGCTGGAGGCTCTAAGGCAGTCCTACATTAGGTTCAGCACTGACTGTCAACTCCTACGATGGCTCTAGTGCCAAACTGTATGGTCTCTGCTGTTCCTTTAGACTCATTAGCTGTATGGAGAAGGACAGCCTGCTATAAGGGACAGCTTGCTCTCCATATCATATTGCCCTGTCTTGCATAGACATTAAGGACACCACATCTCTGGTCGACCCTGATCAACGGAAGGCCTACAAACTATAAGTCAAGTCACTTTTATTGTCATTTCGACCATAACTGCTATGTACAGTACATAGTAAAAATGAGAGAATGTTTTTCAGGACCATGGTGTTACATGACACAGTACAAAAACTAGACAGAACTACGTAAAAAACAACACAGAGAAAAAAAACGCACAACAATTACACTAGACTACAGACTACATAAAGTGCACAAAACAGTGCATACATGACAATAAATAATAAACAATACAATAGGGCAAGGTGTCAGTCCAGACTCTGGGTATTGAGGAGTCTGATAGCTTGGGGGAAGAAACTGTTACATAGTCTGGTCGTGAGAGCCTGAATGCTTCGGTGCCTTTTCCCAGACGGCAGGAGGGAGAAGAGTTTGTATGAGGGGTGCATGGGGTCCTTCATAATGCTGTTTGTTTTACGGATGCAGTGTGTAGTGTAAATGTCCGTGATGGCGGGAAGAGAGACCCCGATGATCTTCTCAGCTGACCTCACTATCCGCTGCATGGTCTTGCGATCCAAGATAGTGCAATTTCTGAACCAGGCAGTGATGCAGCTGCTCAGGATGCTCTCAATACAACCCCTGTAGAATGTGATGAAGATGGGGGGTGGGAGATGGAATTTCCTCAGCCTTTGCAGAAAGTAGAGACGCTGCTGGGCTTTCTTTGCTATGGAGCTGGTGCTGAGGGACCAGGTGAACACTAAGAAATTTGGTAATCTTAACGATCTCTATCGAGGAGCCGTCGATGTTCAGCGGGGAGTGGTTGCTCCATGCCCTCCTGAAGTCAACAACCATCTCTTTTGTTTTGTTCACATTCAATGACAGGTTGTTGGCTCTGCACCAGTCCGTTAGCCACTGCACCTCCTCTCTGTAAGCTGACTCGTTGTTCTTGCTGATGAGACCCACCACGGTCATGTCATCGGTGAACTTGATGATATGGTTCGAGCTGTGTGTTGCAGCACAGTGGTGGGTCAGCAGAGTGAACAGCAGTGGACTGAGCACGCAGCCCTGGGGGGCCCCTGTGCTCAGTGTGATGGTGTTGGAGATGCTGCTCCTGATCCGAACTGACTGAGGTCTCCCAGTCAGGAAGTCTAGGATCCAGTTGCAGAGGGAAGTGTTCAGGCCCAGTAGGCTCAGCTTTCCAATCAGTTTCTGAGGGATAATTGTGTTGAATGCTGAACTGAAGTCTATGAACAGCATCTGAAGGTATGTGTCCTTTTTGTCCAGGTGGGTTAGGACCAGGTGGAGGGTGATGGCAATGGCATCATCTGTTGAGTGGTTGGGACGGTACGCGAACTGCAGGGATGCCTTTCTGCATGTGCTGCGTGTTGCCGCTGTACTGGAAGTGGCTGTGGATTAGCTGGGCGTGGGCACGCTTTGCCCCTCTGATGGCTCGGGACAGTTTGGCCCTCGCTGTTGTTAGAGCTGCCTTGTTGCTTGCTCTGAAGGCGGAGTCGCGGGACCTCAGCAGCGCAGGCACCTCCGCCGTCATCCATGGCTTCTGGTTGGCACGTGTAGTGATGGTCTTGGACAGAGTAACATCATCAATGCACTTGCTGATGTAGCTGGTCATTGATGCTGTGTACTCCTCTAAGTTGGTAGAGTCACCATCAGTTGCAGCCTCCCTGAACATGTGCCAGTCAGTGTGCTCAAAGCAGTCTTGAAGAGCAGAGATGGCTCCTGCTGGCCAGGTTTTCACCTGCTTCTGAACTGGTCTGGAGCGCCTGACGAGTGGTCTGTATGCTGGGATTAGCATAACGGAGATGTGGTCTGAGTATCCGAGGTGGGGGTGGGGCTCTGCCCGGTACGTGTGGGGAATGTTTGTATAAGCAAGTATAAATACTTCAGTCTGCTCTTTATCAATTACAGCTCAGCGTTTTACAGCATCATCCCCTCAAAACTAATCACTAAGCTCCAGGATCTGGGTCTCAATACCCCTTCGTGCAATTGTATCCTGGATTTTCTCATTTGTAGTAATCAGTCAGTCTGGATTGGCAAAAACATCTCCTCCACAATCTCCATCAGCACAGGAGCACCACAGGGTTGTGTATTTACTCCCCTGGTCTACCGTCTGGAACTTAAAGGATGAAGGGGGATCTCATTGAAAGCATTTGAATGTTAAAAGGCCTAGACAGAGTGGATGTGGAAAGGATGTCTATGACAAAGGGCACCGCCTCAAGATAGAGGGGTGTCCATTTAAAACAAAGATGTGGAGACATTTATTTCGCCAATGGGTGGTGAATTTGCCAAATTTGTTACCACAGGCAGGTGGAGGCCAGTTTGATAGGTTCTTGATTGGACATGGCATCAAAGGTTACGAGGAGAAGGCCGGAGAATGGGGATGAGGAGGTGAGAAAAGGATCATCTATGATTAAATGGTGGGGCAGACTCGATGGTCCAAATGACCTAATTCTGCTCCTATGTCTTATGGTCTAAACTCTATAATTGTTACTTTCATTGCAGCTGAACAATTACTTATTTGCTTGTATTTTATAAAACTACATATATATATATATATATATATTCACACACACTTAACTGTTTAGTGGTCACATTATGTATATGCAGTTGTTCAGAGTACCCCTGGTAATCATAGTATGCATACACAATTGTCCAGTGTGTCCCTTCGTGGTTGCAGTTCCATCTCTTACTGGAAACTTCTTTAGTATTTTTATAATAGGGTCTCCCTGATCGATGAACTCTTATCTACCATTTTGAATGGAATATTTCTTGTCTAAGCTGAACACATTGCCTCACCACCTTTAGTCTTTTTCTGTTCTTTGTTTTTAGTTGCTAGCCTTTCGCTATTCTACGTTTCCTATTCTCTTTGTTCTATTAGGATTGAATAAAATGATAAGACAAGTTTTATGCCTCTTTCTTGTCTTGAACCTTGGTTCAAAAAGATCAGAATAAAACAGCTGATTTGTCACATGTATATTGGAACAATGAAATGTACAGGGAAATGCGCCTGTTCGTGCCAATGACCAACACAGTCTGAGGATGTGCTGGGGGCAAACCGTAAGTATTGTCATACTTCCAGCGCTAGCATAGCATGCCCACAATTTGAACTGAACACTGATTGGTGACTGCAGGCCCAGCAGACAGATTTGCTAACCGCTACACTATGTAAGCATCTACAACAGTCAAGGAAAATATTTCATGTTAACTGCCCTAATTTACATGCAGGTGAATTCTGAAAGTTTCATTAAATCCATCTGTTAAGATTTTACACCATTTTTCCATGGCTAAAAACATTGGATTCTTCATCTTCGTCGATTAGGAATGGTAAAAAAACATTAGAACAGAGAGCGTGGAGGCAGGCAGGTGGCTCAGTGGGTGGAAGTGAAACCTACTGTGCCACAGATTGGTAAAACATCAGCTGGCATTTGTCGTCTCACAGATGGTGAGTTCAGATCTCAGGTTCACTGTCAAAGCACAAGCAAAACTTTTCTCCCAATGGGGAACAAACAGTTGGACAAACAAGAGGACATGAGTTGAGAGTTAGGGGGCAAAAGTTTAAGGGTAACACAAGGGGGAATTTTTTTACTCAGAGCATGGTAGCTGTGTGGAACGAGCTTCCAGTAGAAGTGGTAGAGGCAGGTTCAGTATTGTCATTTAAAGCAAAATTGGATAGGTATAGGGACAGGAAAGGAATGGAGGGTTTTGGGCTGAGTGCTGGCCGGTGGGAGTAGGTGAGAGTAAGCATTCGGCATGGACTAGAAGGGCCAAGATGGCCTGTTTCCGTGCTGTAATTGTGATATAGTTATATGGTTACAGACACCAGCTTTGAGAATGTTCTGGGTCAGTTTAGCCATCCGTTTAGTAATGGCAAAGCACATAAGTAGAGATTCGTTTACTTAATCATTTATTTAGTGAAGCACACAGAGAGGTTGTTCAGATCATCAGGTGAACTCCAGCAGAGCAACCTCTTCAGCCCCAGTCTCCTTCCCTTTGTCCCTGTAGATCTGCAACATATCAAGACTTTATCAAGGACTGGTAAGTAACCTCACTTGGAGCACTGTGAGCAGTTTTGGGCCACTTATCCTCAAAAAGATGTGACATTGAAGAGGGTTCAAAGCAGGTTCACAAAAATGATTCTGGGATTGTTAAGCTTGTCACGCGAGGAGCATTGGATGGCTCTGGAATTCAGAATGAGGGGGAACCTTATTGAAAGACCTCAATAGAGTGGATGTGGAAAGCATGATCTCTATGTTGGGGGAGTCGAAAGGCCAGACGATAGAGCCTCAGAGTAGAAGGATCCTTCAGTTAGAACGGAGATGAGGAGGAATTTCTTCAGCCAGTGAGTGGTGAGTCTGTGGAATTCATTGCCACAGGTGGCTGTGGAGGCCAAGTCATTGGGTATATTTAGGGCAAAGGTTTGATTAATCGTGTTATCAAAGGTTAAAGGGAGAAGGTAGGAGGTTGGGGCTGAGAGGGAAAATGGATTAGCTATGATGAAATGGTGGAGCAGACTCAATGAGCCAAATGGCCCAATTCTACTCCTATATCTTACTGATTTATGTCTCTTTATTCTCTCTCACATACCCACCAAGAACTCCCTTTACAAAAAAAAACAGAAATAAGCTTTACTTGTCACATGTGTATCAAACTAGTCAGTGATGTGCATTGTTTTATATCAATGACAACACAGTCTGAGGATGTGCTGGGGGCAGCCCACAAGTATTGCCATGCTTCTGGCAACAACACAGGATGCCCACAACTTATTCGCCCTGATTCGTATGTCTATGGAATTCTTCAGCATCTCACTTCCTAAGGTGAAGTGTTAGTTAGACATTGTTTCTGCTGTTAAATTCGCTTTATTTGCCACATGTTCATTGAAGAATCAAAACACTGAAATGGGGTGTCTTGTTGCTGGAAGCAGCATGCAAGTGTCACAGTGCCAACATTGCATCATCAATAAAAATACTTTTTCTTAATTAAACTGTATTAGATTATTGCCACAAACAGTGAAGGGGCGAGTGGTGGGATGAATCAATGCAAATGGAGTTCTGATGCCCATACAGCTGGCCTGGGAGTGAGGTAGATTGTTCTGGGTGTCATAAAGTGAAGTCGAGACCCAAACAGAGGAGATTTGATTTCAATGCTCGTGCAACTGGCTCGGGTGTGAGGTTGGATCGCTCTAGGTGTCTAGCTGATTTGAAGAGATTGACAGTGGCTTTGGGTAGGACAACAAAATTTGGGCCCAGTGTGAGTTGCTGGGCAGCGTGGTCTAGGCCTGGGGCCTTTTGCAGTGGCGGTGCCTGGGTCAATGCAATATTCAGACAATCTAAATGCTGGCCCAGATCAGAGGTGAGAGTCAATTTTGTTTGATCGCCACAATCTTCACTTCACTCTCAAGGACATATAACCATTTGACCATATA
Source organism: Hemitrygon akajei (assembly GCF_048418815.1). Classification (NCBI taxonomy): domain Eukaryota; kingdom Metazoa; phylum Chordata; class Chondrichthyes; order Myliobatiformes; family Dasyatidae; genus Hemitrygon; species Hemitrygon akajei. The sequence goes on along the minus strand of NC_133132.1, from coordinate 175,580,041 downwards.
ACAATTACAGCATGGAAACAGGCCATCTCGGCCCTTCTAGTCCATGCCGACGCTTACACTCACCTAGTCCCAGTGACCCGCACTCAGCCCATAGCCCTCCATTCCTTTCCTGTCCATATACCTATCCAATTTTACTTTAAATGACAATACCGAACCTGCCTCTACCACTTCTACTGAAAGCTCATTCCACACAGCTACCACTCTCTGAGTAAAGAAATCCCCCCTCGTGTTATCCTTAAAACTTTTGCTCCCTAACTCTCAAATCATGTCCTCTTGTTTGAAGCCCCCCCTACTCTCAATGGAAAAAGCCTATCCACGTCAACTCGATCTATCCCCTCATTATTTTAAATACCTCTATCAAGTGCCCCCTCAACCTTCTACGCTCCAAAGAACAAAGACCTAACTTGTTCACCCTTTCTCTGTAACTTAGGTGCTGAAACCCAGGTAACATTCTTTCAGGTAATGGCCTTTTGCTGTTCCATTGTTGGGTCGATCTAAACACCAGCACAGAAAGACAGAAAAGCAGGTGTCGATTGGGATGAAAGGCAATTTCGCTTGTTCTCCGCGATGGTCATCTCCATGTCGCTGAGGCTATGAAAACTGCCCCGACTGCTGTGCTCTGTGCCCGCTAATATGATGAGCTGATAAGTGAGGTTTTGGGTCCACTCTGGGTTTGGATCTGAGGAGTCATTGGCACAGTGGTGACAAGATAACAACCTCTCCCTCAATGCCCAAAAAGCAAAAGAGCTGATTATGGATTATAGGAGGAATGGAGACAGGTTTGCCCCAAACAACATCAATGAATCTGCAGTTGAGAGGGTGAGTAGTTTCAAGTTCCTCGGTATACACATTACTGATGATCTCACCTGGACTGTACGTACTGGCTGTGTGGCAAAAAAAAGCACAACAGCATATCTTCCACCTCAGGTGACTGAAGAATTCAGCATGGACCCCCTCAAGACCTTCTACAGGGGCACCATTGAGAGCATCCTGACTGACTGTATCACCGTCTGGTACGGGAACTGCACTGACCTTGATCGCTGGGTACTGCAGAGAGTGGTATGGACAGCCCAGCACATCTGTGGATGTGAACCGCCCTCCACTGAGGACATTTACAGCAGCCGTACGTAAAGAAGGCCCGGAAGTTCATCAGGGACACCAGTCACCCCAACCATAAACTGTTTCAGCTGCTTCCATCTAGGAAACACCATTGCAGCATTAAAGCCAGGACCAACAGGTGATGGGTCAGCTTCTTCCTGCAAGCCATTAGACTTATAAATTCACATGTCTGTACATTGTGACAGAGTCATAACGCAAAGATTTTTACTCCCTCACGTTGTGTTACTGATGTAAGATTTAAATAAATTCTAAACCTAATTTTTGGTTTCAAATGCTATTATTTGCTTCAATCATTTGCATGACCCGTGTTTTTCTTTCCTTCTCTTGTGTATTGAGTGCTAGTCTTTTATCTTTATTATTTTTCTTTGAATTGGGTTCTTTCAGGTTTCTGCTTTGTGGCTACCTGTGAGCAAGCAAAGCTCAAGGTTGCATAATTTTTTTCATTATTTGATAATAAATATACTTCAATCTTGCATCTTGAATGTCCTCAACTCACTGACTTTACCCGAACTCATGTCTTTGGAATGTGGGAGGGAAAATGAACACCTGGAAGAAACCCATGTGGTCATGGGGATCTTACAAACTTGTCAGAGACAGCTTATCCTACATAGATTGACTGTACGTCCATGAAGTGACATTAGGCATGGGAGTGTCTGTACGTATGTGACTGATAGGAAATGGTAAAGCAGTGGTGGGTGTGGGTGTGGATGGGAGGGGTGTGGTTGGAAATGTTGATCGGCCTTACTGCTTGGGGAAAGTTATTATTTTTGAGTCTGGAAGTCTTGGTCTGGAATCAAAGAGAGGAAGCATTCAGACCTATTTTGTTCTCCTTTACTCTGCATACAGGAAATCATATTAACCAGTCTTGAGTCTTGAAGGAATCAAGGCGAAGAAGTATATCAGAGTTTATCATAAAGTATATCAGAGTTTTCCACATACCATATTTGGGGAGGGGAGTAGAGGGCAGCTGGTAGAAATAGTAAGCAAATACAAATTTGTCATATGGGAACTTTTTTAACCAATGAACTCTGCGTGATAGAAAAATTCACACATGTTGGCAACATTAAAGTTAAAAATACACCTTCTTAAGAGGTGATTGGCATTATAATTCTTTGAGATGGAAGAGCCCTGCCATTTATGGTGCTTAAGATATTTTAAAATGAGGAAGCATAAAAAGGAAATTAATAAAGTTTCTAAGATGTTTGACAGTCTTTGTGGTGTGTGTTTTTATGGATTCTGCAGCACATCTTTGTTTTGTGGCTGCCTGCAAAAATGAATTTCAAGTTGTATATAGTTAACATAAACAAGAGAAAATCTGCAGATGCTGGAAATCCAATTAACAGACACAAAATGCTGGAGGAACTCAGCAGGCCAGGCAGCATCTATGGAAAAGAGTACAGTCAATGTTTCGGGCCAAGACACTTCAGCAGGACTGAAGAAAAAAGATGAGGAGTAGAGTTAAGAAGTGGGGGGAGGGCAGGCAGAAACACAAAGTATAGTATACATTACTTTGCTAATAAATGTACTTTGAACATTATTTGGCCTTTTCCAAACACGGGTAAAATGTTCTATAATAACAAATATATGGAAAGAAGGCTGAAATGAAAAAACAGAGACTGGAGGCAGCAGTTATGTACCCTCATGAAGTCGTGAAATACTGGCTTGGATTAGAGTACACCTTGTTCGGTTGTTGCAAGGTTAGAGTCATTTTCAGTTTTATTATCACTGAGATGAGTTGTGAAATGTGTTATATAGCCGCAGCTGTATACAGAATAGATAACAATTACTATAAGTTACAATATAAAATATAATAAATAAATAAATAGTGCAAAAAAGAAAGCAAAAATAGTGAGGAAGTTTGTTCATGGGTTCATTGTCCATTCAGAAATCTGATGGTGGCGAGAAAAAGAAGCTTTTCCTGCAAACGCTGAGTGTGAGTCCCCTTCCTCGGCGTAGAAATGAGAAGAGAGCATGCTCTGGATGGTGAAGGCCCTTCATGATGGATGAAGGCAGTCACTGCTTTCAGAAATACCCTCAATGGTAGGGAGGCTGGAGCTCATGATAGAGCTGGCTGTGTTGACAATGCTCTGCAATCTCTTCAATTATTGGAGCCTCCATACCAGATATCAATGTAACCAACTAGAATGTTCTCCAAAGTACATCTGTAGACATTTGCAAACCTACAAACCTCTAAACCTCCTCAAACTTCCAATGAAGTATAGTGCTGGTGGACCTTCTTCACAATTATACCAATATGTAGATCATAGCACCAATAGCTGTGTGTGTGTGTGTGTGTGTGTGTGTGTGTGTGTGTGTGTGTGTGTGTGTGTGTGTGTGTGTGTGTGTGTGTGTGTGTGTGTGTGTGTGTGTGTGTGGAGAAGGGTTTGTTTTGTGTGTGTGTGGTTGTGGAGAGAGGTTTGTTTTGTGTATGTGTGTATGTGGGTGGAAAGGGGATTGGTCTATGCATCTGGAAGGAAAGGGATTTGTTATGTGTTATGTGTAAGGAAAGGGGTTTGCTGTGCACATGTGTATAGTTGTGAGGGAAAAGGGTTTATTGTGTGTGTGTGTGTGTGTGGGAAATAGGTTTGTTGTGTGTGTTCTGTGTTTATGTGTGCATGCGCGCGCGTGTGTGTGTGTGTGTGTTTGTTTCTTTGTTGGAGATACATAAGAGAGTGAATAGTTCTAATTGATAAAAGTAAGCTGCCAAGGGAGATTGCTGTCCTAATAGGATCAAGCAAGCAAGGGCTACTCCTAACCAAGAATCAACACTGAAAAATACAGCAGGCTTGGCTGGAAATACATACCCCTCAAAATTCAAAATGTGCTTAAAGAGATCTTTCTGATCTGATAGTACAAAGAATGCTGGAGGAACTCAGTAGGCCGGGCAGCATCTATGGAAAAAAGTACAGATGACGTTTCAGGCCGAGATACTTCGTCAGCTGGGGGCCGTTACTGGAAGTTTGAGAAATCGATGTTCATGCCATTGGGTTGGAGGCTATCCAGGTGGAATATAAGGTGTTGTTCCTCCAACCTGAGTGTGGCCTCATCACGACAGTAGAGGAGACAATGGACTGACATGTCAGAATGGGAATGGGTTATTGAGCTAAAATGGGTGGCCACTGGGAGATCTCACATTCTCTGGTGGATGGACATAGGTGGTCTCCCAACTTACTTCAGGTCTCACCTATATACAGGAGGCCACAACGGGTGCACCAGATACAATAGATGGCCCCAACAGACTTGCAGGAGAAGTGTCACCCCATCTGGAAGGACTGTTTGGGGCCCTGAATGGTAGAGGGAGGAGGTGTAGTCAGGTGTAGTACTTGTTCCGCTTGCAAAGGTAAGTGCCAACAGGGAGATCAGTGGGGAGGGATAAACGGACAAGGGAGTTGTGTAGGGAGCGATCCCTGCAGAATGCAGGAAGTGGGGGGAGGGAAAGATGTGCTTGTTCTTTTGATTTAAATTTGAAGCAAAGTTGATGAAGCCAACGTGTTCCACGTGGGTACAGGAAGAAATGTAGTCGTTGATGTAGCATAGGAAAAGCTGGGGAGTGACACCAGTGTAGGATTGGAACATAGACTGTTCCATGGAGCTGGCAAAAAGGCAGGCATAGCTGGGACCCATAGGAGTGCCCATGGCTACAGCTTTTGTTTGAAGGAAGTGGGAGAAGCTGAAGGAGAAATTATTGAGAGTGAGGACAAGCTACGACAGACAGAGAAGAGTGGTGGTGGAGGGCATGATGCACCATCAATAACTCACGCCGAGACTTAGGTAGTGAGATATCGGCTTTTATTGACTGAAGAACAACACTACATCCTGGGGAAAATGAGGGAGAGCAGCAGGCCACAGTCGCCTTTATACAGGGGTCTGTGGGAGGAGCCACAGGGGTAGTCAGCAGGGTCTTGGGAGGAGCCACAGGAGCAGTCAGACAGGTATATCTAGTTCACCACAGGGCAACTGGCTGCATCTGGTGTCCAGAGAGCTTTGAGACCTTCCTGGTGGAGGATGGAGGGGTTTATGGACTGGACATCCATGAGAACTGGAAATCATTGTGTGTCTTCCTCCCCTCCACCCCCACCTTCTTACTTTGACTCCTCTTCTTTTTACCTCCAGTCCTGCTGAAGGGTCTCGGCCCAAAACTTGACTGTTTACTCTTTTCCGTAGATGCTGCCCGGCCTGCTGAGTTCCTCCAGCAGTTTGTGTATGTTGCTTGGATTTTCAGCATCTGCAGAATTTCTCTTGTTTGTTTCTGACCCGGTGATTTTTTTTTAAGAACAAGGAGTTGATACACTGAACACGTTAGCTAAAGACTAGAATCAGGAAGGCTTCAGAAATGCTTTTAGTTAAACAGTGCTGTAAAAAGACCTAGTGTTAGTTAAGCTACCTTTTTCAGACTTTTTATAGTCTTGTCAGTGTTGATTTCTGGTCTTTACCGGTGATGTCAACATGCAATACAGTTTACATGATTTAACACACCAAACACATTTTTAATCAGTCTCCATCAGTATCACATCAGTCTGCATCAGTATACATTTTAAACAAATAATTTTAAATAAAGTGCAATCAACTGGGAAACCAGATGCCAAAGTGCATATATATCGTGAGGGTTTTCCCACGTCAGCGATTATACAAGCATTCACTTTTGTCACGTGACAGAATTCTTATTCCTGGGTTCTAACCACTATGATGGAAATAAAGGAAGCTATACATTTAGTAGCTATTTTATTAAATACCTCCTGTTTCTAATAAAGTGGCCATTGAGTATATGTTCGTGGTCTACTGCTGCTGTGGCCCATCCGCTTCAAGATTCAACATATTGTGCATTCAGAGATATTCTTCTGCACACCTCTGTGTGGCTATTTGAGTTACTGCTGCCTTCCTGTCAGCTTGAACTATTCTGGCCATTCTCATCTGACCACTCTCATTAACAAGGTGTTTTTGCCCACAGAACTGCTGCTCACTGGATGCACTTTGTTCTTCACACCATTCTCCGGAAATTAGCTCATCGAGTCTGCTCCACCATTTTATCATGGCTGATCCAATTTTCCTCTCAGCCTCAATCTCCGGTCTTTTCCCCATATCCCTTCATGCCCTGGCCATTCAAGAATCTATCAACTTCTGCCTACAATTATCTGGAATGCAGTCATCAAAAGCATTGTATAGAAACATAGAAAACCTACAACACAATACAGGCCCTTCGGCCCACAAAGTTGTGCCGAACATGTCCCTACCCTAGAAATTACTAGGGTTACCCATAGCCCTCTATTTTTCTAAGCTCCATGTACCTATCCAAAAATCTCTTAAATGACCCTATCGTATCCACCTCCATCACCCATTCCACGCACTCACCACTCTTTGCGTAAAATAATGACCCCTGACATCTCCTCTGTACCTACTCCCAAACACCTTAAACCTCTGCCCTCTTGTCGCAACCATTTTAGCCCTGGGAAAAAGCCTCTGACTATCCACACAATCAATGCCTCTCATCATCTTATACACCTCTATCAGGTCACCTCTCATCCTCCGTCACTCGAAGGAGAAAAGGCTGAGTTCACTCAACCTGCCTTCATAAGGTATGCTCCCCAATCCAGGCAACATCCTTGTAAATCTCCTCTGCACCCTTTCTATGATTTTCACATCCTTCCTGTAGTGAGGCGATCAGAACTGAGCACAGTACTCCAAGTGGGGTCTGACCAGGGTCCTATATAGTTGCAACATTACCTCTCCGCTCCTAAATTCAATCCCACGATTGATGAAGTTCAATGCATTGTATGCCTTCTTAACCACACAGTCAACTTGTGTAGCAGCTTTGAGTGTCCTATGGACTCGGACCCCAAGATCCCTCTGATCCTCCACACTGTCAAGAGTCTCACCATTAATACTATATTCTGCCATCATATTTGACCTACCAAAATGAACCACTTCACACTTATCTGGGTTGAACTCTATCTGTCACTTCTCCGCCCAGTTTTGGATCTTATCAATGTCCTGCTGTAACCTCTGGCAGCACTCCACACTATCCACAACACCACCAACCTTTGTGTCATCAGAAAACTTACTACACCATCCTTCCACTTCCTCATCCAGGTCATTTAATAAAATCACGAAGAGAAAGAGTCCCAGAATGGATCCCTGAGGCACACCACAGGTCACTGACCTCCATGCAGAATATGACCCGTCTACAACCACTCTTTGCCTTCTGTGGGCAAGCCAGTTCTCGATCCACAAAGCAATGCCCACTTGGATATTACTTTCTCAATAAGCATTGCATGGGGTACCTTATCAAATGCCTTGTTGAAATTCATACACACTACATCTACTGCTCTTCCTTCATCAGTGTGTTTAGTCATTATCTGCACCAAGTGCTTGCGCTAATTTTGTCAGTGTACACTGGATGACTTCCTCCATTGACAGATATTAAGAACTAATGCACAGTTTGATTCTACTGTGGAGGAATTAGTAGCACTCTAGTTTGTTATGTATAATTTGTTACTCAGTTAAATAGTAGCTTGTCTTTTTTTAATGTCTTTTTGATGATGTCTATGAAACTTCAGCTAATTGGGGCAGCCGCTTAGTTGTGCCAAAATGTACTGGTTCTGAGGTGTCCCAATTAACCGGAATCCTCTGTATTTCTTTGCCCACTTTATCGGACATACGTATTGCAAAATAAATAAATCCTTATTTTTTTTTCAGAAAACACATCTCCAAAATCACAAATCAACATTTGTGTGGGGTGAAAAGGAAAATGGTTTATATTGGCAATGTTAGCACTGGATATAGTTTATTTCACCACCCATCCAGAAACTCTCTCACTTTATGTAAGTCTGAAAATTGCAAATAAATTATGAATGGCATGTATTGGAACCAATAAAAGTTGCACCATAGTTTATGAGCAGTAAATTTAATTCCAGATTGCACTTCGCCCCACCAGAGCGACATGTTTATTAGCAGTGAAAGATGAAAGCACTCTAAGCTGGCTGTAAGAGTCAGCAGTTCCACTGGGCACTTGGAAAATGAAGACTTTTGACAGATTGGTGGCCGAGACCCTGAAATTAAACGCCAGATCTCATTTTCAGCCCAAAAGAACAGTATGCATAGTCAGGGTCAAAGTTCTCAGCATTAAGCAAGTCAGTAGCTGAGAAACAGCTTTTCAAAGAGGCATTTAGATGACATAAAGGTGCTGAGATTTTAGACCTTCCCTGGGGCATTTCAAGTTCAAGTTTACGTTCAGGTTTATCGTCATTCAGCTGTATATGTGTATAGAAACATAGAAAATAGGTGCAGGAGTAGGCCATTCAGCCCTTCGAGCCTGCACCGCCATTCAATATGATCATGGCTGATCATCCAACTCAGAACCCTGTACCTGCTTTCTCTCCATACCCCCGATCCCTTTAGCCACAAGGGCCATATCTAACTTCCTCTTAAATATAGTCAATGAAATAGTTAATCAACGGCCTCAACTGTTTCCTGTGGCAGAGAATTCCACAGATTCACCACTCTCTGTGTGAAGAAGTTTTTCTTCATCTCGGTCCTAAAAGGCTTCCCCTTTATCCTTAAACTGTGACCCCTCGTTCTGGACTTCCCCAACATCGGAAATAATCTTCCTGCATCTAGCCTGTCCAATTCCTTTAGAATTTTATACGTTTCAATAAGATCCCCCCTCAATCTTCTAAATTCCAGTGAGTATAAACCTAGTCGATCCAGTCTTTCTTCATATGAAAGTCCTGCCATCCCAGGAATCAATCTGGTGAACCTTCCCTGTACTCCCTCTATGGCAAGAATGTCTTTCCTCAGATTAGGGGACCAAAACTGCACACAATATTCTAGGTGCGGTCTCACCAAGGCCTTGTACAACTGCAGTAGAACCTCCCTGCTCCTGTACTCAAATCCTTTTGCTATGAATGCCAACATACCATTTGCCTTTTTCACCGCCTGCTGTACCTAGATGCCCACCTTCAATGACTGGTGTACAATGACACCCAGGTCTCGCTGCATCTCCCCTTTTCCTAATCAGCCACCATTCAGATAATAATCTGTTTTCCTGTTCTTGCAACCAAAGTGGATAATCTCACATTTATCCACATTAAATTGCATCTGCCATGAATTTGTCCACTCACCTAACCTATCCAAGTCACCCTGCATCCTCTTAGCATCCTCCTCACAGCTGACACCGCCGCCCAGCTTCATGTAATCCGCAAACTTGGAGATGCTGCATTTAATTCCCTCGTCTAAATCATTAATATATATTGTAAACAACTGGGGTCCCTGCACTGAGCCTTGCGGTACCCCACTAGTCACTGCATGCCATTCTGAAAAGGTCCCGTTTACTCCCACTCTTTGCTTCCTGTCTGCCAACCAATTCTCTATCCACGTTAATACCATACCCCCAATACTATGTGCTTTAAGTTTGCACACTAATCTCCTGTGTGGGACCTTGTCAAAAGCCTTTTGAAAATCTAAATATACCACATCCACTGGCTCTCCCCTATACACTCTACTAGTTACATCTTCAAAAAATTCTATAAGATTCGTCAGACATGATTTTCCTTTCACTAATCCATGCTGACTTTGTCCGATGATTTCACCTCTTTCCAAATGTGCTGTTATCACATCTTTGATAACCGACTCTAGCATTTTCCCCACCACCGATGTCAGACTAACCGGTCTATAATTCCCCGGTTTCTCTCTCCCTCCTTTTTTAAAAAGTGGGGTTACGTTAGCCACCCTCCAATCCTCAGGAACTAATCCAGAATCTAAGGAGTTTTGAAAAATTATCACTAATGCATCCACTATTTCTTGGGCTACTTCCTTAAGCACTCTGGGATGCAGACCATCTGACCCTGGGGATTTATCTGCCTTTAATCCCTTCAATTTACCTAACACCACTTCCCTACTAACATGTATTTCCCTCAGTTCCTCCATCTCACTAGACCCTCAGTCCCTTACAATTTCCGGAAGATTATTTATGTCCTCCTTAGTGAAGATAGTACCAAAGTAGTTATTCAATTGGTCTGCCATGTCTTTGTTCCCTAGGATCAATTCACCTGTTTCTGACTGTAAGGGACCTACATTTGTCTTGACCAATCTTTTTCTTTTCACATATCTATAAAAGCTTTTACAGTCAGTTTTTATGTTCCCTGCCAGCTTTCTCTCATAATCTTTTTTCCCTTTCCTATTTAAGCCCTTTGTCCTCCTCTGCTGGTCTCTGAATTTCTCCCAGTCCTCAGGTGTGCCGCTTTTTTTTGCTAATTTATATGTTTCTTCTTTGGACTTGATACTATCCCTAATTTTCCTTGTCAGCCACGGGTGCACTACCTTCCCTGGTTTATTCTTTTGCCAAACTGGGATGAACAATTGTAGTTCATCCATGCGATCTTTAAATGCTTGCCATTGCATACCATCAAATAAAACAAGGTTCCTCTAAACAAAGGTGCACAACTATGTGGCTATAACTCACACACTACACAAAATGTAATATTACCACAAATAGATTAACAAATAATGTAATATATTCCAGAAGATTGACATTTGATGCAAGGTCCATTTTAACAAAAGTTAAAATTAAACAGTAAAATGCAATTGAGGTTTTTATAAGAGATGAGGCCTTGGTGGTGGTAAGGAGTTCAGTAGTCTCACGGCCTCAAGGCAGAAGCAGTTTTGCATCCTAACAGTTCTTGGGCTATTTCCTTCCTGATGGTAAGGGGTCAAAGAAATGGTGGGACAGAATGGAGAGATTCTAGACAATGCTAAAGGCCTTATGTATGCAGTCTTTACAATCTTTGGAGCATCTTGTAGTCAGATGCCTTTTAACATTTAAACATTGAAAATGTTTAAGCATTTAAATTTTAGCACGTTTGTACAGAATGACTTATCTGGTTTATAGTGACTTCTCTAAAGGGTGTCTATTTTTCACTGATGTTAATATACACACAAGAAATGTGAACTTTGGTGGGTGTTACACTTAAAAGTACAGAATTAAGGCAATTTGATCTTCACATGATAGAACATGGAACATACTGTAGAACATTACAACATACCACAGGAAGGATATGGAAACTTTAGAGCAGCCATTCTCAATGGGGGCCATATGGGTCCCCTTGGGGGCCCTGGCACATTTGAAGGGGGCTACTGACTGAAAACTGTGAGAAGGGGAGCCCCAAGTGCTTATGGGGGCCTTGGTGTAACTGAACCGATGAAATACCCAACCAACAACTTTCATTGGTGTCAATAGTTTCCTTCCTATTTATAATATCTTTCCAACACACCGTTTGAATTTGGTGCACCTGGTAAATTCATTACTTAAGCTCCTTCCACACAGCCTCACTTCAGAGTCAGTCACAAATCAGACTGCACTGGGTCAACATATTAAATCAAGGATTCTCGCATCCATTATCACCATTCTTCATTCTCCGAAGATCAGCGTGTCTTGCTCGGCCTTTTTTAGCCTAGTAACTTTAAAGTACATGTGTTTGGATATGTTATACGTTGAGGTAGGTTGTGAAAAGTGTTTATTACTGCATACGAAAGGGGGGCCCTGGAACCTGTGAAGAGCTCCTAAGGGGGCCGTGGCCAAAAAAATGGTTGACAATCACTGCTTTAGAGAGACTATAGAGGTGGCTTATCCAGATGCTGCCTGGATTAGAGAGCATTAGACCATAAGATATAGGAGCAGAATTAGGCTAGTTGGCCCTTGGAGTCTGCTCCGCTATTTCATCATAGCTGATCCATTTTTCCTCTCAGCCTCAATCTCCTGCTTCCTCCCACCCCTCCCCATACCCCTTCATGCCCTGACAAATCAAGAATCTATCAAACTCTGCCTTAAGTGTACATAAAGACTTGGCCTCCACAGATGCCTGTGGAAATTAGTTCCATAGATTCACTACACTCTGGCTGAAGAAATTTCTCCCCATCTCTGTTCTAAAAGGATGCCCCTCTATCCCGAAGTTGTGACCTCTGGTCTTAGACTTCCCTACCATAGAAACATCCTCTCCACATTCACTCGATCAAGGCCTTTCACCATTCCATAGGTTTCAATTAGGTCACCCCTCAGTCTTCCAAATTCCAGTGAATACAGGGCCAGAGCCATTAAACGTTCTTCATACAACAAGCCGTTTAATCTGGGAATAATTTTCTTAAATGTCCTTTGAACCCTCTCCAGTTTCAGCACATCCTTTCTAAAGTAAAGGGCCCAAGCCTGCTCACAATACTCCAAGTGAGGCCTCACCAGCACTTCATAAAGTTTCAACATCACATCCTTGCTTTTATATTCTAGTCCTCTTGAAATGAATGCTAACATTGCATTTGCCTTCCTCACCACAGACTCTATCTGCAAATTAACCTTCAGGAAATCCTCCCAAATCCCTTCATATCACAGTTTTTTTGTATTTTCTCTCCATTTAGTTAACCTTTCATTTCTTCTACCGAAGTGCATGACCATACACTTTTTGACACTGTATTCCATCTGACACTTCTTCTAATCTATCTAAGTCCTCTGTAGTCTCTCTATTTCCTCAAAAAAAAAACTGTCTCTCTCTCCCCCTATCTTTGTATCATCCGCAAACTTTGCAAAAAAAGCCAATAGTTCCATCATGCAATTCATTGACATATAACGTAAAAAGTATCGGTCCCAACTCAAACCCCTGTGGAATACCACTAGTCACCGGCAATCAACCAGAAAAGGCTCCCTTTATTTCCATTCATTACATCTTGCCAATCAGCCACTGCTTTATCCATGCTAGAATCTTTCCTGTAATAACATGGGCTCATAACTTGTAAAGCAGCCTCATGTGTGACACCTTGTCAAAGACCTTCTGAAAATCCAAGTATACACCAACAACTGAATCTCCTTTGTCTATCTGCTTGCTATTTCTTCAAAGAATTCCAACTGAATTGCTAGGCATGGTGTTCCCTTGAGTAAACCATGCTGACTAGGACCTATTTTATCATGTGCCTCTGAGTATCCCAAAATGATATCCTTAACCATCAACTCCAACAACTGGGGTCAGACTAACTGGCCCATAATTTTCTATCTTTGGCCTCTTTCCCTTCTTGAAGAGTGGAGTGACATTTACAATTTTTCAGTCTACCAGAACCATTCCAAAAACTAGTGACTCTTGAAAGATTATTAGTAATACCTCCACAATCTCTTCAGCTGACTTGTTCAGACCCTGGGGTTACACCATTTGGTCCAGGTGATTTCCTGTGACAGTGTTCCCTGTAGATGTGATGAATGGTGGGGAGAGCTTTCCTGTGTCAGCGGTCCCTGTAGATGTGATGAATGGTGGGGAGGAATTTCCTGTGACAGTGTTGCCTGTAGATGTTCCCAATGGTGGGGAGGAATTTGCTGTGACAGCTTTCCCTGTAGATGTGATTAATGTGGTGAGAGCTTTCCTGTGACAGTATTCCCTGTAGATGTGATTAATGTGGGGAGGGTTTCTTGTAACTGTATTCCCTGTAGATGTGATCACTGATGGTGAGAAATTTCCTGTGACAGCGTTTCCTGTAAATGTGCCCAGTGGTGGGGAGGGATTTACCCAGGATGGACTGGGCTGTATTATTCATTTCAAAACCATAAGAGACTGCCACAGTAAAATAACATTAAGAGTGAACCCCAAAATCATCTTCATAAAAAATTCCCAATAATACTACTGATATAAAGAATGAGTTTTCAAGACATTTTCTGATGTAGCCACATTCTGATCAAGAACATATGCTTTAGTCAGGATGCTGTGAAGAAGGGCTGGAGATTTATTTGTTGCTTTGGATCAGGCAATATAGAAAAGAAAACTGGCAGTTATACCAGTTCCCTGCTGTGCAAACTCTGCATTATAAATGGCCCAATAACCAATAAATACCAAATAATGGACGGCTCATAAAAAAATAATAAGGCTCTGCGTATTGCATGTGAGAGGTCCACAAAGCATTCTAAATCCAGAGATCATAGCCTGTTGATAATGAGTTCAAGGGTTAAATATTCTACACTTTACTAAAACAAGGTAGAAACCTGCATTCTAAAAATTAAAAAAGCGTATATATCTCAGAGTTGTGGTAAGACTATATTCAGAAAGGTACCAGAAAAAAGCAAGCAATATCATGATGATCTCACTCCCCCCCTACCCCACCACACTCCCCCCTCCGCCTATGGACTGCTTGTCCAACTCCCGTCAGGGAGGAGGCTACACAACATCCACACCAGGATCACCAGACTCAAAAACAGCTACCTTCCCCAAGCAGTAAGGCTGATCGAAACCTCCAGCCACTAACCCACCCCATCACCCTCAACCACCACTACTTCCACATAATCAAGCTTCACTTTATCTCAGTCTATGTATTAATTTTATTGTGGATTCTTTTTTACTTTTTGTGCTGATCAAATCCAGAGTAACAAATTATTTTGTTCTTCTTTACATTTGTGAACTGAAGATTGACAAGAAACAATATTCACTCTTGAAGAAAACATGGCATCCCTGGGTTACAAAGATATGAGTGTCTTAGTCAAAATCAGAATCAGGTTTATTATCACCGGCATGTGACGTGGAATTTGTTAACCTAGCAGCAGCAGTTCAATGCAATACATAATCTAGCAGAGAGAAAAAAATAATAAATAAAATAAGAAATAATAAATAAACAAATACATGAATTATGTATATTGAATAGATTTTTAAAAAGTGCAGAAACAGAAATACTGTATATCAAAACAAAGTGAGGTAGTGTCCAAAGATTCAATGTCCATTTAGGAATCAGATGGCAGAGGGAAAGAAGCTGTTCCTGAATCACTGAGTGTGTGCCTTCAAGCTTCTGTATCTTCTACCTGATGGTAACAGTGAGAAAAGGGCATGCCCTGGGTGCTGGAGGTCTTTAATAATGGATGCTGCCTTTCTGAGACACTGCTCCCTGAAGATGTCCTGGGTACTTTGTAGGCTAATACCCAAGACAGAGCTGACTAGATTTACAAACATTTGCAGCTTCTTTCGGTCCTCTGCAGTAGCTCCTCCATACCAGACAGTGATGCAGCCTGTCAGAATGCTCTCCACGGTACAACTATAGAAGTTTTTGAGTGTATTTATTGACATACCAAATCTCTTCAAACTCCTAATAAAGTATTGCTGCTGTCTTGCCTTCTTTACAACTAAATCTTTAGATGGAATTTGAGCTATGCCTAGCCACACAGTCATGGGTATATAGGAGGATATGTTATCACCAATCCACACAGATTGTTATCTTCTGGTTAGGAAGTCGAGGATCCAATTGTAGAGGGGGATACAGAGGCCCAGGTTCTGCAACTTCTCAATCAGGATTGTGGGAATGATGGTATTAAATGCTGAGCTATAGTCGATGAACAGCATCCTAACATAGGTGTTTGTGTTGTACCGGTGGTCTAAAACCATGTGGAGAGCCACTGAGATTGCATCTGCCATTGACCTATTGTGACAATAGGCAAATTGCAATGGGTCCAGTTCCTTGCTGAGGCAGGAGTTCATTCTAGTCATGACCAACCTCTCAAAGCATTTCATCACTGTAGATGTGAGTGCTACCAGGTGATAGTCATTAAGGCAGCCCACATTATTCTTCTTAGGCACTGGTATAACTTTTCCCTTTTTGAAGCAAGTGGGAACTTCCATCCATAGCAATGAGAAGTTGAAAATGTCCTTGAATACTCCTGCTAGTTGGTTGGCACAGGTTTTCAGAGCCTTACCAGGTACTCCATCGGGACCTTCTGCCTTGCGAGGGTTCACTCTCTTTAAAGACAGTCTAACATCAGCCTCTGAGACAGAGATCACAGGGTCATCAGGTGCAGCAGGGATCTTCACAGCTGTAGTTTTGTTCTTCCTTTCAAAGCATTGCATAGAAGGCATTGAGTTCATCTGGTAGTGAAGCATCACTGCCATTCATGCTATTAGGTTTCACTTTGTAGGAAGTAATGTCTTGCAGACCCTGCCAGAGTTGCCGTGCATCCATTGTCACTTCTAACCTCATTCAAAATTGTCCCTTCACCCTTGAAATAGCCCTCCGCAAATCATACCTGACTTTCTGGCACAGGCCTGGGTCGCCAGACTTGAATGACACAGATCTAGCCTTCAGCAGACAACATACCTCCTGGTTCATCCCAGGCTTTTGGTTTGGGAATGTACAATGGCTTTGTAGGCATACGCAGGTTTTAATGAAGTCGGTAACAACTTCAGCATACTCATCCAGGTTTGAAGATGAATCCCTGAATACAGTCCAGTTCACTAATTCAAAGCAGTCCTGTGCCTCCCTTGTCCAAACCTTCTTGGTCCTCACTACTGGTGCTGCAGTCTTCAGTCTCTGCCTGTACTCAGGGAGTAGAAGTACAGCCAGGTGATCAGACTTCTTGAAGTGAGGGTGTGGAATAGCACGTTAGGCATTCTTGATGATGGTGTAGCAATGGTCCAGTGTGTTGTTTCCTCTGGTATTGCAAGTGATGTGTTGATGGTAATTGCTTAGTGATTTTTTTTCAGACTGGCCTGGTTAAAATCTCCCAAAATGATGGTGAAGGTATTAGGGTGTGTTGTTTCATGCATGTTGATCCCTTTGCTCAGATCATCTAAAGCCTGATTGACATTAGTCTGAGGTGAAAGGTAAACTGCTACCAAAATGACCCCAGAGAACTCCCGTGGTAGGTGAAAAGGACGTCATTTTACTGCTAGATATTCCAGGTCTGGTGAGCAGAATTGGGACAGCACTGATATATTTGTGCACCAAGAAGAGTTAATCATGAAGTGTACTGCTTTTGAGAGACTCTATAGATCTATCCTGAAGGTGTATAGTAAACCTGTCGATCTGGATCGCTGCATCTGGTACGGAAGGGGTTAACCAGGATCACGTGAAACAAAGGACACACGCAGTCCTAATGTCCCTCTGATTCAGCACCCTAGCTCTGAGATCATCGATTATATTCACCAGAGACTGCACGTTCACCAGCAAGATACTCAATATAGAGAGTTTAAAACCCTGTTTCCTTAAACGCAATTGTAACCCCGCTTTAAACCTACGCTTCCTCCGAGGTGACCTCTGTGGGCGCTTCCGACCACAATCGGTGTAGTTTCCATCGGTTTTAAGCAACAGTTTGTTTAAATGCTTTAAGACATCTTTGTTGACTGTATTGACCTTGGAAGCAGTCAATGTCTCTCTGAGCCCAACTGTGAAGAGAAAATGTTTTAAACAACAACAACTGGAGGAAAGGAGTGCTAATATGTATTCCCATTGATTAGATTTATTGGAGATTTCTAATGGGCAAATGTTGAAATGCATTGTTTGTGTATAAAGTTTTAAGAACTGAGTACATGTGGTTATGATGACTTTTGACACACTATTGCATTAGCTGCAGTTGCTAGTTAAATGACCATCAAAGATGGATGTTTGTTAAGAACCTTCTTTGCTTTACTGAATAATGTATAAGGAACTATAGGCATTACAAATAGCATTACAACTGTTAATAATTATGATTACTATATATCAATAATCATATGAGAATCTCTTAGCCAATACAGAAAACATATACTCAGTGGCCATTTTATAAGGTCCTTCCTGTGTACTGTACGTTCACGGCCTTCAGCTGCTGTATCTCATCAACTTCAAGGTTTAACATGTGCATTTCAGAGATGCTCTTCTGCACACCACTGTTGTAACACATGGTTATTTCAGTTACTGTCACATTTCTGTCAGTTTAAACCAGTCTGGCCATACTCCACTGACCTCTTTCATTAAAAAGGTGTTTTCACACATGGAACTGCTGCTCACTGGATATTCCTTTTGTTTTTCACACCATTCTATGTAAACTCTAGAGTCAGTTACATGTGAAAATTCCAGGAGATCAGCAGATTCTGAGATACTCAAACCATCCCAAAGAGATGTCAGGAAGATCCACTCAGTTTTTAATGAAGTTATCATCTGATTACACATGAGGTAAGAAGAAGATTGAGAGAACAAATCGAGTTCTTTACAATAAGAAGCTTTCAAAGGTTCTCATCTCTATGATAGGTGGAAGCAATGACAAAGTTTGCTTCATGGAAACTTTATACCTAATTGTGAGGGGATGATAGGCTTCAGTTTCCATTCCTTTGTTTCAGGCAGATGGGGCGTGTCAGCCATGGTTGGCAGCTCATCTAGGAGAAGGAAAGCTCTGATTTCAAACTTTTGCTGCCTTGTGGCTGTACCCACTCATTGGGAAAGCTTTGTCAACCCCAAGGGAAAAATCTGGAGCTGGAGTCCCTGAGTTCAACGCTGACTGGTAACTCCTGCGATGCCGCTGGTGCCATTGCCTTCAATCCATCAGCGGTCTGGAGAGGGGAAGCATGTCTCATGGGCAACAGCTTGCTCTCCATATCATATTGCTCTGGCTTGAATATTGACTGATTTTACTGCATATCTGGGATGAAGCATCCATGGTCAACTCCAACCAATGGAGGGTCTCCTCTCTGTTAAACAACTTGCATGAGTATGATGAGCTTTAGTGATATAGAAGTCTGTAAAATCTTAAATTGTCTATTTATTCTAAATCATTGAAACATAGAAGATGGAACATTATAATATAGTACAGGCCCTTCATCCCACAGCTACAAGCTTTTAACACACTCTAAGATCAGTCTAACCCTCACCACGCACATACAATAGCCCTCCATTTCTCCATCATCCATGCACCTATCTAAGGAGTTCTTAAATGACCCAAATGTAACAGCCTCTACCACCAACTCCAGCATGGCATTACAAGTACCATCCCTCCCTGTGTAACCATCTTAACTCTGACATCCCCCCCCCCCATCACTTTAAAATGATGCACCTTTCGAAAATGTTACACAAATGTTAAACTTTGATTTTTGTTTTATTTATTCTATGTGCATCAATCCTTTTTTGTTCATTATTCTCTGGCAGACATGCACACACACACACGTAAACGCAGACACAAAGACACAGAGACAGAGACACACGCACTCTGTATTTCAAGAGAGAGAGCAAGAGGCAGGACTCTTTCTCAGGCTTCAGCCATTTATTTATGTTGATGAACATCATATTGAGGTTCAGAAAACTCCTTAACACCCACGTCTCACTTGAACACTCAAGATGCTTGGCTGACTGCACACTTTCATGAAAGAGGAGAGAACCTTCAAAGAAAACTGTAATGAACACAAGAACTGAACCTTTGAATTAGTATGTGAGCTACCATTCTCCTAGCCTTTGAAGACTTTTGAGGCTTTTTTTTCACTTTTTTCTGAAGGAGGTTGGTTAGCAAGGAAGTTGGATAGCAAGGTGTGGAGGTTGGTTAGTTGAAAGCAAACTTCTCGAGTGTTTGTACAGATATATAATTACTTGCTGTAATACAGAAGAGCTCCGTATTATCAGACTGCTTTGCATTATAATTCACCAGTGGAGTGCCTCAGGGATCTGTTCTGGGACCCTTAATCTTCGTGATTTTTATAAATGACCTAGATGAGGAAGTGTAAGGATGGGTCAGCAAGTTTGCTGATGACACAAAGGTTGGAGGTGTTGTGGATAGTGTGGAGTGCTGTCAGAGGTTACAGCAGGACATTGATAGGATGCAAAACTGGACTGAGAAGTGGCAGATGGAGTTCAACCCAGCTAAGTCTGAGGTGGTTCATTTTGGGAGGTCAAATATGATGGCAGAATATAGTATTAATGGAAAGACTCTTGGCAGTGTGGAGGATCAGAGGGATCTTGGGGTCCGAGTCCATAGGATGCTCAAAGCAGCTGCGCAGGTTGACTCTGTAGTTAAGAAGGCATATGGTGCATTGGTCTTTATCAATCGGGGAATTGAATTTAGAAGTGGAGAGGTAATGTTGCAGCAATGTAGGACCCTGGTCAGACCCCACTTGGAGTACTGTGCTCAGTTCTGGTCTCCTCACTACAGGAAGGATGTGGAAGCCGTAGAAAGGGTGCAGAGGAGATTTATAAGGATGTTGCTTGGATTGGGGAGCATGCCTTATGAGAATAGCTTGAGTGAACTCGGCCTTTTCTCCTTGGAGCGAATGAGGATGAGAGGAGACCTGATAGAGGTGTACAAGATGACGAGAGGCATTGATCGTGTGGATAGTCAGAGGCTTTTTATAACCATATAACCGTATAACAATTACAGCACGGAAATAGGCCATCTCAGCCCTTCTAGTCCGTGCCAAAAGCTTACTCTCACCTAGTTCCACTGATCCACACTCAGCCCATAACCCTCCATTCCTTTCCTGTCCAATTTTACTTTATGACAATACAGAACCTGCCTCTACCACTTCTACTGGAGGGGATGAACTGGAAATATAAAGATGGAGTTAAAGGGAAAGTGAAAATAAGAAAAGTTAAAAAGGACAACAGAATCAATGGAGTAGAAAGCTCAAGAAGAGATCATACAGTATGGCCAAGTGAAATAGGAATTGACATGAAAGGAGAGGGGAGTAACAAATTAAAAGTATTATATATGAATGCATGAAGTATAAGGAATAAAGTAGATGAGCTTGAGGCTCAGTTGGAAATTGGCAAGTATGATGTTGTGGGAATAACAGAGACATGGCTTCAAGCGGACAGGGCCTGGGAAATGAATATTCAAGGATATACATCTTATCGAAAGGACAGACTGACTGGCAGAGGGCGTGGGGTGGCTCTGTTGGTGAGGAATGATATTCAGTCCCTTGCGAGGGGGGACATAGAATCTGGGGATGTAGAGTCAGTATGGATAGAACTGAGAAATTCTAAGGGTAGAAAGACCCTAATGGGAGTTATCTACAGGCCCCCAAACAGCAGTCTGGATGTAGAGTGTAAGTTGAATGAAGAGTTAAAATTGGCATGTCGCAAAGGTAATGATACAGTTGTCATGGGGGATTTCAACATGCAGGTAGACTGGGAGAATCAGAATGGTACTGGACCCCAAGAAAGGGAGTTTGTGGATTGCCTCCGAGATGGATTCTTAGAACAGCTGGTACTGGAGCCTACCAGGGAGAAGGCAATTCTAGATTTAGTGTTGTACAATGAACCGGATTTGATCAGGGACCTCGAGGTAAAGGAACCATTAGGAGGTAGTGACCACAATATTGATATGTTTTAACCTACAATTTGAGAAGGAGAAGGGAAAATCGGATGTCTCAGTATTACAGTTGAACAAAGGGAACTATGGAACAATGAGGGAGGAGCTGGCCAAAGTTCAGTGGAACAATACCCTAGCAGGGAAGACAGTGGAACAACAATGGCAGGTATTTCTGGGAATAATGCAGAAGATGCAGGATCGGTTCATTCCAAAGAGAAAGAAAGATCCTAAGGGGAGTAAGGGGTGGCCATGGCTGATGAGGGAAGTAAAGGGCAGTATAAAAATAAAAGAGAAGTATAACATAGCAAAGATGAGCGGGAAACCGGAGGACTGGAAAGCTTTTAAAGAGCAACAGAAGATAACAAAAAAGGCAATATGCCAAGAAAAAATGAGGTACGAAGGTAAACTAGCCAAGAATATAAAGGAGGATAGTAAAAGCTTCTTTAGGTATGTGAATAGCAAAAAAATAGTTAAGACCAAAATTGGGCCATTGAAGACAGAAACGGGTGAATTTATTATGGGGAACAAGGAAATGGCAGATGAGTTGAACAGGTACTTTGGATCTGTCTTCACTAGGGATGACACAAACAATCTCCCAGACGTAATAGTGGCCAAAGGAACTAGGGTAAAGGATGAACTGAAGGAAATTTATATTAGGCAAGAAACGCTGTTGGGTAGACTGTTGAATCTGAAGGCTGATAAGTCCCCGCGACCTGATGGTCTGCATCGCAGGGTACTTAAAGAGGTGGCTCTAGAAATCGTGGATGCATTGGTAATCATTTTCCAATGTTCTATAGATTCAGGAACAGTTCCTGCTGATTGGAGGGTGGCTAATGTCATCCCACTTTTCAAGAAAGGAGGGAGAGAGAAAACAGGGAATTATAGACCGGTTAGCTTGACGTCAGTGGTGGAAAAGATGCTGGAGTCAATTATAAAAGAGGAAATTATGATACATTTGGATAGCAGTTGAAGGATCAGTCCGAGTCAGCATGGATTTATGAAGGGAAAATCATGCTTGACTAATCTTCTGGAGTTTTTTGAGGATGTAACTATGAAAATGGACAAGGGAGAGCCAGTGGATGTAATGTACCTGGACTTCCAGAAAGCTTTTGATAAAGTCCCACATAGGAGATTAGTGGGCAAAATTAGGGCACATGGTATTGGGGGCAAAGTACTGACGTGGATTGAAAATTGGCTGGCTGACAGGAAACAAAGAGTAGCGATTAACGGGTCCCTTTCGGAATGGCAGGCTGTGACCAGTGGGGTACCGCAGTATTCAGTGCTGGGTCTGCAGCTGTTTACAATATACATTAATGATTTAGATGAAGGGATTAAAAGTAACATTAGCAAATTTGCCGATGACACAAAGCTGGGTGGCAGTGTGAAATGTCAGGAGGATGTTATGAGAATGCAGGGTGACTTGGACAGGTTAGGTGAGTGGGTAAATGTATGGCAGATGCAGTTTAATGTGGATAAATGTGAGGTTATCCACTTTGGTGGCAAGAACAGGAAGGCAGATTACTATCTAAATGGAGTCAAGTTAGGCAAAGGGGTAGTACAACGAGATCTAGGTGTTCTTGTACATCAGTCAATGAAAGCAAGCATGCAGGTACAGCAGGCAGTGAAGAAAGCTAATGGCATGCTGGCCTTTATAACAAGAGGAATTGAGTATAGGAGTAAAGAGGTCCTTCTGCAGCTGTACAGGGCCCTGGTGAGACCACACCTGAAGTATTGTGTGCAGTTTTGGTCTCCAAATTTGAGGAAGGACATTCTTGCTATTGTGGGAGTGCAGCATAGGTTCACAAAGTTAATTCCTGGAATGGTGGGACTGTCATATGTTGAAAGATTGGAGTGACTGGGCTTGTATACACTGGAATTTAGAAGGATGAGAGGGGATCTAATTGAAACATATAAGATTATTCAGGGATTGGACACGCTGGAGGCAGGAACTGTGTTCCCACTGATGGGTGAGTCCAGAACTAGAGCCCAAGTTTAAGAATAAGGGGTAGGCCATTTAGAACAGAGATGCGGGAAAACTTTTTCACCCAGAGAGTGGTGGATATGTGGAGTGCTCTGCCCCAGAAGTCAGTGGAGGCCAAGTCTCTGGATGCATTCAAGAGAGAGTTAGATAGAGTTCTTATAGATAGCGGGGTCAAGGGATATGGGGAGAGGGCAGGAAGGGGGTACTGATTGTGTATGATCAGCCATGATCACAGTGAATGGTGGTGCTGGCTAGAAGGGCCGAATGGCTTACTCCTGCACCTACTGTCTATTATCTATTGTCTACTGGAAGCTCGTTCCACACAACTACCACTCTCTGAGTAAAGAAATTCCCCATCGTGTTACCCTTAAAATTTTACCCCCTAACTCTCAACTCATGTCCTCAAGGGCTCATTTCCCAGGGCTGAAATAGTTGCCACAAGAGGACACAGGTTTAAGGTGCTGGGGAGTAGGTACAGAGGAGATGTCAGGGGTAAGTTTTTTACTCAGAGAGTGGTGAGTGCGTGGAATAGGCTGCCAGCAATGGTGGTGGAGGCAGATACGATAGGGTCTTTTAAGAGGCTTTTAGATAGGTACATAGGGCTTAGTAAAATAGAGGGCTATATGTAAGCCTAGTAATTTCTAAGGTAGGGACATGTTTGGCATAACTTTGTGGGCCAAAGGGCTTGTATTGTGCTATAGGTTTTCTATTTTTCCAATTCAGAAGCATTGTCGCCCAGCATACTCATTCACAACATGTATTTCCGTTTCTCCCTCTGTTCAATTTGCATCATCCAACAAGTCCACAACCTATGTCCAAGGCTGAAACAAAAACAGACTGACAGAGGGTCTCAGAAGGTGTGGAATAAAGAGGTCACCAATATTCTGCATTGAGACTATTCATCACAGATGAGCGCTGGAATGGATTATTGGACAGATTTATGATTGTAATATGTACTGAGGTGTTGTGAAAAACTTGTCTTGCGTATTGTTCCTAAAGATTAATTCATTACCCTTACGGCGTATTCTGGAGTTATGGATTATGGCAAATATTAATTTCAAGCACAACCAGTCATCAAATCTGAATGTGGATTGTAGATTGAATTTAAAATGCAGCTCACAACAATGGTGGCCTTGGGATCAAATGCAAACCAGGAAACCTGAGATGAATGTAGCCCAGAGACTGCAATGATTAACATTTAGTTTAGAACGTCTTGAGTTTTGGTGTGAGATCTAGGTGTCTGAAACAAGTGATGTAGTATGAATGCATTATAACTATAGAAATGTCCTGCTGTTATGTTTGTTCTTTAGCATAAAAAATGTGATGTAATGTTGGGTCAGAGAGCCTCTCTCCAGAGTGACTCCAAAGGCTCTCAGCTTGTGAGTGCCGAGTAAACACTTTAACTTAAAACATTGCATTGAGGAAGTAATTCAGGTTAATTATCATTCAAACACACATGAATATAGCCAAATGAAAGAGCATTCCTCTGAAGACAAAGGTGCAAAACATAATACCAACAACACACAGTACACTGATCATAGCATGTAGCTTAAACAGAAAAAAAAAGTCACAAAGGGAGAAAAAGTAATAATATAGCCCAAGTCCCTGTGTGCTGTAACTAGATTGATAGCAAGTTATCCTGGTCCAGCTTACAGTGGACTGAGGGAGGAACGTGGAGTAACCTGAGGAACCCTACACAGTCACAGGGAGAATGCACAAACTCTGTGCTGGAATTGAACTCTGAACACTAATGCCTCCAGCTGTAATAGCATCACACTAACCGCTACATTACTGTGGCAATTTATTATCCCTCTCAACCCAATTCTGACCTGCTGAGCTTTTTATTGGCATTTTGTGCCCTGATTTTAGCAAATCTAATTGCTACATGTAGTATTGTTTTCATTTTAAACTGCAGTGGATGCTTTGACATGTCGGAAATGACTCTAGATTTAAAACAGAAACTAAAGCAAAAGTTAAATAGCGAATGTTAATCACAGCTAAAGTCAGATATGTGCCAAATTTTCTTCTATCCTGTCCAGGTGTCACAGTTCCTGTGCCAGCTTCATAATTCACATTCAAATTTATTTTAATACTTGCAGGTCTCATGTTACTTTTATAATTTTTATTTAATTCTATAGACTTGATTTTGCAAATCATAGATCTTTTCAAAAAGACAAAAATACACCCAAAGAAAAGCACAAACCATGGTTTACTAGGTATTAAATGGAGACTGTTTTATTTTGAAAATAGCATCCCATGAAAAGTTCTGTTCAATTGTATTGAAGCGTTTACCATTAGACATTTCCAAAAAAATAAATTATTTTGTAAGCTGTATTTAAAGACACAGCACAGAACAGGCCATTCTAGACCAACAAGTTACACCACCCAGCAAGTGCCAGCAACCGTCCAGCAACTGCCCAACAAATGAAAAGAGAGCGCAAAAAATAGCAGGAAGACAGAGGATTGGGAAGCTTTTAAAAACCTATATAGAGAGCAAATAAAAGAATCATTAGGACAGAAAAGATAAAAGACAAAAGCAAGCTAGCATACAATATCAAGATAGATTGAAAAAAGCTTTTGCAAGTATATAAAAAATAAAAGAGAGATGAGAGTGGATACTGGATGGCTAGAAAATGAAGCCGGAGAAATAATACTGGGGATCAAGGAGGTGACAGATGAATTAAATGAGTATTTGGCATCAATATTCATTGTGGAAGACAGCAGCAGCATGCCAGATGTTGAAGGGTGTGAGGGAAGGGAAGTGAGTGCAGTGCACTTACTAATCTGCATGTCTATGGACTGTGGGTGAAATCAGAAGCACCCAGAGCAAACCCATGTGGTCACAGGGAGACGTGTAAACTCCTTACAGACAGAGCCAGAATTGAACTTCGATGTCCATCGCCCCAAGCTGTAATAGGTAACCACTACACTACAATGGCGACGCTCTATCAGCGCTGATGAATCACCTTCACTGTCATGTCTCAGAGGAGCATTTCGACATTTGACATACAGCAAAAATCTATCAAAATAAATGCACGCACACACGCAGAGTTGTTACTTTCCAGCACCATCTTAGAGGATTGTCATGAAATATAGCCATCGTCAGCAGCTGTACTTCACTGGGAGTTTGAAGAGAGTTGGTTTGTCACCAAAGACTGACAAATTTCTACGGATGTACTATTGAGTGTACTCTAACTGGGTGTATCACAGCCTGGAATGGAGGGACCAATTCACACAATTGGGGAAAGGTACAAAAGGTTGTAAATACAGCCAGCTTCATCATGGGCACTTGTTTCCCCATCATCGAGGGCATCTTCAAAAGGAGATGCCTCAAAAATGGGGCATCCATCATTAAGGACTCCAAGCAGCCAGGGCAGCCTGACATGCTCTCTTCTTATTGCGTTTCTGCGGCCGCAAATGAGACTCCAGGATGGTATGTTGCCTCCCTGGTGCAAGGGTTAAGGATATCTCTGAGCGGCTGCAGGACATTCTGGAATGGGAGGGTGAACAGCCAGTGGTCGTGGTGCACATAGGTACCAACGATATAGGTAAAAAACGGGATGAGGTCCTACAAGGTGAATTTAGGGAATTAGGAGATAAACTAAAAAGTAGGACCACAAAGGTAATAATCTCTGGATTACTACCAGTGCCATGTGCTAGTCAGAGTAGAAATAGGAGGATATTTCAGATGAATACGTGACTTGAAAAATGGTGCAAGGGGGAGGGATTCAAATTTCTGGGGCATTGGAACCAGTTCTGGGGGAGGTGGGACCGGTATAAACAGGACGGTCTGCACCTGGGCTGGACTGGAACCAATGTCCTAGGGTGAGCGTTTGCTAATGCTGTTCAGGAGGATTTAAACTAATGTGGCAGGGGGATGGGAACAAGTGCAGAGAGACAGAGGGGTGTAAAATGAGGGTAGAAGCAAAAAGTAGTAAGGTGAAAAGTAAAAGTGGCAGGCAGGCAAATCCAGGGCAAAAAGCAAAAAGAGCCACTTTTCAACATAATTGTATAAGGGCTAAAAGTGTTGTAAAAACAAGCTTGAAGGCTTTGTGTGTCAATGCGAGGAGCATTCGTAACAAGGTGGATGAATTGAATGTGCAGATAGTTATTAATGAATATGATATAGTTGGGATCACAGAGACATGACTCCAGGGTGACCAAGGATGGGAGCTCAACATCCAGGGATAGACAATACTCAGGAGGGATAGACAGGAAAGAAAAGGAGGTGGGTAGCATTGCTGGTTAGAGAGGAGATTAACGCAATAGAAAGGAAGGACATTAGCCTGGAGGATGTGGAATCGATATGGGTAGAGCTGCATAACACTAAGGGGCAGAAAACACTGGTGGGAGATGTGTACAGGCCACCTAACAGTAGTAGTGAGGTTGGGGATGGCATTAAACAGGAAATTAGAAAGGTGTGCAATAAAGGAACAGTAGTTATAATGGGTGACTTCAATCTACATATAGATTGGGTGAACCAAATTGGGAAGGGTGCCGAGGAAGAGGATTTCTTGGAATGTATGTGGGTTGGTTTTCTGAACCTACATGTCGAGGAACCAACTAGAGAGCAGGCCATTCTAGATTGGATATTGAGCAATGAGGAAGGGTTAGTTAGCAACCTTGTCATGCGAGGCCCCTTGGGTAAGAGTGACCATAATATGGTGGAATTCTTCATTAAGATGGAGAGTGACATAGTTAATTCATAAACAAAGGTTCTGAACTTAAAGAAGGGTAACTTTGAAGGTATGAGACATGAATTAGGTAAGATAGACTGCCAAATGATACTTAAAGGGTTGACGGTGGATATGCAATGGCAAGCATTTAAAGATCGCATGGATGAACTACAACAATTGTTCATCCCAGTTTGGCAAAAGAATAAACCAGGGAAGGTAGTGCACCCGTGGCTGACAAGGGAAATTAGGGATAGTATCAAGTCCAAAGAAGAAACATATAAATTAGCAAAAAAAAGCGGCACACCTAAGGACTGGGAGAAATTCAGAGTCCAGCAGAGGAGGACAAAGGGCTTAAATTAAGAAAGGAAAAAAGATTATGGGAGAAAGCTGGCAGGGAACATAAAAACTGACTGTAAAAGCTTTTATAGATACGTGAAAAGAAAAAGATTGGTCAAGACAAATGTAGGTCCTTTACAGTCAGAAACAGGTGAATTCATCATAGGGAACAAAGACATGGCAGACCAATTGAATAACTACTTTGGTTCTGTCTTCACTAAGGAGGACATAAATAATCTTCCGGAAATAGCAAGGGACCGAGGGTCTAGTGAGATGGAGGAACTGAGGGAAATACATGTTAGTAGGGAAGTGGTGTTAGGTAAATTGAAGGGATTAAAGGCAGATAAATCCCCAAGGCCAGATGGTCTACATCCCAGAGTGCTTAAGGAAGTAGCCCAAGAAATAGTGGATGCATTAGTGATAATTTTTCAAAACTTCTTAGATTCTGGATTAGTTCCTGAGGATTGGAGGGTGGCTAATGTAACCCCACTTTTTAAAAAAGGAGGGAGAGAGAAACCAGGGAATTATAGACAGGTTAGTCTGACATCGGTGGTGGGGAAAATGCTAGAGACGGTTATCAAAGATGTGATAACAGCACATTTGGAAAGAGGTGAAATCATCGGTCAAAGTCATCATGGATTTGTGAAAGGAAAATCATGTCTGACGAATCTTGTAGAATTTTTTGAAGATGTAACTAGTAGAGTGGATAGGGGAGAGCCAGTGGATGTGGTATATTTAGATTTTCAAAAGGCTTTTGACAAGGTCCTCCACAGGAGATTAGTGTGCAAATTTAAAGCACACGGTATTGGGGGTATGGTATTGATGTGGATAGAGAATTGGTTGGCAGACAGGAAGCAAAGAGTGGGAGTAAACAGGACCTTTTCAGAATGGCAGGCAGTGACTAGTGGGTACCGCAAGGCTCAGTGCTGGGACCCCAGTTGTTTACAATATATGTTAATGATTTAGACGAGGGAATTAAATGCAGCATCTCCAAGTTTGCGGATGACATGAAGCTGGGCAGCGGTGTTAGCTGTGAGGAGGATGCTAAGAGGATGCAGGGTGACTGGGATAGGTTAGGTGAGTGGGCAAATTCATGGCAGATGCAATTTAATGTGGATAAATATGAGGTTATTCACTTTGGTTGCAAGAACAGGAAAACAGATTATTATCTGAACGGTAGCCGATTAGGAAAAGGGGAGATGCAATGAGAACTGAGTGTCATTGTACACCAGTCATTGAAGGTGGGCATGCAGGTACAGCAGGCGGTGAAAAAGGCAAGTGGTATGTTGGCATTCATAGCAAAAGGGTTTGAGTACAGGAGCAGGGAGGTTCTACTGCAGTTGTACAAGGCCTTGGTGAGACCGCACTTAGAATATTGTGTGCAGTTTTGGTCCCCTAATCTGAGGAAAGACATTCTTGCCATAGAGGGAATACAGAGAAGGTTCACCAGATTGACTCCTGGGATGGCAGGACTTTCATATGAAGAAAGACTGGATCGACTAGGCTTATACTCACTAGAATTTAGAAGATTGAGGGGGGGGATTTTATTGAAACGTATAAAATTCTAAAGGGATTGGACAGGCTAGATGCAGGAAGATTGTTTCCGATGTTGGGGAAGTCCAGAGCGAGGGGTCACAGTTTAAGGATAATGGGGAAGCCATTTTGGACCGAGATGAGGAAAAACTTCTTCACACAGAGAGTGGTGAATCTGTGGAATTCTCTGCCACAGGAAGCAGTTGAGGCCAGTTCATTGGCTATATTTAAGAGGAAGTTAGATATGGCCCTTGTGGCTAAAGGGATCAGGGGGTATGGAGAGAAAGCAGGTACAGGGTTCTGAGTTGGATGATCAGCCATGATCATACTGAATGGTGGTGCAGGCTCGAAGGGCCGAATGGCCTACTCCTGCACCTATTTTCTATGTTTCTATGTTTCTATGTTTCATTTTCAGAATCTCTTTAATGGTTTTTAATTTGCAGTAATATATATTTGCAATTCTGTGGAGAAATTGGTCTACCCCACTTCCTGTTTTGAGGACTAGATTAGACTTTTAGCCACATTGCTACATGTCACCTCCCCAGAAGGGTAAATCTATCGTCTTCAAGGTGTCAAGGTAAACAAGCATGGTTCCTAGAGGTTTAAAAACATGTTAAAACCCCTCTGAAAGGAAAACACAAAATGCTGGATGAACTCAGCAGATCAGGCAACATCTATGGAAATGAATAAACAGGCTGAGATACTTCTTCAAAACACTCAAATTGCTTTAAAGGGACAAAGTGAGCTTGAATGATATAAATTTTGCATCGCGTCTGTGCTTCGTCAAACAGTTTTTAATCATGTCTGTGGCCTTTTGTACACAGATTGATTCAGCACACACCATTGGCTATTTGCCCTGAGGTAGGAAATGTGTTATGACTTTACACACCTTTCAGTGGAAAAGGTGTTAAATATCTTAAAAAAACAGAATCATGTACGATTAACAAGTCAAATATAATGTTTCACTTCTGTTACCGATGCTTTTAAATCTGTTTGGATCTCTGTTACTCAATAAAAGTCTCAAATAGATACCATGTAGGCTTGTTTATTCCTCTGTAAATGTGTTGAGAGGATTAAATTATATTGATCCATAATGATGAAGGTAAATGGCTTGTATCAGGCACACAGACATTTAAGAGCTACTTTGTTTTCCTTGTGGATTGAGGCTGAGGACAGCAAATTCCATCTATTGCTCCTGAACATCTCCTGGTTCCATGCAAGAATCCAGTTAAAGATGAAAGCATGCAGAGCAGCAAACACTTATTCAAAAGGGCAACCTGCAAGGACTTCGACTAGGCACAACAGAGGCTACATTTCATTAGGACTTTGAGGAGAAAATGTCTATGGAAATACCATGGACAGCATTCTGACTGGGTGCATCGCTATCCAGTATTGAGACTCCAATACAAATGATTGAAAAAGGTACAGAGCAACATAGAGTCAGGCTGCTCCATCACTTGCACAACCCCCCCTCGCTATCGCAAATATCTTCAAGAGGTGGTAGTATAAGATAGCAACATCCATCATTAAAGACCTTCAGCATCCAGGATATACCCTCTTCTCTTTGCTACCATCAAGAAGGAGATACAGGAACTGGAAAACACACAGTAAACATTTTAGAAACAGCTTCTTCCCCTCTGCCATCAGATTTCAGAATGGTCCATGAACTCAGTGGCTCCTTCTTTAATAATAAGAAGGCAAGTAAGTAACAGGTATTCATAGCTTTGTTAATCAGGGTCTCTCTTCAAAACCTGAAGTGGCAATGTGGACGTGCTCTTGTTCACATACACAATGTCCTTCTCAAATCGATTATGGCGATCAAAATGTGAGAAAAAGAAAACAGAAATCAATTGACTGAAACTTCTTCCAGAAATTAATATCATATATTGAGAATATGAGAATTAACACATGATTTAAAAAGAAGCACAGTTTTGCATATGTACAGAGAGCTTATCAATAGTTTGCATTGGAACTAATGGTATATTAATCTCCCATAAACAGAAATTAATAGATTTATTTTATTTTGTGACTAAAACTTATTGTATCTGATACTAATGTTGACTATGACATTTTGTAAAACTTTCTTATTTTTGTAATTTATTTTTTATTGAAGTTCATCATCAAACAAACATTTCCATAAGATGTATTTCAGATATTGTACATATACAAAGTATATCATATAGTCATATTTGCCACAAATCTCTACATAATATTTATCTGAGGTATACACTTATAGAAAAGAGAGGAAAGAAGGAACAAGCAAAAGGAGAAAACTATGTATAAGTAGGGCGTGATCCTTTTTTATTACAACAGTTTCATTGAGAATCACAAATTTGTGAGGTGTTATGTAGTTAAACCATTTTCCCAATATGAATCAAATTGTTCCAACTTATGATTAACAGATGCTGTTATCTTCTCCATTTAGTAAATGTCCATTGTAATTTCCATCTATGCATTTAAAGTTGGGGTCTCCTGTGATAACCATTTCCTAGTAAGAGTCTTTTTACCAGCCACCAGCAGTATATTCATTAAATATTTATCTCTTTTCAACCATTCTTAAGGTATACACCCAAAATATATAGTCTTACTTTCTAAGGGTATTTCACATTTACAGATGTCTTGTAGGGCATTGTGTAACCCATTCCAATAGTTTTTGATAACGGGGCATTCCCAGAAAATATGATAATGGTTTGCATTTTGATTTCCACAATTTCTCCAGCAAACAGGGAGGAAGGATACTATCATAATGGGATTTCTGAGAGGGTGTAATAAAATATCTTGTCAAGTTTTTCCATCTGAACTCCCTTCATTTCTATGAACTGGTACACTTCCATTGATACCTCCATATTGTTGTCCATTCTTCCTCAGATATAATTATCCCTTTTATTCCTTCTTCCTTCTTTGACTTAATGTATGAAGTCGAATGTGTTTTAAGATTTGACAAACCCTTATACACACTTGAAATGATTCTACTACCGTTATCTGAATTATATGCTTTTCTAAATAGCTCTATCAAGCATGTACTTTCCTTGGTCACATTTTTAACCGTCCTATTAACATACTGTCGCATCTGTAAATACCGAGAAAAGTCTTGTTTTTCTAATAAGTGTTTCTCTTTAAGTATTTCAAAACAGAAGAGTGTTTCTTCTTTCATTATATTGCAAAGAACTGTTATTCCTTTAGAGGTCCAGTCCTCAAATCTAGCATCCAGTTTATTCGGTGTAAAATCCGAGTCATATGCACACCGTTTAAGAATTGCAATATCTCCCACTAGTTTATATTCTTTTATAATAGTTTTCCATGTTTTAAGAGTCTATTTCACTCATGGGTTATCAATAGTATTTATGTACCTTTGTAGGTTGTTATCAGCCAAAATTGCCTGTATGGGGATGGGAAGTATATCCTCCTCAATGTTTTTCCATTAAGCGTCATATGATGGGTTGCACCAACATTATCACAGTTCTCAACCGTGCTGCAAAATAATAATCTGTAAGAGAAGGTAGGCCCCATCCCCCCTTTTCCTTGGCTAATTGCAAAGTTTTGAGATGTACTCTAGGCCTTTTACCTTGCCGTATATATCTTGATAACATTTTGTTCCATTCATTGAATTGATTTTGATTAATCTCTGTTGATAGGGTCTGAAAGAGATATAGTAGTCTGGGCAGTATATTCATTTTAATAGATTCAATCCTTGAACTGAGACTTAAAAAAGGAATTAGGTTCCATCTTGTTATATTGTCCTTAATTTATATATATACTGATAATTGCATTCTGATAACTTTGCCAAATCTTTTGGCATAATGATGCCCAAATATTTGAAAGACTCTGTTTGCCATGCCCAAGGATATCTACTTTCAATTTCTCTTGGTGGGCTATAGTTACATGAAAGTAATCGGGTTTTATCTATGTTGATCTTGTATCAATGCCAATGTTGTAACAGTTCTTGAAGCATAATCTTTTGTTACTTATTTTCCTTCTTAATTTAAGTAACAATCTAAATGCAGAACTACTAGTTCTAAACCTCCTGGACCAACAGTACAAGTTAGCTGGAGCAACCCACACAACATGTTGGAGGAACTCAGCATGTCAGGTCCGGCAGCACCCACAGAAGTGAATAAGCAGTTGATGATCCAGGCTGAGACCCTTTATCAGGGCTGGGAAGGAAGTGGGGAGATGCCAGTTTAAGAAGATGGGGGAGGGGAAGGAGGATAGCTGGAGGGTGATAAGTAAAGCAGGTGAGTGGGAATCTGACAGGAGAGGAGAATGGACTATGGGAGAAATGGAAGAAGAAGGTAATAGCCAAGTGAGGAGAAAAGGTAAGTGGGGAATAGAAGAAGAGGGAAGGGGAGGAGAAAAGAAATAAAGAAAAATAATTATGGAAGGAGGTCATGGTTCATGCCATCAGATTGGTATCCTGTGATTTACAAACTTTTACTACAACACTCTTTAGGAGACACATTGTCAAGTAATGACACTTTGTCTTCAATTAGGAACAATGCTTGATGTGTGCAGTAAATAGCATTTGAAATTCCAGTCAAATAGAAAATAATATTTTTGACATAGTTACTCAGTCCTGTCAATAAACATTGCAATCTATTTGACTCATAGATGCCTAAAAGAACAGGGAAAGGGAGAGGAGAGTGGAAGGGAGAGGATGTATTGGAAGAAAGAGGGAGTGTGGATGGAACAAAGGTGAATGAGGAGACAAAGGAATTGAGAGAAAAGGACTGGGGAAGGAAAAAGGGCAAGTTGTGTTGAAGTGTGAGAGAATGACAAAGAAGCTGGGTGAAGGGAGTGGTAGCAGGAGAAGAGAGAGTGGGTTCATGGAAGACCAGCTGAAGAAAAAGCAGGCTAGAAATGGGGGAACCAAAGTATAACTCTAAAGAAGGAGGCAAAAAATGCAGACCAGAGAGAAAAGCCAAGAGACATGAGGGAGCGAGACTGTCGAGATGATCTGATGGGTGAGGGATGGTGAGAGAGAGGGTGAGAGGGATGGGAAGGAGTGGGAGCAACAGAGTGATTGAGGTGGGGAGAGGTAGAGGGAGAGATATTGAGAAGAGAGGAGCTGAGAGAAAGTGTGAGATCTTGTATGCTTCATTCATTGTTCCTTATATACTATATAAGTATAAAAGACTGGTTGATTGGATACGTATTAACGAATAGGTGTATGGTTATACCTAATACAGTGGTCACTATATAACTCTGTTATATAGAGTGTATCTACATATCTTTCTGATGAAGCTAGCTATTTCTGCTGATTTTATGACTATTGTCACCTGGTACATTGTTTATGAACCCATGAATTCATCCATTTTCTGCCTTTTTAAAAATGTGAAGGCTTTCTCCTCTTCCCGAAGAAGCACGTCATGCTTTTTTTTATTCAACAGTTCCTTGCTGAACTTTTTTTTCAATGTCTTGCTGTGCTTTAACAGGTAGGGAGCTGTGTCAGGCTTATTTTTTAACTTGTTTTGTAACTCCTAAACATAAAAACTAATTTAATATAAAACAAGGGAGCCAGTTTACAGCTCAAGTGCATTTGTTTTCATTTTAAGCAAAGCCTGCTTCTTAAGCAACCTATGCCATTCATGCACTTCATACAAATAACCATAATCAACAAAGAACGTCCGATCAAACAACATATTTTCAACATTGCACAAATACAACTGATACATTAAATACACAACATTCCTTAACACTGAATCAACCTTTAGGTAGCCATGCACAAGGACTCCCACGTCCCTTGGGAACTCTGAGTTCATATGCCTTTATTCCTTCTACCAAAGTGCATGATCATATACTTCCTTACATTGCATTCTATCTGCCACTTCTTTGCCCATTCTCCCAATCTGTCCTAGTTCTTCCGCAGACTCCCTGCTTCCTCAACCCTACCTGCCTTCCACCTATCTTCCTTTCATCCACAAACTTGTCCACAAAGCCATCAGTTGCATTATCCAAATCACTGACAAATAACAGGAAAAAGATGTGGTTCCAACACCGACCCCCACAGCACAACGTAACATTCAGATTTTCTTCAGACTGTAACATATTCCAGACTGCAGTCGATATACCACAATAAACCAAATTATCTGGACATTTCAGAAGGCTTCACAAAACAAAGTAATTGTAAAAAAAAATCAAGCAATAGGCATTGCTGAATAAAATTAATCTAAATATCAATTGTTTCCATTCCAACATAAATAATGATTCAGGTACCTGTGGTGGACATGATAACCTCCTCCATTGACATGCCAGCCAGCTTTCAAAGGGTTGGGTATCTTTGCAGTTTTTGCAATCAGGTGTTGCACGTCTCTCCAGCTTAGATCAGGGCTGCACAAGGAAAACAGATTGAACTTTAACACTCACTTTCTTAGCAAACTTCAACTATTTACATCTTTCCTTTTTATACACTTGCATCTAAGTATCCAGCTTAATTTTTAAAACATTTACAAAGGCCTGAAAATAGTTTTAATTTAGCAAAAATTAGTTCTGGTGAGTCATTGAATCTTTGGGGGTAAAATAGTGCAAAAGATGACGGAAATTGGATTCGTATTGATGTAACTTACACTTTTAATTCTGTAATCTTCTATAATTATTCAACTACACAATTGAAAAAGTTCAGCTTCCTTCCTGCAGAGCCAGTGAAAATTATTTCAAGTAAGATAAATTAGACAAACTGCCCTTTGAACTAATTTTTACCTGAAATGGTCAATTTACAGGAAACAAAATGAACACTGATGCATCTGGAGAGTATCCTAACTAGTTGCCTCAGGACTTGGTATGGAAACACCAATACCCTTGACTGGAAAGTCCACAGAAAGTGAAGGATACTAGTCAGTTCTGCCCAAGCAAAGTCCTCTCCACCACTGAGCACATTTACAAGGACTGCTACCACAAGAAAGAAGCATCCATCATCAGGGATTTCCACCTTCCAGGCCATGTTCTCTTTTCGCTTCTACCAACAGGCAGAAGGTACAGGATCCTGAGACCTCACACCACAAGATTTTAGAACAGTTACTACCCCTCAATAATCAGGATAACATCATTCACCTCAACCCTGAACTGATTCCACTACCTAAGGAATTGCTTTCAAAGATCTACAACTCATGTTCTCAGTATTATTTTAATCATTTGCACAATTTGTCTTCTTTTGCACAATGGTTACTAGTCAGTCAGTCTTTGTCTATGTATCGTTTTTCTCCTTCAAATTCCACAGAATTTCTTTTTTCTCTGAATGTCTGCAAGAAAATGAATTTCAGGCAGGTAAATGTTGACATACATGCTTTGTTAATAAATTTACTTCAACTTTGATCTGAAAAAAAATCAGAAACTATTGGAAATATGTGTGCAGCAGGTTATTCAACATTTTAAGGGGAAAGTTGGTTTAGATAGTAGCCATTATTTATCATGAGACTTTGTGCATTAAATGTTAACCTGACCTTAACACAGGGAGCAGTAATTAATTTATGAAATAAAATTAATTTGTAATTTACTTTATCTGCCTTATGGATCTGGTAGCGTATTTAAAAAATTTGGACAGTTTTCAATTTCAGTTCTTTGGGAAATATTTTTGGGATACTTCAATTTCAAATCAAGTAATGGGAAAAGCAAGGTCATCACTTGAAGATAAGTAACACACTCAGTGGCCACTTTATTAGATCTGTACAGGATTGGAGCCAGAAGTGGTCTTCCACTGCTGTAGCCCATCCACTTTAAAGTTTGATGTGTGGTGCTTTCAGAGATGCTCTTCTGCACACTCCTGTTGTAACACATGGTCGTTTGCGTTACTGTCAGCTTGAACCACTCTGACCATTCTCCTCTGACCTCTTTCATTAACAACAACACACACAAAATGCTGGTGCAACATAGCAGGCCAGGCAGCATCTATAGGGAGAAGCGCTGTCGGCATTTTGGGCCGAGACCTTTCGTCAGGTCTTGGCCCGAAACATCGACAGCGCTTCTCCCTGTAGATGCTGCCTGGCCTGCTGTGTTCCACCAGCATTTTGTGTGTGTTGTTGTTTGAATTTCCAGCATCCGCAGATTTCCTCGTGTTCTCTCATTAACAAAGCACTTTGGCCCACAGAACTGCTGCTTACTGGATTTTTCTTGTTTTTTCACACCATTCTCTAGAGACCATTGTGCATGAAAATCCCAGGAGATCAGCAGTTTCTGAGGTACTCAAATGACCCGATCAGGCACCAACAATCATTTCACATTCAATCACATTTCTTCCTCATTTGGACGACTGCACCTCTTGACAATGTCTGCATACTTTTATGCATTGAGTTTCTGCCACACGATTGGCTGATTAGATACTTGCATTAATGAACAGGTGTTCAGGTGTACCTAATAAAGTGGCCACTGAGTCTATGTTTTGTATCTTGCTCACACGGTATGTATCTCTCTATGATCTAACATTTAGATCTAACTAGTACTATGATCTAGCATATAGAGAGGCTTTGAAGAAAGAGCAGCAGAATAAAGGGTATAAAGGTAGTAAGGTAGAAGGGCTAAAGTGTGTGTACTTCAATGCAAGAAACATCAGGAACAAAAGTGATGAACTGAGAGCTTGGATACATACATGGAATTATGATGTAGTGGTCATTACGGAGACTTGGCTGGCACCAGGGCAGGAATGGATTCTCAATATTCCTGGATTTCAGTGCTTTAAAAGGGATGGGGGGGGGGTGAAAGGGGAGGAGGGGTGGCATTACTGGTCAGGGATACTATTACAGCTACAGAAAGGGTGGGTAATGTAACAGGATCCTCTTTTGTGTCAGTATGGGTGGAAGTCAGGAACAGGAAGGGAGCAGTTACTCTACTGGGGGTATTCTATAGGCCCCCTGGTAGCAGCAGAGATACCAAGGAGCAGATTGGGAGGCAGATTTTGGAAAGGTGCAAAAATAACAGGGTTGTTATCATGGGTGACTTTAACTTCCCTAATATTGATTGGCACTTGATTAGTTCCAAGGGTTTAGAGGGGGCAGAGTTTGTTAAGTGTGTCCAGGATGGATTCCTGTTACAGTATGTTGACAGGCCGACTAGGGGGAATGCCATACTAGATCTAGTATTAGGTAACAAATCGGGTCAGGTCACAGATCTGTCAGTGGGTGAGCATCTGGGGGACAGTGATCACCACACCCTGGCCTTTAGCAGTATCATGGAAAAGGATAGAATCAGAGAGGATAGGAAAATTTTTAATTGGGGAAGGGCAAATTATGAGGCTATAAGGCTAGAACTTGCAGGTGTGAATTGGGATGACGTTTTTGCAGGGAAATGTACTATGGATATGAGGTCGATGTTTAGATATCTCTTGCAGGATGTTAGGGATAAATTTGTCCCGGTGAGGAAGATAAAGAATGGTAGGGTGAAAGAACCATGGGTGACAAGTGAAGTGGAAAATCTAGTCAGGTGGAAGAAGGCAGCATACATGAGGTTTAGGAAGCAAGGATCAGATGGGTCTATTGAGGAATATAGGGTAGCAAGAAAGGAACTTAAGAAGGGGCTGAGAAGAGCAAGAAGGGGTCATGAGAAGGCCTTGGCGAGTAGGGTAAAGGAAAACCCCAAGGCATTCTTCAATTATGTGAAGACGAAAAGGATGACAGGAGTAAAGGTAGGACCGATTAGAGATAAAAGTGGGGAGATGTGCCTGGAGGCTGTGGAAGTGAGCGAGGTCCTCAATGAATACTTCTCTTCAGTATTCACCAATGAGAAGGAACTTGATGACGGTGAGGACAATATGAGTGAGGTTGATGTTCTGAAGCATGTTGATATTAAGGGAGAGGAGGTGTTGGAGTTGTTAAAATACATTAGGACAGATAAGTCCCCGGGGCCTGACGGAATATTCCCCAGGCTGCTCCACGAGGCAAGGGAAGAGATTGCTGAACCTCTGGCTAGGATCTTTATGTCCTCGTTGTCCACAGGAATGGTACCAGAGGATTGGAGGGAGGCTAATGTTGTCCCCTTGTTCAAAAAAAGTAGTAGGGATAGTCCAGGTAATTATAGACCAGTGAGCCTTACGTCTATGGTGGGAAAGCTGTTGGAAAAGATTCTTAGAGATAGGATCTAAGGGCATTTAGAGAATCATGGTCTGATCAGGGACAGTCAGCATTGTGAAAGGCTTTGTGAAGGGCAGATCGTGTCTAACAAGCCTGATAGAGTTCTTTGAGGAGGTGACCAGGCATATAGATGAGGGTAGTGCAGTGGATGTGATCTACATGGATTTTAGTAAGGCATTTGACAAGGTTCCACATGGTAGGCTTATTCAGAAAGTCAGAAGGCATGGGATCCAGGGAAGTTTGGCCAGGTGGATTCAGAATTGGCTTGCCTGCAGAAGGCAGAGGGTCATGGTGGATGGAGTACATTCAGATTGGAGGGTTGTGACTAGTGGTGTACCACAAGGATCTGTTCTGGGACCTCTACTTTTTGTGATTTTTATTAATGACCTGGATGTGGGGTTAGCAGGGTGGGTTGGCAAGTTTGCAGATGACACAAAGATTGGTGGTGTTGTAGATAGTGTAGAGGATTGTCAAAGATTGCAGAGAGAGATTGATAGGATGCAGAAGTGGGCTGAGAAGTGGCAGATGGAGTTCAACCCGGAGAAGTGTGAGGTGGTACACTTTGGAAGGACAAACTCCAAGGCAGAGTACAAAGTAAATGGCAGGATACTTGGTAGTGTGGAGGAGCAGAGGGATCTGGGGGTACATGTCCACAGATCCCTGAAAGTTGCCTCACAGGTAGATAGGGTAGTTAAGAAAGCTTATGGGGTGTCAGCTTTCATAAGTCGAGGGATAGAGTTTAAGAGACGCGATGTAATGATGCAGCTCTATAAAACTCTAGTTAGGCCACACTTGGAGTACTGTGTCCAGTTCTAGTCGCCTCACTATAGGAAGGATGTGGAAGTATTGGAAAGGGTACAGAGGAGATTTACCAGGATGCTGCCTGGTTTAGAGAGTATGGATTATGATCAGAGATTAAGGGAGCTATGGCTTTACTCTTTGGAGAGAAAGAGGATGAGAGGAGTCATGATAGAGGTGTACAAGATATTAAGAGGAATAGACAGAGTGGACAGCCAGCGCATCTTCCCCAGGGCACCACTGCTCAGTACAAGAGGACATGGCTTTAAGTTAAGGGGAGGGAAGTTCAAGGGGGATATTAGAGGAAGGTTTTCCACTCAGAGAGTGGTTGGTGCGTGGAATGCACTGCCTGAGTCAATGGTGGAGGCAGACACACTAGTGAAGTTTAAGAGACTACTAGACAAGTATATGGAGGAATTTAAGGTGGGGGGTTATATGTGAGGCAGGGTTTGAGGGTCAGCACAACATTGTGGGCCGAAGGGCCTGTAATGTGCTGTACTATTCTATGTATATTTCATAATGAAGCTACCAAAGGTATGCAAATCATTAAACCACTATCCATCACACACTCATACAACTGTTTTAAATACTGCTTTATCTATAAATTGTCCACCCACTAACCCACCCATCCACACCCCCAACCACCATTGCTTCATCATTTCCAGTCAGAGTCACCTAATGTACAGACACTCCTGTGCCGAGTGTCATTTTATGCACATACAATCTATCTATATATATCTTATGTATTTATATTTAATGTGTTTTCATTATTGTTTTTATCTTTTGTATGTTTTGTGTGCTGGAAACGACATTAAACAATCGTAAACCTTGATCTTCTGTTTCATTGACTGTCAGAGTGAGTACAGGTAGTTAGTGCTCCAATATCTGGAAATTATTGCGATGTTGTAACATAGTTAATTACTATCAACCAACACCAACTTTCCCACCATCCCATCAATCAATCAGACTTGGTGTCACTGTAAGCTGACAAAATAAAAATGTTGTTTTCCATGTAGGGTTGACGCAAAAGTAAGTCAAGGGAATACACAATTTCTCATTGATGGATCAGAAGTGGGATGGATGAGCAGTCTCAAGTTCCGGAGTGTCAGCACGACTGTAGAACTATTCTGGACCCAACATATTGATGTAATTGTAAATTATGTCACCAAATTTCTCCAGATATACTGTGAATAGTATTGTAGCTGGTTGTATCAACATCTGCTATGGAGGTTTCACTGCCTAGGATCAGAAAAAGCTGCAGAAAATTGTAAACTCTGCTAGCTCCATCATGGCCACTAGCCTCCCAACACTGCAGACATCTTAAAACATAAGGGCTCATAGGGCTGCATCATTAAAACCCCATCACCCAGGACATGCTCTCTTCTCATTGCTACCATCAGGGAAGAGGTACAGCAGCCTGAAGTCACACACTCAACTTTTTAGGAACAGCTTTTTCCCCTCAGCCATCAGATTTCAGAATGGTCAATGAATCCATGAACGCTAACAGTATTTTTCCCCTCTTTTTTTGCACCACTTATTTAATTTATATTTTATATATACTTTTAATTGTAATTCATTTTTATTATTATATATACAATGTACTGCTGCCATGAAACAACAAATTTCACAACATGTGGCGTGGTATTAAACTTGAATCTGATTCTGATTCTGAAATTGGAAACATCCTTTCTATCTAGACTTTTCAAAAGGACAATTGAGTAGAATCTTTTACGGAAGACAATGCATTGCAGGAGAGCAGCAGAGCTCTGATAATTCTTTCAAAGGACAAATAGCTTACTCTAGAATCATGTGATCAACATGCAGAGGTTATTGTAGACAAATAAATTTTCCAGTAAAGCAGATGGCAGACTTTCTTGGTTCTTACAGAAGCAATAAAGTTTAAAACTGCAGGCGTGTATTTCAAAATTGCTGCTCATTGATACTGATGTCCCGTTTCTACCTTTATATTCATCTCTCCTTCAGCTATGTTATGTGTCTGCAGATCTGTTAGTCCATTTGTGCTTCTCTGTGGTACACACTTGCATTTCAAGTGACAGGAGATGAGAGCACAAGGCAAGAGATGTTGAGATTCACATTGTTTCCCAAAATGTTGTATTTTTAATTATTATTTTTCCAATTATGCTCTTCCTTGAGGTGGTGTTCTCAAATCAGGTCTGACAACAGAAGAATGTTCGCCATTCCCAGTGTTTCATTTGCTTGCAGTGGAGATGAAGGGGTG
Source organism: Hemitrygon akajei (assembly GCF_048418815.1). NCBI lineage: Eukaryota > Metazoa > Chordata > Chondrichthyes > Myliobatiformes > Dasyatidae > Hemitrygon > Hemitrygon akajei. The sequence goes on along the minus strand of NC_133132.1, from coordinate 175,537,260 downwards.
GATGTGGAGGGTTCACACCAGACCATTTCTGTGGTAAAGCTAAGATGCTACATCAAGAAGATAGGATAGGCTCAGTGGATGAGTGATAAAATCACTGCCTGATCTATTCAGCAACAATAATCTACTTCAGTGCAGAGAGCCTTAGAATGTTTCAGGTGCTGGGAATAATACTTGCACAAAATAGAAGATAATTCCGCTGGTGTCAGAGTTCTATACAAACACGAGTAACCTTCAATTGCTTGTTCATGGATTAGTTCAGCAGGGAAAGCTTTGTGGGCCTTTATTTATTATTCTTACTTACTAACTGCCCGCTGTGCTGTTGGCATTTAGAGCACCAATGAAGGTTCGTCCTCCACCTCAGAATCAGAATCAGGTTTATTATCAACAGCATATGTGCGTGGCCTAGTGGGCAAGGCATCAGACTAGTAACCTAAAGGTCACTGGTTCGAGCCTCAGCTGAGGCAGCGTGATTGTGTCCTTGAGCAAGGCACTTAACAACACATTGCTCTGCGATGTCACCGGTGTCAAGCTGCATGGGTCCTAGTGCCCTTCCCTTGGACATCATCGGTGGCGTGGAGAGGGGAAGGCCTGCAGCTTGGGCAACTGCCGGTCTCCCATACAACCCTGCTCAGGCCTGTGCCCTGGAAACTCCAGGCGCAGATCCATGGTCTCTCTCGAGACTGACGGATGCCACACATGTTGCAAAATTTGTTAACTTAGTCTGCCCATACCGTCACACACAGATAAAGAAGGATTCCTCATTGCTGTTTCCGTAACAATTTCTTTTGATCAGTCAGGGTTGTTGGTCCTGAGCTGAACCCCCGAACCTGGAGGACCGGTAGACCGCTCTTAATCTGTCCTCTACTCTTTGACCTGTTTGGCATGGGTGACCTACCAAGAGCCAAAGCACAAGGCCCTGAGTCCAGCCAACATAGCTCTCTGGATTATTGAGGTACACAATCCTCGAAAGCCCACAACAAGTTTGTGGTCATCTTGGAAGTTTTTGTTATTCACAGCCATTCAAATCCTGGTGTTCTGTCTGTGCTGTAGAAGGTATAGCTATTTGATATTCCCAACATATACTTAGTGGCCACTTTATTAAGTACATCTGCACACTGTGTGAGGGAACGTTTAGATTGCTCTTAGAGTAGATTAAAAGATCGGCATAACATCACAGGCTGAATAGCCTATATGGTGCTGTAATGTTCTATGTCTCATGTCCCGTGTTCTATGTTCTATATTCTATGTTCCATGTTCCATATGATCTATGCTATCTCAAAGGAATATTTCATCAATATTTTAATAAATGGAAACTTAATGAGGCCTTTGGATTGTATGAATCGCTAAAGATGAGCATTTATGTTCCAATGAACATAGGAACCTAATTTTTACTGTACTGTTGGGACACATATCATCGCTTAAGCCTTGGAAATCAGTCACACGACTATACAAGATCATTGAGTATTAAGTGTAAGGCGCTGTAAAGTTTCACTGCTAATGTAATGGCCTCTCTGTACTGTTTCACTGCTAAGGTCACGGTTTCTTTGTAGCAGCAGTGTTTGGGTTATGAGTAGAGATAACGGGGGCTTTGGAACGGTGCTATCCAATGAGAGGTTGTTGTTCTTTCTTGTGGGGCTGGGAGCAGGAATTTTGCGGTCTTTTGTTGGGGAGAGATGAAGAGAGAAGATGTGAATGGAAAGAGTTGATAGAATGCTGGACAGAGTGGACTTGGAGCGAGGGTCCGAGAGTCAGCAACGCTTGGAGGAAGTCGATGGGGAACAAATGGACGGAACCGTGAGCTCCAACGTGCACATTAGACTGTTTCATCAAAATGGGCCCTTTTTCTTTACTAACCCTATAGTCAGATAAAGATTTATAAAGTTCATTTGTTTAATTGCATATGGTGTACTGTCTGATATTTTGCGGTTCGGATCTTGTAACTGGGCAACATGTCACGCAAACGAGATTTCTCAGTTTGACTGGGCCAGAGGCTGTCTTACTCTAGACAAACACGTGTTGGCCAAACCTCAGGGTTACAGAAGCAGTTTTGCTGCGTTGAAAAATCATATTAACTGGACTGTTTAAAACTCAAAACTAAATCTATTGCCGAGATTTATATGCACCTTAAGCACTCCATTTCTCACCTTATTTTAGGGTGATAATTTTTCTCTGGTGATGTGAGGTTAAAAACAAAATAAAACAGTTGACCTCAGGCTGTAGAGGGAAGTTGAGGGGTATTAGTTCCTCTGCCATAGCTGATCAAGAGGGTGAACCACCTGAGCCTCTCACCCTTCCTGACACCATTCACGCAATGACAAACACCATGTTTGGCTGCTTCCCTCGATAAACCTAACCCTGAAGTCAAAGTTCAAAAGTCAATGTTCACATTATCACGGTGTATATATGTTACCATATACAACCTTGAGATTCATTTTCTTGCAGGCATTCACAATAGAACAAAGAAATACAATGCAATAAATGAAAACACACACACACAGAGACTGACAATCAATGTGCAAAACGAGACAAATAAATAAATGAACAAAAAAAAAGCAGACACATGAAACTGAGAACAAGAGTTGTCAAGTACTTGAAAGTGAGTCCATAGGTTGTGGAGTCATTTCAGTGTTGGGTTGAGTGAAGTTATCCACTCTAGTTCAGGAGCCTGATGGTCAAGGGGTAGTAACTGTTCCTGAACCTGGTGGTGTGGGACCTAAGTCTCCTCCACCTCCTTCCCAATGGCAGCTCCTAGGAATGGTGCTGGAATAGTTTGATTGGATGAATTCGGTGTGGTCATTATTTCTGTCTAAAGTTTGTCAGACGTTCTTAAACAGACATCAGGTATTTTGAGAGCGGCATAGATTTATGCTAACAACTGAATCCAATGTGTTTGGGAAACTGACCAATGGGTACAGTTGCTTACACAGCTAATTCAAAGGTTTTACTGCCATCCTGCATCTGAAAAATGGATGCACCACAGATTACATTCTGCCCTTTTGCTCTCCCTTCACACTTTAGCAATTTCCAGACATAATTTTTAACAATGAAGCTGCCCAGTCCAAAGTCAGATATTTGATTTCCCGGATGTCTGTATAATACTAAAGCTTTATTGGAGTGTACTCTAGTGAAACTTCAAGAGGATAAAGGGACAAAAATATTAATTCATCTTCTAACCCCGATCAATGCAGTTAAATTGATGACACCATTTTCATTTTCTGTCTTGCTGGTGAATCTTTTGAATTACAGATTGCGATGGACCACAATACCATAAGACATAGGAGCAGAGTGAGTTTAGTCCATCAAGTCTGCTCTGCTATTCCATTATAGCTGATTTACTATCTCTCTTAACCCCATTCTCCTGTCTTGTCCATGTAACCTTTAACATCCTTACTAGTCAAGAACCTATTAACCCCCACTTTAAATATATCCAATGCCTTGGCTTCCACAGACATCTGTAACAACGAATTCCACAGATTCACCACCCTCTGGCTAAAGAAATTCCTCCTCATCTCTGTTCTAAATGGATCTCCCTCTATTCTGAAGCTGTTCCCTCTGGTCCCAGACTCCCCCAACATAGGAAACATCCTCTCTACATCCACTCTATCTGTGTCCTCTGGTCCTAGACTCCCCCACCATAAGAAACATGCTCTCCGCATCCACTCTATCTGTGTCCTCTGTTTCCTAGACTCACCCACCATAGGAAACATCCTTTCCACATCCTCTCTCTCTCTCTCAAGGCCTTTCGATATTTGATAGGTTCCAACAGATTATCTCCCATTCTTCTAAATTCCATTGAGTACAGGCCCAGAACCATCAAACACTCCTCATACATTAACTCTGCCATTCATCCTGGAAAATTAAGGATGTAAAAGTGTTGTATTTTCAATCTGTACAGAACAGTTGGCAGAATATTTGTACCCGCTTTGAACAAAATGACCAAAAAAACCCCACATTTTTGTCTGATCAGCTTCATACACTTTTTAACATTGTACAGTTGGAATAACTTTACAATAAATAAACAAAGAAGTTGTATTGCTCTAGCAACACTTGTTCAAGCAAACAATCCAAGAAACTGAGGAACTATTTTTATTCATAAGACCATAAGACATAGGAGCAGAATTAGGCCATTCAGCCCATCGAGTCTGGTCCACCATTCCACCATGGCTGACTTCTTTTCGTTCTCAACCCCATGTTCAAGAAAAATATCATTCCATGCCGTAACGTATAAAGATCTGTGGTACTGAATACTCTAATAAAGCAACTACTAAAGCAATTATTTTGAGTTGCAAATTTTAAAAGTTGGGTAAATAATGTTTCTTTAGATATTTTATTACCAGGATATTCATGACTCTTTGTAATGAATATTCTTTTTCTGAAATCTGAACGTAGAACAGAGGGAATGCAGTAATGGGAAGTTACATAGCACTTGTCAATAACCTCGTAAGAAACTGGTGTATCACAATGTTCCTGAAGAATGTGATATTGACCAATAGTACAATATTCATTTAATTGGAGTGAAAATTACATTGTAACTGCAGAGATGGTCTTGGTGATTGACAGATTCCCACAATTGCATGATGTCACCAATCGCCATTAATGCCAAGAGTATTGCGGCAAAAAGCACCATGTGCAAAATGGATCCCTCGTAATACAGACAACATTTCCAAGAGATTCAGCTTTGAATGAAGCTATAAACAGGATTTGTATAAAATATAGATCAAAGGAGGTATTAACAAGTGTTTAGTCGAGATTCCATTTTATCATTCGTTCAGCAGAGCGGACAAAAACAAGGCACTTTACAAAATCACACTTTTTAAACAGAAAGGATTTGAAATCCATTGCTGTCACTGGATAAAATTTGGTAGTGAAGTATTTATACTTAGCATGCTCAGTGCTAGAAAAGAGATAATTTGGTCACATTTTTTGTTTGGTCACTGCATTGAATTTACAAGGAAGAAAACACAAAGATAATGATAAGCTTCTATTATGTACTACATATTAAATTTAACATACTTTTTATTTATACTTCTTATCTGCCAACACAGATGCCTTGTGCAGGAAGGCACAGAGTCGACTCTACTTCCTTAGAAGGTTGGCGTCATTCAATGTCTGTAGTGAGATGCTGAAGATGTTCTATAGGTCAGTTGTGGAGAGCGCCCTCTTCTTTGTGGTGGTGTGTTGGGGAGGCAGCATTAAGAAGAGGGACACCTCACATCTTAATAAGCTGGTAAGGAAGGCGGGCTCTGTCGTGGGCAAAGTACTGGAGAGTTTAACATCGGTAGCTGAGCGAAGGGCGCTGAGTAGGCTACGGTCAATTATGGAAAACCCTGAACATCCTCTACATAGCACCATCCAGAGACAGAGAAGCAGTTTCAGTGACAGGTTGCTATCGATGCAATGCTCCTCAGACAGGATGAAGAGATCAATACTCCCCAATGCCATTCGGCTTTACAATTCAACCGCCAGGAGTAAGATATGTTAAAGTGCCGGGGTTAGAACTCAATGTATTTAAGTAAACTACTTAAGAACTTTTTGCTATTATTAATGCTTTTTGAGAGGGTGATTTTAGATGCATATCATATTTTTACTGAGTTAAGTATTGTATGTAATTAGTTTTGCTACAATAAGTGTATGGGACATTGGAAAAAAAATGTTGAATTTCCCCATGGGGATGAATAAAGTATCTATCTATCTATCTATTGTAAATCATAGATTTTATTTTTATGAATTGCAATGTACTATTGCCATAACACATCAAATCACATGAGATATGCCAGTGATATTAAACCTGACTCTGATTCTGATGTAAGAATACACACAGTAGCCACTTGACGAGGTACAGTACATGAGATACCTCATAAAGTGCATGTCAGAATCGGAACCAGGTTTAATATCACCAGCACATGTCATGAAATTTGCCATCTTTGTGGCAGCAGTACAATGTTTGTGATCTTCAGCTGCTGTAGCCCATCCATTTCAAGATTCGACATGTTGTGCATTCAGAGATGCTCTTCAGCACACCACTAAAAAGGTAGTGCTGAGCAAACTTGTGGGCATAAAGATAGACAAGTCTCCTCGTTCTGATGGAATTCATCCCAGTGTACAGAAAGAAATGACAGAAGCTACAGCAGAGGCTTTGGTGATAATTTACCAAAATTCTCTGGACTCTGGGCAGGTCCTGGCAAATTGGAAGACAGTGAATGTCACGCCACTATTTTAAAAAGGATGTAGGCAAAAGGCAGGTAACTACAGGCCTGTTAGTTCAACATCTGACAAAATGGTTGAAGCTATCATTAAAGAATAAATAGTGAGGCATCTGGAAAGAAATAGAAACATAGAAACATAAAACCTACAGCACAATACAGGCCCTTTGGCCCACAAAGCTGTGCCGAACATGATCTTACCTTAGAAATTACCTCGGGTTACAGACAGACAGACAGACATACTTTATTGATCCCGAGGGAAATTGGATTTCATTACAGTTGCAGCAACCAATAATAGAGTAGAAATATAGCAAAATAAAACCAGAAATAATTAAATGATAATAATTAAATTATACCAAGTGGAAATAAGTCCAGAACCAGCCTATTGGCTCAGGGTGTCTGACACTCCGAGGGAGGAGTTGTAAAGTTTGATGGCCACAGGCAGGAATGACTTCCTATGACGCTCAGTGTTGCATTTCGGTGGAATGAGTCTCTGACTGAATGTACTCCTGTGCCTAACCAGTACGTTATGGAGTGGATGGGAGACATTGTCCAAGATGGCATGTAACTTGGACAGCATCCTCTTTTCAGTCACTACCGTCAGAGAGTCCAGTTCCACCCCTACAACATCACTGGCCTTACGAATGAGTTTGTTGATTCTGTTGGTGTCTACTACCCTCAGCCTGCTGCCCCAGCACACAACAGCAAACATGATAGCACTGGCCACCAGACTCGTAGAACATCCTCAGCATCATCCGGCAGATGTTAAAGGACCTCAGTCTCCTCAGGAAATAGACACTGCTCTGACCTTTCTTGTAGACAGCCTCAGTGTTCTTTGACCAGTCCAGTTTATTGTCAATTCGTATCCCCAGGTATTTGTAATCCTCCATCATGTCCACACTGACCCCTTGGATGGAAACAGGGATCACTGGTGCCTTAGCCCTCCTCAGGTCCACCACCAGCTCCTTAGTCTTTTTCACATTAAGCTGCAGATGATTCTGCTCACACTATGTGACAAAGTCACTCACCCATAGCCCACTATTTTTCTAAGCTTCATGTACTTGTCCAGGAGTCTCTTAAAAGACCCTATCATTATTGCATCCACCACTGTCACTGGCAGCCCATTCCAAGCACTCACCATTTTCTGCATAAAAACCTACCCCTGACATCTCCTCTGTACCTACTTCCAGGCACCTTAAAACTGTGCCCTCTTGTGCTAGCCATTTCAGCCCTGGGAAAAAGCCTCTGACTATCCACATGATCAATGCCTCTCACCATCCATCAGGCAGATGGATACAGCAAAGGCAGAGCCTGTTTGACAAACTTACTGAAGTTATTTGAGGATATAACAAGTGCAGTGGATAGAGGGGAACAGATGGACGTTATTTAGTTGGATTTCCAAAGGCATTCAATAAGGTGCCACATAAAAGACTTATCCATAAGATAAGGTTGCATAGAATTGGGGGTGATGAATTAGCTTGGATAGAGGATTGGTTAACCAATAGAAAGCAGAGAGTTGGGATACATTGGTGCTATTCTAGTTGGCAATCAGTGGTGAACGGTGTGCCACAGGGGTCGGTGCTGGGCCCACAACTGTTTACGATATACTTTAACGATCTGGAAGAGGGGACAGTGTAGTGTATCTAAGTTTGCTGATGACACTAAATTGAATGGAAAAGCAAATTGTGCAGAAGATACAAAGGGTCTACAGAGAGATATAGATAGGTTAAGTGAGTGGGCAAGGGTCTGGCAGATGGAGTACAATGTTGGTAAATGCGAGGTCATCCACTTTGGATGTAAAAATGAAGGAGCAGATTATTATTTGAATGGTAAAAAACTGCAGCATGCTGCTGTGCGGAGGGACTTGGGAGAGCTTGTGCATCAATCATAAAAAGTTGGTTTGCAGGTGCAGCAGCCTATCAAGAAGGCACATGGAATGTTGGTCTTCATTGCTGGAGGGATTGACTATTTTTACTCTGCCCATGGTCTGTTTTTTTAATCAATTATGCTATTGTTTGCACTGTTGTAACTATATGTTGTAACTATGTGGTTTTGTGCAGGTCTTGTTGCTTTAGTTTTTGGTCTTGTTTTGTCTGGTGGATTTGGAGCTCCTTTCCGGGGAACGCGCTAAGACGGTAGCGCGATATTAATACGCAGCAGCCTCTCCGGACTCTGGATTGGGGATTGCCAAATGATATGTGGATTTTCTGGTGTAGTCTGTTTTGTCATGTGCTTTTGTGATATCATTCTGGAGGAACGTTGTCTCATTTTTTAACTGCATTGCATTTGTGGTTTCTAATTGACAATAAACTGAATCTGAATCTGAATTTAAGAATAAGAGGGTTATGCTGCAGCTGTACAGGGCAACTGGTGAGGTTGTACCTGGCGTACTGCGTGCAGTTCTGGTCTCCTTACTTGAGGAAGGATATACTGGCTTTGGAGGCAGTGCAGAGGAGGTTCACCAGGTTGATTCAAAGATGAGGGGGTTAGACTACGTGGAGAGATTGAGTCACTTGGGACTGTACTCACCAGAGTTCAGAAGAATGAGAGAAGATCTTATGGAAACGTATAAAATTATGGGAGGGATAGATAAGATAGAGGCAGGAAAATTGTTTCCACAGGTAGGTGAGACTAGAACTAAGGGACATAGCCTCAAAATTCGGGGGGCAGGGGCAGATTTAGGATGGAGATGAGGAGGTACTGCTTTTCTCAGAGAGTGGTGAATCTGTGTAATTCTCTGCCCAATGAAACAGTGGATGCTGCCTCAGTAAATATATTTAAGCCAAGACATATTTTTGCATAGTAGGGGAATTAAGGGTTATGAGGAAAAGGCAGGTAGGTGGAGATGGGTCCATGGTCAGATCAACCATGATCTTATTGAATGACACTTTTTGTATTAACCACATGGTCCGGTATTAGCACAAGGAACCCTTCAGTTTTTCCAAGTCTGAGTGAGGTAATATGACTACTACTACTACTAATAATAATAACATTACCATTGTAATTGTTACTATTATATTGACATAATGGTATCAGCGAACAGTTCATTTCACATACCCATCATCCTCTGTGTGAAAATCTTGTCCCAAATTCTCCTTAAAATCTTCCAGAACTGACAAATTAAACCTATTATCATCTCTAATCCAAGACTCCTTGACACTGGGAAAAGTCTGAGACTATCTATCCTATGTATGGCCTTCATGATTTTATAACTCCCTCTAAGGTCACCCATCAGCCTCCCTCACTAGCAGCGAAAACAGTTCTAGACGATTAAATTACCACAATCATCTCAATCACCATGAGAAGTTATTCAAAACAGGTTCACAAAATGCAACATGACACGTAGTGTAGTGGTTAGCATAGCACAATTACAGTGCCGGTGATTGTCGTTCAATTCCTGTCACTGTTTATGGAGATTTTATACGTCCTCCCCATCATCACTGGGTTTTCTCGGGGTGCTCTGGTTTCTCGTGCCAAACAAAAATGGATTAGCAGGTTAATTGGTCACATGGCCATAACTGTGTGGCACAGGCATGCTGGACAAGAAGGACTTGGCACTGTGCTATGGTATTAAATAAATAACATCAAACTGAAGGCAGTGAGAGATCATGACGATTACAATTTCCACTGGGCTCCACATTTCCCTGAGAACCAACTCTGAAAATAAAATCATACTGTCATGCACTCGTGTTTTTGGTTTGATATATCTCAAAACTTCTCAGAATGACTGAAGTCCTTAGATATACCGCACGTTCAGTACCCCTTATCCGAAATGCCTCGAGCCAGAAGTGTTTCGGATTCTGGATATTTTAGAATTTTGGAATATATAATGAGATAGGTTGAGACCTCCATCATTTCCAGCTCTGAGTTGATGTGCTACAGTAGGCAGTCTTTGTCTTACACTTGTTCAGCACATATCTGTACTGATGCAGCCGTTCGGTGTGCTGGATTTTCATCAGTGACGATCTTGGCAAACTCATCAGTGAATTTCTCTGCTGCTTTGTGATCAGCAGACGTTTTATCACCACAGATCTTTAAAAATTTAATGGTGTGCTTTTTGTTAAATTTCTGCCACTAGCCTGCTGAATATTCACAATTAACTTCAATTTTCAGTTCATTGTGATAGATCTTTGATGATCAGCATTAAGTGGCACATGTTCACTCCATCACTGATAATTCCACTCTTTCAATACACGATCGACAACTTCATTTTTTGCTTTATGGAGTGTTTTTCTATTTTCATTAACTTCTGCTCATTTCATATGTGAGATCATTTCTCAGAACTGTGGTGTGCAGAGACCTGTGCTTCGCCTGGGAACCTTCCCAGTAACCTGTGGAATTTTCCATTTGTGAGGTCATGTTAGTACTCAAAAAAAAATCGGATTTTGAAGGGTTTTCAGATTTTAAGATTTTGGGTAAGGATTACTTAACCTGCAATCACAGAGTTTGGTTTACAAGTTGTAAACAGATGCCCCATGACTTTGTAAAGTCTTAGAGTAAGGTCAGGGTTCACCACATATACACTCCTTATAAAAGAGTTCACATAAATGCTGGCTTGTTAATTTGGACATCTCTTGTTAGTCACACACAGTTAAATCCCAGTGAATTAATGTTGAAGATGTGCCATTGAGAGCACTCTAACTGGTTGCATCGCTGTCTGTGTGGAGGGGCCACTGAACAGGACTGGAAAAAGCTGCAGAAAGTTTTACACTCAGCCAGCTCCATCGTGGGCACTAGCCTCCCACGATTAAGGACACCTTCAAAAAACAATGCTTCAAAAAGGTGGCATCCATCATTAAGGATCCCCACCACCCTGGACATGCCCTCTTCTCATTCCTACCATCAAGGAGGAGGTACAACAGCCTAAAGACACACACTCAACATTTCAGGAACAGCTTCTTCTCCTCCATCAACAGATTTATGAAAGGACAATGGATCCATAGACACTACCTCACTACTTTTTTCTGCACTACTCGTAATTTATTTCATACATATGTATTTCATATTGTAATTTATAGTTTTTTATGTACTGCACTGTACTGCTGCTGCTAAACAACAAATTTCATGATTAATATTAAACTTGATTCTGACTGTGGATGCTCAGTCATTGAATGGTCATGACTGAGACTGTGAAGATTTTGGATGCTAAAAAGAAAATCACAAGATGATAGAGTTGCACAGGCAACCAATTCAACCATGAAAGTGAATGCCAGAACAGCCCTAAGTATATAGGTTGAGGGAGTAGTATGGGGTCACTAACTCCTGCTCAATTTTCTTATTTTCAACAGATAAGAATATCAGAAAATAGGGTCAGGATTGGTCACTTTGGTCCTCATGCCTACCCTGTCTTTACAGGCTGATCCACTCGAGGCCACATCTTCAATGCCCGTTCCAAGTAACACTCAACTTCCTGATCATTCAAAATTATTTGTATCTCTTTTCTTTATCACCACTGGGCAGGAGGTACAGGAGCCTTAAGTCCCACACTGCCAGGTTCAGGAACAGTTACTGGTCAGATTCCTGAACTGACGTGGATAACTTCACTCACCTCGATGCTGATTGACTCCATAACCTATAGACTCAATGTCAACGGCTATACAATTCAGGATTAGTTAATTACTGTATTTGATTTGAACGGCTTCTCTTCTTTTGCACATTGGTTGCTTGTTAGTCTTTGTAATTTATAGTTTTTTATAAGTTCTATTATATTTCTTTATTTTCCTGTAAATGTGTCCGTGAAAACGAATCTCAAGGTAGTATATGGTGACCTACATACACTTTGATAGTAAATTTACTTTGAACTTTGAATTTTACCTTGCTTCCATAGTGAAATCAGTACACAATATGGGGTCACAGAATATATTCTAATCCACTGCATCATATGCTAATGAAGAGGTTAACCAGATCTTGGGATTTTCTCACACAAGAACTTATCAGGACATCAAAGAGCTGCACACCTGTATGGGGAGAATGCGTGACTGGAATACTTTACAAATTCATCTCCTCAGTTTCATCCAGCTAAATTAAATATGTGCATGAGGCTGCTGCTCCCAGAGCATAAATTTCCACATATCCGATTTGTCTAGATATCACCCTTCAGAGAAATCAGAGAGAGCCGTAGCAACTCTGCTTTGCATAAGGCAAACAAAATTAGCTTCACTTTGCCGAATCAAAGCTCGCGAGGGATTCTGGATCTCTCTCACAGGGACAAATTACTTCAAACAACCCCTTTGTACCAACTAAATCAAAAAAAACAGGTTCATAAACAACTCTTGAAACCCCAAACATGGCAATTAATAATTAAACTTGCCCCTTGGCCTCCTTTTCTGCTGTGTAGGAGATCAATTTATAATATTGGTATTCAGTCTCAAGTAAAAAACAGCTCCTTTTATTTTTTTTTTAATCTCCTTTTATTTAAATCTTAAAATTAGTTAAATGTCTATTCTTATTGTCACTGATAAATAAATGGGAGAACATAGTTCTGCAATTATGTGGGAATGACAAAAAGCACCAAATGATGATGCACTTGTAATGATCCTTTTAACATTCTTCAACTAGTTAACAAGGAGCTTAACCAGCACAAATGTCAAAGAATTCAATAAAACAGCTGTGCAATTCACAATAGACTTATGAAGTAGCTATAAGCATGTACAAAAATAATCTTTCTCCCAGCACATACTGCTCTACTACCAAGACCAAAAGACTTCTGAATCCAAATCACTTTATTGCCAGTACGTGAAACACACCAGAGCTGATTGTGGCTTGGTGCCAAGCATAAAACACAGGACAATACCATAACAGACAACATACTAGCAACCAAAAATTTACAAGGCAATAGTGCAAACAGCCATGAGCAATCAACAATTAGCAGAATGGTTAAATGCTCAAATGCCAATAATCAAACATAAATAAATGTGAACATATGAACAGAGTCAATCATTATCAACAGAGTAATGAGAGCAGGAAAGACCATTTAACAGATGTCGTGCTGGGATCATTAAGGTCATACACCTGAGTGAGTTTTGTTGAGAAGATTGATAGCTGCAAGAAAGAAGCTTCAGAGATGATGTGTAGACCTGGTGGTGATAGACTTGTAGTTTCTCCCTGATGGCAATTTGGTGACTGCTAGGTTGGTGAAGTCCACAGTAATTTTTCCAGCTCTATTCTTTGCTCTGGCAATGAACAGGTCCTTTAATGTTCGTAGCTGATAGCCAACAATCTTCTTCACTGAGTGAACCATCCCTATAACATGGACTTGGAGAGGGTGGAAGCAGCGGAAAACCAAATGATTACAATCCTCGTTTTCACTGTCTCCAAGTTGTTACGAGCACACTATACTGCAATATGGTCTACCTCTCTTTGATAGCAGGTCACTTTGTTAATAGGGAAGAGACCAATTACAGTCCCATCATTCATGAACTTTAGAATTTTAATGCATTTGCCTCGAGAGGTACAGTCATTTGTATGAAGTGAGAACAGGAGGGGTGAAAGAACACAGCCCTGGGGACAGCCTGAGCTTATCGACATTCGATCGGACAAGTAGGAGCCCTGCCTTATGTACTGCCGAAGAATACGTACACAATGCTGGAAGAACTCAGCAGGTCAGGCAGCATCCGTGAGAAAAGAGTAGCCAACGTTTTGGGCCGAAACCCTTCATCAGGAATGGGGGGAAGAAAGGGCCGAAGCCCAGTAATAGAGATAGGGGAGGGGGCAGGGCCCTGCCTGACCTGCTGAGTTCTTCCAGCGTTGTATACGTATTCTTTGATCCACAGCATCTACAGTTGTATTTTTGTGTTTTGATTACGTACTGCTTCCTTTTTTCACAGAGACGATGTGTTATACAGATAGTGAACTGGCAATTCTACGACAACAGAGACCCAACAGAAACAATGTTTCCTGGGCCTGTGGAAAAGCACAAACCTGAGGCAATAAATGAATGCAACATAATAGCATAAGACAATGAGCGGCTAATGAAACAAACGAGAATGCTTGCATTCTTGCAGTGGAAATAATTACAATAAAATACAGGTGAATACCAAGATAGTGCGTAATGACTTTGATCATTGTCTCCAAAACTTACTATCTTCATTAACTCCCATGATTAACATACTATACAACAGAGTTAAAATCACAAACAACTGTGGGCAGATTTGGTCACCTACCTACAGAAAAGATGTAAATAAAGTTGAAAAAGGGCAGACAAAATTTACAAGGTTCCAGGTCTGGAAGGACCTGAGTTTTAAGAAAAGATTGAATAGGTTAAGACTGTTTTCTTTAGAACATAGAAGATTGAGAGGAGATTTGATAGAAGTATACACAATTATGAGGGGTATAGATAGGGTAAATACAAGCAGACTTTTTCCACTGAGGTTAGGTGGGACCTAAATAGAGGTCATGGGTTAATGGTGAAAAGTAAAAGTTTAAGGGAAAGATGAGGGGAAACTTCTTCACGCAGAGGGTCGTGATAGTATGGAATGAGCTGCCAGCACAAGTGGTGAATTCAAGCTTGATTTCAATGTTGAAGAGAAATTTGGATAGATACATGGATGGTAGCGGTATGGAGGGCTATGGTTCCAGTGTAGGTTAATGGGAATAGGCAGCTTAAATGGTTCAGCACTGATTAGATGGGCTGAAGGGCTTGCTTCTGTGCTGTAGTTTTCTATGACTCTATAACCTTTTCACTCAGATACATAGCTGGTGCTTCAGATCATCTGCCCATTGTTGAAATCAATTAATTTGATATTTGAACAGGTATGATTTGCAGAGGGCTATTTCAAGGGCAAAGAGACAATTTCGAATGAGGTTGGAGGCGACATCAGATGTACGGCAACTCTGGCAGGGTTTGCAAGACATAGCTTCCCACAAAGCAAAACTCAATAGTATGAATGGCAGTGATGCTTCACTACCACATGAACTCGAATGCCTTATATGCCCGCTTTGAAAGGGAGAACACAACTACAGCTGTGAAGATCCCTGCTGCACCTGATGACCCTGTGATCTCTGTCTCAGAGGCTGATGTTAGGCTGTCTTTAAAGAGAGTGAACCCTCGCCAGGCAGAAAATCCCGATGGAGTACCTGGGAAGGCTCTGAAAACCTGTGCCAACCAACTAGCGGGAACATTCAAGGACATTTTCAACCTCTCACTGCTACGGGAAGATGTTCCCACTTGCTTCAAAAGGCAACAATTATACCAGTGCCTAATAAGAGTAATGTAAGCTGCTTTAATGACTATCACCCAGTAGCACTCACATCTAATGCTTTGAGAGGTTGGTCATGACTAGACTGAAGTCCTGCCTCAGCAAGGACCTCAGCAATTTGCCTATCACCACAATAGGTCAACAGCAGATGCAATCTCAATGGCTCTCCACTGGGCCTTAGACCACCTGGACAACGCAAACACCTATGTCAGGATGTTGTTCATCGACTATAGTTCAGCATTTAATATCATCATTCCCATAATCTGGATTGAGAAGTTGCAGAACCTGGGCCTCTGTACCTCCTTCTGCAACTGGATCCTCAACTTCCTAACTGGAAGATCACAATCTGTGCGGATTGGTGATAACATATCCTCCTCACTGACAATCACACTGGCACACCTCAGAGGTGTGCACTTAGCCCACTGGTCTGCTCTCTCTATACTCATGACTGTGTGGCTAGACACAGCTTAAATACCATCTATAAATTTGCTGATGATATAACCATTGTTGGCAGAATCTCAGATGGAGATGAGAGGGCGTACAGGAGTGAGATATAACCATATAACAATCACAGCACGGAAACAGGCCATCTCGGCCCTCCTAGTCCGTGCCGAACTCTTAATCTCACCTAGTCCCACCTACCCGCACTCAGCCCATAACCCTCCACTCCTTTCCTGTCCATATACCTATCCAATTTTACCTTAAATGACACAACTGAACTGGCCTCTACTACTTCTACAGGAAGCTCATTCCACACAGCTATCACTCTCTGAGTAAAGAAATACCCCCTCATGTTTCCCTTAAACTTTTGCCCCCTAACTCTCAAATCATGTCCTCTCGTTTGAATCTCCCCTACTCTCAATGGAAACAGCCTATTCACGTCAACTCTATCTATCCCTCTCAAAATTTTAAATACCTCGATCAAATCACCCCTCAACCTTCTACGCTCCAATGAATAGAGACTTAACTTGTTCAACCTTTCTCTGTAACTTAAGTGCTGAAACCCAGGTAACATCCTAGTAAATCGTCTCTGCACTCTCTCTAATTTATTGATATCTTTCCTATAATTCGGTGACCAGAACTGTACACAATATTCCAAATTTGGCCTTACCAATGCTTTGTACAATTTTAACATTACATCCCAACTTCTGTACTCAATGCTCTGATTTATAAAGGCCAGCGTTCCAAAAGCCTTCTTCACCACCCTATCTACATGAGACTCCACCTTCAGGGAACTATGCACTGTTATTCCTAGATCTCTCTGTTCCACTGCATTCCTCAATGCCCTACCATTTACCCTGTATGTTCTATTTGGATTATTCCTGCCAAAATGTAGAACCTCACACTTCTCAGCATTAAACTCCATCTGCCAACGTTCAGCCCATTCTTCTAACCGGCATAAATCTCCCTGCAAGCTTTGAAAACCCACCTCATTATCCACAACACCTCCTACCTTAGTATCATCGGCATACTTACTAATCCAATTTACCACCCCATCATCCAGATCATTTATGTATATTACAAACAACATTGGGCCCAAAACAGATCCCTGAGGCACCCTGCTAGTCACCGGCCTCCATCCCGATAAACAATTATCCACCACTACTCTCTGGCATCTCCCATCTAGCCACTGTTGAATCCATTTTATTACTCCAGCATTAATTTGCCAACTAATGGGCGGTGTCACAGCAACAACCAGACACTCAAGGTCAGTAAGAAGAAAGAGCTGATCTGTGGAATTCTTGAAAAGTAAGACAAAGAAACACATACCAATCCTCACAGAGGGATCAGAAGTAGAGAGAGTGAGCAGTTTCAAGTTCCTGGGTGTTAAGATCTAACCTGGTCCCAACATATCAATGCAGTTATAAAGAAGGCAAGACAACGGCTATACTTTATTAGGAGTTTGAAGAGATTTGGCATGTCAACAAATACACTCAGAAACTTCTATAGTTGTACCGTGGAGAGCATTCTGACAGGCTGCGTCACGGACTGGTATCGGGCGGGGATGGCGGGCTACTGCACAGGACTGAAAGTAACTGCAGAAGATTGTAAATCTAGTCAGCTCCATCTTGGGTACTAGCCTACAAAGTACCCAGGATATCTTTAGGGAGCAGTGTCTCAGAAAGGCAGTGTCCATTATTAAGGACCCCCAGCACCCAGGGCATGCCCTTTTCTCACTGTTACCATCAGGGAGGAGATACAGAAGCCAGAAGCCACACACTCAGTGATTCAGGAACAGCTTCTTCCCCTCTGCCATCTGATTCCTAAATGCACATTGAACCCTTGGACACTATTTCAATTTTAATATATAGTATTTCTGGGGGTTTTTTTGCACAATTTTTAATTTATTCAAAGTATATTGTAATTGATTTAGTTATTTATTATTATTTTTTTCTCTCTGCTGGATTACATATTACATTGAACTGCTATTGCTAAGTTAACAAATTTCACGTCACATGCCGGTGATAGTAGACAGGATTCTGATTCTACAATGGGCACACAGTCAGTGCAAGTCTGGTGCCATTCTGCAACGAGTCTCTGCACATCCTCCACATAGAATGTGTGGGTTTACTCTGGGTGCCCTGATTTCCTCCCACAGACCAACAGCATACTGGCTCATTGTAACTTGTCCTGAGAATAGTTTGGGGTTCAATCAGGATTATCGGGGTTGCTTGGCTTGAAGGCCGGAAGGGTCTACTTCACACTGTATCACGAAATAAATAAATAACAAGCAGTTTGAATGGGCAATCAACCCACATACACTAACACACTATTTTTTGCTCTGTTTTACACTACTTGTGCAAAAAACTAATTTGTAGGTTTTTTATCTGAATGTATTGAAATGTATTGCTGCTACAAAACAACAAATTTCAAGATATATGTCAGTGATATTAAATCTGATTCTGATTCTTTGCACTCAAATGCCATGAAGAAAATGGTATCTTACCCGCTTCATTGTGGGTAGAAATTAACCAATGGAATGTCTGTAACCCTTTGTTATGTTGACAATGAGGAAACAATTTGTTAACGATCAAAATAGATACGTTCCAATTTTAATTAAAAATTTCCAATTCTAGAGATCAATCAATAGTCAAAACTTGTTTAATAATGTTGTAGTCTGCCCCAGATAAAACTTGCTCAATTAGACTGAATGGGATTAAAAGGGTTGTTTGAAAATTATAGCTTTAGTGTTAATAATTACAAAGTTCAGGACAATATATTACTGGCACTTCATAAAGCTGCATATTTACCCATACAATAAAAAAGCTATTTCTCTTAAAGCAAGGTCAGTGAGCGGGTGTAAATTTCAATAATTCAGCAAATTGGCCTATTTAAACAGGCAAAAGGGATGTTTTGCTCTCTCTCTGTCTCTGTCTCTCTCTCTCTCTCACACACACACTGAAACACACATATTCTCTCATACATATACTCTCCCCCTCTCACTCTCTCTCCTCTCTCTCTATAGTTATTAAGCATTATCATTCCCTATGCTGTGAGCTAAAAAACAGTGAGAAAGAAAATGATATTTATAATGAGAAAGTGGGAGTGCTGAAGACAAACAGAGTGCATCATTTTGTGTTTCTAATCTCGCTCGCCAGAGAAAGAAAATGTCCTCTACTAATCTGCGTGATCTGCACTTTTCAGGATGAAGGAAACAAAATATTGCTATGGTAATTCCTTGTCCAAAAGAGATGACAAATGATTCAGGAAAGCCCTTACACTCTTTCAGCCAATCCTTTGAGCAGCAAGCACAGGAAAAGTACATGGAAATACAGGTTTTTAATCTACTCAGCTAGCATTTGCAATGTGGAGTGAACAGAGCATCAAAATAATTCCTTCAATAGACAAATCAAGTGATAGTATTGAGAACATAGTTTTTCTTTTTTTGGTAGAGGGTAGTTGGGAAATACAGAGTCGCAGGCTCATAGCAATAGAGAAAATGTTCAAAGTAAGTTTATTATCAAAGTACATGTAAGTCACTAAATACATTTTCCTGTGGGCATACTCACTGAACACAAGAAACACAACAGAATCTATGAGAAACCGCACCCACAGGATGAACAAACAACCAATGTGCAAAAGACAACAAACTATGCAAATGCAAAAGGAAAGAAAAAAAGAAATAATAATAATAACAAAATAAAGATAAAGAACAGATATATCGTGGCAGTGGTTAGTGTAGCACTTTAGAGCAACAGCAGCCCAGGTTGAATTTCTGCTGCTGTCTGTAAGGAATCTGAACATTCTCCCTGTGACCACATGGGTTTCCTCTGATAGCAGTAAGAACAATATCATTGCAGTGCTATCTGATTGTTCAGTGAGGTCATTGCATGTCCCTAAGGAAGAGCGGCACAGTATTGTATTTGTTTGTGTAATGCTTTACCGAGCCAACGATCACTAGTCAGGTTCAATTCCCACAGCTGTCTGCAAGGAGTTTGTATGTTTTCCCCGTGATAGCGTGGGCTTCCTCTGGGGTGCTGCAGATTCTTCCCACAATCCAAAGACGTACAGATAGGGTTAGTGAGCTGTGGGCGTGTTAGTGTCAGAAGCATGCTCCCAGAACATCCTGGGCTGGTTTTGGTCATTAACACAACAATGAGTTTCACTGAATGTTGCAATGCTCATGTGACAAATAAAACTGATCTTCAACTCACTTTATTGCTAGTCCTTTGGACATGGTTAAATGTTAGGTAAGAAGAGGATCAGGTTTATTTATGAAACGTTAATGAATTCATTGTGATGATAAGGCAATATACCGGATTTCATCAGGGACCTCGAGGTAAAGGAACCGTTAGGAGGTAGTGACCATAATATATGTTTTAACCTACAATTTGAGAAGGAGAAGGGAAAATCGGATGTGTCAGTATTACAGTTGAACAAAGGGAACTATGGAGCTATGAGGGAGGAGCTGGCCAAAGGTCAATGGAACAATACCCTAGCAGAGAAGACAGTGGAACAACAATGGCAGGTATTTCTGGGAATAATGCAGAAGGTGCAGGATCAGTTCATTCCAAAGAGGAAGAACGATCCTAACGGGAGTGAAGGGGCGGCCGTGGCTGATGAGGGAAGTAAAGGGCAGTATAAAAATAAAAGAGAAGAAGTATAACATAGCAAAGATGAGCGGGAAACCGGAAGACTGGGAAGCTTTTAAAGAGCAACAGAAGATAACAAAAAAGGCAATACGCCAAGAAAAAATGAGGTACGAAGATAAAATAGCCAAGAAAATAAAGGAGGATAGTAAAAGCTTCTTTAGGTATGTGAATAGCAAAAAAATAGTTAAGACCAAAATTGGGCCATTGAAGACAGAAACGGGTGAATTTATTATGGGGAACAAGGAAATGGCAGACAAGTTAAACAGATACTTTGGATCTGTCTTTGCTAGGGAAGACACAAACAATCTCCCAGATGTAATAGTGGCCAAAGGAACTAGGGTAAAGGATGAACTGAAGGAAATTTATATTAGGCAAGAAACAGTGTTGGATAGACTGTTGAGTCTGAAGGCTGATAAGTCCCCAGGACCTGATGGTCTGCATCCCAGGGTACTTAAAGAGGTGGCTCCAGAAATCGTGGATGCATTGGTAATCATTTTCCAATGTTCTATAGATTCAGGAACAGTTCCTGCTGATTGGAGGGTGGCTAATGTCGTCCCACTTTTCAAGAAAGGAGGGAGAGAGAAAACAGGGAATTATAGACCGGTTAGCCTGACGTCAGTGATGGGAAAGATGCTGGAGTCAATTATAAAAGAGTAAATTACGACACATTTGGATAGCAGTAGAAGGATCAGTCTGAGTCAGCATGGATTTATGAAGGGAAAATCATGCTTGACTAATCTTCTGGAGTCTTTTGAGGATGTAACTATGAAAATGGACAAGGGAGACCGGTGGATGTAGTGTACCTGGACTTCCAGAAAGCTTTTGATAAAGTCCCACATAGGAGATTAGTGGGCAAAATTAGGACACATGGTATTGGGGGCAGAGTACTGACATGGATTAAAAATTGGCTGGCTGACAGGAAACAAAGAGTAGTGATTAACGGGTCCCTTTCGGAATGGCAGGTTGTGACCAGTGGGGTACCGCAAGGTTCGGTGCTGGAACCGCAGCTGTTTACAATATACATTAATGATTTAGATGACGGGATTAAAAGTAACATTAGCAAATTTGCCGATGACACGAAGCTGGGTGGCAGTGTGAAATGTCAGGAGGATGTTATGAGAATGCAGGGTGACTTGGACAGGTTAGGTGAGTGGGTAAATGTATGGCAGATGCAGTTTAATGTGGATAAATGTGAGGTTATCCACTTTGGTGGCAAGAACAGGAAGGCAGATTACTATCTAAATGGAGTCAAGTTAGGAAAAGGGGAAGTACAATGAGATCTAGGTGTTCTTGTACATCAGTCAATGAAAGCAAGCATGCAGGTACAGCAGGCAGTGAAGAAAGCTAATGGCATGCTGGCTTTTATAACAAGAGGAATTGAGTATAGAAGTAAAGAGGTCCTTCTGCAGCTGTATAGGGCCCTGGTGAGACCACACCTGGAGTATTGTGTGCAGTTTTGGTCTCCAAATTTGAGGAAGGACATTCTTGCTATTGAGGGAGTGCAGTGTAGGTTCACAAGGTTAATTCCCAGAATGGCAGGACTGTCATATGTTGAAAGATTGGAGCGACTGGGCTTGTATACATTGGAATTTAGAAGGATGAGAGGGGATCTGATTGAAACATATAAGATTATTAAGGGATTGGACACGCTGGAGTCAGGAAGCGTGTTCCCGCTGATGGGTGAGTCCAGAACTAGAGGCCACAGTTTAAGAATAAGGGGTAGGCCATTTAGAACAGAGATGCAGAAAAACTTTTTCACCCAGAGAGTGGTGGATATGTGGAATGCTCTGCCCCAGAAGTCAGTGGAGGCCAAGTCTCTGGATGCATTCAAGAGAGAGTTAGATAGAGCTCTTATAGATAGCGGGGTCAAGGGATATGGGGAGATGGCAGGAACGGGGTACTGATTGCGTATGATCAGCCATGATCGCAGTGAATGGTGGTGCTGGCTAGAAGGGCCGAAGGGCCTACTCCTGCACCTACTGTCTATTGTCTATTGTCTAATATACCACTAACAGAAATATAGTACGATTTAGAATCTACATAAGGGGACAAAATCTTTTACTTTGAATTTTCAATGACACATCACAGTCCAAAATATTATACATAAAATAATAATTTTATACAATTTAAAATTGGGGCATGGTTAGCAGGACAGAGTTCAATTCTGATGCCATCTGCAAGAAGTTTATGTGTCCCTTCTCGTCACTGCATGGGTGTTATGCAGGTGTTCTGGTTCCCAACCACAGTCTAAATTGTCTCATGATCAGGCCAGGGTTGCTGAATGGTGTGGCTTGTTGTCCCAGAGGGGCCCGTTCATTGCGTGGACACTAAAATGTGACAATATTTCAGAAACCTGCCTACCATTTATTGATAGTACTCACTTGTACACAAGTTTGCAACATTACCCCTTAGTACCCAAAAGAAATGTCGTTTTTTCCAGGTACTGGGGATGAAGTAAAAACAGGTCAGACTGCATCTGTGGGAAGAGAGACAATGCTGGTGTTTCATGATTTTTAATAGCAATAAAAACAATAAAGGGTGTAGATATTCAGCAGGTCAAGAAGCTCTATAGAGAGAGAAATAGAGTGAATGAATTAGACCAATGAACCTCATGAGAACCAGAAAAAGTTAAAAATATATATTAGACATCCATAGCTCTTTTCACAGTGACTCCCTGACCTAAAGATTAAATCTAAAAAAGTTCTATTTGTCAAATGTACATCAAAACATACAGTGTCGCTTAAATGTGTCGCTTGTAATTCCAAAGGTAATGCTGGGGCAGCCTGCAAATGTCAGCACAATTCCAATGCCAACATATCATATCCAAACTGGGTGTCATTGGAATGTAGGAGGGAAGTGGAGCAGCGGGGCAAACCATCATAGTCACAGGGAGAAAACTAAAACACCTCACAGGCAGTGGAGGGTGTTGAACCCCCAAATGGTAATTACTGATGTTGTAAGGCAACCCTGCTGAATATTTCAGATTTCCAGCACCTGCAATTCTTTTTCTACTAAAGGACCATAAGACATAGGAGCAAACAGAGGCCATTCAGGCCGTCGATTCTGCTCCACCAGTCCATCATGGCTGATCCCAGATCCCACTCCACCCCATACACCTGCCTTCTCATCATATCATTTGATGCCCTGACCAATCAGGAAACTATCAATTTCTGCCTTAGGTATACTCACAGGCTTGGCTTCCACTGCAGTCTGTGGCAGAGCATTCCATAGATTTACTGCTCTCTGGATAAAAATATTCCACTTTACCTCTGCCCTAAAAGGTCGCCCCTCAATTTTGAGGCTCTGTCCCTTAGTTCAGGATACCTCCACCATAGGAAACATCCTCTCCTCATCTGCCTTATCAAGTCCTTTCAACATTTGGTAGGATATAATGAGATACCAGTGTATTTTACTAAATTTCAGTGAGTATAGGCCCAAAGCTACTAAGTACTCCTCATATGTTAACCACTTCATTCCCAGAATCATCCTCATGATCTTCCTCTGAACTTATTCCAATGAGAACACATCTTTTCTGAGATATGAGGCCCAAAGGCAGGACAATACTCCAAGTGTGACCTGACTAGTGTCTTATAAAGGCTCAGCATCATCTCCTTGCTTTTATATTCTATTCCCATTGAAATAAATGCCAACATTGCTTTTGCCTTTTTTATCACAAACTCAAACAGTAAATTAACCTTTTTTTTTATTACGTAGTTCAGTCTAGTTTTCGTACTGTGTCATGTAACACCATGGTCCTGAAAAACATTATCTCATTTTTACTATGCAATGTACCTGCAGTTATGGTCGCAATGACAATAAAAGTTGATTTGACTTGAAAATACCTAATATACTTGGGATTCATTTTCACAGTAAACTAAAGGAATACAAAGAACCAAAGAAAAACTACACACAAAGATCAACAAACAACTCATGTGCAAAAGAAGACAAACTGTGCAAATAAAAAATAAGTAAATATGTAATACCAAGAATTTAAGCTGCAGAGTCCTTGAAAGAGAGCCTGTAGGTGATAGAATCAGTTCAGAGTTGAGGTGAGTGAAGTTATTCTGGTTGGGAGGAATGGACAAACGGCCTCCTCTGCTGAGCAGAGCCCACAACTTTAAAGTAATTGGCAAAGATATAGATAGGAACCATGATTTTTTTATTCATACTGAGGGCTGTTATGAACTGGAACACCTCCCTTGAAAGAGTTGTCAAAGTATTTCAATTGACACGTTTGAATGATAAGTGCAGGAGTAATTGAATAGAATTATTTTATTCGGGGTTCCAAAGACACAGCCATGCACAATGGCCAAAAGCCTGTGTTTGCAGAAAGATTCACAGAAATTAAAAGGGAAGTTTGAGTTTCTAATTAAGCTAATTTGCATGCGTAATTTGGATCAAATTAGCATAATTAAAGTTATCTCAAATAGCATAATGATTATACGCTAAAGTTTGATAAAGCCAAATATTATAAAAGAAATGTTTAATTATTTGGGAAATTATCTGCTTAATCATCTAATTTGAATATAAAACAAATTTGATTAATGTAAGTGCTATTTTGAAAGTACAATAATACACCCATTTAGTGACAATGATTGACCAAAAGAATAATAAATATTTGTGCAAACACTATGAATGAAATTTCATTGAGAAAATTAAGGGATCAGTGTGGCAAGAAAGAAATTGAAATGGTTGGAGAGGTTAATTGCTGCTATAGGAAGTAAGCAATAATTAATTAGACTAAAAAGATCTCCAGAATGATATCACTCAACTTGAACAATGCCATGGCACGGCACATCATTATTAATTTATTTAGTGATACAGCACGAAGCAGGCCCTTTTGGCCCTTCGAGCCAAGCCATCCTGGCAACACCTGACAATCCTGATTTCACCCTAACCTAATCATGGGACAATTTCCAACGACGCGATACGACATTGGACTGTGGGAGGAAACCAAAGCAGCCTGAGATAACCCACACATTCCACAGAGAGGATGTACAGAGACTCCTTACAGGATAGCGTGGGAATGGAACAGAATCTGCTGTCCTTTGTAGAAATTGTTCAGATATCAGATTTATTGATTTCAATAATGGGCAGATGAACTGAAGAACCAGATCTTCATTTGAGTGATAGAGTCACAGGGACATAGACCCCTAGAGTCACAGAAAAGCTGAACAGAGAAACAAGCCCTTTGGCCCATCTGGATCATGCCAAACCATTTAAGCTACCTAGTCCTATCAATTTGCACTGGGACCACAGCCCTCCATACCCCAGCCATCCATGTAACTATCCAAACTTCTTTTAAATGTTAAAATCAAGTTCCCACGCACCACTTGTGCTGGCAGCCATAACCTCAAGTTCTAGTCCCACTCAAGCTCAGTGGAAAAAGCCTGCTTGCGTTGATCCTGTCAATACCCCTCAGAATTTTATATACCTCTATCAAATCTCTCCTCAATGTTCTAGGGAATAAAGTTAACCTATCCCTTTTACTCAAGTCCTCAAGTCCCAGCAAAATCCTTCTAAAAACTCTCTGCACCCTTTCAATCTTATTTACATCTTTCCTGTGGGCAGGAGACCAAAGCTGCACACAATGCTTCAAATTAGACCAACGTCTGATGCAATTTCAACATAACATCCTAACTACTGTATGCAGTATTTTGATTTATGAAGGCCAATGTGCCAAAGGCTTTCTTTAGAACCCTTATCTACATGTGATGCCACTTTCAAGGAATTATGATCTGTATTCCCAGACCCCTCTTTTCTACCACACTTCTCAGTGACCTACTGCTCACTGTATAAGACCTACACTGGTTGGTCCTCCCAAACTGCAACAGCTTGCACTCACCTGCATTAAATTCTCTCTGCCATTTTTCAGCCCATTTTTCCAGCTGGTCCAAGCCCTGCTGCAAGCTTTGATAGTCTTCCTCGCTGTCCACTACACCCTCAATCTTGATATCATCTGCAAATTTGCTAATCCAGTTTACCACATAATCATCCAGATCTTTAATACAGTATAGATGACAAACAACAACAGAATCAGCATTAACCTCTGTGGCACACCACTTGTTAAAAGCCTCCATTCAGAGAGGCAACAATTTACTCTATCCTCTTCCATGAAGACAACGTCTAATAATTTATTATCTCATCTTGAATGCCAAGCCACTGGACCTTCTTGACCAAACTGCCATATGGGACCTTGTTAAAGACTTTGCTAAAGTCCTTGTAGACAACATCCACTGACTTGCTTCATCAACTTTCCTGGTAACTTCCTTGAGAAATTCTATAAGAATGGTTACACATGACCTACCACACACTAAGTCATGCTGACTGACCCTAATCAGTACCTGTCTATTCAAATACTCATATATCTGGTTCCTTAAGAATACTTTCCAATAACTTTCCCATTACTGATGTCAAGCTTACTAACCTATAGTTTCCTGGTTTATTCTTAGAGCCTTTCTTAAACAGCAGATAACATTAGCTATCCTCCAGTTCTCCAGCACCTCACCTGTCGCCAAGAGTAATTTAAGTATCTCTGCTCGGGCCCCTACAGTTTCTGCACTATCCTCCCTCAGAGGGAGCACGTTGGCAAACCCAGGGTATTTATTCACCCTAGTTTACCTCAAGACAGCAAACAACTCCTCCTCTTTAACCAGAGAGTGGTGAATCTGTGGCATTCTTTGCCACAAAAGCTGTGGAGGCCAAGTCTTTATTCTTTGTGCATATTTAAGGCAGAGGTTGATAGATTCTTGATTGGTCAGGTCATGAAGGAATACAGGAGTAAGGCAGGGGGATGGGGCTGAGAGGAAATTTGGATCAGTCATAATGAAATGGCAGAACAGACTCGATGGGCTAAATGGCCTAATTCTGCTCCAATATCTTATGGTGTTATGGTCTCTGTAATCTCTATAGGGTCCATGACCTCACTGCTGCTTTACCTCAACTCTATCGACTCTGGGTCCATCTCCTGAGTAAGTATGTATACAAAGTATCTGTTAATGTCTCCCCAATCTCTGTCAGCTCCACAAATAGATGATCACTTTCATCTTCAATGGGACCAATTTTGTCCCTTGCTCTCAACATATATGCAAAATCCTTTAGGATTCTCCTTCACTTTGTCTGCTAGAGCAACTTCATACCTTCCTGATTTCTTTCTGAAGGGTTCTCTTGCATTTCATATACTCCTCAATATAGGATAGATAGAACTTTGGATAACAGGATAGATCTTTGGAGATCTTGTCCCGGAATGCATAAACGTGTGATGTTTAAAAACGGCACTGCAACCAAGGATGGAGGAGGTTGAGTTTCATTTTTACCTTATCTTGCTTTTGCATTTGGAATATCTTTTATTCGCTGTGGTATACTTCCAACCACCAAGGACGTTTACTATCCATCAACTGATAGATAATCCTTGTCAGACCAGCCTGAAAAATTGCCCAGCAATAAATAGGAACACAAACACCTTCAGTTGAAGTGTGTCCACCGTCTGTTTGTCTATTCAGTTCATTTGCCTGGACTATTTTTCTCATTAAACATGCCTAATGATTAAGTACCAGTCCTTCCTATCGAATCTTTTCCATTGTTCTTGGCAGCTTAGAGGAAGAAAGTGATTCACTGACTGCAATCAGATATCTGAATCGGAAAAATCAAAAATATATTTAAGGGTTTGTGCATTCAGACACCTGCCCCAGCATACAATGCTATATAATTTATTTTACTATTCATTTTTAATATAATCCCAGTAGTTTATTTCAGAGTGCTGGAAAGGGATTCTTTCAAGGAGGTATACACCTTATAGCATTATACTCTTGTATATTTATCTTTACACTCAGTAGCCAATTTATTAGGTACCTCCTGTACTTAATAAAGTGGCCACTGTGTGTATGCTCATGGTCTTGTGTGCTGTAACCTATCCACTTTGACATGTTGTGCATTCAGACATGTCCTTCTTCTCGGCACTGTTGTAACATGTGATATTTGAGTTACTGTCACCCTCCTGTCAGCTTGAACCAGTCTGGCCATTCTCCTCTGACCTCTCCCATTAACAAGGCATTTTTGCCCACAGAGCTGCCACTCACTGGGTGTGTTTTGTTTCTCACACCACTCTCTGTAAGCTCTAAAGACTGTTGTGTGTGAAAATCCCAGGAGATCATCGGTTTTTGAGATACTCAAACAACCCCAACTGTACCAAAAATCACAGACAAAGTCACTTAAATCACATTTCTTCTCTCTCCATTCTAATGTTTGGTCTGAACACCAACTGAGCCCTTTGACTATGTGTGCATGCTTTTTTTGCATTGAATTGCAGCCTAAGGATTGGCTGATTGGATATTTACGTTAATTTATGATAACCGAGTTCACAGATGGAGTCACATGCTTCATCTGGAAGTGCATCGATGATGTTTTCCCCCAGAAGTCGATCAGGGTCTTCCCGAACCAGAAACCCTGGATCAATAGTTCAGTGCGAGCGGCATTTACAGCACGACATCGAGCTTACATCGCTGGAGATCAAACAGAGCTCAGAAAAGCAGCTATGATCTGTGCAAAGCTATCAAGGCTGAGAAACAACAATACAGGGACAAGACTGAGTCAAGATTCACAATGAATAGCACATGTGACTACATGTTGCATACCATTGCAGACTACAAAGCCAAATGTTGTGGTGCCGCAAACATCATGGCCTCTCTCCCAGATGAGCTCAATCGCTTTTATGCTCGGTTCGATGTCGCTAACTCTGAGCCTCCAAGGAAAATCACTGCTACAACCTGCAAACTGGTCATCTCTGAGGCTGAGGTACATAGATGTTTCCAACAAGTGGACGGTCGCAAGGCTGCGGGACCGGACAGCATCCCAGGGCGAGTACTCAGGATGTGTGCAGCACAACTGGCAGGTGAGTTTACAAACATTTTTAATCTCTCCCTCTCCCAGTGTAGAGTGCCCTCCTGCTTCAAATTATCCACCATTGTCCCTGTACCAAAAAAAACCAAGTTAACATGTCTGAATGACTGGCGTCCTGTCGCACTCACCTCAATAATAAACAAATGTTTTGAGAGGCTGGTCAAGGACTACATCTGCAGCTTGCTACCACCCAAACTGGAACATGTACAATTTTCTTACCAACACAACTGATTGACAGGTGACGCAATAGCTACTGCTCTACATACCGTCCTTACACATCTGGAGAAGAAAGAAGCTTACGTGAGAATGCTGTTCTTGGACTACAGTTCAGCATTCAACACCATAATTCCATTCAGGCTCAACAAGAAGCTCAGAGACCTTGGCCTTGTGCAGCTGGATCCTGGACTTCCTGTCAGAATGCCGGCAGGTGGTAAGAGTGGGCTCCCTCACCTCCACTCCTCTGACTCTCAACACAGGAGCTCCTCAGGGCTCTGTACTGAGTCCCTTCCTTTACTCCCTGTATACCCATGACTGTGTCGCCATCTATAGCTCTAATCTGCTAATTAAATTTGCCGATGACACTACATATCCCTTATCTCAAACAATAATGAGGTGGCCTACAGGGAAGAAGTTAACTGTCTGACACAGAGATGTTAAGAAAACAACCGCTCCCTCAATGTCACATAAACAAAGAAGCTGATTGTGGATTAATGGAGGAATGGAGACAGGCTAACCCCTATTGTCATCCATGGATCTGGGGTTGAGAGGGTAAACAGCTTTAAGTTCCTTGGCGTCCACATCACTGAGGATCTCATGTGATCTGTACACACTGTGTACAGATGTGTGGTGTGTGGTGAAAAAGGCACAACAGCGCCTCTTTCACCTCAGACGGTTGAAGAAGTTTGGTATGGCCCCCAAATCCTAAGAACTTTCTACAGGGGCACAACTGAGAGCATCCTGACTGGCTGCATCACTGCCTGGTATGGGAACTGTACTTCCCTCAATCACAGGACTCTGCAGAGAGTGGTGTGGACAGCCCAGCGCATCTGTAGTTGTGAGAAAAGGGCCGGAAGGATCATTGGGGACCTGAGTCACCCCAATGACAATCTATTCCAGCTGTCATCATCCAGGAAACGGTAGCACAGCATAAAAGCCAGGACCAACAGTCTCTGGGACAGCTTCTTCCACCAGGCCATCAGACTGATTAACTCGCGCTGATCTGAGTGTATTTCTATGTTACACTGACTGTTCTATTTATTATAAATTACTATGATTGTACATTGCACACTTAGACAGACATAACAAAGATTTTTACTCCTCATGTATATGAAGGGTATAAGAAATAAAGCCAATTCAATTCAAATTCACTAATCAGTAAGTGTACCTAATAAAGTGGCCTCTGAGTGAGTGTTGGATGTGTAAGCCAACTTTTACAGTAGCTCTACAGAATGATCTTTATTATCTGTTAATATAATTGGATTAATATTACTTTATGAGCTGTATGTGACATATGTTCTGTGATGTATGTGATATATGTTCTGTGTTTCGCACCTTGATCCAAGAGGAATGACGTTTTGTTGAGATTGAACTTAACTCAAAGAATCTTGTCAGTTTTTTTATTAGAAATTTACTTGAATATTACAGCCAGCTACTCAGTCAAAAATGGGCAAGGAAACCTCCAAATTGTCATACTTACGATGAAGGCGTCGGTGTGATGGCCTTCATCAACTGTGGAAATTAGTTCAAAGAGCCATGATGTAAAGTTATATAAGACTTCACTTGGAGTACTCTGTTCAGTTTTGGCCAACTCACAATATAGTAAGGATGTGGATACTGTAGAGAGAGTGCAGAGGAGATTTAAAAGGATATTGCCTGGATTGGAGAGCATGCCGTATGAGAATAGGTTGAGTGAATTTGGCCTTTTCTCCTTGGAGCGACGGAGAATGAGAAGTGACCTGATAGAGGTGTATAAGATGGAGACAGGAATTGATCGGATGGACGGCCAGAGGCTTTTCACTAGGGCTGAAATGGCTCAAACAAGAGGACACAGTTTTAAGGTGTTTGGAAATAGGTCAGAGGTAAATTCTTCACACAGAGAGTGTGAAGTGCATGGAACCATTCCAGAATCTAGTGATTCTTGAAAGGTCATTACTAATGCCTCCACAATCCCTTCAGCCACCTCTTTCAGAACTCTGGGGTTAACACCATCTGGTCCAGGCGACTTGTTTGCCTTCAGAGCTTTCAGTTGCCAAAGAACCTTCTCTCTAGTTATGGTAACTTAACATGCTTCATTATCCCTGATACCTGGGACTTCCACCATACTGCTAGTGTCTTCCACAGCGAAAACTGATGCAAACTACTTATTCAGTTTGTCTGGCATTTTGTTGTCCCTCATTACTGCCTCACCGGCATTGTTTCCCAGTGCTCTGATATCCACTCTTGCCTCTCTTTTACACTTTATGTATCTAAAGAAACGTTTGGTATCCTCTTTAATATTTTTGGCTAGCTTACTTTCATATTCCATCTTTACCTTAATCACTTATTAGTTGTCTTTTGTGGTTTTTAAAAGCTTCCCAATCCTCTAACACCTCATTAATTTTTTCTCTGTTACGTGCCCTCTCTTTGGCTTTGATGTCTCTCGTTAGCCACAGTTGTGTCATCTTTCCTTTAGAATGTTTCTTCCTCTTTGGGATGTATATATCCTGTGCCTTCCGAATTACTTCCAGAAATTCCAGCCATTGCTGCTCTGCATCATCCCTGCCAGTGTCCTTTTCCAATCAGTTCTTGCCAGCTCCTCTCTCATGCCCCTGTAATTCCCTTTATTCTACTATAATACTGATAAATCTGACTTTAGATTCTCCTTTTCAAATTTCAGGATGAATTTGATTACATTATCTCATTTGTCTGTCACTTATCTTAAACTGTCTATTCAATTCTGTTTCACTGCACAACACCCAGTCCAGACTAACTGATCCTCTTGTGGTCTCAACAATGAGTTGCTCTAAAATGTCATCTTGTAGGCACTCTAGACATTCTCCATCCTGTAATTCAGCACCAACCTGATTTTCTCAATCTACCTACATATTGAAATCCCCCATGACTATAATATGCTTTTGCCATGTATTTTCCATCTCCCATTGTAATTTGTAGACCATATCCTTACTACTGTTTGGGGGTCTGTGTACAACTCCCACCAGTGTCCTCTTACCCTTGCAATTCCTTAGCTCTATCCACAATGATTCAACACCTTCCGGCCCTGCGTCACCTCTTCCTAATGATCTGATTTCATTTTTTACCTACAGAGTAACACTTCCTTCTTTGCCTTCCTGCCTGTCTTTTCAATACAAAGTGTATCCCTGGATGTTAAGCTTTTAGCTATAATCTTTCAGCCATGATACAGTGATCCCACCAACATCATACCTGTCAATCTGCAACAGCGTTGCAAGTTCATCTACCTTATTCCATATACTACACACATTCAGATACATCACCTTTAGTTCTGTATTCACACTTTTTGACCTGTCCAGCCTTTACGTTGCAACTCATCCTGTTGACTATAAATTTGCCCTATCAACAGCCTCTCCTCACTATACATTGCCTCTGTTTGTAAACCAGCTACCTCATCTTCAGCAATATTATCAGCCTTTCCTACGATACTTCTTGCATTGAAATATACGCAGTCCAGGACACTAGTTGCACCATGCTCAACCTTGTGATTCCTAACTTTGTCTGAGGTCTTACCAACATCTACCTCGACAACCTCTCCCCCAACTGTTCTGGAACTCCGGTTCCCATCTCCCTGCAACTCTATTTTAAACTCCACCATGCAGCATTAACAAACCTTCCCACTAGGATATTAGTCCCACTCCTGTTCAGATGTAAACTATTCCTTCTGTACAGGTTCCACCTTACCAGGAAGAGAGCCAAATGATCCAAAATTCTTATGTCCTCCCTCCAACACCAACTCCTTAGCCACATATTAAACTGTGTAAACTTTCTAGCACATGGGATGGATAGCAATCCTGAGATCACAACTCTGGAGGTCCTGCACTTTAACTCAGTACCTCACTCCATGAACTCCCTGTGCAGAACCTTGTCACTTACCCTACTATTCTGTACACGCAACCCTAAAATGTTTCAGCAGCAATAGAACACACCTGGAGTCTGGTTTTGCTGTTAACAAAACACTATTTTATTAGTAACTAGGTCATATAGTAACTTAACCAGGTAAATCAAGAGTTATGCATATATAGGTGTAAATATATAAACCTCCAAAACTTCTTCAAGCATAGGTGGTAAGTGATACAGTTTTACAATGGTGTGATAAGAAAAGTTCAGTTCAATCCTCAGGTTAATTAATGAGAGATATTTGTAATCCAAAGGCGAATGTTGTGAGAAGGCAATTACATCGATATTCCACAGATTCCACAACAACAATACAAAATAACAATAGCAGTAGGTTTTATCTCCAAAGTTGTTCCACTCCACACACAAATTATCACCAACTGTGATCTTCAACTCAAGGGTCGACACACTGGTAGATTCCCCAAGGTTACCCCAATCACACACAATGTGATAGCCACTTATCCAGTTCCACAACATTCGAAATAACTCCAACAGTGATTTGCCACAGGGGTGCCTTTCTTCAGTGAACTACCACACCCAGACAAAGGGTAAACACACATGTGGTATTCACAAAGGTTTTCCCCTCACCAGAGAACCCACTCCTGTGGATTAACTAAGTGACAATCACACTTTCGTAGTTGAATGGAAACAAACTCACCCTCACGGGCTACTTAGAGAGTCCAAACAGTGATCTCTTTATCACTAGGTTTCTTCTGTTTCAAACCTTCCTCTCTTTTCTGCAAACTTCTTCTAGTTGCAGTAACTTGTGAGAGTAATTTATCAATACTCTGGATCGATCTCAACTCACCCCTTTTGGGCTACTGAAAGTTTAAACCAGCGACCGACTCACTGGTGTCTTCCACTGACCGAATCCATCTCGACTCTGAGCATTTGCGCCTGTGACTGTCCTTGTAAAAAGTAAACAAGCTGCAGAGAAACCATAACGTCAATTGTCCATCAAATAACTCCACCTCTCTCTCTGGAGCAGCTCAAACAGTGCCAACAGTCAGTCTCACTCTCCCGGCATTTTAAAGTGACAGTCCACAGAAAAAATGAACCCTAGGGCTATATAACACTACCCATGTCATTGGTACCTACATGGACCACGACTTTTGGCTGTTCACTCTCCCACTTAAGAATGCTGAGGACTCGATCCGAGATATTCTGGAACCTGGCACCCAAGAGGCAACATACCATCCAGGAACCTCTTGTCCTTTCTCACAACTTAGGAGTCTTCTGTCACCACACCGTGTCTCTTCTTCCCACCTTCCCTTCTGAGTCACACAGACAGACTCAGTGTCAGTGAGACTTTCCTCCATTAAGTCACCCCACCCGGCAGTATCCAAAGTGATATACACGTTGTTGGTTTCAGGGACGGCTACAGGTGTACTCTGCACAGGCTCCCCTTTCCCCTTCCTAACTGTCACCCAGTTTCCTGTGTCCTGCGCCTTTGCTGTAACTACTACTGTATATGTTCAATCTATCTGCCCTTCAGCCTCCCAAATGATCCAGAGTTCATCCAGTTCCAGCTCCAACTCCTTAGTTTGGTTTTTTAGAAGCTGCAGCTGAATGCACTTCTCCCAGTTGTAGAGTCAGGGACACTGGAGGTCTCTCTGTCTTCCCATATCCTGCAAGAAGAGTATTTCATTATCCTTCCTGTCATCCCTGCTTACCTAGCTGAGCAGATATAAAGAAGAGAAGGAAAAATTGGTGCTTTTCTTTCCTTTGCTTTCTCTGAGTGAAACCTCTCTTCATAGAAGCCTCGAAGAGTCAAAGCCTCAAGATCTCCACTCTGACTCTGCCCACTCAGACGACATTCCCTCCTTCCCTTTCTCCTATGGTCCACTCTCCTCTCCTATCTGATTCCTTCTTCTCCAGCCCTTTAACTTTTCCACCTATCACCTCCCAGCTTGTAATTTAATTCCCCTCCCCCACCCACCCACCTGGTCTCACCTATCACCTCTCAGCTTCTTATTTTGTTCCCCCTCCCCCACACACCCACCTTCCCCTTGACATGGTCTCACCTATCACCTCCCAGCTTGTAATTTAATTCCCCTCCCCCACCCACCCAGTCTCACCTATCACCTCCCAGCTTGTAATTTAATTCCCCTCCCCCACCCACCCAGTCTCACCTATCACCTCCCAGCTTGTAATTTAATTCTCCTCCCCCATCCACCCACCTGGTCTCACCCATCACCTGCCAGCTTGTACTGTACTCCTTCCCCTCTGCCCATATTTTATTCTGGTTTCTGTCCCTTCCTTTCCAATCCTGGTGAAATGTTGCAGTCCGAAATGTCCACTGTTTATTCCTCTCCATAGATGCTGTCTGAGCTGCTGAGATCCTCTAGTATTTAGTGTGCATTGCTCAGGAACTTTACGGATATATCCAGTGATCTCAGAAGGAATAGATACCAGCCCTTTGAACTTTCTCCTTCATCAGCCCCCTTTTCAATCCACTGCAAATTCCAGCATCTGAAATGTTAGCAGGGGTTTCCTTTATGGCAAATTTAGTTCAAAGTGTTCCACAGACATGAAAATGCAAATAATATTGCTTTGTTATTTGGTTGTCAAAATGAAAAAGGAAAACATTGATAGAGATTTGCAAAGGTCATAGAAGAAAAAAATCAGTGCATATAGTCACTCTTTCATACATTTTATGGGCACAGGTTTAATCTGCAAAGTTTTATTCTCATTTTACAAGAAAACTACACAGGCCTGCAACATCCACAATGTACTGGAAGAACTCAGTAGGTCAGGCAGCATCTATGGGGAGGAATAAACCTTGCCATTGCTGCTGCCTGACCCGCTGAGACCCTCCAGCATTTTGCAGGTGTTGCTTTGGATTCCAGCATCTGCAGAAACCCTTGTATTTATTATCCAGAACTGCAGTGTGCTTTCTGGTTCTATGATCAAATTTGTTCTTGTCTTTCTGAGGCTATCATTATGTGATTTGTGTTTGGAAACGTCTTCTAACATGAATCCCACAGATTCTTCACCATCTATACCTCGGACTTCAACTACTGCACAGAGTCTTGCCATATTCAGAAGTTTTCTGATGACTCGGCCATAGTTGGATGCATCAGCAAGGGAGATGAGGCTGAGTACAGGGCTATGGTGGGAAACTTTGTTACATGATGTGAGCAGAATCATCTGCAGCTTAATGTGAAAAAAACTAAGGAGCTGGTGGTGGACCTGAGGAGGGCTAAGGCACCGGTGACCCCTGTTTCCATCCAAGGGGTCAGTGTGGACATGGTTGACGATTACAAATACCTGGGGATACGAATTGACAATAAACTGGACTGGTCAAAGAACAATGAGGCTGTCTACAAGAAGGGCCAGAGCCATCTCTACTTCCAGATAGATAGATAGATAGATAGATACTTTATTCATCCCCATGGGGAAATTCAACTTTTTTCCAATGTCCCATACATTTGTTGTAGCAAAACTAATTACATACAATACTTAACTCAGTAAAAAAAAATATGATATGCATCTAAATCACCATCTCAAATCCTGAGGAGACTGAGGTCCTTTAACATCTGCCGGATGATGCTGAGGATGTTCTACAAGTCTGTGGTGGTCAGTGCTATCATGTTTGCTGTTGTGTGCTGGGGCAGCAGGCTGACGGTAGCAGACACCAACAGAATCAACAAACTCATTCGTAAGGCCAGTGATGTTGTGGGGGTGGAACTGGATTCTCTGACGGTGGTATTGGAAAAGAAGATGCTGTCCAAGTTGCATGTCATCTTGGACAATGTCTCTCATCCACTCCATAATGTACTGGTTAGGCACAGGAGTACATTCAGCCAGAGACTCATTCCACTGAGATGCAACACTGAGCGTCATAGGAAGTCATTCCTGCCTGTGGCCATCAAACTTTACAACTCCTCCCTCGGAGGGTCAGACACCCTGAGCCAATAGGCTGGTCCTGGACTAATTTCCATTTGTCATAATTTACTTCTAATTATTATTATTATTATTATTATTATTATTATTATTATTATTATTATTATTATTATTATTATTATTATTATTATTATTATTATCATCATCATCATCATCATCATCGAATCATTTATGGTTTTATATTGATATATCTCTACACTATCTTGGTTTGTGCAACTGTAATGAAACCCAGTTTCCCTCAGGATCAATAAAGTATGTCTGTCTGTCTGTCTGTCTAATGGCCTGCTGAGATCATGTGTTGTTGGACTATGCATTACTATACCACAATATTTAGTGAGAATCCCTACCACCTATCCCACAATATCTTTGACCCACTACTATCAGGAAGGAGGTATAGGAGCATACGGACTGGACTGCCAGACTGTAACAGCTTCTTCCCTCAGGCTGTGAGACTAATGACTAACTCAGCATCTGTGGAAATAAATGAACAGTTGACATTTTGGGCTGAGACTCTTATTCAGTCCTGAGATGTGGACTGCTTATTCATTTCCATATGTACTACCTGACATGCTGAGCTCCTCCAGCATTTTGTGTGCGTTCCTCTGAGTTTCCAGCATTTGCAGAATCTCTTGTGTTTATGCATATACATATATACACACACACACACACACACACACACACACATATAGAGAGAGCGAGAGAGAGAGAGAAAGCGAGAGAGAGAGAAAGAGAGAGAGAGAGATAGATACAGTCAGGTTACAATATATTTGAACTTGAAATTCTAAAAGCTCTTCAGTAGATTAAAATATCAGTCTTACATGATCCTGGTTAAACTGACCCAAAGCTGCTTGAAGCGACTGCCTCCCATTTACACTGAGTGCCCTCCACAACATCATTCACTTTATTTTCTGAAATCGTTCTGGTCAGTAAGCTGTTACAGGCCAGAAGATCATTTTGCAGATTTTCCCAAGACTGTGATCAATCTTGGCATGACAGATATATAGTTCATAAGAACTACTTTGACCCTATTCAGACACCAGTAAGATTGTTTAGTGGTGCGGTCATGAATACCACACAGTGACATCATAAAACCATGTTTGTATGGTATAACCTATGGTAGATGCAATTTTTATGAAAGTGCATAGTTATCACCCAAGGAACAAGTGGAGCGTAGAAAGTACAATTACATACATCTCTGCTTAAAGATTCATATTCGGAAGTCAGTAAAGAAACAGCACCTCAGAAGATATCAAGTGAAAAAATAATTCTTCTTCAGCAAAAAAACTTAGTTCCAACTTATACAGTAAGCCCGCTTGCTATCTAATCAAAACTCTCAATGACTTTCATTTACATACAATAGTGTTGCACCACCAAGCAAATTGTTAGCTATTCAAATACCTAATACATTGAAAATTCTTTTTAGCCTCCTGTACAAGAATGCTTCCAAAAATTGCCCCAAAAAATATAACCAGGAATTGTTCAACACAATTCCAACTATAATAGTGCTTGGCAGTGGAAAATCAATGAAACATAGAATACAGGTTTATTTATATTGAGGCATAAGAAAGCACACATGGAGGAATTTGCCAATTTAGAAATCACACTGAAGATTAACTTTGCATGCTGTACTAGTGGTGATGCTATTTAATGGAAACTTACAATTGAAAAAGAAGGCTCAAGATTCAAGATTGTTTTGCGTCATTTCCTGAACATAAGTGTAAAGGAGAACAAAATAATTGTTACTTCAGATTTGATGCAGTACAAAAAACACACATTAAGATAAAGAACACAATAATAAAAACACAACAAATATAAATACATAAGATAAGTTATATACATGGATTGATTGCATGTCCATAAAATGATAAGCTAGGCACAGGAGTGCCTGTACATTAGGTGACTGACAAGAATGATAAAGTAGTGGTGGGAGTAAGTGGGTGGAGGGGTTGATCAGACTTACTGGTTGGGAAAAGTAACCGTTTTTGAGTCTGAAAATCCTATGTTGTCTTCACACTAATGGGAAAAAGGACAAATAGTCCATGAGCAGGGAGAGTGGGATCCTTCAAGATGCTCCTGTCACAGGAGATATGACATAAACACAAGAGTACTGCAGATACTTGAAATCCAGAGCAACAAACACAAAATGATGGAGGAACTCAGCAGATCAGACAGTATCTATGGAGGGAAATAAAGACTCGATGTTTCATGTCGAAGCCCTTCATCAGGACTGGAAAAGCAGTGAGAAGACATGGACAGGCTTGATGTAAAGATATTCAGAAGACGATTTCCTGGAAAAAGGGATAGTGGTATCAGGACATGATTTTCTCTGCTTGGATGATTATGAACCTCTGGCAAGTTGGAGTGATTAAATGCATTCCAGGTTGAGGGAGATACTTTTTGACATTAGAGGAATCAATGGTTATTGGAATCAGTCAAGTAATTAAGGTGAGAACAAATATCAGAACATCCATGATCTAACAGAATGAAGAACAGCTCTGAGATGCCTGTTAATCTCTTTCTGCAACTAATTAGAGTCATAGTCACAGAACACAGAAACAGGCCATTCTGCCCATCTAGTCCATACCAAACCATTAATCTAGTCCCACTGACCTCCACCAGGTCTATAACCCTCCATACCTCTACCATTCATGTACCTATCCAAATTCCTCTTGAACATTGAAATCAAAATCGCATCTGGCACTTCTGCTGGCAGCTCATTCCACACTCTTCCAACTTCATCCTCCGAGTGATGAAGTTCCGGCTCATGTTCCCCTTAAACATTTCACCTTTCACTCTTAACCCATGACCTCTAATTCTAGTCTCAGCCAACCTCAGTGGAAAAAATCTGCTTGCATTTAAACTGTCTATACTCCTCATCAATTTGTATGTGTCTATCAAATCTCCCCTCAGTCTTCTACATACTAGGGAATAAAACCCTAACTTTATTCAACCTTTCCCTCTAACTTAGGTCCTCAAGTCCAGTCAACATCCTTGTAAATTTTCCCTGCATTCTATCAACCTTATTTACATCTTTGCTGTAGGTAGGTGACAAAACTGTACAGAATACTCCAAATTAAGCTTCACTAACATCTGAAACAATTTCGACAATACATCCCAACTCCTGTACTCCATACATTGATTTATGAAGGCCAAAATGCCAAAAGCTTTCTTTATTACCTATCTACATGTGAAGCCACTTTCAAGTAATTATGGACCTGTATTTCCAGATCCCTTTGTTCTAGTGCACTCTTCAGTGCCCAACCGTTCACTGTGCAAGACATGCCCTGGTTAGTCCTACCAAAGCGCAACATTTTGCACTTGTCTGCATTATGCTTAAGGACCTTATCATATTTTCTTTCCACCTTTTTATTTGCTTACACACTATTAAAGATAACAGGTTTGGAGAACCTTGGTTATCAAGAGATACTGAGGTGCAGGTTAAGAAATAAAAGGAGGTGCTTTGCAGGTATAGGCAAACAGGAACAAATGAAGTACTTGAGGAGTATAAGAAACACAAGAGAACACCTATGAAGGAAATCAGGAGGGCTAAGAGAAGACATTAGATCGCACTAGCAGACAATGGGAAGGAAAATCCTAAGGGCTTCTGCAATTATATTGAGCAAAAGGATAACAAGGGACAAAATAGTCCTCTGGAAGATCAGAGGGGGAAGCTATGTGTAGAGATTGGGGGGAGAACTTAAATGGACTTTTGGCTTCTACAAATACCCAGGGGAGATGAAAGGCCTATTACTATATTAGAGTGTTCAATGACTCGAGAATTATCACTCCTGGAAAGTTAACATCTGTGAGTTATTAAAATATCTGTTTAAATAATGCGATTGTACCTGCTTAGAAGATTGACATTCATGGATGGACAAGTCCTTTGTACATTATTACAAACAACAAAGGTATAGTTTGAGACAAAGGACAAATGTACATGTTGGGACAAAGCTACAGACTGGGAGAAAGGACAAAGGACCAAGGTATGGTTTGGGACAACAGACAAAGATACAATTTGGGACAAAGGACAAAGGTACAGTTTTGGACAAAATACATTTTGGGGCAAAAGACAAAATACAGTTTGGGACAAAGTTACAGATTGGGAGACAGGACAAAGGTTCAGTTTGGTGCAATGGACAAAGGTGCAGCTCGGGACAAAATCCATTTTGGGGCAAAGGACAAGGGTACGGTTTGGAACAAAGGAACAGATTGGGAGAAAGGACAAAGGTGCAGTTTGCGGCAAAGGACAAAGTACAGTTTAGGACAAAGTGCAAAGGTATACTTTGGGACAAGGACAAAGGTACAGTTTGTGGCAAAGGACAAAGGTTCATTTTGGAGCAAAGAACAAAGATACAGCCTGGCACAAAGGATAAAAGTTTGGAAGCTCATTATCTTTATTCCAGGTGGAACTGTTGCTAATAAGATCAGCAAAATTCCCGTTCTACTTCCACTGCAATGTAATTTCTACTTTCAATCCTAATCATCATTTTGACCCGTGGGGTACTCACAACCAAAAAATGATTTCTGCAATCCGTTCATCCCAGTAAGGAACAACATACCCCAATAACAACCACCAGCAGTCCCCACCCTGACATAAATGCACACAATTTTGAATGAAACTATTAAAGAATTACAGCAGCTTGTTTAATGTTTTACAGCATCAGTGATTCCTGCCATTGTCTGTAAGGAGTTTGTACATTCTCTCTGTGACTGTGGGTTTCCTCTGGGTGCTCAGGTTTCCTCCCACATTCCAAAGTTGGAGTGGTTCAGGTTAGTAAGTTGTGAGTATGCTAGACGAGCAGCAACACTTGTGGGTGCTCCCAGCACATATTCAGACTCCTTGCTGCATTTCACTGAATGTTTCAAAGTTTTGATGTACATTTGACAAATAAAGTGAACTTTTAATCTTTATCTTTGATAAGGACATGTTATGTCCTCACAGTCTATCTCGTTATGATGTTGCACCTTATTGTCTACCTGCACTGCACTTTCTCTGTAACCGTAACATTTTATTCTGCATTCTGTTATTGTTTTATCTTGTTATACCTCAATGCACTGAGTAATTATCTGAAAGCTTTTCATTGTATCTCAGTACATGTGAGAATAATAAACCAATTCTAATACATATGGATAGTGGTTTGAGAGTCAGGACAGTCAGCAAATGATTAAAAAACTCTGCAGGCCAGATGATACAGAATCACAGTTAACCTCACATTATATGCGGTATAGATAGGGTAACTGCAAGTAGGCTTTTCTCATTGAGATTGGTGAGACTACAACCAGAGATCATGGGTTAAGGGTGAAAGGTGAAATATTTAATAGGAACATGAAGGGGAATTTCTTTACTCAGAGAACCTATTGGAAGTGCTATGTTATGCTTGAGGCATTAATTATTCTCAGCTTTGTACTGTTAAATCATGCCCAAAAAATAATTAAGGCTGTTCAGATCAATCTTTTACATTTACAAAGTGAGGAGTATTTCAGCCCATTCCTGTGTGAAAGCTCCTGAACCAGGGTGGACAACCTCTCTCAGCCTAACTGATTCCACAATCCATTAACTTATTTTTAAGTGCACTTTACAACTGGTATTCTCAAAAATAAGAATTGTTTTTATTTGTACAGGCTCCTAGACAGTTTCTTCCACCAGGCCATCAGACTGATTAATTCACGCTGATACAATTGTATTTTTTTGTTATATTGACTGTCCTT
This sequence comes from Hemitrygon akajei, assembly GCF_048418815.1. Classification (NCBI taxonomy): domain Eukaryota; kingdom Metazoa; phylum Chordata; class Chondrichthyes; order Myliobatiformes; family Dasyatidae; genus Hemitrygon; species Hemitrygon akajei. Next base: position 175,494,129 of record NC_133132.1, on the reverse strand, counting down.
ACATACAAATTGTACATACAATTTACTATAAATCCTACAGTGCACATTTAGATGGAGATGTAACATGAAGATTTTTACTCCTCATGTATGTGATGTAAAAAATAAAGTCAATTCAATTCAATTTACTTATTCCTTTGCACATTGCTTGTTGGTCAGACACTTTATATGAAGCTATCAGTTTTCAAGTCCTGCCACTCCGGGACTCGTGTTGTTATTATTATTTTGTGACTATCTGTGCTGAGTGTGGCTATATTTACTGTGTTTTGCGGCTTGGACCCACAGCAGGAGTTCCCAGCCTGGGGTCTACCAACGCCTCAGATATTGATAATGTACTGCCCCGCAGGAATGATGTTTCAGTTAGCTGTAGACATGTGTTTAGTAGAATGACAATAAACTTGAATTTGTAAATAAAAGATTCAAGTACATTTATTATTAAGGTATCAATTATACAACCTTGAGCTTTGTTTGCTCACAGATAGTCACAAAGCAAGAAACCCAAAAGAACCCTATTTAAAAAAATATAAAATAAAAATAAATGACCAACACTTGATGTGCAAGACAAAGAAAAAAATCATGCAAACAATTAAAGCAAACAACAGCATTCTGAATCAAAATTGAGTCCTCAGATCCAATCCCCAGATAAGCCCAGAGTAGGCCAAAAAAACCTGAAATATTTCTTGAATTTACCCTCCCCCATTCATATTTATAATTCCTGTTTCCCTTTCTAACCTCGTCTCCTTGCCAGCCCTCTGGTGCTCTTCCCCCTTCCCCTTCTTTCATGGTCTTCTGTCTTCTCCTATCAGATTCCCCCTTCACCAGCCTTTTATCTCTTTCACCAATCAACTTTCTGGCTCTTTACTTCACCCCTCCCTCTCTCCTCGTTTCACCTATCACTTGCCACCTTGTACTTCTTCCACCCCTCCCCACAGCTTCTTACTCTCACTTCTTTTCCTTTCCATTCCCAATGAAAGGTCACAGCCCAAAACATCAAGTGTATCCCCTTTTCCATACAGGCTGCCTGGCCTGCTGAGTTTCTCCAGCATTTTGTGTGTTGTGAGTCCTAATGAATGGTCTCAGCCCAAAACATTGACTGTTCATTCCTCTCCACAGAGGCTGCCTGGCCTGCTGAGTTTCTCCAACACTTTGTGTGTTGTGAGTCCTAATGAAGGGTCTCAGCCCAAAACATTGACTGTTTATTCCCCTCTGTAGATGCTGCCTGACCTGCTGAGTTTCTCCAGCACTTTGTGTGTGTTCCACTGAACTTTTTATTTATCTTTAGATATTCATGAATTCTATTGTGCTTCGTTATTTTTCTATAAATACCTGGAAGAAAATAAATCTAGCTGTACTATATAGCGACATATACCAAAAGTACTTTGTTAATAAATTTACTTTGAAATAGTTAGGGTAAAAAGACAGAACATTTCAATGGAAGAAAACACATTAAACAAAAAAAAGTGTTTATGAGTGAAGGTCCATATCAGATATATGAATGCAGATAGATAGATACAGACATATGTGGGGAGCCACAGTAGCACAACATTATTACCACAAGACAGTAAGACATAGGAGCAGAATAAGACCATTCAGCCCATCGAGTCTACTCCGCCATTCCATCATGACTGATCCCGGAGCCCACTCAACCCAATACACCTGCCTACTTGCGATATCCTTTGATGCCCTGACCAATCAGAAAACAAACAACATCCACCTTAAATATACCCACAGATTTGGCCTCCACCGCTGTCTGTGACAGAGTATTTCACAGATTCACTACTCTCTGGCTCAAAAAAAATCCTACTTGCCTCTGTCCTGAAGGGTTGCCCCTCAATTCTAAGGCTGTGTCCTCTACTTCTGGATACCCTCACCATAGGAAACATCCTTTCCACATCCACCCTATCTAGTCCTTTCAACATTTGGTAGGTTTCAATGAGATCCCCCCACATTCTTCTAAATTCCATTGAGTACAAGCCAAAGTTAATGTTCCTCATATGTTAATCCCTTCATTCCCGGAATCATCCTTGTGAACCTCCTCTGGACTCTCTCCAGTGACAATACATCCTTTCTGGGATATGGAGCTCAACATTGTTGACAATACTCCGTGTGGCCTGACTAGTCTCTTATAAAAAGACTCAACATTATCTCCTTGCTTTTATATTCTATTCCCCTTGAATAGATGCCATCATTGAATTTGCCATCTTTACCCACAGACTCAACCTGTAAATGAACCTTCCAGAATGGAAGTTCCTCTGCACCTCTGATGTTTGAACCTTCTCCCCATTTACATAATAGTCCGCACTATTGTTCCTATTACGAAAATGCATTATCATCCATTTCCCAACACTGTGTTCCATCTGCCACTTTTTTATCCTATATGTCCTATAGGATATAGTCCTGCTGCATTTGCATTGCTTCCTCAAAACTACCTAACCTTCCATCTATATTCATATTATTGGCAAACTTTGCCACAAAACGATCAAATTCATTTTCTAAATCATTGACAAACAATGTGAAATGTAGCGGTTCCAATACTGACCCCTGAGGAACACCACTAAACATCAGCATTCAACCAGAAAAGGCCACCTTTATTCCCACTCACTGCCTCCTGGCTGTCAGCCATTCCGCTATCCATGCCAGTATCTTTCCTGTAACACCTAGAATTTTATCTTGTTAAGCAGCCTCATGTGTGGCACCTTATCAAATGCCTTCTGAAAATCCAAGTAAATGCCATCCACTGCCTCTCCTTTGTCCACCTTGCTTGTTACTTCCTCGAAGAACTCTAACAGATCTGTTAGGCAAGGGTTCCCTTCACAGAAACCACGCTGAATTTGACTTAATTTATCATTAGTCTCCAAGTACCCCAGAATCTCATCCTTAATAATAGACGCTAAATATTTCCCAACTACTGAGGTTAAGCCATCTGGTCTATAATTTCCTTTCTTTTGTCTTATTCCCTTCTTAAAGAGTGGAGTGATATTTGCAATCTTTCAGTCTTCTGGGACCTTGCCAGAATCAAGTGATTCTTGAAAGATCATGACCACTGTATCCTTTATCTCTTCAGCAACCTCTCTCAGGACTCTGGGATGTAGTCAATAGACAATAGACAATAGGTGCAGGAGTAGGCCATTTGGCCCTTCTAGCCAGCACCGCCATTCACTGTGATCATGGCTGATCATACACAATCAGTACCCCGTTCCTACCCTCTCCCCATATCCCTTGACCCCGCTATCTATAAGAGCTCTATCTAACTCTCTCTTGAATGCATCCAGAGACTTGGCCTCCACTGCCTTCTGGGGCAGAGCATTCCACATATCCACCACTCTCTGGGTGAAAAAGTTTTTCCGCATCTCTGTTCTAAATGGCCTACCCCTTATTCTTAAACTGTGGCCTCTAGTTCTGGACTCACCCATCAGCGGGAACATGCTTCCTGCCTCCAGCGTGTCCAATCTTATATGTTTCAATCAGATCCCCTCTCATCCTTCTATTATATGTTTCAATCAGATCCCCTCTTATCCATCCAGTCCAGGTGACTTATCCATTTTAAGAACTTACAATTTGCCTAGCACCTTTTCCTTTGTAATAGCAATGGCACTCAGTCCTGCTCCCTGACACTCACGAACCTTTGGCACACTGCTTGTGCCTTCCACAGTGAAGACAGATGCAAAGTACCCTTTAAGTTCATCTGTCATTTCTTTGTCCCCCATTACTACCTCACCAACATCATTTTACAGTGGTCCAATATCAACTGTCATTTTCCTTTTACTCTTTATATAACTTTAAAAAACTTTTAGTATCCTGCTTTATATTATTGGTTAGTTTGCCCTCATCTTTCATCTTTTCTCTTCTTATAGCTTTTTTAGTTGCCTTTTGTTGGATTTTAAAAGCTTCTCAATCATCCAACTTCCCACTCACTTTTTGTACCTTATATGCCCATTTCCTTGGCTTTTATACAGTCCTTAACTTCCCTTGTCAGGCACAGATGCCTACCCCTGCCATTGGACAACTTCTTCTTCTGTGGAATATATTTATCCTGCACCTTGTGAACTCTTCCCAGAAACTTCAGCCATCTCTGTTCTGCTGGCATCCCCGTCAGTATCCTCCTCCAATCCACCTGGGCAAGCTCCTCTCTCATGCCTCTGTAATTCCCTTTATTCCATTGTGATTCTGATGCATGTGACTTACGCTTTTCCCTCTCAAATTGCAGTACGAATTCATTTTATGATCACCACCTCCTAAGGGTTCCTTTAATGTAAGTGTGCAAAATAGATTTGGTTTATTACACAACACTCAATCTAAGATAGCCTTTATACTAGTAGGCCTGAGCACAAACTGCTCTAAAAAGCCATCAAATAGGCATTCAAGAAATTCCCTCTCTTGCGATCCGACACCAACCTGATTTTCCCAATCCTCTTGCATATTGAAGTTCCTCGTTACAATTGTTTCATTACCCTTATTTCCAGCTGCCTTTGCAGTCTCAGCCGCATTATAGCTCACAGCTCAGGATGCTGCAGTTCAGAGTTCGATTCCAGCTCTGTCTTTAAGGAGATTGTATGTTCTCGCCAGGAACCGCGTGGGTTTCCTTCGGGCGCTTCGCTTTCTTCCCACAGTCCAAAGACATACTGGTCGGTAAGTTAATTGGGTTAACTGTCTTTACTGGGCAGTGAGGTTTGTTGGGTTGGTAGAGTCTGTTCCACGCTGTATCTCAAAATAAAAATTAAATATTCATGGACACAGAGATGTAGCCACACAAATGTTTACCTTTCAAAGATTTACTTTGACTTTGACATGTCTGGGGGTGAAATGTGGTTTCTGAAATGGAAAGCTAGACTGAATTAAAGACTGTAATCACAGCAGAAAGTCATTGTTAGACTAATTCTAAGACCGGCACTGGAAAAGATTTTCAGTGACAATGCTTTCTTTTCAGAAGTGAACAGTTCAGCTAATTGTAGCTTGATTTATACTATAAATGTAAATACAATGTAGCTCTCATTGTCTAATATGTCTTATTCTGGACACATACTAATTGTTAATTATTAGGGACTAACTAACTCAGTGAAGCGAGCCTGCTGATTGACATCAGGATGTATGTGTACAGGCTGGTGCCTCAAATGCAGTCATTTACGATACAAATCAGTCTGGTGATAGAGTGTCTTTAAATTAAGTTACAACTATGCAGTTATTGGACAGGGAGTAATTGATAAAACCATTAGTAACACTTGTAGAGATAAAAGGCAGCATACTCATGCAGCCATAATTATTCCTAATGGATACATGCAGTAAATTGTGATAGAAAAAAATCTTGCATTATCTTTCAATCAATCCTGACATGCCTGGAAGATTATCACTGACTTACTGCTCAGAGAGCCAAAGAAAAATGACCATTTTAGATTTCTGTCCCATTTGCTTGTTTATTCTGTTGAACCATTTACTTGATCTTTGTGATGCAACAATTTTTATTTAAGTGAATCTGAACATTAGGCTTCAATGGTCTGTTTTTTTTGTATGAAACAGGCACTTTTTAAAGGGCCACTATACTCATCCAGATGTAACAAAATTCTTCTTCTTAAGCCCATCTTAAGAATGTTGCTGGGGCTGACAGCAACTCGCCAGAGTCCTCTGTCCTAGGCCAGTCTTTCACAGGCTTTGTCCATTTTCTTGGTGATCTCTTCCTCTCCCAGGGATGAGGTCTTTGGACCTCTGGTTGGCATTTCTGTAGCAATGGGATTTTATAGGATGGGGTTGTTAGCCCCATGCCCAATCTTCCTCCTTACGCAGCCAGGCTTGGGACTGTCCATGGCAGAGTTACGGTAGCATAATGATTGGCACAATCTCGATCACCGATCAGGGTTCAATTCCTGCCACTGTCTGTAAGAGCTTGTGCGTTCTCCCCACGATGGTGTAGGTTTATTTCAGGTGCTCCAGTTTCCTCCCACAGTCTAAAGGTGTAAATATGGCCAGAGTTTGTGTGTTGTGGGCACCGGAAACATGTGTTGAGGGCAGCCGGCGAGTGTCGACCCACTTCCAGTGCCCACAACTCACACTCCAGCCACATCTACATCTTTGTAGGAGGAACCTGGAACACCCTGACTTGATTTAATGCAAATAACTCATCAATAGACAATAGACAATAGGTGCAGGAGTAGGCCATTTGGCCCTTCGAGCCAGCACCGCCATTCACTGTGATCATGGTTGACCATCCACAATCAGGACCCCGTTCCTGCCTTCTCCCCATATCCCTTGACCCCGTTATCTTTAAGAGCTCTTTCTAACTCTTTCTTGAAAGCATCCAGAGAATTGGCCTCCACTGCCTTCTGAGGCAGAGCATTCCACATATCCACCACTCTCTGCTTGAAAAATTTTTTCCTCAACTCCGTTCTAAATGGCCTACCCCTTATTCTTAAACTGTGGCCTCTGGTTCTGGACTCCCCCAACATCGGGAACATGTTTCCTGCCTCTAGCGTGTTTAATCCCTTAATAATCTTATGTGTTTCAATCAGATCCCCTCTCATCCTTCTAAATTCCAGTGCACACAAGCCCAGTCACTCCAATCTTTCAACATATGACAGTCCCGCCATCCCGGGAATTAACCTCGTGAACCTACGTAGCACTTCCTCAATAGCAAGAATGTCCTTCCTCAAATTTGGAGACTAAAACTGAACACAATACTCCAGGTGTGGTCTCACCAGGCCCCTGTTTAACTGCAGAAGGACCTATTCGCTCCTATACTCAACTCCCTTTGTTATGAAGGCCAACATGCCATTAGCTTTCTTCACTGCCTGCTGTACCTGCATGCTTACTTTCAGTGACTTTCAGACTGTACATGTGACAAATAAAGATAATCTTTATCTTTTATCACACTAATTAGAAGCAAAATTGTCCACTTTGGTTTCAACTAATCAAAGACCAAGGAGCAACTTCCAATTCCTCGGTGTTATTATTTCGGAGGATTTCTCCTGGTCCCACACGTCAGTTCAATTACAAAGAAAGCACGGCAGGGCTTCTACCTCCTTAAGAGTTTGAAAAGATTTGGCATGACATCTAAAACTTTGTCAAACTTCTATAGATGCTTAGAGGAGAATATGTTGACTGACTGCATCACAGTCTTGTATGGAAGCATCAATGCACTTGAATGGCAAATGCTACAAAAAGTGAATACGGTCCAGTCCATCATGGGTAAAGTGTTCCTCACTATTGATGCTGCAGGAATGCAGCATCCATCATCAGAGACTCCTCACCACCCAAGTCATGCTCTCTTCTCACTGCTGCCATTGGGAAGAAGGAACAGGAGCCTCAGGACTCACACCACCACGTTCAGAAACAGTTACTACCACTCAGCCATCAGGCTCTTGAACCAAAGGGGGTAACTTAATTTGCCCATCACTGAAATTTCCCCACAACCTACAGACTCACTTTCAAGTACTCTTCATCTCATGTTCTTGATATTTATTGCTTGCTTGCTTATTTATTTGTTTGGGTATTTGCACAGTCTGTTGTCTTTTGCACACTGGTTGAATGCAGAATTTTGTGTAGTCTTTCATTGATCCTATTATGGTTATTATTCTATTTGGGTTTCTTGAGTATGTCTGCAAGAAAATGAATCTCAGGGTTGTATATGGTGACAGATATCTACTTTGATAATAAATTTACTTCGAACTTTGAAGTTTACAACTGAAATAATCAGCAAGTATTAACATTTTTTAAAGCTGCTGACATTATAAATGCAGTAATTTATCATTTTGAAATAAAATTATCTTAAAATTGTAATAATAAAGTACAAGATTATCAGAAGGTTTCAGTGCATAGGAGAAGAAACTGTTCTTGAAATGCTAAGTGTGTGTCTCAAGTTACCTTTTATAAGAAAAGCTGGATTTGCATTTCTGTCTTCAAGCATCTTCACATGTCAAGTGTATGCAGGAAACAAAACCAATCCTTTCCATCTGGCATCATGAACCGAGATCATGATGCATTCACCCCCCTGACCCTACTGTCGTTAGTTCATTAGGCAATTTTATTATCTCTCTCAGCTCTCCCCTTCTATCAGCAGATTCATACCAATGAGGAAAACAAACTCCTCTTCTTATACACAACCTAATTATACTTCTCAGTACATCTCAAAAATATTTCAGATAGAACCATAGAACACTACAGCATAGAAAACAGGCCATTTGGCCCTTCTAGTCTGTGCTAAAACTTTATTCCGCTAGTCCAATTGACCTGCACCCAGTCCATAACCCTCCAGACCTCTTTCATTCATGTATGGATGTAAATAATTATTTGGAAGTATAATGCTTAGAGCAAAACAGATTTACCATTTTTCCACATGAGAGAAGTGGCTTATTATTGTCACATGTAGCATGGTACTTGTCTTCTATACTGTCCATACAGGTCACCGGTGCTTGAGGTAGAACAAGGTAAAACAATAGCAGAGTTCAAAATACTGTAACACGTGTAATACGTGTTACAATTACAGAGAAAGTTCAGTTCAGACAGACAATATTGTGCAAGGTAGACTGTGAGGACAAGATCACTTCCCTATCACTCTAGGGAACTATTCAATACTCTTATAACACTCGGATAGAAGCTATCCTTGAGCCTGGTGGAATGTGTGATTTTTGTATCTTCTGTCCAGTGGGAAGGGGGAGAAGAGGGACGTTTTAGAGAGGGTGGGGTTTACACACAGCAATGAGATAGATAGCCAAATGATTTGATGTTAGTGGAATCAAGTTGAGAAGGAGTACTGGTGTGGACTGCAGAGATGGCTTACTGAAATCACTGAATCAGAATATGGTCTAATACCACTGGCATATGTCATGAAATATATTGATCTGTGGCATCAGTATGTAATAAATAAATGATAAATTACAATACAAAATATGTACTTCTTATTATATAGAGTCATTGAAAAAGTACAGCGCAGAAACAGACCCTTCAGCCCATCTAGCCCATGCTAAGCCATTTAAACTGCCTAATCCCATCAACCTGCATGGGACCATACCTTTGCATACCTCTACCAATCCTGTACCTATATTAATAATTATCATATATATTGATATTGATGCATAATACAACAATTATCTCTATAGATATCCAAATAATATTTAATGGGAAAAGCAGCAATACAAATCACAGATGTTGTTGGCATCATTACTGTGTTTGTGATTTAACAGACCTGGAACTGCTGTATGTTCACACAAAACGATTAAACTTGCACAATTTCATTGCCCTGACCCTCTCTTTGCTGAGTAGAAAAGTAAAATGGTGAGTATTTTTGTCCATTGTCTACTGACGTGACAATGAAGTGGAATTATTCACAAACAAAAGGATAGATAGGTATGCAATATTTTAAACTGATCATCTCTTTTTTTTCCTGGTAGCCATCTGTTGGTAATCAATAATTAAATATTTCCACAGTACACAGGCCATACACTAATTACCCAGACAGTCACCATCAGCAAAAATAACAGACTGATTGAAAACACATCTATGAATTTCAAGTGTACACTTCTTTATTTAATAAAGTAGTGGAATAATTTCAAGGGTTGCATCTGACCTCAGAGTTCACAGGAATTATTAAACATCAGTCACACAGTTGATTGCTTCATCTGAGCCCTCCAAACATTTATCACCTTCCAATCACTACCACCTAATATTGCTCCTGCATAACATGCAGAAAACTTTGAAGCATCAAATATATAACTTCTCAGGAAAAACACATTGCTATTAAGCTATTGCCTAGTGTCCATTCAAGATGCAAGATTCAAGATTCACATTTCAAAAGTCAGATATTTATCACACGTACATTGAAACATGCAGTGAACTGTGTCATTTGCATTAGCCACCAACTCGCACAAGGGAATTGCTGGGGGGTGCTGCTAAGAGTCATCACACTTCCTGGGCCCAACATAGCATACCCATACAAAATGCTGGTGGAACATAGCAAGCCAGGCAGTATCTATAAGGAGAAGCACTGTCGACGTTTCAGGCCAAGACCCTTTGTCAGGAGTCTGACAACAAAACAACAAAACAACAACAGCAAAACAAGCAAGAGAAAATCTGCGGATGCTGAAAGTCCTGCCGAAGTGTTTCAGCCCGAAACATCGACGGTATTCTTTTCCATAGATGCTACCTGGCCTGCTGAGTTCCTCCAGCATTTTGTACGTGTTGCACCAAACAAGCCGCATTCCACCCTCCCAGCCATGCACATACACAGTCCCTTAACCCCAAGAAAGGGCTTGGGCCTGCAGCCTCTAAAGGACTGGCATGGAAGGCAGATGCAATGTTAGCATTCAATTCAAGAGGACCAGACTTTTCCATTTCACGCACGTCTGCTCTTACTCCATCTTCCCACCACCCTACCAGGGATAGGGTTCATCTTGTCCTCATCTACCAAGTCGAGCACATAATTCCCTGAAACTTCTACCACCTCCAACAGGATCCTACTATCAAGCTCATCGATCTGTCCCCCCACCCCCAACTTTCTGCTTTCCGCAGGGATTGCTCTCTACACAACTCCATTGTCGATATGTCCCTCCCACTGATCTCCCTCCTGGCATGTACCCTTGAAAGCAGAGCACACCTGCCCCTACACCTCCTTTCTCACTACCATCCAGGACGCTAAACTGTCCTTCCAGGTGAGGCAACATTTCACCTGTGAGTCAATTGGGATCATTTACTGTGTTTGGTGCTCCCAGTGTGGTCTTCTGTATATTGCCGAGACCTGACGTGGTTTGGGAGACCACTTCACCAAGCATCTACGGTCCGTCCGCCAGAACGAGTGGGATCTCCCAGTATCAACCCATTTTAATTCCACTTCCCATACCCATTCTGATATGTCTATCCATGGCCTCCTCCACTGTCATGATAAGGTCATGGAGGAACAACACCTTGTATTCCATTTGGATAGCCTCCTACCTGATGGCATGAACATCGATTTCTCAAATTTTTGGTAATTGCCCCACACCCTTTCTCCATTTCCCAACCCCCTTTCCCTGTCTCACCTTATCTCCTTGCTTGCCCATCTGCTCTCTCTGGTGCTCTCCCCCTTTCCTTTCATCCACGACTTTCTGTCTCTTTCACTAATCAACTTCCCAGCTCCTTACTTCATCCTTCCCCCTCCAGGTTTCACCTATCACCTGGTATTTCTCTTTCCCCTCCACCACCTTTTAAATCTAGTCGTCAGCTTTTTTTCTCCAGTCCTGCCAAATGGTTTCAGCCCAAAACGTCGACTGTACTTTTTTCCATAGATGCTACCTGGCCTGCTGAGTTCCTCCAGCATTTTGTGTGTGTTACTAGAACATAAAAGCAAAGATGAAATGTTGAGATTTTATAAAGCACTGGTGAGGCCTCTCTTGGAGTATTGTGAGCAGTTTTGGGCTCTTTGCCTCAGAAAGGATGTGCTGAAACTGGAGAGGGTTCAAAGAAGATTCATGAAAATTATACCCAGGATTGAATGGCTTGTGATATGAAAAGCTTTTGATGGCTCTGGACCGATATTCACTAGAATTCAGAAGAATGACTGGTGACTTAATTGAAACCTATCAAAGGGTAAAAGGCCTTAATAGAGTGAAGGTGGAGAGGATGTTCCTTATGTGGGAGAGTTTGACACTATAGGACACAGTCTCAGAATAGAGGAGTGTCATTTTAGAACAGAGATGCAGAGTAATTTCTTTAGCCAAAGAGTGGTGAATTTGTGGAATTTTCTGCCACATCACAGGGTATATTTAAGGCAGAGGTAGAGAGATTCTTGATTGGTCAGGGCTTGAAGGGATACAGGAAGAAGACAGAAGATTAGGGCTGAGAAAAAAAATGATCAGCCATGATGAAATAACAGCATAGACTTGATGGACCAAATGGCCTATTTCTGCTTTCATATCTTCCATATCTTATGACCTTATAGATCAGGCTTTCCCCTTGTCCTCATTGGGAACAGAATAATCCCTGCACCAGTGGATGCAAATAAAACCACAGAAAATGGTCATAAAAAATTTATTGAAAAGATATTTAGTTGAATGTGCAGCTGGAAAGTGTGGGAGTGCTCACCCCATGCAGTAATGGCAACTGCTTCCTTTTGACACTCAGCCTTGTTGGATCCTAATGTTCTTGTGATCCAAAGTTTCTTCAGAAGTCAAGAATGAGGCGTAAAACTTGTTACCTACAATCATTTTACTAAGTATTATCAGAGGAAAGATGAACAAGAAGAAAAAGTGTCAAGAGAATAAATGAAGGTAGGGGCCTCCCTACCTTCTGTCCAAGACATCTTTCAGATTCGATGCCTCCAGAAGGCATGGTACATCATTAAAGACCCCTCACACCCTCTCCATGAACTGTTTGTTCTTCTGCCATAAGATAAGTGTTACAGGAGCATTAAAACTAAAACCACAAGGCTACTATACAGCTTCCTCCCACAGGCAGTCAGACTGCTAAATAGCTGCTCTGCTTTGGACACTTTAACTTGCACTGGACACTTATAACTTGATCTTAACCGACATGTGACTGTTGTGTTTTACTATTTATTGTTGCGTTTGTTATGTTATGATTGCACTGCTCCTGGGAAATGCTGTCTCATTCTGCCCTGCAGAGCTCATGTACGGTTAGAATGACAATAAAATTTTTGAATCTTGAATAGTGTATGCAAAAAGCAGGTGTGGTCATCTCATGTTTAGACTAGAGATTACACAAATTCCAGCAATAACAATTAATCTATAAATAGCTAGATTTAAATAGTGTGAAATCTAAGAAGATGTTTCTGTAAGTGGAACATATTTTATGTTGTACTTGCTGTTTGCTTTCAGGTTGTATTTCCAGGCTTCCACGAAGCCCAATTATTGTTTCTGAGCAACACACACAAAATGCTGGAAGAACTCACCAGATCATTCAGATCACTCAGAGAGACACTGATAGGATGCAGAAGTGGGTTGAGAAGTGACAGATGGAGTTCAACCTGGAGAAATGTGAGGTGGTACACTCCAAGGCAGAGTACAAAGTAAATGGCAGTATACTTGGTAGTGTGGAGGAGCAGAGGGATCTGGGAGTACATGTCCACAGATCCCTGAAAGTTGCCTCACAGGTAGATAGGGTAGTTAAGAAAGCTTATGGGGTGTTAGCTTTCATAAGTCGAGGGATAGAGTTTAAGAGTCATGATGTAATGATGCAGCTCTATAAAACTCTGGTTAGGCTACACTTGGAGTATTGTGTCTAGTTGTGGTCACCTCAGTATAGGAAGGATGTGGAAGCATTGGGAAGGGTACAGAGGAGACTTACCAGGATGCTGCCTGGTTTAGAGAATATGGATTATGATCAGAGATTAAGGGAGCTAGGACTTTACTCTTTGGAGAGAAGGAGGATGAGAGGAGACATGATAGAGGTGTACAAGATATTAAGAGGAATAGACAGTGTGGACAGCCAGCATCTCTTCCCCAGGGCATGACTGTTCAGTTCAAGAGGCCATGGCTTTAAGGTAAGGGGAGGGAAGTTCAAGGGAGATATTAGAGGAAGGTTTTTTACTCAGAGAGTGGTTGGTGCATGGAATGCACTGCCTGAGTCAGTGGTGGAGGCAGATGCACTAGTGAAGTTTAAGAAACTACTAGACAGGTATATGGAGAAATTTAAGGTGGGGGTTTATATGGGAGGCAGGATTTGAGGGTCGGCACAACATTGTGGGCCGAAGGGCCTGTAATGTGCTGTACTATTTTATGTCCTATGTTCTATCAGGCAATGTCTATGGAGAGGGATAACATGACAGAGATGAGAAACCAATATGATAGAGCTGAGGATCAGCCAGCAGGTTTACAAGTGGATGCAGGGTGCAACATGAATGTAAGGAAAGAGAAGCCAATGACTGGGTACAAATGCAGACAGAGCAAAGAGTTAAACTGTACGACAAAGGCAAAATTCAAAAGGGTGAAGAATGCAGGACTGAAGGTGCTGATTTGAAATGCAGATAGCAGTTGGAATAAGGTGGATTAACCTGTGGTGCAATTAGAAACTGGTCAGGATGACATTGTGAGCCCACCCATCACCTCCTTCTGGTGCTGTTATCCAGTCTGGCAGCCCTAGTCCTGAAGCTCCTGTACCTCCTTCCTGATGGTGGTGGGTCAGAGAGATTGTGGGATGGGTGGCAGGGATCCTCAACAATGCTTCTGGCCCTTCATATTCAACATTCCTGGTAAATGTCACAAACAGGGGGAGGGAGACCCGGGTAATCCTCTCGGCAGTTTCACTATCTTGTGTAGAGTCTTGTAGTCCAATGCCCTGCAGCTTCTGCACCACACAAAGACCAGGTTGGTATGGGCGAGACAGTTTGCATCTCCACTGCAGTACTCAATGTCTCGAGGACTCTAATGATGAATAATTACAAGTATTAAAAATCCACTACACTGTGTCTTTTCCATATAGCAATTTTACACTGAGCTCATTGAGCAATGTGACTGAATATAACCACTTTAGTACATGATCACTAATGAGAAGATGTTAACATCCCATCATTTAACGGAGGGAGAGGAATATCTATCACGGTGGTGGAACTCATCGAAAAGATTTGAATTCCTAGTGAACAGTATTCAAATACTTTGCTTGGTGATCTACAACTTATATCTATCTCTCAAATATATCCCGAACACTAAAAGATCAAATTGACTCAGTATTGTCACTCATACTGTGGTACAGTAAAACACTTATTTGCATGCCATCTGCACAAATTACTATAACTATATACATCTTATCAGGCACATGAAAGAGTATTAAAGGAAGAAGAAGCAGGAGGTCCATGAACCTGTCCTCATTAAGAGACTGGAGACAGAGAGTGTCAGTCATATTAAATTTCATAACTTTAAATGTTGTGGTTTTAGCATGTAAGCCCCGTCATGAAGAAGGCATGACAACACTCTGTTTTCTTAGAATTTTGTGTAGAATCAGTATTTCACCTAAACATTGACAAACTTCCATAGATGCACAATGGAGAGTATACTGACTAGTTATAGTTCAGCCTGATATGGAAACACCAACATGCAAGAGCGAAAAAATCGATAGAAAGATTGGATACAGCACAGTCTATCCTAGGCAATAGACAAGCGAGCGAGTGTCGACCCACTTCCAGTGCCCACAATTCACAAACTCCAGCCACATCTACATCTTTGTAGGAGGAACCTGGGACACCCTGACTTGATTTGATGCAAATAACTCATTAATAGACAATAGACAATAGGTGCAGGAGTAGGCCATTTGGCCCTTCGAGCCTGCACCGCCATTCACTGTGATCATGGCTGATCATACACAATCAGTACCCCGTTCCTACCCTCTCCCCATATCCCTTGACCCCGTTATCTATAAGAGCTCTATCTAACTCTCTCTTGAATGCATCCAGAGACTTGGCCTCCACTGCCTTCTGGGGCAGAGCATTCCACATATCCACCACTCTCTGGGTGAAAAAGTTTTTCCGCATCTCTGTTCTAAATGGCCTACCCCTTATTCTTAAACTGTGGCCTCTAGTTCTGGACTCACCCATCAGCGGGAACACACTTTCTGCCTCCAGCGTGTCCAATCCCTTAATAATCTTATATGTTTCAATCAGATCCCCTCTTATCCTTCTAAATTCCAGTGTATACAAGCCCAGTCGCTCCAACCTTTCAACATATGACAGTCCCGCCATTCCGAGAATTAACCTTGTGAACCTACGCTGCACTCCCTCAATAGCAAGAATGTCCTTCCTCAAATTTGGAGACCAAAACTGCACACAATACTCCAGGTGGGGTCTCACCAGGGCCCTGTACAGCTGCAGAAGGACCTCTTTACTCCTATACTCAATTCCTCTTGTTATAAAGGCCAGCATGCCATTAGCTTTCTTCACTGCCTGCTGTACCTGCATGCTTGCTTTCATTGACTGATGTACAAGAACACCTAGATCTCGTTGTACTTCCCCTTTTCCTAACTTGACTCCATTTAGATAGTAATCTGCCTTCCTGTTCTTGCCACCAAAGTGGATAACCTCACATTTATCCACATTAAACTGCATCTGCCATACATTTGCCCACTCACCTAACCTATCCAAGTCACCCTGCATCCTTTTAGCATCCTCCTCACAGCTAACACCGCCGCCCAGCTTCGTGTCTTCTGCAAACTCGGAGATGCTGCATTTAATTCCGTTGTCTAAATCATTAATATATATTGTAAACAACTGGGGTCCCAGCACTGAGCCTTGCGGTACCCCACTAGTTACTGCCTGCCATTCTGAAAAGGTCCTGTTTACTCCCACTCTTTGCTTCCTGTCTGCCAACCAATTCTCTGTCCACATCAATACCATACCCCCAATACCACGTGCTTTAAGTTTGCACATTAATCTCCTGTGTGGGACCTTGTCAAAAGCCTTTTGAAAAATCTAAATATACCACATCCACTGGGTCTCCCCTATCCACTCTACTAGTTACATCTTCAAAACATTCTATAAGATTCGTCAGACATGATTTTCCTTTCACAAATCCATGCTGACTTTGTCCGATGATTTCACCTCTTTCCAAGTGTGCTGTTATCACATCTTTGATAACCGACTCTAGCATTTTCCCCACCACCGATGTCAGACTAACCGGTCTATAATTCCCCAGTTTCTCTCTCCCTCCTTTTTTAAAAAGTGGGGTTACATTAGCCACCCTCCAATCCTCAGGAACTAATCCAGAATCTAAGGAGTTTTGAAAAATTATCACTGATGCATCCACTATTTCTTGGGCTACTTCCTTAAGCACTCTGGGATGCAGGCCATCTGGCCCTGGGTTTTATCTGCCTTTAATCCCTTCAATTCACCTAACACCACTTCCCTACTAACATGTATTTTCCTCAGTTCCTCCATCTCACTAGACCCTCGGTCCTTTACTAGTTCCGGAAGATTATTTATGTCCTCCTTAGTGAAGACAGAACTGGCATTGGTGTGGGTCCAGAGGAGTTTCAAGATGATTATCCAGGAATGAAAGGATTAATGTATGATGTGGCTCTGGGCCTGTTCTTGTTGGAGTTTAGAAGAATGAGGAGGCATTATAACTCTTAGAAGAATGTGATCCTTTCAATCACATCAAATTTTGAAAAGACTAGATAGAGTGAATGTGGAGAGGATGTTTCCTGAACTAGGGGAGTCTTGGACTGGACAGCATAGCCTCAAAACACAAAGGTATCCCTTTAGATCAGAGATGAGGAGGAATTTATTTAGTCAGAGGTTGGTGAATCTGTGGAATTCATTGCCATGGATGACTAAGGGTGCTAAATTCATTGGATATATTTAAAGTGGAGGTTCTTGATTACAAATATTACATGGAGAAGACAGGAGAATGGGGTTGAGAGGGATAGAAAATCAGCCATGGTGGAATGGTGGAGCAGATTTGATGGGCCAAATAGCCAAATTATAATCCTATGTTTTATGGTCTTATGGTCTTACCAATTGAGCAGTGTCTGGAAAATCTGACAGATTTGTATGCAAGGATATTATTTTATTTTTGCAAAAATATATGAGTTCAGGAACAAATATTTATAAAATAAAACAGGAACATCCATTAAGCTACACCATCTGTCATTTATTCAGAATTAAGGGTGAATATGAAACAAACTGGGCACTTTTACTGTGGATTAATAAAAAGAACTGTTGAATATTTTACTTAAATATAAAAAAGAATGAAATTCCAGTTCTGAGTTGCCTGTTCTCAAAGCTGAAGAGTGATGGATACTTGAGAGTGATTACAATGCATTAATTTCATCAACTGAGACTTAAATAACACAATAAATTGTAATAGTGCTGTTTGAACATTTTAAAGCCAATATCTGTCAGCTCTGATGTCTGCTTCATGCTGTGTAAGCCGATCTCAACCCAAAACGCAATAGGAAATTACAACTGGTTTCCATTTCAGATGAATGAAGAGAAAATGGAGGAGAGATTTGTTAAGAGATAGATAGTTCAGGTATAATGTACAAGGAACTGATTGTAGACTTCACACACCAGCCTTCATCAAGGGATAAGCAATGGGAAGGGTGAGCAAATTCAAATTCCTGGGTGTCAGCATCTCTGACGATCGATCATATAGATGTAAATACAAAGAGGGTACGAGACCCATTATATTTCATTCGGAGCTTAAGATGCTTGTTGTGCCACAAAAGAGTCCTGCAAATTTCTAGAGATGTATCATAGAGGGTAATCACATACTGACTGGTTTAATCACCGTCTATTATGGAGGGGCCAATGCACAGGATCGGAAAAAACTGCAGAAAGTTGCAACTCAGGCAGCTTTATTATGGACACTAGCCTCCCCAACTTCGAGGACAGCTTCAACAGGCAATGCCTCAAAGAGGCTGCGTCAATTATTAAGGACCCCCATCACTCAATGACTTCTGCTCATTGCTACCATCAAGGAGGAGGTGCAGCAGACTGAAGACACACAGTCAACATTCTAGGAACAGCTTTTTCACTTCACCATCAGATTTATGAATGGACAATGAACCCATATAAACCACCTCACTATTTCATTCCTGCTCTATTTTGAACTACTTATTTACATATTATTGTAATTTATGTTTTTATGTATTGCACCGTAATTCTGCTGGAATACACCAAATTTCATGACGTAGTGATATTAAACATGATTCTAAGGTTCATAAGCCAGTCGTCATTAGGAGCTGGAGAGCGTCAGCAACTTTAAATTCATTAGCATAATCACATCCTGAGACCAGCACATAACAAAGAAGGCATGTCAACTCCTCTACTTGCCTAGAAGTTGCGTAAATTCAGCATATCATCTAAAAGTTTTATGAATTTCTATAAATGCATAATGGAAAGCATCCTATCTGGTTTCATCATGGCTTAGTATGGATATACAAATGCCCAGGAATGGAAAAGCCTACAAAGGTTGAGGGGGGACTTGATAGAGGTATTTAAAATAATGAGGGGGATAGATCGAGTTGATGTGGATAGGCTTTTTCCATTGAGAGTAGGGGAGATTCAAACAAAAGGACATGAGTTGAGAGTTGGGGGCAAAAGTTTAAGGGTAACACGAGGGGGAATTTCTTTACTCAGAGAGTGGTAGCTGTGTGGAATGAGCTTACAGTAGAAGTGGTAGAGGCAGGTTCAGTATTGTCATTTAAAGTAAAATTGGATAGGTATATGGACAGGAAAGGAATGGAGGGTTATGGGCTGAGTGCGGGCCAGTGGGACTAGATGAGTGTCAGCACCTGCACGGACTAGAAGGGCCGAGATGGCCTGTTTCCGTGCTGTAATTATTAGATGGTTAAATGGTAAAAAGTGATGGATACAACCCGGTTCATTGCAGGAAAAGCCCTCCCCATCATTGAGTATATTTACAAGGAGCACTGTCACAGGAAAGCAGCATCCATCATCAAGAATACCCACCATCCTGGACAACATCAATCACCTCAGCTCAGGACTGATTGCACAGCCTACAAACTCACTTTCAATGGGTCTGTAACTCATGTGTTCAGTGCTTTATATAAACCTTCTGAAGCTCCCAAACCTCCCGTACCTCTTCCTGTCCTGTCTGTACTTTCTGAACCTTCTGTACTTAATACTGTATGTATGTTCTCAGTCGTCTGCTGCTCTAAGCCATCTACTTCAAGATTTGATATGTTGTGCATTCAGAGATGCTCTTCTGAACATCAGTATTGTGTGGTTACCTGAGGCACTGTCGCCTTCCTGTCGGTTTGAACCAGTCTGGCCATTCTCCTCTGACCTCTCATTAACAAGACATTTTCACCCACAGAACTGCCACTCATTGGAAGTTTTTTTGTTTTTCACACTATTGTCTCTAAACTCTAGAGAATATTCTGGCACCAACAGTCATTCCATGATCGAAGTCACTTAGATCACATTTCTTCCCCATTCTGATGTTTGGTCTGAACAACTGAAGCTCTTGAGCATGTCTGCATGTTTTTATGCATTGAGCTGCTGCCACATGATTGGCTAATTAGATATTTTCATTAAAGAGCAGGTATTTAGATGTATCAATAACGTGGCCAATGTATGCACTATCTTTCGAATCCTTATACTTCAAGATAGTTCATTGCCAATTAAGTAACTCAAAATCACTGATGTCATGTAGGAATCAGACAACTTTCATGGACTCACATTCAAGGACTCTTCATCTCATGCTCTTGATACTTATTGCTTATTTATTATTACTATGTTTGTTTTATTTGTATTTACACTGTTTCTTCTCTTTTGCATGGCTTGAGTTTATCTGTTTTGTATCTGGTATTTCATTGATTCTATTGTGCAGCTGCAAGAAAATGAATCTTTGGGTTCCATATAGTAGCACATTTGTACTTTAATGCTTTGAACTTTGAGAAGCCACTTCCTCTACAGTAAACTGCCACAATCAGCTGATTCCCCCTTCCTTTGTGAAATTTACTGGGAGTGTTGTACTGACTGTCAGTCTGACAATAGCTTCTCCCCTCAGACTGTGAGACTAATGAATATCCTGCCACCGAAGCCTCATCTCTAGGACAGTGAGCTGTTTACTGTTTACCTGTGCTGTGCACTACACATGCACTTTGAATTATATTTCATGTTTTATTAACTTATTTGTGGTAATATTTTGTTTTATGTGCTGTGTGTGATGTGGGTGTACCATGGTACCAAGGAATGTTGTTTCATTGGTTTTATATCTGTACAGTCAGACTGCAATAAACTTCAACTTGAGCAAGATGATAAATATTATATGATCAGTATCTTTTAATGTTCTTGTTTTTGGGGACAAATATTGACCAGATGTTTATATTTGCTGTTGCTATTGCACCCGTTTTCAATTAGGAGAAAAAATATCTCTCTTCCCTATAATTATCTAAAGGTCCAGAATTAGGGATTCGAAAGCGAAGAATCATTACTGAGGAACATACTGCCTGAGAGAGTGACTGAAGCTATTCACTGGCAGCATTCAAGATTTGTCAAGATCTGTATTTGAATGCCTTAAGTACAGAAGGCTATGGACCAAGTGCTGGGTGATGGGGTTAATATGGGTCAGCATGGATGAGATGAACTGAATGGCTTGATTCCACGCTATATGTTACTGTGAAATACCCGCTGATTCTGGAAGGAGATGATAGCTTGGAAATGACTGACTGGAAATAACTTTCTGACAGTAAAAGTGCAATTGTAATTTAATTATAATTTGAGCAACACATGCAAAATGCTGGATAAACTCAGCAGGCCAGATCTTTCAAGAATCACTTGGTTCTGGAATGGTTCTGGAAGACTGTAAAATTCCAAATGTCACTCCACTCTTCAAGAAGGGAGAGACAGAAGAAAGGAAATTATAGGCCAGTTAGTCTGGTCTCAGTGGCTGGGAAGATTATTGGAGTCGATTGTTAAGGATGTGGTTTCAAAATATTTGGAGGCACATGATAAAATAGATCTTAGTCAGCGTGCATTCCTCAAGGGAAAAATCAAACGTTAGGATGCTTAACAAGCTATGAGTCCATGGTATTATAGGAAAGATTCTGGCATGGGAAAAGCAGTGGCTGATTGGCAGGAGGCAAAGTGTGGGAATAAAGGGAGCCTTTTCTTGCTGGCTACTGGTGAATAGTGGTGTTCTACAGGGGTCTGATTCTTTCTACATTATATTTTTCACACAGAGAGTAGTGGGTGCGTGGAATGCACTGCCAACGAAGGTGGTAGAGGTGGATACAATAGGGTCTTTTGTACATGGAGCTTAGAAAAATAGAGGCCGATGCAGTAGGGAAGTTCTATACAGTTTCTAGAGCAGATTACGTGACTGGCACAACATTTTGAATGTGCTGTAGATTTCTATATTCCTTTATGTTTCTATGTCAATGATTTGGATGATGGAATTAATGGATTTGTTGCAAAATTTGTGGACTATATGAAGATTGGTGGAAGGGCAGGTAGTTTTGAGGAAGTAAAGAGGCTACAGAAGGACTTAGATTAGGAGATAGATTAGCAGTGTGAAATGTCAGGAGGATGTTATGAGAATGCAGGGTGACTTGGACAGGTTGGGTGAGTGGGCAAATATATGGCAGATGCAGTTTAATGTGGATAAATGTGAGGTTATCCACTTTGGTGGCAAGAACAGGAAGGCAGATTACTATCTAAATGGAGTCAAGTTAGGAAAAGGGGAAGTACAACGAGATCTAGGTGTTCTTGTACATCAGTCAATGAAAGCAAGCATGCAGGTACAGCAGGCAGTGAAGAAAGCTAATGGCATGCTGGCCTTTATAACAAGAGGAATTGAGTATAGGAGTAAAGAGGTCCTTCTGCAGCTGTACAGGGCCCTGGTGAGACCCCACCTGGAGTATTGTGTGCAGTTTTGGTCTCCAAATTTGAGGAAGGACATTCTTGCTATTGTGGGAGTGCAGCATAGGTTCACAAGGTTAATTCCCGGAATGGCGGGACTGTCATATGTTGAAAGATTGAAGTGACTGGGCTTGTATACACTGGAATTTAGAAGGATGAGAGGGGATCTGATTGAAACATATAAGGTTATTAAGGGATTGGACACGCTGAAGGCAGGAAGCATGTTCCCGCTGATGGGTGAGTCCAGAACTAGAGGCCACAGTTTAAGAATAAGGGGTAGGCCATTTAGAACAGAGATGCGGAAAAACTTTTTCACCCAGAGAGTGGTGGATATGTGGAATGCTCTGCCCCAGAAGGCAGTGGAGGCCAAGTCTCTGGATGCATTCAAGAGAGAGTTAGATAGAGCTCTTATAGATAGCGGGGTCAAGGGATATGGGGAGAGGGCAGGAACGGGGTACTGATTGTGTATGATCAGCCATGATCACAGTGAATGGCGGTGCTGGCTAGAAGGGCCGAATGGCCTACTCCTGCACCTACTGTCTACTGAGACTGGGCAAAGAATTGGCAGATGGAACACAGTGACGAGAAGTGTATAGTCATAAATTTTGGTGGAGGAAATGAAAGGGTTGATTATTTTCTAAAAAGAGAGAAAGTATAAAAAATCGAGGCACAAAGGCACTTTGGAGTCCTTGTGCAGGATTCCCTGAAGGTTAATTTGTAGGATGAGTCAGTGGTGAGGAAGGCAAATGCCATGTTAGCATTCATTTCAAGAGGGCTAGAATATAAAACGTTTGATGTCTCTGGGTCTGTACTTGCTGGAATTCAGAAGGATGAGGGGGGATCTCATTTAAATCTTTTGAATGTTGAAAGGCCGAGACAGAGTAGATGTGAAAAGGATGTTTTCCATGGTTGGAGAGTCTAGGACAAGAGGGCACAGCCTCAGGATAGAGGGGCGCCCTTTCAAAACAGAGATGCAGAGAAATTTCTTTGGCCAAAGGGTGGTGAATTTGTGGAATTTGTTGCCACATGCAGCTGTGGAGGCCAGGTCGTTGGGTGTATTTAAGGTATATGACTAGGAGAAGGCCGGAAACTGGGATTGAGAAGGAGAAAAGAAAAGGATCAGCTATGGCAGAGCAGACTCAATGGGTCAGATGGCCTAATTTGGTTCCTATGTCTTATGGTCTTATAAAAGCAAGGATAAGATGCTGAGACTTTATGAATCACTGGTGAGGCCTCAGTTTTGAGTATTGTGAGCAGTTTTGGCGTCCCTGTCATAGAAAGTTTGTTCTGAAACTGGAGAGCATTCAAAGGAGAGATACAAAAATGCTTCCAGGTTTGCAAGGCTTGTCATATGAAGAGTGTTTCATGGCTCAGGCCATGTATTTACTAGAATTCAGAAGAATGAGGAGTGACCTCATTGAAAACTATCAAATACTGAAAGGCCTTGATAGAGTGAATGTGGAGAGGATGTTTCCTATGGGTGAGAGTCTAGGACCAAAGGACGCAGCCTTAGAATAGAGGGGCAACTTTGTAGAATGGAGATGAGAAGGAATGCCTTTTGCCAGAGAGTGGTGAATCTGTGGAATTCTTTGCCACAGGCAGATGTGAAGGGCAAGCCTTTATGTATATTTAAGGCAGAGGTTGATAGATTCTTGATCAGTCAGGGGATGAGGGAGGATGTTGAGGCTGAGAGGAAATTGGATCAGCCATGATGAACTGGCAGAGCAGACTCAATGAGCCAAATAGCCTAATTCTGCTCCTATGACTTATGGTCATGTGATCAGACAATTCTATGGAAATAAATAAACAACCAGTGTTTCAGGCCAAGGCCCTTCCCATCACCTCTTATTCTTCTCCAGTCCTGATGAAGGGTCTGAACCCACAGTAAATATTAACAGGCCATTTTAAGCATGTTGGTGGATGTGAAAAGACAAATAACAGGATTGTAATAATTATCAATTTCAGTTTATCTCAATGATGTCTATCAGCTTACAGACAATTGCACATTGTTATTTGTGAAAGGTATTGAAAATAGGAAGGTATTTCAGTAAATACAATAAGAAAAAGGGAAGGAAGGCTTCATAGCAACTGGACTAGTACTGTAATCCTAAACATAAGCGATTCTGCAGATGCTAGAAATCCAGACCAACACACACAAAATGCTGGAGGAACTGAACAGGGCAGGTGGCATTATAAACAGTCAACATCTAAGGCTGAAGCCTTTTAGCGGGATTTAATTGACGTGCCTGACAAGTACATCTAGTGTTCTCTGAGTTTACTGCAGTTTCTCAGCATCTGCAGCATTAGATTATTATTGAATCCTGGTTATAATTTCCCGCAAAAACTGAAGTGACAAATCCCAGCAGTTCAGCTGATACTTTCTAGGCATAGTATCCAAGGCTACATACCTCAGCATTTCGTGTGCTTTGATCAGTAAACAGATGCTTTGTTCAAACTCACTGGCTGGATCCTGATTTGAATGCCACTTACGGTAGCATAGCAGTTAACGTAATGCCCACAGTGCCAGTGATCAATGATTAGGGTTCAATTCCCTCTGCTATCTGTGAGGTGTTTGTACATTCGCTCCATGACCATGTGGGTTTTCTCTCACATTCCAAGGATGTGTGGGTTGGGGTTAGTAAGTGTGGCTCTGGAAGCATGGTGACACTTGTGGGCTGCCTCCAGCACATCCTCAGATTGTTTTGGTTGTTGGTGCAAATGACACATTTCAGTGTGTTTTTTTAATGCATATGTGGCAAATAAAGCTAATCTTTTAGTATTTAATCTCTATGCTCTTTTAGGAATATATGAACAGACCAATGGTTGGTTCAATTTTCTTATCCGCATACATTTTGGGAATATAACAGACTTTGAATTACAAACACTGATTACATATTCAACAAAAGGATCCAAGATTATCCAAAGTGTCTCACAAACCTGTTCACTCTTTGGACAGACAACTCTTTCCAATGTGTGATCCTTGTTTATTCCACCAGTGGGATTTAATGCAATTAAATCGCTTTCCAACAAGCTCTCTGCCAAAGTTTGGATCAATTTTAGAAATTCACAATCGACCAATGAATTGATTGGATTGTACATGCCCTAATGGTGAGGTTGTTAGACTATTTATTAAAGAAACAATCTATTTCTCAGTGTACTACACATGCCCATTAGAAAAGTTAAAAAGTTAACCCAGGTAGGGCAGTATTAAAAGGTAGCTAATACCAGAGTCTGGCTAGGATAGAAAACCTCTCATTTTACAGACAGGACTGTGATGTGAGCCCAAAGCTAACTTTGGAGGAATGAGGAGGAATAAACAGTCAACATTCCAGACTGGGACCCTTCATCTGGATTGATAAAGAAGCATTGACTGTTCATTCATTTTCATCGATGCTGCCTAATCTCTGAGTTCCTCCAGCATTTTGGGGGTGTTGTTCTGGATTCCCAGCATCTGCAGAATCTCTTGTTTTTATGTACACTATAGACTAACTCTTGGTAGCAAACATGAAAATACCTAAAACAGGTGTTTAAAAGCACTTTCAAACACCAGTTCAAAACCTATTTTGTCTTGTGTTTTTACATTTTCACTTTATCCCATTGTAAAGCACTTGGAACTACATCTTCTGTATGCTCTAGAAGTGCTCTAGAAATGTTATAAATTACTATTATTAATAATAACTGGTGATGCCTCATGAAGACGGCTTCCATCTTTATGGACTCCCAAAACCCAGCACGTACCCTGAACCAGCAAGGAGGAATACAGGAGTCTGAAGACACACACTCAACACGTTCAATGTTTCAGAAACAGCTTCTTCCCCTCGGCCGTCTGAATGAACCCATGTACACTACCTCGTTATTTTATTTGCTTTCTTTTCACACTATTTATTTCATTATATATAAACATAGAAACCTACAGCACATTACAGGCCCTTTGGCCCACAATGTTGTGCTGACCACGTGACCTACTCTGGAAGGGGGAAGAGAGGAGAGGAGAGGAGAGGAGAGGAGAGGAGAGGGGAGGGGAGGGGAGGGGAGGGGAGGGGAGGGGAGGGGAGGGGAGGGGAGGAGAGGAGAGGAGAGAGACAGAATATAGTAATTTATAGTTTGTTATTGTTACATATTGCAATATTCTATTGCTGAAAAACAACTAATTTCATGATGTATGCCAGTGATGTTAAATCCATTTCTGATTATTATTAAATATATTTTAAAACAGAACACTGCTGTTAGGTTATTAAAAGCATGAACATAGGTTCTGAAATAGGTTGTTATAGTCAGAGGGGTGGTGGGGGGGAGGTGTGCAGATGCGGAAGTATGTAGTGTGGATAAGTTCCCACTACCTATTAAATGCTCCCAATAACATGACTATTCAGTGACTCAGGGCACCATGATAGGCACAGAGAGGTCGTGTCGAAGGGCCAGATTCTGTGCTGTATTACGCCATGACTCAATGGCTCCCGGTGGACAGCTGTGAATTGTAGAGGTTTTTAATATCATGAGGGGGATAGGTAAAGTGTATGGTCACAGTCTTTTACAAGGGGTAGGGGAGTCTAAAACTAGAGGGCACAGGTGTAAGGTGAAAGGCAGAAGATTTAAAAGAGATCTAAGGTGCAAGATTTTTCACATGGGCGGGAATATGGAATAAGGTGCCAGCGGAAGAGGCAGTGACAAGTACAATTACAATGCTTGAATGACATTCAGACAGGTACATTTACCTCCTATACCTAATAGAGTGGCCACTGAGTATACGTCATGGTTTTCTGCTGCTGTAGTCCATCCACTTCAAGGATCGATGTATTGTGCTTTGAGAGATGTGCTTCTGCACACCATTGTTGTAATGTGTGGTTATTTGAGTTACTGTCACCTTCCTGTCAGCTTGAACCAGTCTGGCCATTCTCCTCTGACCTCTCTCATTAGCAAGGTGTTTTCACCCACAGAACTGTCACTCACTGGATTTTTTTTTTGTTTTTTGCACCATTCTCCATAAACTCCAGAGACAGCTAAACAGCTAGGATGCAACATTCATGATCAACCCTGAGCAACAGGGGCCAACACCATACCATAGCATACTGTATGGTGAAATAGGGAATAAGCAAAATTCTTACATTATGAAGCATGAAAATCCCAGGAGATCAGCAGTTTCTGAGATACTCAAACCACCCTGTCTAGCACCAACAATAATTCCACAGTCAAAGTCACTTAGATCACATTTCTTCTGCAATCTGATGTTTGATCTGAATAACAGATGAGCCTCTTGACCGTCTCTTCATGCTTTTATGCACTGAGTTTCTGCCACATGATCAGCAAGTTAGATATCTGCATTAATGAGGAAGTGTACCTAATAAAGTGGCCACTGAATCTATAGAGCATGGTTCCCAAACTGGGGTCTATGTTCCCCTTGGCTAATGGTAGGGGTCATGGCATAAAAACATGGGAACCCCTGGTCGAGAGGGATATCTATTAAACGTGATGGAATGAAACTAGCTTAAGTGTATGAGTTAGGCTGAAGGGCTGTGGTCATGTTGTATAACATGACAACTCCAGTTTGGTGTTATACCTGATACATCAAATCCACAGCATTAACATTTTTGATAAATTGAACCAAATAATTCAGCTTTGTTCTCTTTCAAGCAAAGAGGCCCAATTCGGCACAGTATCCATCCATGCACCCTATTCAGTCTCTCATTCAGAGTCTGATCTTTCCATGAAAACCAGGCAACAGAGAAAGATATTAGCTGTACCCAAGCTGTGCTGATTGGTATAAATTAAAAGATCATTTGTTCGATATTTTATTCAACTTTACTGCCAGCTCCAAATGAATACAATTAGGACAAAATAGGCCCCTGCAGTTTGTGCAATTGAGGGGTTAATAAATGATAAATTTATAATGACATTTTCATTAATTGTAATGATATTTAGTGAATATTTCTTAAACAGATGGCCACCAGTCCAGTTTTTTTTCAATTTGTTTACTGTATGAAAATAATATCAAATTCTTTCTCCATTAAACTGTTAACCTGCTCCAGAAGACAATGTTCTGAGCAGCAGAATAATTTATTATCCTTCAACCACCAGGCTCCTGAACCGGTGCAGATAACTTCACTCAGCTCAACACTGAACTGATCACTGAGCAGAACTTATGGGTTCACTTTCAAGGACTAAACAACTCACGTCCACAGTACTATTGAAGTATGTATGCATGTATCCACCTATTTATTTATTTATGTATTATGTATGTAGTTATTTATTATAGTTGCACAGTTTGTCTTCTTTTGCATATTGGTTTTTTGTCAATCTTTGGGTGCAGTTTTTCACTGATTCTATTGTACTTGGTTTCTGCTCTGAATGCCAGCAAGAAAATGAACCTCAGGGTTGTATATGGTCACATATCTGTACTCTAATCACAAATTTAGTTTAAACGTTCAGCAAGCATGAAAATATTTTCATAATACTGTATTTCTGATAGTTACAATTTTACTACCGAGAACTGAAGGGAACCAGTCACATTCATTGAAAATTCAGTAGCTGAAAGGTAGCTGCAATACAGCACTTGGTAATGTACTCGGTAGATACCGATTTATTCACTCCCCAACCCAGGCAGAGTAGCAGCAGAGTGCGTACCATCCACAGGATGCACGGCAGTAACTCCCCATGCTTCATCAGACACAACTTCCAAGCCCACTTGCCTTCTACCAGCTACATATACAAAGGCAACAAAAGTATGAGAACATCACTTTCTGAAAGTTGCCGTATAAAACATGCACCATACTGATCATCAGCTCCAGAACGATGTTGTATAAACTTCACACCATCCTGATCATCAGCTCCAGAATGACGTTGAAATAAACACACACACCACCCTGATCATAAGCTCCGGAATGATGCTGTATAAGCCACACACCATACTGATCATCATCTCTGGAATGATGCTGTATAAACCACACACTATACTGATCATCAGCTCCAGAATGATGCTGTATAAACCACACACCATACTGATCATCAGCTCCGGAATGATGCTGTATAAACCACACACCATACTGATCATCAGCTCCGGAATGATGCTGTATAAACCACACACCATACTGATCATCAGCTCCGGAATGATGCTGTATAAGCCACACACCATACTGATCATCAGCTCCGGAATGATGCTGTATAAACCACACACCATACTGATCATCAGCTCCGGAATGATGCTGTATAAACCACACACCATACTGATCATCAGCTCCGGAATGATGCTATATAAGCCACACACCATACTGATCATCAGCTCCGGAATGATGCTGTATAAACCACACACCATACTGATCATCAGCTCTGGAATGATGCTGTATAAGCCACACACCATACTGATCCTCAGCTCCGGAATGATGCTGTATAAGCCACACACCATACTGATCCTCAGCTCTGGAATGATGCTGTATAAACCACACAACATCCTGATTATCAGCACCAGAATGATGTTGGGATAAACACACACACCATTCTGATCACCACCTCCGGAATGATGTTGTATAAACTTCACACCATCCTGATCATCAGCTCCAGAATGATGCTATGTAAGCCACACACCATCCTGATGATCAACTCTGGAATGATGCTGTGTAAACCACACACCATACTGATCATCAGCTCCGGAATGATGCTGTATAAACCACACACCATACTGATCATCAGCTCCGGAATGATGCTCTGTAAACCACACACCATACTGATCATCAGCTCCGGAATGATGCTCTGTAAACCACACACCATACTGATCATCAGCTCTGGAATGATGCTGTATAAACCACACACCATACTGATCATCAGCTCCAGAATGATGCTGTATAAACCACACACCATACTGATCATCAGCTCCGGAATGATGCTGTATAAACCACACACCATACTGATCATCAGCTCCAGAATGATGCTGTATAAACCACACACCATCCTGATCATCAGCTCCAGAATGATGCTGTATAAGCCACACACCATACTGATCATCAGCTCTGGAATGATGCTCTGTAAACCACACACCATACTGATCATCAGCTCTAGAATGATGCTCTGTAAACCACACACCATACTGATCATCATCTCTGGAATGATGCTTACACCTTACAACATTCTGATCAACAGCTCTGGAATGAGGCTGCATTATCCACACACCATCCTGAACTTCAGCTCTGGAATGATGCTATATAAACTGCACACCATCCTGATGGTGTATAAATCGCACACAATCCTGATCATCAGCTCCAGAATGATGTTGTATAAACCACACACCATCCTGATCATCAGCTCCGGAATGATGCTCTATAAACCTTACACCGTTCTGATCAACAGCTCCAGAATGATGCTATGTAAACCACACAACATCCTGATCATCAGCTCCGGAATGATGCTGTATAAACCACACACCATACTGATCATCAGCTCCGGAATGATGCTGTATAAACCGCAAGCCATTCAGATCATCAGCTCTGGAATGAAGCTGCATAAATACACTGCAGATCCTTCACCATCACTGGGTTTATGTCTGAAAGATCAAGGATCAATTTTATGTGCCTTATCTATTTACGTGTATTAAGAATTTGCTATGATGTTTTGTGCAACATGCAGCATAACACCATTCATCAACTCTAAAGAGCAAAGAATCTTATCAAAATAAATCGAGAGATTAAAGTACTGATATGGAATTAAATGTGCATAAATGAATATATGCCAGTGCATATTAACAATGTAAACAACATTATAAAAAGTGGTTTATAGTGTTTGCAGAGCATTGACAGAGGTTGGGAGTGAGCAACTAGAATGGTTGATGTGTTTATCAGTCTTTTAAAGAAACTTTCAAGAAGGTGCAAAAATTTAATTTTAATAGCCAGAATTTCAGAGCTTTCCAGAAGGTAGATTTTGGAAAAGGCAGTTTTTTGGATGGTTAGTGTCCACAATGCTTTGTTCCTGACAGATACAAGTCCTGCAGTTATGACAGACTGCAGCCAATGACCTTTGCTGCTGAACTGACAATTCATTGCATCCTGGACTCCAACCCCAACAGCATTGTGACTATACCAACAACTCAAGGACATCAGCAATTCAAGAAGACAGCTCACCTACTGAACACATTCACAAGGGCAATCAGGAAGGGAAATTAAATAAATAATTTCATCTCATTTACAATTCTCTAGTTCTGGTCATTTACAGACAAACACAGTGCTTCTTAATATCAGCTGACAGTCAGCATCGAATGTGGTGTGTTTCTACTCTGTCAGTTCCATCATGGGCGCCTACATCCCCGCCAATGATCCTCAAAAGGCCATGCTTCAAGAAGGCAGCACCCATCATTAAAGACCCTCATTATCTTGGATATGTCCTCTTCTCATTACTACCATCAGGGAGGAGGTTCAGGATCCTGAATTCACACTCTCAACATTTTAGGAACTGCTTCTTCCTCTCCGCCATCAAATTTCTAAATGAGCCATGAATCCAAGTCTTGTACAATACTTCACTATTTTGCTCTCTTTTTGTGTTATTCAATTACCTGTAAAAGTTTCTTGTATTGTAACTTATGGTATTTCTACTATGTATTGCTTTATACTGTCGTTACAAAACAACAATTTCACGACAGATGTTAGTGTTAATAAACCTGATTCTGAACACTTAGATGTACAGTACCAATAAACAAGCAAGGGATGTGGCTTAGAAATTCCTTCAAATGTGCAATATTGCTTTTTTAATTCGATAACAACCTCCTTTGCTCCTCCAAGGTAAATTAGTTTGCAGCGACAGTAATGAGGAAACTATTTCACTGGTTCATTACCAACATTGTTTGCCACTTTTAACAATTTGAATTCAGGTCAAAGTTCATCACTGTGTATTTCATGAGAATGTGGAGGAGAAATGCACACTGCTGAACAAAATTATATCAGCAGCAATGATCGCAGAGCTAAAGAGGCATACACAGAAACATAGAAAACCTACAGGCCCTTCGGCCCACAAAGCTGAACATATCCTTACCTTGGCTTACCCATAGCCCTATATTTTTCTAAGCTCCATGTTTCCATCCGGAGTCTCTTAAAAGACCCTATTGTTTCCACCTCCACCATTGCCACCGGCAGCCCATTCCACGCACTCATCACTTTCGGTGTAAAAAACGTACCCCTGACATCTCCTCTGTACCTACTTCCAAGCACCTTAAAACTATGCCCTCTCATGCTTGCCATTTCAGCCCTGGGAAAAAGCCTCTGACTATCCACATGATCAATGCCTCTCATTATCTTGTACACCTCTATCAGATCACCTCTCATCCTCCTTTGCCCCAAGGAGAAAAGGCCAAGTTTACTCAACCTATTCTCCTCCTCAATCTAGGCAACATCCTTGTAAGTCTCCTCTGCACCCTTTCTATGATTTCCACATCCTTCCTGTAGTGAGGTGACCAGAATTGAGCACAGTACTCCAAGTGGGGTCTGACCAAGGTCCTATATAGCTGCAACATTGCATCTCAGCTCTTAAACTCAATCCCACGATTGATGAAGGCCAATGCACCGTATGCCTTCTTAACCACAGAATCAACTTGCGCAGCAGCTTTGAGTGTCCTATGGACTCGGACCCTAAGATCCTTCTGATCCTCCACACTGCCAAGAGTCTTGACATTCATTCTATATTCTGCTATCATATTTGACCGAACAAAATGAACCACTTCACACTTATCTGGGTTGAACTCCATCTGCCACTTCTCAGCCCAGTTTTGCATCCTATCAATGTCCCGTTGTAATCTCTGACAGCTTTCCATACTATCCACAATACCCCCAACCTTTGTGTCATCAGCAAATTCACTAACCCATCCCTCCACTTCCTCATCCAGGTCATGCATTACCAATGGCACTGGAGAAAGGAGAAGAGGGTAGACATTTGGATGGTTTAGGATGGGAATTCAGGAACAGTACATTTATGGGAAATCAGAATCAGAACCAGATTTATACCTCTGACATGTGTTGTGAAATTTATTATTTTGTGTCAGCAGTACAGTGAAGGCCAAAAATTATCGTAAGTTATAAAAAGTTATGCAAAAGAGGAGTAATGAAGTAGTACTTTCTGTTTGATATCCACTATCAGATCTGGGGATGATATCATCCAAAAGGGAACTTGAGAGGGAACTATCACTTTGGTGGAGTGAGTGTGGAATAAGCTGCCAGCAGAAGTGGTGAATGTGGGTTAGGTAGTAACATTTCAGAGAAATTTGGATGATAAGCATATTGATGGGAAAGGTATGGAGGGCTATGGTCCGGTGGGGGTCAATGGGACTAGGCAGAGTAACAGTTTGCAAGTGAAGAATGAGGTGAAAGATGTTACGGTTGCAATGGCTTTATTAGTAGAGCTCAGACAGGGCCAGCTTGCATCATCAAGCAAGGCAGGTAAAGCGTTGCAAAGGAACTTGAACACATGTTCTCCCCTCAGACTGCAAACCACTTTTAACTAGCTTAGATAAAGAAAGCTGTGAACAGGCACTCTCTGAGTCATACTTCAGCTTTGCAGACAAAGAAGCTACAGAGCAACACGGAGAAAATTCTGAAGGTCAGGCAGCTCTACGGAAAAGAGTGAACAGTTGATATTTTTGGGCTGAGACTCTTCAGGGACTGAGGAGGAGGATGGGAGGAGGGAAAGAGGCCAGCTGGAAGGTGACAGATGAAGCCAGGTGGGAGGGAAAGGTCGAGGGCTGGAGAAGAAAGAATCTGATAGGAGGGAGAATGGGCAATAGGAGAAAGGGAAGAAGGTGCAAGATGTACCTAATAAAATGGCCACTCAGTGTGTGGTGTCTTCACTCTCTGTTAATATAAATAGTTTAAGACCAGAAAACATTGGCATCAATATTGAGAATAAACATAGGTAATGTAACGAAAAACTAACTAGGAGTTGTAAATAAAAATGTTTCTTGGAGTAATTAAAGAACAAGAAATGAATGTTTACTCTAATCAGGGAGGAAAGCCGATTGCAGATGTACGTTTTCTTCCCACTACATTATTGATGGGGAATATTAAACCCTGTGGATTAATACCTCTACTAAATCTGTGGAAATGAAACTCTACAAATACGTTAAACATTAATTTATAATTATAGCTCAAAGTCATTTCTAGCTAAAAGTGTTTACTGCTGATTTTATTAAAAATATATTTCATTAATCATATTTATGTAGCCCTCTTGTTTGTCACTGTGATGTCACACATGACTTCCCCAGTGTGTTTTCTGTATGTTTCCACAGTTTGTGTGTTGAACGCGTGTGATTTTATGTGACAATTTGTAAATATTCATCCATTCCTCACACCAGACAGTGTGCCCAGAATTCTATGGTGTCTTTTCACTTGGGTGAATTCAATTGGTTGCATAGATTTATTGAAGGACTGCATCTAAAAGCCACTTGAGAGGTACTAATGCTTGAATGTGTGCAGCCGATTTCCTCAAAATAACATAACTGTCCTCCCTTCGCACCATTTAAGTGGGAGACATGATAGAGTTCCCACTGTGAATAGATTCACTTACAGCCAGCCATTAAAAACAGCAATAGAGTGATTCTATTTTTTTTCTCAAACAAAAAAGGCCATTTAAAACTACACTAGGTCCCTTTTATTTGGCTCTTCATACAACAACATCTTAGTTGCAATGATACCATTCAATGTGGCCAATTTTCCCTTTCATCTTCTGAAAAACTGATCTGCATTGGCAGATCAAAGGAAGCGTTCAGATCCAGAGTGTGTTAGTGGTATAAGTGAGAGCTATTTCTGTGCGTTACAATTTAATGCAGAAAAGTACATCAAAAACAGAGCCCCGATAGTCTCTGTTCCCCAAATTACTGTGTCCTTTTGAGAGCTATCTGGCTATAATGGATGACTCACAGGAACAGGAGGAGATCATTCACCCCTCATGCCTGTTCTACCGTTCAATTAAATCGCAGCTGATTAGCAACTCCACTCCGTTTGTTTCAGATCATGTGAGCCCATCTCAATTCTGAACTGATTCCACCACCTATGGACTCTACAACTTGTGTTCTCAGTATTACCTGCCTGTCTATCTGCTGAATGGGAGATTGCTGAGTAAGTTGGAGAAATTCTTTGTGGATTTTATGTGCCAGTTTTAAAAAGCAAGCGTGGCCTGTCAAGACCCATCTGCAGAGCGGGACATTGCTTGGGTTAAATAGCAAGGACCAATAAAAAGAAGCCTGGTTTAAGCAGAGCAGCTATTGTATGAGTGGTCAGGCTTAGGCTCAACAGGATTGGGCGAGAACAGGCACAAGCTAGAAATTAGAGAATTTAGAGGCATAACAATGTAGGCAGGATGGCAGTTCAGGCAATGGAATACTCCTGGGAGATATGGGATTTCAGGATACCTAATGGTCTCCCATCTTCAGGAATAGATTCCAACTTCAGCTCCTGCCTGAAAAGGTCAAGGAACTGGAGCTGGAGGCTGAAAACCTCAAAGATGAGACTTTTACTGAAATGGCCACACCCAGAATGCAGGCTTCAGATAGTAGATGGGTAATCACTAGGAGAGTAAGTGGAGTAAGTGGTCAGTGCAGGTTTCCCCTGAGGCCATTCCCCTCAGCGAAAAGTATACTCCTTTGCATACTACTGGGGGTGGGAGATGGCATATCAAGACACGGCAGCAGCAGCCAAGCCAATGGTACATTAGCCAGCTTTGAGACTAAGCAGGGAAGGGTAAAGTCAGACGGAGCAGTAGTGATAGAGACTCAATATTTAGTGGGGTTGGCAGGAGATTCAGTGGCCACGAAAGAGACACCAAGATGGTGTGTTGCCTTCCAGGTGCTAGGGTCTAGGATGTCTCAGAGGGTCTGCAGAAAATTCTCAAGAAGAGGGTGAGCCTCCAGTTATCATGGCATACATTGGCACCATTGACCTAGGTAGAAAGGAGTAAGAGGTCCTGCGCAGAGGTATAGGGAGTTAAGGAAGAGGCTGAAAAGCAGGACTCCAAGATAGTTATTGCTGTATTGCTGTGCCTGTCAGGCCAGGAATAGGGTGATAGTCCAGACAGATGAATGAGTAGCTGAGCAACTGGTGCAGGTGGCAGGGTTACAGATTACGGAAGCATTGGGATCTCTCCTGGGAAATGGACTTGCACAACAAGGAAGGAACACACACAAAATGCTGGTGGAAAGCAGCAGCCCAGGCAGCATCTATGGGAAGAAGCACAGTCGACATTTCAGGCCGAGACCCTTCGTCAGGACTGGTGAAGGGTCTCAGCCCAAAACGTCGACAGTGCTTCTCCCTATAAATGCTGCCTGGCCTGCTGCGTTCCACCAGCATTTTGTGTGTGTTGCTTGAATTTCCAGTACCTGCAGATTTCCTCGTGTTTGTGACAACAAGGAAGGGTTACCTCTGAACCCAAAGGAGACCAATGTCATTACAGGAAGGTTTACTAGAGCTATTGGGGAGAGTTTGAACTAAGTTGGCAGGTGGATGGGAACTGAAGTGATAAGACTGAAGATGGGGCAGTTGGTATACAAATTGATGCAGTGTGCAGTGATACTGTGAGGAAGAACAGACCAATGGTAGGGCAAAATTGTAGTCAGTGGGACGCGAAGAAGTGTAACATGGTGGCAAAGTCAAAAATGGTGATTAATACAGGACTGAAGGTGTCATATTTGAATGAACACAGCATAGAAATAAGGTAAGTAATCTTATAGCACATTTAGGCATAGGCAGATGTGACGTGTGAGCATCACTGAACCATGGCTGAAAGAAGATCATAGTTGGGAGCTTAACATCCAAGGATATATATTGTTTCAAAAGATCAGGCGGATAGGCTGAGCAGGTGGGGTGGCTCTTTTGGTAAAAAATGTAATCAAATTATTAGAAAGAGGTGACAGGATTGGAAGATGTACAATCATTATGGGTATAGCTAAGAAACTGCAAGGTAAAAAAAAACCCTGGTGGGATTTATATACAGACCTCCAGATAACAGCCAGGATATAGGCTACAAATTACCATGTGTATATATAAGAAACAAGTAAAGGGCAACGTTACGAAAGTCACAGGGGATTTCAATATTCAGGTCAAAGGTTATGTGAAGAAGGCGGGAGAATGGGGTTAAGAGAGATAATAAATCAGCCATGATGGAATGGTGGAGCCAATTCGATGGGCCAGATGGCCTAATTCTGCTCCTTTGTCTTATCTATTTATCCATCTATCCTTTATTTGTATTTCTTTTGCACATTTGTCAGTAAGTTGCTTTACATTGATTGTATTCTATTTCTTTGATCTACTGTGAATTCCCTCAAGAAAATGAATCTCAGGATAGTATATGGTGACATGTACTGTATATAGTTTGATTATACATTTACTTTAAACTTTGAACCTTTTTACAAAACAAGTGCTTTGATTCCAATCTTGTAAATTAACCCAGTGTCCACAGAGTTACAGCTTTCCAAACTCTCCTCATCAAAATGTTCCCTCATCAATTAACCATTTTTGATGCCCTCCAACCCCAGGAAACCAGCTTCTCCGCATCTACCTTATCAATCGTGGCTCTCAAGCTCCTCAAGTCAATGCAATGTCTGCCATGTAATCTCTTTTGACAGGTTGAGTGAGCTCGAGTGTTCTCTCTCTCACGTGAAGGAGGATGAGAGGTGTACAAGATGATAAGAGACATAGATCGAGTGGACAGCCAGAGACTTTTTCCCAGGGTGGAAATAACTAACACGAGGGGGCATAGTTTTAAGGTGATTGAAGGAATGTCAGACAAGAGTAGTGGAACACCCGGCCATGGATCAAACTGCCATGGGTCACCCTGCCAGGGGTGTTGGTAAAGACAGGTACATGAGTTTCATTTAAGAAACTCCTAGATAGGCACATGAATGGAAGGCTATGAAGGAGAGAAGGGATAGAATGATATTGCAGTAGGTTACAAGATGGCAAAACATTGTGGGCTGAATGGCCCATACTGTGCTCCAATGTTCTATGTTCTATATCATTAAACTTCTTTCATGACAACTGGATATTCACTGCCTCAACCTGTCAAGAAGCCATAGAGTCATAGAGCACTATAGCACAGATACAGTCCCTTCAGCCCATCAGGTCTATGCTGAACTATTGCTCTGTCTAGTTCTGTCGACCTGCATCCGGATCATAGACCTCCATTACCCTGTCATTCATGTATCTATCAAAACTTCTCTTAAATGTTGAAATTCGACCCACATCCACCATTTCTGCTGGCTTGTTCCACACTCTCACTACCTTCTGCTTGTCAGGGTGTTGGTCAGACATTTTGTTTCTTTCTTATTCCTTTTCGAATGTGAATTTATGAGGTATTTAAGTAATGCTCAATTTGATTATTTAGCCAATTTTGAAGTGAAACATTTCTGCAATGGCTCCATCAATTTTCTTTGAAAGTGCCATTTCCCGTGCATGGGGGAAGTGGTGTCCTTCCCAGAGATTACTGTTTAATACAACTCATGGAACTAATTTAACCCTCTCTATTTAATGGGGCTATGTTGCTTGCACCTCATCTGAAAAAAATTTCTGTCACAATTTCAATCACAAGACACTTTTTTTTCCAGTTATGATATCACTGAAAATCAATTTTCCTCAGAGTGAGATGCAGTAACAACTATATGTGACTATTTAGGGTCTGGGATGCACAAGCGTGGAGAAAGCAGAAACAAGTTCAGTCACGGCATTCTGTGGGGAATTGAAGAAGTACTTGAAATTGAATTTGAATAGACATTCCTGAGGCCATATCTTGAGTACCGTATGCAGTTTTGGTCACCTACCTACAGGAAAGATGTCAACAAGATTGAAAGAATGTAGATAAAATTTACTAACATGTTGCAGAGAATTAAAGACCTCAGTTATAGGAAAAGGTTGAATAGGTCAGGACTTTACTCTCTGGAGCACAGGAGAATGAGAGATTTGATAGAAGTATATGAAATTATGAGGGGTATAGATAGGGCAAATACAAGCAGGCTTTTTCCACTGAGGTTGAGTGAGACTACAATTAGAGGTCATGGGTTAAGGGTGAGAGGTGAAATATTTAATGGGAACATGGTGGAGAACTTCTTCAACAGAGGGTTGTAAGAGTGAGGTCGATTTCAATATTTAAGAGAAGTTTGGATATGTACATGTATGGGAGGGGTGTGAAGGACAATGGTCCAGGAGCAGATTGATGGGAATAGGCAGAGTAACAATTCAGCACAGACATAACTTGCTCCATCATGGACACACAAACATCCCCACCAACTTAGGACATCTCCAATAGCAGGTGACTCAAGAAGATGGCATGCATCACTAAGCTCGCTCACCATCTGGGACATAGCCTTTTCTCATTTCTACAGGAGGTACAGGAACCTGAGGACCTGCACTTAGAGATTTAGGAACAGCTTCCCCTCCATCATCATATTTCTGGGCAGACAATGAACACTACTTCGTAATTGCTCTTTTTTGAAACAGCATTTCTTTATCGTTGTAACCTATAGTAATTTTTATGTCATTGTTCTGTACTGCTGTTATACAAATAATTTCATAATGCCATAGTCATAGAGCACAACAGTATAGAAACAGGCCCTTTGGCCAATCTACTCTGTGCCTAAGTGTTACTCTACCTGTTAGCTGTTAATAAACCTGCTTCTGCATTGGGTCATGTTCCATTATCACTACACTGCAGCTCAACATTCAAAGCCAACTTATTATCAAAATACATATAGAACTCTGTGATTCATTTTCTTGCAGGTGTTCACAGTAAATACAAAGAAACATAACAGAATCAATGAAAAATCACACATGAAAAGGACAGATGAACAAGCAATGTGCATAAGACAACAAGCTGTGCAAATAGTAAAAGAAAAACAAGAAAAATAATAATAACAAATAAGCAAGACATATCAAGAACATGAGTTGTAGAATCGTTGAAAGTGAGTGCATAGGTAATGGAATATATTTAGTGTTGGGGTGAGTGAAGTTGTGTGAAGTTATCCCCTCTGATTAAAGAGCCTGAATTTTGAGGGGTAATAACTGTTCCGAAACCTGGTAGAGTGGAAGTTGAGGCTCCTGTAGCCCCTTACTGATGGTAGCAAAGAGAAGAGAACATGGCCATAGTGGTGGGGTCCTTGTTGATGGATGCTGCTTTCCTGCAATAGTGGTTCTTGTAGATGTGTTCAATGGTAGGGAAGCTTTACCCTTAATGGATGTGCTGCATCCAGAACATCTTGTAGGAATTTCCCTTCAAAAAAAAATCATCATTTCCTGCTTTTATAGCATATAGATATTCAGCTTGAAGAAGTTACATGAGGAGTTAGTGGAAATAAAAGATGTGATAGTTTTTCACTTGTCACTTTGCCCACCGACAGCACTGTTTCAGATAACAGGGAAGGCTTCCATGGAATAAGCGAATATTAGCCTAAGGGGAAATTGATTCCAGACTTTCATGACATACACCTCTGTGCACAGAGCTCTCAGAATAAAAACATCTCTCTGAAATAACTTTCACATAAATGCCTATTGCATCCAATAATTTATTGGAGATGGGAATAAAAGTAGAAGGGGAGGGGGTGAAATGCATTGAAGGACTGTTCTGATTTGGAAATGATGATGATTTTCGAAGGTAACTTATTTAATATAGTAAGTGCAAAGAACCTTTGCTATGGTAAATATTTAACTGCTGTTGGAATGCAGATTGGTGTTAATATCAAGGATTTTAGGTTTCCTTGGGAATGTCTCCATGCATACCTGGTTCTCTGTTTTAAACAGGGTAAGAAAAGAAGCTGGTGAAATGTTTAGAAGCATCGGCCATAGAAATTCAACTGCTTTATTGATTTTTTCAGGACCTTGCAACTAGTTCCAATGACTACTTCATCCTGAAAGTAAATATGGAAGTACCGGATTTGCAGAAAATGAGTTTGGTTTGGGGATTCTTCGCCCATCTTCCGGCTCATGTGTATCTTGATGCTGGTTCTTCAATTAAAGTATTTGATATCTTCATGCATTCCAAGTCTATAATACATTATTTGTTGATGAAAATAATTGTAGAAACCAGAAGCCGGTTTTATTCCACGTTCCTGTCAGCATCACCAGGACTGAGGCTGAAAGAGTTCAGAGTTTCAGGTTCCTAAGAGTGAACTTCACCAATGTTCATTAACACGAGTAAGTCTGCTGATGCTGGAAATCAAGAGCAACACACACAAAATGCTAGAGGAATGCAGCGATGCAGGCAGCAACTATAGAGAGGAATAAACAGTCAACATTTTGGGACAAGACCCTTCTTCAGGACTGGAGAGAAAAAGACGTTACCACGATTGGAAACCCTTCACATGGATGTCACCCACGTAGATGTCACAGCCAAGAAATCTCACCAATGCATTTCTTCTGTTAAAGCCTAAAGAAATTTGGCATATCCTCTTCGACACTTACCATTCAGCCTGGACTCATCCCAGCTTGGTTTGTCAACTGCTTTGCCCATGATTTCAAAAAACTTCAGAGTTCTGACACAGCTCAGCATATCACAGAAACCAGCCTCACCACAATGGCCTAATTCTGCCCAACGTTATTTTGTTTCACTATTAACATGATCAGTCATGCTGACTGTATCCCACAGCTTTGCTGTTTACACCATGTTAGACAGACAAAGTAATTTGAGGCTCCACTCTAAGTGTTACATTATGTTTCACCCCATCAGAAATATTCCCTTTGTTCTATTCAATACCACATGCACTGAATGCCGTGTACAGTGTGGCTTGGTATGGAAACACCAACATTCAGTATGGGAAAGTTGACAGAAAGTGGAGGATACAGCCCAGCCGACACAGACAAAGCCCCCTACCACTGAGAACATCTACATGGAGCACTGCTACAAGAAAACAGAATCCATCAGCAAGGACCCCCCACCACCCAGGACATACACTCTTTTCTCTGCTCCAATCAGGTAGGAGGTAAAGGAGCTTCAGGTCCCACACCACCAGGTTCAGGAACCAGAGTGGATAACTTCACTCACCTCAAATGACCAATAGACTCACTTTCAAAGACTTGTTACAAATCATGTTCTCAGTATTAGTTTTTCTTTGTACATAAACATAAACACAAGATACTGGAAATCCAGAGTAACACACATTAAGTGCTGGAGGAACTCAGCAGGTCAGACAGTGACTATGGAGAGGAATAAAGAGTAAACATTTCGGCTGAGACCCTTTAACAGGACTGGAAATGAAAGGGGAAGAAGCCAGAATAATAAGTTGGAGAAAGGGGAGAGGGGAGGATAGTTCTTCTTTTGCACATAAAAATAATTAGTGCAAAAAGAGAGGAAAGAAAATTGAGCAAACACGAGGGAATCTGCAGATGCTGGAAATTCAAGCAACACACACAAAATGCTGGTGGAACACAGCAGGCCAGGCAGCATCTATAGGGAGAAGCATTGTCGACGTTTCAGGCCGAGTGTGTGTCTTCCAGCTCCTGCACCTCCTTCCTTGATGGCTACAATGAGAAGAGGGTTTAGTCTTTGGTGAGGAAGGTAAGTGTAATGTCAGCACTCATTTCAAGAGGGCTAGAATATAAAAGCAAGGATGTAATGTTGAGACTTTATAAAGCACTTAGAATAACGTGTACAGTTTTGGGCCCCTCATCTCAGAAAGGATGTGCTGAAACTGGAGAGCTTTCAAAGGAGGTTCACGAAAATGACTCCAGGACTGAATGGCTTGTCATTTGAAGAGTGTTTGATGGCTCTTGGCCTGTATTCACTGGAATTTAGAAAAATGAGGGATGATCTCATTGAAACCTATCAAATGGTGAAAGGACTTGACAGAGTGAATGTGGAGAGGATGTTTCCTATGGTAGGAGTGTCTAAGACGAGAGGACACAGCCTCAAAATAGAGGGGTGTCCTTTTAGAATGGAGATGAGGGGGAGTTTCTTAGCCAGAGAGTGGTGAATCTGAGGAATTTGTTGTCACAGGCAGCTGTGGAGGTCAAGTCTTTATGTGTATTTAAGGCAGAGGTTGATAGATTCTTGATTGGTCAGGGCATGAAGGGATACGGGGAGAAGGCAGGAGATTGAGGCGGAGAGGGAAAATGAATCAGTATGATGAAATGGTGGAGTAGACTAGATGGGCCAAATGGCCTAGTTCAGCTCCTGTATATGGACTTATGGTCCTGTGATGGGGGTTCTTAATGACGGATGCTGCATTTTGAGGAATCACCTTTTGAAGGTGTCCTCAATGCTGGCAAGGTTAGTGCCTGTGATGGAGATAGCTGAATTTATAACTTCCTGCAGTATTTTCTAACCCTGTGCAACGGCCCCTCCATACCAGATGGTGATGCAACACAGCACATCTATAGAAATTTGAAAGTGTCATTGGTGACATTCTGAGTCTCTTCAAACACCTAATGAAGTTTAGCTGCTGTTCTGGTTTCTTTGCATACGCTGGGCCCAAGATAGATCTTCGGACATCTTGATGCCCAGTAACTTGAAATGGGTATATGTTCCCTTGAATTTCCCTTCCTGAAGTCCACAATTAATTCCTTGGTCCTACTGACATTGAATGCAAGGTTCTTGTTGCAACACCACTCAACCAGCTGATCTATGTCTTTCCTTTGAACTCTGAACTTTGAATGAGCTCTAACTTATTCATTAATTTTCCTTCTGAAAATTCAAATCCACTGCCCCGACTTGTTTTTTCCTGTCTGCTTCCCTATTTACTTCACTAGGTGCAACCTCAAAAGATTATCAATATACTGATCAAACAAGATTTCACTTTCATAAATCTACGCTGACAAAATGCTTTTCTAAATGTTTTCATTGTGATAAGACGAAGTCTATTGTGAAATAGCATTTTGATCCAGCGTCACTAC
The DNA here is from genome assembly GCF_048418815.1 of Hemitrygon akajei. NCBI lineage: Eukaryota > Metazoa > Chordata > Chondrichthyes > Myliobatiformes > Dasyatidae > Hemitrygon > Hemitrygon akajei. The sequence goes on along the minus strand of NC_133132.1, from coordinate 175,450,008 downwards.
TATGTGTTCATATATTAAATTAGATTTCATTTTAATCCACCTGTAAACAAGATGTCACTATAATGTAGAGAGAAGCACAGATATAATTTTGAAACAAAATGTAATTAAATGTTTTTTTGAATAGGAAGTTCCTGGACCAATGACCCACTCAGTTGCCCTCTGATTTAATTATGCTTGTGAAAATCAGAGAACAAACATTCATTTACAGACCTCTTAAGCCTGATGATGTTGTTAAGATTTATTTAATCTAGTAGGGAGGGAGTCATGTGCTGAATCTCTTATACTCTCATGCAGAGAAACAGCCACAGGGCAGAGTAATTGAATCTGAACATTCTTCAATAAGAAGGTGAAGATAATGGTTGAAGGTTAAGGAACACAGTAGGTAACTGATGCAGGTACTTCTTTCCAAACTAAACATAAGGCTCAAAGGGTGACAGTCATCAAATGGTGTAAAATCCCAAAGCTTTTGGACAGGAATAAACAGTCAGGAATATTAGACCAAGACTCTTCATCAGGACTGATCATCAACTGTTTATTAACGCCACCTGACCTGCTGAGTTCCTCCAGCAATTTGTGTGTGTTGTTCAACATTTCCAGCATTTGCAGAATCTCTTATGTTTATCTTAGATTCTTGCTGTTTGACCATGAGTGTAGCTTTAGTCTTCATTACTTCTGTTGGTGCATGAAAAAGAATTCTTGCATCTGAAGGGTGAAAATAAAGTGCCTCAAAAGATGGGCCTTAGTTTAGATTTAAAGGAAGTAAGCTGTGAAGAACAATGAGTGTTTCACTGGTTAAGTGCTTTGGAAGGCCAAGTCCCTGCTGGAGCTACCTCTGCAGTCACATGAAGGTCTGATTTTCCAGAAGACAGCAAGATCTAGTTCCCTCAAGCCAAACTAATCTTGCAGTGATGACCTCAGACAAGTAGTCCAGTTTGGATACAGGCAAAGCCTGACTGTAGTGTCAGTTCTACATGGGCACACATGTTGCCCTTGGCCTATAGCAATAAATCTGACTGCAACTTTAAAGGAATGTTGTATTCATTTATTATTGGAATTGGTTTACTATTGTAACGTGCACCGGGGTACAAGGAGAGGCTTGCACTATTTGAAGAGCAAATGCAAAATACTTGAGGAAGTTGGCAGGTCAGGCAGCAGCTGTGGAGAGGAATGAATGGGTCAGGGGTTATTTATGGAGAGGAATGAATGGGTCAGGGGGTATCTGTGGAGAGGAAGGAACAGGTCAGGTGGTATCTGTGGAGAGGAAGGAACGGGTCAGGGGTATCTGTGGAGAGGAACAAATGGGTCAGGGGGTATCTGTGGAGAGGAACGAATGGGTCAGGTGGTATCTGTGGAGAGGAACGGGTCAGGGGGTATCTGTGGAGAGGAACAAACGATTCAGGTGGTATCTGTTTAGAGGAACGAACGGGTCAGGTGGTATCTGTGGGGAGGAACGAATGGGTCAGGGGGTATCTGTGGAGAGGAATAAATGGGTCAGGGGGTATCTGTGGAGAGGAATGAACGGGTCAGGGGGTATCTGTGGAGAGGAATGAACGGGTCAGGGGGTATCTGTGGAGAGGACCGAACGATTCAGGTGGTATCTGTTTAGAGGAACGAACGGGTCAGGTGGTATCTGTGGAGAGGAATGAACAGTTGGTGTTTCAGGCTGAGGCCCTCAATCAGATCATTACACAGTGCATTGAGGGAGAAGTTGGGGAACTGTCATAGCCGTGGTATCTATGTGGATGGACCGAAAAAATATGCAACGGTGATGTCATTGTTAGCAACCTGCAGCTCTGAATCATCTCCACCTCAACACTGTTGATGTAGACCTTTCATAAGTCAACGATCAGTGGTAATCTGCTTTTGGTAGCATAGAGCGCCTGGGAGATGATTTGCTGCTAGCCCAGAACCTTCTCTACCCATCCGTCCAATTATGATAGCAAACCATTCACATCACCATATTCCTTTCTCATGCTTATCGTGGAATGGCAACTCCAATATATCCACCCAAAGCGCAGATGGAGCGGATCTCTGCATCCCATAATTCCACATCTTTCTCATTGATACAGTCAGCGATATTCCCTGCCTCATGTTTGTTTGAGAATTAGTATCAAAATCCACATCCATCTCCTCAGATCTCCTGCAAACTGTAAATATACAGTAAACTGCTGAAGTCTAAGGCACATATATAGCTGGAGGGCCTAAGACTTTTGCACAGTACTGAAGTAATTTTATGTATTGCACTGTAGTGCTACCACAAATTAAATCAAATTTCATAACATATGTGAGTGATGATAAACCTGATTCTGATATGGGTCTCTTTAGTGGACTGAGAGTGGGAAGGGGGCAGGGAGGGAGGAAGCATGGTTGGGAAAAGGGGAAGGGAGAGGAGATGGAGTGGGAAGCATCAGACAGACATTTCGTAATGATCAACAAACTAATTGTTTGGAATCAAATGACCTTGCCTGGTATCTCGTGGTTGGGTGTGTCTGCACCCACACTACCCCCCCCCCAACACTCTTTCTCTGCCACCTGACCCACACCCCTTCTGTGACACTCTACCCTCGCCATTTCTAATATATTTTGCTCCTACCAGATTTACAAACTCATTATCCACTCCACATTGACAAATACAGTACTATTCAAATGTCTCAGGCATCCTAGCTATATATAGGTGCCTAAGGCTTTTGCACAGTACTTTAAATTTCGGTCCACATAGTTCACTATTCTAATTCTGGCTTCCTCTGCATTTGTCTAACCAAAGGTACAGTGTATTTTGCCAGTCCAATAGACATTAGGAATTCTGCTTCTTCTTCAGCTTTCTCTTCTTTAACTTGGCATGAACTCATAAACAGCATCTCCTATATTTTCTCTCCTTTCTTATTTACAGTATTTACATCAATATATGCCCAGGTACACCTGTACACCTGCTCGTTAATACAGAAATCTGATGTCAATCATGAGGCAGCAACTCAATGCAGAGAAGCATGCAGACGTAGTCAAGAGATTCAGTTGTTGTTCAGACTAAACATCAGAATGGGGAAGAAATGTGATACAAGTAACTTTGATCATGGAATGATTGTTGGTGCCGGATAATGTGGTTTGAGTATCTCAGAAACTGCTGATCCCCTGGGATTTTCACACACAATAGTCTCCAGAGTTTACAGAGAATGGTGTGAAAACAAAAAAAAATTCAGTGAGCACAGTTAAGTGGTTGAAAAATGCTTTATTAATAAGACCATGAGACTATAAGATATAGCAGAGGAAGTAGGCTATTTGTCCCATTGAGTCTGCTCTGCCATTTCATTATGGCTGATCCAATTTTCCTTTCAGTCCCAACTTCCTGCCTTCTCTCCGCACTTCTTAGTGCCCTGACCAATCAAGAATCTATCAACCTCTGCCTTAAATATACGTAAAGATTTGGCCTCCACAGCTACATGTGGCAAAGAATTCCACAGATTCACCACTCTCCAGCTAAAAAAAAATCCTCCTCACCTCCATTCTAAAAGGACGCCCTTCCTGTTCTGCAGTTGTGTCTTCTGGTCTTAGACTCTCCCACCAAAGGATCTTCTGCACATCCACTCTATCAAGGCTATCCACTCTATCACCATTCAATAGGTTAAACAATCTCAAATCTTTGAACCCTTGCAGGGTTAACCACTTGATTTATTATGAACTCTAAAGCAAAGAGAAACAGTTTCTCCTTCAGAGTTCTCCACAGTCATTGGTGTCTGACATGACCTTGGAAAGTCTGCTGTCAAACTTGGGTCCCAACACAGTCTGAACCCATTAAGGTGATTGAGTTATGAATTGTGTGTCTATATTTTTGCATCACAGCTGAATGCTGCAATGATATATATGTAATGCAGAACTTGGGTGGGAGATACAGTATAGTCACTGGCGTGTTTGAGCTGAAGAGAAATTTAGGAAGCACAAATGGTGGGAAAAGTCAGCAGCATTCCATCAATGGAAACATTTAGGAAAAATATTACTAGATGAGAAAAAATGTACATTTTTAAATGATGCCTTGTATAAAAATTTATTGAAAATATATACTTAATTACAAGTAGGCTGTAACTCAGAAACAGCTTTATCTCCTAGAACAGAGAACATTGGAGTCCAGTTCAGACCCTTTGACAGGGAGATCCACAAACCTACCACTCTCTATGTAAACACCCACCTCAGACATCCCCCAATACGTTACACCAATTACCAGAAAATTATGCCCCTTCCACCCTGGACAAAGTCTCGAAATGTCCACTCAATTAATGCCTTGACTCATTTTGTACGCCCCTATTAAGTCATCTCTCATTCTCCTTCACTCATTCATGTGACTATGCCAGCATACAAGACCAAACCAACCAAAAATGAACTGAAATATAACAGAAATCTGATAAGATATTTACTTAAATTTAACATCCTCATCTCATTATAAGAAACATGTGGAAGCTAGGAGATTTACCAGGATGCTGCCTGCATAGGAGTGCATGTCTTCTGAGTATAGGTTGAGTGAGCTCAGGCTTTTCCCTTTGGAGTGAAGGAGGATGAGGGGAGACTTGACAGATGCGTTCAAAATGATAGGAGGCATAGATTGAGTGGTTAGCCAGAGACTTTTTTCCAGAATGGAAATAGCTAATATGAGGGGGTATCATTATAAGGTGATGGGATTGAAGTACAGGGGGATGTCTGAAGTAAGCTTTTTACACAGAGAGTGGTGGATGTGTGGAACATCCTGCCAGAGGTGTTGATAGAAGAAGATACATTGGGGGACATTTAGATAGGCACATGGATGAAAGGAAAATGGAGGGTTATATGTGAAATAAGGATTAGATTGATCTTGAAATAGGTTGAAAGGTCTGCAGAATATTATGGACTGAGGGACTGTACTGTTCTTTGAAAGCTGCGTTGGTGCCAGAATGTGTGGCAACACTTGTGATCTGACACCCCACCCCCCCATATCACATTCTTAAGTTGTGTTAGTTGTTAGTGCAAACAATCCACTTTACTGTATGATTCAATGTACTATGCATCAAAATGTACGGTGTTACAAATCTGAATCTATAAATAGTACACACACACGCACACACACACACACACACACACACACACACACACACACACACACACACACACACACTCACACACACACACACACACACACACACACACCACCACCACCACCACCACCACCACCACCACCCCCACCCACCCTGCTCATGGACTGTTTGCCCCAGTCCCATCAGGGAGAAAGCTGCGTAGCATCTACAACAGGACAACCAGGCACAAAAACAGTATTTATTATTTAATTATTTGTGGTTTTATATTGCTATATTTCTACACTATTCTTGGTTGGTGCGACTGTAACGAAACCCAATTTCCCTCGGGAACGATAAAGTATGTCTGTCTGTCTGTCTGTCTGTAACCCACCCCTCCACACCTCAACCACTAGTGTCATTTCCTGCCAGAGGCACCTTATGTACATAGACACTCCAGTGCCTAATGTCATTTCATGGACACACAATTAACCTATGTATACAAGCTATCATAATTAAAGTAACAATTATTTTATTTTCCTTTACACTTGTGTACTGGAAATAACATTAAGTTATCTTGAAAAGGCTTGAAAATGTTTGAAAGCCCAGAATAAGACAGTTTGATCAAAACGGCCTAGAGCCCAACTCCGGCATAAAATAGTTTTGCTGGTATTTGCTTTTATTAGTAGTGGAACACATAAGGAAATGTCACTTTATGGAACAGCATCCATCCATCATTTAAAAGCACATCAACAACTTCTCTAATAAACAACCAGAATCAGTGTACAGTACTTCAAACAATTCCTCAAACTCCTCGAGCACAACACTTCACTCCATCAGAGACACAAGAGATTCTGCACATGCTGGAAAATCAGACAAACACACACAAAATGTTGGAGGAACTCAGACCCTGATGAAGATCTTGGCCCAAAACATCATATGTGTATACCTCTCCATCGCTGCTGCCTGACCAGCTGTGGTCCTCCAGTATCTTCTGTGTGGTACTCCTTCAGATATACTGTTTATCACAATACCTGTGATCACTTGTCTTTATTAAACCATGGACTTCCTGGTAAATCGCACTGAACAGGTATGAACAAGAGGAAGTTTCACACAGATTACCTGCTTGTAAACTGAGCATTTTGAGTTAGTGATTAAAATCTGAAAGAAAGAAACCTGAGGTATCTGAGTTTTAACCATAGAGCGATTTTTCAAACGTTCCTCCAGGTGCTCCAGTTTCCTCCCACGGACCAATAGCACACCGGTTAATAGGTTAATTGTTCACGTAAGTTGTCCTGTGATTAGGCTAGGGATTGGGCAGTGCAGCTAGTTTGGCCAGAAGTTCCTGTTCCACATTTATGTCTAAATAAATAAATAAATAGCCTGAGAAGAAAACTGAAACTGTCCAATAATTCCCAGAGTCACCATCTTCAATTTAGATGTTAAACACATTGTAATTTTTGACCTGATGTCTGTATAGCAATTTTAGAGATTGTTAATAAAAGAAAAATAGAAAACACACTCACATAGTTGAAACATGATTCAGCTAAAAGGAACCAATGTGACTTTAAACACTGGATATGGTCAACAAGTAAGGAAGCTAATAATCACTTTATGCCAACTTCTAATGCTGTAAGTTGGTTCAATGTTTTTCTTTCAGCTGAACAGGAGTATCAGGGATAACAAGCAAGTAATTAACTTGGAGACACCAGCCTTGCATTTACAATTTCCATCCTACTCACCCAGACAGCCACACAACTGGTCCCCAGAGGGCCATAGCAGATACGTATTAAGGTCATGGCATCAAGTAGGGCCAAGACAACATCCCATGCACCATCATTCTACTGGTCATGCCATTCAGGGACTTGGGTAAATTATTTTTTAATAACTGTATGTCTCATGCTATCATAACTAAATGTGCCGTTTGGCTGTATTCATGTACGGTTGAATGATAATTAAACTTGAATTTGAACTTGAACTTGAAACATTGCTTCAAGCACTTAAAAGAGAAACCAACCGTTCATAGAACAGAGTTCTTGGTTGATTTTTATCTGAAATTAAATTAAGATTTCTTTTCTGTTTGGTTGCTTATAAGCTTCTGGCATTTATAATTTAAAAATCTGGCCTGAAGATTCCAAACGGAATCCTCTGGTCTCTGCTTCAAGATAAAAATTAACAATCTACAAGTGGTGGAAATATTAAAAGTAGAACATTGGAAATGCTGAGCAGGTATGTCATCAAAGGTGAAGAAATATCTACAGGCGTACCGTGCACAGCACTCTGACTGGTGGTATCACTGACAAGTATGAAGGGTTGGAAGAAGCTGCAGAGGCTGTTTACTCAGCCAGCTGCATCTGAGCTACACATCAAGCAACCACCTGTTTGACCAGAGACTTTGCAACACATGCATTCACTCTTATTCTTCATTTTATTTTTATTTATTTAGAAATACAGCATGGAATGGGCCCTTGCAGTGTGCTTAGCTCCTACTCTACTTACAATAATCTTCAGACAAAAAGATAGGGGAGCCACGCGTGGGGCATTCAGAGTTTGGATTTTATTTCCAGTGCCCTCTGTAAGGTGCTTGTAAGTTCATCCCATGAACTGTGTGGGCTTCCTGTTGGTGTTTTAGTGTCCTCTCACAGTCCATAGATGTACCCATTAGTAGGTTAACTGGATCACTGTAAATGGTCCTGTGACTAGGCTAGGGTCTGTTGCTGGGCAGTGCAGTTCATTTGGCCAAGTGGGCCTGTTCTGCACTGTATCTCTAGTTAATAATAAAAGGAAACATAAAATAAGAATAACAGCATATAACTAATTATTTCTGCTCCAAGCAGGCCATAGCTTGACAGAGCAACACATGCTGGAGGAACTCAGCAGACCAGACAGCATCTATGGAAAAGAGTAACCGTTACTATTTCGAGTCAAGGCTCTTCATATAATTTAGTAAGGCATTTGACAAAGCCTCTCATGGGAGGCTAATCCAGAAGATCAAGATGCACAGGGTCTGCAGCAAATTGGGTGCCTGGATTCAGAACTGGCTTGCACACAGAAGACAGTTGAAAGGATTTATTCGAGCTGGAGGTCTGTAACTAGTGAAGTTCCACAGGGATCTGTGCTGGGACCTCTGCTGTTTGAGATATATATATAAATCACCTGGATGAAAATGTAGGTGGGTCAGTTAGCAAATTTGCAGATTGGTGGAGCTGTGGATAATGTAGAAGACTGGCAAAGAATACAGTGCAATATAGATCAGATGCAGATATGGGCAGAGAGATGGTAGATGGAGTTTAACCCAGATAAATCTGAGGGGCTACACCTTAGCAGGGCAAATACAAGGAAACAGTACACTGTTAAGGACAAGATCCTTAACAGTGTTGCTGAGCAGATAGACTTTGTGATCCAAGTTCATAGCTCCTTGAAAGTGGCTACACAGGTCGATAATATGGTTCAGAAGGCATATGGAATGCTTGTTTTTATTAGTCGAGGCATTGAGTTCAAAAGTCAGGAAGTTATGTTGCAACTTTATAAAACTCTGGTTAGGCCTCATCTAGAGTATTGCGTACAGTTCTGGTTGTCATACTATGGGAAGGAAGTTGGGGGTGTAGAAGAGGTTCACTGGAATGCTGCCCGAGCAGAGGGCACATGCTATCATGAGAGCATGGATAAACTTGGGATGATTTCTCTGAAGTAGCAGAGGCTGAGAGGAGATCTGACAGAGGTTTATAAGGTTATGAGAGGCTTAGATAGAGTAGACTGGGAGTATCTGTTTCCTAGGGTAGAGATGTCTAATACCAGAGGGCACGCATTGAAAGTGAGAGGGGGTAGGTTCATCAGAGATGTGAGGGATACATTTTTACTCAGAGAATAGTGGATTACTGGAATATGCTGCCTGGTATGGGGGTGGAGGCAAATACATTGGAGGCTTCTAAGATAAGCACATTAATGTGTGGAAGATGGAGGGATATGGACATTGTGTAGGTAGGAGGGATTAGCATTTGCCTGTTTTTGATTTGCTTTTTAGTTGGTTCAGCACAACATTGTGGGCTGTTCCTGTGCTGTTCTCTTCTATGTTCTAAGTACGGTACATGCATTTTATTGTCTTGTATTTTGTGTATTGCAGTGTACTGCAGCTACAAAGCATCAGCTTTCACAACATATGCCAGTGATATTAAACCTGATTTAGATTCTGATATTATATCAGTAAAGGGGAAACTTTTGAAGTCACACTTGAATCATGAATAGGTTTCAGAAAATGGTCACACTGAATCGGAAATCTCAGACAACTGCAGTGGTGAGGTTGAAAAGATCACTTTTTTTCTGATAAAAATAAATGTTATCATCCTAACATGAAGAGAACTCTCCACAAAGTAATCAGTCTGCTGTAGTAAAGAACTCTCTCCTTTAAATGAAACTTTGCCAGAAGTTTTGATAGAAATTATCCAAATGAGGTGCTGCATGTCCCATAGCAGTTAGCATAACACTATTACTCATCTGCTGTAAGATCTGGGTTCAATTCTTGCCACTGCCTGTGGGTTCTCCACTTAACCCTGTGGCTTTCCTCTGGGAGCTCCAGTTTCCTTCCACACTCTGAAGACATACGTATTATTAAGGGTTAGTAAGTTGTGGGCATGTGGAACGGGCTGCCAGCACAAGTGGTGCATGTGAGCTTGATTTCAAGATTCAAGTACATTTGTTATCAAAGAATGTATAAGTTATACAACCTTGAGATTTGCTTGCTCACAGGTAGCCACAAAGCAGAAACCTGAAAGAACCTAATTTAAAGGAAAACAATATAAATAAAAGACCAAAAAGAGAAAGAAACAAAATCAAAGCCAACAACAGCTTTCCGAACCAAAACCGAGTCCTCAGATCTGAACCCCGGAGCAATCTGGAGTAGGCCCGAAACTTACTTATCAGCTCATCATATTGGTGGGCACAGAGCACAGCAGCCGGGGCAGTCTTCATAGCCTCAGCATCATGGAGATGACCACCTCAGAGAGCAAGTGAAATTGGCTCTCGTCCCGACTAACACCCTCTCTTTTCAGTCTATCTGGTCCAGCATTTGAATTGACCCAACATCTGAACAGCAAAAGGCTCTGATGCCCTGGAGAGAGGAGTGAAGATCGTGGAGAGCAAGCTAAAGTGGCTCTCCCCTCTGTTCTGTGCCAGCATTTAAGTTGTCTAAACAGCACATTGTACATCACATTAGGACCCAGGCACCATTGTTGCGAAAAGCCTGGGGCCTAGACCATGTTGCCCAGTGACCCGCTCTGGGCCTAGATTTTGTTGCCCAGCCTGAAGCAGTTCTCAAGCTCTTCAAATCAGCTTAGTTCCCCCAGTGAGATCCAAGCTTCAAAATCAAATCTCCTCTCCCCAGACCCTGACTTCTCCTTACGCCACCCAGAATGATCCTACCTTCCTCCCGGGCCAGCTGTACAGGTATCAGAACTCCATTTGCATCGATTCATCCCCCAAACTCCCCTTGCTATCACTCGCCCCTTCACTGTTTGCATTGATAATTTAACACAATTTGCCTCAGAAAAGCTATTTTTAGTGATGTTTTTAGTTGGACTACCAGAAAGCTGTCTCATACATTCAGTAGCACCATCTTAGCTGGAAGCTTGTTATCCAAGTTTGAGGGGGTTTGGATAGGTATGTGGATGGGAGGGGTATGAGAGTGTATAGTCCCGGTGCAGGTCAGTGGGAGCAGGTTCAGTGCGGACTAGATGGGCCAAAGGACCACTTTCTGTGCTGTACTTTTCTATCACACTTTAACTCTATGCAATGCTGAATTAAACTGAATTGACATTATTACTTACATCCTTCATATACAGGAGTAAAAATCTTTGTTACATCTCTGTTTAAATGTGCAATGTGCAATTTAAAGTAACATAATAAATAGTATGTACAACAGGACAGTCTATATAACATAGAAATACAGTTATATCAGCATGAATTCATTAGTCTGATGGCCTGCTGGAAGAAGCTGTCCCAGAGCCTCTTGGTCCTGGCTTTTATGCTGCAGTACTGTTTCTTGGATGGTAGCAGCTGGAACAGTTTGTGGTTGGGGTGACTCGAGTCCCCAGTGACCCTTCGGGCCCTTTTAACACACCTGTCACTGTAAATGTCCTGTAGAGTGGGAAGTTCACATTTACAGATGCGCTGGGCTGTCCACACCACTCTCTGCAGTCTTGTGATTGAGGGAAGTACAGTTCCCATACCAGGCAGTGATGCAGCTAGTCAGGATGCTCTCATTTGTGCCACTGTAGAAAGGATTTGGGGGCCCACACCAAACTTCCTCAACTTTCTGAGGTGAAAGAGGCGCTGTTGTGCCTTTCTCACCACACAGCCGGTGTGTACAGACCACGTGAGATCCTTGGTGATGTTTATGCCGAGGAACTTAAAGCTCTTCACCCTCTCAACCCCAAATCCATTGATGTCAATAGGGGTTAGCCTGTCTCCATTGCTCCTGTAATCCACAACCAGCTCCTTTGTTTTTACAACATTGAGGGAGAGGTTGTTTTCTTGACATCACTGTGTCAGGGTGATGACTTCTTCTCTGAAGGCTGCCTCGTTATTGTTTTGAATTAGGTCAAATCAATGTAGAGTCGTCAACAAATTTAATTAGTGGATTGGAGCTGTGGGTGGAGACATAGTCATTGGTATACAGACAGAAAAGGAGGGGACTTAGGACACAGTCTGAGGGGAACCTGTGTTGAGGGTCAGAGGGGCAGAGGTGAGGGAGCCCAGTCTTACCACCTACCGGCGATCTGACAGGAAGTCCAGTATCCAGCTACACATGGCAGGGTGAAGGCCGAGGTCTTTGAGCTTCTTGTCAAGCCTGGAGATAATTATGGTGTTGAATTCTGAACTGTAGTCCACGAACCATATTCTCGCATAAGCATCCTTCTTCTCCAGATGTGCAAGGACGGTGTGTAGAGCTGTGACTGTGCATCATCTTTCGATCAGTTATATCGATAGGCAAATTGTAGGGGGTCCGGTGTGGGTGGCAGCAAGCTGCAGATGTAATCCTTGACCAGCCTCTCAAAGCATTTGCTTACAATTAAGGTGAGTGTGATAGGACGCCAGTCATTCAGACATGTTGGCACCAGACATTTGATATCACTGTGGGCTGACCCCAGCATATCTTTGGAATGTGTTGGTCATTGACACATTTCACTTGAAGTTTTGATGCACATGTAACAAATAAAGCTAATCTATTTAATCTAGATAGAGATAGATAGATAGTTAGATACTTTATTCATCCCCATGGGGAAATTCAACTTTTTTTCCAATGTCCCATACACTTGTTGTAGCAAAACTAATTACATACAATACTTAACTCAGTAAAAAAAAAATATGATATGCATCTAAATCTAACTGAGTTCTTCAAACCAGTAATCTTATCTTCTGGTATTTTTCCTCAGTGTCTGTAATTACAGACACTAGATGTTTCAGACCAATAATTACTGCTAGTGGATTCTTTGAGGCAACAAATGAGCAAAGAATTGTGGGAGTTTCAGACCCTGTAAGATTCTGATTCAGGATCTTAGCCCATAGCAATGGCAATACTTTCTCCCTACAGATTCTGCTCGACTTCCTGAAACTTCAACTGTCTCACTAGCTTCTCTAGCATCCAGGACACTTTCAAGGAGTGATGCCTCAGAAAGTGGCATCCATCATTAAGAACCCCCATCAGCAAGGACATGCCCTCTTCTCATACTTACCATCAGGAATGAGAGACAGAAGCCTGAAGATAAACACTCAATGATTCAGGAACTGTTTCTTCCCTTCTGCCATCAAATTTCTGAATGAATATTGATCCCATAAACACTACCTCACCATATTTTTCTCTTTTTGCACTACTTTTTAAATTTATTTTGTTATATATATACCTATTGTAATTTACAATAATAATATTTTCTCATTATGTATTGCAATGTACTGTGCCACATAACAACAAATTTCATAACATATGCCAGTGATATTAAGCCTGATTTTGATAGATGCTGCCTGACCTGCCTCCATGTGAAGGAAGTAAAACAACTGAGAAGTTCACATTTATAAGCACATGTTCAGAAAGTTTGGATGTTGTTAATAGAGAAAAATTCTTTTTTATATCTTTTCTTCAAACAAGACACTCATCATTCCAAATATATTTGTTATCATAAACATGAGAGATTCTGCAAATGCTGGACTTCCAGAGTAGCGCGCGCACACACACACAAAATGCTGCAGGAACTCAACAGGTCAGGTGGCATCTATGGAAAAAATAAGCAGTCGACGTTTTGGGATCAAGACCGGAAGTAGAGACCTGATGATGACCCTTTGTTCCTCTCCATGAATGCTGCCTGACCTGCTGAGTTCCTCCAGCATTTTGTGTGCATTGCTCATGCTGTCTTTGCTTGTTAAACTGCTTATTTCAAATATCAGGATAATTCAACAAACGATTATCTTAAATTTACGAGTGAAATGTGCACAATTCTGCATCAATATCCTGGTACATTAAAGATTATTTTAGCAGATGATGCACATCAGTTTCTGCAAGTCAATAAAGGTTAGAATGTTCAAGAACTATAACAGCAGATACAGGAATCTGAAATTGCTGGATAAATTAAATGCTGGATGAGCTCAGGCCATCAAGCAGCATCCGTGGAAGAGAAGACAGTCAATCTTGGTCAGTGACCCTTCCTCATGACTGGAAGGGCGAGAGTGAAGAGTCACAGAGCTATGGAACACTACAGTACAGAAGCAGGTCCTTCACTCCATCTGCTCCATGCTGAACTATAACTCTGCCTAGTCCCATCAATCCATCGCCCTCCATACCCCTCCCATCCTTGTGCTTATCCAGACACCTCTTAAATGTTGAAATCAAACCTGCATCCAGCACTTCTGGGGCAGTTAATTCCATACTCTCACCACCCTCTGAGTCAAGTTCCCCCGATGTTCCCCTTAAACATTTCGTCTTTCACCCTTTACCCATGCCCTCTGTTCAAGTCTCAGCCAGCCTCACTGTTTGCATTGACAGTGTGTATCCCCCTCATATTTTAAAATGAAGGTGATGTAAGAGAAAAGCTGATAGGGGATACGTTCAGGCAGATCAGATGACAAGACTCATAAGCACTGACCAAAAGATTCAATATTTTTTGTGAAATTAGATAACCATAGCACCAGAAAACATACTTGCAATTCAGGAGTCTATGAAAATAGAGTAGTAAGTTGTGAGTCAGTAATCCAATTGAGAAGTTCAAGTGAGACGATAACCTATGACATTATTCTACTGAAGCATTATTTGTCAGATAAAACTGAGATTGAATTACTGTCAGTAAATCACACACACACATTGGGATTACTGATATAAAATGTTATATCTGCCCTTTTCCTTTATGTTCAAAAAATACTGATTTATCAGACGTTAGTTTCTCAAACCAATTGAAGTTATTCAAGGTATTTGAAACCTCAATTCAACACCGAACTGATCACTGATCTCTCTCCACGCCGAACTGATCACTGATCTCTCTGCACACCGAACTGATCACTGACCTCTCTCCACACCGAACTGATCACTGATCTCTCTGCACACCAAACTGATCACTGATCTCTCTCCATGCCGAACTGATCACTGATCTCTCTCCACACCGAACTGATCACTGACCTCTCTCCACACCGAACTGATCACTGACCTCTCTCCACACCGAACTGATCACTGACCTCTCTCCACACCGAACTGATCACTGACCTCTCTCCACACCGAACTGATCACTGACCTCTCTCCACACCGAACTGATCACTGATCTCTCTCCACACCGAACTGATCACTGACCTCTCTCCACACCGATCTGATCACTGATCTCTCTCCACACCAAACTGATCACTGATCTCTCTGCACACCAAACTGATCACTGATCTCTCTCCACACCGAACTGATCACTGATCTCTCTCCACACCGAACTGATCACTGATCTCTCTCCACACCGAACTGATCACTGACCTCTCTCCACACCGATCTGATCACTGATCTCTCTCCACACCAAACTGATCACTGATCTCTCTCCACACCGAACTGATCACTGATCTCTCTCCACACCGAACTGATCACTGATCTCTCTGCACACCAAACTGATCACTGATCTCTCTCCACACCGAACTGATCACTGATCTCTCTGCACACCAAACTGATCACTGATCTCTCTGCACACCGAACTGATCACTGATCTCTCTCCACACCGAACTGATCACTGATCTCTCTCGACGCCGAACTGATCACTGATCTCTCTGCACACCGAACTGATCACTGACCTCTCTGCACACCGAACTGATCACTGATCTCTCTCCACACTGAACTGATCACTGATCTCTCTCCACACCGAACTGATCACTGATCTCTCTGCACACCGAACTGATCACTGATCTCTCTCCACACCGAACTGATCACTGATCTCTCTGCACACCGAACTGATCACTGATCTCTCTGCACACCGAACTGATCACTGATCTCTCTCCACACCGAACTGATCACTGATCTCTCTCCACACCGAACTGATCAATGATCTCTCTGCACACCGAACTGATCAATGATCTCTCTCCACACCGATCTGATCAATGATCTCTCTGCACACCGAACTGATCAATGATCTCTCTCCACGCCGAACTGATCACTGTTCTCTCTCCACGTCAAACTGATCACTGACCTCTCTCCACACCGAACTGATCACTGATCTCTCTCCACACCGAACTGATCACTGACCTCTCTCCACACCGAACTGATCACTGACCTCTCTCCACACCGAACTGATCACTGATCTCTCTCCACACTGAACTGATCACTGATCTCTCTCCACACCGAACTGAACACTGATCTCTCTCCACACTGAACTGATCACCAGACACAACTTGTGGACTCACTTTCAAGGACTCTACAATTCATGTTCTCAGCATTATTAATTATTATTGTTAAATTATTTTGGATTTGTATGATTTATCTTATTTTGTAAATAATTTCTTAGTCCTTTTATTTATGTTTTTTTTTGTTTCTGTCATATTTCTTTGTTCTACTGTGAATGCCTGTAAGCAAATGGATATCATTGTTATATATGGTAACACATACGTAGTTAAATTTTCTTTGACCTTTGAACCTTGAGTTGTCATAAGAACCAAGAAAGTTGCTGGCCTCTTCAACTTTAGGAAGCAGTGATACCAAACCTCATCCTTTTCCATTGACCAGAGCCTAGTTACCTCAGCGAACCCTGAAAAACACCGTCATGTTCTGTAGCAGGTCAGGCAGCATCTATGGAAATGAATAAATATTCGCTGTTTTGGGCTGAGTCCCTTCTTCAGACACAGGTAGTTCCTTTACACAAAGAGTGTGGTAGGTGTGTACAACAAGATGCTTGGTGTGGTGGAGGAGGCAGATGGAATTCAGCTGAGACATTTACGAGACTCCTAAATAGGCACATAGATGAATTAAAAATGTAAGACTATGTAGGAGGGAAGACTTCAATTGATCTTGATTACATTAAAGGCTCAGCACAATATAATGGGCCTAAGGACCTGTACTGAGCTCTACTGTTCTTTTGTAGAGTAGGCTGGTTGTCCTTCACACCTAGGCTAACCCTTGGTAAACTACTTGCTAATTGTTTGGAGTAACACACACAAAATGCCGGAGGAACTTAGCTGGTCAGGCAGCATCTATGGAATTGATGTTTTAGGCCAAAACCCTTCATCGGGTCTCAAGCTCATCATCTGCCTCAAAATTGCATTACTGCTCCAGAACTGTTCACTTCTTCAGCCAAGATTTAATTAATTCAGTACTGTTACAATAAGAAATGCTTTTAAAAATTATTATTGGTGAAAAAAGAATGCCAATAGTGAGGTAGTTTTCATGGGTTCAAGAACTGTTCAGATATCTGATGGCAGAAGGGAAGAAGCAGTTCCTAAAACACTGAGTGAGTGTCTTCAGGCTCTTAGACCTCTCCCTGATGGCAGAAATGAAAGAAGACATGTCCTGAATGGCAAGAGCCCTTAATGATGGATACCACCCTCTTCGGGCATCATTTTCTGAAGATGTCATCGATGCTGGGGAGGTTAATGCTCAAGATGGAGCTGGCTAAGTTTACAACCCTCTTCAGCTTGAACCCATCTTGTGCATTGGAGCCTCCATACCAGATGGTGATTCAACTAATCAGAATGTACAGGTTATCTGTGGAAATTCATGAGTCTTTGGTGACATACCAAATCTCCTCAAGCTCCTAATGAACTAAAGTCCATTGACATGACTTCTTCATAATTGCATCATTATGTTGGGCCCAGGATAGATCTTCAGAGATGTTGACACCTTGGAACTTAAAACTTCAAGTCCCTCTGCAAGCCTACAGCAGCCCAGATCAAACTGTCTATTAAACTAACTTTTCATCCTTAGCTGAAGTCACTTTTAAAAACAAGATCATTCACAAAACGTAAGTCTCTTCCTTACTTCATAACAAGACCCTGAACATTTCTGATCTTTGCACAAAAGTGCGCATATAAGCAGCATTGAACAAGTGAATGCAAGGAAGAAAAACAACCATGTGGAAGTGAGCTGTAAAACTGCGAGCTCAAACTCTTGGGAATAAATTAGGAGGAAGACATCACTTCAGTTCTATCAATGACAGGATGCCTTAGAAATCAGTCTTCACAAGAAAGAAATGCAAGACAAGAAATGTTAGATGTTGTTTTGAAACCTTGTAAATAAAAATAACGATCAATAGTTTCAAATGTTTTATCAGCTATTTAAGTTGAAGAATAATGTCCATGTGGCTTGGAGGGATATGACCCAGGTGCAAGTCAGTCAGACTAGGCAGAAAAATGGTTCAGCACAGCCAAGAAGGGCGCCTTTTTCTGTGCTGTAATGTTCTATGGTTCTATGGTTGTTTGGTTAAGTTCAGATGGAGTTCAATTCAGAAAAGAGTGAAATGATACATTTTGGAAGGACAAACTTGAAGGCTGATTACAGGGTTAATAGCAGGATTCTTAACCATGTGGAGGAACAGAGTGGGGTTCACATCCATTGATCACTCAAAGTTGCTAGAATGGTGAGGAAGGAATATGGTGTGTTAGCCTTCACTAGCCAGATGACTGGATTCAAGAGTTACAAGATAATTTAGCAGCTCCATGAAACTCTGGTCAGACCACACTCAGAGTATGTGTTCAGTTCTAGTCGGTTCATTCTAGGAAGGATGTGAAAGATTTTGTGAGGATACAGAGATTTACCATGACACTACATGGATTAGAAAGCATGTCCTATGAAGATAGGCTGAGTGAGATTGGGCTTTTCTCTTTGAAGAGAAGGAGAATGAGAAGTGAAAATAGAGGCATACAGATACAGGTTGATAAGAAATAGACAGACTTTTTCTTTGGGCTGAAATGGCTTATGCAAGGGAGCATATCTTTAAGGTGTTGAGATGAAGTATAGGGGCAATGTCAGAGGGATGTTTTCTTGCACAGAGTGTGGTAGGTGCAAGGAATGTGCCTCCAGGGGTGAAGGTAGAGGCAGATATATTAGTGACATTTAAGAGATTCATAGGCAAAATAGATGAAGGAAAAATTAAGGTCTATGTAGGAAGGAAGGGTTACATTAATCTTGGAGTACGTTAAAGGGTCAGCACAACATCATGGGCTAAAGGGGCCATCCTTTTCTCTGTTCTGTGATCTATCACTGGGTAGGAGTAATCATTAGAATCATAGAGAGATACAGGATGGAAACACCTTTAATCTAATCTAATCTAGTCTATACTAATCCTCCATGAATACCTTTCCCTGCAGCATTTTATCAATTCCTTATTGCACAAGATGCTATCCACTCTTTATGCCTCTCCTCGTCTATATCACCCCTCAGCTGCATGACTGCTTTAGTCAGATTGTTTCCTGCACAGATTGGAGCCCACTGCTACTAGACACTCGGACAGATGTCTTGTTTGATAGGATGAAATTCACCTCATTATGACCTTGCAATTTTTGTTTACCTACACTGCACTTTATCAGTAGCTTTCACCCTTTATTCTGCATTGTTCTTGTTCTGCTGTGCTCTACCTCAACGTACAGTGTAATGTTAGAATCACAGAACACTACAGCACAGAATGGGCTCTTTGGCCCACCTAGTGCATGTTGAAGCACTAATCTGCCTACTCCCATCGAGCATAGCCCAATGTACCCCCACCCATCCATGTACCATTTCTCTTGAATGTTGAAATTGATCCTGAATCCAGACAGCTCGTTCCACACTCTCACAACCCCATCATGTTCTGCTTAAATATTTCACCTTTCACCCTTAACCCATTACCACTCATGGACAGCCAGATACTTTTTCCCTGGGCAGAAATGGCTAATACAAGGGGTCATATCTTTAAGGTGTTAGGAGGAAGTATAGGGGGAATGTGAGAGGTAGGTTTTTTTTGACACAGAGTGTGCTAGGTGCATGGAATGTGCCTCTCATTGTAGCCTCACCCCAAACTCAGTGGAAAAAGCCTGTTTACATTTACCCTATCTACACCCCTCATAATTTTGTATGCCTCTTTCAAATCTCCCCTCAATATTCTACGTTCTAGGGAATAATGTCCTAATCTATCTAATATCTCCCTATAACTCTGGTCCTCCAGTTTGGCAACATCCTTGTACATTTTTTCTGCACTATTTCAATATTATTACATCTTTCTGGCAGGTAGGTGACCAAAACTGTGCACAATACTTCAAATTCCAGAGGCCCAGTCAGCAGCAGGAGCAGTGCACAGTGGGGAGGTTTCTGGCTGACCGGCAGCGCTCATTTAAAAGGTGAGCTTTGCGGGTGCTGGTGTCATCCCAGCAGCCCCATCAGCAGTGGAAGCAGTGCACAGTGAGGAGATTTCTCACAGGTCAACCGCGCTCATTTAAAAGGAGAGCTTCACGGGCACTCGTGTCATTCTGGCTGCCCAGTCAGTGATGGGAGCAGCTCAGGGAGGAGTAAATAAAAGTACAGAACGGACAAGAGGAGCGGCCTTTGTTGGGAGTGGGCCAGCAGTGAGATTGGGGGTGTCAGGCTTTGGCTCAAAGGAGGCTTTGATGCAAAAAAAGGTGTTGGCTATGGGTAAGTTATCAAGCTTTTGTTTCTCTTACTGTGTCAGGGATACTTAGTGGCCATTGTGCATTCTTCAAGCTGAATGCTGGAGTCCTGGGAGACAGAGTCTCCCAGGGAACGATATCTGCATGAAATACATCCGGCTGCAGCTCCTTGAAGACCGTGTTAGGGATCTGGAGCAGCAGCTGGATGACCTTCGGCTTGTACGGGAGAGTGAGGAGATCATCGATCAGAGTTACAGGGAAGTAATCACCCCAAAGCTGTGGAAGGTGAGTAGCTGGGTGACTCAGGAGAAATGGAAATGTGAGTAGGCTGCTAGCACAGAGCACCCTGTGGCCATTCCCCACAATAATAAGTATACAGTTTTGGAAATTGTGAGAGTGACCTCCCAGGGGAATGCCATGGAGAACGGGTTACTAGCACTGAGCATGGGTCCATGATACAGACGGTATAGAGGGAGAAGTGAGGAGTGGTAGTCATAGGGGACTCTATACTCAGAGAACAGACAGGACACCCGGATGGTATGTTGCATCCCAGGTGCCAGGGTCAGGGATGTCTCAGATTGTATCCACAGCATTTTGGAGGGGGAGGGCGAGCAGCCACATGTTTTGGTACATATCGGTACCAAGGACGTAGGAAGGAAAGCAATGAGGTCCTAACGAGGGAATTTAGAGAGCTGAGCAGAAAACTGAGAAGCTGGACTTCGAGGGTAGTAAATTTTGGATTGCTACCTGTGCCATACATCAGTAAGGGTAGAAATAGAATGATTTGACAGATCAATGCGTGGCTGGGAAGCTGGTGCAGGGGGCAGGGCTTATCAAAGAAAAGATGTGCTGGCATTGGACAGAGTTCAGAGGAGATCAACAAGGATGATTCCAGGAATGAAAGAGTTATCATCTGAGAAACGTTTGATGGCTCTGGGTCTGTACTCAATGAAATTTAGAAAGGTGAGGGGGATCTCATTTAAGCCTTTCAAATGTTGAAACACGTAGACAGAATAGATACAGAAAGGATATTTCTCATGGTGGGGGGAGTCTAGGCCAAGAAGGCACAGCCTCAGGATAAAGGGGAATCTATTTAAAACAGAGATGCAGGGAAATTACTTTAACAAGAGGGTAGTGAATTTGTGGAACTTGTTTCCATAGGCAGCTGTGGAATCCAGGTCAGACAGACAGACAGACAGACAGACATACTTTATTGATCCTGAGGTCTTTGGGAGAATGGTAGGTTCTTGTTTGGATACTGCATCAAAGGTTACGGGGAGAAGGCTGGGGAGTGGGGCTGAGGAAGGCAAAAAAGGATCAGCCATAATTGAATGGCGGAGCAGACTCATTCGTCTTATCATCTTATGATCTAAATTGGGCCTCACCAACACCTAACCTAATACAACTTCAACATAACAGCCTACCTCCTGCACTCAATACATTGATTTACGAAGGCCAATGTGCCAAAATCTTTCTTTACAACCCAATCTACCTGTGATGCCACTTTCAACAAATTATGGACCTGTATCCAAAATCACTTTGTTCCACCAGACTCCTCATTGCCCTAATGTTCATTGTGTACGACCATCCCTGACTGCTCATACTGAACTACAACAACTCACACCCTGAGCATTGGCCATATTTCATCCTATTTCACCAACTGGTCCAGCTCCCACCTCAAGCTTTGACAGTCTTCCTCGCTGCCCAGTACACTCTACTCTTGGTGTCATCCACATAGTTGCTGATCCAATATGATCCAAAGCAACCAACAGAAAATATTAGAGGAGTCAGCAGGTCAGGCAGCATCCAATGGATTGACTTACATTGAATTGAATTGACTTCATTTTTTACATCCTTCATATACAGGAGGATTAAAAACCTTTATATTATGTCTCCGTCTAAATGTGCAATGTGCAATTTATAGCAATTTATAATAAATAGTATGTACAACAGGACAGTCAATGTAACATAGACATACAGTTGTGTCAGCATGAGTTAATCAGTCTGATGGCCCGGTGGAAGAAGCTGTCCCGGAGCCTGTTGGTCCTGGCTCTACGCTGCGGTACCATTTCCTGGATGGTAGCAGCTGGACCAGTTTGTGGTTGGGGGACTCGGGTGCCTAATGATCTTTTGGGCCCTTTTTACACACCTGTCTTTGTAAATGTCCTGAATAGTGGGAAGTTCACATCTACAGATGCGCTGGGCTGTCCACACCACTCTCTGCAGAGTCCTTAGGATTTGGGGGCCTGTACCAAACTTCTTCAACCATGTATGGTGAAAGAGGTGCTGTTGTGCTTTTTTCACCTCACAGATGGTACGTACAGACCACGTGAAATCCTTGGTGAAGTGTATGCGGAGGAATTTAAAGCTGTTCACCCTCTCAACCTCAGATCCTTTGAGGTCAATGGGGTTAGCCTGCCTCCATTCCTCCTGTAGTCCACAACCAGCTCCTTTGTTTTTGTGACATTGAGGGAGAGGTTGTTTTCTTGACACCACTGTGTCAGGGTGATGACTTCTTCTCTGTAGGCCAGCTCGTTATTGTTTGAGATGAGGCCAATCAGTGTAGTGTCGTCGCCAAATTTAATTAGCCGATTGGAGCTGTGGGTGGCGACACAGTCATGGGTATAGAGAGTAAAGGAGGGGGCTTAGGACACAGTCCTGAGGGGCACCTGTGTTGCGGGCCAGAGGGGCGGAGGTGTGGGAGCCCACTCTTACCACCTGCTGACAATCTGACAGGAAGTTCAGGATCCAGCTACACAAGGCAGGGTGAAGGCCGAGGTCTCTGAGCTTCCTGTCGAGCCTGGAGGAAATCATGGTGTTGAATGTTGAATTGTAGTCCAAGAACAGCATTCTCACATAAGCATCCTTCTTTTCCAGATGTGTAAGAACGGTGTGTGGAACTGTGTCGATCTGTTGTATTGGTAAGCGAATTGTAGGGGGTCCAGTGAGGGTGGTAGCAAGCTGCAGATGTAGTCCTTGACCAGCCTCTCAAAGCATTTGCTTGTTATTGAGGTGAATGCGACAAGACACCAGTTGTTCAGATGTGTTACCTTGGTCTTTTTAGGTACCAGAACAATGGTAATATTTTGAAGCAGGAGGACACTCTACACTGGGAGAGGGAGAGATTAAAATTGTCTGTACACACACCTGCCAGTTGTGCCGCGCACATCCTGAGTACCCGTCCTGGGATGCCGTCTGATCCCACAGCCTTGCCACTGTCCACTCTTTGGAAATACCCGTGCACTTGCGCCTCAGAGATGACCAAGGTGCAAGTCGCTTTGGCAGCTCTCCTCAAGGGCTTAGTGTTGGAAACATCAAACCAAGTATAAAAAAGATTTAGCTCATCTGGGAGAGAGGAAGCGATGTTGGAAACTCTCGTGTTTAGCTTTGAAGTCCAGTCAATCTACACCCAGTGACCACTTTATTATGTACACCTGCTCATTAAGGCAAATATCTAATCAGCCCATCATGTGTTCACAACTCAATGCATACCCAAAGCATGCAGACATGGTCACAAGGTTCAGTTGTTATTCAGACCAAACATCAGAATGGGGAAGAACTGTGATCGAAGTGACTTTAACTGTGGTATCATTGTTGGTGCCAGACAGGGTGGTTTGCATATCTCAGAAACTGATCTCCTGGGATTTTCACACACAACAATCTCTAGAGTTTATAAAGAATGATGCCAGAAACAAAGAAAAACATCCACTGAGCAGCAGTTCTGTGGGTGAAAATGCCTTGTTAATGAGAGAGTTCAGAGGAGAATGACCTGACAGGAAGGCAACAGTAACTCAAGTAACCTCACGTTACAACAGTGGTGTGCAGAAGAACACCTCTGAATGAACACCTCAAACCTTGAAGTGAATGTGCTGGGACAGCAGAAGACCATGTCCAGCACCCAGTGACCCAGAGGAACGTAACAAAGTGGTTGCTGAGTGTACATAGGCCTAGAAAGCAACACCACCTCCAGATCTTTGTACAGATGATGTTGCAACTAGAATAACAAAAGGACTGAAAACACAATAGCTTCTAATGGATGAAGAACAACCACAGTACTTCTCATCCTACAGATCAGTTATTTGTTACCCTTGGGAGCAGTACAAACAAAAAAAAAGCACAACAATAATATATAAATAT
Source organism: Hemitrygon akajei (assembly GCF_048418815.1). Classification (NCBI taxonomy): domain Eukaryota; kingdom Metazoa; phylum Chordata; class Chondrichthyes; order Myliobatiformes; family Dasyatidae; genus Hemitrygon; species Hemitrygon akajei. The sequence goes on along the minus strand of NC_133132.1, from coordinate 175,425,763 downwards.
GAGTTCCAGGAAACTTTTACATTTTTAACATTTAACACTAGAATGTAATAATCTTTTCTTTAGGACGATTCCAATTGGCGTGTCATTTTTCTGTGTGAGATGTTTAAGTGGGAAAAGGCTAATTGTTATTACTTGTCAGCCAGCCATTAGGAAGAAAAGCAGCGATGATTATCTGTGACTGCTGACACTTGCCAATTACATTTCAGTACATCAAAAAATCTTTCATTTACAGCCAGGCAAATCATGTAAAAAGTCTGCTCATACACCAGTACGCAGTGTACTTAGCTTCAAACACCTGACAGTTGCCGTGAAACAGTCATTAAAGTGCCTCTACAAGAGATTCATCAGTCACTGCCCCCAGGTGAAGGAGAGAGTGCGGAGAGAGTGAAGGAGAGTCTTACATTGTGACAGGGCTGAATCAGGCAAAACATTATGCTGATTTCCTCTCCTGCTTAAAAAAGGCACAGATGATGGGGAGGGGTGGCAGAAAGCTGAGGGGAAGAGTAATCTATATTCTTGCTTCCCTCTAATGGAGCAATTCTGTCAGACATTTAAAATGTAAAAAGGGATGTATAACATTGCAATTCTTCACAAACAGGTACTTCTTTCTTGCCAGGTCAATGTAAAATTGTACTTCCTAAAACATCTTGTAGCAAAAATGACACTTATAACATGTGTATCCAAATGAAAGGAGGAATATTACAGCCCAGCACCACAGTTCTATCAAAGTCAATGATGTAACATTAAGAATGTCAAATACAATTGATTGAGGAAGCATTGTTGAGGATTTCTACCACGCATCCCATTATCTCTTTGACCCACTACCATCAGAACGGAGGTACAAAAGTATCAGGAGCTCAGCAGGTCAGGCAGCATCTATGGATGAGAATTAGCAGTTGACTTTTCGGGCTGAGACCCTTCACCCTGATGAAATGTCTTCATACAGAACATTGACTGTTTATTCCCATATAAGTACTGCCTGACCTGCTGAGACCTGACAGTGAAATATCACTGTCTTTAATATCACTGGCACAACTCAGTGGCAGCAGCTCAATGCAATACATGATAATATAGCAAGAAAATAGTAAATCAATTACAGTAACTGTAGGTATATGTATATTAAGTAGTTTACATTAAAAAAGGGCAAAAACCAAAATAATGAAAAAAGTGAGTTAGTGTGCATGGGTTCAATGTCCATCTGGGGACTTGGATGGCCGAGGGGAAGAAGCTCTTCATGAATCACTGAGCATGTGCCTTCAGGCTTCTGTAACTGGGTGATGGGGTCCTTAATAAATTACACCATCTTTATGAGATACCATTCCTTGAAGACATCTTGGATACTATGGAGGCTAATACCCAAGATGGAGCTGACTAATTTTAGAACTTTCTGTAGCTTCTTTCAGTCCTGTTCAATAGCCCCCACCCCCCATACCAGACAGTGATGCAGTCTGACAGAATGATCTCTGCAATACATCTATAGAAGTTTTTGAGTGCTTTAGGTGACAAACCAAATCTCCTTAAACTCCTAATGAAATATAGCTAATGTTTTGCCTTCTTTACAGCTGCATTGATATGTTAAGACCAGGTTAGATCCTCAGAGATCTTGACACCCAGGAACTTGAAATTGCTCACACTCTCCACACACAGCAAATTGTTTGTGTATTGCCCTAGCTTTCCAGCATCTGCAGTACCTCTTGTATCTACAGAAGCATCAGGACTAGGGCTGGCAGACTTCTTCCCACAGGCTGTGAGACTCATGAATACCCAGCCTCCACTAAGGTCTCATCACTAGGACAGCAAGCTGTTTACTGTATCATTTACTGTTTACCTGTGTTGTGCACTGCATGCATTTTGAATTATGTTTATTAATTAATTGATGGCAATATTTTGTTTTATGTGCTGTGTGTGATATATGTTTTGTGAGTTCCACAGGAACATTGTTTCATTTGGTTGTAGGTCAGCCAGCATCTTTAGAGGGATTTGAATAAGCATTTGATGTTTCATGTCGAGAGGCTTCATCAGGACCATGTGTTACTAACCGAAGTGTAACCCCACGACACAGTCAGTCTCTTAGAGGTTATCCAGTGTCAATGAGGCTCCATTGCAGACCTTTGTAACACAGGGAGCCCTGAAGAGCAACTCCAAGTAGAGATTTCAGTTTTACAGTCTGAACCTCGAAATTGACACCAGTCTTTCATGATCGCATGTACTGTTCTTTCTGCCTTTTCTTTCAATAAGACCATAAAACATACAAGCAGAATTAGGCCATTTGGCCCATCAAATCTACTTCACCATTCCATCATGGCTGATCTATTATGCCACACAATCCCATTCTCCTGCCTTCTCCCTGTAGGACATTTGGCCCATTGTGTCGGTCCCGAAATTTCTTATTTCCCTATTTTAAATAAAACAAAAACTTGGGACCAAGAACCCAAGGGTAATTGCTTCTCTGCCTTAATAAGATTTTCTTTCAGAAAATTAAATTGTTGCCTGGTATATTTATTTCTGCAACATACAAGTTGTATTTCATGAATTTCAAATATACACTCACTGGCCATTTTATTCGGTGCCTCCTGTACCTTAACGTATGTTCAAGATTTGCTGCTGCTGCAGCCCATCCACTTCAAGGTCTGATGTGTTGAGTGTTCAGAGATGCTCTTCTACACATCACTGTTGTAATGCGTAGTTATTTGAGTTATTATCACCTTCCTGTCAGCTTGAATTAGTCCGGTCATTCTCATTAACAAAGCATTTTTGCCCACAGAGCTACCACTCACTGAATACTCTTCATAAACTCTTAATACTGCTGTGCATGAAAACCACAGGAGATCAGCAGTTTCTGAGATACTCAGACCACTCTGTCTGACACCAATAATCATTCCAGGCTCAAAGTCACTTCCATCACATATCTCCCCCATTATGATATTTGATCTGAACAATAACTAAACCTTTTGATCATGTCTACATGCTTTTACATATTGAGTTCTGTCACATGATTGGCTGTTAGATATTTACATTAATGTGCAGATGTACCTAATAAAGTGTCATTGGGTGTATATTTACAACAGAACACAGCTGGTCTTCCAAATGAAGAAGGAAATTAAAAACTTTTTTACTGAATTTAAAGAAATTGACTTTCTTAAAACAAAATTACGTTTCTGCTTCAAATATGCTTGTTGGCTTTCTTTCAGTAAAACTGAGAGACCGGTGTGAATAACAATGCTGTACATTATGTGTTCATACGTATGCCAAACCATCCTCCTCACAGTAGTTCTCTGTGGCATTGCTGATTCTTACAGTATGTCCTTGCACCTCACCACAAAGTCACTAAAATATTGAATTTATTGAACTGAGCAGACAAGATTCGCTGCAGGCACCAGTGCAGAGCAAAGGAATGTTGCTCTCTCCCACACAGTTACCTCCGTAATCAACGTGAATCTCAGAGGCAAGGAAACACCAGCAGTAATCCAGTCTCCACCCCACCACCCTGACCATCCCACAGAGGCAGGGAAAACACCAGCAGTCATTCAGTTTAATAAGGCCATAAGACATAGGACCAGAGTTAGGCCATTCAGCCCATTGAGTCATTGCTGCCATTCTATCAATGCTGATTTATTATCCTTCTCTATCCCATTCTTCTGGTTTCTCCTTGTAATCTTTGATGCCTTTACTAATCAAGAATATACCAAGATCCACTTTAAATATGCCCACTGACCTGGCCTCCACAGAATCTGTGGCAATGAATTCCACAGATTCACCAGCCCATGGTTAAAGAAATTCCTCTTAATCTCTGTTCTAAATGGATGTCCCTCTATTCTGAGGCTGTGCCCTCTGGTCCTAGACTCCCACACGATTGGAAACATCGACTGTATCTAGGCTTTCCAATATTCAATAGATTTCAATGAGATCCCCCCACTCATATTTCTAAACTCCAGCAATTACAGGCCCAAAGCAATCATACATATCACATACACTAACCTTTTATTCCTGGAATAATTCCCATAAACATCCTCTGGACCTTCTCCAATGCCAGTACATTGTTTCTTGGATAAAGGGCCCAAAACTACTCACAATACTCAAGCGCTCTCTGAAAAATGCCTTATATAGCCTGGGCATTACATCCTTGATGTGGGAATTACTTGCTATGTTCAGTTCATGAACTATACTTATTTTTAAAATATTTTATGACACTCAATTACCAAACCACCATGGCAACGTTATATTTCTGCCTGAACCAACAATGGTCAGCAAGTTAGAACATAGAACATAGAATAGTACAGCACATTACAGGCCCTTCGGCCCACAATGTTGTGCCGACCCTCAAACCCTGCCTCCCATATAACCCCCACCTTAAATTCCTCCATATACCTGTCTAGTAGTCTCTTAAATTTCACTAGTGTATCTGCCATCACCACCGACTCAGGCAGTGCATTCCACACACCAACCACTCTCTGAGCGAAAAACCTTCCTCTAATATCCCCCTTGAACTTCCCTCCCCTTACCTTAAAGCCATGTCCTCTTGTACTGAGCAGTGGTGCCCTGGGGAAGAGGCGCTGGCTGTCCACTCTGTCTATTCCTCTTAATATCTTGTACACCTTTATCATGTCTCCTCTCATCCTCCTCCTCTTCAAAGAGTAAAGCCCTAGCTCCCTTCATCTCTGATCATAATCCATACACTCTAAACCAGGCAGCATCCTGGTAAATCTCCTCTGTACCCTTTCCAATGCTTCCACATCCTTCCTATAGTGAGGCGACCAGAACTGGACACAGTACTCCAAGTGTGGCCTAACTAGAGTGTTATAGAGCTGCATCATTACATCGCGTCTCTTAAACCCTATCCCTCGACTTATGAAAGCTAACACACCCATAAGCTTTCTTAACTACCCTATCTACCTGTGAGGCACTTTTCAGGGATCTGTGGACATGTACCCCCAGATCTCTCTGCTCCTCCACACTACCAAGTATCCTGCCATTTACTTTGTACTCTGCCTTGGAGTTTGTCCTTCCAAAGTGTACCACCTCACACTTCTCCGGGTTGAACTCCATCTGCCACTTCTCAGCCCACTTCTGCATCCTATCAATGTCTGTCTGCAATCTTCGATAATCCTCTACACTATCTACAACACCTCTAGCATCCTGCTTAGTGTAACAGTTTACAGAGCTAGCAATCACAATCAGGGTTCGAATCCACCTGTGTCTGTCATTCTCCCCATGACTGCTGGGTATTCCTTTTTCCACCCACATTCCAGAGGCCTTCGTGTCAGGATTGGTAAGTTGTAGGCCTGCTATGTTGGCATCAGAAACATTGTGACACTGCCCCCAGTAAATATTCAGGCTGTGTTGGTCATTGACGCAAAACAACTTGTTTCACTCTCTGTATGTTTTGATGTGCATGTGATGAATCAAGATAATGTTGAATCTTTAACAATGCCTTCAGACACCTCTGCTCAGGAGATATGAATATGTTCTTCCTCAGGACCAAACACACTGACTTTGAAAAGCTGTAAACCTCCCTTTATATTAGAAGCACATTAGATCTCACTGAGTCAGAAGAGCATATCTGAATGCACAACACATCAAGTCTTGAAGTGGATGGGCTACAGAAACCGAAGACCTTGAACATATTCTTGTTAGAGTAGACTTAATAAAGTGGCCACTGTGTATCGACCTGATATTCATTGTGTTCTGAAAAAAATCCCTAGTGCTGCTTGGTGATCGGTCTCTGATTGTATCCTAAAGCCATATCATTGGTTGAAGGATGTAATAGTCATAGCTACTAATCAGGTGTAATTCAGTTTCAGTGAATAATTATCCATTTAGGCCATTACTTAGACCATCATACATAAAGACTTGAATCCTTTCATTAAACACAAGTACTCTGTGGATTTCTACGTCATTAGCTACTTTGAAGCCACTTACAAGGAAAAGTCAACATTAAATGTGTTTTCTTATGAGGCTACACAGCATCCACGCCAGGATCATCAGAGTCAAAAACTGTTACTTTCCCCAAGCAGCAAAGCTGATCAACACCTCCACCCACCAGCTCACCCTCTAACCACCACTACTTCATAATTTCCTGTCACAGTCACCTTATGTACAGACACTCCTGTGCCTACTGTCACTTTATGGACATACCATCAATCTATGTATATAAGCTATCTTATATATTTATATTTATTGTGTTCTTTATCTTAACTCATTTTTTGTGCTGCATTGGATCCCGAACAACAATTATTTTGTTCTTCTTTACACTTATGTTCTGGAAATGACATTAAACAATCTTGAATCCTGAATCTTGAAGTCTGTGCAAAGAATTTGTGATAAGAGATCTGTGCTCCAATATTAAGTTTTGATATTAATTCAAAATTGCCAGTTTGCAGAATGCATTTGTACATTTTCACACCACTTAAGTAGCATCAGATGTTCTGATAATGAGAATGAAAAATTTTATTTGTCCTTTCAAGAAAGACAAAATGATGGGGTCTGGACTTCTGGTACGAAAAAACGGCTTGCAGGAAAGGTAACACTGGACATCCAGCCTCATTCTAAATGTTACACAGGCAGTTGTGAAATGACTGCTCTCAGTGGGGAACCTGTGTTTAAGTAATGCATAAGCACTTGGGAATAGCACTCACACTGTTCTCAGACACCAGGAGGTAATGTTTAGAACAGTAGTGACTCTTTTATGTAGCTCATGAATTTGCATATTTTAGTTATTACAGTGAAATACCCAAACAAATTGGAATACCATGGGCACACATGAATATGGACAATGAAGTTCACTATGGAAACACATCCACTGGCTTTCACCTCCCCCAACCCCATCATACTCCCCACCCACTTTAAGCAGCGAGTAGTACCATTATGGCAATTTTTGAAAATATCAAGCAAATTCAGATCAATGTTAACATCTTTTAAGGTCTCAGTTAAATTTCTTTGAGTAATTCAAAGAATTAAACAGAAAGTTTTAATGATACCATCAGGATGTACAGAATGTCTATGTGTACAACAGTTCTGTTTGATAGGATTGCTTTTATATTTATATTTATTATTTTTTATTGAGTTCTTTAAGCTTATTATGTTTCTTTTTATGCTGCATCAGGTCCAGAGTAACAATCACTTTGTTTCCTTTACTCTCTTGTGTGAGGAATGAGAATGAATAAGTCTGTATAGAACCACAGAACATTGCACAGAAACAGGCCTTTTGGCCCTTCTTGGCTGTGCCAAACCATTTTTCTGCCTAGTCCCACTGACCAGCACCTGGAACATATCCCTCCATACACCTCTCATCCATGTACCTGTCCAAGTTTTTCTTAAATGTTAAAAGTGAGCCCGCATTTACCACTTCATCTCACAGCCCATTCCACACTCCCACCACTCTCTGTGTGAAAAAGCTCCCCCGAATGTTCCCTTTAAACTTTTCCCTTTTCACCCTTAACCCATGTCCTCTGTTTTTTTTTCTCCCCTAGCCTCAGTGGAAAAAGCCTGCTTGCATTCACTCTATCTATACCCATCATAATATTATACACCTCTATCAAATCTCCCCTCATTCCTCTATGCTTCAGGGAATAAAGTCTTAACCTATTCAACCTTTCTCTGTAACTCAATTTCTCAAGTCCCGGCAACATTCTTGTAAACCTTCTTTGCACTCTTTCAGCCTTATTAATATCCTTCCTGTCACTAGGTGACCAAAACTGTACACAATACTCCAAATTCGGCCTCACCAATGCCTTATACAACTTCACCGTAACGTTCCAACTCTTATACTCAATATTTTGATTTATAAAGGCCATGTGCCAAAAGCTCTCTTTACAACCCTATCTACCTGTGACACCACTTTTAGGGAACTATGTTTCTGTATTCCCAGATCCCTCTGTTCTACTGCACTCCTCAGTGCCCTACCTTGTATGTTCTACCTTAGTTTGTCCTTCCGAAGTGCAATACCTCACACTTGTTGGTGAATGAAGGCGATAGTACATCCTGAATGTATTTTATTTTATATATTTTAGAAATAATATGTACAAACACTTTGGGGAAGTAAACCCTGGGAAATCTACATCTTGCAGGGCACTGTTGGTCAATTCACTTTTCTTGCAGCATTGGATACGGAGTAACAATCATTTTGCTCTCCTGTTCTGAAGAATGATGATAAACAGGCATCAACCTTGCATCTTGTCCACATTAGCCATTATCATCAGACATGGGAGGATAAGGTTGGGTTACTGGCTCATTGACATAAAGAAACAGCTATGTTAGGTCACAACGACACCCTTGCTCTCAATGTCAGCAGGACCAAGGATTGATTGTGAACATCAGAAAAGGGAATCTGACAGAACACACAGCAGTTCTCATCAAGGGAGCAGCAGTAGAAAACATGATCAGTTTCATATTCCTTTGTGACAATTCATGTGCTAAAGGATGACAACTTTGAATCTATTGTTTTGGTGGAATTTTTAAACTTGATTGGGTGAGGACAATGATGGCATCTGATCGTAAGACCCTACAATGGATTGTGAGGACTCTAAATGGATCACCTTGGTCTCTCTTCCACCCCTCCAAGATACTGTCAGGAGTGTTGTGTATGCAGGGCCCTTAGCATTGTCAATGATCCCTCCCATCCATCCCACAATCTCTTTGAGCCCCAACTATCAGGCAGGAGGCTCTGTTGCATTAGGACAAGAGCTGTTAGGATGGGAAAAAGCTTCCTCCACCAGGCCATAACTCCCTACCACCACTCAGATCTCCCAATGTATAAAATTCCCGTAGTGTTATACTGTTAACTTGGGTTGTAAATGCACCTTGTAATTTGTTATTTCATTTGTGGTAGTTACTTTATGTGTTGTGTCTGTGCGTTATACATTATGTACTGTTTTTGTACCTTGATCATCCAGATCATTGATATAGGTGACAAAAATAAGAATGGGCCCAGCACTGATCCCTGTGGCACACCACTAGTCACAGGCCTCCACTCAGAGTAGCAATCCTCCACTACCACTCTCTGGCTTCTTCCACTGAGCCAATGTCTAATCCAATTTACTACCTCTCCATGTATACCTAGCGACTGAATCTTCCTAACTAACCTCCCATGTGGGACCTTGTCAAAGGCCTTACTGAAGTTCATATATACAACATCCACTGCCTTCCCATCATCCACCTTCCTGGTAACTTCCTTGAAAAACAGATTGGTTAAACATGACCTACCACGCACAAAGCCATGCTGACTTTTTCTAATAAGTCGCTGTCTATCCAAATACTTGTAGATCCTATCTTTTAGTATTCTTTCCAATAATTTACCTACTACTGATGTCAAACTTACCGGTCTATAATTTCCTGGCTTACTTTTTGAGCCTTTTTTAAACAACGGAACTACATGAGCTATCCTCCAATCCTCTGGCACCTGATCCGTGGATATCAACATTTTAAATATTTGTGCCAGGGCCCCTGCAATTTCAACACTAGTCTCCTTCAAGGTCCGAGGGAATACCCTGTCAGGTCCTGGGGATTTATCTACTCTGATTTGTTTTTAATTACATTAATGAATAACATTTAATCTGGAGTACTCAAGAAAAGCCATAATGTTCTATGTCTCTAAAGACAAAGAATACCAATGTTGGAGTTAAATAGCAAGTATTTGTTTTGAATGGCTTATCTCAATCTGCACCTGTTACCCTTCCTACCTTTGTTGATAGCATATTCATGAAGTTATTGGATCCAAATTAGATTAGGCATCTCAAGAGAGAATTTTTCATAATTCATTTTCACATTGATTTACCAGGACACTGCCTGGATTGGAGAGCACGTCTGATGAGGATAGGTAGAGCAAGCAAGAGCTTTTCTCTCTGGAGCGAAAAAGGATAAGACGTTACCTGATAGGGCTGTACAAGGTGACAAGAGGCATGGATTGAGTGGATACCCAGAACTTTTTCCCAAGGCAGAAATGGCTAATATGAAAGGATATTGGGGTATAATTTTAAGGTGATTGGAAGAAGCATGGGAGAATATCAGAGGTATGTTTTTTACACACAGAATGGAGAATGCCCTGCCAGGTGTGGTAGTAAAGGCATTTAAGAAACTCTTAAATAGGCACCTGGATGATAGAAAAATGGAAGACTATGTAGGAGGGAAGGGTCAGATTGATTTTAGAGTGGTTATAAGCTCAAAACAACATCATGGATCAAAGGGCCTCTACTTCATTTATTTGTTTATTGAGATGAAGTGCTGAAAATCCCTTCCAGCCCTCGAGCTGTGCCACCCGGCAACCCTAGCCTAATCATGGGACAATTTAAAATGACAAATTAATCTACTCTAGAGAGATTTTAGGGAGCTAGGTAAACAAGTGAGAAACAGGACCTCCAAGGTTGTAATCTCTGGACTGCTGCCTATGAATGTGCCAGTGAGGGTAAAAATAGGAAGATTTAACAGGTGAACACTTGGCTGAGGAACTGGTGCAGTGGGCAGGGGGCAGGGGTTCAGATTTATGGATCACTGGGATCTCTCCCGGGGAAAGTACAAGCTGTAAAAAAGGGATGTGTCATACCTGAACCCCAGGGTGTCCAATATCATTGCTTGCAAGTTGGCTAGAATTGCTCAGGTAGATTTAAACTAACATGACAGGGGGGTAGGAACTGGCGTGATAGTGCTGAAGATGAGGTAGTTAGTTTACAAACAGAGGCACTGTGAGACCTCTAGCAAAGAGAGGCTGAAGGTAAGGCAAAATTTCAGTCAACAAGATGAGCAGACAAAATCGTAAAAGGTAATACAGAACTGAAGGGCAAACAGGAAGAAATCTGCAGATGCTGGAAATTCAAACAACGCACACAAAATACTGGTGGAACACTGCAGGCCAGGCAGCATCTATGAGGAGAAGCACTGTCGACATTTCAGGCCGAGACCCTTCATCAGGACTAATTGAAAGGAAAGATAGTAAGAGATTTGAAAGTAGTGGGGGGAGGGGGAAATGCAAAATGATAAGAGAAGACCAGAGGGGGTGGGATGAAGCTAAAAGCTGGAAAGGTGATTGGCAAAAGTGATACAGAGCTGGAGAAGGGAAAGGATCATGGGATGGGAGGCCTCGGGAGAAAGAAAGGGGGAGGGGGGGGAAGCACCAGAGGGAGATGGAGAACAGGCAGAGTGATGGAACTGAAGGTATTATATTTGATTGCGTGCAGTATATGGAATGAAATTGATGAACTTGCAGCACAGTTACAGGTTGACAAGTATGATGTTTGTAACCATCACTAAATCATGGCTGAAAGAAAGCTGGGAGCTTAATGTCCAAGGGTATAAACTGTATTGAAAGGACAGACTGGAAGGAAGAGGAGTTGGCATAACTTTGCTGGTAAAAAAATTAAATTAAATCATTAGAAAGAGGTGACGTAGGATTAGAAGGTGTTGAAACATTGTGGAGAGAGCTAAGGAACTGCAAAGATAAAAAGGCTGTGATGGGAATTGTATACAGACCCCCACACAGTGGTAAGCATGTGGTCTAGAAGTTACAATGGGATTTCAAGAAATGTATGCCGAAAGGGTAACGTTTCCATAGTCATGGGGGATTTCAATATGCAGGTAGATTGGGAAAATCAGGTTTGTGCTGATCCCAGGAGGGGGATTTTCAGAAGTGCCTGTGAGATGGCTTTTTAGAGCACCATGTGATTGAGCTTACTAGGGGATCATCTATTCTGGATTGCATGTGGTGCAATGAACCAGAAGTGATTACAGATCTTAAGGTAAAAGAACCCTTAGGCGAAAGTGATCATAATACGATTGAATTCACCCTGAAATTTGAGGAGAAGCTAAAGTCAGATGTATCAATATTACCCAGTGGAGAAAGGGAATTACAAAGGCGAGAGAGGAGATGGCCAAAATTCATTGAGAAAGAACACTGGCAGGGATGAAGGCAGAGCAGCAAATTTCTGGAGGCAATTTGGAAGGCGCAAGATATATACATTCCAAAGAGGAAGAAGTATTCTAAAGGCAAGGTGACACAATCGTGGCTAACAATAGAAGTCAAAGCCAACACAAAAGCCAAATGTAGGACATATAATAGAGCAAAAATTAATGGGAAATTAGATGATTGAGAAGCATTTAAAAACCAACAGAATGTAACTAAAAAATGTCATTAAGTATAGATGGAATACAGAAGTACCCAATAATATTAAAGGACATACCAAAAGTCTCTGCAGATGCAGAAAGTGTAAAAGAGAGGTGAGAGTGGATATTGGACCACTGGAAATCAATGCTGGAGAGGCAGTAACAGGGTCAAGGAAATGGTGGACAAAATGAATACATATTTTGCATCAGTCTTCACTGTAAAAGACACGAGCAGTGTGGTAGAAGTTTCAGGTTTCATGTTCATGAAGTGTGTGAAGTTACTATAACTAGAGAGAAGGTTCTTGGGAAACTGAGGGCTCTGAAGGTAGATAAACCAGCTGGACCATTTGGTGTACACCCCAGAGTTCTGAAATAGGTAACTGAAGAGATCCTTGAGGCATTAGTAATGATCTTTCAAGAATTACTGGATTCTGTAATGGTTCCAGAAGACTGGAAAATTGCAAATGTCACTCCATTGTTGAAGAAGGGAGAGAGACAGAAGAAAGGAAACTATAGACTAATTAGTCTGACCTCAGTGGTTGGGAAGATGCTGAAGTTGATTGTTAAGGATGTGGTTTCAGGGTACTTGGAGGCACATGATAAAATAGGCTGTAGACAGCATTGTTTCCTCAAGGGAAAATCTTGCCTGACAAATCTGTTGGAATTCTTTGAAGAAATAACAAGCAGGAGAATTGGTTGGTGTGTACTTAGATTTTCAGAAGGCCTTTGACAAGGTGCCAAAAATGAGGCTGCTTAACATACTATGAGCCCATGGTATTACAGGAAAGATTCTAGCATGGATCAAGTAGTGGCTGATTAGCAGGAGGCAAAGAGTGAGAATAAAGGGAACTTTTTGTTGGTGACTGCCAGTGACCAGTGGTTTTCCACAGAGGTCTGTGTTGGGACCAATTCTATTTACATTACACATCAGTGACTCTGATGATGGAATTAATGGCTTTGTTATGAAGTTTGCAAATGATACGAACGTAGGTGGAAGGGCAGTTATTTTTAAGGAAGTTGAGAGGCTACAGAAGGACAGAGATATTAAGAGAATGTGCAAAAAGTGGCAGATGGAATACAATGTTGGGAAGTGTATGGTCATGGACTTTGGTAGAAGAAATGAAAGGGTTGACTATTTTCTAAATGGAGAGAAAATACAAATATCTGCACTGCAGAGGGACTTGGACATACTTGTGCAGGATTCCCAAAAGGTTAGCTTGTTGGTTGAGTCTGTGATGAGGAAGCCAAATGCCATGTTAGCTTTCATTTCAAGAGGACTAGAATATAAAAGCAAGGACGTAATGTTGAGATTTTATAAAGCTCTGGTGAGACCTCACTTGGGGTATTGTAAGTAGTTTTGGGCCCCTTATCTCAGAAAGGATGTGCTGAAACTGGAGAGCATTCAAAGGAGGTTCACGAAGATGATTCCAGGTTCAAACAGCTTGTCACATGAAGAGCGCTTGATGGCTTAGGGCCTGTACTCACCGGAAATCCGAAGAATGAGGAGTGAACTCACTGAAACCTATCAAATGTTGAAATGTCTTCATAGAGTGGATGTGGAGGGGCTATTTCCTATGGTGGGAGAGTCTTAGACCAGCAGATACAGCCTCAGAATAGAAGGGCATCCTTTTAGAATGGAGATGAGGAGGAATTTCTTTAGCCAGGCCACGATGAATCTGTGGAATTCATTTCTGCAAGCAGCTGTGGAAGCCAGGTCTTTATTTAAGGCAGAAGTTGATAAATTCTTGATTGGCCAAGGCATGAAGGGGTACGGGGTAGAGGGGTGGGTGGGGAAGGAAGGAAACTGGGGCCGAGAGGAAAAATGGATCAGCCATGATGAAATGGTGGAGCAGACTTGATGGTCCAAATGGCATAACACTGATCATATATTTTATGATCTTATGGTCTTACTAACCATATGTGTTTGGACTGTTGAAGAAAACAGAGAACCAAGAGGAAAGCCACGCGGTCACGGGGGAAATGTATAAACTCCGTACAAACAGCGGTGGCTATGAACCTGGGTCACTAGTACCGTAAAGCGTTGTGCTAACCACGACATCTTCGTGCCTCCCAGTGCTCTGATGTACATAAACTAATCTTTTTCTCACCCTGGGAATACCTGCAGCTCAGTGGACAACAACACCCATTGGAATTGAAACCACGTTACTATTACAACATTATACTGTCTTAAGGACGTGGAAAAGAAGTTAACAACCTGACATCAGATTTACAACCTACAATGTCAGCTGCTTCCCTTCAACCACTCAATTCTTGAGAATAAAATAACAAATCAAAAATGACTGCTTTAGCTACGTGATAGACAGCTGGATTTGCAAACTGTGCTTCCAAGTGCACGTCACAAAGTGTGGTTCATGGATAGATGACAACACGCCGAACAAGACATCAGAATCAGGTTTACTATCATTGAAATGTGTTGCTTTGCAGCAGCATTACTGTGCAAGTCAAATAAAAAATGACTATACGTTACTATAACTACTATTATGGAGTGTCCAGAGAGGGGTGGCACCTCTGGTGAAGGGGGCTTGTTGTGTCCATTCTGGGGAAGCTCACTCACCTTTGGTCCCCACCAGACTCTCAGCTTTCACCTGTGGCTCTAAGTGGCTGTTTGCATGTGACAGTGGCTACACTTCGGTACACCACTTCCACAGGTGGGCTAAACCACATGGTCTCACATCCCAGTGAGAAAGGGACATGCCTGTCCTAGCATACGCAGTCATCTCCAGCGAACCAGTTGGATGAGATCTACAGTGAGATCCAACGGTCAGGAAGGTGGTACTGTAACGCTCCGTGGAGAGCGAAGGGCATGATGAGGCACCGAAGAGGTCATGGTCATCCACTGCAACCGAGAAAGACCCCACTTTGTGATTACTCCTCATACCACTGGATCTGGACTTCTGAGGCAGATGGAGTGGAACTGCCCCAGTGCAACGGCTTTTCCACTTCAAAAACTCCCCTGCACAGGTTTCCTGACATCGTCAGACATAATGGAAAAGCACCACTATAAGATGTGCCAATAAATTAGTTGTTGAAGCACATTTCGTGTATTCCTAGAACAGCAATATGCTACCATAATATCGGAAAACCATAGAATGCCAGCTCTTTGTTTTAAAACTGATCATCAAGAAACATTTCTAATTCAGAAAAACACAGGCAGGACTAATGAATGTTTATTTTTTTAAAACAGTGAGTGATTTGACCTTTGCCCCCAGCCCACAATGCATTCATTTTAGCACTGAAAGCAAAGCAATCCGAAATCACTCACAAACACAGGAAAATCCTAGGACGCTAAAAATCCAAAGCAACACACAAAAAATGCTGGAGGAACACAGGTCAGACAACATCTATGGAAAAAAGTAAACAGTTGACATTTTGGGCCATTTTATTTGCCTGAACATGGCCTTTTAACAGTTAAATCTGCATTAAAATAAAATTTGCACCTGAAAAAAAGAATCAATAATTTCATTCAAATTGAGTAATTATTGAACTTTATAAAGAATTTTCCATGGTAGAAAATAAAGACTCTAACAGGAATAGAAACCTTTAGAGTCATACAGTCATAGTGCCCAGAGAAAGGCCCTTTAGCCCATCTAGTCTGTTCCGAACTGTAATTTTGCCTAGTCCCATGGACCATAGTACTCCACGTCCCTCCCATCCATGTACCTATCCAAACTTATCTTAAAAGTTGCAATCAAACCTGCATCCACCACTTCCACTGGCAACTCGATCCACACTCTTGTGACCCTCAGAGAAGAGGTTCCCCCTCATTTTCTCAAACATTTCACCTTTCACCCTTAACCTATGATCTGAGTCCTAGTCTCAGCCCATCTCAGTGGATAAAACTCATTCCACACTTGCACCACTCTCTGACTGAAAGAGTTCTACTTCAGATTCCCCCTAAACATTTCAACTCTCTTCCATAATCTATGACCTCCATTTCAAGTCTCAACCAAACCCAGTGGGGAAAAAAAACTTGCTTTCATTTATCCTATCTAAATCCTTGATAAAATTATGAGGGGCATAAATAGGGTAAATTGAATAAATTTACATACAATTAGAAGAACTGTTTTGATTGCTTATGAACTGCACTACTATAGACCCAGTCAGCTTTGTACTGGATTCATCATCTGTGAAGATCCCTCCATATCATCAACCCAGAACACACCTCGATGAGGGCAGCATTCCCTCTCAATCATTTTCACTCAGGCCAACAATACACCTCTGTGTCAGGAAAAGGCAGCAGAAATGCTGCTAAGGACCCTGCAGAAGCGGGACTAATCAGCAACTCATGCCTCCCTGAGGCAGAGGACGAGGCATTTCTCTAGCACAGTGATAAGGAAGATTTTTTATTTAGCCTGAGGGTGGTGAATGTGTGGCCTTCATTATCACACAGGCCTGTGGAGGCCAAGTAATTAGGTATGCTTAAAGTAGGGGATAATAGGGTTCTTGACAAGTAAGGGCATCAAAGGTTATGAGGAGAAGGCAGGAGGATGGGATTGAGAGGGATAATAAATCAGCCATGATGGAATGGTGGAGCAAACTCGATGAGCTGAATGGTCCATTTCTGCTTCTATGGTCTTATGTCTGTTTGCAGTTGTGATCTCCATTTTTGCTTTCAATTGTCTATCTTCTTGACCAGACCTTGACTGGATTTACACTAGTTATGGGCGGCATGGTAGTGTAGCTGTTAGCATAACGCTTTTCAGTGGCGATGAGCATGGTTCAATCCCTGCCATTCTCTGTAAAGAGTTTGTACATCCTTCCCAATTTAAAGGTGTACAAGTTAGAATTAGTAGCTTCTGGGCATGCGACATTAGAGCTTGAAGCGAGGTGACATCCTCAGGCTGTTTTGGCTGCTGATGCAAGCAACTCGGACGGCCACATTTGCACCAGGCGTGTCGAGCTGCAGCTCCTTAGGAACTGGGGATGCAGCTTGATGACCCGGGTCTGGTCAGGGAGAGTGAGGAGGTGATAGAGAGGAGCTATAGGCAGGTAGTCACACTGGGGCCTCGGGAGACAGATAAGTGGGTAACAGTCAGGAGAGGAAAGGGCAAGAGTTAGATACTAGAGAGTACCCCTGTGGCTGTCCCCCTTAAGAATAAGTACTCCTGTTTGGGTACTGTTAGGGGGGACAGCCTACCTGGGGGAAGCAACAGTAGCCGTGCCTCTGGCACAGAGTCTGGCCCTGTGGCTCAGAAGGGCAGGGAAAGGAAGAGGATGGTAGCAGTGATAGGGGACTCTATAGTCAGGGGGTCAGACAGGTGATTCTGTGGACGCAGGAAAGAAACGCGGATGGTAGTTTGCCTCCCAGGTCTGGGATGTTTCTGATCGCGTCCAAGATATCCTGAAGTGGGAGGGACAACAGCCAGAGATCATGCTACATGTTGGTACCAATGACATAGGTAGGAAAAGGAAGGAGGTCCTGAAAACAGACTACAGGGAGTTAGGAAAGAAACTGAGAAGCAGGATCTCAAAGGTAGTAATTTCAGCATTACTGCCTGTGCCACACGACAGGCAATATAGGAATAAAGTGAGGTGGAGGATAAATGTGTGGTTGAGGGATTGGAGAAGGGGCCAAGGATTCAGATTTCTGGATCATTTTGGGACTTCTTTTGGGGCAGGCATGACAGGTTGCAACTGAATCTGAGGGAGACCAATATCCTCGCAGGGAGGTTTGCTAAGGGTATTGGGGAGAGTTTAAACTAGAATTGCTGGGAGGTGGGAACCAAACTGAAGTGACAGAGGAAAGGGAGGTTGGCTCACAAATAGAGAAATATTGGAGACAGTGTGAGAGGGAGAATAGGCAGGTGATAGAGAAGGGATGCACTCAGACTGATGGTTTGAGATGTGTCTATTTTAATGCAGGAAGCATTATGAACAAAGCAGATGAGCTTAGAGTGTGAATCAGTACTTGGAGCTATGATGTTGTGGGCATTACAGAGACTTGGATTGCTCAAGAGCAGGAATGGTTACTTAAAGTGCCAAGCTTTAGATGTTTCAGAAAGGACAAGCAAAAGAGGTGGGGGCATGGCACTGCTCTTCAGAGATAGTGGCATGGCTGAAGAAAAGGAGGTAATCATAGAGGGATTGTCTACTGAGTTTCTATGGGTGGAACTTACGAACAGGAAGGGGTCAATAACTCTACTGGGTGTCTTTTATAGGCCTCCCAATACTAACGTGGACATCGAGGAGCAGATAGGGGAAAAGATCCTAGAAAGGTGTAATAATAACAGAGTTGTCATGATGGGAGATCTTAATATCCCAAATATTGATTGGCATCTCCCTACAGCAAGGTGTTTAGATAGGATGGAGTTTGTCAGATGTGTTCAGGAAAGTTTCCTGACACAATATGTAGATAAGCCTGCAAGAGGAGAGGCTGTACTTGATCTGGTATTGGGAAATGAACCTGGTTAAGGTGTCAGATCTCTCAGTGGGAGAGCATTTTAGAGATAGTGATCACAATTCTATCTCCTTTACCATAGCATTGGAAAAGTGTCTATGGAACTGAGGGAGATAGCGAAGGTACTTAATGAATACTTTGCTTCAGTATGCACTATGGAAAACTATCATAGCGATTGTAGGGATGATTTACAGCTGTTTGAAAAGCTTGAACATAAAGACATTAAGAAAGAGGATGTGCTGGAGCTTTTGGAAAGCATCAAGCTGGATAAGGCTCCAGGATTGGATAAGATGTATCCCAGGCTACTGTGGGAGGTGAGGGAGGAGATTGCTGAGCCTCTGGCAATGATCTTTCCATCATGAATGGGGACAGAAGTTCTGGAGGATTGGAGGGTTGCAGATGTTGTTTATTTATTCAAGAAAGGGAGTAGAGATAGCCCAGGAAATTATAGACCAGTGAATCTTACTTCAGTGGTTGATAAGTTGATGGAGAAGATCCTGAGAGGCAGGATTCATGAATATTTGGGGAGACATAGTATGATTAGGAATAGTCAGCATTGCTTTGTCAAGGGAAGGTCGTGCCTTATGAGCTTAATTGAATTTCTTGAGGATGTGACTAAACACATTGATGAAGGTAGAGCAGTAGATGTAGTGTATATGGATTTCAGCAAGGCATTTGATAAGGTACCCCATGCAAGGCTGATTGAGAAAGCAAGGAGGTATGGGATTCAAGGGGACCTTGCTTTGTGCATCCAGAACTGGCTTGCCGACAAAAGGTGAAGAGTGATCGTAGATAAATCATATTCTGCATGGTCGGTGACCAGTGGTGTGCCTCAGGGATCTGTCCTGTGACCCCTTCTCTTCGTGAATTTTATAAATGACCTGAATGAGGAAGTGGAGGGATGGGTTAGTAAATTTGCTGATGACACAAAGGCTGGGGGTGTTGTGGATAGTGTGGAGGGCTGTCAGAGGTTACAGCGGGACATTTTTTAGGATGTGAAACGGGGCTGAGAAGTGGCAGATGGATTTCAACCCAAATAACTGTGAGGTGGTTCGTTTTGGTAGGTCAAATATGATGGCAGAATATCATATTAATGGTAAGACACTTGGCAGTGTGGAGGATCAGAGAGATCTTGGGGTCAGAGTCCATAGGGCACTCAAAGCTGCTATGCAGGTTGACTCTTTGTTTAAGAAGGCATACGGTGCATTGGCCTTCATCAACCATGGGATTGAGTTTAAAAGCCGAGAGGTAATGTTACAGCCATATAAGACCCTAGTCAGACCCCACTTGGAGTACTGTGCTCAGTTCTGGTCACCTCACTACAGGAAGGATGTGGAAACTGTAGAAAGGGTGCAGAGGAGATTTACAAGGATGTTACCTGGATTGAGGTGCATGCCCTATGAGAATAGGTTGAGTGAACTTGGCCTTTTCTCCTTGGAGCCACAGAGGATGAGAGGTGACCTGATTGATATGCATAAGATGATGAGATGCATTGATTGTGTGGATAGTCAGAGGCTTTTTCCCAGGGCTGAACACAAGTGGGCACAGATTTAAGCTCCTTCGATGTAGGTACAGAGATATCAAAGATAAGTTTTTTATGCAGAGAGTGGTAAGTGCGTGGAATGGGCTGCCGGCGACGGTGGTGGAGGCGGATATGATAGGGTCTTTTAAGAAATTTCTAGATAGGTACATGGAGCTCAGAAAAATAGAGGGCTATGGGTAACCCTAGGTAATTTCTAAGGTAAGGACAAGTTCGGTACAGCATCATGGGCCGAAGGGCCTGTATTGTGCTGTACGTTTTCTATGTTTCTATGTTTTACTGTATGTTTTGACATTTTGATGTACATGTGACAAATAAAGCTAATCTTTTTAATATACCCATTTTTGTAACTTTTTGGCTTGTACAACACTGCTGCTACAAAACAACAAATTTCACACCATAAGTCGCTGATATTAAACCTGATTCTGGTTCAAGCTCAAAAGTCTTTTCCTTCTAAGTAACAGCCAAAATGCTCTTTTATGTTCTCTTAGGATGGCAAAAATAAATGGTGGTGGTGTTCAGATACATCTCTACCAAAGGAGAGTGTAAGGTGTTCCTTCCCTCTGCTAGCCTGCAGGTCACACTTAGGCAAGGTGTAGCACCTGCTTAGCCCACCAATCAGAATCACGTGAAGCAATGGGAGCAGGCGGTGGATGGTCGTATGAGCAACTGCTGCATTTCAGAAGTCCTGTTCATGCAACCATTGACACCAGGTAGACAATCTCTGAAGAGTATCGATAATGGCTGGGGTCACCTGTTTTGAAACGGCACTGCCCAAAAGAAGACAGTGGTAAATCACTTCTGTAGAAAAATTTGCCAAGAATAATCATGGTCATGGGACTCTGTCATACGTCATACAACATAGCACATAATGATGGAGATGATGATATGAATGCCACCTTTCACCACTTAACACTACTGTGCTTTCCCTACATTTGTTTTAACAGGAGGCTCTAAATTCTTGCCCGACTGGAAGAAATCCTGGAGAATGCAACAGAAAGTTTTCTAGGAGCTTCACAAAAGAAAACCAACTCTAATGAATAGTGAATAATGAATGAAATCCTCCTGATGAAGGGTTTCGGCCCAAAACGTCATCACTACCTCCTCCCATAGATGTTGTCTGGCCTGCTGAGTTCTGCCAGCATTTTGTGTTTTTATTTATTTCCAGCATCTGCAGATTCACTCGTGTTGTCTAATGAATAGTGTTGATTTGTGTTGAAAATAAAACAATTAGACCATAAGACCACTAGACCATAAGACAATAAGACAAGAATACCTGAAGACCAGAAGACCAGTAGACCAGAAGATTAAAATACCAGAAGACCAGAATGAAACTATTTGACTCACGCAGTCTGCTCTGCCAATCCATTATTTATGCCTGTCAACACCATTCTCCTGAAAAATGTTGTAGAAAGTTGAAAACTCAGCCAGCTCCATCATGGGCACTAGCCTCCCCAGCATCCAGGACACCTTCAAAAGACCATGCCTCAAAAAGATGGCATCCATCATTAAGGATCCCCATCACTCTGTGCTTTTCTCATGCCTTCTTCTCATTACTGCTATCAAGAAGGCAGTACAGAAGCTTGAAAACACACACTCAATGTTTTAGGAACAACTTCTTCCCTTCCACCATCAGATTTCTGAATGGACGATGAACTCTGGAACACCACCTCAGTATTTATTTTTGCCCCCTTTTTGCACTGCTTACTTAATTTAAATATTATACATATTTCTTATTGTAATTTAGTTTTATTATCATGTATTGCAATGTACTGCAGCCGCATAACAATGAATTTCACAACACATGCCAGTGATAATAAACCTGATTCTGATTCTGCCTTCTCTCTATAACCTTTGACACCCTGACTAATCAAGAACCCATCAACCTCCACTCTAAATATATCAAATGACTTGGCCACCACAGCCGTCTGTGATAATGAATTCCACAGATTCACCACCCTCTGGCTAAAAAGAAAATCATCCTCAGCTCGGTTCTAAAGGGATGTCCTTGGATTCTGAGGCTATGCCCTTTGGCCCTAGAATAAACAGAATCCTAGAAAATATGAATAAAGAAATGAAAGTCTGTTTTGGCACAGTTGTTTGTTTGAAATTAATTTGAACACTGATAAATGCAATACTTAATATTCGCTGCTTCTGTTCTTGGCAGCCTTTCCCTAGTCACTGTGGAACCAAGTTCTTTATGATTCAGCTTACTGATGTCATTAATGCAATGAGGCCAGGCAGGTGGCTGGGTGAGAAGCTATGATGAAACGGCAGTCTTCTAAGAAAGGAGTTGGTGATTGGCAAGGTGAATTTTAGCTCTTGTGGTGGCATCCATAATTGGGCACCCCTACCATCCAGGACACACCCTCACCTCATCAAGGAGGTGGTAAAGGAGTCTGAGGTCACACAATCAATGTTCTAGGAACAGCCTCTTGCCCTCTGTCATCAAGTTTCTGAATGGACAATGAACCAACCCAACCTCACTATTTTGCCCTCTTTTCAAATTATTTACATATATATATCTTATTGTAATGTAGAACATAAAACAGAAAGCAAATGAAGAACTACAGTAACAGAGTAATTTTTATTGTTATAATTGCACTGTACTGCTGTTGCAAAATGACAAATTTCACAACATACACTATGTCAGTAATAATAAACTTGATTCTAATTCTGAGTGTTTAATGGCTGGCTTGGATTTACTGGACTGAAGTTTGTGTATCTGTACTGTATGTTACTGTGACCATCACTTTTTGTACTATTTATTTTATGTTCATTGTAACGTATAGTGATTTTTATGTATTGCAGTTATTGCATTGTACTGCTGCCAGTACACAAACAACATATTCCAAGACACATGTCAATGATAATAAACCTGATTCAGAATTTTTGCAAAACCTGATCTGCTGCAGTTAAAGCTGATAAAAATAGAGACATTGCAAAATTGAACTGATGGCTAATAGAGCCACACACACTTTTATTGAAAAACGTAAAGGCTCATGCTAGATCACTGAGGATTAACCAGCAGTCTAAGTATTCATTAATTCAATTATTTATTTGGCACAACCATACACAGCAGACACTTTTGGCCCTTTGAGTCGCACCGTCCCAGCAACCTCCAACACCGATTTAATCCGAACTCAATCACGGGACAATTTACAATGACCAATTAACCTGCCCGGTATTGGAGTTGTTGGACTGTGGAAGGAAATCAGAGCACCTGGGGGAAACCCATGCACTTCACAGGAACAACATACAAAGTTCTTATCAATGATGCCAGAATTGAGCTCTGAACTCCAATGCCCCGAGCCGTAATAGTGTCACGCTAACCACTATGCTACCATGGCATCCAAGTTGAGATAGATATCACTCAGTACTGTGAATGATTTTACCAGCATGAAGGAGTGATGGGAGATTTTGTCTTATAGGATGCTTGTTACATTGCCTTGTGTAAATAATTTTCTCTTGTTGATGTGAATTCAGTCACCAGGGCAACAGCTCAGCTGTCGTTGTACATTACAGAGGAAAACTGATGCTTAGTAAGACAAAATAGTGGCACATGTACTCTTGTACAACAGATTGTGATTCTGTATAGCATTTTTATTTTGCCAAAGATAGCAGATAAAGAGGAGACACATCTTACGCATAAAAGATTCTGCAGATGCTGGAAATCCAGAACAACACACACAAAATGCTGGAGGGACTCTGCAGGCCAGGCAACATCTACGGACAGGACTAAAAAGTTGACATTTTGGGCTGAGACCCTTCATGAAAATATTTAGAATGACATAGATTGCAACTTAGAATCGGAGTAGAATTGAATGCCATTGACATGTCATGAAATTTGTTGTTTTACAGCAGCTGTTACAGTTCACCACATAAAAAATTTACTAGAAGTCTCAATAAGTAATATAAAAAAACTAAATCAGTAGTGCAAAAAGAGAACAAAATAAACTCATGGACGCTTCAGAGATCAGATGGTGGAGGGGAAGACACTGTTGAGTGTGTGTCTTTAGTCTCTTGTACCTCCCCCTTGGTGGTGGTAATGTGAAGAGGGCATGTCCTAAGTGATAAAAATACCTGATAAGTTTACCACAGATCCCTTGGAAGAGTTCTACCTTGATTTATTTTTCATTCCAAAATATCAGCCTCCAAAACTGGGTGGAATCCCACTTGATGATATTGAGGAAAGAAGAAATACATGTGTTTTTCCTGCATTTTGGGAAAATGCATTCTCTGCAATCTCAGAAAGCTTTCCAAACTCCTGTTGAGCAAAAGAAAGAGCTTTGACAGATCTTGTGCCTCTGGACTAATATTAAGAGGAATAGACAGAGTGGACAGCCAGCATCTCTTCCCCAGGGCACCACTGCTCAGTACAAGAGGACATGGCTTTAAGGTAAGAGGAGGGAAGTTCAAGGGGGATATTAGAGGAAGGTTTTTCACTCAGAGAGTGGTTGGTGCGTGGAATGCACTGCCTGAGTCAGTGATGGAGGCAGATACACTAGTGAAGTTTAAGAGACTACTAGACAGGTATATGGAGGAATTTAAGGTGGGGGGTTATATGGGAGGCAGGGTTTGAGGGTCGGCACAACATTGTGGGCCGAAGGGCCTGTAATGTGCTGTACTATTCTATGTTCTATGTACCCTTTTTACAAAATTAACCCTTCAGCCCTTTACCTCTTCAACCTTTCCCCTCTCTGATTCTTACTTCATCCACCCTTCCCTGCCCACCTACCCTCACCCTCACTTGGCTTTACCTGTCACTTTCCAGATTGTACTTCTTCCCCTCCATCCCACCTTATTTTCAAAGTTATCAGAGTACATACATGCTACCACATACAACCCTGACATTCTGGATTCTTTCTGCTGTGGGCATACTTAATAAATTTATAGAACAGTAACTGTAAAAAGGATCAATGAACAACTGTACAAATGCAAATAAAAATAAATAGTAATAAATAATGAGTATGAAATAATAAGATAAAGAGTCCTTAAAGTGAGACCATTAGTTGTGGGAACACCAGAAATGGAATGAGTGTGGTTGTCCCCTTTTGTTGAAGAGCCTGATGGTTGAGGGGTAGTAACTGTTCCTGATCCTGGTAGTGCACTTGTAGAGTCCTGAGGCACTTGTACCTTCTACCTGATGGCAGCAGCGAGAAAAGAGCTTGGTCTGGGTGGTGAGGATCTTTGATGATGCATGCTGCTTTTCTACGTCAATGCTTCATTTAGATGTGCCCAATGGGTGGGAAGGTTTTACCCATGATGCACTGGCCCGAACCCATAAACTTATGTAGGGGTTTCCACTCAAAGGCACACCAGGCCATAATGCAGCTTGTCAGTACACTTTTCACCACACATATATAGAAGTTTGCCAAGGGTTTTGATGTCATGCTGAATCTTTGTAGACTCCCGAGGAAGTAGAGATGCTGTTGTGCTTTCTTTGTAATTACATTTATATGATCGTCCAGGACAGGTCCTCTGAGATAGCGACACCCAGGAATTTAAAGTTACTGACCCTCTCCACCTCTGATCCTCCAATGATTACTGGCTCATGGGCCTCTGGTTTCCCTCTCCTGAAGTCTACAATCACTTCCTTGGTCTTATTGACATTGAGTGAGAGGTTGTTGTTTTTACACCACTCAGCCAAATTTTCAAACACCCTCCTGTATGCTGATTCGTTGCCGCCTTTGGTACAGCCCACAATAGTGGTGTCATCAGCAAACTTGTATATGGTGTCGGAGCTGTACTTAGCCACACAGTCAGGTGTAAAGTGAGTAGAGCAGGGATCTAAGCACACATCCCTCTGGTTCTCCTGTGCTGATGGAGATTGTGGAGGAAATGTATTCATCATTCCGAACTGACTGGTGTCTACAACCAGGATCCAACTGCCTAAGGGGATATTGAGGGCCAAGTCTTAGAAGATTACTAATTAATTTTGAGGGGATGATGGTATTATTGGCTGAGCTGTAATCAAATAAAAGCATTCAGATGTGTGCATCTTTGCTGTCGAGATGTTCCAGAGGTGTGTGAAGAGTCAATGAGATGGCATTTGCTGTGGACCTGTTGCCTAGGCAGGCAAATTGGAGTGGATCAATGTCGCCATTCAGGCAGGAGCAGATATGTTCCATCACCAGCCTCTCAAAACTCTTCAGCACTACGGATGTAGGTGCCACTGGGAACCAGTCATTGAGGTGGGTTACACACTCTCTTTGGGCACTGGCCTGCTTGAAGCAAGTGGGTACTACACACTGACAAAGTGAGAGGTTGAAGATATCTGTGAACACACCAACCAGTTGGTCAGTACAGGTCTTCAGTACTCAGTCAGGTATTCCATCTGGACCGGATACTTTCCTTGGATTTACTCTCTTGAAGGCAACCTGAACGTCATCTTCAGATACTGAGACCAAAGGATCATCGGAAGGACATGGGAGTGCGTGATGGTCTTCCCAGTTCTGGTGGTCAAGGCGAGCGTAGAAGGCATTGAGCTCATCTGGATCAAAGCTCCATGTTGCAAGATTTAGCTTTGTAAGAGTTTACGGCATTCAGACCCTGGCACAGCTGTCGAGCATACCTTATTGATTTCAGTCTAGTCCAAAATCTCCACTTCACCCGAGAGATCATACCTACACCTTGTAGCATTCTTAATCTCCAGACTTGAATGCCTCTGATCTGACACTCAGCAAATTCCAGATTTTATGGTTCATCCGGGGCTTCTGACTGGGGTAAACACTGAACAATTTATGGGGACACCATCATCCACAGCTGCTTTAATAAAGTCTGTTACGACCCTGGTGAGTACCTTAGCAGAGCCCAATCCACTGACTCAAGGCCATCCTGTAACTGTTCCTCTGCCTCCTGCAAGCACTTCTTAATTGTCTTGATCTTTGGAGCCTTGCTCTTTAGACTCTGTCTGAATGCTGGTAGTATGTGTACAGCCAAATGGTCCAACCTATTCTGTCTTCTTTCCCCTTGCTTTCCAGCTCTGAGGAAGGTTTTTGGCCTGAAACCTCGACACTTTATCTCTCTCCATAGATGCTGCCTGACCTGCACCATTTTGTGCATGTTGCTCCAGGAAACAGTCTGGCTCACTGACTTCTTGTACTGTGGAGAGTTAACCCTTTTTGTAACATTAGGATCGGGAGCCATACTAAAACAGAAACACCCCATCATTGAATTTACAGCAAAGTTGCTTATCAGTCTTTGTGTGCAGTTTTTCTTTGATTCTATTGTATTTCTTTGTTCTAATGTGAATGCCTGCAAGAAATATACGTACGTTGATAATAAATTTACTTTGAACTATGAACTGCAGAGATGAAAATCCAGTTCACTGGAATATTTTAGGATTTTTTTAATGTTGGTGAGGTTATATCCTGAGAGCAATGCAGAATGGTTGTATTGGCCAATAAGTAGAACATTGTCACATTAAATTTGAGGTTTTAATATATTCACAAGACACTGAAGCAGCAATAAAGGAGTGGAAGACTGATACTTATTAAGTCTTTACTTTCCTGAAATTAAAGAGAGGGTAAAAAGGTGGAAGAGATCACAAGAAACGTCAATGGGAATCAGGTGGGCAGTATCCGGTTTAAAATGGGTGAACAGGGCTAGTGACTACTATTTTTAACTCAGCTGTCAATAATAGGAAACGATATGTTTCAGTATGATTTTTTTCTGTGCTTGTAGGCAGATGAGTATTTCTCACCGTGGCGTCTATCATTTCTTGCCAGTCTTGTCTATTAACGAGCACTATCATCCCATCTGAGGATGACAGCTGCAACACTTACTCTGGCGCAATAAACAACTAAATGAGGCACACAGCAATTTTGCTTGTCACCAGGGCCCTCGGCACGAATGGCTGCACAGCTTGATGCATAAATTCATGAGGCTGTTGCATATGATGGAGCATGCCCAGCTGAGAGAAGTGATGGATAACTGAGTGGCTAAAATTGGCCATCACCTTGACTCTGTCAGGACTTTTAAAAAAAGACTAAGGGACACTGGTGATGGTAGGAAGTGGGAGGAGGGATCTTTCCTTGATTATGTTTATAGCACACTCTCAGATCGCTGATTTTATTGTTCTTCATCAGTTTTACTCTCCAGAAACAGAATCTGTGAAACCTTTAAACATTTCCCATTTTCTCTTTAAACCATAAGGTACGATTATTCTAACTTTTAATATGAAACAATTAGTTTAAACATGTTTCATTTTAATTTGTTTTACAACAAACACCAAGTTGTTCATTGTTGAGTGAAATGCATTTGTTGGTACATTGCTTAGTTTTTGGTTCATTTTTATATTTATTTAGAGATACATTACGGAGCAGGCCCTTCCGTCTCACCGAGCCACACCGCCCAATCACCCACCTATTGACCCCTAGCCTAATCATAGGACAATTAACCATTGACCGATTAACCTACTAACTGGTACGTCTTTGGAGTGTGGGAGGAAACTGGAGCACCTGGAGGAAACCCACATGTTCATGAGGAAAACATACAAACTCCTTACAGACATCGGCAGAACTGTAGTCCAAACACTGAGCTGTCATAGCATCACACTAACCAGTACTGTGGTTCATTGGATGCTTTTTGGATATTTAAATATCCATTGACCACATAATTTTGTCAATTTTAATTTCATTTTGTGGTTAGTAGTACAGAAGTTAATGTACATAAAAATCAGGAATCACCTTTTGCAATATAATATACTCATGATCCAAACAAGTGAGATAAATAATTCAAATATACTTGATGCATAAGACAACATTAACTTTACTTATCGGGTTACTAATTTTAACACTCTTTATGTTCAAACAAAATATCAAATTCCCTGTATGTGTCCTCATACTTGGCGATAGTAAAGGATTCTGATTCTGTTCTCATTTCTTCTAATGTTGCTCTAAGTTAAGGAATATACTTTACAGAGAGAAAAAATAAACTTTCATCATTTCTCAGTTATTGCATTTATTTTCCTCCAGATTCTCTTTTAAAGAGCAAAAGATCACAAGATTTGGAGCAGAGTTAGGCCACTCAGCCCATCAAGTCTGCTCCAACATTCGATCATGGCTAATTTATTATCCCTCTCAATCTAATTCTCCTGCCTGATAGTGAATACAAACATTTGTATTATCAGAAAGATATATTTGTAGTTCAAAAATACAAATATGCAAATATATTTCAAAACCATTTACTTTCATTCATAGATAATGAATATTAAAAATCATTAAGTCCTAGAGTGTGACAGCATAAAAACAGGCCCTTCTGTCTATCTAGTCCATGCTGGACTGTTATTCTGCTTAGTCTCAGAAACCCACACTCCATCCATAGTCCTCCATACAGCTCACATGGTGTACCTATCCAAACTTCTCTTAAATATTGCCATCAATCTGCAAGATTCTTTATTACTTAGAATTCTAAAATCCTGTTTTATGTAGAATATTTTGTTAATTGTATGGCAAAAATAAATTGACCATTATAGATGACACCTTCACATCTGAGGTACAACAATTCACTGATGAAACTGAGCAAAAGAAATCAGGATCTTTGACACCTCCCTCCCCTTTCTTGATCTCTCTGTCTCCGTCTCCGGAGACAAACTGTCAATTGACATCTTTTATAAATCTACCAACTCGCATGGTTATTTTGACTATATCTCTCCTCACCCTATCTCCTTCCACCACTGATGCTACCATCAACCGCATCTCCTTCATTTCCCGCACACCTGCGCTCTCCCCATCTTCCCACTGCCTTAATAGTGAAAGCTTTCCTCCAGTCCTTACCTACCACTCCATCAGGCTCCACATCCTATACACCATCCTCCAAACTTTTGCCAGCTCCAAAAGGATCCCACCAAAAAACATATCTTTACTTCCCCACCTCTGCTCTTTCTGCAGTGATCACTCCCTCTACTATTGCCTTGTCTATTTGTCATTCCTGATCACCCTCACAGCATTTAACCCCCTCAAGTGAACTAAGTACCTATCCACCTCCTCCCTCACCTCCATTCAGGGCCCCAGACAGTCCTTCCAGGTGAGGCAACACTTCACCTGTGAATCTTCTGGAGTTCTCTATTGTATCCAGTACCCCATGCAGCCTGCTCCGCACTGGCGAGATCCATCAACAATTGTGGGACCACGTCATTCAGCACCTCTGCTCCAACCACCGAAAGCGGAACTTTCTGGTGCTCAAACATTTTAATTCTGATTCCCATTCCCATTATGATGTATCAGTCCATGCCTGATTTTGAGCCAAGATGAGGCCACCCTCAGGGTGGAGGAGCAACACCTTACATTCCATTTGGGTAGCCTCCAAGCTGATGGCATGAATATTGATTTCTATTTCCAGTAAATAAATTACCCCTTTCCTCTAATCCCCACTCTGACCTTTTACCTCTTGTCACCTGCCTATTTCTTTCCGCTGGATCCTCTGCTCCTTCCCGTTCTCCTATGGTTCACTCTCCCCTATCAGATTCCTTCCTCTCCAACCCTTTACTTCCCCACCCACCTGGCTTCACCTATCACCTTCCAGCTCCTTCCCCTCACCTCCCCCCCCATTCTTTTTTATTCCAGCATCTTCCCTCTTCCTTCTCAGTCCTGAAGAAGGGTCTCAGCTTGGAACGTTGACTGCCCATTCATTTCCATGGATGCTGCCTGATTTGCCAAGTTCCTTCAGCATTTTGTGTGTATTGCTTTGGATTTCCAGTGTCTGCAGACTTCCTGGTGTTTAAGAAACTAGGTTGTAGATTCAGGGGTGGCATAATTACATCAATATAAGAACCACTGCAGGTGATACAAACAGTGTATCAATGAGAAAGTTGGTGATGTTATCTCAAGATTCAGGATTTTGAATTGTTTATGGTCATTCTTCAGTACAGGAGAGAAAAGGAGAACAAAATCATTGCCACTGCGGATCAGATGCAGCAAGAAAAGTGAACCAAACAGTGATCTGCGATTGTGGATATACCAGGGTTTACTTCCCAAAAATATATTTCATTTATAACATACATGATGATACATTCAGCATGTGCTTTTGTCTTCATTCACTGTGTCATTCTTCAGTATAAAAGAGTAAAAGAAAACAAAATGATTGTACAAATGGGTTAAACCACTAAAGTTTGAGCTATAACTGCCCTGATGGGAAATGTAAGTTTCTGTCCTATTGGGAATATAATACATCAAAGATGGAACAGGTCTGATGATCCCTCATGAGGGATTAACTGTTCAATTAAGCCATATCTGATGTTCAGTCTCACTTCTACTTTCCTGAATAGAAGCTTGCAGCAGGATATGGACCAGATGGAAAAAAAACAGGCTGAAAAATGAGATGTAATTTAGTGCAGACAAATGTGAGAACCAACCAGGGTAAGGTCATGGAGAAGTGTGGTACAACAGAGGGATCTGGGAATACTGAAACATAATTTCTTGAAAGTGGCATCACAGATTGATAGGGTCATAAAGGAACCTTTTGGCACATTGGCCTTTGTAACTCAAAGTATTGAGTACAGGAGATGGGATGTTATGTTGAAGTTGTATAAAAGCTGGTGAGGCTTAATTTGGAGTAATAGGTGCAGTTTTAGCCATTTATCTACAGGAAAGGCATCAATTAGATTGCAGGAGTTTGAAGAAAATTTACAAGGATATTGCCTGGTATTGAGGACCTCAGTTATACGGAAAGATTAAATTGGTTAGGACTTTATTCATTGGAATGTAATAGATTGAGAGGAGATTTGATAGAGGTATACAAAATTATGAGGCATATAGATAGGGTAAAGCAAGCAGGCTTTTTACACTGGTTGAATGAGACTAGAATGAACTAGAGGTCATGGGTCAAGGATGAAAGGTGAAATATTGAAGGGGAACATAAGGGGGCACTCCTTCACTCAGAGGGAGGTGAAAGTATGGAATGAGCTGCCAGTGGAAGTGGTGCGATGCAGATTTGATTTCAGCATTTAAGAGAAATTTGGATCGGTACCTGGAGGGGGGGGGGCTGTGGTCCAGGTGCAGGTCAATGGGACTAGGCAGTATAATGTACAGCATGGACTAGATGGGCTGAAGGGTTCGTTTCTGTGCTGCAGTGTTTCATGGACTCAGTGATGCCTATAATCTTATCCCTTTAGCCCTTCAGAAGTTATCAATCCCAACCTTGAATATATTTAAATATGGTATAATGAGGTTGTTATTGACCCAACATGCAAGACTGTGGAATATTGCAACCCAGGTGTGTCACCTCCATTACACTGAATTCCTGACCTCAGAATCCTTTGCTTATGGATATGCAGACAGCAAACATCTAACAATTCAGATGGATACATGGATGGGAGGAGTATGAAGGGCAATAGTCCAGGTGAACTTTAATGCATCTCGGGCAGAGTAACAGTCTGGCACAGATGAGGCAGCTGAAGAGCTTGTTTCTTTGCTGTGGTACCCTATGACTCTATACAATCCTGGATGAAGACAAGAGTAAATCCCAAACCAGACCTGATCTTCACCTGAGGACTTACATCATTCTCCATAACCAACCCAATCATCACTTTGTGTAACAATCTCAAATATGTTATTTATGTGCTGACCAAAAACACAGGATTCCTGCAGATCATCTTGATCTGGATAAGAACACCGAAAATAGAACATAAAACAATACAGCACAGGGACAGACCCATCAGTGTTGTGCTAAACTAGTAATTAAAAAAAAACAACTTTTACACCTTCTTCTTTCAAATATGATTCTACTTTCAAATATGATAGAACTGAACAATGGTCTCAGACTGTAACATCGGCTATTTATTCCCCCTCCATAGATGCTGCCTGACCTGATCTGCCGAGTTCCTCTGCCATTTTGTGTGTGCTGTTGTTGATTTCCAGTAGCTGCATACTTTCGAGTGTTTATGATCTAATAGTAGACTGTGTGTGATTGGAACCAGTGATTTACATTTTGATGGTGTGCTTTGCAGCCGACTTGAATGCTTTGCTGTCTCTGAGAGAGTTTAATGAGATGTGGAGCAGAGTGTGCGGTCTGGAGACCGCACGCGAACCCATGATCAACTCCATTGCTTCTCTCAGATTGAGGATTTGAGCAAGGATGAAGTCAACTCTGACACTCCTGCCTCACAAGCCCAACTGTGCCAAGCCCTGGATTTCACTGCCAATGTACCTGCAATCCAAGCCATTCAAAGTTCAAGTAAATGTTATTATCAAAGTATATACATGTCACCCTATACAACCCTGAGATTCATATTCCTGTAGGCATGCTCAACAAATATATGGAATAGTAACTATAACAGGATCAGTGAAAGATCAACCAGAATGCAGAGGACAACAAACTGTGCAAATGCAAATGTAAATAAATAGCACTAAATAAAGAGAACATGAAATATTGAGCCCTTAAAGTGAGATCATTGGTTGAGGGATCATCTCAATGGATGGCAAATGAATGTAGTTAAGGCTTTTCGTTCAAGAGCCTGATGTTTGAGGAGCAGTAACTGTTCATGAACCTGGTGTTGTGAGCCCTGAGGTTCTTGTACCTTCTACATGATGGCAGGAGCAAGAAAAAAGAGCATGAGCTGGGTAGTGAGGATCTTTGACGATGGGTGCTGCTTTCCTACATCAGTGTAGATGCGCTCAATGATTGGGAGAGCTTTGCCTGTGATGTATTGGGCCAAATCCATTACCTTTCGTAAGATTTCCCACTCAAAGGAATTGGTGTTTCGATACCAAGTTGTGATGCAGCCAGTCAATATATTTTCCAGTACACAATAAATAATCAAAGTTTGTCAAATTTTCTGCTTTGTTCAGCTCCATACCCCAGCAGCTTTGGTTGTGTAGACAAAAGAATAGAAGAGAAAGCAGATCCTTCAGCAAACTCATCTATAGCAACCAAGTTGCTGACCTACCTGTAGTATAACTAGCTTACTGCCAGTCCCATTTGCCTGTGTTTGTTTCCAAGCTCTCAAATCCTTTCCATGTATCTGTCATGGAGCCTTACAGCATGGAAATGGGCCCGTGGATCTACTGGTTCAAATCAACCAAGATTCCCATCTAAGGTAGTCCCACTTACCTGTTTGGACCATGCCACATCTTTCTAAATTTTTCCAATCTATGTCAAAGGTAAGCTTTTCACACAGAGAATGGACAGTACATGGAATGCACTGCTAGCAAATGTGGTAGAGGCAACACAATAGGGTCTTTTAAGAGACTCTTGGATTGGTACATGGAGCTTAGAAATATAGAGGGCTATGGAGTAGGGACATTCTGGGCACTTTCTAGAGTAGGTTACATGGTCGGCACAACATTGTGGGCCAAAGGGCCTGTAATGTGCTGCAGATTTCTATGTTTCTATGTACCTATCCATGTGCTTCCTAAGGTGGCAAGGTGAAAATATATCTCTCTCAAAGGAGGTGTAAAGCACTCCGTCCCTCCGCTAGCGTTTTGTAAAGTCACTCCCCAGAAGAAGGCAATGGCAAACCGCTTCAGTAGAAAAAATATGCCAAGAGCAATCATGGTCATGCAAAGACCATGATCACCTATGTCTTATGACATGGTACATAATGAACAAATGAACGAACATATGCTTCCTATATGATACTATACCACATCTTCCTCTGGCAGCTCATTCTGTATACTAACCAGACTCTGGTTGGAAAAGATGCCCCTCAAGTTCTTTATTTCTCTCCTATCACAGCCCTCTGGTGCTGTCAGTACCTGGTTCAACTTCTTCTTGGAATTTCCGTGTTTACAAGGCCCAGTGATAGGGAAGAGGTAGAGGAGTAGTAGTTGACCACTCAGATGGGAACTAACCAAATGCATGCTGCCATGGGTCTGTACTTGATGCTTCAGGCAAGGTGATCTTACCAGTAATTAAATGTGTGCAAACCCTCATGCCCATCAGATTTACCACAGAATTGCAAATACATCTTCTTCAGAACTTACCTTCCTATATTTCACATCTAAAATCTGTAAACGATGCATCACCACATGAAAACTTTAGTATTTAACTTCTCTGTGAGAGCAGAGGTTCGGTCATAATGTAGCTGATGGCAAAGGATGCAGGACAATAAATCATTTTGTTAACAATGAACTCTCTGATACCATCAAAACCTACTTTACTAAGCCCGGTAAAATAGAACTCACTCATTAAAATATTGGCTTTAAATGAGCCTACCACTACCTTTCAGCTGACTTCAGTTAAACATAAGAAACTCCTCTTCAGCAATAAATTTGAACAGCATGCGTTTGCATGCTAATCATAAACTGCTGGTGAAAATAGACACGTCTAGTAAGAATGGACTTGTTAGCAACAAAAATAAATATGTCAATCATGGTGTACCTGTGAAAATAATCTTTAAACATCTAACAAACCAGCAAATGGGTATAAATCCCCCAAATGCTATGAAAGCAGCTGTGAGATGTGCAGCTGTATAACAGGAAATTTGAATGACAGCAGGTTTCCATGATGAAGCACTCCAATCACTATAATAGTGTGTCACAAAGATATTGATGGAGCATCCCAACAAGTTGTATCACTGCTTGTACAGAAAATGCACTTCAGCGGACAGGAAGGCTCTGCAACAGTAGACAAAACTACCAACACATCACTGGCACCAGCCTAACTGCCATCAAGGACATACATACAGTGGCTGCCAGAAAAAGGCTATTAACATCATGAAAACTCCTATTCACCTTGCTCACGGACTGTTAGTCACACTCCCATCAGGGAGGAGGAGACTACGTAGCATCCATGCTTGGACCACCAGACTCAAAAAGAGTCACTTTCCCCAAGCAGTGAGGCTGACCAACACCTCCACCCACTGACCCACCCCTCCACTCCCAGACTCAGAAACAGGCACTTTCCCCAAGCAGTGTGGCTGATCAACACCTCCACCCACTGACCCACCCCTCCACTCCCAGACTCAGAAACAGTCACTTTCCCCAAGCAGTGAGGCTGATCAACACCTCCACTCCCAGACTCAGAAACAGTCACTTTCCCCAAGCAGTGAGTCTGATCAACACCTCCACCCACTGACCCACCCCTCCACTCCCAGACTCAGAAACAGTCACTTTCCCCAAGCAGTGAGGCTGATCAACACCTCCACCCACTAACCCACCCCTCCACTCCCAGACTCAGAAACAGTCACTTTCCCCAAGCAGTGAGTCTGATCAACACCTCCACCCTGACCCACCCCTCCACTCCCAGACTCAGAAACAGTCACTTTCCCCAAGCAGTGAGGCTGATCAACACCTCCACCCACTAACCCACCTCTCCACTCCCAGACTCAGAAACAGTCACTTTCCCCAAGCAGTGAGGCTGATCAACACCTCCACCCACTGACCCACCCCTCCACTCCCAGACTCAGAAACAGTCACTTTCCCCAAGCAGTGAGTCTGATCAACACCTCCACCCACTGACCCACCCCTCCACTCCCAGACTCAGAAACAGTCACTTTCCCCAAGCAGTGAGTCTGATCAACACCTCCACCCACTGACCCACCCCTCCACTCCCAGACTCAGAAACAGTCACTTTCCCCAAGCAGTGAGTCTGATCAACACCTCCACCCACTGACCCACCCCTCCACTCCCAGACTCAGAAACAGTCACTTTCCCCAAGCAGTGAGGCTGATCAACACCTCCACCCACTGACCCACCCCTCCACTCCCAGACTCAGAAACAGTCACCACTTTCCCCAAGCAGTGAGTCTGATCAACACCTCCACCCACTGACCCACCCCTCCACTCCCAGACTCAGAAACAGTCACTTTCCCCAAGCAGTGAGTCTGATCAACACCTCCACCCACTGACCCACCACTGTTTTATTATTTCCTGTCCGTCACATTATGTACAGCCTTGCTTCACTATGTGGACATACAATCAATCTACGCAAATAAACTATCTTATATATTTATATTTATTGTGTGCTTTCTAGAATTATTATTGTGGTCTTTTGTTTTTTTTGTGCTGCATTGGATCCAGAGTAACAATTATTTTGTTCTCCCTTACACTTGTGTACAGGAAATGACATTGAACAATCTGTAATAAATTGACTGATGAATGGAGGCAAATGAGCAGAGATTGAGGCATGTTTTGTGAAGCCAAAACGCAAATGTTGGATGCTACAGATGCCCAGCAGAAAACTGAGAACAAATTGGGCCATTTAAGGAAGACTTGTACATTAGGTACCAGTGGGAAAATGTACAACTGATAAAAAAATTAGATAAAAACATTTTTCATCTAAAATGTTTTACTGACAACTGTAGACAAACTTCTATGGTGTTTTCAATGACAAATTAAGATAAACTGCTTTAGAAAATTTCACTACACATTTCACAGATTCATAATTCAGACCTTTCTGAAATGACTGTACTGCCAGCAGTCTGCAAGTGTTGCCACGCTTCAAGTGCCAACATAGCATGCATAACATAGCATAACTTTGGAATATGGGACACCTGGAGGAAACCTATGTGGTCATGGGGAGAAAGTACATACTCCTTACAGACAACAGCAGGAATCAAACCCTGATCAATGATCACTGGCGCAGCAAATTAATTGCTTAACCAATATGCTTCTGTGATGCCTGTGAATTGATTACAGTGAATTGCCACTCATATGTAGGCAAGTGGTAGAACATATACATCACTATATACTGAGATTCATTTCCTTGCAGGCATTCATAGTAAATGCAAGAAACATAATAGAATCAATGAAAGACAGCACTCATTAGAATGGATGGACAACAAGCAATGTGCAAAATACAACACACAGTACAAATACAAAAAGAAATACTGTTAATAATAAACAAAACATACAGAAACTAATAAGTGTAAAACCAGAAATATGCTGAATTAAAAGAGGAAACTGAAAGTTTATGGAACATTGGCAGAGTATACATTGCCCCTGTAGTAATATCTACAAATGGTATCATCCCGAAGTCACTAAACAATAGCATTAAACAATTAGCCTACGTAGCAATAGTCATGCAATTCTCCAGAGAGCCACAATAAAAACTTCACTAGAATAGTCCAAATGTTCATAGCATTTGAGAAATGAGAGTTCTTGGGTATGCCTGTACTTCAGGTGTTACCAAGTCAAGTCACTTTTTATTGTCATTTCAACCATAACTGCTGGTATAGTACACAGTAAAAATGAGACAATGTTTTCTAGGACCATGGTGTTACATGACACAGTACAAAAACTAGACTGAACTAGGTAAAAAAACAACACAGAAAAAAACTACACTTGTCTACAGACTGCATAAAGTGCACAAAACAGTGCAGGCATTACAATAAATAATAAACAAGACAATAGGGCAGTAAGTCCAGGCTTTGGGTATTGAGGAGTCTGATGACTTGGGGGAAGAAACTGTTACATAGTCTGGTCGTGAAAGCCCGAATGCTTCAGTGCCTTTTCCCAGATGGCAGGAGGGAGAAGAGATTGTATGAGGGGTACGTGGGGTCCTTCATAATGCTGTTTCCTTTGCGGATGCAGCGTGTGGTGTAAATGTCCCTAATGGCGGGAAGAGAGACCAGCTTGAACTGAGAAAAACACTAAATAAGCAATAAATTTTGAGACATGAGATGAAGAGTCCTTGAAAGAGAGTTCATAGGTTATGGGAACAGTTCTGTGATGGGGCAAGTGAAGCTGAGTGAACTGGTTCAAGAGGCTGACTGTTCCTGAATCTGGTAGTGTGGATAAGGCTGTAGCAGTGAGAAGAAGACATGGCCTGGGTGGTGGGAGCCATTATAATGGATGCTGCTTTCCTGAGACTATATTCACTCATTCATTCCTTCATTATTATAAGCAAACAATCATCAAGGATGTAAACCCTGTATTCTCAATAAATATACCCGACAAAAAAAATCACCATTAGTTTCTCATTATAGTAGCATAGGAGAGCTTTGTCTGCTGTTTGAGACCTCTTCAATATGGATGAAAAATCTTAGACTGAAGTGTTGACAGTTCATTTCCCTCCATTTCCTGTGGCATTTTGTGTGTGTTGCACTGGATTTCCATTCATCTGCAGAATCTCGTGTTTTTATTCATCTGCTGTCTACATTCATCTGATCATAGATATTTAGTGGAACCAAGTGGACAGATTATTCCTCCTAGCTCTCACTCTGAATGTGACTACTCAAGAGATCATTTGCAAACCAACAATAAAGCTTCAAGCTTCTAGGTCTCTCCAGCCCTTTTTAGCTAAAGTGTTTATCTAGTGCCCCTATTATGCCATGCACTTGGATTTTTATTGAAAATATTTGACTCTGCTACCTACGAACAATTCCTGAGATAAGCCGAAAAACTACCCGTTCTCTTCTTTCCCAACTCATCCAACTGATTAAACTATTAATACCATACCAATGTCCAATTCTGCAGTAAATGTGTGATGCCTAGGGTTTGAAGTGTACACAGTCATGATCATGAAAAAAAAACATTTAAAAGCAACATCCAAAAATGGTGAAGAATGAGTTCCTCAAGAAAATCATCCCTCAGAAACTGATTGGAAAGCTGAGCCTACTGGGCCTGAACACCTCTCCCTACAACTGGATCCTAGACTTTCTGACTGGGAGACCGCAGTCAGTCTGGATCGGAAGCAACATCTCCGACACCATCACACTGAGTATGGGGTCCCTCCAGGGCTGTGTGCTCAGTCCACTGCTGTTCACTCTGCTGACCCACGA
Source organism: Hemitrygon akajei (assembly GCF_048418815.1). Taxonomy (NCBI): domain Eukaryota; kingdom Metazoa; phylum Chordata; class Chondrichthyes; order Myliobatiformes; family Dasyatidae; genus Hemitrygon; species Hemitrygon akajei. The sequence continues at coordinate 175,386,053 of NC_133132.1, read as the reverse complement.
CTGTGCTGCAACACACAGCTCGAACCACATCATCAAGTTTGCCGATGACACAACCGTGGTGGGTCTCATCAGCAAGAATGATGAGTCAGCTTACAGACAGGAGATGCAGCAGCTAACAGACTGGTACAGAGCCAACAACCTGTCTCTGAATATGAACAAAACAAAAGAGATGGTTGTTGACTTCAGGAGGGCACGGAGCGACCACTCCCCGCTGAACATCGACGACTCCTTGGTAGAGATCATTAAGAGCACCAAATTTCTTGGTGTTCACCTGGTGGAGAATCTCACCTGGTCCCTCAACACCAGCTCCATAGCAAAGAAAGCCCAGCAGTGTCTCTACTTTCTGCGAAGGCTGAGGAAAGTCCATCTCCCACCCCCCATCTTCATCACATTCTACAGTGGTTGTATTGAGAGCATCCTGAGCAGCTGCATCACTGCCTGGTTCAGAAATTGCACCATCTTGGATCACAAAAGCATGCAGCGGATAGTGAGGTCAGCTGAGAAGATCTTCAGGGTCTCTCTTCCTGCCATCACGGACATTTACACTACACACTGCATCCGCAAAGCAAACAGCATTATGAAGGACCCCACGCACCCCTCATACAATCTCTTCTCCCTCCTGCCGTCTGGGAAAAAGGGAAAAAGCATTCGAGCTCTCATGACCAGACTATGTAACAGTTTCTTCCCCCAAGCTATCAGACTCCTCAATACCCAAAGCCTGGACTGACACCTTACTGCCCTATTGTCCTGTTTATTATTTATTGTAATGCCTGCACTGTTTTGTGCACTTTACGCAGTCCTGTGTAGGTCTGTAGTCTAGTGTAGCTTTTTTCTGTGTTGTTTTTTTACGTAGTTCAGTCTAGTTTTTTTACTGTGTCATGTAACACAATGGTCCTGGAAAACGTTGTCTCATTTTTACTATGTACTGTACCAGCAGTTATGGCTGAAATGACAATAAAAGTGACTTGACTTGACTTGAAAAAGGTTAAACAACAAGTTTAAAATCTATGTCCTCTTTGTTTTGTGGCTGTCTTTGGGGAACACGAATCACGGGTTATATACTGCATACATACTTTGATAATAAATATACTTGGAATCTTTGAATGAGTTCCTCAAGAAGAGTGTTAAGTAGAGAAAAATCAGGTGGCAGGAGATCCATCAATACTGATAACAGTGGTTAAACTGAAGAACATCAACTGTGGGTCATGGTGCACAGCACAGAGTTTGCAAGTAGGAGCCATTCCAGTCCCAAGGACAGTAAGAACAGCTGGTGATAATTCTTTACCAGTGGAACACTAACTCAGACTTTCTTTTATTGACACTTACACATTTGCTTTGTATATTACAAAAGCATAGAAGATGGACTTCTGCATTCACTTCATCATTCAATAAAGATTTAAATACACTTTGGTTTGTGAACTTATTTATTTAGTGATACAGTGTGGAAGAGGCCTTTCTGACCCCCTGAGCCACACTGCCCAGCAACCCACCTATTTAATCCAGCCTAATCATGGGACAATTTACAATGACCAATTAACCTGCTTATCCTGTGAGCAGCAGGTCAGAGGAGAATGGCCAGACTGGTTCAAGCTGACAGGAAGGTGACAGTAACTCAAATAACCACACATTACAACAATGGTGTGCAGAAGAACATCTCTGAACACATAACACATTGAACCTTAAGGTGGATGGGCCACAAACAGCTGAAGACCATACCAGGTTCTACTCCATACTTAATAAAGTGATCACTGAGTGTAACTTATGATAAGGTTCAGAATGAATTCTGTGAACAAAAAGTTGTCTTTTTCCTGACATGGCATTGTGAATAGAGTAAATGAGTTTTTACCCTATTGGCAAAATGGTTTCATGAGACCATGATTTAAAAATGTACAGTATAAAAGTAGTTAGTGATATGATATGCAGACAAATTACTGAAGCCTGCCAACTTTGAGATTAGAGATTAATTAGGTTTATTTGTCACATGTAAAGTACATCAAAACAGAAGCACATAGAGTGAAGTGCAGTGCTTGCATCAATGACCAACACAGTCCAAGGATGCGCTGGGCGTAGCCTACGAATGTCAACATGTTTCTCAGGCCAATGTAGCATGTCCACAATTTGCTAATCCTAATCTTCTATTGATGGAATATTGGAGGAAACTGGAGTAACCGGAGCAAAGCCATGCAATCTGGCAACAGGCAGACAATCTCTGAAGAGTATCGATAATGGCTGGGATCACCCACCTTGTAAAGACACTGCCCAGAAGGTAGCAATGGCAAATCACTTCTGTAGAAAAGTTCACCAAAAAAACAATCCCGATCACTTATGCCACATAACAAATGAACAATTGCAATGTGCTGCTGCCGCAAAACAACACATTTCATGATAAATGCCAGTGATATTAAACCGGATTCGGATTCGGATTTTGACAGCGGTGTGTTTGAACCAGCTAGCACTCTAAAGCCTTGCACTAGTTGCCATGCTACTGTGCTGCTCCAAGGAAGATAAAGATGACTGGCCATGTTTCCTCAATATTCTTTGGAAATAAAGTCTTTAGGAGAACAGGAGAGTACAGATAATTATAAACCAGTTACTCTGACTTAAATTGCCAGCAATGATCAGCATTGTAGGATGAAATGGCAGTGTAGCAGTTAGTTCAACACATTTCAGGGGCAGCTGTAACATCAAGGTTCAATTCATGCCACTGTCTATAAGGGGCTTGTGGGTGGCTGTGACCATGTGGGACTCCTTTGGGGGCTCTACTTACCTCCCACAGTCCAAAGACATACAGGTTAGGGTTAGTAAGCTGTTGGCATGCAACGTGGGTGCCAGAAGGGGGGCAACCCTTGCGGACTACCCTCACAACATCTTCAGACTGTGTATGTCGTTGTCACAAACAACACATTTCATTGCATGTTTCAATGTATATGTGGCAAATAAAGAATATCTTTGAAATTACTAATCTAATTAAAAAACATGATTTAATTTGGGTTGGGTAGCACAATTTTTAAAGAGATATTGTATTTGACCAATTGAACTGAATTCTTTGTAGAATGAACAAGGACTGATAATGAAAATAAAATAAATGAAATTTGAAGATTTCTTTAAAAAGGTCATGATAATCAGAAGAGAATACGGTCAAAATATGAGGTCATGCAATTTTGTCAAATGTAGCAACAAGGAAAGAAAAGGAGGAAAATGTAAGGAGGTTTCTTGGAGCTGTAGGCTGTTATGAGTGTGTTCTCTTGTCACGTGTGCCTCTATCACAGTAAAATAACATTAGTGAAATGGGAAAATAATACTAGAATTCACCAACAGAATGAAATTGCATGTAATTTGAAAGAACTATGAAATTTTGTAAAATAATGTAGAAAGGAAAGAGTTGCCTCCCATCTCCTACCAATCAGCCAATGCTCCAACCATGTTAGTAACTTCCCTGTAATGCCATGGGCTTTTAACTTGGTAAACAGCATCATGTGTGGCACCTTGTCAAAGGCCTTCTGAAAGTCCAAATATACAACATCCATTGCATCCCCTTTATCTATCCTACTTGTAATCTCCTGAAAGAATTCCAACAGGTTTGTCAGGCAGGATTTTTCCTTAAGGAAACATGCTTTGTCCAATCTTGTCCTGTGTCACCAAGTGCTGCATCACCTCATCCTTAACAATTGACTCCAACATCCGACATCTCCACTGATGTCAGGCTAACTGGTCCATAATTTACTTCTTGCTGTCTTCCTCCTTTCTTATAGAGTGGAGTGAAATTTGCATTTTTCCAGTCCTCTGGCCCCATGTCATGAGTCCAATGATTTTGGAAAGGTCATTTCTAATGCGTCCACAATCTCTATCAGAACCCCATGGCACAATTCTTGTCCTGCCTTTAGGTCTTTCAGCTTTTTGAACACCTTCTCTTTTATAATAACTGCACTCACTTCTCTTCCCTCACACCCTTCAACACCTGGCACACTGCTGGTGTCTTCCACAGTGAAGACTGATGCAAAATACTCATTGAGTTTATCAGCTGTCTTTTTGTCCCCCATTATTATTTCTCCGGCCTCATTTTCTAGCAGTCTTCTATCCACCCTCATTTCTCTTTTATTTTTTTTTACATAACTGGAAAAGCTTTTACTATCCACTTTGATATTGTTTGCCAGCTTGCTTTCATATTTCATCTTTTCCCTCCTAATGATTCTTTTAGTTACTTGACTTGATGTGATTTAAACCAGTAGCTTTATCATCTCAAGAGTCTAGAGAGAAGCTGACAGAAATAAAACCACAAGAAATAAGAAATAAGTTTTGCCTAACACTGTTTCGGTAAGGCACTGTTCCTTTATTAACAACGATGATTTGACACATTTCTAAAATGTTTGGGCGAGTACAGTACTCTCACATTCACAGTGTGAGCCTTGCTCGATGAGAACACGAGTCAGAGATGAGCTCGAATACCGTACTGAAGTACTTATTTTTCAGAGCTGCATGTCCTTCAAGTGTGGTTCCCTACCGAGAGCACAGAATTTACAAATTTTATCCTGCCTCTCCTCATCCAGTTGTCTTTAAAAAGCCTTATTTGCCTAAATAGCCCAGATACATGACAATAACAGAGCATCGATGTTCATCCCTGCCAAATATCTACTGTGAGATTTGTCAGCTTCTCTCCAGACACTTGGGATATTAAAGTGGCCACTTTACTAGGTAGTACTTAAATGTCTTATACCCCCTAAACCTCCAGTACCTCCTTTAGCTCCTGAACCCCCTGTACCCCTGTACCTCCTGAACCTATTGTACCCCCGTACCTCCTCAACCCCTCGTACCCCCATATATCTCATGAATCCACTGTACCCCCATATACCTCCTGTACCCCCTCTAACTCCTGTATACCCCCTAAACCCACTGTACCCCATACCTCCTGAACCCACTGGACTCCCCTGTACCCCCGTATATCTCCTGATCACACTGTACCCCCATAATGCCTGAACTCTCTGTACCTCCTGAAGCCACTGTACCCCTGTATCTCCTGAACCTCTTCTACCCCATATACCCCAGAAGCCCTGAATCTCCTGTACCTCTTCTACCCCCATATCCCCTGAACCCACTGTATCCCTTAAACCTCCTGAATCCACTGTAACCCCTGTATCTCCTGTGCCCCATCTACCCCCTGCATCCCCTCTACCTCTTGTACCCCTGAACATCCTGAATCCACTGGACACCTGAACCCACTGTACCCCTTGAACCCTGTATTCCATGTGTACCACCTGAATCCTGTACCCCCCGAACATCTGAAACTCCTGTACTCCTTGAACCCTGTATTCCATGTGTACCACCTGCATCCTGTACCTCCCGAACATCTGAAACTCCTGTACCCCTTGAATTCCTTTCTCACTTGAATCCACTGTACATCCTGTACACTCTATGAACCTCATGAAACTCCTGAATCCCTGAACTCCCCGTACCCCCAACCCTCCTGTATCCCGTGTACTCTTTGAACTCTTTTCTTCCTCCTGTACATCCTTAACCCCTCCTGTACCCCTGTACCTCCTCAACCCCCTGTATACCTCCCAAACATCCTGTACCCCATGAATCTAATAAAGTGGCTGCTGAATGTATTACCCGGTCTTCTGCTGCTAAAGCCGATCCACTTCAAGGCTCGACATATCGTGTGTTTGAAGGTGCTATTCTGCACTATTGTAACCTGTGGTTATTTGAGTTGCTGCCACCTTCCTGTGAGGTTGATCCAGTCTGCCCATTCTCCTCTGGCTTCTCTCATTGACAAATGTTTTAATTTTGTTTCTCGCAACATTCTCTGTGAACTCTGGAGACTGTTGTGTGTGAAAATTCCAGGAGATCAGCAGTTCCTGAAATACTCGAACCACCCCATCTGGCACCAACAATCATTCCACATTCAAAGTCACTTAGATCACATTTCTTCCCCATTCTGATGTCTGGTCTGAAAAAACAACTGAACCCCTTGACCATGTCTGCATGTTTTTATGCATTGAATTGCTGCCACCTGATTGGCTGAGTAGATATCATGCAATTACAATTGCATATTCCGAAGACGTAAGGGTTAGTAGCTTAACTGGTCATTTTAAATTGTCCTGTGAGAAGGCTAGCGTTACTAGGTGGTGCAGGGATCTATTCCACACTATATCCATAAATAAATAAATATTAAATGAACAGATGTAGAGTGTACCTAGCAGAGCAGCCACAGAGTGCAGATTTAAGTTTTCCATCTTAAAATAACTGAGCAAAGTTATCATGCTAATTCACATCCTGACTCTTAAATGTTGTACGTTTCTTCAGATGAGGTCATCAGCAATCTCTGCAGCTACTTCCATGACTTTGGTCGAGTGAAAACCTTTGAAGTGCGTGATAATTTTGAGACAAAAGGGAAAATTGGGGAAGGCTGTATGAATACAAACTATAGTTCAAGACTTACTTGGCTTCCAGGACCAATGCCAGGATTCCCGTAGCCAGTGGTGCAGCACTCGAGGTGCCTCGGAAATGTGAATCACACCCCCTCACGCTGTTGGTAGCTGTCACCTGAAAATGACAAATGCAGTGAGCACCAAAATTAATGAGGCAGGTTCTGGAAAAGCAACAGGCATAAATCTCCATCATGTTTTTACACCATCAACAAAGAGAGCGTTACTGTATTTTCTCTTTTAATTCAACAAAAGTCATAAAACTAGGTCATTACTACTGGAATGAGACAGCTGTACTTGGTCCTTTGGGAAAATCTTAATAGTAAGCAACAGGAAATAAAATGAAATGGCTTTCCATATTCCTCTGTTACTGCTCTGAAATGGGGCCTTTACAATTATTTTGGGTGCTTCTAATTTTGCATAAAGTTGCTCTTTTGCTGCAGACAATGTAAAATTTAACACTTAGGTGAGTAACTTTCTCTTCCTCCTAATGTAAGTGGGAATCAAATAAATCACAGATATAATTAAAGTGTCTACAGGAATGACAGCAGTGAAAATCAGGTGGATGGTGGAAAAGGTGTTTCCTAATGAAGGTGACGATGGTAGGACACAAGAGACTGTACCGTTTTTCATTGAGTCTATTTTGTTGCTTTCTACAGAGCCTATCAAAAATATACACCCCCCTTGGAAGTTTGCATGCTTTATTGTTTTACCACATTGAATCACTGTGGCTTTTTTTAACATAGATCAACAGAAAAAGACTCTTTTATGTCAAAGTGAAAACAGATCTCTACACAGTGATCTAGATTAATTACAATTATTTAACACAAAATAATTGGTTTCATAAGTATTCACCTTTCAAGTCAGTATTTAGTAAATGCATCTTTGGCAGCAATTACAGCCTTGATTGAGTCTGTGTGAATAGGTCTATGCATATCTGGACTCTGCAATTTTTCCCCGTTCTTCTTTATAAAACTGCTCAAGCTCTGTCACATTGCATGGGGATTGTGAGTGAACAGCCCCAGCCACAAATTTTCAATTGGATTGAGGTCTGGACTCTGACTTGACCAATGCAAGACATTAACTTTGTTGTTATTTAAGCTTTGTGTAGCTTTGGCAATATGCTTGGGGTCATTGTCTTGCTGGAAAACAAATCTTCTCCCAAGTCGCAGTTCTCTTGCAGGCTGCATCAGGTTTTCCTCCAGGATTTCCCTGTATTTTGCTGAATTCATTTTACTCTCTACCTTCACAAGCCTCCCAGGGCCTGCTGCAGTGAAGCATCTCCACAGCATGAGGTAGTCACCACCATGCTTCACAGTAGGAATGGTGTGTTTTTGATGATGTGCAGTGTTGGGCTTACGCCAAAGATAGCATTTGTTCTGATGGCCAAAAAGCTCAATTTTGATTTCATCAAACCATAGAACTTCCTTCCAGCTGACTTCAGAGTCTCCCACATGCTTTCTGGCAAACTCTAGCTAAGATTTCATACAAGTTTTTTTCCCCCAACAGTGGCTTTCTTTTTTCCATTCTCTCACAAATCTACAACTGGTGAAGCACCCAGGCAACAGTTGTTTTATGTGCAGTTTCTCCCATCTCAGCCACCGAAGCTTGTAACTCCTCTAGAGTTGTCATAGGTCTCTTGGTGGCCTCCCTCACTAGTTCCCCTCTTTGCACAGTCACTCAGTTTTTGAGGACGGCCTACTCTAGGCAGAGTTACAACTATGCCATATTCTTTCCATTTTTTGGTTATTGATTTAACTGTACTCCAAGGGATATTCAGTGACCTGAAAATTTTCTTGAATCCATCTCCTGACCTGTGCTTTTCAATAACCTTTTTGCAGAGTTGCTTGGAGTGTTCTTTTGTCTTCATGGTGTAGTTTTTGCCAGGATACTGACTCACCAGCAGTTGGTCCTTTCAGTTACAGATGCATTTTCACTACAATCAATTGAAACAGCGTGACTGCACACAGGTGATCTCCATCTGATTAATTATGTGACTTCTGAACCATCTGGCTGCACCTGTGATGATTCGATATGTCGTATTAAAGAGGGTCAATACTCATGCAATCAAGTATTTTGTGTTTTATGTTTGTAATTAATTCAGATCACTTTGTAGAGATCTGTTTTCACTTTGACACAGAAGAGTCTTTATCTGATAATCAGTGTCTAAAAAGTCTAATTAAATCCATTGTGATTTAATGTTGTGAAACAATAAAACATGAAAACTTCCAAAACTTCTTATGGGCACTGCATTTATTGTGAATGCCCACACGAAAATGAACGTACATAGTCCTGTGCACTTATAGCTCGGGTGCCTTTGTCCTTCGCACAGTACTATAGTAACGTTATATATGGCATTGTACTGCTGCCACAAAAATACAGATTTCATGACATATTTGAGAGATGATAAACCTGATTCTGATATGGGTCTCTATTGTGGACTGAGAGTGGGAGGGGACAGGGAGAGGGGAATCATGGTTGGGAAAAGGGGAAGGGAGAGGGGAGGGAGCGGGAAGTGCCAGAGAGACAGTCTATAATGATCAAGAAACTAATTGTTTGGAATCAAATGACCTTGCCTCATGTCTTAGGACTGAGTGTGTCTACACAGTCACACAACCACCCCCTCCTCTGCCCCTGGCACGTGTTCTTGGCCACCTGTCCTATACCCCTCCCATGGTGCTTCACCTTCGACATTCCCAACATCTATTGCTCCCACCAGATTTACAAACATAGCATTTCTGTTTTTGCACATTTTAAAAAATCTATTCAATATACGTCATTGATTTACTTGTTTATTTATTATTACTATTGTTCTCCCTGCTAGATTATGTATTGCATTGAACTGCTGCTGCTAAATTAACAAATTTCACGTCATATGCCGGTGATAATAAACCTGATTCTGACTCTGAAACTCACTCTCAGCTCCATATTAACAAATGAAGTACTGTATAAAAGTCTTGGGCACCCTGGCTATATATACCATATATATGTATATATTATATGCTTTGAGAGCTTTTCAGAGTACTGTACATACTTCGATCATGAATTTACTTTGATCTTTTGAACATAGATGTTAGGATCTGGAGTGAAAACAAACTGCTAGTGTAACTCAGTGGAAGGAAATGGATTGTCAACATTTCAGTCGCATCAAGCACATTCTTTCTCCCGAAACGTCGTCACTACCTCCTCCTATAGATGCTGTCTGGCCTGCTGAGTTCTGCCAGCATTTTGTGTTTTTACACATTCTTTCTTAGTTTTGTTTTATATTAATTTCTTTATTTAACTTAAAGATTTAGAGATTAAAGATTTTACTTATTTAGAGCAGGAACAGGCCCCCTGAGTCACACTACCCAGCAATCCATGTATTTAACACTAGCCTAATCACAGGACAATTTACATCCACCAATTGACCTACTCGCTGGGACGTCTTTGGAATGTGGGAGGAAACCGGAGCACACGTGGTCACCGAGAAAAAATACAATCTTCCGGTAGAGGACGCTGGAATTAAACTTTGAAATCCAAATGCCTGAGATGTAATGTGAAGCGCTATGCTACTATGGGACTTTAATGTTTTATTTGCCCATAATTTGTATTTCAGTTTTTGTGCACTGCACCTTGACGCACATTTCCTGTTCAATCCAGAGGAACGCGCACTACGTACTGGAGGAGCTCAGAAGGGCAGGCTGTGCAGGGGAACAAACAGATGACCATTCAGGCTGAGACCCTTCATCTGACTGGAAGGGAAGGGGGAAGAAGCCAGAATGAAAAGATGGCAGAGGAAGGAGAGAACAAACTGGCAGGTGAGAGGTGAGAACGTAGGTGCAGGATTCTCAGAGTTACAGGGAGGTAGACACGCCAAAGTTACAGGTGGCGAGTAGCTGGGTGACTGTCAGGGGAAATGGAAATAGGCAATTCGAGCAGAGCACCCTGTGGCCATTCCCCTCAAAAACAAGTATACCACTTTGGATACTTCTGTGGGGGATGACCTCCCAAGCCAATGCCATGGCGACCAGGTTACAGGCACTGAGCATGGGTCGGTGGTGCAGAAGGGGAAGAGAGAGAAGAAGGGACTGGTAGTGATAGGGGACTTGATACTCGGGAACAGACAGGAGATTCTGTGGACGTGAATGGGACACCCAGATGGCATGTTGCCTCCCAGGTGCCAGGGTTAGGGATGTCTCAGATCGCATCCGCAACATTTTGGAGAGGAAGGAGAAGCATCCAGTACCAATTGTTACCAATGACATAGGAAGGAAAAACAAAGAGGTCCTGAAAAGAGAATTTAGAGAGCTAGGTAGAAAGCTGAGAAGCAGGACTTCCAGGGTAGTAATTTCTGGATTGCTGTCTGTGCCACATGCCTGTGAGGGCAGAAACAGGAGCATCTGGCAGATAAATGCATGACTGAGAAGCTGCTGCAGGAAGCAGGGCTTCAGGTTCTTGGATCATTGGGATCTCCTCTGCGTGGAGGTATAACCTGTTCAAAAGTGACGGGTTGCGCCTGAACCTAAGGGGACAAATATTCTTGCGGGCAGGTTTGTTGGAGCTGCAGGGGGTGGGAACCGGAGTGAAGGGACTCAGGATAGGACGGGTGGTAAAAAGACAGCGTGCAGTCAGATTGTCAGGAAGGGCAGACAGGTGATGGGACTTAGTTGCAGCCAACAGGCTGAGTATCAAATCATTAGGAATTCAGAGTCAGAAAGGATAGCAGATAGCAACTCAGGGTGTTGTATCTAAATGCACGTAGTGTAAGAAATAAGGTGAATGATTCTGTTGCAATGTTACAGATTGCCAGGTATGATGTCAAATCAGTAGAAAGAAGTGACATAGGATCGGAAAATGTTGAATCCTTGTGGGTTGAATTTAGAAACTGCAAGGGTAAAAGGACGTTAATGGAGGTTATATACAGGCCTCCCAACAGTGGCTGGGAGGTGGATCACAGGTTACAACATGAAATAGAAAAGGTGAGTCAAAAGGGCAACGTTATGGAAGGTTTTAACATGCAGGTCGATTGGGAAAATTAGGTTCATAATGGATCTCAAGAGAGTGAGTTTGTTGAATGCCTAAGAGATAACTTTTTAGAGCAGTTAGTCGTTGAGTCTACTAGGGGACCAGCTATACTGGACTGGGTGTTATATAATTAACAGGAAGTGATTAAAGAGCTTAAGGTAAAAGGAAATGGTGACTCATTTGCCTGCATCTTTGGAAACAGCTCTATTTCCATCTTTAGTATCTTTATTTTTCCCTTTCAGGGTTCTTTGAAAGACCCTGACCTGGAGTTACACGCTGACTACAGTTCATTGTGAGAATGGGACCCGCTCTCGGGGTTTCATAACTGGCCATTGTTCGGCACGCCAAGGGCTCAGCCTAAGAGTTTGGCTCGGCTTTGAAGGCCGAGGATCTCGGGGCTCTGGAGGCAGGGAGTTCAAAGGTTGGTGTCACGGCAGGAGACGCGTGTGTCGTCGATGGAGTCGGAATATCTACGGCTGTATGACCAGAGGCTCAAGATCTTTGGGCACAGAGCTTGTAAGAAGTGAGACAACTGACTTTTAACATTGTAAACCAGCGCGTTGTTTGTTATGTCTGCCCGCTCGCTGTGAAACGGAGACATCTTTTTCTCTCTTATTAGGGATGCTGGGTGAAACACAAAGTCTTTGGGGTACAGCAAGTCTGTCTTTGCTATTGCTTTACTCAAGCTTGAGTGCTCGGTGGAGGTGCCCATGCTTTATTTTGCCGGTGGGGGGAGGGGGATTGTTGCTTGCTACCGCTTACGCGTGGGAGGGAGGGGAGCTGGGGGGAGGTTTGAGGTTCCAACATTTAACTCTTGTTCATTCTTTGAGGCACTCCTCCGTTTTCATGGCTAGTTGCAAAGAGAAGGCATTTCAGGATGTATATTGTTTACATTTCTCTGACATTAGATGTACCTTTGAACTTTTGAATCCTTTGAAAGGGCATACAACAAAGCAAAAATTAGTGAGAAGATAGAGGATTGGAAGTTTTTAAAACCTACAGTAAGCAACTAAAGAAGTCATTAGAAGGGAAAAGATGAAATATGAAAGCAAGCCAGCGAATAATATCAAAGTGGATAGAAAAAGTTTTTCAAGTATGTTAAAAATTTTAAAAAAATGAGAGTGGATATAGGACCACTAGAAAATGAGGCAGGAGAAATAATAATGAGGGACAAGGAGTTGGCAGATGAACTAAATGAGTATTTTGCATCAATCCTCACTGTGGAAGACACCAGCAGTGTGCCTGATGTTGTAGTGTGTGAAGGAAGAGAAGTGGGTGCAGTTAGTGTTACAGAAGAGAAGGTGCTCAAAAGCTGAAAGACCTAAAGGCACCTAGACCAGAGGAACTGCACCCTCCGGTTCTGGAAGAGGTAGCGTTAGAGATTGTGATGGCATTAGAAATGATCTTTCAAAAATGTTTGGGCTCTGGCAAGGTGCCAGAGGACTGGAAAATTGCAAATGTCACTCCACTCTTTAAGAAAGGAAGAAGGCAGCATAAAGGAAATTATAGACCAGTTATCCTGACCTCAGTGGTTGGGAAGATGTTAGTGTCAATTGTTAAGGATAAGGTGATGGAGTACTTAGGGACACAATACAAAGTCAGTAAGGTTTCCTTCAAGGAAAATCCTGCCTGATGAACCTTTTGGAATTCTTTGAGGAGATTACAAGTAGGAGAGACAAGGGGGATGCAGTGGATATGGTATATTTGGACTTTCAGAAGGCCTTTGACAAGGTGCCACACATAGGCTGTTTACCAAGTCAAGAGTCCATGGCATTACAGGAAAATTACTAACATGGTTAGAGCATTGGCTGATTGGTAGGAGGCATCGAGTGGGAATAAAAGGATCCTTTTCTGGTTGGCTGCCAGTGACCAGTGGTGTTCCATACTGGTCTGTATTGGGACCATTTCTTTTTATGCTGTATATAAATGATTTAGATGATGGAATAGATGGCTTTGTTGCCAAGATTGGTGGAGTGGCAGGTAGTGTTGAGGAAACAGGTAGGATGCAGAAGGACTTAGACAGATTAGGAGAATGGGCAAGAAAGTGGCAATGAAATACAGAGTTGGAAAATACATGGTCGTGCACTTTGGTAGTAGTAACAAATGTGTGGACTATTTCCTAAACAGGGAGAAAATCCAGGAATCTGAGATGCTAAGGGACTTGGGAGTCCTTGTGCAGGACACCCTAAGGTTTAACTTGCAGACTGAGTCACTGATGAGGAAAGCAAATGCCATGTTAGCATTCATTTCAAGAGGTCTAGAATACAAGAGCAAGGATGTAATGCTGAGGCTTTATAAGGCACTGGTGAGGCCTCACCTTGAGTATTGTGAACAGTTTTGGGCTGCTCATCTTAGAAAAGATGTGCTGGCATTGGAGAGGGTCCAAAGGAGGTTCACAAGGGTGATTCCAGGAATAAAAGATTTATCATGCAAGGAACATTTGATTGTCCTAGGTATGTACTTGCTGGAATTCTGCAGGATGAGGGGGGATCACATTGAAACCTTTCAAATGTTGAAAGGCCCAAACAGAGTCGATGTGGAAAGGTTGTTTCCCATGATGGGAGAGTCTAGGACAAAAGGGCACAGCCTCAGGATAGAGGGGTGCCCTTTCAAAACAGAGATGTGGAGAAATTTCTTTAGCCAATGGGTGGTGAATTTGTGGAATTTGCTGCTACATGCAGCTGTGGAAGCCGGGTCATTGGGTGTATTTAAGGCAAAGATTGATAGCTTCTTGATTGGACATGGCATCAAAGGTTATGGGGAAAAAGCCAGGAACTGGGGTTGAGGAGGAGATAGAAAAAAGGATCAGCCATGATTGAATGGCGGAGCAGACTCGATGGACCAGATGGCTTAATTCTGCTCCTATGCTTTATTGTCTTTTGGTCTCATGGTCTAAGTGAGAAGCTGTGAAATGATTGGTGGAGAAGGTAAGTGCCTGAAAAAGAAGGAATCTGATACAAGAGGACAGTGGATCATGAAAGAAAGGGAAGCAGGAGGGGCCTTTAGTGGAGTTGATAAGGTGAGGAGGAGAAGTGGTGAGAGGGAAGCCAGAATGGGGAATGGAGGTGGGGGGAGGGGCAGAAATTACCATGTGAAACCAGGTGAGGGCTTTAATCCATTTCATCCGATTGTTGCATTCATGTTACTGTAACAGTGAGTATTCAGTAATGTCATAAAAACAGCAGCTGACGATAATGTATAAATTTTAGTCCTTCCAAAGCTGTTATTTGCTCAATTTCCAATGATCAGGTATCTATCATTGTTATCTTGCGTTAACTCATAATAAACTGTGCTTCCTACAGCGTCTCTGGTAACTGTAGAGGCCGCCTTTCATTTTGCATGGCTGTGTATTTTATTTGTGTTTCTGAGCTACCCTGGTTTCTATGAATTCATAATTGAGAAATGCAACAAATATGATAGCTCAATATACCTGCCAAGGAAAATATGACTGGATAATGATTGATATTGCAAAGAATCTGGCTTTGCATTGTGTGCATCTCCAGTTTGCTCTGACACATGGGATTATAATGAATAGGGATGTTTAATCTGCAATGGAGGTTGAACATTTCATTGTGTCATCCATTCTCTGCCCCTATCATTGAGAAAGCACATGGAAGTTTCTCATGAATTGAAAAGATATAAAAGAAATTGCATATATCTTTGAAAAAGAACAGAAAAAAATCCATGGCTGTTGGCAAAGTGGGCTAGATGGACAACACTCTCACAGGGCTTAACAGTCACCTTCCAGGATGAAAAGAGGGTGGAGCCTTTACATGAAGGTACAGTAGTCGAAATCATTCTCAAAATGCAAACTTCTGTATGTGCGTCAACCCATCAATTATAAAGAAACTATCCTTATTCTCAGTAGCAACTTTATTACATACCTCCTGCACCTAATAAACTAGCCACTCAGTGTATGATTCTATTCCTCTGCTGCTGTGCCAAGGTTCAATGTGTTGTGTGTTCATGATTGTTTATCCTGCACACCTCTCTTGAGTTGCCTGCCTATTTACTGCCAGCAAAAATATGCAACTAAATAATTCATTAATAACACATTTTCTTCTAAAATTTATCATAAGTGATCACTGGAAACAATGGAGGGGTGAGCAAAGGTGAGCCTCAGTTGAGGGTTGAACAGTGCAGGGGTGAGGCAAAATTGAAGCAAGATCGAAGCAAAGTCAAGGTGAGCAGAGCGAAGCAGAGGTGGATTTGACACCCGTCCATCTGAACTGAGAGCAAAGTTTGATCTGTCTGAGTGTCAGGCCTATTTGGAAAGGACGGGTACAGGCGAAATGTGGCAGCAGGGTCCAGGCCCAGAGCATATCGATGTAACAAGGCCCGAGTCATAGTGCGAGGAATGGCCTGATGTTGATGATTTAAAGGCTGGGCTAGATGGATTGAAAAGGGAGGGTGTCGGGACAGGAGGCAAGGGCCGGGCCCTTCTTGCTGCTCTGTGACATTTACTTGGCTCTGCGCTGAACTGAGCCTAAGGCTGAGACCTGTTCTGGGCTTTGGGTCTATGGATTCACTTACAGACCGTAAGACCATTAGGAGCAGAATTAGACCATTTGGCTCATTGAGTCTGCTCCACCATTTCATCATTTCTGATACAATTTTCCTCTCAGCCCCAATCTCCTTCCTTCTCCCCATATCCCTCCATGCCCTGACCAATCAATAATCTATTAGGTTCTACCTTACGTATAATTAAAGATAGCCTCCACAGCTGCCTGTGACAAGGAATTCGACAGGTTCACTACACTCCAGCTAATGAAATTCCTTCTCATCTTCGTAACAAAAGGACGCTCCTCTATTCTGAGGTTATGTCGCCTGGTTTTAGAATCTCTCACCATAGGAAAAATCCTCTCCACCTCTACTCTACCAAGGCCTTTCACCATTCAATAGGGTTCAGTGAGGTCACCCCTCTTTCTTCTGAATTCCAATGATTGTATGCCCAGAGCCAATCAAACGCTTTTAATATGACAAGCCATTCAATCCTCGAATCATTTTCATGAACCTCTTTTAAACCCTCTCCAGTTTCAACATATCTTGTCTAAGAAAAGTGTCCCAAAATTGCTCACAATACACCAAGTGATGCCTCACCAGTGCTTTATAAAGTCTCAACATTACATCCTTGCTTTTATATTCTAGTCCTTTCAAAGTGAATGCTAACATTGCATTTGCCTTCATCGCCACTGATTCAATTGGCAAATTAACCTTTAGGGAATACTGCACAAGGACTCCCAAGTCCCTTTGCACCTCAGATTTTTGTACTTTCTCTCCACTTAGAAAATAATTAACCCTTCTGGCAAGGATTCAAAGCTAAAAAAATTTCCATAATGTCCAATGGACATAATTTCAGAAAAAACTGTAACATGTTATTCAAGAAATTTCTAACTTGCAATTATCTAAAAAAATGAGTTTTAGGCAAATTATATTTATTAGATAGCTGTTCAAAGGACATAAAACTATTGTCTAAAAAAAATCACAAAAACATGTTATACCTTTTGTTTTCCATAATACAAAGGCGTGATCCATAAAAGAGGGCCAAAAAAAAGGTTAAATATAATAGGGTTTGAAAAGATAAACTTATTCAAGCCAAAGAATTTACGAAATTGAAACCATGAAAATACAGCCAGAAGTATCAGAAAAAATTAAGAAGGAATAGGAAAAAGAACCTCATTGTCTTATACCCACTGAGCAGTGGGAGAAAATTTTACAATTAGTCAATTCTTCTATTTGTGCTAAACATGCCTTAATACAACTTAAGGTTGTACATAGGGCTCATATGTCCAAGGATAAACTTGCTCGATTTTACTCTTATGTTATTCCAACCTGTGACAGATGTCATTCTGAAGTAGCTTCATTGACCCACATGTTTTGGTCTTGCCCCTGCTTGCAAAATTATTGGAAAGATATTTTCGGTATTATTTCAAAAGTTCTGAATATCAAATTGCAACCGCATCCTATTACTGCAATTTTTGGTTTACCAATGGTGGATAATAGTTGTTTATCCCCCTCAGCTCGGCAGATGTTTGCATTTGTTACGTTAATGGTTAGAAGATCTATCCTATTGAATTGGAAAGAAATTAATCCTCCAACAATATTTCAGTGGTTTTCTCAAACTATTTCTTATTTGAGTTTAGAAAAAATTAGAAGTGTTGTTTTTGAACCTTCAATTAAATTTGAAGGAACTTGAAGACCATTTATTCAACATTTTCATATGAGCTAAACTGACTTTTCCTAAACCTTACTTTTATTATCCTTAATTATTTGGATGAAGGTACAGAGTTATTGATGCTGCTGTGTATATTTGACATAATGCAATGGCCCATGTTGGTTAGGTTTTTTTTTGGAGGGATTTTCTTTTCTTATTTACTCCTTTTTTCGTAATTACTATGAGTTTGGGAGGTTATTACATATGGATTATCATGTATTTGTATTTATACTTTAACCTATTAATTATGTATTCTCAAATTCTCGGTATCAATGTTTCTCTTGTTTGTTTAAAATTAATAAAAAGATATAAAAAGAAAGAAAATAATTTACCCTTCCATTTCTTATACCAAAATGAATGA
The DNA here is from genome assembly GCF_048418815.1 of Hemitrygon akajei. Classification (NCBI taxonomy): domain Eukaryota; kingdom Metazoa; phylum Chordata; class Chondrichthyes; order Myliobatiformes; family Dasyatidae; genus Hemitrygon; species Hemitrygon akajei. The sequence goes on along the minus strand of NC_133132.1, from coordinate 175,368,049 downwards.
CTGTACACTTCCCAACATTGTGTTCCATCTGCCATTTCTTTGTGCATTCTCCTAATTTATCTAAGTCCTTCTGTAATCTCTCTACTGCCTCAAAACTACCTGCCCCTTCATCTTTGTTCATATTGGTTGCAAACTTTGCAACAAAACCATCAGTTCCATCATCTAAATGGTCCCAATACAGACCGCTGTGGAACACTACAATTCGCTGGCAGCCAAACAGACATTGCCGCCTATATTCCCACTCTTTGCCTCCTGCCCATTTGCCACTGCTTCATGCTAGAATCTTTCCTGTAACTTGTTTTGAATGTTATTTGCTTACTTTTTATTGTTTGCATGATTTGTTTGCCTTTTTTTCTCTACTCGTTGTGTGTTAGTCTATGTTTTTTTAATGTGTTCTTTTGGGTTTCTTTGTATTGGGTGTGTCTGAAAAGAGGCAAATCTCAAGGTTGTATAATATATACATACTTTGATAATAAATGTAGTTTGAACTTTGAGCTTTGAACTAGTCTGGCCATTTTCCTCTGACCTCTCTCATTAACAAGACATTTATACCCACAAAATGGCCGCTCAATGGATGGTTTTCATTTCGTTTTCCACACCATTCTCTGTAAAATTTAGAGAATGTTGTGTGTGAACATCCCAGGAGACAAACAGTTTCTGAGATACTCAAACCATCCCATCTGGCACCAACAATCATTCTATGGTCACTTAGATCGCATTTCTTCCCCAATCTGATGTTTGGTCTGAACAATAGCTGAACCTCTTGACCATGTCGGCATTGAATTGCTGCCACATGATTGGCTGATTTGGTATTTGCATTAATGAGCAGGTGTACACTTGTACCTAATAAAGTGGCCTCTGAGTGTACATTCAGGTCACAGGCTTTCAGATAGCATCATCCTCAGGGAAATGTTGGTTTCAATGTCCTTGAACTATTGGTACAGGTTTTCAAGTTTCAAACTTGTATTCCTTAGATTTAATTTCCATTTTTGTTTGCTTCTTTCAGGGTGCCTTACTCTACAGAAAAATGAAAAATTATACAAAGGAAGCCGAGTTTATCAAACCTGTCACTGTTAGTTTAGGAATGAATGGATGAAATGTTGCATCAGATGAGTTTACAAAAGCATCATATTTGAATTTATTCACACTTTTAAATTGTTGACAAGGAAAAGTACCTTTGCCACAGAAATAGGAAATAACTTTAGACATGCTTGGTTATTGAAATTGTACTCTTGATATTAGTAATCAATGAGTTAATACATTCACATGGGTTTCCTAGACAATTTCAGTGAAAAAAACAAGTAGATAAAAGAAACAGGTTAGCAAAATAATTGAAAGATTGAAGTGAGAATAAAAGTGCTAACAGACAAAAGATGCTATGTATTTAATTAGATATATATAATAGTACAGTGTATATATTTCCCCTCCCTTCCCCTCCACTCTTCTTCTTTCCTCAGTCTGGCCTCTTATCTCCTCTCACCTGTTTATCACCTCCCCCAAGATCCCCTCCTCCTTCCCTTTCTCCTATGGTCCACTCTCCTCTCCAGACCATGACCGTTCTGACCCACCCGACTTCACCTGTCACTTTCAGCTCGCCTCCTTCTCCACCCACCATTCATCTATAACACACAGGTCCCAAAATTACCCTCAGTGCTTCAGCCCATTTCTACAGCCTGTTTTTCCTTTTACCCTCTTCATGTTAAAAGGCAAATAATTTTAATTGAAGTGCTGGGTAATAAATAGACTGTAGTTTTTGATGGATTATAGATTATGGTATTTGGGGGCTTGCTGGTTCTTGATGGGTAGCAGTGAAGAAGGCTTAAACACAAAGTACACTGCAGATGCTGGGGTCAAAGCAACATGTACAACAAGCTGGAGGAACTCAGCAGGTCGGGCAGCATCTGTGGAAATGAGCAGTCAACATTTCAGGCCTGACGAAGGGTCTCAGCCTGAAACGTTGACTGCTCGTTTCCAGTGAAGGAGGCTGTTGCTTCCTGCTGGAGCAAATCGGGGTAAGTGGGGGGGGGGGGGGTTGCTGCTTTGCTGTTGTTTGTGTGTGGGAGGCAAGATGGGAGGGACTTTGGGTTTCTAATGTTATTCTGACATTCATTCTTTAAGGTTTTATTCTGTTTCATAGATGTCTGTGAAGAGTAAATATTTCAGGTTGAATACTATATACATTCTCTGATGTTGAATTGAACCATTGATATAGATTGAAGCTATTTACAAAGAAAGATCACTGTCAAATCAAAACAGGAAACGCTGGAAACCATCAGGAGATCAGTTAGCATCTCTGAAGAGCAAAAAGCAGAATTAATGCTTCAGGTCCAGAATCCTTCATCAGAACTCTGCAGTTTTTGATTCAATCATATTATGACCACTTGTCCCTAACGAATTCTTTACCTTAAGCTTCCTAATCAAATCCAGCTCATTGTACAACACCCAAATTAAAATAGCCTTCCCCTCATGGACTGAACCATAAGCTGCTTGAAAAAGTCATCTTGTGGGCATTCTATAAATTCTCTCTCTTAGAATCCAGCACCAACCTACTTTTCCCAATCTACCTGCATATTGAAATCTCCCCGACTGCCATAACATTGCCCTTTTGGCATGCATTTTCTGCCTCCCATTGAAATTTGTAGCCGCATCCCAGCTACTAATTGGATGCCTTATTAACTTATATCAGGGTCTTTTTACCCTTGCAGTTTCTTAGTTGTGCCTGCAAGGTTTCTCCATCTTTGGATGCTGATGCACCATCAATAACTCACTCTGAGACATAAAGAGGAGATATCGGCTTTTATTGACTGGAAGAAGGAACAAGCAGTGAGTGACCACCATACTACATCCTGGAGACTGAGAGGCCGGGCTCAGACCTCCATCACCTTTATACCGGGGTCAGTGGGAGGAGCCACAGGAGCAGTCAGCAAGGGGCGTGTCCAGACAGGTATATGTAGTTCACCACAGATCCGATGCCACCTCTTTCCGAGGATTTTATTTTATTTTTAACCAACAGAGCTACCACACTCCTTCTTTCCACCTGCTTTCCTTTCAATACAATGAGTTGTACCAATTGTTATTACGTCGCATCTTGCACCCTGAACAGCACACCACAGCAAATTCCAAATATACTGTATGTAAATGTATCAGATCCTTGATCTAGTCGGAATTAAATAAAGCAGAATAGAATGAATAAAAACAGTAAACATCTCTTTTTCGCCATTCTGATTGGTTGCATCACTGTCTGTTATGGGGAGAGGATCAGAAAAGGTTACAGGAAGTTGTGAGTTCAGTCAGCTCCATCATCGGCACAAGCCTGCTCAGCATCAAGCATGTCTTCAAAGAGCGATGTCACAAAAAGGCTGCGGCCATCATGAGGGAACTCCATCATTAGGACAAGCCCTTTCTTGTTGCTACATCAAGGAGCAGGTACAAGAGCCCAATGATTCAGGAACAGCATCTTCTCCTCTGCCATCAGATTTCTGAACAGACAACGAACTCGTGAACACTACCTCACTACATATGTTTCTCTTTTGCTCTGCTTTTTATTTCAACTTTTTAAAGGTATATATATTTCTTACTATAATTTACAGTTATTATTATTATGTATTGCGATGTCCTGCTGCCGCAAAACAAAATTTCATACCGGTGATATTAAACCCGATTCTGATTTTTATTTTGAAGCTTGATCAGTTGATGAAATGAGATCAGTTGAAAGAATCATAGAACACCAAACAGTACAGCACAGGAACAGCCCTTTGGCCCACAATGCTGTACTAAAACCAATTCAGGTAGCAATCAAATCGTCAACTAAACTAATCCCTTATGCCTACACAATATTTATGTCCTTTAATTTTCCTTACATTCATGTGTCTATCTAAATATCTCCTAAAACTCCCTAATGTTACTGCCTCTACCATCACCCCATGCAGTAAATTCCAGGCACCGACCACTCTTTGTGTAAAAAACTTGCCCCTCAAATCTCCTTTGAAATTACTGCCTCTCACTTTAAATGCATGGCCTTTGGTATGAGACATTTCAACCCTGGGAAAAAGATACAGTACGTCTACTCTATCTATGCCTCCCATCAGCTCAACAGATCTCTATCAGATCTCCAGAGAGATCAGGAGGGATTATTTTTGATAGAAAAAAACACGTTGGCTGCTATTCCCCTGAGCTTGTACTCCCTCAGGACCAAGCTGAGCACTACTGCTTATCAAACCTCGCCTGCCACCAATGGAAAACAATCTGAGCAGCAGAATAAAATAAATGGCTGCTGAAGTGAGTGATCCAAGTGTCCATGGTCAAAATTCTGTCTTCAGATTCAGATTCAGTTTATTGTCATTTAGAAACCACAAATACAATGCAGTTAAAAAATGAGACAATATTCCCCAGAATGATATCACAAAAGCATATGACAAAACAGACTACACCAGAAAATCCACGTAATGTTTGGCAATCCCCAATCCAGAGTCCGGAGAGGCTGCTGCGTATTAATATTGTGCTACCGTCTAGTGCATTCCCCGAAAAGGAGCTCCAAATCCACCAGATAAAAACAAAACCAAAAACTAAAGCTACAAGACCTGCACAAAACCACATAGTTACAACATATAGTTACAACAGTGCAAACAAAAGCATAATTGATAAAAAACAGACTATGGGCACAGTAAAGATAGTCCAAGATGTTAAAGGACTGTAAGTTCAAAAGAAATCACCACAGTTTCCACAAGTCCCCAGGGTCCCGACAGACTCGCCATCCCACGCCGGCAGCAGAAGGGAGTAGCCCCGCTATGGACTTCCATGGCGCTGCCCGACTCAGCCTCGCAGACGCTGCACACGATGGAAGCTCCATCGAAACCAGCCTCACAGATGCAGCACACACCGAAAGTGACCTGAGTCCATCGAACCTCCAAGCCAACGACCATCCCCTCCGGCACAGCTTCTCCGAGCACCATTCTCTGCTGAGCGTATTAAGATGGCCCCGCCAACGACCATCGGCAATGCGACCCCGAGGACTGGGGGCCTGTTCTTCCCAGCAGAGTCCCGGACCTCACAGCAACAGCAGCAATGAAGAAAGTCTTCCTGGAATTTCCCGATGTTTCTCAGTGCTTCCACGTCCATTTTCAATCGATTATGATTGCGCACGGCATCCCACTTCACAAATAACAGATAATCAGTTCCGGAGTGGCTGCTGCAAGCTGCGTCGCACCGCCATCTTGGATCATCTTGCAGAAACTCTGGTAAAAACATGATTTTTTTTAAGCGTGTCGCACCAGACAGTCAGCCATTCTTGTCTGGTGCGTGGTGTCAGGATTGGTCTCCTTTCAGATTAACTGGCTCACGATATGAACGTTCCTGACTCGACCCTTTTTTTACGAGGTCGAGTGGCTAGCTCGATGCTCAACCTGGCACGGATGGGAAGCACGCTCAAGAGTGGCCCGACTTGGATTCGAACTCAGGAGCCTTCACCAGCCGGTCAGGTTCGTCCTGAGAAAGGGTCTTGCCAGAAACGTTCACTGTTTGCTCACTTCAATAGACGCTGCCTGAGTAGTACAGTACAGAAACAGGCCCATCAGCCCATCTAGTCCATGCTGAATCACTTAAACTATCTACTCCCATCAACTTACATCAGGAACATAGCCCTCCATATCCCTACCATCCATGAACCAAACTGATCTTCTCTTAAACATTGAAATCGAGCTTGCATCCACCACATATTCTGGTAGCTCTTTCCACACTCTTACACCACTCTGAGTGAAGAAGTCTCCCCATGTTCCTCTTAAACTTATTATCAATCACCCTTAACCCATGACCCCTAACTCCAATCCCACCTAACCTCAGTGGAAAAAGCCTGTTTGCATTTACCCTGTCTATATCCCTCTTTATTTTGTATACATCTATCTCAGCTCAACCTTCTACAGTCCAAGGAAAAAAGTCCTAACCTTTTCAATCTTTCATTATAATTTAAATCCTGCAGTCCCAGCAACATCCTTGTAATTTTTTTTTCTGTACTCTATCAACCTTATTTACATCTTACCTCTGGGTAATGGCCGAAACTGCACACAATACTCTAAATTAAGCCTCACCACCATCTCATACAACTTCAACACAACATCCTATCTCCTGTATTCAATATTAAGTCCAATGTGCCAAAAGCTTTCTTTACGACCCCGTCTACCTGTGATGCCTCTTTCAATGAATTATGGAAATGTATTCCCAAATACTTTTGTTTTACCGCACTCCTCATTGTCCTACTGTCGACCATGTAAGACCTACCTTGGTTAGTCCTGCCAAAGTGCAGCACCTCACACTTGTCTGCATTAAATTGCATCTACCATTTTCAGTGAATTTTTCCAGCCGGTCCAGATCCCTCTATAAGCTCTGATAGTCTTCCTCACTCTCCATTACACCGCTAATCTAGGTGTCATCTGCGAATTTGCTGATCTAGTTAACCACATTATCATCCAAATCAGTACAGGACCCTGAAGGCATACACTCAGCGATTCAGGAACAGCTTCTTCCCCTCTGCCATCCGAGTCGCAAATGGACATTGAATCCATAAACACTACCTCACTTTCATTTCTGTTTTTGCACTATTTTAATTTAACTGTTTAGTATACATATATATATACTTGCTGTAATTCATTTACTTATTTTCTTTCTATGTTATCATGTATTGCATTGTACTGCTTCCACTAAGACAGTAGTGCTGTTGTCCTTCCTGATAACAACAATGAGAGAAAGGCATGCGACATGCCCTGGGTGATGAGGGTTCTTAATGGTGGACTCCGCCTTTATGGAGCATCACTCCTTGAAGATGTCTTGGAGACTACAGAGGCTAGTAGTCAAGATAGAGCTGACTAATTTTACAATTTCAGTAGCTTCTTTTGATCCCGTGCAGTAGCTCCCCCACCCCACCATACCAGACAATGATGCAGCCTGTCAGAATGCTATTTGAACCATGTACATCAAAATATTGAAACATACTGTGAAAAACAATATTTGTATCAACAACCAACACAATCTGATGATGTGCTGAGAGCAGCTGCAAATATCACCATGCTTCTGGTGCCAACATGGCATGCCCACAGCTTACTAACTCTTTGTAATGTTGGTGGAAACAAGAGCACCCAAAGGAAACCCACAAGGTCATAGGGAGAATGTACAAACTCATTACAGACCACGGTGGGAATTGAACCTCAATCACTGGCACTGTAAAGCATTACACAACTGTGCTACAATTCCATGTTCCATTGTAACTCCTCCCTGGGAAATGCAACGCCTCAAACAATTAGGGATACACAGTAATATCGATATAAATCTTGAGAAAGCCCCAATACTAAACACCACAAGAATAGTCGGAAAGTTCCGAGCAATTGACAAATGTACATGCTTGGCTATGCCCGTACCTCAGGTTTTACGAGCTTGAGCTGAGAAAAAAATAAATAATAATAATAAATAAAAGATAAATATAGAGAACATGAAATGAGTCCTTGAAAGTGAATCCATATGTAGAGTCCTGGTTCACATCTTTACTGTTATGCTGTATGTAATTCACTTTGTGCAGCTCTGTAAGAGATGTTTGTTCTGCTGTCGTCCTGTTTGGGTAATTGTTGCAGTTAAGGGATGATGAGGATGTATGTCATCCAATTAGCAGGGTTTTTTTTCTTGGTGAGGGACAATAAGTTTGGTCTTGGGCTTTTGTTTGAGAGGAGATGAAGAGAGAAGACACTGGGGAGAAACGGTTGTGGCGTATGATCCGGTGGGAGACCCGATTGTTTGAGATGAATTGCGAGCGACGATCGGAAGGTTGAGTGCTTTCACGTTCACGAGGGCCCAGTGTGCGAGTGGCAGAGAAGTTCAAGATGAGCTTCAACTTGTGCACATCTGCATGAAGGTTGGTACAAGTGGTGTGTCTCAGGGATCTGTTCTGGGACCCCTGCTCTTTGTGATTCTTATGGGTGACCTAGATGAGGAAGTGGAGGGATGGGTTAGTAAGTTTGCTGATGACACAAAGGTTGGGGGTGTTGTGGATAATATGGAGGGCTGTCAGAGGTTACAGCGGGACATTGATAGAATGCAAAACGGGGCTGAGAAGTGACAGATAGAATTCAACCCAGATAAGTGTGAAGTGGTTCATTTTGGAAGGTGAAATATGATGGCAGAATATAGTATTAATGGTAAGACTCTTGGCAGCGTGGAGGATCAGAGGGATCTTGGGGTCCGAGTCCATAGGACACTCAAAGCTGCTGCACAGGTTGACTCTGTGGTTAAGAAGGCATACGGTGCATTGGCCTTCATCAATCAGGGGATTGAGTTTATGAGTCGAGAGGTAATGTTGCAGATATATAGGACCCTGGTCAGACCCCACTTAGAGTACTGTGCTTAGTTCTGGTGGCCTCACTATAGGAAGGATGTGGAAACCATAGAAAGGGTGCAGAGGAGATTTACAAGGATGTTGCCTGGATTGGGGAGGATGCCTTATCAGAATAGGTTGAGTGAACTCAGCCTTTTTTCCTTGGAGCGACGGAGGATGAGAGGTGACCTGATAGAGGTGTATAAGATGATGAGAGGCATTGATCATGTGGATAGTCAGAGGCTTTTTCCCAGGGCTGAAATGGCTAGCATGAGAGGGCACAGGTTTAAGGTGCTTGGAAGAAAGTACAGAGGAGATGTCAGGGGTAAGTTTTTTTACTCAAAGAGTGGTGAGTGCGTGGAATGGGCTGCCAGCAACAGTGGTAGAGGTAGATACGATAGGGTATTTTAAGAGACTCCTGGATAGGTACATGGAGCTTAGAAAAATAGAGGGCTATGGGTAACCCTAGGTAACTTCTAAGGTAAGGACATGTTCGGCACAGCATTGTGGGCCGAAGGGCCTGTATTGTGCTGTAGGTTTTCTATGTTTCTATGTAATTAGAATGGGCCCTTTTCATTTTGTTATTCTTATTACCCCTTTAGTTAAGATTCATAAATATACTTCCTTTAATTGTATGAAGTGTACTGCCTGTTATTTCATGGCATTAATTTGTAACAGGGTGGTGAATTACACAGCATCCACACAAAGAAGGGTTTTTGGGGGGGTGCTTGCGCCTCAATATCACATGTTTGGTGGGGCCAGGAGATGGTCTTCTCTAGACTTACGCAGCTGAGGAACCCAGTGTTTCACATCTGTTGTGGGAACAGTTCAGTATTGGGTTAAGTGAAATTTTTTCCTCTGGTTCAAGAACCTGACAGTTGAGGGGTAATAACTGTTCCTGAATAGTGTACTGGGCTGTCCTCACCACTCTCTGCAGAGTCCTCTGATTGAGGGAAGTACAGTTCCCATACCAGGCAGTGATGCTGCCAGTTCTTAGGATTTGAGGACCCATATCAAACTTCTTCAATTGTCTGAGATGAAAGAGGTGCTGTTGTGCCTTTTTCACCACACAGCCGGTATGTACAGACCATGTGAGGTCCTCAGTGATGTTTATGCTGAAGAACTTAAAGCTGTTTACCCTCTCAACCCCAGATCCATTGATGTCTATAGGGGTTAGTCCACCACCAGCTCCAAACATTCTCACAACATCTGCTTAAATAATACAGGTAATACAGAAACACCAACCTATCAAAATAAAGTTAACACATTTAAACAGAAAACAGCAGGAGAGCGCATTACACAGAAGGACTCCACTGAGAAAAACACAAGCGCCTCTCAACAATTAACAGCTCCCATTAAACAACAATTGACTAACTAAGGTCTTCTGAAAACCTCGGAGGTTAACGGTCTCAGGCCTGAAGAGCACATTACATACATTGTCCTCATGACTAAGTGGGGTTCCTCCAGATGCTATGGTTTCCTCTCACTCCCCGAAGACGTAAGGGTTAGGGTTAGTAAGTTATGGGCATGCTACATTATCAACACTTGCAGTCTGCCCCTGGTGCATCCTCAGTCTGCGCTGGTCACTGATGCAAATCACACATGTGACTGTTTGTTTCAATGTACATATAACAACTAAAGGTAGCCTGAATTCTGATTATGCAGCAGATTAGCTTACAAAGACAGACATGAGAGTAGTACAGTGGCATAGAGGTTCGCACAATTGCTTCACAATAGCAGTGATCATTGAGAGGGTTTGAAATCCCACCTACGTTCATTCTTGTCAGCATGGCTTTCCTCCGGGTGCTTCGGTTTCCTCCCACATTCCAAAGATGTACCAGTTACGGTTAGCAAGTTTTGGGTATGTTATGTTGGTGTCGGAGGCATGGTGACACTTGCAGACTGCAACTAGCACATCCCCAAACTGCGTTGGTTGTTGATACAAAAGATGCATTTCACTGTAGGTTTCAGTGTTTCTATGTATATGCGACAAATAAAGCTAATCTTTGCAAAAAGTAAAATGATTTCTAACTTTCTCTGCCATAATAAGCTCTTTGCAGTTTTTTTAGTGTGGACTGTTTTCTAAGAATGAGAATGAGTAGCCTGTTCACAAAATCTTCTCTAGTCTCTTTCTAGTTTATTTATTGATTGAGATACAGCGTGGAACAGGCCCTTCTGGCCCTTTGAGCTGTGGCGCCCAGCGATCCCCCGATTTAACCTCAGCTTAATCACAGGACGATTTACAATGACCAATTAACCTACCAACCCTTTAGACTTTGGAGGAAATCGGAGAATTAATTAATTAATTAATGATAATATTTGTTGAAATATAAACTAAAATGTGACTTAACTAAAGGTTCTTCAATGTGCAAAGAGCTATGTTCTTCAGTAATGTAAATCTAATCTATTAGCATAATTGCACATACCCTGCCACCCTCATGATATTAATTTGGTGAGGAAGACAGCAATTTTCCTTCCGAGGTAGAGGCCTTTAGTATGACTCACAATAGCAGGGTGGAGGGATCAGACTGATATAGGTATCACAGCAAGAAAGCTTATCGACACCTCTACTTCCTCAGGGGGCTACAGAAATCTGACGTGTCTCTCCCAACTCTCACCACTGTTTATCGATTCACCATAGAAAGCATCCTATCTGATACATCACTGCTTGGTATAGCGACTGTGCTGCAAGTGATCACGAGAAACTGCAGAGACTCAGTAACCAGCCTCCCCTCTATGGACTCTGTCTACACTTCTCACTGCCTCAGGAAAGGCAGTGAAAAATATCGAGTTTGACATGGAATTTGAAAGGCCGCGATGTTGCCTGGACAGAAGATGAGGTGTTGGTCAGATGGGGTGTGGGATGGACAATTGAAGTGGCAGGCAATAGGCATTAGACCATAAAACCATAAGACCTAGGAGCAGAATTAAGCCATTCAGCGAATTGAGTCTGCTCTGCCATTCTATCATGGCTGATATATTATCCTTCTCAACTCCATTCTTCCGCTTTCTTCCCATAACCTTTGATGTCCTTCTATGAATCTATCAATCTCGGCTCTAAATATACCCAATGATTTGGTCTGTATAGCCATCCATTGATTCCACTGGCTGAAGTAATTCCTCGTCATCTCTGTCATTGTATTCTGAAGCTGTGCTCTCTAATCCTAGACTCTCCCACTGTGTAACCAATGTGACTAATTAGCGGGAAAAGCGGGGGGAAATGGGAGTACCCGGAGGAAACCTACAAGTTCATGGGGAGAACGTACAAACTCCTTACAGACAGTGGCAGAATTGAACCTGGGCCACTGTGCTGTAATTCAGTTTCAGACTGAGCCCTGTTGACTAACTGTAATAGTGTTGTGCTGCATAATTTGCAGCAAGATATCCCTTTGCGATAAAGGGGTATAAGATGATGAGACGCTTTGATCGTGTGGATAGCCAGAGGATTTTTCCCCAGGCTGAAATGGATAATATGAGGGGGCCCAGTTTTAAGGTGCTTAGAAGTAGGTACCAAGGGGATGTCAGAGTTAAGATTTTCACACCTCTGGTTGGTCCATAGAATGCACTGCCAGCGAAGGTGGTAGAGGTGGATTCAATAGTGTCTTTTAAGAGACTCTTAGAGAGGTACATGGAGCTTAGAAACATAGAGGGCTATGCGGTAGGGAAATTCTAGGCAGTTTCTAGAGTAGGTTACATGGTTGGCACAACAATGTGGGCCGAAGGGCCTGTAATGTGCTGTAAATTTCTATGTTTAAACTAATATTCTCACAGATGGGAGACTGTAGGTCTGACACAGTGGTCAGCAGCACAGGAGCGCCACAGGGAACCGTACTCTCTCCGGTCCTGTTCACCCTGTACACATCTGACTTCCAATATAACTCGGAGTCCTGCCATGTGCAGAAGTTCGCTGATGACACGGCCATAGTGGGGTGTGTCAGGAATGGACAGGAGGAGGAGTATAGGAAACTGATACAGGACTTTGTGATATGGTGCAACTCAAACTACCTGCGTCTCAATGTCACCAAGACCAAGGAGATGGTGGTGGACTTTAGGAGATCTAGGCCTCATATGGAGCCAGTGATCATTAATGGAGAATGTGTGGAGCAGGTTAAGACCTACAAGTACCTGGGAGTACAGTTGGACGAGAAGCTAGACTGGACTGCCAACACAGATGCCTTGTGCAGGAAGGCACAGAGTCGACTGTACTTCCTTAGAAGGTTGGCGTCATTCAATGTCTGCAGTGAGATGCTGATGATGTTCTATAGGTCAGTTGTTGAGAGCACCCTCTTCTTTGTGGTGGCGTGTTGGGGAGGAAGCATTAAGAAGAAGGACGCCTCACGTCTTAATAAGCTGATAAGGAAGGCGGGCTCTGTCGTGGGCAAAGTACTGGAGAGTTTAACATCGGTAGCTGAGCGAAGGGCGCTGAGTAGGCTACGGTCAATTATGGAAAACCCTGAACATCCTCTACATAGCACCATCCAGAGACAGAGAAGCAGTTTCAGCGACAGGTTACTGTCGATGCAATGCTCCTCAGACAGGATGAAGAGGTCAATACTCCCCAATGCCATTAGGCTTTACAATTCAACTGCCAGGACTTAAGAACTTTTTTTTTTAAAGCTATTATTAATGCTTTTTGAGTTAGTGATTTAGATGCATATCATATTATTACTGAGTTAAGTATTGTATGTAATGAGTTTTTGCTACAACAAGTGTATGGGACATTGGAAAAAATGTTGAATTTCCCCATGGGGATGAATAAAGTATCTATCTATCTATCTATCTATCTATCTATCTAATGGCATAAAAAAGGTTGGGAACTCCTATTCTGAACTAAGTTTATTTCTTTTTTAATGATTTCTGTTTTGGTGAAGATGAAAAGAACAAGAGCACGTGGAGTTATTCACAAATATGTGAATCAACATATCACTGAGAAAATTACACTAAGAATGACATCACAACAAAGTTGAATGCTTATTTATTTTCTCAAATGATGAATGCTGGTTTAATCACCGAAGTTAATTTCAGGTAGATAAGACGGTAAGCTGATTAAATCCTGGGATCAAGAATTAGTCTGATGAAACTATCAGCATTAATTATATAAACAATGTAGTGCAAAGTGAGAGATAAAGAGGAAATAGTTTATTTTCTTTATTTTATTTAGAGATACAGGGCAGAACAGCCCTTTCCAACCCCAGCTGAATCACAGGACAATTTACAATGATCCATTACCCTGTTAACCCATACGTCTTTGAAAAGAGGTACTGAAGCACCCAGAGGAGACGCATGTGTTCACAGGGAAGTCATTGGGTATTTTTAAAGTAGAGGTTGATAGGCTCTTGATTACATTCTCTAGGGTTCACAAAAGATTCACTAGAATGATTCCGGGAATGAGAGGGTTAACATATGAGGAACGTTTGACCACTCTTGGACTATACTCCTTGGAGTTTAGAAGAATGAGGGGGGACCTCATAGAAACATTTCGAATGTTGAAAGGCATGGACAGAGTGGATGTGGCAAAGTTGTTTCCCATGGCGGGGGAGTCTAGTACAAGAGGGCATGAATTAAGGATTGAAGGGCGCCCATTCAGAACAGAGATGTGAAGAAATTTTTTTAGCCAGAAGATGGTGAATCTGTGGAATTTGTTGCCACGGGCGGCAGTGGAGGCCAAGTCATTGGGTGTACTTAAGGCAGAGATTGATAGGTGTCTGAGTAGTCAGGGCATCAAAGGTTATGGTGAGAAGGTGGGGGAGTGGAACTAAATGGGCAAATGGATCAGCTCATGATAAAATGGTGGAGCAGACTCGATGGGCTGAATGGCCAAATTCTGCTCCTTTGTCTTATGGTCTTATGATTAGTCGGGGCATGAGGGGACACGAGGAGAAGGCAGGAAACTGGGGGTGAGAGGGAAATAGATCAGCCATGATGAATTGACAGAGCGGACTCAATAGGCCAAATGGCCTAATGGTGTTCCTATATCTGATGGTCTTGCGGATATACAAGGTCCTTACAGGCACCAGCAGAAATGAAGTCCAAACTCGGACACTTCAATCTGTCACTACACTAACGTGGCAACCATGATAGATGTTAGAACACTTGGGATTAAAAATCCCCTAGTGTTCATGCTACTATCTAACATAAGATACAGATGGAATAAAGGGTAAGTTGTAGATAACGTGTCGGCCTCCAAAGCATCTGAGTGTAATTATGGACACAATACTGGAGATGCTGGTCTGAGAGAGAACACTAATCTCCACAATCCTTCTCACTTCCTACCACCAGGCAGGAGGTACCGCAGAATAAGAGCAAGGACCATTAAGTTGAGCAACAGCTTCTTCCCCCCAGGTAGTGCGACGTCTAAACACCCTGCAAACACCCGGTACACATTATTTATGACGATACCGCTGAGTATGTACTGGATTTTGCATTTTGGTCCCAGAGGAACATTGTTTTGTTCAGCTGTATAGGTGTACAGTTGAATGACAGTAAACTTGAATTTGAACATGAACTAATGTTGGATTACTTTTTCTTCTAGTGAATTTTGGATTTTACAGAGACACCATTTGTGGGATCCAAGTTTCTTAACTGCAGGTAATATAGGCTCTGGAAACTTTCAGGAAGTAAAGATCACTGCTGCTACAGTAAATCAGTAAATCTCTCGGCGGTCCGAGATCTTGTTCTTCAAATGGTAAGGAGCAAACTGACGACATCTTGGGCCATGACTCTTCATCAGAGTGTAGCCTGAAACATGACTATTTGCTCTTTTCCATAGAAGCTGCCTAGTTTGCTGAGTTTCTCCAGCATTTAATCTGTTTTCTTTTGGATTTCCAGCTTTGCAGAGTTTTTTCATGTTTGTTCTTCAAATCCTTTCTTTCTCAAATAATTTTAGGTCATTCATTCTCATCAACAATCACTTTCAAGGACTCTTCACCTCATGTTTTGATATTTCTTTCTTATTTATTTATTATTATTATTTTTTCCTGTATTTGCACAGTTTGTTTTCTTTTGCACATTATGGTTAACCATTCTGCAAAACTACATAATTTGCAATGGGTATAGATAGAGTAAGTGTATATGCAAGCTGACTTTTACCACTGAGCTTGGGTGAAACTACAACTAGAGGTCATGAGTTAAGGGTGAAAAGCAAAAAATTTAATGGGAACATGAGGGGAAACTTCTTCTCTCAGAGGGTCGTGAGAGTGTGAAATGAGCTGCCAGCACAAGCGGTGGATGTAGGATTAATTTCAAGAGAAATTTGGATTGGTATATGGATTGGAATGGTGTCTACGTCTGTAGCACATCTGTTGATGTGCTGTTATGTGGTGTTCTAAGACAGTGATTTGAAGCTGAAGTGTACACAACATGATACCTATTGAGGATATCTTCTGGTTTTAGGCCATCAATATTGTGCCAAGATGTTGTAAAATTGTGTTTCACTTAAATTAACTTCCTCTTCAAATGTGATCACTATGCATGTCATAAGCAAAATGACTTAATTGTATTGCAACATACCAAAGGAAGATCATTCAGAATTTCTTTGGTGGCTCCATTTAAAGTAACAGCCATGAGAGCGGGGCAAGGTTCTGTATAAATTGCTGGAAGACCCTCCTGTGTGACTGCACCAATGGGAATGGTATAGATGCTGTTGACAAATCCATCTGCTCCACAATGATCGTTGAACAAGCCACCATTGCCAGACGCCCAGATGAAAATACTTCCCTTGCCTTTACGTCCCTGGTATCAGTAAAAAAAAATTAAGGATCATGATTAATTTGCTGTTCACATAAAGTGACTGTAGAAAATATTTTATTTTATTTAGAGACACAGTGCAGAATAGTTCATTCCGGCCCTTCAAGCCACACCACCCAGCGACCTCCGATTCAACCCTAAACTAAACATGAAACTATTTACAATGACCAGTTAACCTACTAGTGGGCTGGTGGTGTTGTGACATACACAGTACTTCAAGGCTAGTGTTTTGAGTTTGAATCCAGCCGGTTCCTTACGTGCTGTCCATCTGTGCTCAGGTGAGCATTGAGCTAACAACGCAGCCTTGTAAACACAGTCAAAAATGCTAAAGAAGGTTGCTGCCTGATGTAACACAAGGCTCAGAAAGGAACAACAATGACAATTAACTGACCTGTACATCTTTGACTGTGGAAGGAAACCGGAGCACCCAGAGGAAAGTCACATATTCCATGGGGAGAACGTACAAGCTCCTAACAGAAAACATAAGGACTGAACTTTGAACTCTGATGCCCTGTGCTGTAATAGCGTCATACAAACCTGTATGTTACTGTGGCAGTGTGATTAAAATACACTCAGTGGCCACTGTATTATGTAAAAGAGTGTACCTGATAAAATAGCTTCAAGAGTAGAACTTTGTGTGTTCTTCTTAAACTTATTCTTAAAATACTTCTAAGGAAGTATAGACTCTATCTTGCCTTTTTTATGATGACACATAGACTCAGTGGCCAGATTAATGGTACCTCCTATACCAAATAAAGTTGGCACTGGGTGTAAAGTACTGTGCAAAAGTCTTAGGCACCCAAGATTTTTTATATGGTTTCAATATTCAAAGTAAATTTTATTATCAAAGTTTATATACAGTATGTCACCATATACAACCCTGAGATTCCATTTTCTTGTGGGCATTCTCAACAAATCTATAGAATAATAACTATAACAGAATCAATGAATTATGGGAGGGGGGATAGATAGAGATGACATAGATAGGTTTTTTCCATTGAGAGTAGGGAAAACTCAAACAAGAGGACATGAGTTGAGAGTTAGGGGGCAAACGTTTAGGGGTAACATGAGGGGGAACTTCTTTACTCAGAGAGTGGTAGCTGTATGGAACGAGCTTCCAGTAGGAATGGTAGAGGCAGGTTCAATATAATCATATAACAATTACAACACAAAAACAGGCCATCTTGGCCCTTCTAGTCCGTGCCGAATGCTCACTCTCACCTAATCTCACCGACCGGCACTCAGCCCATAACCCTCCATTCCTTTCCTGTCAACCTGCCTTTACCACTTCTACTGGAAGCTCATTGTTGATGAGCTACTATTACACAGCTACTATTACACAACTACTACCACACAGCTACTATTCTCGGAGTAAAGAAATTCCCCCTCATGTTACCCTTAAAATTTTGCCCCCTAACTCTCAACTCATGTCCTCTTGTTTGAATCTCCCCTACTCTCAATGGAAAAAGCCTATCTATGTCAACTCTATCTATCTCCCTCATAACTTTAAATACCTCTATCATGTCCCCCCTCAACCTTCTACGCTCCAAAGAATAAAGACCTAATTTGTTCAATCTTTCCCTGTAACTTAGGTGCTGAAAACCAGGTAACATTCTAGTAAATCCTCTCTGTACTCTATTTTGTTGACATCTTTCCTATAATTCAGTGACTAGAACTATACACAATACTCCAAATTTGGCCTTACCAATGCCTTGTACTATTTTAACATTACCTCCCAGCTCCTATACTCAATGCTCTGATTTATAAAGGCCAACATACCAAAAGTTTTCTTCACCACCCTATCCACATGAGATTCCACCTTCAGCAAACTATGCACCATTATTCCTAGATCACTCTGTTCTACTGCATTCTTCAATACCCTACAATTTACCATGTATGTCCTATTTGGATTATTCCTACCAAAATGTAGCACCTCACACTTATCAGCATTAAACTCCATCTGCCATCGCTCAGTCCACTCTTCTAACTGGCCTAAATCTGTCTGCAAACTTTGAAAACCTACTTCATTTTCCACAACGCCACCTACCTTAGTATCATCTGCATACTTACTAATCCAATTTACCACCCCATCATCCAGATCATTAATGTATATGACAAACAACATTGGACCCAGTACAGATCCCTGAGGCACACCACTAGTCACCGGCCTCCAACCTGACAAACAGTTATCCACCACTACTGTCTGGCATCTCCCATCCAGCCACTGGTGAATCTATTTTACTACTTCAATATTAATACCTAATGATTGAAACTTCCTAACTAACCTTCCGTGCGGAACCTTGTCAAGGGCCTTACTGAAGTCCATATAGACAACATCCGCTGCTTTACCCTCGTCAACTTTCCTCGTAACCTCTTCAAAAAATTCAATAAGATTTGTCAAACATGATCTTCCACACACAAATCCATGTTGACTGCTCCTAATCAAACCCTATCTATCCAGATAATTATATATACCACCTCTAAGAATACTTTCCATTAATTTACCCACCACTGACGTGAAACTGACAGGCCTATAATTGCTCGGTTTACTCTTAGAACCCTTTTTAAACAATGGAACCACATGAGCAATATGCCAATCCTCCGGCACCATCCCTTTTTCTAATGACATTTGAAATATTTCTGTCAGAGCCCCTGCTATTTCTACACTAACCTCCCTCAAGGTCCTAGGGAATATCCTGTCAGGATCTGGAGATTTATCCACTTTTATATTCCTTAAAAGCACCAGTACTTCCTCCTCTTTAATCGTCTTTAACTCTTTAACTATGAAAATGGACAAGGGAGATCCAGTGGATGTAGTGTACCTGGACTTCCAGAAAGCTTTTGATAAAGTCCCACATAGGAGATTAGTGGGCAAAATTAGGGCACATGGTATTGGGGGCAGAGTACTGATATGGATTGAAAATTGGCTGGCTGACAGGAAATAAAGAGTAGTGATTAATGGGTCCTTTTCGGAATGGCAGGCTGTGACCAGTGGGGTACCGCAAGGTTCGGTGCTGGGACGGCAGCTGTTTACAATATACATTAATGATTTAGATGAAGGGATTAAAAGTAACATTAGCAAATTTGCTGAAGACACAAAGCTGGGTGGCAGTGTGAAATGTCAGGAGGATGTTATGAGGATGCAGGGTGACTTGGACCAGTTGGGTGAGTGGGCAAATGTATGGCAGATGCAGTTTAATGTGGATAAATGTGAGGTTATCCACTTTGGTGGCAAGAACAGGATGGCAGATTACTATCTATATGGAGTCAAGTTAGGAAAAGGGGAAGTACAATGAGATCTAGGTGTTCTTGTACATCAGTCAATGAAAGCAAGCATGCAGGTACAGCAGGCAGTGAAGAAAGCTAATGGCATGCTGGCCTTTATAACAAGAGGAATTGAGTATAGGAGTAAAGATGTCCTTCTGCAGCTGTACAGGGCCCTGGTGAGACCCCACCTGGAGTATTGTGTGCAGTTTTGGTCTCTAAATTTGAGGAAGGACATTCTTGCTATTAAGGGAATGCAGCGTAGGTTCACAAGGTTAATTCCCGGAATGGCGGGACTGTCATATGTTGAAAGATTGGAGCGACTGGGCTTGTATACACTGGAATTTAGAAGGATGAGAGGGGAGCTGATTGAAACATATAAGATTATTAACGGATTGGACACACTGGAGGCAGGAAGCATGTTCCCGCTGATGGGTGAGTCCAGAACTAGAGGCCACAGTTTAAGAATAAGGGGTAGGCCATTTAGAACAGAGATGCGGAAAAACTTTTTCACCCGGAGTGTGGTGGATATGTGGAATGCTCTGCCCCAGAAGGCAATGGAGGCCAAGTCTCTGGATGCATTCAAGAGCAAATTAGATAGAGCTCTTATAGATAGCGGGGTCAAGGGATATGGGGAGAGGGCAGGAAGTGGTTACTGATTGTGTATGATCAGCCATGATTACAGTGAATGGCGGTGCTGGCTAGAAGGGCCGAATGGCCTACTCCTGCACCTACAATCTATTGTCTATTGTCTATTGTCATAGTTTCCATGACTTCCCTACTTGTTTCCCTTACCTTACACAATTCAATATCCTTCTTCTTAGTGAATACCAAAGAAAAGAAATTGTTCAAAATCTCCCCCATCTCTTTTGGCTCCACACATAGCTGTCCACATTGATTCTCTAAGGGACCAATTTTATCCCTCACTATCCTTTTGCTATCAATATAACTGTAGAAACCCTTCGGATTTATTGTCACCTTCCCAGTCTTCCCAGGCGTCCCAGTCTATGTGCGGAAAATTAAAATCTCCCACAATCACAACCCTGTGCTTACTACAAATATCTGCTATCTCCTTGCAAATTTGCTCCTCCAATTCTCGCTCTCCATTAGGTGATCTATAATACACCCCATAAGTGTTACTACACCTTTCCCATTCCTCAATTCCACCCAAATTGTCTCCCTAGACGAGCCCTCTAATTTATCCTGCCAGAGCACCACTGTAATATTTTCACTGACAAGCAATGCAACACCTCCCCCTCTTGTCCCTCCGATTCTATCACACCTGAAGCAACGAAATCCAGGAATATTTAATTGCCAATCACACCCTTCCTGCAACCATGTTTCACTAATAGCTACAACATCATATTTCCAGGTATTTCCTGAGATTGCTATCCTGGAGGTCCTGTCCTTTAACTTGGCAACTAGCTCCCTAAACTCACCTTTCAGGACCTTGTCAGGACCATTCAGGATATTGTCATTTAAAAAAACATTGGATAGGTATATGGACAGGAAAGGAATGGAGGGTTATGGGCTGAGTGCAAGTCAGTGGGACTAGGTGAGAGTAAGCGTTCGGCACGGACTAGAAGGGCCAAGATGGCCTGTTTCCGTGCTGTAATTGTTATATGGTTATATCGATTGGTTGTGGGATTATTTCAATGATGGAGAAAGAGAAATTGAGTGAAGTTATCCCCTTTGTTCAAGAGCCTGATGGTGGAGGGTAGTAACTGTTCCTAAAACTGGTGGTGCGAGCCCTGAGACTCTTGGACCTTCACCCTGATGGCAGCAGCAAGAAGAGAGCATCATCTGAGTGATGGCGATCTCTGATGATGGATGCTGCTATTCTGCGATAGCCTTTCATGTAGATGTGCTCACTTGAGGAGGGCTTTACTTGTGGTAGACTGGACCATATCCACTACAGATGGACGAATTTTCCATTCAAGGCATTGGTATTTCTATACCAGGCTGTGATGCAACCAGTCAATATACTCTCTAGCACACAACTATGTCGAAGTTTTAGATGTCATACCGATGGCTTCAGATAGCATGGCCTCCACAATTCTCTGATCTCAACAGCATTGGGCTGTCTGGGATTACAGAAGCAAGCAAAACAGTCAATGTCTGCGGAAGATGCTTGGAACAACCTACCAGCTGAATTTCTCATAAAACTACACAACAGCTAACTAATAAAGTTTTAAAGGCAAAGGGTGGTCACACCAAATATTGACTTGATTTAGTTTTTACCATTTACTGCTCTTTATAGTTTTTCTAATATTGAGAAACTTTTCATTTCATTATTTTTGAAAGCATCTCTGCTTGACAGAATTATTTTATACTTACCTAACACCTATGCACAGTATGGAATGAGCGTAGTCTTTTTTTTCTTTTTTCGGGGGAGAATGCAAATGCAGTCCCTCACTACCACAAATTATGCAACCGAGCATCCTGCATTCGGGAATACCGCAGCCGTCAGCACATCTGAAGCGTAATGGGAAACCCTCGTCCTGGAACCTCAGCTCTCTTGATCACCAACGGCTCCCTGCCAGTTAAGTCTTCTGCTGCTGTAGCCCATCCGCTTCAAGGTTTGACATGTTATGCATTCAGAGAGTCTTTGCACACCATTGTTGTTATGCAGTGTAATTTGAATTACTGTTGCCTTCCTGTCAGCTTGAACCGGTCTGGCCATTCTCCTCTGGCCTCTCTCATTAACAAGGTGCTTTCGCCCAAAGAACTGCCGCTCACTAATTTTTATTTGTTTTTTTTGACACCCATTCTCTCTAAACTCTAAATATTTTCATGAAAATCTCAGAGGATTGGCAGTTTCCGAGATACTCAAACCAGCCTATCGTCACATGCAAAGCCACTTCCCAATTCTGAAGTTTGGTCTGAGTAAGAACTGAGCCCTCTTGTTCATGTCTGCATGCTTTGTGCATTGAGCTGCTGGCACATGATCAGCTTATTAGTTACTTGCATTAAAGAGCCGTTGTACAGGAGGCTACTGAATACAACGAAGAGACCGTTCCTCCCATCCTGTCTGACATGGTGTACTGCGATTGTAGGCCTCTGTTAGTCTCGCTAGACTATCGATTTGTGCCTTGGAAAGTTTTATGGAAGACTGGCAGTTGCCCAAACTGCAAGTCTCCTCTCTCCACACCACCGATTCTGTCCAAGCGAAGGGCATTAGGACCCATACAGCTTGGCACCGGTGTCATCGCAGAGCAATGTGTGGTCTCAGCCAAGGCTCGAACTAGAGACCTTCAGATCACTAGACGAACGCCTTAACCACTTGGCCATGTGCCACACGTACTGTGATTATATACTGTATGACTCACTGTAGGAAGGATTGCTATCCAAATCAAACTGGACTTCCATTTACATCACAGACTCTATTTGTAAAGCAACAACATGAACTATTGAACTGAATTGACTTTATTTCTTATGCCTTTCGCATGCATGAGGAGCAAAGATCTTTATGTTACATCTCCATCTAAATGAGCAATATGCAATCATAGTAATTTATAATAAATACACTCATATCAGTGTGAATTAATCAGTCTGATGGCCTGGTGGAAGAAGTTGTCCCAGAGCCGTTGGGCCTGGCTTTTATGCTGCAGTACTGCTTTCCAGATAGTAGCAGCTGGAATACACAGAAACATAGAAAACCTACAGAACAATACAGGCCCCTCGGCCCACAAAGCTGTGCCAAACATGTCCTTAACTTAGAAATTACCAAGGGTTACCCACAGTCCTCTGTTTTTCTAAGCTCCATGTACCTGCCCAGGAGTCTCTTTGAAGACCCTATCTTATCCGCCTCCACCACCGTTGCCAGAAGCCCATTCCACGCACACACCACTCTCCGTGTAAAAAACTTACCCCTGCTATCTCCTCTGTATCTTCTTCCAAGCAGCTTAAAACTGTGTCCTCTTGTGTTAGCCATTTCAGCCCTGAGAAAAAGTCTACACTTTCCACACGATCAATACCTCTCGTCATCTTATACACCTCTATTAGGTCATCTCTCATTCTGCGTTGCTCCAAGGAAAGAAGGCCAAGTTCACTGAACCTCTTCTCGTAAGGCATGCTCCCCAATCCAGGCAACATCCTTGTAAATCTCCTCTGCACCCTTTCTATGGTTTCCACATCTTTCCTATAGTGAAGTGACCAGAACTAAGCACAGTACTCCAAGTGGGGTCTGACCAGGGTCCTAGATAGCTGCAACGGCTCCTAAACTCAATCCCATGATTGATGAAGGTCAATGCACCATATGCCTTCTTAACTACAGAGTCAACCTGCTCAACTGCTTTGAGTGTCCTATGGACTCGGACCCCAAGATCTCTCTGATCCTCCACACTGCCAAGATTCTTATCTTTAATACTATGTTCTGCCATCATATTTGACCTACCAAAATGACCCACACTTATCTGGGTCGAACTCTATCTGCCACTTCTCAGCCCATTTTTGCATCCTATCAATATCTCACTGTAACCTCTGACAGCCCTCCACACTATCCACAACAGCTCCAAGCTTTGTGTCATCAGCAAATTTACTAACCCATCTCTCCACTTCTTTATCCAGGTCATTTATAAAAATCACGAAGAGTAAGGGTCCCAGAACAGATCCCTGAGGCACATCACTGGTGTCCGACCTCTATGCAGAATATGACCCATCTGCAACCATTCTTTGCCTTTTGTGGGTAAGCCAGTTCTGGATCTACAAAGCAATGCCTCCTTACTTTCTCAATAGATTGTGGTTGGGGTGACTTAGGTCCCCAACTATCCTTTGGGATCATTTAAGTATTTTTTAATTTGTTCATGGAGCAAGTAGTAATGCTGCCATTTGTGCAACATCATTTAAAGTACAATCATTGTCTGATGTCGAGAACAATTTAAAGAGTTTACCATATGGCACTTCATAAAATGATTCACAACCCATACAAAATGGTGTGAAAAACAAAAAAAAAAATCCAGTGAGCAGCAGTTCTGTGGGCGAAGACACTTTGTTAATGAGAGAGGTCAGAGGAGAATGGCCAGACTGGTTCAAGTTGATAGGAAGATGACAGTAACTCAACTAAACATGCATTATAACACTGATGTACAGAAGAGCATCTCTGAACACACAAACCATTAAACCTTGAAGTGGATGGGCTACTGCAACAGAAAACCACAAACATACACTGCGTGACCACTTTATTAGATAGAGGAGATAATTAAGTGGCCACTGAATGTAGATTACTTATCAAAGTTGCACGTAACACTCTTCACCAGCAGAAAATGTATCGGTTAGGTTTATGGATCTGTAACAATTTAATACTAGATCAGTTCAATTTTTTTAATATCAAAAGCTAAACGTTCCATCAAAATAAAAGAACCTTGGAAACTTCCTGAAATTTGGTTAAATAAATATCAAATTTTTAGTCAGTATAGCAAATCAAATATATTTGCCTAGGCTTTGGGATTTCACTGATGGCAAGATTTTTGGTCTCTGGCATTATTTGACCATAACTGGGAGCGGCTTGGTAGCATAGTGGTCAGCACAATGTTTTGTAGTACCACAGATATCTGTTCAATTCCCGCCATTGCCTGTTAGCAGTTTGTATGTTCTCCCTATGAACCGCATACTTTTCCTCCAGGTGCTCCGGTTTCCTCCCATAGTCCAAAGACGTACCAGTTGGTAGGTTAATTGGTCATTGTAAGTTGCCCCCTGATTTGCCTTGGATTATACTGGGGCATTGCTGGGTACTGCAGCTCAAAGGGCCAAAGCAGCCTATTCTGCGCTGTTTCTCAATAAATAAATAAATCATACATTTACAAATCACCTTTTTTCTGCAACATCTCAAACTGTTCCACTTCATTTCATGGGACACAAGCAAATGTGCAATGGCATATTAGACCATAATTCTTTTTCGAAACTTTCTGACCTGAAGCATTTTGTAAATCTACTAGCCTAGTATTTCAAAATATTTTGGATCCAAAGTGAACAAAGAGCCAGTAACATTATGCTGTTTACTTTTTAACGTATCATAAATGCACTTTATTATTTGTTAATTTAATTCTTGTAATATTACCTTAGGGACATGCCAATCCTAACATGAAGTAATCTCTGGCGGATGAGATCTACAGTGAGATCCGATGGCTGGGAAGGTGGCTCTGCAGCTCTCTGGGGAGAGCAAAGGTCATGACTAGGCACAGGAGGTGTCATGGTCACCCACTGCAACCAAAGAAGACCCCTGTTTGTGATGGGGAAAGATGGGGAAGGGGTTAAAAGGGGATGAAGTGAGAATGGGAGGTGATAAGTGCAAGATGTAAAGGGCAGAAGAATTAGGTACTAATGAAGGGTCTTGGCTTGAAATGATGACCGTTTATTCCTCTTCCGAGATGCTGCCAGCATTTTGTGCATGTTGCTCTGTATTTCCAGCATCTGCAGAATCACTTAAGACCATAAGACCATAAGACATAGGAACAGAATTAGTCCATCTGGCCCATTGAGTCTGTTCCACCATTCAATCATAGCTGATCCTTTTTTTCTATCTCCTGCTCAATCCCAGTTCCAGGCCTTCTCCCTGTAACCTTTGATGCCATGTCCAATCAAGAACCTATGTACACTTGTGTATAAAGAAGAAAGAACCTAAAAAGAGAGAACAGTGGACATGGATTAAAGGGAAGGAAGCAGGAATTAAAGCGTGGAAAATACAAGAGGTGGGCAGGTCGGAGGGTGGGAGAGGGTAACAGTGGGGTCCATGGGATTTTTTAGGATTTGCCTGGTAGCTTAATTGACAGTCATCTTTGGAAATCAATGCAAATCCCTTCAAACTAAAGAAAATACACAGAACTTAATTTTCTGTTGCCTTGGAATAATCAGATTACCTTTCTTGCTCCAAACTGCAAGGCCTTTTGGCCAAGTTTCTTTGGTCCACCCAGAGTCTTGCCATTATCTGTTGGCCCCCAACAGCAGTTGTAGATGTCAATGTAATCGTTGTTGTAAGTGAAAGCTGTGGCTTCTGTAGCGTCCGTAATAAGACCGCCCAACAAGCGAATACCTGTCATGTAAAACATGCTTTTTAGTTTATAGTCAGTCATTTATTATCAAGGTACGTACATGTCACCTTATGCGACCTTGAGATTCATTTTTTGCAGGCATTCACTGCAGACAAAGAAATAGAAACATAGAAACATAGAAAACCTACAGCACAATACAGGCCCTTCAGCACACAATACTGTACTGAATATGTACTTACTTTAGAAATTACCGAGGGTTACCCATAGCCCTCTATTTTTCTGAGCTCCATGTACCTATCCAGAAGTCTCTTAAAAGACCCTATCATATCCGCCTCACCACTGTCACCGGTAGCCGATTCCACGCACTCATCACTCCCTGCGTAAAAAACTTACCTCTGACATCTCCTCTGTACTTACTTCTAAGCAACTTAAAACTGTGCCCTCTCGTGCTAACCACTTCAGCCCTGGGAAAAAGCCTCTGACTATCCACATGATCAATGCCTCTCACCATCTTATACACCTCTATCAGGTCAACACTCATACCCCACCACACCAAGAAGAAAAGGCTGAGTTCACTTAACCTATTCTCATAATCCTGTCAACATCCTTGTAAATCTCCTCTGCACCCTTTCCATGATTTCCACGTTCTTCCTGTAGTGAGGTGACCAGAACTGGGCATAGTACTCCAAATGGGGTCTAACCAGGGTCCTATATAGCTGCAACATTACCTCTCGGCTCCTAAAGTCAATCCCATTATTGATGAAGGCCAATGCACCATATGCCTTCTTAATCACAGAGTCAACCTGCATAGCAGCTTTCAGTGTCCTATGGACTCGGACCCCAAGATCACTCTGATCCTCCACACTGCCAAGAGTCTTACCATTAATGCTATATTCTGCCATCATATTTGACCTACCAAAATGAACCACCTCACACTTATCTAGATTGAACTCCATCTGCCACTTCTTAACCCAGTTTTGCATCCTATCAATGTCCCGCTATAACTTCTGACAGCCCTCCACACTATTCACAACACCCCCAATCTTTGTGTCATCAGCAAATCTACTAAACCATCCCTCCACTTCCTCATCCAGGTCATTTATAAAAATCACAAAGAGTAGGGGTCCCAGAACAGATCCCTAAGGCACACCACTGGTCACCGACCTCCCTGCAGAATATGACCCGTCTACAACCACTCTTTGCCTTCTGTGGGCAAGCCAATTCTGGATCCACAAAGCAATGCCCCTTGGATCCAATGTCTCCTTCCTTTCTCAATAGGCCTAGCATGGACTACCTTATCAAATGCCTTGCTGAAATCCATATACACTACATCTACTGCTCTTCCTTCATCAATGTGTTTAGTCACATCCACAAAAAATTCAATCGGGCTCATAAGGCACGAACTACTTTTGATACAACAGAATCAAAATAACCATATAACCATATAACAATTACAGCACAGAAACAGGCCATCTCGGCCCTTCTAGTCCGTGCCGAACGCTTACTCTCACCTAGTCCCACTGACCTGCACTCAGCCCATAACCCTCCATTCCTTTCCTGTCCATATACCTATCCAATTTTACTTTAAATGACAATACCGAATCTGCCTCTACCACTTCTACTGGAAGCTCGTTCCACACAGCTACCACTCTCTGAGTAAAAAAATTCCCCCTCGTGTTACCCTTAAACTTTTGCCCCCTAACTCTCAAATCATGTCCTCTTGCTTGAATCTCCCCTACTCTCAATGGAAAAAGTGTCAACTCTATCTATCCTCCTCATAATTTTAAATACCTTTATCAAGTCCCCCCTCAACCTTCTATGCTCCAAAGAATAAAGACCTAACTTGTTCAATCTTTCACTGTAACTTAGGTGCTGAAACCCAGGTAACGTTCTAGTAAATCTTCTCTGTACTGTCTCTATTTTGTTGACATCTTTCCTATAATTTGGTGACCAGAACTGTACACAATAAAAACAATACACAAAGACTGACAAACAACCAATGTACAAAAGAAGACAAAGTGTGCAAATTGAAAATAACAGTAAGTTATTAAGTAAGTAATAATACTGAGAACTTGAGTAAAGACACCTTGAAAGTGGGTCTGCGGGTTGTAGAATCAGTTTAGAGTTGAGGTGAGTGAAGTTATCCCTTCTGGTTCAGGAACCTGATAGTTGTAGGGTAATAATTGTTCCTGAACCTGGTGATGAAGCTGCTGTACGTCTTGCCCCATGGCAGAGTGACAGAAGAACATGGCCTGGAGTGAGGGGCTCCCTGACGATGGATGCTGCTGTCTTGGGAAGCGCTCCTTAACTAGCTACAATATATTTTAAACCACAAAGGCTTGTTGACTGTATTTGAAATTAAACTGTTTGGCCAATCTCTAACAAAAGAGAATCAAACACTAGTGTCCTGTGGGATACATTTTGGCGATGATGCATTCTGCCAAATGGCTTTGACTATCTGCTTGAGGTACCACTCTTTTCTAGAGTTGACACAATTCCCCTTGACACACTTTTGATTTCTGAACATCTCTAACGATGAAGAACCTCTTGATGTTCTCCACAATCACTTCCCAACCTTAGTTCATCCTGCCAACTTCGAATTATTGTTGCTCAAACTCAAGCTTGTTAACTGGTATTAATACCTGCTTCCTCTTAGCCCATTGAGGGCATAGACTGCCGACAGCAGTTCATTAGAGTCTTCTGTCCTAGGACAATCTTTCAAATAGGACAGGTGTAGCCCATCTTCAAAGATCCTCACTCTCCCAGGGATAAGGTCTTTGGAGCTTCTGTTAGTGTTTCTGTAGCTTTGGGTTTAACTGGATGAGATTGTCCTAGACTCCTCCTTTCACAACAGGGTTTGAGACTGTCCATAGGGGAGTTGGTATGACTATATTTACGTCAATATAAGGCTGAATTAAAAGCTCCCATATATATTTGCTAACAAGCTGGCATATGGTTTTACATTGGAGAGTTACTCAGATGGATTGCACCATTACTGTTTGATTAGTGTACTTAGTGACACATAGACAACTCCAAATGGTTGGGTTTATCATTTATATGATAATGAATGTATGTTATATGCTAATATGTTGACTGTTCATACAGATCATGTGGCAGGAAGGAGAAATGGTGAGTAGCTGGGAACATAGCCAATTCCATTTTTTACGATACGTTACTTATTGCCCTGAGCATTTATTGCATTGGCATTATCCTAACGTGTGACTTTCACTGTAACACACACTCAGATACAGGAGCTGTTTGCAAGTTAATGTACACCCAGTGGCCACTTTATTAGGTACACATATACACTTGCTTGTTAATGCAAATATCTAATCAGCCAATGATGTGGCAGCAATTCAATGCATAAAAGCATGCAGACATGGTCAAGATGTTCAATTGGTGTTCAAGATAAATATCAGAATGGGAAAGAAATGTGATCTAAGTGACTTTGACTGTCGAATGATTCTTGGTACCAAAGAGGGTGACTTGATTACATGCACAACAGTCTCTAGAGTTACAGAGAATGGAGCAAGAAACAAAACCCATCCAGCGAGCAGCAGTTCTGTGAGCAAAGCCCCTTGTTAATGAGAGAGGTCAGAGGAGAATGGCCAGTCTGGTTCAAGCTGACAGGAAGGGGACAGTAACTCAAATAACCACATGTTATAACGGTAGTGTGCAGAAGAGCATCTCTGAATGCACAGCACAACGAACCTTGAATGAGCTACAGCAACAAAAGACCTCGAACATACAGTTGGTGTATAAAGCCAAATATAAATATCATAGTTCAGACCAAATGAACTGTTTTCCATCCAATACCAAAACAACAATTATAATATAATTTTCCATTCCCCAGTCTGGCTCCCTTCTTACGCCTTCTCTTCTCCTTACCTGCCTATCACTTTCACCTTCCCTTTCTTTCATGTTCCACTTTTCTCTCCTATCATATTCCTTCTACTGCAGCACTTTACCTCTTCCACCCATCACCTCTCAGTTTCTCACTTCGTCCCTTCTCTCCCACCTACCTACCTTCCCCCTCACTTGGTTTCATCTACCTGCTGCCAGCTTGTACTCCTTCCGCTCCTTCCCACCTTGTTAGTTTGGTGTCTTCCCCTTTCCTTTCCAGTGATGATGAAGGGTTTCGACCCAAAATATCAACTGTTTACTCCTCTCCATAGATGCTGCCTGACCTGTTGAGTTCCTCCAGCATTTAAGACAATAAGACCATAAGACTAGGAATAATGGTGCATAGTTCCCTGAAGGTGGAATCTCATGTGGATAGGGTGGTGACGAAAGCTTTTGGTATGCTGGCCTTTATAAATCAGAGCATTGAGTATAGGAGTTGGGATGTAATGTTAAAATTGTACAAGGCATTGGTAAGGCCGAATTTGGAGTATTGTGTACAGTTCTGGTCATCGAATTATAGAAAAAATGTCAACAAAATAGAAAGAGTACAGAGAAAATTTACTAGAATGTTACCTGGGTTTCAGCACCTAAGTTACAGGGAAAGGTTGAACAAGTTAGATATTTATTCTTTAGAGCATGGAAGGTTGAGGGAGGACTTGATAAAGGTATTTAAAATTCTGAGGGGGATAGATAGAGTTGACGTGGATAGGCTTTTTCCATTGAGTAGGGGAGATTCAAACAAGAGGACATGAGTTGAGAGTTAGGGGGCAAAAGTTTAAGGGTAACACGAGGGGGAATTTCTTTACTCAGAGAGTGGTAGCTGTGTGGAATGAGCTTCCAGTAGAAGTGGTAGAGGCAGGTTCGGTATTATCATTTAAAGTAAAATTGGATAGGTGTATGGACAGGAAAGGAATGGAGGGTTATGGGCTGAGTGCGGGTCAGTGGGACTAGATGAGAGTAAGCGTTCGGCATGGACTAGAAGGGCCAAGATGGCCTGTTTCCGTGCAGTAATTGTTATATAGTTAAGACATATGAGCAGAATCAGGCCATCAGGCCCATCGAGTTTGCTCCACCATTCAATCACAGCTGATCCTTTTTTACCTCCTTCTTAACCCCATTTCCTGGCCTTCTCCCCATAACCTTTGATGCCACGTCTAATCAAGAACCTATCAATCTCTGCCTTAAATACACCCAACGACCTGGCCTCTACAGGTGCATGTGGCAACAAATTCCACAAATTCACCAACTTTTGGCTGAAGAAATTTCTCTGTATCTCTGTTTTGAAAGGGTGCCCCTCTGTCCTGAGGCAGTGCCCTCTTGTCCTGGACTCTCCCACCATGGGAAACATCCTTTCCATGTCTACTCTGTCTAGGCCTTTCAACATTTGAAAGGTTTCAATGAGAACCCTCCTCATTCTTCAGAATTTCAGAATTTTGTGTGTGTTGCCCTGAATTCCTACGAATCCGTTGTATTCACATTTAATTTTAGTCCCAGAATGCAAGATTAACATTTAAGATAAGTAAACAATTTCAGCTACATGTGCAAAGAAATCTTATTGACTGTAAATCCAGTACAGTTGTGTGCAGAGTTATTGGATTTGCTAGATTTAAATAATATATACTGGACACCCAGTAGGTTTTGAAAGTGCATGACTTCTGATTACAAATGCACAAACTGTGTCAAGAGATTTGCAGAAAGGGTACCAAAGGCACACAAATGTTTCCTTGTCAGCCAGGTACATTTTTAGCAAGTGAATGAAGTCATTTATTCTCCCTCTCCCAAAAGTCTCTGTCACCTCTGCAACTAAAGAGAGGCATAAAAGCAGTCCAGTCAGTGCTCTTCTTTAGGAAAGCACTCATCCCTAACAGGGATTCCTCCCCTGATGATGTGATTCACCTGTGTGTGGGAATATAGTCAAAAACTCCATCCAGCTACAGTTAGTCCCAAAAACACCTTCCTTTGCAGATTCATAAATGCCTTTACACCTTTCTTTAAATGTAATCATACAAAACACAAAGATACTTGAGTTGCTATAGAAACAACCATTGAAAAATTGGTACCTTTGAAGTTCTCTTCATTGGGAGGAGGCAGATGTGGTTTTCTATTTTGGATATGGAATAAACAATATAATAGACCTGTATCAAGGAGAAAGCTTGACACATCTGCAAAACATCTAACCAGTAGAAATTCTGCAAAAATTCAACCATTGGACTGGTTTTATGATAGCTCGGTTCTTCAACCTTTCCAAAGAAAGTACAGATATAATGTACTCTTGCTTCAGTGGTTGGTAAGTTGATGAAGAAGATCCTGAGAGGCAGAATTTATGAACATTGGAGAGGCATAATATGATTAGGAATAGTCAACATGGCTTTGTGAAAGTCAGGTCATGCATTACGAGCCTGGTTGAATCTTTTGTGGATGTGACTAAATACATTGATGATGGTAGAGCAGTAGATGTAGTGTATATGGATTTCAGCAAGGCATTTGATAAGGTACCCCATGCAAGGCTTATTGAGAAAGTAAGGAGGCATGGGATCCAAGGAGAAATTGCTTTGTGGAGCCAGAACTGGCTTGCCCACAGAAGGCAAAGAGTGGTTGTAGACAGGTCATATTCTGCATAGAGGTCAGTCACCAGTGGTGTGCCTCAGAGATCTGTTCTGGGACCCCTACTTTTCATGATTATTATAAATGACCTGGATGAAGAAGTGAAGGGATAGGTTAGTAAATTTGCTGATGACACAAAGGTTGGAGCTGTTGTGGATAGTGTGGAGGGCTGTCAGTGGTTACAGCGGGACAGTGATAGGATGCAAAACTGGGCTGAGAAGTGGCAGATGGAGTTCAACCCAGATAAGTATGAGGTTGTTCATTTTGGTAGGTTAAATATGATGACAGAATATAGTATTAATGGTAAGACTCTTGGCAGTGTGGAGGATCAGAGGGATCTTGGAGTCCGAGTCCATAGGACACTCAAAGCTGCTGCACAGGTTGACTCTGTGGTTAAGGAAGCATATGGTTCATTGGCCTTCATCAATCATGGGACTGAGTTTAGGAGCCAAGACGTAATGTTGCAGCTATATAGGACACTGGTCAGACCCCACTTGGAGTACTGTGCTTAGTTCTGGTGGCCTCACTATAGGAAGGACGTGGAACCCATAGAAAGGATGCAGAGGAGACTTACAAGGATGTTGCCTGGATTGGGGAGGATGCCTTATGAGAATAGGTTGAGTGAACTCAGCCTTTTCTCCTTGGAGCAAAGGAGGATGAGAGGTGACCTGATAGAGGTGTAGAAGATGATGAGAGGCATTGATTGTGTGGATAGTCAAAAGCTTTTTCCCAGGGCTGAAATAGCTAACATGAGGGGGCATAGTTTTAATGTGCTTGGAAGTAGGTACAGAGGGGACGTCAGGGGTAAGTTTTTCACACAGAGTGTGATGGGTGTGTGGAATGCACTGCCAGTGACAGTGGTGGAGGCAGATACAATAGGATCTTTTAAGAGATCTTTTAAGGTACATTGAGCTTAGGAAAATAGAGGGCTAAGTGGTAGGGTAATTCTAGGCAGTTTCTAGAGTAGGTTACATGGTTGGCACAACGTTATGGGCCGAAGGACCTGTAATGTGCTGTAGAGTTCTAGGTTCTGTGAATCTTCAGGCTCCGGTTTTTTTTATTAAACAAAATATACTTTATTGAAAAATAAAATTATATATTCATTCAATGACTTTCAATCTTTTACAACTGTTTCCATTATAGTCTTTACATTTTCACACTTTTTGCCACCCACGTGGCACTCCGTTATTCCATATGTACATTCCCTTGTTGAGGGGTGTACACCCCGCCCCCCTACCCCTCAACTCCTGCAGGAGAAGAACCCTAGACTGTGGTCCTTCCTGGTACTTTCAGTCATGACAACAGACTGGGATTTTGGAATTCAAAGTCAATGGAATATAGTGTTCCTTATATGATTCCATTGTCCATATGTTCCTCTCTTCTAATCTCCCCCCCGCACGTATCCCTGCAAGTGACTGATTTGCTACACCTGCCTTTTCACCATTTCCTTCACCTCCATGCAGGTGAGGCAATATTTCACCTGCGAATTTGCGGGTGTTGTCCACTGTATCCAGTGCTCCCAATCTGACCCTTTACCTTTTCTATGTATCTCTTCCCAGTCTCTACTTTATACCCCACCTCAGCCACCTGTCTTCACCTATCGCTTTTTAGCTTGTCCTCCTTCCCTTCCCTTCCCTCCATTTTTTAATATGGTGTCTTCCCTCCCTCCTTTTTGGTCCTGATAAAGGGTCTTGGCCTGAAACTTCAATTGTTTATTCATTTCTATAGACGCTGCCGGATCTGCTGCGTTCCTCCATCATTTTGTGTGGGTTGCTCTGTGTGCTGTGTATTTGCTGCATGAGGTCAAAGATGAATCTCTGCTCCTGGAGTTCCTACTCAGGTTTAGTCATAGAAATCTTCTGTTCAAACAGTACTGAAGGTGGGAAAAGTAACTCGAGAAATCAGTGACAATGAGTGGGCTAGCAAGCTGATGAAGAAATAATGCCAATTTGCAGATTCTGACACCTTGTCATCAAATGGAATAGCAGATGGAATGGAAATAAGGGAATGCTAATGATGGATGTTGAGGAAGCTGACAGGAAGTGATGCAGAAGATCTCTCAATATGACTCGATAATTAGGGTTGGAAACAAGGAAGAACATCTCCAACAAGCTGAGAGACAGGGAAACGGCTAGAGTTGTCACATTCATTGATGCCTGCAGATTGAGTGAAAAGAGTAAAGGATAGTTGTAAACACAATAGATGCTGGAAATCCAAAGCACACACATAAAACACTGGAGGAACTCAGCAGGTCAATGGAGGGGAATAAATAGTCAACATTTTGGGCCGAGACCCTTCATCAGATCAATTTCAGGGATAGTTGATCTTTTCTGGAAGTTTGCAAATGAGGGATGTTACATGCAAGTGTATATAATTTCTGTTCTATGATATCATCTAAGAATATTATGTTTTGATCATTCTCAGAATTTCACTATTTTGTTAATTATTACTTAACCCATAAGTAGAGTTGACAGTTTTCTGCCATAGATATTTGTAGCTGTGAAATATATAAAAAGTATGCATTATACAGTTTTGTACACTATGTTTTGAAATTATCGAGCAAATATGATTCACTAACACAGTGTACTGTGGTTAAACACTTACCTCCAACCCTTGCATTGAAAGCGATGCCCACGCCACAAAAGGAATTATTGGCCTCCATTGCAACCTCACTGGCACATCGAGTACCATGACTGTGGAACAGAATAGTATGTTTACTGAAGTGACAACTCATCTTCATCAGATGGCCTTCAGAGCTCAAAATCTCGCAACAAGTGTAGCATGCATCGTTCATGTACTTGTGTAAGCAGCATTTTTAACAGTCTGATGAATAAGACCATAAGACAAGGGAGCAGAAGTCGGCCATTCGGCCCATCGAGTCTGCTCCGCCATTTCATCATGAGCTGATCTAATCTCCCCTTTAGTCCCAGTCCCCCGCCTTCTCACCATAACCTTTGATGCCCTGACTACTCAGATACCTATCAATCTCTGCCTTAAATACACCCAATGACTTGGCCTCCACTGCTGCCCGTGGCAACAAATTCCACAGATTCACCACCCTCTGGCTAAAAAATGTTTTTCGCATCTCTGTTCTGAATGGGCGCCCTGCAATCCTCAAGTCATGTCCTCTCATACTAGACTCCACCACCATGGGAAGCAACTTTGCCACATCCACTCTGTCCATGCCTTTCAACATTCGAAATATTTCTATGAGGTCCCCCCTCATTCTTCTAAACTCCAGGGAGTACAGTCCAAAATAAAAAGTAAAGTATTTCTTCATTTAATTGATTCAATATAAACATTAATTCTTAATTTTATATTTTTATTTAGATATATGGCACAGAACCGGCCTTTCTGGTCTATTAAACCATGTCACCCAGCAACCCACCGATTTAACACTAGCCTAATCACACGGCAATTTACAGTGACCAATTAACCTACTAACTAGTATGCCCTTTGGACTCTGGGAGGAAACTGAAGCATCCTGAGGAAAACCACACACACACACACACACACACACACACACACACACACACACACACACACACACACACACACACACACACACACACACACACACTTTTACAGATGACACTGGAATTGAACTCCAAACTCAAGCTGTAATAGCATCTCACTAGTTGCTAAGCTACAGTGGTGTCAGAGTCGACTGTACTTCCTTAGAAGGTTGGCGTCATTCAATGTCTGCAGTGAGATGCTGAAGATGTTCTATAGGTCAGTTGTTGAGAGCGCCCTCTTCTTTGTGGTGGCGTGTTGGGGAGGAAGCATTAAGAAGAAGGACGCCTCACGTCTTAATAAGCTGATAAGGAAGGCGGGCTCTGTCGTGGGCAAAGTACTGGAGAGTTTAACATCGGTAGCTGAGCGAAGGGCACTGAATAGGCTACGGTCAATTATGGAAAACCCTGAACATCCTCTACATAGCACCATCCAGAGACAGAGAAGCAGTTTCAGCGACAGGTTACTGTCGATGCAATGCTCCTCAGACAGGATGAAGAGGTCAATACTCCCCAATGCCATTAGGCTTTACAATTCAACTGCCAGGACTTAAGAACTTTTTTTTTTTTTAAAGCTATTATTAATGCTTTTTGAGTTAGTGATTTAGATGCATATCATATTATTACTGAGTTAAGTATTGTATGTAATGAGTTTTTGCTACAACAAGTGTATGGGACATTGGAAAAAATGTTGAATTTCCCCATGGGGATGAATAAAGTATCTATCTATCTATCTATCTATCTATCTATCTATCTATCTATCTATCTATCTATCATAGGAAAAGTGGAAATATGGT
Source organism: Hemitrygon akajei (assembly GCF_048418815.1). Classification (NCBI taxonomy): domain Eukaryota; kingdom Metazoa; phylum Chordata; class Chondrichthyes; order Myliobatiformes; family Dasyatidae; genus Hemitrygon; species Hemitrygon akajei. Next base: position 175,330,881 of record NC_133132.1, on the reverse strand, counting down.
TATTTAGATAAGTGAAGACCATTTATTGACCACAGACATAAGACTTGAAAATTCAAAGTACATTTATTATCAAAGTATGTACGCAGTATACAACCCTGAGATTTGTCTTCCCACAGACAACCACAAAACCATGGAACCAATTTAAAGGAAAAACCATCAACCCTTCCCATGCGCAAAACAAAAACAAATCGCACAAAATGGCAACACAAAAATGAGCAAAAAGCAGAATATAAAACACAAAATCAAGAGTCCAGGCATATTCAGTTCAGCTCAGTGTTAGTTATCTGAAGGGCATGCCAATTCAAAAACAAAAAATGGAGAGAGCTGAAACCAGAAATGCATCATAACGGGAACTACAGACTCCAAACCAGAAACCGCATCAATTAATCCGAGCCCAAGACACAGGAATCCAGCACTATCCTCTGAAAGCATTGAGGGACAGAGAGATCACTTGAATGCAGGGACCTTCCTCCAGGAATAGCAAGCAAGAGGGAGTGAGAGATAGACTGCTACACGCAGACACCTTCCTCTAGCAGCAATGAGCAAGGAACTGGTAGTCAAAGCTGAACAGCCGCTTGCCCTCTGCACTCACCTCGATGATTTCAATTTTCCTTGATGCTTTAATCAGCAATATCAGTGAGAAATAGAGTTGATCATTGGTTCACACTCTGTCTCTAGGCTTCCTGGCCTCCAGGCCACATGCTTCGCCCAAAACCTCACAGAACCCTCTCAGAGACAGCAAAGTAGCAGATAGCTCAACTGACCCAAAAACACATCATCCGTATGTATAACGCAGACTCGGACAGTAGTAGAACCACATTTGAAAGAAAAAGAAGAGGTAAAGGAAGTGAAAGAAGTAGATTCACGAACCATCTGAAGGACATTGCCCTTGGTTGTGTTGGTCGCTGGTGCCACTGAAGATCCCTTATCACTGATGTGTGAATGTTTTGTGGATGTACTTTCCTGAGTGATCACCTCATAATCTCCTCTGATCCATAGCATAGTAGAAATGAGGTGTGTCACACCCAAAATGACAGAGAAACTAGGCAGGTCAGGCAGCATCTATGAGAAAGGTCTGAGGAGAATGGCCAGACTGGTTCAAACTGACTGGAAGGTGACAGTAACTCAAATAACCACACATTACAACAGTGGTGTGCAGAAGAGCACCTCTGAATACTCAAAATGTCAAACTTTGAAGTGGATAGGTTCTAACCGCAGAAGACCATGAATGTACAGGAGGAACCTAATAAAGTGCCCAGAATGTACAGAAACTGACACTTCACTTTTTAGAATAGCAACTCAGCCAGTAAACACATCCATAGATACAATAATAATTATTAGCAGTGGACAGTTTGAACTCAGTATGAAGACCCTCGTAATTGCAATGAGGTAACACACCTGCCCTTTCTCACCTTTTAACACTTAAAGTGTGAGTCTCAATGTTTGCTATGCTAACCATATGGAATGGCTGTTTATTTAATTGAGAATGTGTTAAGAATGGTCTATTAAACTGCCCTGGGCTTTGCGCTATGTGTCCATGGGTCATTAGTGGGTGATTAATGGTGAAGATTGCTCAAGGTCATCAGATGACAGGGAGCACTGCAGCAGGGAAAGGAACAGTGGTTCACATTAAACAGTAATTCAATCATGTTAAATGATCAGCAACCTTTTTCTTAAACACATGGATCAAATTTAATCCTGAAAGGAAAACTAATTTCAACAGATTTCCTCACTGAATGCTTAATCTACAACTTGGATTTATTTAATTACTTTTAAATGTTATTTTGAAATACAACACAGAACAGGCCCTTCTGGCCCATCAAGCTATACTACCCAGCAAATACCTATTTAACCCTAGGCTAATCACAGGAGCACCTGCTGGAAACCCGAACATTTACGGGAAGGAAGTACAAGCATTTTACAAAAGATTCTAGAACTGAACTCTGAAATCCAAAGCTCTGAACCGTAATAATGACATGTTAACCACTACACCACCATGTTGCCCAGTGACCGTTAACATCGATTCCATTTTGCACCCCTTGGGCCAGTCCCTTCCCACCCCGTGTTGCCCAGTGACCGTTAACCTCTATTCCATTTTCCGCCCCTTGGGCCAGTCCCTTCCCACCAACATCTGCAACACTTCATTTGTTTCTGGCTTCTTCCCTTTCCTTTCCAGTCCTGATGAAGGTCTCAGCCCAAAATGTCAACTGTTTATTCATTTTCATAAATGCTGCTTGACCTGCTGAGTTCCTCCAGCATTTTCAGTGTGTTTCTCTGGATTTCCAGCATTGCAGAATCTCTTGCTTTTTTAAATAAACATTTAAAATGGGTATAAAAATGGGCTGAAAAAGCAGGAGCAACCAGGGTAGTCTTTTGCAGGGCACTGAGGAGTGTGGTGGAACAAAGGGATCTGGGAATAGAGGTCCATAATCCATTGAAAGTGGTGTCATACGAAGATAGGGTCGTAAAAAAAGCTTTTGGCACATTGGCCTTGAGTATTGAGTACAGGAGATGGGATGTTATGTTAAAGTTACGATGAGGCCTAATTTGGAATATTCTGTGCAGTTTCATTCACCTACCTACAGGAAAGATGTAAACAAGGTTGAAAAACTGCAGAGAAAAATTATAAGGATGCTATCAGGTCTGGAGGACCTGACTTATAAGGAAAGATTGAATATCAAAGAACTTTATTCCTTGGAATGTAGAAGATTGAGACAACATTACAGTAAAGTATTAGGGAACTTAACGTAATGGAACCCTTAGGAGGAAATGATCATAATATGATTGAAATTATTCTGCAAGTTGAGAGGGAGAAGCAAAAGCCACATAGGATCATAGAATCATAGAAATCTGCTACGCATTACAGGCCCTTCGGCCCACAATATTGAGCCAACCATATAACCTACTATAGAAACTGCCTAGAATTACCCTACCGAATAGCCCTCTATTTTTTGAAACTCCATGTACTTATGTAAGAGTCTCTTAAAAGACCCTACGGAATCCACCTCTACTGCTGTTGCTGGCCAAATACCCACCACTCTCTGTGTAAAAAAAAACTTACCTCTGATATTCTCCTTGTACTTCAGCACCTTAAAATTTTGCCCTCTCATGTTAACCATTTCAGCCCTGGGAAAAAGCCTCTGACTATCCCCTGGGAAAAAGCCTCTGACTATCCACACTAACAATGCCTCTCATCCTCTTATACACCTCTATCAGGTCACCTCTCATCCTCTGTCGCTTCAAGGAGAAAAGGCCAAGTTCACTCAAGGTGAAGCTTAGGAGGGTTAGTGGTGCTTAATGGCGACCCCTTTGCTTGCATCTTCAGAAACAGCTCTATTTCCATCTTTAATATCTTTATTTTTCCTTTTCAGAGTTATTTTGAAGACCCTGATCTGGAATTACATGCTGACTACAGTTTATTGTGAGAATGGGACTCGCACTCGAGGTTTCACGTCTGGCCGTTGTTCGGCACGCCAAGGACTCAGCCTGAGAGCTCCGCTCACCTTCGAGTTTCCGTGGCTCTGGAAACGGGGGGATCGGAGGTCGGTGACGAGCAGAAGACCGGTGTGTCGTGGGAGATGGACGATCTTTGGCTGTGTGCCCAGAGACCCAAAATCTTTTGGCACAGAGCTCAGAAAAAGTGATGCAACGGACTTTTAACATCGTAAACCAGTGAATTGTTTGTTATGTCTCCCCTCTCGCTGTGACATGGAAATACCTCTTTCTCTCTTATTAGGGAGAGAGAGAGGCTGTGGTATGTCAAATGCTGGGTGAACAAGTTGTCTTTGGGGTACTGCAAGTCTGTGTCTTTGCTGTTGTCTTGATCATGTTTTAGTGCTTGGTGGCGGGTGCCAAAGCTTTTTTTCTGGTGAGGGGATTGTTGCTCGCTGCCGCTTGCATGGGGGAAGGAGGGGAGCTGGGGGGGTGCTTACTTTGGGGTTCTAACATTTAACTGTCATTCATTCTTTAGGGGGCACCCCTCTGTTTTTGTGGATGGTTGCCAAGAAAAAGCATTTCAGGATGTATATTGTATACATTTCTCTGACATTAAATGTATCTTTAAAAACTTTGAACCTTTGAAACTTATTCTCATAAGGCATGCTCTCCAATCCAGGCAACATCCTTGTAAATCTCCTCTGCACTCTCTCTATAGTATCCACATATATCAGTATCGCAAAGGAATAAAGTGAATTAGAGGCATGAGAGAGGAGCTTGCCCAGCTGGTTTGGAGGAGGATACTTGCAAGGATGACAGCAGAGCATAGGTGGCTGAAGTTTCAGAGAATAGTTCGCAAGGTGCGGGAGAGATATGTCCCACAGAAGATGAAGTCCTCAAATGGCAGGGGTAAGCAACCATGGCTGACTAGTTAAGCCAAGGAAAGGGCATATAAGGTAGCAAAAGTGAGTGGGAAGTTGGATGATTGGGAAGCTTTTAAAATCCAGCAAAAGGCAACTAAAAAAACTACAAGAATGGAAAAGATGAAATGGAAAACCTGCAACACAATACAGGCCCTTCGGCCCACGATGCTGTGCCAAACATGTACTTACTGTAGAAATTACCTAGGGTTACCCATAGCCCTCTATCATTCTAAGCTCCATGTATCTATCTAGGAGTCTCTTAAAGGACCCTATCGTATCCATCTCCACCACTGTCACCGGCAGACCATTCCCCGTACTCACCACTCTCTGCATAAAAAACTTACCCCTGACATCTCCTCTGTACCTACTTCCTAACACCTTAAAACTGTGCCCTCTCGTGTTAGCCATTCCAGCCCTGGGAAAAAGCCTCTGACTATCCACATGATCAATACCTCTCATAATCTTATACACCTCTATTAGGTCACCTCTCATCCTCTGTCACTCCAAGGAAAGAAGGCCAAGTTCACTGAACCTATTCTCATAAGGCATGCTCCCCAATCCAGGCAACATCCTTGTAAATCTCCTCTGCACCCTTTCTATGGTTTCCACATCCTTCCTATAGTGATGCAACCAGAACTGGGCACAGTTCTCCAAGTGGGGTCTGACCAGGGTCCTAGATAGCTGCAACGGCTCCTAAACTCAATCCCATGGTTGATGAAGGCCAATACACCATACACTTTCTTAACCACAGAGTCAACCTGCGCAGCTGCTTTGAGTGTCCTATGGACTCGGACCCCAAGATCTCTCTGATCCTCCACACTGCCAAGAGTCTTACCATTAATACTATATTCTGCCATCATATTTGACCTTGAAATATGAGGGCAAACTAACCAATAATTTAAAGCAGGATACTAAAAGTTTTTAAGTCATTTAAAGAGTAAAAGGGAGCTGAGAGTTGACATTGGACCATTGGAAAATGATGCTGGTGAGGTAGTAATGGGGACAAAAAAATGGCAGATGAACTTAATGGGTACTTTGCATCAGTCTTCACAGTAGATGTCACTAGCAATAGGCCAGAGGTCCCTGAGTGTCAGGGTGCAGGAGTGAATGCCATTGCTAGGCAAATTGAAAGGCCTTAAGGTGGGTAACTCACCTGGACCAGATGGACAACATCTCAGAGTGCTGAGAAAGTTTGCTGAAGAATTAACTGATGAAATGGTCATGAACTTTCAAGAATCTCTAGATTCTAGATGGTCCCAGAGAACTGGAAAATTGTAAATGTCACTCCACTCTTTAAGAAGGGAGTAAGGCAAATGAAAAGAAATTATAGTCCGGTTAGCCTAACCTTAGTGTTTGTGGAAGTGTTGTATTCTATTATTAAGGATGAAGTTTCAGGGTACTTGGAGGTTAATGATAAAATGTCAAGTCAGCATGGTTTTTGTGAAGGGATTTTTTGCCTGACATACAGTATCTGTTAAGAGTTCTTTGAGAAGGGTGGACAAAGGAGAGGCCGTGTTTGCCATTTACTTGGATTTTCAGAAGGCATTTGATTAGGTGCTACACATGAGGCTAATTAAGAAGATAAAATTGTGTGGCATTAGAGGAAAGAGTTTGACATGGATAGTGGAATGACTGACAGGCAGGGGGCAGTGAATGGGAATAAAAGGGGCTTTTTTATTGGCTGCCGGTGACTAGTGGTGTTCAGTATTGGGACTGCTACTCTTCACATTGTTTGACAATGATTTGGATAATGAAATTAATGACTTTGTGGATAATACAAAGATAGGTGGAGGAGCAAGCAGTTCTGAGGAAGCAATGTGATTGCCGCAGAGCTTGGACAAATTGGAAGAATGGGCAATATAGTGGCTGATGGAATACAGTGTTGGGAAATGTACGATAATGCATTTTGGTAAAAGGAACACCAGTGCAGACTATTAACTAAATTGGGAGAAGTTTCAAACATCAGAGGTGCAGAAGGACAAGAGTCCACATGCAAAACTCCCAGAAGGTTAATTTACAGGTTTAGTCTGTGGTAAAAAAGACAAATGCAATGTTGGCATTTATTTCAAGGGGAATAGAATATAACAGCAAGGAGATAATGCTGAGGCTTTATAAGACTCTAGTCAGGCTGCATGTGGAGTATTGCCAACAGTTTTGGAGCCCCTATCTCAGAAGGGATGCATTGTCATTGAAGAGAAGCAAGAGAATGTTCATGAGGATTACTCTGGGAGTGAAAGGGTTAACATAATAGGAGCATTTGGCAGCTTTGGGACTGTACTCAGTGGAATTTAGAAAAATTGGGGGGGGGGGAGATCTCATTGAAACCCAGCAAATGTTGAAAGGACTGGCTAAGGTGGCTGTGAAGAGGTTGTTTCCTGTGGTGGGGGTATCTGGAACTAGCCTCAAAATGGAGGGTCGACCTTTTAGAACAGAGGTAAGGAGGATTTTTTTCTCCAGAGAGTAGCAAATCTGTGGAATGCTCTGCCACAAACTACGGTGGGGTTCAAGTCAGTGGGTATCTTTAAAGTGGAAGTTGATAATTTCCTGATCGGTCAGGGCATCAAGGGATATGGTGAGAAGGCAGGTATATGAGGTTGATAGGGATCTGGGATCAGCCATGATGGAGTGAATTGTCTAATTCTGCTCCTATGTCATAAGGTCTTAAGGTGGCTGGTGATAGGTGAAACAGGAAGTGGGGAGTGGGTGCAGTAAATAGGTGGAAAGTTGAATGGTGAAAGAAATAAAGGGTTGGTGGAGAGGGAATCTGGTAGGAGACAACAGAAAAGCATGGGAAAAAGGGAAGGGGAGGAGCACGTGGGAGGTGATGGGCAGATAAGGAGATGAGGCGAGAGAGCGAAACGTGAATGGGGGAATGGGGGGTGAGCATTTACCGAAAGTTCGAGAAATCGATGTTCATATCATCAGTTTGGAGGCTACCCAGACAGAATATAACGTGTTCTCCTCCAACCTGAATGTGACTCATCAGAGAAGCAGAGGAGGCAGTGGACTGACATATCAGAATGCATTTTGCATCACTCTAGTATTTCAGTTACAAAGAGAACTAGAAAAAGAAACTGGAACTCTTCAATATAATGTACAAATTGTGCTAATGTAGTCAATGAAGCGCTAAACTTCTAAAGAGCTTTATCTGAACAGCCACATTAATTGAAAAACAAACATATTAAAATTATTTCTTGTGGAACTATCTGACAGATCTATCAACAGTATTTTTGAATTTCCAGACTTAACCTTCATTAAATATTTATCTTCTTTTCTATTTTATAAACAAGTGAATAAAAGTGTTTTTTTCTGGAAAACACTATTAAAACAATGAAACACCAGCATAAACTAGAAATGTAAAGTACTCTCAACCATAGTGTTGCCTAGGAGAACATAAATACAAGAGATTGTGCAGATGCTGGAAATCCTGAGCTACACACACAGCATGCAGGAGGAACTCGGCAGGTCAGGCAGCATCTATGGAAAGGATAAACAGACAACACTTCAGGTAAAGACCCTTCATCGGGTCTGAAAAGAAAGGGGGACTGAATCTGGAACAAGAAGTTGGGAGGAGGGGAAGAAGAACAAGCTGACAATAGATAGATGAGATCAGGTGAGGGGAAGATAGGTGGTTGGGAGGATGAGAGGGGGTGAAGTGAGAAGCTGGGAGGTGATAGATGGAAAAGGTAAATGGCAGAAGGAATCTGATAGGAGAGAACAGTGTCAAGTCAAGTCAAGTCACTTTTATTGTCATTTCGACCATAACTGCTGGTACAGTACTCAGTAAAAATGAGACAATGTTTTTCAGGACCATGGTGTTACATGACACAGTACAAAAACTAGACTGAACTACGTAAAAAATAACACAGGGAATAAAAAACAAACAACAACACACAACAACTACACTAGACTACAGACCTACCCAGGACTGCATAAAGTGCACAAAACAGTGCAGGCATTATAATAAATAATAAACAGGACAATAGGGCAAGGTGTCAGTCCAGGCTCTGGGTATTGAGGCGTCTGAGAGCTTGGGGGAAGAAACTGTTACATAGTCTGGTCGTGAGAGCCCGAATGCTTCAGAGCCTTTTCCCAGACGGCAGGAGGGAGAAGAGATTGTATGAGGGGTGTGTGGGGTCCTTCATAATGCTGTTTCCTTTGCGGATACAGCGTGTAGTGTAAATGTCCGTGATGGTGGGAAGAGAGACCCCGATGATCTTCTCAGCTGATCTCACTACCCGCTGCAGGGTCTTGTGATCCGAGATGGTGCAATTTCCGAACCAGGCAGTGATGCAGCTGGAGCATCAAAGAAAGGGATCAGGAGGGCAACCGGAGGGAGGTGATAGGCAGAGGTGATGAGGAGAAAAGCTGGGTTGAGAAAGTAACCTGAGTGAGGAACGGTATAAAGAGGGAAAATGGATGGAGGAGAAATTATCACAAGTTAAAGAAATTGGTGTTCATGCCATCATGTTGGAAGCTAAATCGATGAGATATAACAAACAAGAGAAAATCTGCAGGTGCTTGAAATCCAAGCCACACACACAAAATTCTGGAGGCACTCAGCAGGCCAGGCAGCATCTGTGGAAAAGAGTAGTCAATGTTTTGGGCGGAGACCCTTCGACAGGACCCAAAACATTGACTACTCTTTTCCATAGATGTTGCCTGGCTTGCTGAGTGCCTCCAGCATTTTATGTGTTCAGTCAGATAAAGGTATTGCTCTTGTAACCCAAATCATTGACTCCATCCATCACAAAAGACAGGATTTCCTGGTAGCCAGCCATTTCAGTTTGCCTCCCCTTCCCACTGGTACCCCCATGGGCTCCTCTACTGCTATGATGAGGTTATAGAGTGTGTTGCTTAGCAAATCAACTTTCCAACCCAAGCAACTACCAAATCATTCAAAATGATACACACACACACACACACACACACACACACGCACACACACACGCACACACACACGCACACACACACACACACACACACACACACACACACACACACACACACACACACACACACACACACACACACACACACACACACACACACACACCCCTCCTCCCCCCCGAAGAATGGTTAAGGGAGGATGCAGGAGATTCATCAGGATGTAGAGGGAGTCAACAGCAAAGAAGTGAGCAAATTTTCCATTACAGATTTTCATCGTCATATTATTAGTTGAAAGCAATCCCAATGAACTGTCCCAACCTGAAACATTGACTTTTTATTCTTCCCACAGATGCTGCCTGACCTGCTGAGTTTGCCCAGAATTTTGTGTGTTGCTCTGGATTTCCAGCAACTGCAGAATCTGTTTTGTTTAAAATTCTGAAAATGATTTGGGTCACACAGATGCAGAACAATAATGAAACATTTATGAGAGATTCTGAGAATGAACCGGAGCAAGCAGATTTATGTGAGCGCTTCATTCCTCATCCTTCTTCACATCTGCACTAATTTTTCCCTTGTGATTCTAACCATATTTACTGCTAATTGTCCCCTAAATATGCATTTTCATACAGCATTCTTATATGGCACATCACTTCAGCATCCCACCCTCCCAAAACGGAGAGCTAATGCATCTCCTACGCACGTGGGTCAGGTTCCAAAGTACATCTGCATTCATTATCAAGTCAGGAGCACTAAGTATGTTGGCTGCAGCTTTAGTTTGGGAATTGAATGTTAGTTCAGTAGCCAGTCAGTACAATAAGACAGAAAGTTATTACATAATCTGTACCATTAGCACAGGCAAAGCCCTCCCCACCATTGAGCACCTGTACAGGGAGTGCTGCTACAAGGAAGCAGCATCTTTCATCAGCGACCCTCACCATTCAGACCATGCTCTCTTCTCACTGCTGCCATCAGGAAGGAGGTACGGGAATCTTAGGTCCCACACCACCAGGTTCAGGAACAGTTATTGCCCCTGAACCATCAGACTCCTGAACTAGCATGGGTGACTTCACTCACCACAACATTAAACTGAACCATAACCTACAGATACACTTTCAAGAACTCCGTAACTCATGTTCCCGGAATTATCGTCCATCGAGTCAGCTCCTCCATTTCATCTTAGCTGATCCATTTCCCTCTCAGCCTTCTCCATGTATCCCTTCAGGCCCTGACTAATCAAGAGTCTAACAACCTCTGCTTTAAATATACCCAATTCTGGTAATACCATGGGCTCTAACATATTGAGCAGCCTAATGTATGACACCATGTCAACGGTCTTCTGAAGATCCAAGTTCACAACTTGTTAATTTGTAGAAATAGGTTAATTGATAGAACCCTTAATACTTTGAATTCCAAGTTAAGCTGTTATTCCTAACAGGAATTACCACTGACAAAATGCTTCCTGGAGATTTACTTGGGTGTATGTGTGTGGGTGGCAGGTACAGGGCTTGCTTCTGCTGTTACTGTTGTGTTCCGTGTTGTTCTGCTGCGCATTGTGGGGATTCTACGCTGGTGCTGGGATGTGTGGTGACATTCTGGATTCTGGATTAGTTCCTGAGGATTGGAGGGTGGCTAATGTAATGCCACTTTTTAAAAAAGGAGGGTCAGAGAAACCGGGGAATTATAGATCGGTTAGTCTGACATCGGTGGTGGGGAAAATGCTAGAGTCGGTTATCAAAGATGTGATAACAGCACATTTGGAAAGAGGTGAAATCATTGGACAAAGTCAGCATGGATTTGTGAAAGGAAAATCATGTCTGACGAATCTTATAGAATTTTTTGAAGATGTAACTAGTAGAGTGGATAGGGAAGAGCCAGTGGATGTGGTATATTTAGATTTTCAAAAGGCTTTTGTCAAGGTCCCACACAGGAGATTAGTATGCAAATTTAAAGCACACGGTATTGGGGGTATGGTATTGATGTGGATAGAAAATTGGTTGGCAGACAGGAATCAAAGAGCAAAAAGTAAATGGGACCTTTTCAGAATGGCAGGCAGTGACTAGTGGGGTACCACAAGGCTTAGTGCTGGGACCCCAGTTGTTTACAATATATATTAATGATTTAGACGAGGGAATTAAATGCAGCATCTCCAAGTTTGCGGATGACACGAAGCTGGGCGGCGGTGTTAGCTGTGAGGAGGATGCTAAGAGGATGCAGGGTGACTTGGATAGATTAGGTGAGTGGGCAAATTCATGGCAGATGCAATTTAATGTGGATAAATGTGAGGTTATTCACTTTGGTTGCAAGAACAGGAAAACAGATTATTATCTGTACGGTGGCCGATTAGGAAAAGGGGAGATGCAACGAGACCTGGGTGTCATTGTACACCAGTCATGGAAGGTGGGCATGCAGGTACAGCAGGCGGTGAAAAAGGCGAATGGTATGTTGGCATTCATAGCAAAAGGATTTGAGTACAAGAGCAGGGAGGTTCTGCTGCAGTTGTACAAGGCCTTGGTGAGACCGCACCTAGAATATTATGTGCAGTTTTAGTCCCCTAATCTGAGGAAAGACATTCTTGCCATAGAGGGAGTACAGAGAAGGTTCACCAGATTGATTCCTGGGATGGCAGGACTTTCATATGAAGAAAGACTGGATCGACTAAGCTTATACTCACTGGAATTTAGAAGATTGAGGGGGGATCTTATTGAAACGTATAAAATTCTAAAGGGATTGGACAGGCTAGATGCAGGAAGATTGTTTCCGATGTTGGGGAAGTCCAGAATGAGGGGTCACAGTTTAAGGATAAAGGGGAAGCCTTTTAGGACCGAGATGAGGAAAAACTTCTTCACACAGAGGGTGGTGAATCTGTGGAATTCTCTGCCACAGGAAACAGTTGAGACCGGTTCATTGGCTATATTTAAGAGGAAGTTAGATATGGCCCTTGTGGCTAAAGGGATCGGGGGTATGGAGAGAAAGCAGGTACAAGGTTCTGAGTTGGATGATCAGCCATGATCATACTGAATGGCAGTGCAGGCTCAAAGGGCCGAATGGCCTACTCCTGCACCTATTTTCTATGTTTCTATGTTACTAGGGGGCTGCCCCCAGTACATCCTTCCCTTGGTTGTTAATGCAAACAATGCATTGCCTAGGTGGCAAATAATCTTGAAACTTGATCCATCCTCCCCCTCCAGGTAGGGGACCTTCCTTGTGTCTCTTCAAAACCCTCTAATATACATCCAACATTTTTATCACCCCAAAGCAACACACACAAAACACTAGGAAACTCAGCAAGTCAGGCAAAGTCTATGGAAATGAACAAACAGCCAAAGTTTTGGGCCAAGTTCCTTCATCAGGACTAGAAAGGAAGGGGGATGCCAGGATATGAAGGTGGGGGGAAGGGAAGGAGCACATGCTAGAAGATAATAGGTGAAGCCAGGTGGGTGGTGGAAGAGGTGATAAGAGGAAAAGGCAAAAGGCTGGAGAGGAAGGAATCCAATAGGAGAGGAGAGTGGACCATAGGAGAAAAGGAAGGAGGAGGGGAACCGAGGGAGGTGATAGGCAGATGAGGAGGAAAGGTAAGAACCAGAGTATGGAATTGAAGAAGTGGGAAGGGGAAGAGAGAAGAAGAATTAAAACAAGTTAGAGAAATCATTGGTCATGGCATCAGGTTAGAGGCTACTGAGATGGAATATGAAGAGTTGCTTCTCCAGCCTGGGAGTGGCCTCATCATGACAGAAGAGGAGACCATGGGCCAATGTGCTGGAGTAGAAACATAGAAACATAGAAAATAGGTGCAGGAGTTGGCCATTCGGCCCTTCGAGCCTGCACCACCATTCAGTATGATCATTGCTGATCATCCAACTCAGAACCCTGTACCTGCTTTCTCTCCATACCCCCTGATCCCTTTACCCACAAGGGCCATATCTAACTTCCTCTTAAATATAGCCAATGAACCAGCCTCAACTGTTTCCTGTGGCAGAGAATTCCACAGATTCACCACTCTCTGTGTGAAGAAGTTTTTCCTCATCTCGATCCTAAAAAGCTTCCCCTTTATCCTTAAACTGTGGCCCCTTGTTCTGGACTTCCCCAACATCAGAAACAATCTTCCTGCATCTAGCCTGTCCAATCCCTTTAGAATTTTATACGTTTCAATAAGATCCCCCCTCAATCTTCTAAATTCCAGTGAGTATAAGCCTAGTCGATCCAGTCTTTCTTCATATGAAAGCCCTGCCATCCCAGGAGTCAAGCTGGTGAACCTTCTCTGTACTCCCTCTATGGCAAGAATGTCTTTCCTCAGATTAGGGGACTAAAACTGCACACAATATTCTAGGTGCGGTCTCACCAGGGCCATGTACAACTGCAGTAGAACCTCCCTGCTCCTGTACTCAAATCCTTTTGCTATGAATGCCAACATACCATTTGTCTTTGTCACCACCTGCTGTACCTGCATGCCCACCTTCAATGACTGGTGTACAATGACACCCAGGTCTCGTTGTATCTTCCCTTTTCCTAATTGGCCACCGTTCAGATAATAATCTGTTTTCCTGTTCCTGCAACCAAAGTGGATAACCTCACATTTATCCACATTAAATTGCATCTGCCATGAATTTGCCCACTCACCTAACCTATACAAGTCACCCTGCATCTTCTTAGCATCCTCCTCACAGCTAACACCGCCGCCCAGCTTTGTGTCATCTGCAAACTTGGAGATGCTGCATTTAATTCCCTCATCTAAATCATTAATATATACAGGATTGGGGACTGGAATTAAAATGGTAGAGCATTGGGAAATACTGCTTTCTGCAGATGGAGCAAAGGTGCTTCACCTAGCTATTGTAACATTCTTCGCTGGTTTCCAGGACATTCGCTTCTCACCTGACTCTTGGCATCTATTAGCAGCCATGAAAGCATTTTCCTTTTAAGAAGCTTGGACAGGATAAGGCTATTTCTAACAGGTGCTAGAAAGCTATGATTTTGGGTTCCCTGCTGATGCACATAGCCACGGAAGAACACACCGAACAGGGGCAGCATGAAGATATCACCCTAATGAGCAAGGCACACTGAGCTGGTGTGCTGCCTGCATTTCAATATGTGCACACAAGTTAATCACCTATTGAGATCCTTACATACATTTTGGAGCTTACCAAATTTACCTCTCCCTGCTTAATGCAAGACTTTGTTCGATGAAATTTCTACCAGTCATTAGGAAGGCAGATAATTCAGGGAAAAAAAGATAAAGGAAGTCTCATTTTTAACAAAAATAAAACTTTTAAATGGTGAAGAAGTCTTTCTTCTAGCTTCAAACAGAATGTCATGTCAGAACTTCACTGGTTTGAAAGGCCTTTGTTTTACAATTCAAGGAACAGATACTCAGCAATAAGGAAACATACTGAAACGGCTTCTTTCTACTGAAAATAGTGTTCTTCTGGAATATTCCATGAGCTCTACGGATATCAAAGCTGGCCTGTAGATCCTGAAAAAGAAAGCAAGTAACTTTTTAATATCTGTGTTGCAACAAAAATATATTTCAAACAAATGTCAGTATCACAATTAATTTATTTTATTTTTTACTTTATTTAAAGATAGCACAGAATGGGCCCTTCTGGCCCTTCAAGCTGTACTGCCCAGCAATCCCCAATTTAGACTAATCATGGGACAATTTACTATGTCCAATTAAGCTATTTACTGGTACGTCTATGGACTGAGGGAGAAAACTGGAGCACTCGGAGAAAAAACACGCATTCCATGGGGAGGTTGTGCAGATGTCTTCGAAATTTAACTCTGAACTCTGACACCCCGAGCTGGAATAGCCTTGTACTAACCACTACATGATTGTGATGTTTATTTTCTTCCTCTCCACTATCAGATTTATTTTCCCCTCCATGAGCCTGGGAACGTTACCTCAGTATTCCTCTTATGTACTAACTATCTATCTATCTACTTATCTATATCTGTTTATTTGTTTATTTATTTGTACAATTTCTCTTGTTTTGCGCATTGGTTGCTTGTCAGTCTTTGTTTATGTAGATTTTTTTTAATATAAATTCTATTGTACTTTTTTATTTTCCTGTAAAAGTAATCAACAATCTCCGAAACCTGGGCCTCCATACCTCCCTCTGCAACTTGATCATTGGGAGATGATAGTCTGTGGGCTTTGGAGATAATATCTCCTCATCGCTGACAATCAACACCGGTGCATGCTTATCTCACCACACTCCTCTCTCTACACCCTCAATTATGTGGCTAGACACAGCTCAAGGTCATTTACAAATTTACCAATGACCCACCGATTGTAGGCAGAATTTTAGATGGTGACATGGAGGGATATAAGAGCAAGATATATCAGCTAGTTGAGTGGTGTCACAGTAACAACCTTGCTCTCAAAGTCAATATGAGCAAGAATCTAATACTTTGACTAGATCTAGACCAAGCTGAATACTTTACAAACTTCGAGAGGTGTGTGGTGAAGAGTATATTAACTGGTTGGACCACAGCCTGGTATGGAAACACCAATGCTCTTGAATGGAAAATCCTACATAAAGTAGTGGATATGAATCTGAAACACTGACCCTATTGGAGTATTAGAAGTTAAGCTGAAGATACATAATTTCTTCATGGACATAGGCACAGCTGTAGCACTCTGATGCCAATTTGGTAGATATATTAATCAACCATTGTAGAAACAGCCCCATCCCCATCTCTATATTTCTCCTGCCACTGCACTGCACTGTTAATACTTCAAAGCATTTTTATCATTCTGCTTACATACTTGTATAAATTTATTTATATGTATCTTATTCCATATCTGGACTTTAACGTTATTTTTACATAATTCTTATTCTTTATATTTATTGAATGTTGTTTTCTTTGTTGTATTCACATCAATACACAACAGCAAATTCCTAATACAAGAATCAGTAATTTCCACTCTGGAAAAAGTCTCTGGCTGTCCACTCTATCTCAGCCTCATCATCTTGTACACCTCTATCAAGATACCTCTCATCCTCTTTCACTCCAATGAGAAAAGCCAATTTCTCTTTACTTCTAATCACTCATCCTTCCTACCCGTCATGGCCACACTGCCCTCTCCTATCTCTACCTACCCCTTCATTGTTTTAGACCCATCCTCTCTTCATTAAAAATGCAAAAGACACTGCTGTCAAACCTTTCCCTAAGATCTTCCCATGCCTTTGTTACCAACTGTAAAAGCGAGTTGTTTCTGAACCCTGGAACTGAAGTATCCGTTGTGCAAAATGTTTCCATGCAGAGAACTATTCACATTTGTTCCAGTAGCTAAGTTCCAGAAACTCAAATTCTCTGCTTTGTGTTAAATACCAGAGGATCTTATTTTCATCAACAATGCAATTCCATCAATATTTAGGATCACTTAAAGGCAGTCATTGTCCTATATACTCATAAAAGAGAAATATGATTTTATTCAGTCAATAAAGATGTTCTATAAGGCAAAAGTAAGGGAAATAATTATAAAAAATAGAAACTAGTAAAGTTGGGTCTGAGTCTGCAGAGACATGAATGAGGCTATTGCAATGATGGTTGAATAGAGATCTTGGCTAACAATCCACTTCTGGACATATCAAATTACCATTCTACAGCACACAACAGCCTAAGGTCAGTGTTGCCAAATCTGGTCTCAATCTCAATAGCATGCAACCTTTATTCATCTCAGTGATTTACAGATGACAGTCCCTTCCGGTCTAACGAGTCCACAATACCCATTTACACCAATGTGATCAACAACCACACCGAAATGATCACTGAACACAACCTCTGCACTCACTTTCAAGGACTCGTGTTCTCAGTATTCGTTTGTTTATTGTATTTGTACATTTTCTCCTTTTGCACATTGGTTATTTTTCAGTCTTTGTTTGGTTTTCATTGATTCTATTGTATTTCTTTGAATGGCTGCAAGAAGATGAACATCAGGGTAGTATATGGTGGCATGTACGTGCTTTGATAATAAATTTACTTTGAACTTTGGAAAAAGCCAGAGCACCTGGAAGGAGCCCGTGCAGCAACAGGGAGATCGTTCGAACTCCTTAACTTGAGTCATGGGTACTGTAAAGCGTTGTGCTTCACAGTAGTTTAACCACTATGCTACTATGCCACCTTATTTTTAAACTGATGGATACAGAGTTTGAGAGAATTATCTTAATTATCCAAATCTTGAGTTAATTTTGGGGAATAAAGCTCCTGTTGGGTTTCAGCAAGGAACATTTGAAATGCGAAAGCCATTTCAACATGGAGTTCTCTCTTTGGAGCTGAATGGACACAATAATGAACAACAGGTTTCCTAAGCGACTGGACAGGAGAATTCCGTCTGAGGTACCTGGGTAGAAGCTTGTATTCCAAAATCCAATATAAGGTCAGTAATGTATTACCCCTCATGTGGAAAATGCAGTGAAGCGGGCACTGAAGGAAATGTACTTGTACATTCTACCTATGATGTTATCTGAATGAGCATTTACCTTCAATACAGGTGATTGGCACAGGTGGCAAATGCATCCAAGCACAAAGAACTCCCTCTTCGTCATTTGGAGCAGCAGATTCTCTGTCAATATTGTGGCACATTTGGTCACAAATGGTGTTAGCTGAGGCAGCAGGGTAGCATCATGGTTAGCATAATGCTTTATCATGCCTGAGATCAGTATCAGCTTTCAATTCCCTCTGCCGACTGTAAGGATCATTCTCCCCGGGACAGTGTGGGTTTATGCAGGCTGCCCTGGTTTCCTGACACATTCCAAAGACCTGCTGGTTAGGGTTAGTAAGTTGTGGGCATGCTAGGTTGGCACTGGAACCCTGGCGTCACTTGCGGCCTGCACCCAGCACATCCTCGGACTGTGATGGTGGTTGACACGAATGTCGCATTTCACTACTGAAAATGTTCCATTGATTTACTGTACAAATAAATAAGGCTAATCTTTAAGAGGGGAGAAAAGTAGGCAGCATGGGGATTAGGCCCATTTGTTCCTGCTCTTAGAGCCATTGGCTCAAGATTCAAGATTGTTTAATGTCATTTCCAGGACACAAGTGCCAAGCAGAACAAAATAATTGTTACACCGAATCTGATGCAGCACAATAATAAAAAACTACAATGAGATAAAAAAAACTCAATAATAAACAAAACACAATTCATATAAATACGTAAGATAGCTTATATCCGTAGCTTGAGTGGAATGCCACTAAGTGATGCTTATGGCAAGTTAGTGGATGGAGGTGTAGATCAGATTTACAGCTTGGGGAAAGTAACTGCTTTGAGTGGGTGGTCCTGGTGCCAATACTATGCCCCCTGTGGGAGAGGGTTAAGTAGTCTGAGCAGGGTGGGTGGGATCCTTCATGATGTTACTGACCCAATCAAATCAAGAGAGGAGGTTTCCCATAGGTCAGGGCAAGAGATTTCAAGAGGAGCATTCGCAGACTCTCAGCCCAATACAATCATGATTCATTAGCAAGGGTAAATAAAAACAAGGTAGGGACGAGTGGTGAAGCCATTGTGTGAGAGAACCAGTGTTAGATAGGGAAGACTTTGTCTCAACAGAATTGGGTGAAATAAGTATGTAGTAAGTTTCTTCTTCATTCTTCATAGTGCAAAGTTAGTGCACTTAGGGGAAAATTATCATTATATGATCGAATTCACCCTGAAATTCGAGATGGAGAAGCTGAAGTCAGATGTATCAGAATTACAGTGGAGTAAAGGGAATTACAAATGAGAGGGAAGTTGGCTCGAATTGATTTGAAAAGAACCCTGCAGGGATGATGGCATAGAAACAATAGCTGGAATTTCTGGGAGCAATTCAGAAGGCACAGGGTATAAACATCCCAAAGAGGAAGAAGTATTCTGAAGGCAAGATGACACAGTTGTGGCTAAGAAGAGAAGTCAAAGACAACATAAAAGCCAAAGAAAGGGCATATAATAGAGCAAAGATTAGTGGGAAGTTAAGACGATTGGGGAGCTTTTAAAAAGTACCAGAAAGCAACTAAAAAGTCATTAAGAAGGTAAAGATAGAATACAAAAGTAAACAAGCCTGTAATATTGAAGAAGATACCAAAAGTTTCTTCAGATACATGAAGTGTAAGAGTGGCGACAGTGCATATCGGTCTGCTGGGAAATGATACTGGTTGTAAGGGGGCAAAAGGAAATGCTAGATGAACTGAATAAATATTTTACATCAGCTTTCACTGTGGAAGACACTAGCAGTATGGTGGAAATTCCAGGTGTCGGGGGTCATGAAATGCGTGAAGTTACCATTACTAGGGAGAAAGTTCTTGGGAAACTGAAAAGTTTGAAGTTAGGTAAATCACCTGAACCAGATGGTATACACACAAGGGTTCTGAAGGAGGTGGCTGAAGAGATTGGAGATCTTTCAAGAATCACTAGATTCTGGAATGGTTCTGGAAAATTGGAAATGTTGCTCCACCCTTCAAGCTTGGAGGCAGGCAGAAGAAAGAAGAGAAAATCTTGCCTGACAAATCTGTTGCAATTCTTTAAAAAATAAAAGCAGGATAGACAAAGGAGAATCCATTGATGTTGTGCACTTGGATTTTCAGAAGGCCTTTGACAAGGACTCGATGGAGAAGCACAGATTGCATGTTGCCTCTGAGGTACCAGAGTCAGGGATGTCATGAACTGGGTCCATGGATTTCTAAATGGAGAGAGGAGCAGCCAGAAGCCATGGTGCATATTGGCACCAATGACATAGGTAGGAACAGGGAGGAGTTCCTGAAAAGCAGTTAGGGAGTTAGGTAGAAAGATGAAAAGCAGGATCTCCAAGGTAGTAATCTCTGGATTGCTGCCTATGCCATTCATGAGTGAGGGTAAGAATATAATGATATGCTAGATGTATGCATGGCCAAGGAACTAGTGCAGGGGGAAGGGTTTCAGGTTTCTGGATCATTGGAATTTCTTCTGGGGAATGTATAACTTGTATAAAAAGGACAGGTTACACATGAACCCCAGAGGGATTGATACCCTTGTGGGCAGATTTGCAAAAGCTGTTGGGGAGGGTTTAAACTAATTAGGCAGGGGAATGGGAACTGGAGTGATGGGGCCAAGGATTGGGTATTTGCTATACAATTAGATGCAACGTGCAATCAGACTGTGAGGAAGGACAGGCAGATGATTGGGCGGGATTGTAGTCAGTGGGATGAGTTGCAGTGTAACCTGATGGCATGAACATCAATTTCTCGAAATTCCGGTAGTGCCTCCCCGCTCTCTTTAGCATTCCCCATTTCCTGCTCTCTCACCTTATCTCCTTACCTGCCCATCACCTCCCTCTGGTGCTCCTCCCCTGTCCCTTTCTTCCATAGTTTTCTATCCTCTTCTATCAGATTCCCCCTTCACTAGTCCTTTATCTCTTTCACTTATCAATTTCCCAGCTCGTTACTTTACCTTTGCCCTCTCCCAGTTTCACCTATCATCTACCACCTTGTAATTCCTCCTCCCTCCCACCACATTCTTGCTCTAATTTCTCAATATTTTTTTCGCAGTCTGATGAAGAGTCTTGGTCCAAAGTGTCAACTTTTTATTCTTTTCCATAGAGGATGCCTGGCCTGCTGAGTTCCTCCAGCATTTGTGTGTATTGTTAACAAAATAAAAGCCCGAGGTCTTAAAAGAAAGATACTAGTATGAACACAGGATTGGCTGATTTTCAGGATGCAAAGAGTAGAAATAAATGGATCCTTTTTTGATTGGCTGCTGATTGCTTGTGGTGTTCTGTAGTGTCCAATGTTGGCACCTCTTCTTTTTATGTTGTGTGTCAATGATTTGGATGACAACATTGATGGCTTTGTGGCCAAGTTTGTGGATGATACAAAGATGGGTGGAGAGGCAGGTAGTGCTGAGGAAGCAGGGAGTCTGCAGAAGGACTTAGAAAGATTCGGAGAATGGGGAAAGAAGTGGCAGATGGAATACAGTAACAGGGTCATGCACTTTGGTAAAAGGAACAAAAGCGTAGACTATTTTTTAAATGGGCAGAGAATTTAAAAAACCAAGATCCAAAGTGAATTGGGAGTCTTCGTGCAGGATTCCTTAAAGGTAGGTTGAGTCAGTGGTGGGGAAGGCAATTGCAATGTTAGTATTTCTTTTGAGAGGACCAGAATATAAAAGCAAGAATGTGATACTGAGGCTTTATCAGGTACTGGTGAGGCCTCACTTAGAGTATCGTAAGCTCTTTTGAGCCCCTTGTCTAAGAAAGGATGTTCTGACATTGGACAGACTTCAAAGGAGGTTTGTAAAAATGTTTCCAGGATTGAAAAGCTTATCAGATGAACAGTGATTAAAGGCTCTGGTCCTGTACTCATTCAAAGTCAGAAGAATGAGTAGGGATCTCAGTGAAACATATCAATTGTTGACAGACCTGGATGGAGTGCATGTGGAGATGACATTTGCTATGGTAGGGGATTCAAGGACCAGAGTGCACAGATTCAGAATAGAGGAATATCCATTTAGTATGGAGATAAGGAGGAATTTCTTTCATCAGAGAGTGGTGAATCTGTGGAATTCATTGCCACAGGCCCCTGTAGAGGCCAGATTACTGGGTGTATTTAAGGAAGAGCTTCTTAGGTTCTTGATTATTCAGGGCATGAAGGGATATGGGCAGAAGGCAGGAGATTGGGGCTGAGAGGGAAAATGGATTAACCATGATGAAATGGTGAAGCAGATTCCATGCGTGAATTGGCTAATTCTTCTCCTACATCTTATTGTCTTATGGTCTACTCCAGCATTGTTCTGTATCTTTGCCCTTAATGGCCGGTGATCAGATGCCACTGATGTGTTGGGTGGTTTTGACTACCCGTGATAGCACCATCCTGCCCACCCTCAGTGTCGATCCATCTGTAATCACTGCAATCTCCAAGGTAATTTCCCCAGTGGTTTCCTCAGCAGGAAGTCATCAAGAGGAGGAGGTTACATCTGCCATGGTGAGTCCCTGATCTTTCTGTCACAAGGGGAGAAAAGAAGTCTCACATACTGAGCAGTTACAATAATCTGTCACTGTTACTGAGCCACACCCTCCTATTCAGGTGCCTGTCAGAGCTGAGTGTGAGAGATTATTCCCTCTTGATAGGTAATCTACATGAAGGGGCATGGATTCAAAATAAGTACGAGCCCATTTGAAACAAACGTGCCCTCAGCCCATCCTCCTGTC
This sequence comes from Hemitrygon akajei, assembly GCF_048418815.1. NCBI lineage: Eukaryota > Metazoa > Chordata > Chondrichthyes > Myliobatiformes > Dasyatidae > Hemitrygon > Hemitrygon akajei. Next base: position 175,308,473 of record NC_133132.1, on the reverse strand, counting down.
ACCACATCAGAGATAGTGTTCCTCTTGTCCTTACCTACCACCCCACCAGCCTCCACGTCCAACACATAATCGTCCACAATTTCCACCATCTCCAATGGGATCCCACCACCAAGTATATCTTTCCCTCCCTGCTACTTTCTGCTTTCCACAGGGATCACTCCCTAAGTGACTCCCTTGTCCATTCATCCCTCCCCACTGATCTCTCTCCTGGCACATCTTTGCAAGCAGAACAAGTGCTAAGCCTGCCCCTACACCTCCTCTCTCACTACCATTCAGGGCCACAAATAGTCCTTGCAGGTGAGGTGACACTTCCTGGGAGTCTGCTGGGATCACCTACTGTATCAGATGCTTCCGGTGTAGCCTCCTGCATATTGGTGAGATTAGGAAACCGCTTCGCCGAGCACCTACGCTCCATCTGTCAGAACCAGTGGGATCTCCCAGTGGCCACCCATTTTAATTCCACTTCCCATTCCCATTCCAATATGTCAACCCATGGCCTCCTCTACTGCCGTGATGAGGCCACACTCAAGTTGGAGGAACACATGTTTGGGTAGCTTCCAACCTGATGGCATGAGCACTGCTCTCCCGTGTTCGCTCAGCGTTCACTCTCCCGCGCTCAGTCAGCGGTCACTCTCCCCCGTTCGCTCAGAGTTCACTCTCCCCCGTTTGCTCAGCGGTCACTCTCCCGCGCTCGGTCAGCGGTCACTCTCCCGCGCTCGTTCAGAGTTCACTCTCCCCCATTCGCTCAGAGTTCACTCTCCCCCGTTCGGTCAGAGTTCACTCTCCCCTGTTCGCTCAGCGGTCACTCTCCCCCATTCGCTCAGCGGTCACTCTCCCCCATTCGGTCAGAGTTCATTCTCCCCCGTTCGCTCAGCGTTCACTCTCTCGCGCTCGGTCAACAGTCACTCTCCCTCGTTCGCTCAGCATTCACTCTCCCCTGTTCGCTCAGCGGTCACTCTCCCCCGTTCGCTCAGCATTCGGTCTCCCCCATTCGCTCAGCGGTCACTCTCCCCCGTTCGCTCAGAGTTCACTCTCCCCCGTTCGCTCAGCGTTCACTCTCCACCGTTCGCTCAGCGGTCACTCTCCCCCGTTCGCTCAGCGTTCACTCTCCCGCGCTCGCTCAGCGTTCACTCTTCCCCGTTCGCTCAGAGTTCACTCTCCCCCGTTTGCTCAGCGTTCACTCTCCCGCGCTCGGTCAGCGTTCACTCTCCCCCGTTCGCTCAGCGGTCACTCTCCCCCGTTCGCTCAGCGTTCACTCTCCCGCGCTCGGTCAGCGTTCACTCTCCCCCGTTCGCTCAGTGTTCACTCTCCCGCGTTCGCTCAGAGTTCACTCTCCCCTGTTCGCTCAGCGTTCACTCTCCCGCGCTCGCTCAGCGTTCACTCTCCCCCGTTCGCTCAGCGTTCACTCTCCCCCGTTCGCTCAGCGGTCACTCTCCCCCGTTCGCTCAGCGTTCACTCTCCCGCGCTCGGTCAGCGTTCACTCTCCCCCGTTCGCTCAGCGTTCACTCTCCCGCGTTCGCTCAGAGTTCACTCTCCCGCGCTCGCTCAGAGTTCACTCTCCCCCGTTCGCTCAGCGTTCACTCTCCCCTGTTCGCTCAGCGGAACACAAGTTGGTGGATTGCACTCACTTGCAGACTACTGTGGGCTTGTTCTTGCCGACAACATTCATGAACTCAGGGTCTTAGGCTATATTATATTTCTTGTGTGACTGTATGTTTACTTATATGAGCTACATGTCTTGGAGAAGGGCTTTGGCCCAAAATGTCAACTGTTTTGTAGGCATGTTGACAAAAGTTGGGAGTGTAACTACTCACAGGTAGATAGGGTAGTTAAGAAAGCTTATGGGGTGTTAGCTTTCATAAGTTGAGGGATAGAGTTTAAGAGACGCGATGTAATGATGCAGCTCTATAAAACTCTAGTTAGGCCACACTTGGAGTACTGTGTCCAGTTCTGGTTGCCTCACTATAGGAAGGATGTGGAAGCATTGGAAAGGGTACAGAGGAGATTTACCAGGATGCTGCCTGGTTTAGAGAGTATGGATTATGATCAGAGATTAAGGGAGCGAGGGCTTTACTCTTTGGAGAGAAGGAGGAGAGGAGACATGATAGAGGTGTACAAGATATTAAGAGGAATAGACAGAGTGGACAGCCAGCGCCTCTTCCCCAGGGCACCACTGCTCAGTACAAGAGGACATGGCTTTAAGGTAAGGGGAGGGAAGTTCAAGGGGGATATTAGAGGAAGGTTTTTCACTCAGAGAGTGGTTGGTGCGTGGAATGCACTGCCTGAGTCAGTGGTGGAGGCAGATACACTAGTGAAGTTTAAGAGACTACTAGACAAGTATATGGAGTTATTTACGGTGGGGGGGTTATATGGGAGGCAAGGTTTGAGGGTCGGCACAGCATTGTGGGCCGAAGGGCCTGTAATGTGCTGTACTATTCTATGTTCTATGAGAAAGCCTGTGAACCGCATCGAAAACGCTCTGCCGCCAGCTCACTGGCACAACTGGCCTGGGTTGCTCCGTTGACGCATCACACAGTAGTGAAACACCGCTGTCGTCGAATGCAACGTTCACCAATTTCAACCCTGTGTCTGCCGAACGCAGCGCCTACACGCTCAGGTCAGCTGCTATCTGAGCGTAGTCCGTACACAAATGGACAGCACCAGTGAAGGACCAGAAGTGGCAGTCAGCCACAAGGTTATGCTTCCCCGTGACATATTGGATGTCCGTGGTGAACTCTGGAAAAAAATGAAAGGTGGCGCTGCTATCGATCAGACCAAGGTTCAGGTTAGCCACGATGAAAATGATCCACAGAAGCTGCAACTGGATGGTTCTCCAGGAGAAAACGACAATGTTGCACTGCCAAGTACAGGCTGAGAAGCTTGTGTTCGCAGGGGCGAGAGGCTGCCAAACTCATTCTCTGGACCGACTGTGCAATCTGATGTGAGAGAGATTGGCGCGTCTGGGAGGGTGTGCGCCAGCAGAGTTGCATTAAACAATGCCCGCTTAGTGTCCAAGAACACTTTGAACCATTCCTTCATCCAGTCCACAAAGTGCTGGGCTTCTTTACCCTTACGGGCCTTGTAGAGGGGGTACATGAGCTGAGTCGCTTTGGGGGCAAAACAGTGATAAAAGTTCACCATGCCCAAAACTCCTGTGGGTCCTTAACGGAAATTGACCAAGAGAAGTGCTTAATGGCCTCAACTTTAGCCGGCAGGGGAGCTGGCCCAGCTGCATTAACATGGTGTCCGAGGAAATCGACCTTGGACAGTCCAAGCTGACACTTTGCCAGGTTGATGATGAGACTGTGCTGACCAAGGTGTTTGAAAAGGTTTCTCAAGTGTAAGAGCTGGCTACCAAAGTGTCATCTAGGTAAACAAGCAGAAGTGGCAAATCACTGTCCATGAGACGCTGAAAACTCTGGGCCATGTTCTTCAGCCCGAAAGGAACTCAAACAAACCTTACAGTGTAATGGCAGCTGCTTTAGGAATGTCACTTGGGTGGACAGGGACTGGTGATAATTGCAAACCAGGTCCACCTTCCAGAAAATAATTTTCCGTGCCAGGCAGACACAGGAATCTTGGAAGTGGTAATTGCCACATGGATGCTACTTGCCCCCTGGTTTTCACTCAATGTGGTGAGGGGAAGCATTCCTGACAATGCCCAGGTACTCCGTGGTGTCAAACACGGCCTTGGCGGTGGCTGGGTTCTCTGGATCGAGGCAGGCATGAACGGGCAGGCCGGTGGTGAGGGTGTGGTGTTCCACCCTGTGTTTAGCGGTGGAGGAGGAGAAGGTGGGCTCATTCGGGTCTGGGAACTCAGCAAGGAGGCGGAGAGGGCGCTGGACAAATTTGAAGTGCCGGTGGCACTGAGTGTGCTGGAGAGGGAGTAGAAAGTGGAAACATAGAAAACCTACAGCGCAATACAGGCCCTTCGGCCTACAATCCTGTGCCAAACATGTACTTACTTTAGAAATTACCTAGAGTTACCCATAGCCCTCTATTTTTGTAAGCTCCATGTACCCATCCAGGAGTTTCTTAAAAGACCCTATTGTTTCCACCTCCAGCACCATTGCCGGCAGCCCATTCCACACACTCACCACCCTCTGCATAAAAAACTTACCCCTGACATCTCCTCTGTACCTACTTCCAAGCACCTTAAACCTGTGCCCTCTTGTGCTAGCCATTTTAGCCCTGGGAAGAGCCTCTGACTATCCACATGATCAATGCCTCTCAGATCTCCAAGTCTGTGATGAAGAGGTGCCTGTTCTAGACATCAATGAGAAGGATGTTGACACAGAGGAAGTCGCCCCCAGCAGGGGTGTAGAGACTGCCAACAACACAAAATTCCAGCGGAACTTCTGCCTGCCAAAGCACCATACCATCTCAGGCTTTCCAAAATCCTGCCTGACTGACCTACTGCAATCTTTTGAGGAAATTACAAGCAGGGTAGACAAAGGAGATGCAGTAGATGTGGTGCAGTTGGATTTTCAGAAGGTCTTTGACAAGGTGCTGCACATAGGCTGTTTGGCAAGATAAGAGCCCATGGAATTATAGGGAAGTTACTAGCGTGGGTAGAACACTGGCTAACTGGCAGAAAACAGAGAGTGGGGATAAAGGGGTCCAATTCTGGCTGGCTGCCAGTTACTAGTGGCATCCCCCAGGGGTCGGTGTTGGGACCGCTGCTTTTTACAATGTATGTCAATAATTCGGACTATAGGATTAATGGATTTGTGGCTAAATTTTCCAGTGATACAAAGATAGGTGGGGGAGTGGGTAGTGTTGAGGAAACAGAGAACCAGCAGGGAGACTTCAGAGATGGACTGAGTAAAGTCCATCTCCCACCCCCATCCTCATCACATTCTGCAGGGGTTGTATTGAGAGCATCCTGAGCAGCTGCATCACTGCCTGGTTCGGAAATTGCACCATCTCGGATCGCAAGACCCTGCAGCAGATAGTGAGGTCAGCTGAGAAGATCATCGGGGTCTCTCTTCCCGCCATCATGGACATTTACACTACACGCTGCATCCACAAAGCAAACAGCATTATGAAGGACCTCATACACCCCTCATATAATCTCTTCTCCCTCCTGCCATCTGGGAAAAGACACTGAAGCATTCAGGCTCTCACGACCAGACTATGTAACAGTTTCTTCCCCCAAGCCATCAGACTCTTCAATACCCAGAGTCTGGACTAAAGCCATCTTACTGTCCTCTACTGTGCCTATTGTCTTGTTTATTATTTATTGTAATGCCTGCACTGTTTTGTGCACTTTATACAGTCCTGGGTAGGTCTGCAGTCTAGTGTAGTTTTTGTGTTGTTTTACGTAGTTCAGTGTAGTTTTTGTACTGTTTCATGTAGCACCATGGTCCTGAAAAACGTTGTCTCGTTTTTACTGTGTACTGTACCAACAGTAACAGTCAAAATGACAATAAAAAGTGACTTGACTTGACTTAGATAGTTTAGGGAAATGGGCAAAGAAGTGGCAAATGAAATACAACATTGTATAACAGTGTATAGTCATGCACATTGTGTGAAGAAATAAATGGACAGTAAGTATTATTTAGATGGAGGGAGAATTCAAAATGCTGAAATTCAAAGGGACTTGGGAGTTCTTGTGCAGGATACCCTAAAGGTTAACCTCCAGGTTGAGTCAGTGAAGAAGACAAATGCAATGTTGGCATTCATTTCTGGAGGTATAGAATATAAGGACACCAATGTGATGTTGAGTCTCTATAAGGCACTCGTGAGGCCACATTTGGAGTATTGCATGCAGTTTTGGGCTCCTTATTCATTCTGATATTGGAGAGGGTTCAGAGAAGATTCACGAGAATGATTCCAGGAATGTCTGACATCTCTGGGGCTGTATTCCCTGGAGTTCAGGAGAATGAGGGAGGATCTCAGAGAGACATTCCAAATGTTAAAAGACCTGAACAGAGTAGACATGGCAAAGTCATTGCCCATGGTAGGGGTGCCTTGGACAAGAATGCTCTACTTCAGGATTGAAAGATATCGATTTAGAACAGAAATGCAGAGAAATTACTTTAGTCAGAGGGTGATAAATCTGTGGAATTTGTTGCCAGAAGTGGCTGTGGAGGCCAAGTTATTGGGTGCATTTAAGTTAGAGATAGATAGGTTCTTCAATAGTCAGGACATCAAAGGGTATGGGGAGAAAGCAGAGGAGTTGGGATAACTGGAAGAATTGGATCAGCCATGATGGAATGGCGGAGCAGACTCAATGGCTTACTTCTGCTCCTATATCTTATGATCTTATAATCTTCTGGAGGATAGTTGGGGTTATCAATGTAGGGGTGCCGACCAAAATCAACACAAGTGTGATTACTTCCAATGCACACTTTATTCCCTTGCAAACAAATGGCAGCATCGTATGTATGTATCAGAAAAAGCCTGCTCCAAACTGTAATAATGTACAACGTAACACAAACTGTGAACTTAACCTTTAACAGTCTGGGTGAATAAATATGAACAACATGTTATGAAGAGTCCTGGACAATAACTCCATAGGTTGTGGGAACAGTTCAGTGATGGGACAAGTGAAGTTGAGTGAAGTTATCCCCACTGATTCAGGAGCCTGATGGCTGAAGGGTTAAAAAACTGTTCCTGAACCTGGTAGTGTGGAACCAAGAGTCCTCTGTACCTTCTTCCTGAAGGCAGCAGTGAGAGGAAATTCTGATAGGTATCCAGAGGCAGCAGACACCTGCTTTCAATTTTGGAACTTTTATGAGCACTCAAAACTGTTAAAATGATTCATAGCTACCTGGGAAATAGTCAATAGATATGCAAAAAGTTGCAATTGTTTTAAGGCATTTGAGTTTAATATTCTGAAGCATAATGGAAGGTGCTTTTTGTATATTTAAATGAGAGATACCTTTCAATGTTTGAACCTCTGAACAGGCAGACTGCTTGGAGTTAAGTACTGCCTCTGCTCAGGCTGTACCTTGCACACTCTTACTCACTGGAAAACTATTGCTTCATCTGATTTTTAGTTAGTTTGTATGAGAATCTATGTTGTTTGATTTCAGAATGAAATTGAAGTGCAGCAAATTTCTAAAATACCGTATTTAATGAAAGAAAACCAATCTTTATCACTCAATGGTTTTCAAGAAGAAAGCTCTAATTGCTAATCCCAGATACCTTCAGTTGGATAAGCTCAATCATCCCAACCTTAGTTCCTATGACTTGCATACATCTCTGTGCCAACTCCTGTATATGTACAGTTCAATTCCACCTGCTAGTAAGCACCTCACATTTGTCAAAGTGCTATCTCCTATACATGTGACATGATGAGAGTGAGTAGCGAGCCCACCGTAGCAGATGAACCCATACATTTATGATGAAAGAACTAAGGATCTCTGAACCATTTACCTCACCAGCACACTGAGCCTTTACCAGTTCGATATTACACCATATATCATCTTCTGACTGAGCTTACATTGAAAATTCACAGCTAGGTTTCTGCCTTTGCTGCTGTTTGTTCAGGCATGCTCTGTGAAATGATCCCCTAGAGCCAGAAATGATCACAAATTCATCTTGCAATATTGATCTCAAAAATACATTCAAGATGACCTGAAGCCATGACAGGATGATGGTGACACATACCAGTGCCCAGGCACTTTACACCACAAGTTTCCGGATATGCATACAAGCCAGCGATTCCCCACACAGTGGGATTTCAGTCTCACAGAGCAGAGAGTGAGAGCAGAAATGACAGAGGAAGAGAAGAACAGAACTGAATTTGAATTGAATTGACTTCATTTCTTACATCCTTCAAATACATAAGGAGTAAAACTCTTTACGTCTATGTCTAAATGTGCAATCATAGTCATTTATAATAATTTATAATAAATAGAACAGTCAGTGTAACATAGAAATACACTCAAATCAGCGCGAGTTAATCAGTCTGATGGCTTGGTGGAAGAAGCTGTCCCGGATCCTGTTGGTTCTCGCTATTATGCTGCAGAACCGTTTCCCAGATGGTAGCAGATGGAATAGATTGTACTTGGGGTGACTTAGGTCCCCAATGATCCTTCGGGCCCCTTCCTGACACCTGTCTTTGTAAATGCCCTGAATCATGGGAAGTTCACAACTACAGTTGCACTGGACTGTCCGCACCACTCTCTGCAGAGTCCTGCGATTATGGGAGGTACAGTTCCCAGACCAGGCAGTGATGCTCTCAATTGTGCCCCAGTAGAAAATTCTTAGGATTTAGGGTCCCATGCCAAAGTTCTTGAACCGTCTGAGGTGAAAGAGGTGCTGTTGTGCCTTTTTCACCACACAGCTGGTGTGTACAGACCACGTGAGGTCCTCGGTGATGTGGATGCCAAGGAACTAGAAGCTGTTTACCCTCTCAACCCCAAATCCATTGATGAAAATAAGGGTTAGCCCATCTCCATTCCTCCTGTAATCCACAACTAGCTCCTTGTTTTTGTACCATTGAGGGAGAGGTTGTTTCCTTGACACCACTGTGTCAGAGAGACGACTCCTTCCTGCCCCACTGAACTTGTATCTGCCTACCTGGACTGAATTTTGTCCACCGCTAAGCACATCTTTCCTTCTCTACCCCTCTCTGCTTTCCACAGGAATCATTCTCTCCGTGACTCCCTGGTCCACACAACCCTCCCTATGTATCTCCCACCTGGCACTTTTCCCTGCAAGCGTAAGTGCTACAACTGTACCTACACCTCCTCTCTTACCATCATTCAGGGCCCCAAACAGTCCTTCCAGGTGAGGCAATGCTTCACCTGTGAGCCTGCTGGGGCATCTATTGCATCTGGTGCTCCCGGTGCGGCCTCCTCTACATCGGCGAGACCCAACGCAGATTAGGGGACCACTTCATCAAGCATCTCTGCGCCGTTCGTCACAACAGACAAGATCTCCCGGTTGCCACCCACTTCAACTCTGATTCCCATTTGGATATGTCCATACATAGCCTCCTCTACTGCCATGATGAGGCCAAACTCAGGTTGGAGGAGCAACATCTCATATACTGTCTGCGTAGTCTCCAGCCCCTTGGCATGAACATTGAACTCTCCAACTTTCAGAAAATCCCTCCCTTTTCCCATCCCAGTTTCACACTACCTCCTCCTCCAGCTGCCTATCACCTCCTTAATGGTTCCGCCTCCTTCTACTACCCATAGTGCTTTCCCCCTACATTCCTTCTTCACCTTTCCTGCCTGTCCCCTCCCTGCTTCTCCTCCCCCGCCCCTCGATCTTTCCTCTTACTGGTTTTTCACCTGGCACCTTCCACCCTCCCCCTACCTTCTTTACAGGGCCCCTGCCACCTCCTTCTTCAGTCCTGACGAAGGGTCTCAGCCCGAAATGTTGACTGCTCGTTTCCACGGATGCTGCCCAACCTGCTGAGTTCCTTCAGCATGTTGTGCATGTCACTTTGACCCCAGCATCTGCAGAGTATTTTGTGTTTGACTTCTTCCCCGTAGGCCACCTCATTATTGTTTGAGATTAGGCCAATCAATGTAGTGGCATCGGCAAATTTAATTAGCAAATTAGAGTTGTTGGTGGCGACACAGTCATGAGTATGCTGTGAGTAAAGGAGGGGACTTAGTACACAGCCTTGAGGGGCTCCTGTGTTGAGCGTCAAGGGGTAGAGGTGAGGGACACTCTTACCACCTGCCGGTGATCTGACAGGAAGTCCAGATTCCAGCTACACGAGGCAGGTTGAAGGCCGAGGTCTCTGAGCTTCTTGTTGAGCCTTGATGGAATTATGGTGATGAATGCTGAACTGTAGACCAAGAACAGCATTCTCACATAAGCAACCTTCTTCTCCAGATGTGAAAATGAGTCAGGTACAGTTATTACCCGACAACTATAAGGCTCCTAAAGGCACAGGTATGACTGGCGGAGGGTTATTTCAAGAGCAAAGAAACAATTCTAAGTGAAGTTTGAGGTGACATTGGATGCATGTCAACTCTGGCTGGGTTTGCAGGACTTCCTCCAAAGCAAAGTCCAATATCATTAATGGCAGTGACGCTGCACTACCAGACAGGCTCAACACTTTTTATGCCCACTTTGAAAGGGAGAATATGGCTACAGCTGTGAAGATCCCTGCAGTATCAGGATGACCCTGTGATCTCTGTCTTGGAAGCTGATGTGAGGCTCTCTTTCAGGATGGTGAACCCTAACAAAGTAGCAGCCCCCAATGGAGTGATTTGTAAGGTTCTGAAAACTTTTGCCAACCAACTGACGGGTGTATTCAAGAATACTTTCAACATCTCACTGCTATGATCAGAACTCCTGCCCCAGAAAGGACTTGGACCCACTGCAATTTGCCTATCGTCACAACAGGTCTATGATGAATGCAATCTCAGTGGATCTTCATACGGCCTTAGATCACCTGGACAATGCAAACTCCTATGTCACGATGCTGTTTTTTGACTATAGCTCAGCGTTTAACATCATAATTCCCACAGTCCTGATCGATAAGCTACAGAATCTGGGCCTCTGTACCTCCCTCTGCAATTGAATCCTCAGCTTCCTAACTGGAAGACCACGGTCTGCACAGATTGGTAATAATATCTCCTCCTCAGTAACGATCAACACTGGCGCACCTCAGGAATATATGTTTAGCCCACTGCTTTATTCTCTCTATACCCATGACCTCGTGGCTAGGCATAGCTTAAATGCAATTTATAAATTTGCTGATGATACAACCATTGTTGGCAGAATCTCAGATAGAGACGAGAGGTTGTACAGGAGCAAGGTATATCAGCTAGTGGAGTGGTGGTCACAGCAACAACCTGGCACTCAATATCAGTAAGACCAAAGAGCTCATTGTGGACTGCAGAAGAAGTTGGACAAGGGAACCTGAACCAATCCTTACAGAGAGATCAGAAGTGGAGAGTGTGAGCAATTTCAATTTCCTGGGTGTCAAGATCTCTGAGGATCTAACCTGGTCCCACCATATTTTTGCAACTATAAAAAAGGCAGGACAGCAGCTATATTTAATTTGGAGTTTGAGGAGATTTGATTTGTTACCTAAAACATTTGAAAACTTCTAAAGGTGTACTGTGGAGAGCATTCTGACAGGCTGCATCACTTCCTGGTGTGGGTGTAGGTGGCTACTGCACAGGAATGGAAGAGGCCACAGAAAGTTATAAAATTAGTCAGCTCCATGTTGGGTACTAGCCTTCATAGTAGCCAACACATTTTCAAAGAATGGTGCCTCAGAAAGGCAGTATCCATTATTAAGGACACGCATCACCCAGGACATGCCTTTTTCTCATTGTTACCATCAGGAAGGAGGTAAAGAAGCCTGAAAACACACACTCAGCAATTCAGGAACAGCTTCTTCCCCTCTGCCATTTGATCTCTGAATCGACAATGAACCCATGAACACTACCTCATTCTTTTTATTATTTCTGTTTTTGCACTATTTTTAATTTAATTATTTAATATGCAAACTTGTACTTACTGTGATTGATTTACTTGTTTATTTTTTCCTATATTATCATTTATTGCACTGTACTGCTGCTGCTAAGTTAACAAATTTCACGACATATGGCAGTGGTATGAAACCTGATTCTGACAATGAAGGGTATCCTAACTGGTTTTATCCTGGCCTGGTACAAACCCCTTAAAGACAATGAACCCAGATTACTGGTGCTGCAATAGTGTTATGCCAGCCACCATACTCCCCTAAATAAAAAATAATTTTGGAGATGGCCGGATCGAAGGTCAGTGTCCAGACAGACACGGTGTGTCATGGGAGCCGGAAGATCTTTGGGCACAGAGCTTGGAAAAAGTGATGCAATGGACTTTTAACATCGTAAACCAGCGAGTTGTTTGTTATATCTCCCCTCTTGCTGTGCTTACGCGCGGGAAGGAGGGGATCTGGGGGGGACTTTGGGGTTCTAACATTTAACTGTCATTCATTCTTTGGAGCAGTCCTCTGTTTTCATGGATGGTTACAAAGAAAAAGCATTTCAGGATGTATATTGTATACATTTCTGACAGTAAATATAGCTTTGAAACATTTGAAACCTATGCAAATAACACTCAAAGATCAAAGTTCAAAGTTCAAAATAAACGGTACATATATGTCACCATATGCTGCCCTGAAATTCAATTTCTTGCAGGCCTTCCCAGTAGAACAAAGGAATACAATAGAATCAATGAAAAACTACACACAAAGACTGACAAACAACCAATGTGCAAATGTCAAACTGTGTAAGTTCAAAAATAAGTGTGTACATAAATAATACTGAGACATGAATTGTAGAGTCCTTGAAAGTGAGTCTGTAGGTTGTAGGTTGTGAGTCTGAATCAGTTCAGAGTTGAAATGAGTAAAATTACGTACACTGGTTCAGGAGTCTGATGGTTATAGGGTAATAACTGTTCCTAAACCTGGTGGTGTGGGACCTGATGGTTGTAGGGTAATAACTGTTCCTGAACCTGGTGGTGTAGGACCTGATGGTTGTAGGGTAATAGCTGTTCCTGAACCTGGTGGTGTGGGACCTGATGGTTGTAGGGTAATAACTGTTCCTGAACCTGGTGGTGTAGGACCTGATGGTTGTAGGGTAATAGCTGTTCCTGAGCCTGGTGGTGTGGGACCTGATGGTTGTAGGGTAATAGCTGTTCCTGAGCCTGGTGGTGTGGGACCTGATGGTTGTAGGGTAATAGCTGTTCCTGAACCTGGTGGTGTGGGACCTGATGGTTGTAGGGTAATAGCTGTTCCTGAGCCTGGTGGTGTGGGACCTGATGGTTGTAGGGTAATAGCTGTTCCTAAACCTGGTGGCGTGGGACCTGATGGTTGTAGGGTAATAGCTGTTCCTGAGCCTGGTGGTGTGGGACCTGATGGTTGTAGGGTAATAACTGTTCCTGAGCCTGGTGGTGTGGGACCTAAAGCTCCACATCTATTGGTAGAGTAAATTATTAAATTAGTGAATTTGATTATTATTGACACATATACAAGAAACAGTGACAACCTGTCATATTATCTCCATTGGGCAGCAAGTACTGAGGCCCAATATACACCTTCTATCGCACTCCTATCGGGCTCTTCAACACACCTCACAATCTACCTTGTTATGATCCTCTCTATTGTCCATCTGCACTGCACTCTCTCGGTACCTGTTGCACTTTATTCTGCATTGTTATTGTTTTACTTTATTCTACCTCAATACACAGTGTAATGATCTGATCTGTATGATCAGAAATGACAACAATAATCCAATTCCAATACTTCTCAGCAATTTGCTCTGAAAGAAACACATAGCAAAAAAACTAAGAAACTTTCTTCCGTTCAAAAACAACTATCGATTTATATGCTTCATCAATCACAAAGACTGTTTAGTTCCACCCCCTCAACTCTTCTGCCATTATTCTTCTGGAAGATCTGGTCAGAATTTGATTTAATTTCCTTAATACCTGCCTTGGCAACTATCCATTTTCTGTTGTTCAGCAGTTCCATTGTCCAAACCTCAAGTACTAGTGCCCTGTCTAGCACTGTTTCACTCAGCCAGACACTCCATTCTTATCAGATGGTTTTAAATCCCCAGTTTTAAATCTTATCCATTGTCTTCCATATGAAATGTCACTTAACTGTCCCCATTGTCCAACACACTCTCTCTCACACACACACACGGGGACACTTACTTCCCACTTTTCAGTTCATCTTCAAGAAATGGTGCCTCAGGAAGGCAACGTCTGTCATTATAGATCCTCATCATCGAGGACATGCAAGATCGAAGTTCAAAGTAAATTTATTATCAAAGAACATACATATATGTTGCCATATGGAAATAAATCTCATGGTTCTATATGGTGATGTGTATATGTACTTTGATAATAAAGTAATGTTGAACTTTGAAGGATGAGGTTCAGGGGCCTGAAAACCCACACTCAGTATTTCAGGAACAGCTTCTTCCCCTCTACCATCAGATTTTTGAATGGTCCATGAACCTATGAACACTCTCTATTCCTCATTTGCACTATTTATTTATTGTAACTTACAGTAAATGTTATGTCTTGCTTTGTATTGGTGGCACAGAACAATAAATTTCACAATGTATGTCATTGATAATAAACCTGATTATGTTCTGAATAATGTTTTAGCCTAATCATTATTCGTACTCCTGAACCCCTTCACACAAAAAATGTGTCTCTTAACTGTATCAATAAAGTCTCTCATCCATTATAGGTGCATTCACAGGATAAAGTTAATCAAAGATCAGAGTAAAGAAATAAAGTGAGCAATACCAAATTCACTATGAACTAATGTTATTTAGGCATCTGGAATAAACATTACTGTCACAGCTGGTCAGAATTTGGACATAGTACAGTTTCTAGGCTGTGACTCTAAACCAAAACCATGTCTTTCTTCAGGTGAGGGCGATTGTTCTATAAAGATCAAAGACTCCTCCACCTTTCACTTGGCCAATGTCCTCCCCTTCTAAAACTCCATCAGAATATTGTTAGGTGCAAGTTATCAGTAAGAAGTTTGTATGCTCCTCCTCGTGAACTCTTGGGTTTCCTCCGGGTGCTACGGTTTCCTCCCACAGTCCAAAGAGGCACTGGCTAATCAGTTAATTAGTCAATGTAAATTGTCCTCTGATTAGGCTCAGGTTAAATTAGTGGGTTGCTGGGCAGTGTGGTTCGTAAGGTGGGAGGGGCTGTTCTGCACTGTATCTCTAAATAAATAAATTTCAGGCACTGCTTGCACACATACCTTGTATTTGTCCATCATTGACTGTATTTCAAAAGTAATTCAGTTCTAACACAGAGCTTTGGGACAACCTATAGATGCCATGGGATTTATGTAACTCCTTTTTTTTTTCTTTTTTCCCTTATTGAATATGCAAATTTTGAATCCAGGGTATGAAGAGTTTAATTGTAATTAGTAGTTAATTCAAAATTAATTACATTCAAGAAATAATTAATAAGTTTCATTAAAACTGAAAAACACCTTGGTTGATTAATCCAAAAACCTCAGGAGTAATTTCATAAAATTTTCTTCCCAGTGGGTAAGAAGCATGGCTTTGTAAAACCCACCCCACTCGTGTTATCTACCAAGCCATTCACATGACTCTGTGATTACATATTATTGCTCCCCGGCACTTACGTCTTTATCATATTATTTATAGCACTAAGCCCCTCATGTGACTATACACTCAATGACTACTGTACCTAATAAAGTGGCCACTGTGTATGTCTGTGATCTGCTGCTGCAGCAGCTCATCCACTTCAAGGTACAATGTGTTGTTCTCTCAGAGATGCTCTTTTGCACATCTCTGCTGTAATGTGTGGTCACTTGAGTTACCATTGTCTTCCTGTCAGCTTGAACTAGTCTGGCCAAGATAGAGTTCAACCCAGATAAGTGAGAAGTGGTTCATTTTGGTAGGTCTAATTTGAAGACAGAATACAATATTAATGTTTTGACTCTTGGCAGTGTGGAGGATCAGCCAATCCTGGGGTCCATGTCCATAGGACACTCAAAGCTGCTGCACAGGTTGACAGTGTTGTTCAGAAGGCGTATGGTGTGTTGGCCTTCATCAACTGTGGGACTGAGTTCAAGAGCTTTGAGGTTATGTTACAGCTATACAAGATCTTGGACAGACCCCACTTGCAGTACTGTGTTCATTTCTGGTCACCTCACTACAGGAAGGATGTGGATACTATAGAGAGAGTGCAGAGGAGATTTACAAGGATGTTGCCTGGATTGGAGAGCATGCCTTACAAGAAAAGGTTGAGTGAACTTGGCCTTTTCTCCTTGGAGCAATGGAGGATAAGAGATGATCTGATAGAGGCATGTAAGATGATGGGGGCATTGTTCATATTGATAGTCAGAGGCTTTTTACAGGCTGAAATGGCTAACATGAGGGGGCATAGTTTTAAGGTGCTTGGAAGTAGGTACATGGGGGATGTCAGGGGTACACAGAGAGTGTGGGTGTGTGGAATGCACTGCCAGCGAAGCAGGAAGAGGCAGATACAATAGGGTCTTTTAAGAGACTCTTAGATAGGTACATTGAGCCTAGAAAAATAGAGGGCTAAATGGTAGGGAAATTCTAGGCCAGTGGTTCCCAACCTTTTTTTGGCCATGCCTCACCTAATCACCTCTAAAATCCTGATGCCCCCTGTGGTGATATATAATTCTTATTATTCAGAAAGTGAACTCCTATTCACCTGGAGGAAGCCTAAAAGACCATTAACTTGGTTTAAACAAGCTTCCAAAGAACATGGCATTCATGAAAGAGAAAAATAAAAGAACCAAAGGACTGTTAAAGTTCTGAGGAAGAAATTACTAAGAAATTGTAAAAAAAAAAGAACATTAAGTGATATTAAAATAATAATAATAATAAATAAAACAATGCCGATTTGTTTCTACAGCATACAAAGACAGATACACCGTTTAAAAGAGATGACGCAATGTACACGCCTTCACACCACCAAGAACCGAAAGCTACTGCAAAAGGCAGCATTGGCGCGACCTCGTACGAGTTTCTTACGCGTTTGGACTTGTTCATTCGTTCCTTCCTACATCAGTCAATTCATTAATTTAATTATGAAAGCCATTTGATGGTTGTAATGATGGTGATACACTATATATACAGTACATACGCAATTACACATGTACATACACACAAGTATTTTTATGTATGCATACTGTATATACACATATGTATTAACTCGCACACACACTGATACTCACACAGACTTAATAGAAAAAATTCACTGTTAATAACTCATTCTCGAATTGCCCTCCTTAAAAATCAAATTACCCCCCTGTGGGGCGTACACCTCACATTGGGAACCACTGTTCTAGGCAGTTTCTAGAGTAGGTTACATGGTCAGTACAACATTGTGGGCCAAAGAGCCTGTAAAGTGCTGTAGATTGCTATGTTTCTATGACCATTCTTATCTGACCTCTCTCATTAACAAGTTGTTTTCACCCACAGAACTGCCAGTCAAAAGTTCAAAGTCAAAGTACATTGTACTTTGTATGCAAAGTATGTATGCAATATGCATCCCTGAGAGTCGTCTTCTCACAGTCACGAAACAAAGAAACACTGTAAAACCAATTCAAAGAAAACATCAAACATCCAACACGTAAAAGGCAAAAAAAAAGAGCAAAAAGACACACAGAATATATTACATCACACCGTTGAGTCATGGAAACAAGTTGGGAACATTCTCACTGGTTGCGTTTTGGTTTTTTTTTGCACTATTCTCTGTAAATCTAGAGACTGTTGTGTGTGAAAATCCCAAATCTGCAGTTTCTGAGATACTTAAACTACTCCACCTGGAACCAATAGTAATTGCACTGTCAAAGTCAATTGGATCATATTTCTTCCCCATTCTGATGTTAGGTGCTGCTATGTGATTGGATAATTAGATATTTGCATTAACGAGCAGGTATACAGTTGTACCTAATTAAGAATATGCATTCTGGAACAGTTCTGATGTATTAACTTTTTAAGTTCCTTCATGTCATTCTAAAGCTGATCGTCAAAGAAACATTGTTTATTCCAATACTACCCTATTACCTCCACACAAAGGAGGTTGTGTTTTCTTTACAAAGGCAATTCCTCTTCTAGGTTTCTCCAGAGACATCATTGACTGCCTCTGAAGATGTTAGGATCAGCTTTATTAATGTCACATGTATGAAGGGATATGGGTAGCGGGATATAGATACTTCTCTACCAAAGGAAGTGTAAGGCGCTCTTTTCCTCAGATAGCCTGCAGGATCAGGGTGTAGCATCTGCTTAGCACCCGATCAAGGTAACATGAAGCCATGGGAGCAGGTGGTGGATGGTTGTATGGACAACGGGTGCATATCACAAGTCCTGGTTATGTGACAGCTGATGCCAGGCAGACAATCTCTGAAGAGTATTGATCATGGCTGGTGTCACCTGTCTTGTAAAGACACTGCATGGAAGAAGGCAATGACAAACTAGTTCTGTAGAAAAATTTACCAAGAATAATCATGGTCAAGGAAAGACCATGATCTAGTCTCAGACTAGTACCAGGGGCCTCAAGATTCGGGGGAGTAAATTTAGGATGGAGATGAGGGGGAACTTCTTTTCCCAAAGGGTTGTGAACCTGTAGAATTCTCTGCCCAATGAAGCAGTGAAGGCTACCTCAGTAAATATATATAAGGCGAAATTGGATGGAATTTTACATAGTTGGGGAATTAAGGGTTATGGGGAAAAGGCAGGTCAGTGGAGATGAGTCCATGGTCAGATCAACCTTGATCCTATTGAATGGCAGAGCAGGCTCGAGGGGCCAAATGGCCAACTCCTGCTCCTGTTCATATGTATCACCAACATAATATGACATGGCATAGAATGAACAAACTAAGGAATAATGTAAACTTGTCTTGCATACTGTTCACATGAGGTAACATGCACAAAAAGCTGGAGGAACTTAGTAGGTCATGCAGTATCTATGAAGAGGAGAGGAATAAACAGTCATGTTTATTCCTCTCCATAGATTCTGCCTGATCTGCTGAGTTCCTTATACATTTTATGAGTGTTGCTTCAGAACAAAGAGCAGCACAGGCAGATAATAAGGTGCAAAGTCACAACCAGTAGATAGATTGATCCTTCTCATTGTAGTAGAGAACCATTGAAGAGTCTAATAACAGTGGGCTAGAATCTGTACTTGAATCTGGTGGTATGTGTTTTCAGGCTTTTGTATCTTCTGTCCAATCGGATGAGGAAGAAGAGAGGATCTCCATGGGGTGTGGTCTTTGATTATGTTGGTTGTTTTACTGAGGTAGCAACAAGTATAGAGTATAGAGAGGGCCCATGGAAAGAAGGCTGGTTTCTGTGATATGCTGAGTTGTGTCAAGGTCGGGTGGAAAGGGAAACCTCATCTGCATGGAGTGACAAGGTCCAATTATAGCGTCTGTAGGCTCTTTGGTGCTATGCTTAGCAAAGCAACTAATAGAAATGATCCAATCAATGAATCATTTACAGAGATAGATGGACAGGTGTGTGAGTATGTTGATTAAGCTACTGGATTGACAGCTGGAACTCAAGGCCATTGATCCATGGCTGCGAATTCAAATCCCACTTCAGCAATTCAGCTAAATAAATAAATGTGGAATTAAAGCTGTTTTCAACAAGGTGAAATAACATAACTAATTATTTACAAGATCTAGATATACTGGTGCAGTTATGCAGTGTACTATGTCTGCACTATTTATTTATCTTGTAGTTTACAGCAGCATTATGTCTTTGCACTGTATTGCTGCCACAAAACAACACATTTCATGTCACACAATAAACACAAGAGATGTTGTAGACATTGGAAAACTTGAGCAATGTACACAAAATGCTACAGAAACTCAGCAGGTCAGGCAGCATCTATGGAGGAGAATAAACAGTTGACATTTTGGACGGAGATCCTTTATCAGTACTGGAAAGGAAGGCAGAAGATGCCAGAATAAGAAGGTGAGGGAACGGGAAGGAGGACAAGCTAAAAGATGGTAGATGCAGCTGGGGAGTGGGTTTGGGGGATGAAGTATGAAGCTGGCAGGTGACGGATGGAAAAGGTGAAGGGAAGTAGAAGAAGGAACCTGATAGGAGAGGAGAGAGGGCCATGGGAGAAAGGGAAGGAGAAGAGGAACCAAAGCGAAATGTTGGGCAGGTGAGAAGAGAAGAGGTAAGAGAGAAAACAGAGTGGGGAATGGAACAAGAGAAAAAAAGGAGGGAGAGAAATTAGCAGATATTTTTCTCCCTTATAATCTCAACTAAGCATTTGTAAAGGTTGGTAACATTACATGCTATTGTAAAGATTTTCATTAACATCGTTTCAGAACAGAAACTGCATGTCAAATAGATTTTGGCTTTGCTGCTGTGGGTCTACATACACAGGGATTAAAGGCAAACTGACAGCAGCATATTTCACTTGTAATCATTAATTGGCTTCAATAAGAGTTCACCTGCATCTATTGCTCTTGGGAGTGTGTGCCTTGAACTCCAACCTCCAGAAATTAGAGGTGGAGACTCAGCAACGTGTCCTTCAGAAAGAATCAATGAAGGTAAAAGCAAGCCGATGGTGAAGCTATGAAATGTTTATACAGTTGAACAGAAGAGATCTCTTTAATAGTTGGTGTGTGAGTGTGTGTGAGCATGTGTAAGTGTATGTGAGTGTGCATGTGTGTGTGTGACTGTGTATGTGTGTGGGTGTGTGTGCGAGAGTGTGTGTGTGTGAGTGTGAGTGAGTGTGTGTATGTGAGTGTGTGTGTGAGTGAGTGTGCATGGATGAGTCTATGTGAGTGAGTGTTTGAGTACGTGTGGATGTGTGTGAGTGAGTGTGTGAGTGTGAGTGTGTGCAATCATATGGAGGAAATGGTTGTTGGGGAGAAGGCTATTGGGAAAGTGTTGATCTGATATTCTGTCAAAATCTTCAGATATGATCAAAGACAATCCTTGTATTCTATTACAGCCGCAGGCAATATTATGTTGTAACAACAACAATTCCTTAAAGACATATTAAATCTGGGATACATAATTGACTAACTTCCAAAATAAACAAAATACTTGCCAGTCTCTATTTCTTGTAACAGGGACTGTAAGAAGACAAAAAGTGTGAGGAGCAGCAGGAGGTGGTAAACTCTAGAAACAAGGCGCAGAGCTCAAACGCACCATGGATCGCAATCTGTAATCTATATCTCAAAGCTTAACGAAAAGTACAGATAACGCCTATACACCAGCTGGATTATCTTGTGACTAGAGAGAGAGTCACAGGGGCCGGGAGTGGTGTAAGCAAGTGATGTGAATGAAATTCTCATTAACTTACAAAAACAAGATGAGACATGGTCACATAACGGTTAGAGTAGTAGTTAGCAATATGCTATTACAGCTCCACATCTTGCAGTTTGGGGTTCAATTCCTCTGTAAGCAAGTTTGTACCTTCCTTCCCGTGTGCACATGGGTTTCCTCCAGGTGCTCCGGTTTCCTTCCAGAGTCCAAAAATGGGTCATTTAATAGATTAATTAGTCATTGTAAATTGTCCGGTGATGCGGTTAGGATTAAATTAGAGCATTACTAATGGGAGCAGCTTGAATAACCGGTGGGGCCTGTTCTGCATTGTGCCTCTAAATAAATAAATAAAACAATCTTCTTTCATTATTTTCTATTGATGTAATGTAGGTTAATAAGCACATGATCGTAAGATATTGGAGCAGAATCAGGCCATTTAATTTCTTATCCCCTCAACCCCATTCTCCTGCCATCTCCAAGTAACCTTTGATGCCTTTACTAATCTAGAACCTATCAACCTCTGTTTTAAATATACCCAATGACATGGATTTCACAACTGTCTGTGTGGCAGTGAACTCCACTGATCCACCAACCTTTGGCTGAAGAAATTCCTCCTCATCTCTATTCTAAAGGAATGTCCTTGTATTCTGAGGCTGTGCCTTCTGAACCTAGACTTTCCCAAATGTTGGAATTGTTGGATAGTCACATCAGATACGATAGACTGACCCTTCCGAACATCAGAAAGATGGCATTTACCCACTACGCGCCGTCTTTCCTACACTGGGAACTCCTGCTTGTGTGATCAATGGGAGGGTCCTCTCTTACACCACCACTACCTTGGAAGTGGCGCTGGAGGCGAGGGAGAAGGGCCGGCGCCCTGGTGAGGCTGAGATGGCGTGCAAATAGGCCGCCGCTCCCTTGCATATTCCTGGCTGACATTCAATCCCTGGAAAACAAGCTTTGTGGACTGAATGTCCTGTCAGCGGGAAACAAAGGAATGCGATGTTTTGTGCTTCGTGGAGACCTGGCTGATGGAGGAGATTCCGGATCATGCCATCGAACCCTCTAGATTCTCCCTGTTCCGGGCAGACAGTTCGAAAAACCTCACTGGGAAAGATAAAGGAAGAGGAGCATGCTTCATGGTCAACAATGCTGGGTGTGGCCCCAGAATGTGCATGCACTCATATCCTTTTGTTCTCCAGACCTGGAATACCTGGTGGTGCTGTGCAGACCCTACCGGCTGCCTAGGGAGTTCACGGCTGTTATCATCACAGCGATGTACATTCCACCACAGGCTAATACTGACCTGGCTCTCAAAGAACTGTACGAGACCATCAACATGCTGGAGTCTGCACACCCAGAGGCTGCCTTCATTGTCGCCGGTGACTTTAATTGAGTGTCGCTGACGAAAATCTCTCTGGAGTTTTGTCAGCACATCCAGGTGAGCACTCGTGGAGATAACACACTTGACCATTACTACACTCCTTTCTGCAATGCTTACAAAGCTCTCCATCGCCCAGCTTTCGGAAAATCAGATCACTCTTCGATCCTGCTTCTGCCGACTTTCAAGCAGAAGCTGAAACAAGAGGCGGCCATAATTAAAACCGTCCACTGTTGGTCCAACCAATCGGCCTCCATGCTGCAGGACTGCTTCGATGACATTGACTGGAATGTTTTCCATGATGAGGATGTCTGCAAATTCACTGATGGAGTCACATGCTTCATCCGGAAGTGCATCAATGATATTCTCCCCAGAAGTCGATCAGGATCTTCCCAAACCAGAAACCCTGGGTCAATAGTTCAGTGCGAGCGGCATTTACAGCACGACATCGAGCTTACATCGCTGGAGATCTAATAGAGCTCAGAAAAGCAGCTATGATCTGCGCAAAGCTATCAAGGCTGCGAAACAACATATAAGGAGAAGATCGATTCAATATTCACAAGGAATAGCACACATGACTTGTGGCGAGGGTTGCATACTATCACAGACTTCAAAGCCAAACGTGGTGCCACCAACATCGCGGCCTCTCTCCCAGATGAGCTCAATTGCTTTTACACTCGGTTCAATGTCGCTAACTCTGAGCCTCCGAGGGAAGTCACCCCACTACAACCTGCAAACTGGTCATCTCTGAGGCTGAGATACGCAGATGTTTCCAGTGAGTGGACAGTCGCAAGGCTGCGGGACCGGACAGCATCCCAGGGCGAGTACTCAGGATGTGTGCAGCACAACTGGCAGGTGTGTTTACAGATATTTTTAATCTCTCCTTCTCCCAGTGTAGAGTGACCTCCTGCTTCAAATTATCCACCATTGTCCCTGTACCAAAAAGACCAAGTTAACATGCCTGAACGACTGGCGCCCTCTTGCACTCACCTCAATAATAAACAAATGCTTTGAGAGGCTGGTCAAGGATTACATCTGCAGCTTGCTACCACCCAAACTGGGCCACCTACAACTCACTTACTGATATAACCAATCGACAGATGATGCAATAGCCACTGCTCTACATACCATCTTTACACATCTGGAGAAGAAGGATGTTTATGTGAGAATGCTGTTCTTGGACTACAGTTCAGCACTCAACACCATAGTCCCATCCTGGCTCGACAAGATGCTCAGAGACCTCGGCCTTCACCCAACATGGTGCAGCTGAATGCTGGACTTCCTGTCAGATCACCAGCAGGTTGTAAGAGTGGGCACCCTCACATCCAACCCTCTGACTCTCAATACAGGAGCCCCTCAGGGCTGAGTACTGAGTCCCCTCCTTTACTCCCTGTATACCCATGACTGCATCGCCACCCACAGTTCCAATCTGCTAATTAAATTTCCCGACGACACTACATTGATTGGCCTCAAACAATAACAAGGTGGTCTACATGGAAGAAATCATCTCTCTGACACAGTGGTGTCATGAAAACAACCTCTCCCTCGATGTCGCAAAAACAAAGGAGCTGGTTGTGGATTACAGGAGGAATGGAGATGGGCTAACCCCTATTGACATCAATGGATCTGGGGTTGAGAGGGTAAACAGCTTTAAGTTCATCAGCATCCACATCACTGAGGACCTCACGTGGTCTGTACACACCAGCTGTGTGGTGAAAAAGGCACAACAGCACCTCTTTCACCTCAGACAGTTGAGGAAGTTTGGTATGGGCCCCCAAATCCTAAGAACTTTCTTCAGGGGCACAATTGAGAGCATCCTGACTAGCTACATCACTGCCATGTATGGGAACTGTACCTCCCTTAATTGCAGGACTCTGCAGAGAGTGGTGTGGACAGGCCATGATTCAGGACATTTACAGGGACATGTATGCAAGAAGGGCCTGAAGGATCACTGGGGACCCAGGTCATCCCAACCACAATCTATTCAGCCCTGCTGCCATTCGGGAAGTGGTACTGTAGCATAAAAGCCAGGATCAACAGGCTCCGGGGACAGCTTCTTCCACCAGGCCATCAGACTGATGAACTCACGCTGATCTGAGTATACTCTATATTACCTGGACTGTTCTATTTATTATAAATTACTATGATTGCACATTGCACATTTAGATGGAGACATAATGTAAAGATTTTTACTCCTCATGTATGTGAAGGATGTAAGAAATAAAGTCAATTCAATTCACAATATCCACTCACATTCACTCAATATTTGATAGGCTTCAATGAGTCAGTGAGATATGAGTCAGTCAAATATCAAAGATATTTGATAGGCTTCAATATTTGATACTCACTGATAGTCAGGCTTCCAGACTCTAGCAAGTGGAGACCCACAGTCATTCAGCACTTCCTTTCATATATTTTTATATGAGTAGGTAATGGTAATCGTAATGGTCAGTTCTTCCGAGCAGTAGTATGCTGGGACCTGAGAAGCATGTTGAAGGCCAAGTTTTGCTCATGTATCTTCATATCTTTGTACATCACTCAGTGTTAACTTTATTCACTGCTCCAGTGAAGATATTCAGGATTTTTAAACTGGTGATTGTGTTCCATAAATAAAATTAAAGCTTTTCGAGGAGCAAAGCAGAAGGATGACTTCTCACTGTTGCTCAAAATCAGGATATGCTTCCCAGAAACTAAGAAGTAGCACAGTAGCACAGAGGGTAGTTCAAAGCTTTACAGTAACAGCAAACTGGGTTCAAATCGTGTAATTGCATGTAAAGAGCATTGTATGTTCTCTCCGTGAACACATGGGATTGCCCTGGGTGTTCCAATTTGCACTCACATTCCAAAGGTGTATCGTTTGGTACTTTTATTACTCATTGCAGATTTTACCATAAATAGGCAAGGTATAAATGGTGGATTGCTGGGTAGATTGCTCAAAATGCTGCAAGGGCAAATCTGTGTTGCATGCCAATAAAAATAAGCAGAGGAATCAAACTGAAAGGAGAGGATACTCACTGAAAACAGAGGATACTCACTGCAAACAGAGGATACTCACTGCAAACAGAGGATACTCACTGAAAACAGAGGTAAGTCACTGAAAGGACATGATACTCACTGAAAACAGAGGATACTTGCTGAAAACAGAGGATACACACTGAAAGGAGAGGATACTCAGAAAACAGAGGACACTCACTCAAAGGAGAGGATACTGAGTGAAAGGAGAGGATACTCACTGCAAACAGAGGATACTCACTGCAAACAGAGGATACTCACTGAAAGGAGTGGATACTCACTGAAAGGAAAGGATACTGACTGAAAACAGAGGATACTCGCTGAAAGGAGCGGATACTCAATGAAAGGAGAAGATACTGACTGAAAACAGAGGATACTCACTGAAAGGAGAGGATACTCACTGAAAGGAGTGCATACTCACTGAAAGGAGAGGATTCTCATGTAAAACAGAGGACACACACTCAAAAGAGAGGATACTCACTGAAAGGAGAGGATACTCACTGGAAACAGAGGATACTCACTGAAAGGGGAGGATACTCACTGAAAACCGAGGATACTAACTGAAAACAGAGGATACTCGCTGAAAGGAGAGGATACTCACTGAAAGGAGTGGATACTCACTGAAAACAGAGGACACTCATTGAAAGGAGAGGATACTCACAGAAAGGAGAAAATACTGACTGAAAACAGAGGATACTCGCTGAAAGCAGAGGATACTCACTGATAGGAGAGGATACTCACTGGAAACAGGACATTCACTGAAAACAGAAGAAACTCACTGATAGGAGAGGATACTCGCTGAAAACAGGATACTCACTGAAAACAGAGGATACTCAATAAAAACAGAGGATACTCACTGCAAACAGAGAATACTCACTGCAAACAGAGGACACTCACTGAAAACAGAGGATATTCACTGAAAGGAGATCATACTCACTGCAAACAGAGGATACTCACTGAAAGAGAGAGGATTCTCACTGAAAACAGTGGACACTCACACAAAAGAGAGGATACTCACTGAAAGGAGAGGATACTCACTGAAAGGAGAGGATACTCACTGCAAACAGAGGATACTCACTGCAAACAGAGCATACACAATGAAAACAGAGGATACTCACTGCAAACAGAGGATACTCACTGAAAGGAGATCATACTCACTGCAAACAGAGGATACTCACTGAAAGGAGAGGATTCTCACTTAAAACAGAGCACACTCACTCAAAAGAGAGGATACTCACTGAAAGGAGATCATACTCACTGCAAACAGAGGATACTCACTGAAAGGAGATGATACTCACTGGAAACAGAGGATTCTCACTGAAAGGAGAAAATACTGACTGAAAACAGAGGATACTCACTGAAAGGAGAAAGTACTGACTGAAAACAGAGGATAGTCGCTCAAAGCAGAGGATACTCACTGAAATGAGAGAATACTCACAGAAAGTATAAGATACTCACTGAAAGAAGAGGATTCTCACTGAAAACAGAGGATACTCACTGAAAGGAGAAAGTACTAACTAAAACAGAGGATAGTCGCTGAAAGCAGAGGATACGCACTGATAGGAGAGGATACTCACTGGAAACAGAGGATATTCACTAAAAATAGAAGACACTCACTGAAAGGAGAGGATACTCACTGCAAACAGAGGATACTCACTCAAAAGTGAGGATACTCACTGAAAGGAGAGGATACTCACTGCAAACAGAGGATACTCACTGAAAGGAGTGGGTTCTCACTGAAAACAGTGGACACACTCAAAAGAGAGGATACTCACTGAAAGGAGAGGATACTAACAGCAAACAGAGGATACTCACTGAAAGGAGAAGGTACTCACTGAAAGGAGAGGATACTCACTGAAAGGAGTGGATACTCACTGAAAACAAAGGATACTGACTGAAAACAGAGGATACTCGCTGAAAGGAGCGGATACTCAATGAAAGGAGAAGATACTGACTGAAAACAGAGAATACTCACTGAAAGGAGTGCATACTCACTGAAAGGAGAGGATACTCACTGCAAACCAAGGATACTAACTGAAAGGAGAAGATACTCACTGCAAACAGAGGATACTCATGGAAAACAGAGGATACTCACTGAAAGGAGTTGATACTGACGAAAAGGAGAGGATACTAGCTGCAAACAGAGGATACGCACTGATAGGAGAGGATACTCACTGGAAACAGAGGATATTCACTAAAAACAGAAGACACTCACTGAAAGGAGAGGATACTCACTGCAAACAGAGGATACTCACTCAAAAGAGAGGATACTCACTGAAAGGAGAGGATACTCACTGCAAACAGAGGATACTCACTGAAAGGAGAGGGTTCTCACTGAAAACAGAGGACACACTCAAAAGAGAGGATACTCACTGAAAGGAGAGGATACTAACAGCAAACAGAGGATACTCACTGAAAGGAGAAGGTACTCACTGAAAGGAGAGGATACTCACTGAAAGGAGTGGATACTCACTGAAAACAAAGGATACTGACTGAAAACAGAGGATACTCGCTGAAAGGAGCGGATACTCAATGAAAGGAGAAGATACTGACTGAAAACAGAGGATACTCACTGAAAGGAGAGAATACACACTGAAAGGAAAGGATACTCGCTGAAAACAGAGGATACTCACTGAAAGGAGAGGATAGTCACTGAAAACCGAGGCTACTCACTGAAAACAGAGGATACTCACTGAAAGGAGTTGATACTGACGTAAAGGAGAGGATACTAGCTGCAAACAGAGGATACGCACTGAAAGAAGAGGATACTGACTGAAAACAGAGAATAACCACTCAAAGGAATGCATACTCACTGAAAGGAGAGGATACTCACTGCAAACCAAGGATACTAACTGAAAGGAGAAGATACTCACTGCAAACAGAGGATACTCACGGAAAACAGAGGATACTCACTGAAAGGAGTTGATACTGACGAAAAGGAGAGGATACTAGCTGCAAACAGAGGATACGCACTGAAAGAAGAGGATACTGACTGAAAACAGAGAATAACCACTCAAAGGAGTGCATACTCACTGAAAGGAGAGGATACTCACTGCAAACCAAGGATACTCACTGAAAGGAGAGGATACTCACTGAAAACAGAGGATACTCACTGAAAGGACAGGATTCTCACTGAAAACAGAGGACACTTACTCAAAAGAGAGGATACTCACTGAAAGGAGAGGATACACACTGCAAACAGAAGACACTCACTGAAAGGAGAGGATTCTCACTGAAAACAGAGGAGACACTCAAAAGAGAGGTTACTCACTGAAAGGAGAGGATACTAACAGCAAACAGAGGATACTCACTGAAAGGAGAAGGCACTCACTGAAAGGAGAGGATACTCACTGAAAGGAGTGGATACTCACTGAAAACAAAGGTTACTGACTGAAAACAGAGGATACTCGCTGAAAGGAGAAGATACTGACTGAAAACAGAGGATACTCACTGAAAGGACAGGATTCTCACTGAAAACAGAGGACACTTACTCAAAAGAGAGGATACTCACTGAAAGGAAAGGATGCTCACTGCAAACAGAGGATACTCACTGAAAGGAGATCATACTCACTGCAAACAGAGGATACTCACTGAATGGAGAAAATACTGACTGAAAACAGAGGATACTCACTGAAAGGAGAAAGTACTAACTGAAAAAAGAGGATAGTCACTGAAAGCAGAGGATACTCGTGGAAACGAGAGAATACTCACAGAAAGTATAAGATACTCACTGAAAGAAGAGGATTCTCACTGAAAACAGAGGATACTCACTCAAAAGAGAGGATACTCACTGAAAAGAGAGGGTTCTTACTGCAGAGAATACTCACTGAAAGGAGAAGATACTCTGAAAATAGAGGATACTCACTGTAAGGAGAAAGTACTAACTGAAAACAGAGGATAGTCGCTGAAAGCAGAGGATACGCACTGATAGGAGAGGATACTCACTGGAAACAGAGGATACCCACTCAAAGGAGAGCATACTCACTGAAAGGAGAGGATACTCACTGCAAACCAAGGATACTAACTGAAAGGAGATGAGACTCACTGCAAACAGAGGATACTCACTGAAAGGAGAGGATTCTCACTGAAAACAGAGGACACACTCAAAAGAGAGGATACTCACTGAAAGGAGAGGATACTAACAGCTAATGGAGGACACTCACTGAAAGGAGAAGGTACTCACTCAAAGGAGTGGATACTGACTGAAAACAGAGGATACTCACTGAAAGGAGAGGTTAGTCACTGAAAACCGAGGATACTCACTGAAAACAGAGGATACTCACTGAAAGGAGTTGATACTGACGAAAAGGAGAGGATACTAGCTGGAAACAAAGGATACACACTGAAAGAAGAGGATACTGACTGAAAACAGAGGATACCCATTCAAAGGAGTGCATACTCACTGAAAGGAGATCATACTCACTGCAAACAGAGGATACTCACTGAAAGGAGAGGATTCTCACTGAAAACAGAGGACACACTCAAAAGAGAGGATACTCACTGAAAGGAGAGGATACTAACAGCAAATGGAGGACACTCACTGAAAGGAGAAGGTACTCACTGAAAGGAGTGGATACTGACTGAAAACAGAGGATACTCGCTGAAAGGAGAGGATAGTCACTGAAAACCGAGGATACTCACTGAAAACAGAGGATACTCACTGAAAGGAGTTGATACTGACGAATAGGAGAGGATACTAGCTGGAAACAGAGGATACGCACTGAAAGAAGAGGATACTGACTGAAAACAGAGGATACCCACTCAAAGGAGTGCATACTCACTGAAAGGAGATGATACTCACTGCAAACCAAGGATACTAACTGAAAGGAGAAGATACTCACTGCAAACAGAGGATACTCACTGAAAACAGAGGATACTCAATGAAAGGAGATGATACACACTGCAAAAAGGGCATACTCACTGAAAACAGAGGATACTCACTGAAAGGAGATCATACTCACTGAAAACAGAGGATACTCACTGAAAGGAGATCACACTAACTGAAAACAGAGGACACTCACACCAAAGAGAGGATACTCACTGAAAGGAGAGGATACTCACAGAAAGGAGAAGATAATCACTGAAAGGAGAGGATACTCATTGCAAACAAAGAATACTCACTGCAAACAGAGGATACTCACTGAAAACAGAGGATACTCACTGCAAACAGAGGATACTCACTGAAAACAGAGGATACTCACTGCAAACAGAGCATACAGAATGAAAACAGAGGATACTCACTGCAAACAGAGGATACTCACTGAAAGGAGATCATACTCACTGCAAACAGAGGATTCGCACTGAAAGGAGAGGATACTCACTGAACGGAGATGATACTCACTGAAAACAGAGGATACTCACTGAAAGGAGATGATACTCACTGAAAACAGAGGATTCTCACTGAAAGGAGAAAATACTGACTGAATACAGAGGATACTCACTGAAAGGAGAAGGTACTGACTGAAAAAAGAGGATAGTCACTGAAAGCAGAGGATACTCACTGAAATGAGAGAATACTCACAGAAAGTATAAGATACTCACTGAAAGAAGAGGATTCTCACTGAAAACAGAGGATATTCACTCAAAAGAGAGGAAACTCACTGAAAGGAGAGGATACACACTGCAAACAGAGGATAATCACTGAAAGGAGAGGGTTCTTACTGCAGAGGATACTCACTGAAAGGAGAAGATACTCTGAAAATAGAGGATACTCACTGAAAGGAGAAAGTACTAACTGAAAACAGAGGATAGTCGCTGAAAGCAGAGGATACGCACTGATAGGAGAGGATACTCACTGAAAGGAGATGATACTCACAGAAAGGAGAAGATAATCACTGAAAGGAGAGGTTTCTCATTGCAAACAGAGGATACTCACTGCAAACAGAGGATACTCACTGCAAACAGAGCATACAGAATGAAAACAGAGGATACTCACTGCAAACAGAGGATACTCACTGAAAGGAGATCATACTCACTGCAAACAGAGGATTCTCACTGAAAGGAGAGGATACTCACTGAAAGGAGATGATACTCACAGAAAGGAGAAGATAATCACTGAAAGGAGAGGATTCTCATTGCAAACAGAGGATACTCACTGCAAACAGAGGATACTCACTGCAAACAGAGGATACTCACTGAAAACAGAGGATACTCACTGCAAACAGAGCATACAGAATGAAAACAGAGGATACTCACTGCAAACAGAGGATACTCACTGAAAGGAGATCATACTCACTGCAAACAGAGGATTCTCACTGAAAGGAGAGGATACTCACTGCAAACAGAGGATACTCACTGAAAACAGAGGATACTCAATGAAAGGAGATGATACACACTGCAAAAAGGGCATACTCACTGAAAACAGAGGATACTCACTGAAAGGAGATCATACTCACTGAAAACAGAGGATACTCACTGAAAGGAGATCATACTAACTGAAAACAGAGGACACTCACACCAAAGAGAGGATACTCACTGAAAGGAGAGGATACTCACAGAAAGGAGAAGATAATCACTGAAAGGAGAGGATACTCATTGCAAACAAAGGATACTCACTGCAAACAGAGGATACTCACTGAAAACAGAGGATACTCACTGCAAACAGAGGATACTCACTGAAAACAGAGGATACTCACTGCAAACAGAGCATACAGAATGAAAACAGAGGATACTCACTGCAAACAGAGGATACTCACTGAAAGGAGATCATACTCACTGCAAACAGAGGATTCGCACTGAAAGGAGAGGATACTCACTGAACGGAGATGATACTCACTGAAAACAGAGGATACTCACTGAAAGGAGATGATACTCACTGAAAACAGAGAATTCTCACTGAAAGGAGAAAATACTGACTGAATACAGAGGATACTCACTGAAAGGAGAAGGTACTGACTGAAAAAAGAGGATAGTCACTGAAAGCAGAGGATACTCACTGAAATGAGAGAATACTCACAGAAAGTATAAGATACTCACTGAAAGAAGAGGATTCTCACTGAAAACAGAGGATATTCACTCAAAAGAGAGGAAACTCACTGAAAGGAGAGGATACACACTGCAAACAGAGGATAATCACTGAAAGGAGAGGGTTCTTACTGCAGAGGATACTCACTGAAAGGAGAAGATACTCTGAAAATAGAGGATACTCACTGAAAGGAGAAAGTACTAACTGAAAACAGAGGATAGTCGCTGAAAGCAGAGGATACGCACTGATAGGAGAGGATACTCACTGAAAGGAGATGATACTCACAGAAAGGAGAAGATAATCACTGAAAGGAGAGGTTTCTCATTGCAAACAGAGGATACTCACTGCAAACAGAGGATACTCACTGCAAACAGAGCATACAGAATGAAAACAGAGGATACTCACTGCAAACAGAGGATACTCACTGAAAGGAGATCATACTCACTGCAAACAGAGGATTCTCACTGAAAGGAGAGGATACTCACTGAAAGGAGATGATACTCACAGAAAGGAGAAGATAATCACTGAAAGGAGAGGATTCTCATTGCAAACAGAGGATACTCACTGCAAACAGAGGATACTCACTGAAAACAGAGGATACTCACAGCAAACAGAGGATACTCACTGAAAACAGAGGATACTCACTGAAAGGAGTTGATACTGACGAAAAGGAGAGGATACTAGCTGCAAACAGAGGATACGCACTGAAAGAAGAGGATACTGACTGAAAACAGAGAATAACCACTCAAAGGAGTGCATACTCACTGAAAGGAGAGGATACTCACTGCAAACCAAGGATACTAACTGAAAGGAGAAGATACTCACTGCACACAGGGCATACTCACGGAAAACAGAGGATACTCACTGAAAGGAGTTGATACTGACGAAAAGGAGAGGATACTAGCTGTAAACAGAGGATACCCACTCAAAGGAGTGCATACTCACTGAAAGGAGATGATACTCACTGCAAACCAAGGATGCTAACTGAAAGGAGAAGATACTCACTGCAAACAGAGGATACTCATGGAAAACAGAGGATACTGAATGAAAGGAGATGATACACATTGCAAAAAGGGCATACTCACTGAAAACAGAGGATACTCACTTAAAGGAGATCATACTCACTGAAAACAAAGGACACTCACACCAAAGAGAGGATACTCACAAAAAGGAGAGGATACTCACAGAAAGGAGAAGATAATCACTGAAAGGAGAGGATACTCATTGCAAACAGAGGATACTCACTGAAAACAGAGGATACTCACTGCAAACAGAGGATACTCACTGCAAAAAGAGCATACAGAATGAAAACAGAGGATACTCACTGCAAACAGAGGATACTCACTGAAAGGAGATCATACTCACTGCAAACAGAGGATTCTCACTGAAAGGACAGGATACTCACTGAACGGAGATGATACTCACTGAAAACAGAGGATACTCACTGAAAGGAGATGATACTCACTGAAAACAGAGGATACTCACTGAAAGGAGAAAATACTGACTGAATACAGAGGATACTCACTGAAAGGAGAAAGTACTGACTGAAAAAAGAGGATAGTCACTGAAGGCAGAGGATACTCACTGAAAGGAGATGATACTCACAGAAAGGAGAAGATAATCACTGAAAGGAGAGGATACTCATTGCAAACAGAGGATACTCACTGAAAACAGAGGATACTCACTGCAAACCAAGGATGCTAACTGAAAGGAGAAGATACTCACTGCAAACAGAGGATACTCATGGAAAACAGAGGATACTGAATGAAAGGAGATGATACACATTGCAAAAAGGGCATACTCACTGAAAACAGAAGATACTCACTTAAAGGAGATCATACTCACTGAAAACAAAGGACACTCACACCAAAGAGAGGATACTCACAGAAAGGAGAGGATACTCACAGAAAGGAGAAGATAATCACTGAAAGGAGAGGATACTCATTGCAAACAGAGGATACTCACTGCAAACAGAGGATACTCACTGAAAACAGAGGATACTCACTGCAAACAGAGGATACTCACTGAAAACAGAGGATACTCACTGCAAACAGAGGATACTCACTGAAAGGAGATCATACTCACTGCAAACAGAGGATTCTCACTGAAAGGACAGGATACTCACTGAACGGAGATGATACTCACTGAAAACAGAGGATACTCACTGAAAGGAGATGATACTCACTGAAAACAGAGGATACTCACTGAAAGGAGAAAATACTGACTGAATACAGAGGATACTCACTGAAAGGAGAAAGTACTGACTGAAAAAAGAGGATAGTCACTGAAGGCAGAGGATACTCACTGAAAGGAGATGATACTCACAGAAAGGAGAAGATACTCACTGAAAGAAGAGGATTCTCACTGAAAACAGAGGATATTCACTCAAAAGAGAGGAAACTCACTGAAAGGAGAGGATACTCATTGCAAACAGAGGATACTCACTGAAAACAGAGGATACTCACTGCAAACAGGGGATACTCACTGAAAACAGAGGATACTCACTGCAAACAGTGCATACAGAATGAAAACAGAGGATACTCACTGCAAACAGAAGATACTCACTGAAAGGAGTTGATACTGACGAAAAGGAGAGGATACTAGCTGGAAACAGAGGATACGCACTGAAAGAAGAGGATACTGACTGAAAACAGAGGATACCCACTCAAAGGAGTGCATACTCACTGAAAGGAGATGATACTCACTGCAAACCAAGGATACTAACTGAAAGTATAAGATACTCACTGCAAACAGAGGATACTCACTGAAAGGAGAAGGTACTCACTGAAAGGAGTGGATACTGACTGAAAACAAAGGATACTGACTGAAAACAGAGGATACTCGCTGAAAGGAGCGGATACTCAATGAAAGGAGAAGATACTGACTGAAAACAGAGGATACTCACTGAAAGGAGAGGATAGTCACTGAAAACCGAGGATACTCACTGAAAACAGAGGATACTCACTGAAAGGAGTTGATACTGACGAAAAGGAGAGGATACTAGCTGGAAACAGAGGATACGCACTGAAAGAAGAGGATACTGACTGAAAACAGAGGATACCCACTCAAAGGAGTGCATACTCACTGAAAGGAGATGATACTCACTGCAAACCAAGGATACTAACTGAAAGGAGAAGATACTCACTGCAAACAGAGGATACTCACGGAAAACAGAGGATACTCAATGAAAGGAGATGATACACATTGCAAAAAGGGCATACTCACTGAAAACAGAGGATACTCACTTAAAGGAGATCATACTCACTGAAAACAGAGGACACTCACACCAAAGAGAGGGTACTCACAGAAAGGAGAAGATAATCACTGAAAGGAGAGGATACTCATTGCAAACAGAGGATAATCACTGCAAACTGAGGATACTCACTGAAAACAGAGGATACTCACTGCAAACAGAGCATACAGAATGAAAACAGAGGATACTCACTGCAAACAGAGGATACTCACTGAAAGGAGATCATACTCACTGCAAACAGAGGATACTCACAGAAAGGAGAAGGTTCTCACTGAAAGGAGAGGATACTCACTAAAAGGAGATGATACTCACTGAAAACAGAGGATACTCACTGAAAGGAGTTGATACTCCCTGGAAACAGAGGATTCTCACTGAAAGGAGAAAATACTGACTGAAAACAGAGCATACTCACTGAAAGGAGAAAGTGCTGACTGAAAACAGAGGATAGTCGCTCAAAGCAGAGGATACTCACTGAAACGAGAGAATACTCACAGAAAGTATAAGATACTCACTGAAAGAAGAGGATTCTCATTGAAAACAGAGGATACTCACTGAAAGGAGAAAGTACTAACTAAAACAGAGGATAGTCGCTGAAAGCAGAGGATACGCACTGATAGGAGAGGATACTCACTGGAAACAGAGGATATTCACTAAAAACAGAAGACACTCACTGAAAGGAGAGGATACTCACTGCAAACAGAGGATACTCGCTGAAAGGAGAGAATACTCACTGAAAGGAGAAGATACTCACTGAAAGGAGAGGATTCTGACTGAAAACAGAGGATACTCACTCAAAAGAGAGGATACTCACTGAAAGGAGAGGATACACACTGCAAACAGAGGATACTCACTGAAAGGAGAGGATTCTCACTGAAAACAGAGGTCACACTCAAAAGAGAGGATACTCACTGAAATGAGAGGATACTAACAGCAAACAGAGGATACTCACTAAAAGGAGAAGGTACTCACTGAAAGGAGAGGATACTCACTGAAAGGAGTGGATACTCACTGAAAACAAAGGATACTGACTGAAAACAGAGGATACTCGCTTTTTAGGAGCGGATACTCAGTGAAAGGATAGTCACTGAAAACCGAGGATACTCACTGAATACAGAGGATACTCACTGAAAGGAGTTGATACTGACGAAAAGGAGAGGATACTAGCTGCAAACAGAGGATTCGCACTGAAAGAAGAGGATACTGACTGAAAACAGAGGATACACACTCAAAGGAGTGCATACTCACTGAAAGGAGAGGATACTCACTGCAAACAGAGGATACTCACGGAAAACAGAGGATACTCAATGAAAGGAGATGATACACACTGCAAAAAGGGCATACTCACTGAAAACAGAGGATACTCACTGAAAGGAGATGATACACACTGCAAAAAGGGCATACTCACTGAAAACAGAGGATACTCACTGAAAGGAGATCATACTCACTGAAAACAGAGGATTCTCACTGAAAGGAGATCATACTCACTGAAAACAGAGGACACTCACACAAAAGAGAGGATACTCACTGAAAGGAGAGGATACTCACAGAAAGGAGAAGATAATCACTGAAAGGAGAGGATACTCACTGCAAACAGAGGATACTCACTGAAAACAGAGGATACTCACTGCAAACAGAGGATACTCACTGAAAACAGAGGATACTCACTGCAAACAGAGCATACAGAATGAAAACAGAGGATACTCACTGCAAACAGAGGATACTCACTGAAAGGACAGGATTCTCACTGAAAACAGAGGACACTTACTCAAAAGAGGGGATACTCACTGAAAGGAAAGGATGCTCACTGCAAACAGAGGATACTCACTGAAAGGAGATGATACTCACTGAAAACAGAGGATACTCACTGAAATGAGATGATACTCCCTGGAAACAGAGGATTCTCACTGAAAGGAGAAAATACTGACTGAAAACAGAGGATACTCACTGTAAGGAGAAAGTACTGACTGAAAACAGAGGATAGTCGCTCAAAGCAGAGGATACTCACTGAAACGAGAGAATACTCACAGAAAGTATAAGATACTCATTGAAAGATGAGGATTCTCACTGAAAACAGAGGATACTCACTGAAAGGAGAAAGTACTAACTAAAACAGAGGATAGTCGCTGAAAGCAGAGGATACGCACTGATAAGAGAGGATACTCACTGGAAACAGAGGATATTCACTAAAAACAGAAGACACTCACTGAAAGGAGAGGATACTCACTGCAAACAGAGGATACTCGCTGAAAGGAGAGAATACTCACTGAAAGGAGAAGATACTCACTGAAAGGAGAGGATTCTGACTGAAAACAGAGGACACTCACTCAAAAGAGAGGATACTTACTGAAAGGAAAGGATGCTCACTGCAAACAGAGGATACTCACTGAAAGGAGAGGATACTCACTGAAAACAGATGATACTCACTGAAAGGAAAGGATACTCACTGAAAACAGAGGATACTCACTGAAAACAGAGGATACTCACTGAAAACAGTGGATACTCGCTGAAAGGAGATGATACTCACTGAAAACAGAGGATACTCACTGAAAAGAGAGGATACTCAGTGAAAATAGGGGATACTCACTGAAAGGAGAGCATACTCACTGAAAGGAGAGGATACACACTGAAAGAGGAGGATAAACTTTGCACGCCTCGGCTACACACTAACAATAGAGGAGAGATGCTATAAGTAGTGGATACACTCTGAAAGCAGAGGATACACACTAAAAGCAGAAGCTGCACCATGAAAGGAGTGGATATACACTGAAAACCTCCTGTGGAACTACATCTGCGTAAACTGCATCTGGCTGCAGTTCCTTGAAGACTGCGTTAGTGATCTGGTGCAACAGCTGGATGACCTTTGGCTTGTACGGGAGAGTGAGGAGATAATCAATCAGAGTTACAGGGAAGTAATCACCTCGAAGTTGCAGAAGGCAAGTAGCTAGGTGACCATCAGGAGAAATGGAAATAGGCAAAGCACCCCTGTGGCCATTCCTCTCAAATATAAGTATATCGCTTTGGATACTTTGTGGGGGGTGACCTCCCGGGAGAATTACATGGAGACTGGGTTACAGGCACTGACCATGGGTCTGTGGTGCAGGAGGGAAAGAGAGAGAAGAGGGGAGCAGTAGTGATAGGGGACTCAATAGTGAGGGGAACAGACAGGAGATTCTGTGGACATGAACAGGACACCCGGATGGTATGTTTGCTCGCTGGTGCCAGGGTCAGTGATGTCTCAGATTGCGTCCACATATTTTGAAGAGGGAGGGGGAGCAGTCAGATGTCCTGGTACATATTGGTACCAATTACATAGGAAGGAAAAACAATGAGGACCTGAAAAGAGAATTTAGAGAGCTAGGCAGGAAGCTGAGAAGCAGGACTTCCAGGGTAGTAATTTTTGGATTGCTGTCTGTGCCATGTGCCAATGAGGATAGAAACAGGATGATTTGGCAGATAAATGTGTGGCTGAGAAGCTGGTGCAGGGGGCAGGGCTTCAGGTTCTTGGATCATTGGGATCTCTTCTGATGGATGTATGACCTGTTCAAAAGTGACGTGTTGCACCTCAAACCAATATTCCCGTGGGCAGGATTTTAGAGTGTGGGGAAGTTTAAACTAATTTGGCAGAGGATGGGAACCAGAGTGAAAGGACTCAGGATAGGACAGATGGTAAAGAAGTAAAGATAGCGTACAGTCAGACTGTCAGGAAGGGCAGGCAGTTGATGGGACATCGTTGCAGCCAACAGGGTGAATATCAATAAATTAGGAATGCACAATCAAAAAGGGTAACAAATTCAGTACTTAAGATGTTGTGTCTCAGTTTGTGGAGTATAAGCAATAAGATGGATGATCTCGTTGCACTATTACAGATTGCCAGGTTTGATGTTGTGGCCATCACTGAATCGTGGAAGAAGGCTGGTTGTAGTTGGGAGCTGAATGTCCAAGGTTACACATTATATCAGAGGGATAGGAAGGTAGGCAGAGGTAAAGAAAGGCATCAAATCAGTAGAAAGAAGTGACATAGGATCGGAAGATGTTGAATCCTTGTGGGTTGAGTTAAGAAACTGCAAGGGTAAAAGGACCCTCATGATAGTTATATACAGGCCTCCCAACAGTGGCTGGGATGTGGACCACAGATTACAACAGGAAATAGAGACGACATATCAAAAGGACAATATTATGATAGTCATGGGATACATACAGGTCGATTGGGAAAATAAGGTTGGTGATGGATCTCAAGAGAGTGAGCTTGTTGAACGCCCAAGAAACGGCTTTTTAGAACAGTTTGTTATTGAGCCTACTAGGGGATCAGCTATACTGGACTGGATGTTATGTAATGAACAGGAGGTGATTAGAGAATTTAAGGTAAAAGAACCCTTAGGAGGCAGTGATCACAATATGATTGAGTTCAATTTGAAATTTGTTAGGAAGAAAGTAAAGTCTGATGTAGCAGTATTTCAGTGGAATAAAGGAAATTACATAGGTATGAGAGAGGAGTTGGCCAGAGTAAACTGGAAGGAGCTGCTGGCAGGGATGTCAGCAGAGCAGCAATGGTGTGCGTTTCTGGGAAAAATGAGGAAGGTGCAGGGCATGTGTATTCCAAAAATGAAGAAATACTCAAATGGTAAAATGGTAAAACCGTGGCTGACAGGGGCAGTCAAAGCTATGTAAAAGCAAAAGAAAAGGCATACAACAAAAGAAAAATGAGTGGGAAGATAGAGGATTGGAAAGTTTTTAAAAACTTACAGAGAGAAACTAGAAAAAGTCATTAGAAGGGAAAAGATGAAATATGAAAGCAACCTAGCAAATAATATCAAAGTGGATAGTAAGAGTTTTTTCAAGTATGTTAAAAATAAAAGAGAAATTAAAGTGGATATAGGACCACAAGAAAATGAGGCAGGAGAAATAACAATGAGTGACAAGGAGACAGCTGATAAACTCAATGAGTATTTTGCATCAGTCTTCACTGTGTACGACACTAGCAGTGTGCCAGATGTTGTAGTTTGTGAAGGAAAAGAAGTGGGTATAGTTACTATTACAAGAGAGAATGTGCTTAAACAGCTAAAAGAACTGAAGCTATGTAATTCACCCGGACCAGAGGAACTGCACCCTAGGGTTTTTAAAGCGGTAGCGTTAGAGATTTTGGTGGCATTAGAAATAATCTTTCAAAAATCATTGGATTCTGGCATGGTAGCAGAGGACTGGAAAATTTCAAATGTCACCACTCTAAGAAAGGAAAAAGGCAGCAGAAAGGAAATTAAAATCAGAATTTGAATCAGGTTTATTATCACTGGCATGTGTTGTGAAATTTGTTAACTTAGCAACAGCAGTTCAATACAATATATAATATAGAAGAAAAATAATAATGTTAAATAAATAAATAAATTACAGTATACATATATTGAATAGATCATGCAAAAAAACAGAAGTAGTGTATATTAAAAAAGTGAGATAGTGTTCTGGACTTCAGAGTCTATTTAGGAATCAGATGGCAGAGGGGAAGAAGCTGTCTCTGAATCGCTGAGTGTGTGCCTTCAGGCTTCTGTACCTCCTACCTGATGATAACAGTGAGAAAAGGGCATGCCCTGGGAGCTGGAGGTCCTTAATAATGGCTTACTGCCGACTTTCTCCACTGCTCACTTTCTGATCCCTCCATGAGGATTGGTCTTACCCTTCCTGAAGTCCACAATCAGCTCTTTCGTCTTACTGACATTGAGTGCCAGGTTGTTGCTGCAGTACCACTCCACTAGTTGGCATATCTCACTCCTGTACGCCCTCTCATCACCACCTGAGAATCTACCAACAATGGTTGTATCATCAGCAGATTTATAGATGATATTTGAGCCATGCCTAGCCACACAGTCATGGGTATAGAGAGAGTAGAGCAATGGGCTAAGCACACACTTCAGTGTTGATCATCAGTGAAGAGGAGATGCTATCACCAATCCGCACAGATTATGGTCTTCTGGTTAGGACGTCGAGGATCTAGTCTGAGGATCGAGGATCTGGCAGAGGCCCAGGTTCT
This sequence comes from Hemitrygon akajei, assembly GCF_048418815.1. Taxonomy (NCBI): domain Eukaryota; kingdom Metazoa; phylum Chordata; class Chondrichthyes; order Myliobatiformes; family Dasyatidae; genus Hemitrygon; species Hemitrygon akajei. Next base: position 175,267,100 of record NC_133132.1, on the reverse strand, counting down.
GTTACTTCTCAATCAGGATTGTGGGAATGATGGTATAGTTATCTATGGCTGAGCTATAGTCGATGAACAGCATCCTGAAACAGGTGTTTATGCTGTTCAGGTGGTCTAAAGCCATGTAAAGAGCCATTGAGATTGCATCTGCTGTTGACCTATTGTGCCGATAGGCAAATTGCAATGGGTCCAAGTACTTGCTGAGGCAGTTCAGTCTAGTCAGGACCAATATCTCAAAGCACTTCATTACTGTAGATGTGAGTGCTACTAGGTGGTAGCCATTAATAGTAGCTCACATTATTCTTCTTAAGCATAGGTATAATTGTTGTCAGTTAGCCTGACCTCAGTGGTTGAAAAGATGTTAGAGTCAATTGTTAAGCATGAAGTGATGGAGTACTTGGTGTCACTGGACAAGATAGTACAGTCAGCATGGTTTAACTTCAGGGAAAATCCTGCCTGACGAACCTGTTAGAATTCTTTGAGGAGATTACAAGTAGGATAGATAAAGGGGAATGTAGTGGATGTTGTATGTTTGGATTTTCAGAAAGCCTTTGACAAGGTGCCACACATGAGGCTGCTTATCAAGTTAAGAGCCCGTCGTATTAAAGGAAAGTTACTAACATGGTTAGAGCATTGGCTAATTGGAAGGAGGCATCAATTGGGAATAAAAGGATCCTTTTCTGTTTGGCTGCCAGTGACTGGTGGTGTTCCATAGTGGTGTCATGACCCCAGCCCCCTCCTTTGTGAGAATCGCGAGAGAGAGAGAGAAGCCTTACGGTTTGGAATGTGGGCTGGCCGCTCAACCAGACAAAAGCCATGGACATAGCCATTGTCTTGGGAGACACCTTTGTGGAATAAGGGACTGGACTATGTGCAAACCCTCAGGGCAATCTGGGCTGGGTGATGGGGGAAAGATTGCCTCACCCCCACCCTGATTGACATCTACAACCCTGCCAGTCCAGATAAAAGGGGGGCTGCCAAGGCGGGGCCTCAGACGCACCAAGGAGACACACGAAGAAGACACGATAGCGCTTCCCGTCGGAGCGGGAAGCCATTTTGAAGGAAGCCACATGCGTTAGGTTCCGGATCGGGAGTCTGTGGCTGAAACCAAAGGAAAACCGTTTTAACCAACAACTGGGATTTTCTTCGTAAAGACGACGGGCAAGTGTTCCTTCTTTCTCACCACTCACTCTCTCTCCAACACGTGAAATGCCAGCGGTTCCCAAACGGAAAGCCTGAAAATTTATGAGTGACTTTTATATTCCATGGGACTCAGTATTCCCCTAGACAACGATAGAGCTTATTTCTGATTGATTATTACTATACCTGTGCTTTAGATTGAGTTTTGACAATGTATATGATCTGAATGTTTTGTATTAACCATACATTTGTGCCCCTTTATAAATAAAAACGTTTGAAAATAGTACCATCAGACTCCAGCGGACCTCTCTATCTTTGCTGGTAAGTCACCCGGTTACTGGGAACGTAACAGTGGTCAGTATTGGGACCACTTCTTTTTATGCTGTATATAAATGATTTAAGTAAGGGAATAGATGGCTTTGTTGCCAAATTTGCAGATGATACAAAAATTGGTGGAGGGGCAGGTAGTGTTGAGGAAACAGGTGGGCTGCAGAAGGACTTAGACAGATTAGAAGAATGGGCAAGAAAATGGCAAGTGAAATACAATGTTGGAAAATGCATGGTCATGCACTTGGTAGCAGAAATAATTGTGCAGACTATCTTCTAAATGGGGAGAAAATCCAAAAATCTGAGATGCAAAGGGACTTGTGAGTCCTTGTGCAGAACATCCTAAAGGTTAACTTGCAGGTTGAGTTGGTGGTGAGGAAGGCAAATGCAATGTTAGCATTCATTTTGAAAAGAGTACAAGAGAAATGATGTGATGCTGAGGCTTTATAAGGCACTGGTGAGGCCTCATCAAGAGTGTTGTGAAGAGTTTTGGGCCCCTCATCTTAGAAAAGATGTGCTGGCATTGGAGAAGGTCCAGAGGAGGAGTACAAGGATGATTCCAGGAATGAAAGGGTTATCATACGAGGAACGTTTGATGGTTCTGGGTCTGTACTCGCTGGAAATTCAAAAGGATGAGGGGGATCTTATTGAAAGGTCTAGCCAGAGTAGATATGGAAAGGATGTTTCCCATGGTGGGAGAGTCTAGGCCAAGAGGGCACAGCCTCGGGATAGAGGGGTGCCCTTTCAAAACAGATGTGGAGAAATTTATTTAGCCAAAGGGTGGTGAATTTGTGAAATTTGTTGTCACATGCAGCTGTGGAGGCCAGGTCGCTGGGTGTATTTAAGGCAAAGATTGATAGGTTCTTGATCGGACATGGAATCAAAGATTATGAGGTGAGGGCCGGGAACTGGGGTTGAAGAGGAGGGAAAAAATAAGGATCAGCCATGATTGAATGGCGGAGTAGACTCGATGGGCCAGATGGCCTAATTCTGCTCCTATATCTTATGGTCTTGTGGAAATCAAAGGATACACACTGAAAGCGGAGAATACACACAGAAAGCAGAAAATGCACAGTTAGAGAAGAGGATCCACATTGAAAGCAGAGAATACACACTAACTGCTGAGGGTATGCACTGAAAGCAGAGGATACACATGGTACGCATGGGATACACACTGAACGTTGAAGCTACACACTAAAAGCAGAAAATGCAAAGGAAAAAAAGAGGATACACATTGAATGCCAAGAATACACACTAACTGTAGAGGATACACACAAAAAGCAGAGGATACACTCTGAAAGAACAGGATACACATTGTAAGCAGAGGATGAATTCTATCGGCATAAGGTACACACTAAATGCAGAGGACATACTCTGAAAGCATAGAGTACACAGAGAAGGGAGAGGATATATACTAAATGCAGAGGGTACACACTGAAAGTAGAGGATACACACTGAAATGAGAAGATGCACTTGTAATGCATTCGTAATTTGTAATTAGATTAATAGATAAATCTAGTGTAAACAAATCATAAATTTGCTTTGAAATAAATTCAGCTTCCTGAGTACTATCTCTGTTGTAATTATGACTGCGCACACTTCTCTTCCCTGACACCCTTGAGTGTCCGGTATACTGCTGATATCTTCCTCAGTGAAGACTGATGCAAAATACTCGTTCAGTTCCTCTGCCATCTCCTTATCTCCCATTACAACTTCTCCAGCGTCATTTTCCATTGGTCCTATATCTACTTTCACCTGTCTTTTGCTCTTTATATACTTGAAAAAGCTTTTAGTATCCTCTTTGATATTATTTGCTAGCTTCCTTTTGTTGTTCTTTTCCCTCTTAATGACCTTCTTAGTTTACTTTTGTAAGCTTTTAAAAACATCCCAATCCTCTGTCTTCCCACTAATTTTTGCTTCCTTGTTTGCCCTCTGCTTTGCTTTTACTTTGGCTTTGACTTCTCTTGTCAGCCACTGTTTCATCCTTTTTCCATTCAAAAATTTCTTCTTCTTTGGAATATATCTGTCTTTCACCTTCCTCACTTCTCGCAGAAACTCCAGCCACTGCTGCTCTGCTGTCCTTCCCGCTAGTGTCCCTTTCCAGACAACTTTGGCCAGTTCCTCTCTCAGGCCACTGTAATTTCCTTTACTCCACTGAAATACCGACACATTGGATTTCGGCTTCTCTTTCTCAAATTTCACAGTGAACTCAATCACGTTATGATCACTACTTCCTAAGGGTTCCTTCACCTCAATCTCTCTAATCACCTCTGGTTCATTACTCAATACCCAATCCAGTCCAGCCGATCCCGTAGTGGGCTCAACAACAAGCTGTTCTAAAAAGCCATCTCATAGACATTCTATAAATTCTCTCTCTTGAAATCCAGTGCCGACCTGATTTTCCCAATCCACTCACATGTTAAAATCCCCCACAATTATCATAACACTGCCCTTCTGGGATTTACCCCTGCGATTTCTTAGCTCAACCCATTAAGATTCTGCACCGTCCAATCCTATGTCACCTCTTTCTAATGATTTAATATCATTAAAGCCACGCCACCCCCTCTGCCTACCCTTCCGATACACTGTGTATCCTTGGACGTTCAGCTCCCAGAGATATGCGTCCTTTAGCCATGTCTCAATGATGGCCATAATATCACACCTGCCAATCTGTAGCTGTACGATAAGATCATCCACCTTTTTCCTTACGTTGCATGCATTTAAGTATAACACCTTAAGTCCAGTATTTGGTACTTTTTGCTTTGATTGCGCTGCAACTTTATTGCACTGCAACTCATCCCAGTGGCTGCAAATTTGCCCCATCACCTGCCTGTCCTCCTTGACATCTTTACTGCTCACTTACCTTAGATTTATTTCTGTTTTCCCCCACCTCCACTCTATCATTCCAGTTCCCACCCCCCTGCCAAATTAGTTTAAACCCTCCCTAACTGCTATTAAACCTTCCGGCCAGGATATTTGTCCCCTTTGGGTTCAGGTGTAACCCGTCCTTTTTGAACAGGTAATACTTCCCCCAGAAGAGATCCCAATGCTCCAAGAATCTGAAGCCCTGCCCCCTGCACCAGTCTGTCAGCCACACATTCATCTGCCTGATCCTACTATTCTTGCCCTCGCTAGCACGTGGCACAGGTAACAATCCTGAGATTACTACCCTGGAGGTCCTGCTTCTCAGCTTCCTTCCTAACTCCTGGAAATCTCTCTTCAGGACCTCCTCCCTTTTCCTATCTATGTCATTGGTACCAACATGTACCAAGACAGCTGGCTGCTCGCCCTCTCCCTTCAGAATATTCTGGACCCGATCCGAGACCTCCCATACCCTGGTACTTTGGAGGCAACACTCCATGCGGGTATCTCTAACAGGCTCACAGAAGGCCTTTGACAAGGTGCCGCACATGAGGCTGCTAAACAGGATAAGAGCCCGTGAAATTACGGGAAAGTTACATACGTGGATAGAGTGTTGGCTGATTGGCAGGAAATAGAGTGTGGGAATAAAGGGATCCCATTCTGGTTGGCTGCCGTACACAGTGGAGTTCCACAGTAGTCCGTGTTGGGGCCACTTCTTTTTACATTGTATATCAACGATTTGGATTATGGAATTGATGGCTTTGTGGCTAAGTTTGCTGATGATACAAAGATAGGTGGAGGGGCTGATTGTGTTGAGGAAACAAAGAGTCTGCAGAGAGACTTGGATAGGTTGGGGGAATGAGCAAAGAAATGGCAAATGAATTACAATGTTGGAAAGTGTACGGTCATGCACTTTGGTAGAAGAAATAAACGGGCAGACTATTATTTAAGTGGGGAGAGAATTCAAAGTTCTGAGATGCAACGGGACTTGGGAGTCCTCGTGCAGGATACCCTTAAGGTTAACCTCCAGGTTGAGTCGGTAGTGAAGAAAGCAAATGCAATGTTGGCATTCATTTCTAGAGGAATAGAGTATAGGAGCAGGGATGTGATGTTGAGGCTCTATAAGGCACTGGTAAGACCTCACTTCGAATACTGTGTGCAGTTTTGGGCTCCTTATTTAAGAAAGGATGTGCTGACATTGGAGAGGGTTCAGAGAAGATTCACTAGAATGATTCCGGGAATGAGAGGGTTAACATATGAGGAACGTTTGACCGCTCTTGGACTGTACTCCTTGGAGTTTAGAAGAATGAGGGGGGACCTCATAGAAACATTTTGAATATTGAAAGGCATGGACAGAGTGGATGTGGCAAAGTTGTTTCCCATGGTAGGGGAGTCTAGTACGAGAGGACATGACTTGAGGATTTCAGGGCGCCCATTCAGAACAGAAATGCGAAGAATTTTTTTTAGCCAGAGAGTGGTGAATCTGTGGAATTTGTTGCCACGGGCGGCAGTGGAGGCCAAATCATTGGGTGCATTTAAGGCAGAGATTGTTAGGTATCTGAGTAGTCAGGGCATCAAAGGTTATGGTGAGAAAGCGGGGGAATGGGTCTAAATGGGAGAATGGATCAGCTCATGATAAAATGGTGGAGCAAACTCAATGGGCCGAATGGCCGACTTCTGCTCCTTTGTCTTTTGGTCTTATGGTCTTATAAAATCCCTCACCATCCAAGACATGAGCTCTTTGCATTACTACCATCATTGAGGAGCTACTGGAGCCAGAAGACTGATTGAAGAGGGGAAGAAGCATTTCCATAATGCAGAGGATGAAGAGCCTTCAGCCCCTCTGCCATCATATTCTGAATGATCCATGAACTCATGAACACTACCTCACTATTCCTCTTTAGGAATATTTTTGTAACTTACTGTAATTTTTATGTATTGCAATGTACTCCTGAAACAAAGCCAAAAATATTTCACAAGATATGTCAGTGATAATAAACCTAAATCTTATTCTGAGTGACAGCACAAAATTAGCTATTTGAATTTGCCATTATTGACACAATAGTCCAAATGGCCTCCTTATCTATTGAGTCATTCAAGGACTCTTACTGTCCATTATGTTGCTGGTGTTTAGCATAGCAATGAAGGGCCATCATCTCTGTCTGTCCTTGGCCATTTTCTCTACTGTGCCCTAGGTACGGGTCAGGGTCCTCATTTTGCCTCTCTGTTGTGGCATCAAGTTATCTTTGGTCTCCCGCATTTCCTCTGCCCTTCAGGTCTACAATGAAATACAGTCTTGATGATGGAGTTGGCCTCTCCTCTCATCACGTGCCCAATTCATCTACATGTTTCCTCATGACGGTTGTGGCCATTTCCTCTTGGTGACACTGAAGGAGCAGGATGTGGTTGGAGATCTTTCTTTGCCACAAAATACAGAGGATCTTCTGGAGTCTCATGGTGTGGAATGACAAAAGTGATTGATTGGACCATCGAATGATTGGACAGTGGCGCACATGCAGCTGAAACCTTCCCATGCAAGTCTGTAATGGAGCTTAAAAAAGCATCCAGCTTTCAGCAGGAGTCTTTGATTGAATAGCGGTACAGATGTAGGTGAAGCGGTCCTATGCAGGTCCAGAGTGGAGCTTGGAAAATCCAGTTTCCATAGAAGAGAGGCTCTGTCTAGTGGAGCAGTTATCGTGGGAGTGGCCTGATTCAGAATGGTAAGGCTTTGGCTCAACAGGCTTCGGTGAAAACAGGCGGAGGTGAGGTAATTAGGCATGCTTATTTCTTATATCTTTATCTTATTTAACTCTTGAATGAATAGGGAGTATGTCTTCAGGGTCAGTGTTCTGTTCTGTGTATCAGATGTGGGATTTCCAGGAGACTTGCAGACACCCCATTCACCACATTACACCAGGTGCATTGAGATGCAGCTCCTTAGAAAGTGTGTTAGGGAACTGGAGTGCAGCTCGATGACCTTTGGCTTGTTAGGGAGAGCGAAGCATTGATAGACAGGAACTACAGGGAGGTAGTCACCCCATGGCTACAGGAAACAGATAAATGGGTGACAGTAAAGAGATGGAAGGAAAAACATCAGATAGTGGAGAGCACTCCTGTGGTCATCCCTCTCAACAATGAGTACTCCATTTTAAGTACTGTTGACAGACGACCCACCTGGGGGGAGCAACAGCAGCCTCTGGCACTGAGTCTGGCCCTGTGGTTCAGAAGGGTAGGGAACTGAAGAGGAGGGCAGTGGTAATAAAGGGACTCTCAGGTTAGAGGGACAGATAGGGGGATCTGCGGATGCAGAAAAGAAACACAGATGGCAGTTTGCCTCCCAGATGCTAGGGTCCAAGATGTTTCTGAACTCAATCACAATATCCTAAAAAGAGAGGGTGAACAGCCAGAAGTCGTGGTATTCCCAAATGAAATCAATAATGGTGATAGTTGGCAAGGGAGGATTTCCTTACAGTGATGTTTATAGATAAGATAAACTGAATGAATGAATGAGGTACTTAATGAATACTTTACTTCAGTATTCACTATGGAAAAGGATCTTAGTGATTGTAGGGATGACTTGCAGCAGACTGAAAAGCTTGAGCATGCAGATATTAAGAAAATAGATGTGCTGGAGCTTTTGGAAAGCATCAAGTTGGATAAGTCACCAGGACCAGATTAAATGTACCCCAGGCTACTGTGGGAGGTGAGGGAGGAGATTGCGGAGACTCTGGTGATGACCTTTGCATCATCAATGGGCACAGGAGAGGTGAGATTGGAGGGTTGCGGATGTTGTTCCTTTATCTGAGAAAGGGAGTAGAGATAGCCCAGGAAATTACAGACCAGTGAGTCTTACTCAGTAAGTTGATGGAGAAGATCCTGAGAGGCAGGATTTATGAACATTTGGAGAGGTATTTGAAGGAAGAGCAGTAGATGTATTGTATATGGATTTCAGCAAGGCATTTGATAAGGTACCCCATGCAAGGCTTACTGAGAAAGTAAGGAGGCATGGGATTGAAGGGAACATTGCTTTGTGGATCCAGAATTGGCTTGCCCACAGAAGGCAAAGAGTGGTCATAGTCTGCATGGAGGCCGGTGACCAGTGGAGTGCCTCAGGGATCTGTTCTGGGACCCTTACTCTTCATGACTTTTATAAATGACCTGGATGAGGAAGTGGGGGAATGGGTTAGTAAGTTTGCTGATGACACAAAGATTGGAGGTGTTGTGGATAGTGTGGAGCGCTGTCAGAGGTTACAGTGGGACATTGATAGGATGCAAAACTGGGCTGAGAAGTGGCAGATGGAGTTCAACCCAGATAAGTGTGAAGTGATTCATTTTGGTAGGTCAAATATGATGGCAGAATATAGTATTAATGGTAAGACTCTTTGCGGTGTGGAGGATCAGAGGGATCTTGGGGTCCAAGTCCATCGGATGCTCAAAGCTGCTGCACAGGTTGACTCTGTGGTTAAGAAGGCATACGGTGTATTGGCCTTCATCAATCCTGGAATTGAATTTAGGAGCTGAGAGGTAATGTTGCAGCTATATAAGACCCTGGTCAGACTTGGAGTACTGTGCTCAATTCTGGTCGCCTCACTACAGGAAGGATGTGGAAACCACAGAAAGGGTGCAGGGAAGATTTACAAGGATATTGCCTGGATTGGAGAGTATGCCTTATGAGAATAGGTTGAGTGAACTCAGCCTTTTCTCTTTGGAGCAACAGAGGATGAGAGGTGACCTGATAGAGGGGTATACGATGATGAGAGGCATTGATTGTGTGGATAGTCAGAGGCTTTTTTCCAGGGCTGAAATGGTTGCCACAAGAGGACACAGGTTTAAGTTGCTGGGGAGTAGGTACAGAGGAGATGTCAGGGGTAAGTTTTTTATGCAGAGAGAGGTGAGTGCATGGAATGGGCTGCCAGCAATGGTGGTGTAGGCAGATATGATAGGGTCTTCTAAGAGACTTTTGGATAAATACATGGAGTTTAGAAAAATAGAGGGATATGGATAAGCCTAGTAATTTCTAAGGTAGGGACATGTTCAGCACAACTTTGTGGGCTGAAGGGTCTGTATTGTGCTGTAGGTTTTCTATGTTTTTATGGATGGGTGATTAAAGTCATTCTGTTATGAATGGACAGAATTAATGAAAGCCACAATAAAAGTCTTTCCACTTCATGTATTTTTCATTGGAGAGGTGGGCATACATCAGACTGATGTTCACTTATTATCTACTCTCAGTAGCCACCTTGTGAATTACCACCTGTACCTTACAAATTGGCCACTGAGTATATGTTGATCGTCTTCTGCTGCTATAGCTCATCCACTTCAAGGCTCAACATGTTGTACACCACAGCTGTAACTTATTTGACTTACTTTCACCTTCCTATCAGCTTAAACCAGATTGGCCATTCTCCTCAGACCTCTCTCATTAACAAGGCATTTTCGCCCACAGAACCACCTCTCACTGAATGTTATTTTTTGTTTTTTGTACCATTCCCTATAAACTCCAGAGACTGTTCTTCATGAAAATTCCAGGAGATCAGCAATAACTGAAACATTCAAATCACTCCATCTGGCACCAACTTTCATTCCACAGTCAAAGTCACTTTGATTATTTTCCTTCACCATTCTGATGTTGTGTTTCAACAACAACTGAACCATGTCTACATATTTTTATGCACTGAGTTGCTGACACAGGATTGGCTGATTAGCTGTTTGCATTTAGGAGCAGGTATACCTAATAAAGTGGCCACTGAGTGCATCCAATTAAATTGTAATCCTGAATTAACTCTCCTGCTTCAGAATGTTTTTCCTTCTAATTTGATGATATTAGTTGCAAGTTGTCTAATCTAACATTAGCACAGTATGGTAGAATCGGAGGTAGTGTAATGCATTACAACACCAGTGATCTTGGTTCAATTCCTGCTGCTGATTGTAAGGAATTTGTAAGTTCTATCTGTGACCACATGGATGCTCTGGTATCCTCCTCAATCCCAAGGATGTAGGAGTTCGGGTTTGTAAGTCGTAGGCATGCTATGTTGGTGATCCCTAGCACATCCTCTGTGTTGGTCGTTGATGCAAATGACTCATGTCTCTATTTGCTTTGATATACTACATTAAAAGTAATCTTAAAATCCTTAAAAAATTTGAAAAAAAAATGCAAATCTTTATGAATATGTTTCAAACATTCACAATTTCACCAAAACATGAAGGAGGTATCAGCACTTTTTTGTCCATTGATTATGGAGTATTCTCTCACCAAAGTGTGTGATATTTGTGCAGTTATCCACCTCAAGAGCTTTTCTAAGATTTGCTGTCATTTGACAAAGCATCCTCCTGGGTTAGAAGTCCAGCATCTGCAACACACCAGCTGAGCCCTCAGGTCTCCTTTCTAATTATACTTAAAATTAATTCACAATGTCCTATAGTCATCATCATAATTTATTCAAATTATCCATACACTACATTGGTTGAGGTCATCTGCTCTAAACTCACTTTCTCATTGCAATTCGATGCCCTTGAAAATGCATTCCAACACAGTTTAATTGAATTTGTCTGTAAGATGGGGAGAAGATGGCTTGTTCCCTATCAGCAAACTCTTTTGGCTCTTTCATATCTCATTTTAGAAAGAGAATTTTGATCCATATGCCTCCTTCAAATCTCATATTTACCATAACTGCTTGAAAATGACAACAGACTGTGTTCAACTGTGGAAATATGGATTGACTTATCCCTGTCTGTACCAAGAATGAGAACATTCTGTATTCAAACTGTAGACTGTTCCACCACATAAAAAAGCAGTTATTATTGTGAACACGAGAAATAGCACGCACAAAATGCTGGATGAACTCAGCAGGTCAGACAGCAGCAATCGGGAGGAATAAATAGTTGATGTTTCGGGCTGAGACCCTTCATTAGGACTCAGTGATATCCTGATTAGGATCATGAAGTCCAGATTAGATTGCTGTATTAGTCACAGAGTCATAGAACACAATGGCCCTTTAACCCATCTTGCATATGCAAGACTGTTATACGCCTGGTATCATCGATCCACACGTGGACCATAGTCCTTCATACCACTCCTATCTATGCAGTAATCCAATCTTCTCTTAAATGTTGCAATCAATCCCACATCTACCACTTCCATTCCAGCTTCTTCCATATTCTTAACACTCTCTGAGTGAAAGTGTTCTCCCTAAAGTTCCCTTAAACTTTTTACTTTCACCCATAATGTATGATGTCTAGTTCTAGTGTCACCCAACCTCAGTAGAAAAAGACGGCTTGCATTTACCCTATCTATACCCCTCATTACTTTGTATACCTCCATCAAATCTCCCCTCATTCTCATATGCTCCAGGAAATAAAGCACTAACCTATTCAACCTTTCCCTATAATTCAGGCCAGCAAGTCCTGGCAACATTAACTTTATTGAGATCTTTCCTGTAGATTGGAGATGAGATCTGCACACAATAGCAATACTCCAAATTGCAAACAATTATATCCATAGTAATTTAGATTTGTTCCCATCCCACTGCTAAGTAATTACATTTCAGAAATCACAACCTCCGAGGAATGATGTACCCAAATATTCCAAATGTGAGCTGAGGATTTCAGGAAACAACTCAGAGTTGATCCACATGAATCAGGATTAGACAATGTCACTGACACAGGTCGTGAAATTTGTTAACTTTACAGCAGCAGTACAATGCAATACATGATAATATTGAAAAAAACTGAATTACAGTAAATATATATTATATATCTGTATATAAATATTAAATAATAATTATATTCAATAATTAGTACAAAAGTGGCAGAGGGGAAGAAACTGCTCCTGATTACTGAGTATGTATCTTCAGGCTTCTGGTAGTAGTGAGAAGAGGGCATATCCAAATTGGTGGGGGCCCTTGATGATGGGTGCCACCTTTCTGAGGCACCTGGAGATGTCCTGCATTCTACAGAGGCCTGTTCTCATGATGAGGCTGACTAAGTTTACAGCTCGCTGCAGCTTACTTCGATCCTGTGCAGTAGCCCCCCCCCCCAACCCCCACCCCCACAATACCAGACGGTGATGCAGCCAGTCAGAATGCTCTCCACGGTATATCTGTAGAGATTTGCAAGTGCCATCTGCCTAACTTTGGATCATATTTCCATCTTGTAATATTCAAGATCAAGATTCAACACACTTATTATCGAAGAATGTATAAATTATGCACCTTGAAATTAGTCTGCTTACTGGGAGCCACAAAGCAAGAAACCCAACTAACCCATTTAAAAATAACCTAAAATCCACTGTGCAGAGAAAGAGAGAGAAAACATAACACTTCATGCAAACAATAAAAGCAGGCCAACAGCATCCTGAACCCAGAATGAGCCCCAGGACTGCTTCTGGCACAGCCAGAGTAGGCCCAAGCCAGGACTCAGACACCAGTGGGGCAGAAGGCAGAGCAGCTGGATCGTGGAGAAAGGAATGGATAAATATGGGACAGCATGCAAAATCAACCCTACCCTTGCCTCCATACCTGACCCTTGGCTTCCAGTTCATCTGGCGAACCTTTAAATTATCCAAGCACGGAGTACTGCCATGCTCAGGAGTGCCCTGATACACTTCGGCTGCCCAGCCCAAAGCTGTTCTTGATCTCAGCAAATCAACTCGCCAGTGGGAGCAATCCAATCTCACACCCGGGTTAGGTGGATGAGCATCGAAACTCTTCCATATTGACTTGTCTCCAAATCGCTCACTCCATTTTGGCACTGATGCGAACTCTGTCTACGACCCCATCTTGAATATATTGTGCCTTGCAATGCCACAGCATGGCTCATTCCCCAAACCAAACTCGCCTCCACCTGCCCCCTCACTGTCAGTGGTGACAGCCCACCACAATTTGCCTCAGAAAAGAGATCATAGGTAATGTATTCAGACAAATCTCTTGCCTTATGATTTACCAGTAAGCTCTCACACATCTTCGGTAGCACCATCTCAAATTGGAAGTATCTGTCAAAGCATCATCTCTGAGAAATGTGGCTCACTCTCAGATTTCAAGTCAAGTCAAGTCACTTTTTATTGTCATTTTGACCATAACTGCTGGTACAGTACACAGTAAAAACGAGACAACGTTTTTCAGGACCATGGTGCTACACAAAACAATACAAAAACTACACTGAACTACGTAAAAACAACACAGAAAAAAACTACACTAGACACAGACCTACCCAGGACTGCATAAAGTGCACAAAATAGTGCAGGCATTACAATAAATAATAAACAAGACAATAGGCACAGTAGAGGGCAGTAAGTTGGTGTCAGTCCAGGCTCTGGGTATTGAGGAGTCTGATAGTTTGGGGGAAGAAACTGTTACATAGTCTGGTCGTGAGAGCCCGAATGCTTCGGTGCCTTTTCCCAGACGGCAGGAGGGAGTAGAGTTTGTATGAGGGGTGCATGGGGTCCTTCATAATGCTGTTTGCTTTGCAGATACAGCGTGTAGTGTAAATGTCCATGATGGCGGGAAGAGAGACCCCCATGATCTTCTCAGCTGACCTCACTATCCGCTGCAGGGTCTTGGGATCCGAGATGATGCAATTTCCGAACCAGGCAGTGATGCAGCTGCTCAGGATGCTCTCAATACAACCCCTGTAGAATGTGATGAGGATGGGGGGTGGGAGATAGACTTTCCTTAGCCGTCGCAGAAAGTAGAAAATGATGGTCCATTTCTCTAACTGCACTCTCAGATAATGGGTACATTGTTCTAACTGCACTCTCAGATGGTGAGGGCATTTCTCTAACCGCACTCTCAGATGGTGAGGGCATTTCTCTAACTGCACTCTCAGATAGTGGGTACATTGTTCTAACTGCACTCTCAGATGGTGAGGGCATTTCTCTAACTGCACTCTCAGATGGTGAGGGCATTTCTCTAACCGCACTCTCAGATAATGGGTACATTGTTCTAACTGCACTCTCAGATGGTGAGGGCATTTCTCTAACCGCACTCTCAGATAATGGGTACATTGTTCTAACTGCACTCTCAGATGGTGAGGGCATTTCTCTAACCGCACTCTCAGATAATGGGTACATTGTTCTAACTGCACTCTCAGATGATGGGTACATTTCTCTAACTGCACTCTCAGATAGTGGGTACATTTCTCTAACCGCACTCTCAGATGGTGAGGGCATTTCTCTAACCGCACTCTCAGATAATGGGTACATTGTTCTAACTGCACTCTCAGATGGTGAGGGCATTTCTCTAACCGCACTCTCAGATGGTGAGGGCATTTCTCTTACCGCACTCTCAGATAGTGAGGGCATTTCTCTAACTGCACTCTCAGATAGTGGGTACATTGTTCTAACCGCACTCTCAGATGATGGGTCCATTTCTCTAACTGCACTCTCAGATGGTGGGTCCATTCCTCTAACTGCACTCTCAGATGGTGGGTCCATTCCTCTAACTGCACTCTCAGATAGTGGGTACATTTCTCTAACTGCACTCTCAGATAGTGGGTACATTGTTTTATCTGCACAATGAAATTCTAATACTTCACCAGATTATCTAATTTTCCAGCAAATTGGTAACAATATGTTCCATACCTTCAGGGCATTACAGGATATATTTTAATATATTCACTTTCTTTCCTCTAAACTCCAGAGAATATTGATCTAATTTCTTTGGAGACAAATGAGATTCTTCAGATGCTGGAAATCCACACTAACACACACAAAATACTGGAGGAACTCAGAAGGTCAGGCAGCATCTATGGAGGGGAAATGAACAACCAGTCCTGATAAAGGTTCTCAGTCTGAAAAATTAACTGTTTATTTGCCTGAGTTCTTGGTGAGCTCTTCCATAATTTTGTGTTTATTGTTCTAATTTCTTTAGCCATCCATGACAGGAAAACCCTTTTGTTTAACTTAAGGTTGAGAAGGATATGGGCCAAAAGCAGGCAAATGGTACTAGCTCAGAGAGACATGCTATGGTTATGAATGAATGGTGCTGTAGGGACTTTCCATGCTGGACATCTCCATGATTCTACGACATCAGTCTTCAATATGACATGTGACCAGGGCTAGAATGGCTTTGGTGGTCCATTGCTAAAAAAATGTAGATTCATTTTAATAGCTCAAGTAACTCAGCAATAAAGGAAACACTATAGTCGAACAGTGATACTATTTGGGTAATCAATAACAAATTTCCAATTTAACTTGTGATCTGCAGATTTGTCCACATTTGCAATTATAATAATGATACATTGATTTTATGCTGCTGATTTAATGTGTACCCTTCGCAGTGACTCTGGAAAGAGTGAAAGGCAAATGTCTCTCTCTCCTACTCCCATGAATTGTGACAAGCTGAATGGTCAGAAGCCAATAAATCATTCACAAAATCATGAGTGTCAGGACCGAGATTCAGTTTACAAACAGAAAATCAATTTACAACAGAAGCTAAGAGCGGGACAATGTTCTTAATTACAAGAATGGCTCTTGTGTATTCAGAAAGTTCACAACACGCTGGCCCAGGTTTGGTACTCACAACGAACCTACACTCAGTGGCCTCTTTTATGAGTTACTCCTGTACCTAATAGAGCAGCCACTGGATGTACGTTCATGGTCTTCAGCTGCTGTAGCCCCTCCATTTCAGGGTTCAGGTTTATTTTAGTTTCTTGCACCACCCTCTGTAAACTCAAGAGACTATTGTATATACAAGTCCCTGGAAATGAGCAGTTTCTGAGATACTCAAACCACCCCGTCTGGCACCAACAATCATTCCACAGTCAAAGTCAGCTGGATCACATTTCTTCCCCATTCTGATGTTTGGTCTGAACAACTGATCCTCCTGACCATGTCTGCATGCTTTTATGCATTGAGTCGCTGCCACATGTGTGGGTGATTAGATATTTGCATTAATGATCAGGTGTACAGGTGTATATAATAAACTGGCCATTAAGTGCATGGTGAATAATTGAACATATTTTACTTGCTTTCTGGCCAAATCAATCTTGCAGTTGATAGGGAAGTCTTGGACGGTGTATGGTATCATGTGACAAAATTAGGCCAGGAGAACACATCAAAGCATTTTTGTATCATGCAGTGCTTTCAAAAAACATTGCCTAACAGCAAAAGTCTTGTAACCTGCCACATTCTTTTGAGATCTTAGAATATAGAACACAGTGCACACAGCACAGTACAGTCCCTTCAGCCCACAATGTTTTGCCAGCCTTTGAATCTACTCTAAGATGATTCCAACCATTCCCTCCGACATAGCCTCCATTTTTCTATCATCCATATACTTGTCTAAAAATTAGAATCAAAATCATGTTTAATATCACCGGCACATGTTGTGAAATTTATTAACAACAGCAGCAGTACAGTGCAATACATAATAATATAGAAAAAAACTGTGAATTACAGTCTATATATTCATAAATAGTTAACTTAAATAAGTAATGCAAAAACAGAAATAAAAAGTGGTGAGATAGGGTTCATGGGTTCAATGCCTATTCAGAAATCAGATGGAAGAGGGGGAAGAAGCTGTTGCTGAATCACTGAGTGTGTGCCTTCAGGCTTCTAGATTCCCCTCCTGATGGTAACAATGAGAAGAGGGCATGGTGACAGGGGCTCTTAATGATGGAAGTCACCTCTTTGAGGTTCTGCTCCCTGGAGGTATAGTACGGAGGCTTGGATAGTACCCATAATGGAGCTGACTAAGTTTACAGCTCTCCACAGCTTACTTCATTCTGTGGAGTAGCCTCCCCACCCCCATACCAGCTGGTGATGCTGCCAGTCAGAATGCTCTCCATGAAACATTGATACGCATCGTTATGGTGGGGCCCGGTAAGGTCCTCAGAGGTATTAACACCAAGGAACTTCAAATTGCTCTCTCTCTCCACTTCTGATCCCTATAAGAGGACTTAATAATTCCTTTCAAATGTATCTGCCTCTACCACCACCCACGTATCCACCACTGATGGCCCCCCAGACTTTCCTCTAATCATCTTAAAATTATGCCCCCTCATTTTAGCTGTCTCCACCCTGGGAAAAGGTCTCTGGCTGTCCAGTCAATTGATGCTTGTTATCATCTTGTACAATCTATCAAGTTATTTCTCATCCGCCCAAGAGAAAAGACCTAACTCGCTCAACCTATCCTCATAGAGAAATATTTAATTATCAGTATAAATGCATGCCATACTCCTCAGTACAATTAAGAAAATGTGTAGTGGAAATCTCACTTGACTCCTTTGCTCGCTGGATGGGGGAGGAAGCAGTAAGAACCTCTTGCTGAATATGGAGTAGGCAGGAGGAGTTAAGCTGGAAGTCAGGAGCAGATGGGCAGTGACTTGGCCACCACTGCTGACCCGCCAACTGGCCAGTGTAGTGGTGAAGGTTGAAAGAGCCTGATTGACTGCTTCCTCTCACACCCTAATCCATTCATCAAGGAGAGAGTGGACCAGGTGGCCTAGATCTTCAGACAATGTATCCTGGAAGTAGTTTGATAACGACTTTCATTGTATCTTGGAAGCTACATTGGCAGGACCTGTCTACAGGAAAATTGAGTCTCTCACAGCCATTCTGTTCAACTTTGCTGAAGTGCGATTTGGCCCAATGGAGAAGAAAGGGGATCTTAAATCATCACGGCAACCAAACAGGATGGAAAGGGAGGTTTACCACCTGAGATGCGAGATAAAGATCCTGAACAAACAATTCACAAACAGTTCGCATGATGAAAAAGAAGATGTCAAAGACCTGAGCAGCAAACTGCGGGAACTGCTGGACAAGCTCAGGAGGGTGAAGCAGCTGTGAAAGCGAAGAAGGAGAGAGCAAAGACGAGTGCAGTTCATTAAAAACCCATTCAGATTTACCAGGGCTTTTCTCAGCCAGCTCAAAGCAAGAGGTGAAATAATTTCTGCAGGAATCACAAAGCAATCCCTGTAGGAATCAGGAACTAGAATTCAATCCAAGATTCCCCCAACCAAGATTCCCCTGTGGCAGGAGGTCTGGGATATCATCAAGACAGCAATCATCTGCTATCCCAGAACCAAGTGGTATACACTACATGATATATAAGAAATGCCCAAAACTCATAGAAACATAGAAAACCTACAGCACAATACAGGCCCTTCGGCCCACAAAGCTGTGCCAAACATTACTTACTTTAGAAATTACCTAGGGTTACCCATAGCCTTCTATTTTTCTAATCTCCATGTACCTATCCAGGAGTCTCTTAAAAGACCCTATCATATCTGCCTCCACTACCGTCACCGGCAGCCCATTCCACACATTCACCACTCTCTGAGTAAAAAACTTACCCCTGACATCTCCTCTGTACCTACTCCCCAGCACCTTAAAACTGTGCCCTCTCGTGTTAGCCATTTCAGCCCCAGGAAAAAGCCTCTGATTATCCACAAGTCCAATGCCTCTCAACATCTTACACACCTCTATCAGGTCACCTCTCATCCTCTGTCGCTCCAAGGAAAAAAGGCCGAGTTCACTCAACCTATTCTCATTAGGCATGCTTTCCAATCCAGGCAACATCCTTGTAAATCTCCTCTGCACCTTTCTATAGTTTCCACATCCTTCCTGTAGTGAGGTGACCAGAACTGAGCACAGTGCGGTCTGACCAGGGTCCTATAGAGCTGTTCTAGAGGTTGTGAACAATAACAAGGAAGATTTGGACCAAAGGCTCTACCCCATCAAGCTGGAAAATGGCTGAAGGATGCTTTGTTCCCAAGAAACAAGATTCCTCTACAATCACCCAGATTAGGACAGTCTCCCTCCTTAGTGTGGAGTGCAAGTTACTCTTCTTGGTGCTTGCGAGAAGTCTGAACCCTTACTTAATGGTAAACCACTATATCACATATCCATCCAGAAAGGTGGTGTCTTGGGTTTTTCTGGGTGCTTTGAATACACCTCAATAATCAGCTAATTGATCATAAGGCCCGATAGAAGAAAGGCGACCAAACAGTTGTCTGGTTAGACCTAGCCAGCACGTACAGATCAATTCATCATCATCCAGGTTGGCCTGGACCACTGCCATATCCTGCCAGTAAGGTGAGGCATGGTCACCAGCTACCTTGGAGAACTCAAGATACGCTTCACTTCAGCCCACTTTACAACCAGGTGGTAAAACCACCAAAAAAGGGTTTCCAACCACCTGTACCATCTCCCCCATCTTGTTTGTCATGCGGATATCATATCAGCATATCCTGTCAGCTCATATCATATCAGCATATCAATAGACAATAGACAATAGGTGCAGGAGTAGGCCATTCGGCCCTTCTAGCCAGCACCGCCATTCACTGTGATCATGGCTGATCATACACAATCAGTACCCCGTTCCTGCCCTCTCCCCATATCCCTTGACCCCGCTATCTATAAGAGCTCTATCTAACTCTCTCTTGAATGCATCCAGAGACTTGGCCTCCACTGCCTTCTGGGGCAGAGCATTCCACATATCCACCACTCTCTGGGTGAAAAAGTTTTTCTGCATCTCTGTTCTAAATGGCCTACCCCTTATGCTTAAACTGTGGCCTCTAGTTCTGGACTCACCCATCAGTGGGAACATGCTTCCTGCCTCCAGCATGTCCAATCCCTTAATAATCTTATATATCTCAATCAGATCCCCTCTCATCCTTCTAAATTCCAGTGTATACAAGCCCAGTTGCTCCAATCTTTCAACATATGACAGTCCCGTCATTCCGGAAATTAACCTTGTGAACCTACGCTGCACTCCCTCAATAGCAAGAATGTCCTTCCTCAAATTTGGAGACCAAAACTGCACACAATACTCCAGGTGGGGTCTCACCAGGGCCCTGTACAGCTGCAGAAGGACCTCTTTACTCCTATACTCAATTCCTCTTGTTATAAAGGTCAGCATGCCATTAGCTTTCTTCACTGCCTGCTGTACCTGCATGCTTGCTTTCATTGACTGATGTACAGAACACCTAGATCTCGTTGTGCTTCCCCTTTTCCTAACTTGACTCCATTTAGATAGTAATCTGCCTTCCTGTTCTTGCCATCAAAGTGGATAACCTCACATTTATCCACATTAAACTGCATCTGCCATACATTTGCCCACTCACCCAACCTGTCCAAGTCACCCTGCATTTTCATAACATCTTCCTGACATTTCACACTGCCACCCAGCTTTGTGTCATCAGCAAATTTCCTAATGTTACTTTTAATCCCTTCATCTAAATCATTAATGTATATTGTAAACAGCTGCGGTCCCAGCACCGAACCTTGCGGTACCCCACTGGTCACAGCCTGCCATTCCGAAAGGGACCCGTTAATCGCTACTCTTTGTTTCCTGTCATCCAGCCAATTTTCAATCCATGTCAGTACTCTGCCCCCAATACCATGTGCCCTAATTTTGCCCACTAATCTCCTATGTGGGACTTTATCAAAAGCTTTCTGGAAGTCCAGGTACATTACATCCACTGGCTCTCCCTTGTCCATTTTCATAGTTACATCCTCAAAAAACTCCAGAAGATTAGTCAAGCATGATTTTCCCTTCATAAATCCATGCTGACTCAGACTGATCCTTCTACTGCTATCCAAATGTGTCGTAATTTCCTCTTTTATAATTGACTCTTTTATAATATCATATCAGCTCCTCATATCAGCAGCAGCAGGCATAACCTGAGCCCTAATGTTGGAGCCCGGCATCCGACAGCCTGCAATACGGGTGTTCATGGATAATATCACAGTAACCACTGGAACCCATGTCCTAGCAAGATGGGTACTGGAAACCCTGGACAAAGTAGCTACCTGGGCTAGGATAAACTTGAAGGCCAGGAAGTCCAGATGCATAGTGATCAAGAAGGACAAGGTTACTAGCAAGTACAGAAAGAATTTGTTCCATCCATTGAAGTGCTTTGGAAAGTGGTTTTCCTGCAGCAATGACGGACAGCGCCAACATCACCAACACTGTAAATCAGACTGACGAGTGGCTGAATAAAATCAACAAAACTGGACTCCCTGGTAAATTTAAGACATGGCTGATTCAACATGGTCTTCTGCTAGGATTGCTCGGGCTTTTAATGGTGTACGAGTTTTCCATGATGACTGTAGAAGGCATCGAGAGGACAGTTAACAAGCACCTGCAGAGGTGGCTGGGGAGTCCCCCCTCACCCAGATTTTTCCTCTGTGGGGCTCTACATAAGATCAATTAGGGTCCTCTCCAATGATGGAGAGGACCCTAATTGCAAGTTTTGTGGTCAACGGGATTCATTGGCACAAATACTGTCATGATGCAAAACATCTTTAACACAAGGGCGGTTTAGGTGTTGCCACAACAAGGACCTACTGTCCCTAGCTGACACACTGGAGCAGGAGGGGTGTAAAAAGACACCAGCTGGCAGAGAGGCAAAAAGGGCAGTTATTTTCATCAAAGAGAGAGCCATGCCAGTCATATTAAAGAGACATCAATCCAATCTGCTGTAAAGTATCAAATCTTGAGATGTGAGGGTTGATGTGGGGAGGTAGCTGTAGTTCCTGGGGGTGCTGCTAACCACGCTTCGACCAGACGTCATACTATGGTCCACCAAAGACAAGAAAATCATCCTGGTGGAGCTTACAGTACCAAGAGAGGAAGGATGCGAAGAGGCTCATGAGAGGAAGGCCCTGAAGTACCAGTCCATAGTCCAGGAGTGCAGGGACAAAGAGTAGCAGATGTTGATATTCCCTGTACGATCAGCCGTAGAGGGTTTCCAGCAAGGTCGGCATGGAAGTTGATGTCTACGCTGGTCCTTGATGAAAAGAGCAGGAACCAAGCAGCCCACAGGATGGGGGAGGAAGCAGAAAGAGCCGCTTGCTGGATATAGAGCAGGCGAGAGGAGTTGAACTCGATGTCGGGGCAAATGGCTAGTGATTTCAGTGACTTGGCCACCACTGCTGACCCTCCAACGGGACAGTGTAGTGGTTCAGGGTTGAAACACTCTATGAAGGTTAGCCACCACCTGATGACATTAACTCCTGACCAAAGGCTCTGGTTACCTCATCAGGTAAGTGCAGAGAGCACCCTGGTGTGTGATGCAAGCTGTTTTTCACATATGTCAGATGAGTTTGCAATAAGTCCAAAGA
This sequence comes from Hemitrygon akajei, assembly GCF_048418815.1. Taxonomy (NCBI): domain Eukaryota; kingdom Metazoa; phylum Chordata; class Chondrichthyes; order Myliobatiformes; family Dasyatidae; genus Hemitrygon; species Hemitrygon akajei. The sequence goes on along the minus strand of NC_133132.1, from coordinate 175,244,716 downwards.
TAACACTGAAAACGAGCAATTAAGAAAAAGACAATGTTATGGCTGATAATGTGGCCAAGAAACTTGTTCTAAACAAAATTTTCAAATATTAATATTGGTTTGGGTTAGAGAATTGTGGGCATGTTGTGTTGGTGTTGGTGCCGGAGGCGTGGCAACATTTGCGAGCTGCCAGTATAATGTTCACTGATTTGATTTGTCGCAAATGGCACATTCTATTGCATGTTTTGATGTACTTGTGATAAATAAAGCTAATCTTTAATCTTTAATCTTACCCTGAAGCTGCAAAAATATTTGTTGTTCCCCATGCCCAGAAAATAAGCAACTCGCTCAAAAGCTTTGCAAAGAACAAACTATATCTACTGTAGGCAAAATGCAACTCTGAATGAAAATGACAGCAGAATACAAAACAGAAGAAAAAAACGAGGCAGTGACATTGGCAGAGAGGCTGAGATTGATGAGAATGCCTCCACTGTGATCAATTAGTTGGATTCTTATCTTTGAGATTTGGTGCAAGATAGCTTGTTAACTTGCAAAGCATCGAGTCACTAGGGTGGCATGATTTCAAAAAGCCACTCGGCTCTGCTTCTAGGGTTTACTGATACCAGTCAGCTGTGGCAAGTTGTAGCAGTGGCTTGTCTCTCCAGCACAGCCCCTGGTTATAACCTTGATTGACAGATCTGTCTACTCCAGAAAGCAACATCTGCTATGTCCCCTGGAGTGGATGGATAATATTTTCCCCAGCACTAATATATGTTTTCATTATTGATTCATTCTTCCTTTGTGAATCTTTGCAATATTTTTGCATATTCTTCTTAAAAATTATAAAGTAGTATGTAATTATTTTGTATTTATAATTTTTACATGATGGCTGAAGGATACAGACTATATGGGAAAGAATATGATTGCATATTATTTGCATGGAATAGGAGAAGAAATTATAAACTCAAGAAATTCTGCAGATGCTCGAAATCTAAAGCAACACACGCAAAAATGCTGGAGGAACTCAGTAGGAGAGGCAGCATCTATCGAAATGAATAAACAGTTAACATTTCGGGCCAAGATCCTTCAACAGGACTGGAAAGGAAGGGGGAAGATGCCAGAATAAGAAGGTGGGTGGAGGACAATATGGAATTTATAAAGAATTTTGGCAGCAATTCTGCACCGAGCTGTCAGCCTCTCCCGCACCCAACATAGGAAGTCCCATTTTTGCCAGTGGAGGTTACATGACAGTCTCCCAGCTGTGCTCTACCACTCAAAAAGAAGATAATGAAGAATAGTTTTATGTACATTGAAACACATAGTGAAATGTGTCATTTGTATCAACAACCAAGAGTGCAAGGATGCGCAAGTGTAGCCCATAAGCGCCATCATGCTCTGGTGCCAACATTACATACCCACGACTCACTAACCCTAACCTGTGCATCGTTAGAACATGGGAGGAAGGTGGAGCATACGGTCATGGGGAGAACATACAAACAGCAGAGGGAATTGAATGCTGAGTGTTGGCGCTGTAAAGCATTCTGCTAACTGCTGCTCGACAGTAACGCCCCACAGACTTTATGAAATGTAGGATATGAAATGCGCTTTACAAATTTAGAAAGATCTTTATTTTTGGCAGCAATAATATTTTGTCATCTATTTTAGACAAATGAAGTCTCTCATAAATATTTTAATAATTCTGTTGTCCAAACTTACTGCATGAACATTTACAATTCTACGTGGACAGGAGTTAATATTTTGCATTTTTGCAGTCACATTTTATGTATCATTGGACATGAGGCGTAACATTTGACAGTCTTAATGGTCAATGGGAGTTTAAACAGTCAAATTCAAGTGAATTTGTACTGATTTGCACAACACCACTCTTTGCCTGCCAGTCTTTTGCTTTTGGGTTATCAATTGCTTTTGGTGCTCATGACGTGACCCCCTTTACATCAGTTACACTCTACATACATTGCGGGCTACTTCGTTGATTTCTCGAACTTCCAGTAATGGCCCCACCCCCTCTCCTTCCCATCCCCTTCTCCCTTCTCACCTTATCTCCTTGTCTGCCCATCGCCTCCCTTTGGTCCTCCTCCCCCTTTTTCTTTCTTCCATGGTCTTTTTTACCAATTTACTTCCCAGCTCTTTGCTTCATTCCTTCCCCCTCCAGGTTTCACCTATCACCTGGTGCTTCTTTCTCCTCTCCCCTCCTCTCCTATTTTAAATCTGCTCCTCAGTTATTTTTCTCCAGCCCTGTCAAAGGGTTTCAGGTCGAAAAGTCAACTGTACTCTTTGCTGGCAGACTGAGCTCCTCCAGCATTTTGTGAGTGTTACTCAGATTTCCTCTTGTTTGTCACATGTATCAGTATCACAATGGGATAAAGGGAATTACAGAGGCATGAGACAGGAGCTTGCCCAGGTGGATTGGAAAAGGATATTGGTAGAGATGATGGCAGAACAAGGATGGCTGAAGTGTTTGGGAATAGTTCATAAGGTATATGTCCCTCAGAAGAAGAAGTTCTCAGATGACAAAGATAGGCAACTGTGGCTGACAAGAGAACCTAAGAACTTCATGAAAACCAAGGAAAGAGCATATAAGGTAGCAAAAGTCAGTGTGAAGTTGGATGATTGAGAGACTTTTAAAGTCCAACAAAAGGCAACTAAAAAAGCAATCGGAAGGGAAAAGATGAAATATGAGGGCAAACTAGTCAATAATATAGAGCAGGATACCAAAGGTTTTTTTCATTTATATTAAGAGTAAAATGGAGGTGAGAGTTAATATTGGACTGCTGGAAAATGACATTGGAGATGTAGTAATGAGGGCCAAAGAAATGTCAGATGGACTTAATGGATACTTTGCATCTGCTTCGCTGTGGAAGACACTAATGTTGTGCCAGAGATCCATGAGTGTCAGGGAGCAGCAGTCAGTGCCATTGCTATTACAAAGGAAAAAGTGTCAGGCAGACTGAAAGGTCTTAAGGTAGATAAGTCACCCAGACCAGATGGACGACATCCCAGAGTCCTGAGAGAGGTTGCTGAAGAGACAACAGATGCATTGGTCATGATCTTTCAAGAATCACTTGATTCTGGCACGAACCCAATGGACTGGAAGATTGCAAATGTCACTCCACTCTTTAAGAAGGGAGGAAGGCAAAAGAAAGGAAATTATAGTCAAGTTAGCCTAACCTCAGTGGTTGGGAAAGTGCTGGAATCCATGATTAAGGATGATGTTTTGGGGTACTTGGAGACTAATGATAAAATAAGTCAAAATTAGCATGGTTTTTGTTAAGGGAAATCTTGCCTGACAAATCTGTTAGAGTTATTTGAGGAAATAACAATCATGGGGGGCAAAGGAAGGACAGTGGATGTCCTTTACTTGGATTTTCAGAAGGCATTTGATAAGGTGCTGCACATGAGGCCGCTTAACAAGATAAAATCCTATGGCGTTACAGAAAATATACTGGCATGGATGGATGAATGGCTGACAGGCAGGAGGCAGTGAGTGGGAATAAAAGAGGCCTTTTCTGGTTGGCTGCCAGTGACTAGTGGTGCTCCTCAGGGGTCAGTATTGGGACCGCTACTTTTCACATTGTTTGTCAATGATTTGGATAAGGGAATTGATGGCTTTGTGACAAAGTTTGCGGATGATACAAAGATAGGTGGAGGGGTAGGGAGTGCTGAGGAAGCAATGTCATTGCAGCAGGACTTAAACAAATTGAAAGAATGAGCAAAAAGTGGCAGATGGAATACATTGTTGGGAAACGTATGATAATGCTTTTTGGTAAAATGAGCAATAGTGTGGAGTATTATCTAAATGGGGAGAAGTTTCAAACATGAAAGGTGCAGAGAGTCTTTGGAGTACTTGTGCAAGAATCCCAGAAGTTAATTTATAGGGGGAGTCTGTGGTAAAGAAGACAAATGTCATGCTGACATTTATTTCAATGGGAATAGAATATAAAAGCAAGGAGATAAGCAAGGAGTAGAGAAGGAACAAACGGAGTGGCCATTGTCGGGAGTAGGCCCGTGGAGAGAGTAGAAGCATCAGGCTTCGGCTCAAATGAGGCTTTGGCTCTGAAGAGGCATTGGCTGTGGGTAAGCTTCTGTTAAGTTTTTCTTTTTTTCTCGAACAGTACCTGATATAATAAATGGCGGTTGTGTGTTCTTCAAGCCAGATATTGGAGTCCTGGAAGACCCAGAGTCTCCCAGGCAACCACATCTGTGTGAAGTGCATCTGGCTGCAGCTCCTTGAAGACCGTGTTAGGGATCTGGAACAGCGGCTGGATGACCTTCGGCTTGTACGGGAGAGTGAGGAGATAATTGATCAGAGTTACAGGAAAGTAATCACCCCAAAGTTGCAGGAAGCGACTGGGTGACCGTCAGGAGAAATAGAAATAGGCAATTAGAGTAGAGCACCACTGTGGCCATTCCCCTTAAATACAAGTATACCGCTTTGGATACTTTTGTGGGGGATGACCTCCTGGGAGAAAGCCACGGTGACCGGTTTACAGGCACTGAGCATGGGGCCATGGTGCAGAGGGGAAAGAGAGAGAAGAAGGGACTGTTGGTGATAGGGGACTCGATAGTGAGGGGAACAGACAGGAGAATCTGTGGATGTGTACAGGACATCCGGATAGTATGTTGCCTCCTAGGTGCCAGGGTCAGGGACATTTCAGATTGTGTCCATAACATTTTGTAGAAGGAGGGGAAGCAGCCAGATGTCTTGGTACATAATGGTAGCAATGACAAAGGTAGTAATTTCTGGATTGCTGTCTGTGCCATGCACCAGTGAGGGTAGAAACAGGATGATTTTGCAGATAAATGTGTGGCTGAGAAACTGGTGCAGGGGGCAGGGCTTCAGGTTCTTGGATCATTGGGATCTCTTCAGGGGAAGGTATGACCCGTTCAAAAGTGACGGGTTGCACCTGAACCCAAGAGGGACCAATATTCTCACGGGTAGGTTTGTTAAAGCTGTTGGAGAGGGCTTAAACTAATTTGGCAGGGGGATGGGAACCAGAGGGAAAGGACTCAGGATAGGACAGATAGTAAAAAAGCAAAGATAGCATCAGTCAGACTGTCAGGAAGGGCAGGCAGGTGATGGGACATACTCACAGTCAACAGGGTGAGTATCAGTACATTAGGAAGGCAAAATCAAAAAAGGGTAGCAAATACGGTACTCAAGGTGTTGTATCTCACTTGGTGGAGTATAAGAAATAAGGTGGATGATCTCGTTGCACTATTACAGATTGCCAGGTTTGATGTTGTGGCCATCACTGAATCGTGGAAGAAGGCTGGTTGTAGTTGGGAGCTGAATGTCCAAGGTTACACGTTGTATCAGAGGGATAGGAAGGTAGGCAGAGGGGGAGGTGCAGCTTTACCGGTAAAGAAATGATCTTTCAAAAATCTTTGGAATCTGGCATGGGTCAGAGGACTGGAAAATTGCAAATGTCACTACACTCTTTAAGAAAGGCAGCAGAGAGGAATTTATAGAACAGTTTGCCTGACCTCAGTGGTTGGGAAGATGTTAGAGTCAATTGTTAATAATGAGGTGATAGAGTACTTGGTGACACAGGACAGAGAGTACAAAGTACAATCATGGTTTCCATAATGTAAAATCTTGCATGCCGATCCTGTTGGAATTCTTTGAAGAGATTACAAGTAGGATGGATAAAGGGGATGCAGTGGATGTTCTATATTCGTACATTTGTACTTTCAAGGTGTCACACATGAGCGGCTTACCAAGTTAAGATTCCATGGTATTAGAGGAAAGTTAGAGCATTGGCTGATTAGGAGAAGGCAGCCAGTGGGAATAAAAAAGTATCCTTGTAGGGTTGGCTGCCAGTGACTGGTGCTGTTCCACAGGGGTCAGTGTGGGACAACTTCTTTTTATGCTGTATATAAATGTTTAGATGATGGAATAGATGGCTTTTTTGCCAAGTTTTCAGATGATACAAAGATTAGTGGAGGGGCAGGTAGTGTTGAGGAAACAGGTTTGATACAGATTGGGACAACAGGCAAGTAAGTGGCAAATGAAATACAATGTGGGAAAATGCATGGCCATGTACTTGGTAGTAGAAATAAATGTGGGGACTATTTTCGAAAAGAGGAGAAAATCCAAAAATCTGAGATGCAATAGGACTTGGGAGTGCAGAACACTCTAAAGGTTAACTTGCAGGTTGAGCCAGTAGTGAGGAAGGCAAATGCCATGTTCACATTCATTTCAAGAGGGCTAGAATACAAGGGCAGGGATGTGATGCTGAGGTTTTATAAGGCACTGGTGAGGTCTCACCTTGAGTATTATGTACAGATTTTGGCTTCTCATCTTAGAAGAGATGAGCTGGCATTGGAGACAGTCCAGAGGAGGAGCACAAGGACGATTCCAGGAATGAAAGGGTTATCATACAAGGAAAGTTTGATGGCTCTGGGTCCATACTCACTGGAATTTAGAAGGATGAAGGGGGATCTCATTGAATCCTTTCAAAAGTTGAAAGGCCTAGAACAGAGTAGATGTGGAAAGGATGTTTCCCATGATGGGAGAGTCTAGGACAAGAGGGCACAGCCTCAGGATAGAGGAGCGTCCATTCAAAGCAGAAATGTGCAGAAATTTCTTTAGCCAAAGGGAAGTGAATTTGTGGAATTTGTTGCCACATGCAGCTGTGGAGGCCAGGTCATTGGGTGTATCTAAGGCAGAGATTGATAGGTTCTTGATTGGACATGGTGTCAAAGGTTACAGAGAGAAGGCCCAGAAATGTAGTTGCAGAGGAGAAAAAAAAGATCAGATATGATTGGTGGAGTAGACTCAATGGGCCAAATGGCCTAATTCTGTTCCTATGTCTTATGGTTTTATGTCTTCTAATGCTGAGCTTTCATGAGACATTAGTCAGGCCGCACTTGGACTATTGTCAATAATTTTGGGCCCCATATCTCAGAAAGATGTGTTGTCATTGAAGAGAGTCCAGAGGAGGTTCACAAGGATGGTTCTGGGAATGAAGGGGTTAACATATGAGGAGCATTTGGCAGCTTTGGGCCTGTACTCACTGGAATTTAGAAGAATGTGGGGGAATCTCATTGAAACCTACCGAATGTTTGAAGAACTAGATAGGATGCATGTGGAGAGCATTTTCCCTTTGGTAGGAGATTCTAGAACTAGAGGGCACAGCCTGAAAATTGAGGGGCGACCTTTTAGAACGGAGGTAAGGAGGACTTTTTCAGCCTGAAAGTAGTGAATCCATGGAATTCTCTGCCACAAAATGTGATGGAGGCCAAGTCTATGGGTATATTTAAGGCAGAAGTTGGTCATTTCCTGATTGGTCAGGGCATCAAATGATATAGTAAGAAGGCAAGTGTATGGGGTTCAATGGGATCTGGGATCAGCCATGATGAAATCACAGAGCAGACTCAATGGGCTGAATGGACTAATTCTGCTCCTATGTCTTATGGGCTTACGAAATTGCAATGCTATCTTAATAGTATATCAGGTGAAATAGGGGAACTATTGGCCAGAGAGGAATTACTGTCAGAAGCCCAGACAATCATAACCATGATGGAAGGCTCAGCTTGCAAACACCATGGACACAGAGAACACATGAGCCAAGATTTGAACAATAAGCAAAGGTGTACTTGGGAAGTGGGAGGCCTTCAAAAGTGAAATATTGAGAGTATAGTGTTTGTATGTTTCTATCAGAGAACTTTGGTTTCCGAGATATGTTGAGGCCCTGGTTAAGAAACTAAAGGGGGAGCATAGCAGGTTTAGGCAAATAGGGACAAATGAGGTGCTTGATGAGTATAAAAATTCAAGAGAACATTTAAGAAAGAAATCAGGAGGTTAACAGAAGACATGAGGTTGCTCTGGCAGGCAAGGTGAAGGAGAAAGCTAATTCGACAGATATGTTAAAAGCAAAAGTATAGCAAGGGACAAAATTGCATCTCAGGAAAATGAGAATGGTAATCCATGCGTGCAGCTGAAATTGATGGGAGAGATATTAGATGGACTTTTTTTGCATATATTTACTTGGGAGATGGACACAGAGACCATAGTTGTGAGGCAATGCAGCAGCAAAGTCATGGACCCAATACAGATTACAAAGGGTTTGCTGTCTTGAGGCAAATTATGGTGGATAAATTACCAGGGCCTGACAAGATGTTGCCTCAGACCCCATGGGAGGCTAGTGTAGAAATTGTAGGGGCTCTAGCAGAGATATTTAAAACATTGTTAGCCATAGGAGAGACGTCAAAGGAGGATAGCTAATGTTTAAGAAAGGCTCTATGAATAAGCCAGGAAATTATAGGCCAGTGGGCCTGACAGCAGTGCTGAGAAAGTTATTGGAAGGTATTCTAATGGAACAGATATATAAGTATTTGGATAGACAGGGTTTATTTAGGGATAGTCAATATGGCTTTGCATGTGGTAAGTCACGTCTAACTGACGTTATACAGTTTTTCAAGGAAATTATCAGAAAAGTTGATGAAGGCATGGCAATGGATGCTGTCTACATGGTCTTTCCTAACGTCTTTGATAAGTTGTCAGATGGGAGGTTGGTTAAGATGGTTCAGTTACTTGGCATTCAAGCATTCAAGTTGAGGTAGTAAATTTGAATAGACATTGGCTCTGTGGGAGAAACCAGAGAGTGATAGTAGGTGATTGCTTCTCTAACTGCAGGCCTGTGACTAGTGGTGTGCCACAGGGATCAGTGCTGGGGCCATTGTTGTTTGTCATCTACAGTATATCCATGATCTGGATGATAACGTGGTCGATATTTCAAGCCAAGACCCTTCATGAATCCTGATAAATGTTCTCAACCCGAAATGTCGACTGTACTCTTTTCTATAGATGCTGCCTGGCAGGCTGAGTTCCTCCAGCATTTTGTACGTTGCTTGGATTTCCACCATCTGTAGATTTTCTCTTGTTTGTGGATGATAATGTGGTTAACTGGATCAGCAAATTTGCAGATGTCATCAAGATTGGGGGTGTAGTGGACAGTGAGGAACATTATCAAAGCTTTCAGTGGGATCTGCACCAGCTGGAAATATGGCTGAAGAGTGGCTGATGGAATTTAGTGCAGACAAATATGAGGTGTTGCATTTTCAGTAGGATCAATGACGGTGGGTCTTATACAATAAATGGTAGGGCACTGAGGAGAGTGGTAGAACAAAGGGATCTGGGAATACAGTTCCACAATTAATTAAAGTGATATCACAGGTAGCTAGTGATGTAAGGAAATCTTTTGGCACAGTGCCTTCATGAATCAAAGTATTGAGTACAGGAGATGGGATGTTATGTTGAATTTGTATAAGATGTTGATAGAAACATAGAAACATAGAAAATAAGTGCAGGAGTAGGCCATTCGGCCCTTCGAGCCTGATTGGGCTTAATCTGTAGTATTTTGTGTGCAGTTTTGGTCACCTACCTATAGGAAAGATATAAATAAGATTGAAAGATTGCAGAGAAATTTTACAATGATATTGCTTGAGGATGTGAATTATATGGAAAGATTGAACAGGCTGGAACTTTATTCTGTAGAATGTCGAAGATTGAGGGGAGATTCAGTAGAGGTTTCTAAAATTATTAGGGGTATAGATAGGGTATATGCAAGCAGGGTTTTTCCACTCTTGGGTAAAACTACATCTAGAGGTCATGGATTAGTGGTGAAAGCTGAAAAGTTTAAGGAGAACATAAGGTTGGAAAATTCTTCACTCAGAGGATGATGAGATAATGGAATGAGCTACCAGTGTAAATGGTGGATGAGAGATTAATTTTACCATTTAAGAAAATTTGGATCAGTACATGGACATGAGGGGTATGGAACCTTGTCTTAAATAGCTTGGACAGATTTTTGCATCATAGGGGAATTAAGTGTTATAGGAAAAAGGCAGATAGGTGGATAAGATAGATGCAGCAAAGTTGTTTCCACTGGTAGGTGAGACTATAACTATGGTACACAGTCTCAAAACTCGGATGAGTAAATTTAGGATGGAGATGAGGAAGAAATGCCTTTCTCAGAGAGTGGTGAATCTATGGAATTCTCTGCCTAACAAAGCAATAGAGGTTACCTCAGTAAATGTATTTAAGACAAGGCATAGTAAGGGAATTAAGAGTTATGGTAAAAGGTAGGTCAGTGGAGATGAGTCCATGGCCTTATCAGCCATGATATTATTGAATGGCGGAGCAGGCTCACTGGGCCAGATGGCCTACTCCACCTCCTAATTCTTATGTCCTTATGTTGATTCACTCAGATTGATCCTCACAACCGTTTCAACTTTTTTCCAAATTATCCTCGCGTTCTCTTACAGCTTAAACATAGTATATGGAAGAGAGATGAATTTATGAAACATTAAAAAAACAACTTACTATATTTTTCCTCAGGTCAAGATTAGCGGGATTAACACCTAAAGAGACAAAAAGAGAAAGAAGAAATGGATAAGTTGTTTCATGACATGAAATGGTATACTTCTTAAACCAAAATAAATGATATGTGACAGACCACATTAGCTATGAAGTAATAGAGGTCTTGCTCTCAACTTCACTATTTTTAAATTTTGAAATAAAGTGATCCCAGTTGCATCATCCTTCCTGCAATGCATACTGTACTTGCACTAACAATCCAACAAACTATTTCCAAATGTCGTATTTATGAAGCAGTACTAGCAAAGAAGTTTATCCTGCTGTTGGAGTCTTTTCTCCCCTTGGCTTGAGTCATAGTTTTGTTCTGTTCAACTTTGTCTCCTTCAGAAACCTTTGAATTAAGTTCTGGGTCTTGAAGGCAAGACGAACCTAAAATGCCCTTTCGTCATTACCGCCACCAATGAAGATGTACAGAAGCCTGAAGACAATCACTCAATGATTCAGGAACAGCTTTTCTCTCTCTACCATCAGATTTCCATGAACCATACCTTGCTATTTTGCTCTCTTTTTGTATTATCAATCTATCTATCAATCTCTCCAAATATTGTTCTAGTTGTACCTCAAATTAATGTTTTATGTCTTGCACTGTACTGCTGCTGCAAAACAACAAATTTCATGACATGTGTCAGAAACAATAATAATAATAAACCTGATTCTTATTGTGATGACATCTGTACTTCAGAATACATACTTTTCCTCTGGAAATTAAAGCATGATTTTATATTAGGCTTGATGGGGTAGAAACTCCATCATGCTTCATCAAGAATAGGAAAACTTGGATCTTTCCCCACAAACAATGATGGAAAGGAATTTATTTGCCGGCTCCACAATTTCCCATTTCCATAAAACCATAGAACACTACGGCACGGTACAGGCCCTTCAGCCCTCCATGTTGTGCCGACCCATATAATCCTTTAAAAAAAGTACTAAACCCACACTACCCCATCACCCTCCATTTTTCTTTCATCCATGTGCCTGTCCAAGAGGCTCTTAAATACCCCTAATATTTTAGCCTCCACCACCATCCCTGGCAAGTCATTCCAGGCACTCACAACCCTCTGTGTAAAAAAAACTTACCCCTGATGTCTCCCCTAAACTTCCCTCCCTTAATTTTGTACATATGCCCTCTGGTGTTTGCTATTGGTGCCCTGGGAAACAGGTACTGACTATCCACCCTATCTATGCCTCTCATAATCTTGTAGACCTCTATCAAGTCCCCTCTCATTCTTCTACGCTCCAAAGAGAAAAGTCCCAGCTCTGCTAACCTTGCTTCATATGACTTGTTCTCCAAACCAGGCAACATCCTGGTAAATCTCCTCTGCACCCTCTCCATAGCTTCCACATCCTTCCTATAATGAGGTGACCAGAATTGAACACAATACTCTAAGTGCAGTCTCACCAGAGATTTATAGAGTTGCAACATGACCTCTCTACTCTTGAACTCAATCCCCCTGTTAATGAAGCCTAGCCTCCCATAGGCCTTCTTAACTACCCTATCAATCTGTGCAGCAACCTTGAGGGATGTATGGATTTGAACCCCAAGGTCCCTTTGTTCATCCACACTCTTAAGTAACTGATCATTAATCCTGTACTCAGTCTTCTGGTTTGTCCTTCCAAAATGCATCACCTCACACTTGTCCGGATTGAACTCCATCTGCCATTTTTCTGCCCAACTCTGCAGCCTGTCTATATCCTCTTGTAACCTTCGACAACCTACAGCTCCATCCACAACTCCTCCAATCTTCGTGTCATCCGCAAACTTACTCACCCATCCTTCCGCCTCTACATCCAGGTCATTTATAAAAATCACAAATAGCAGGGGTCCCAGGACAGATCCCTGTGGCACTCCACTAGTCACCGACCTCCAGGCAGAATACTTTCCTTCCACAACTACCCTCTGCTTTCTTCCTTTAAGCCAATGTTTTATCCAAACAGCCAAGGTTCCACTTATCCCATGCCTCAGGACTTTCTGGATGAGTCTCTTGTGAGATTTCATTTGTCTTTCTGCTTTCCTTTTTTTTTAGGAAGTCATGCAAGCAAATGTGAATTCAAAAAGACTCCACAACCATCTCACTGATATTAGTTGCTGTGATACAGTACTGTGAAAATGTTTTAGGCATCCAAGATTGTTATATGGTTTCAGATTGTGTGGTTTCAACATCATCCAGACTGTCTGGGATTACCCTGAGTGACAGAAGCAAGTGAGACAGCCAAAGAAGATCAGTGACAAGTATTCCAAGATGCTTGGAACAACGGACCAGTTGATTTTGTTATAAAACTGCATGACAGTGTGCCAAAAAGAATTGATGCAGTTTTAAAGGCAAAGGGTGGTCACACCAAATATTGACTTGATTTAGTTTTTACCATTTACTGCTCTTTATAGTATTTTTTTAAGATTTAGAAACTTTTCATTTCATTATTTTTGAAGGCATCTTTGCTTTCCAGTTTTTTTTACATGTACAAGACTTTTACACAGTACTGTATGTGCCTATCCAAAGAGAAAGGTAAGTTTTATTTGTCATATGTATATTGATACATACAGTGAAATGCTTTGTTTGTGTCAACAACCAATACAAACTGAGGATGTGCTGGGGGCAGCCCACAAGCAGTGGCATGCTTGTGGCACAAACATTGTATGCCCACAACTTGCTAACCCGAACAGGAATGTCCTGGGAATGTGGGAGGAAACCCATATGAAACTCACATGGTCATGGGGAGGTTCTACAGACAGAACCAGGACTGAACCCAGAGCGCTAGCGCAGTAACGTTTTGTGCTAACCACCATGCTGCTATGCCGCCCTGGAGCATCAATGAACAAGGGTGTTATACTATACTATTACAGCTCACTACATCAGAGTTCAGAGTTCAATTCTAGCGCCGTCCAGTGTTCTCCCTGTCACCATGTGGGTTTCCTCCTGGTGTTCTGGTTTCCTCCCACAGTCAAAAGTTGCACCGGTTGGTAGGCTAACTGCTCATTGTAAATTGTGCTGTAATTAGGCTTGGGCTAAACTGGTGAGTTGCTGTTAGTGTGCCTTGTTGGGCCAGAGGACCCTGTTCCACACTGTATCTCTAAATAAAGAAAGAAAGCACCTCATCCCTAGAATCAACTCTTGTAATGTTGTTAGACAGTGGATTCCAGGGTTTCCAAACAGACTTGATAAAAAAAGGTTATATGTTATTCACCACGTCTCCACTTAACTGTGTCAGTGCTATCTGCTTCAACAACTTCACGTGGCAACGAGATCCAGGCTTATCTCATTTGTCATTTGCAGAACATGACTGAGTACAAATTGGCTGCCACCTATTGTCCATCAGAAGAGTGATGAAAGTGTTGAATCCCACACACTCGGCATAAGTCACCTGCTTAGTGTGAGGATGAAATTCTGTCTGAGTGAAATTGCTGACATTTCTTGTTGCAGACAAAAAGCCGCCAGAGGCAAAGAAGTTCATAACGGCAGCAGCACAGACTGCAACAATCAGGTGAATTCAAGTCTTCATCTAGAAGGTAATCGAACTCTGTGACAAGCCCATGGGAGATGCAAAGTTCCAAAGTGCGCGGCTCTTAAGAGAATGCAGATCCATAGTGCCATACTTATAAATTCTGTACAGATGGTATTACATCCTGTGAGCATACCTCTTGTTGCTTGCTCATCATATAAAAATGTCTGATTCTCAAAATGTGTGTTTTCCCCCAGGGTGCTCCAGTTTCCTCCCACTGTCCAAAAATGTGCTGAATAGATAAACAGGTCATTGTAAAATTGTCCAATGATTAGCTTAGGGTTAATCAGTTTTGTCAAGGGTGTTTCCACAAGTTTTGCCATTCAATACTGAATCAACAATCAGATTATAATTGTCCATTCCCTATTCTGGCTCCCCTCTTACCTCTTCTCTTCTTCTCACCTGTGCATCACCTCCCTCCCATGGTCCACTCTGCTGTCCTATCAGATTACCTTTGATATCTTCCACCGAACAGCTTCATCTTCTCATTTCAAACACCCCCTTCCCCATTCACCTACCTTCCCCCTCACCTGGCTTCACCTATCACCTATCACCTGTCAGCTTCCCCTCCTCCCACCTTCTTATTCTGGCTTCTTCTCCTTTCCTGATGAAGAGTCTCAGCCCAAACCATGCTTTCCACGAGGAGGATGGACAGAGTCTCCTTACAAAATGGTGGCAGAATTAAACTCTGAACTCCAGGACGCCCCAAGCTGTAATAGTGCTGTGCGAAACACTCAGCCACCGAACACCCAGCTTATTCTACTGTATCTCTAAATAAATGAATGAATGGATGGATAGATAGGTAGATAAATAAACAAACAAACAAGAAATAAATAAATAAATGTACAAATGTGCCAGATTCTCTAAGGTTGTCATAGCTTGAGGAGTTAGTAGGTATAAGCTCCCTCTACCTCTACCTATTAGCAAGCATCTCAAATAGCCTCTGACAACCAAGTCCAGTTCCAGGCCTTAACCTGTGGCTACAAAGTCCATAAGACCGTAAGACATAGCAGCAGAATTAGTTTATTCAGCCGATTGAGTCTGCTCCACCATTCCATGACGGCTGATTCTGGATCCCACTCAACCCCATACACCTGCATTCTTGCCGTATCCTTTGATGCCCTGACTGATCAGGAAACGATCAACTTCCACCTTAAGTATAACCATGGACTTGGCCTCCACCACAATCTGTAGCAGAGCATTCCACACATTCACCACTCTCTGGCTAAAAAAATTCCACCTTACCTCTGTAGAAAAAGGTTACTTCACAGTTTTGAGGCTGTGCCTCTAGTTCTGGTTATCCACACCATAGAAAACATCCTCTCCACACCCACCTTATCTAGTCCTTTCAACATTTGGTAAGTTTCAATGAGATACCCCCACATTCTTTTGAGTTGAGTACAGGCTCAAAGCTGCCCAAAACTACTCATATGTTAATCCCTTCATTCCCAGAATTATCCTCGTAATTCAGCAGGATTCTCTCCAATGACAACACATACTTTCTGAGATATCGGGCCCAAAACTTTTGAAAATACTTCAAGTGCAGCCTGACTAGTGTCTAGTAAAGACTCAGCATCATCTTCTTGCTTTTATATTCTATTCCCCTTGAAATAAATGCCAACATTGCATTTGCCTCTTTACCACAGACTTAATCTGTAAATTAACCTTCTGTGAGTCTTGAACAAGGACTCCTAAGTTGCTCTGATGTTTGATCCTTCTGCCCATTTAGAAAATAGTCTGCACTATTGTTCCTTTTATCAAAATATACTATCATACATTTCCTAACACTGTGTTCCATCTGCCACTCTTTTTGCCCATTCTTCCAATTTGTCTGTCTTTCTGTAATTGCATTGCTTCCTCAGCACTACCTACCCCTCCACCTATCTTCATATCATCATCAAACTTTGCCACAAAGCCATCAATTCCATTATCCAAATCATTGACAAACAATGTGAAAAGTAGTGGTTACAATACTGACCCTTGAGGAAAACCTCCAGTCACTGGCAGCCAACTAGATTAAGGCCCTTTTATTCCCACCCCTTGCCTCCTGCCATTACTCTATCCATGGATATCTTTCCTGTAATGCCATAGGAATTTACCTTATTAAGCAGCTTCATGTGTGCCATCTTATCAAATGGCTTCTGAAAGTCCAAGTAAATAACATCCACTGCCTCCCCTTTGTCTGGAGGAACCATCTCTACTGACAGGAGAAGGGGTAAAGGTGGGCTATTAGTGCATTAAAATCAGTTGATCTGGCCATTTGGGACTTGTCAGCCATGGTTGGCAGCACATCTCAGGAAAGGAAAACTCTGATCTCAAATCTACACTCTCTTGTGGCTATACCCACTCATGGGGAAGGCTTCAGGAGTAAACCTTGAGGGAAGATCCAGATCTGGAGTCTCTACATTGAGTTCAATGCTGACTAGTGACTCTTGAGACACCACTGGTGCCAAACCATATCAGGCTCTGCCATTCCTTTGGATTCATCAGCTGCATGAAAAGTGGATACTTGCTACATGGCAACAGCTTATTCTCAATATCATACTGCCCAGTCTTGTGTATGACAGCTGGGATGCAGCATCCATGATTGAGCATGGCCAATAGAGGCTCGCACAAGTGTTGTCGAGAGACATTATTTTACAGTAAGAAAAATATAAACAAGGTCATTTACAAATTAGTTCTAACATTTTTCAAAATTTATTTGGTCATTTGTTATTACCTTTCAAATGGGTTAGTCATCTTTTACCCTTAAGTCATGATCTCTGATTGTAGTCCCACCCAACCTCTGTGGAAAAAGCCTGTTTACATTTACCCGATCTATACTCCTCATGGTTTTGTATACCTCTACCAAATCTCCTCTCAGTCTTCTACATTCATAAGAATACAGTCCTAACTTACTCACTCTTCCCTTGTAGCTCAGGTCCTCTGCACCCAGCCACATCCTTGGAAATTTTCTCTGCATTCTTTCAACCTCATTTACGTCTTTCCTGTAGGTAGGTGACCAAAACTGCACACAATACTCCAAATTAGGCCTTGCCAATGTCTTATACAACTTTAACATATCATCCCATTTCCTGTCCTCAATACATTGATTATTGAAGGCCAATGTGCCAAAAGCTTTATTTACAAACATATTTGTTTGTGACACAAATTTCAATTAAGTATGTACCTGTATTCCCAAATCCCTTTGTTCTACCACATTCATCTGTGCCCTAGAGTTCATGTGTAAAACCTACGCTGGTTGGTCCAACCGAAGTGCCAAACCTCACACTTGTCTGCATTAAATTCCATCTGCTATTTTTCACACCATTATTCTAGCTGATACAGATCCCTCTGGAAACCATGGCAGCCTTCCTCACTGTCTACTTCCCCCCATTCTTGGTGTCATTTGCAAATTTGCTGATCCAGTTGATCACATTATCATCCAGATCATTATCGATGACAAACAATAAAGGAACCAGCACCAATCCCTGTGGCACATCACTAATCAAAAGCCTCTGGTCAGAGAGGTAACCCTCTACTACCACATCCGCCCGCCACCCGACTCGGGATAGGGCTCCCCTTGTCCTCACCTACCACCCCACCAGCCTCCGGGTCCAATGAAAAATTCTCCATAACTTCCGCCACCTCCAATGGGATCCCACTACCAAGCACATCTTTCCCTCACCCCCTCTTTCTGCATCCCCATTACTAATGACATTTGAAATATTTCTGTCAGAGCCCCTGCTATTTCTACACTAACTTCCCTCAAGGTCCTGGGGAATATCATGTCAAGACTTGGAGATTTATCCACTTTTATATTCCTTAAAAGTGCCACTTGAGGTCCTGCTTTTTATTTTCTTTCCTATCTCCTTATATTCT
This sequence comes from Hemitrygon akajei, assembly GCF_048418815.1. Taxonomy (NCBI): domain Eukaryota; kingdom Metazoa; phylum Chordata; class Chondrichthyes; order Myliobatiformes; family Dasyatidae; genus Hemitrygon; species Hemitrygon akajei. The sequence continues at coordinate 175,226,976 of NC_133132.1, read as the reverse complement.
TTCTTCAGGACCTCATCCCTACTCCTGTCTATGTCATTGGTCACCACGTGGACCATGACATCTGGCTGCTCACCCTCTCTCCTGAGAATACCGAGAATTCGATCCGAGATATCGTGAACCCTGGCACCAGGGAGGCACCAGACTGTTGGGTGGTCTGTAATATAGTTCCATTAACATGTTCATACTATTCATTATGATCCTCGTACCAAATGTACAGCATTTTCAACACAGTAAAGATCCTTGTCCCACTCTTATAACATTTTTCACACAGTAATGAACCTCATACCAAACATATAGCATTTCCACACAGTAATGAACTACATACCTACATGTTCAGATGTACTCAGTCATCACTTGTACCTTCGGTACTGAATAAAGTAGCCACTGAGTGTACATTCATGGTCTTCTGCTGTTGTAGCCCATCCACTTCAAGGTTTGATGTGGAAGAACTCTTCTGCACAGCACGGTTGTAAGACATGTTTATATGAGTTACTGATTTAAGTGACTTTGACCATGGAATGATTCTTGATTGAGTATCTCAGAAATATCAGTATCTTTTCCATTGAGAGTAGGGGAGATTCAAACAAGAGGACATGATTTGAGAGTTAGGGGGCAAAAGTTTAAGGGTAGCATGAGGGGGAATTTCTTCACTCAGACAGTGGTAGCTGTGTGGAATGAGCTTCCAGTTGAAGTGGTAGAGGCAGGTTCAGTATTGTCATTTAAAGTAAAATTGGATAGGTATATGGACAGGAAAGGAATGGAGGGTTATGGGCTGAATGCGGGCCAGTGGGATTAGGTGAGAGTAAGCGTTGGCATGGACTAAGAAGGGCCGAGATGGCCTGTTTCCGTGCTGTAATTGTTTTATGTTTATATAAAGTGTTAATCTGCTGGCATTTCCATACACAACAGTCTCTAGAGTTTACAGAGAATTGTGCGAAAAACTGGAAAAAAAATCCAGTGAGCAGTAGTTCTGTGTGCTAGAGCATCTTGTAATGAGAGATGTCAGGGGAGAATGTCCAGACGAGTTCAAGCTAACAGGAAGGTGACAGTAACTCAAATAACCATGCGTTGAAAAGAAAATTGTAACCAATTATTACCATCATAAGCTTAAAATAATATCCTAAAATTAAATCACTCTAGACAAGAATCCCGAAACAAGAGTCTAAAGAGAGGAACACAAGCAAGGTGAAACTAGAAGGATTTATTTATTACACATTTTATTTTACTTAGAGATACAGTGCAGAACAGGACCTTCCAGCCCACTGAGCCACACCACCCAGCATCCCACCTATTTACCCCCAGGACAAATTACAATGACCAATAATCTATTAACTAGTACAACTTTGGAATGTGGGAGGAAACCAGAGCATTCAGAGAAAACTCACGGATACCATGGGGAGAATAAAAGGACAAGAAACAAAACACAGAAAAAACGACAGTGAAAAGTGTAGCAGAGACAAATGGAATTCCTGTGGAATTGGGCAAATCCTGTCGAGAATTGGGAGTGAGGTAGATAGTAATTATAAAAGTTGCAAATCTGAAATAATATCCCCGTTTCAATGAGAAATCCATGGTCGCTCCATCAGTAATTGTAAGATTCTTCTGCACAACAGCAAAATCCTGTTGGATTTTGAATTCAAAAGGGTTTTCTGTTATCAAGGTCAAAGCAGTTATCCTTAAAGGGAAGGAATGAAAATGTAGCTTGTCTTGTCCCTCACTGATTGTCCCACTGGTAGAACAATCTCATTGAGATCAATTGCCTTTGGATTATTTTTTTCTTTGCTCAGCCCTAATGCAATCAGATATAATTAGCACAGGCTAGGAAGGGAGTACTTGATGGAATTTCTGTATATACCCAGCAACATCCCCGCTCCCCCATTCAACATTTATCCATCAAAATCTATGAAGTCAATTAGGAAATTTCTAGTACATCTCTTACAGATATTGGCAGACTCTTACCCTCTCTTATTTCCCAGTGACAGAAAATAGGTTTATATTGGTAGATTATCTTTCTCATGGAGAAAGCAGAGTCCAGAGTCAAAGGAGTAGAGTGTTTGGCTATGGTTGATGAGCCATGGGATGGTCTGTAATCAGTTGTCATAAAGGAGGCAAAAGGAAAAACTGAAGTAGGTAGAGCATTTTATATAAAAATCTAATCATTTTCAAATGTAAAGATCCTTTCGATCGGTAAATACAGAATGAACAAATGAATGGAAATTGAACAAGCAACAGACAATCTGATGAAAATAAAGAGTGGGAGGACATCTAAAATGATGATGGAAGAATGGCGTCACTTCAGAGCCCTCTACAAAAGGTAATCTTTCCCCAAGTAGATAGAATCTTCAAGAGAGCTTTTAGCATATTGGCCTTTAAATACTGAGAACAGGAATGAGGATGTTATGCTGAAGTTGTATAAGATGTTGGTGAGGCCTAATTTGGAGTGTTGTGTGCAGTTTTGGTCACCCACCTACAGGAAAGATGTAAATAAGATTGAAAGAGTTCAGAGAAAATTTACAAAGAGAAATAATATGATTAGGAATAGTCAGCATGGCTTTGTGAAAGGCAGGTCATGGCTTATGATTGAATTTTTTGAGGATGTGACTAAACACATTGATGATGGTAGAGCAGTAGGTGCATGGATTTCAGCAAGGCATTTGACAAGGTACCCTCTGCAAGGTTTATTGAGAAAGTAAGGAGGCATGGGATCCAAGGGAACATTGCTTTGTGGATCCAGAACTGATTTGCCCACAGAAAGGGAAGAGTGGTTGTAGACAGTTCATATTCTGTATGGAGGTCGGTGATCAGTGGTGTAATTCAGGGATTTGTTCTGGGACCCTTACTCTTCGTGATTTTTATAAATGACCTGGATGAATAAGTGGAGGGATGAGTTAGTAAATTTGCTGATGTCACAAAGGTTGGAGGTATTGTGGATAGTGTGGAGGGCTGTCAGAGGTTACAACAGGGCACTGATAAGATGCAAAAATGGGCTGAAAAGTGGTGGATGGAGTTCAACCCAGATAAATGTGAGGTGGTTCATTTTGGTGGGTCAAATATGATGACAGAATATAGTATTAATGGTAAGACTCTTGACAGTTTGGAGGATCAGAGGGATCTTGGGGTCTGAGTCCATAGGACGCTCAAAGCAGCTGCACAGGTTGGCTCTATGGTTAAGAAAGCATATGGTACATTGGCCTTCATCAATCATAGGACTGAGTTTAGGAACCGAGAGGTAATGTTGCAGCTATATAGGACCCTGGACAGACCCCACTTGGAGTACTGTGCTCATTTCTGGTCACCACACTATAGGAAAGATGTGGAAACCATAGAAAGGGTGCAGAGGAGATTTACAAGGATGTTGCCTGGATTGGGGAGCATGCCATATGAGAATAGGTTGAGTGAACTCAGCCTTTTCTCCTTGGAGCGATGGAGGATGAGAGGTGACCTGATAGAGGTGTATAAGATGATAAGAGGCATTGATCTTATGGATAGTCAGAGGCTTTTTCCCAGGGCTGAAATGGCTAACATGAGAGGGCACAGGTTTAAGGTGCTTGGAAGTAGGTACAGAGGAGATATCAGGGGTAAGTTTTTTTTAGGCAGAGTGGTGAGTGTGTGGAATGGGCTGCCGGCGACAGTGGTGAAGGCGGATATGATAGGGTCTTTTGAGAGACTCCTGGATAGGTACATGGAGCTTAGAAAAATAGAGGGCTATAGGTAAGCCTAGTAATTTCTAAGGTAAGGACATGTTTGGCAGAGCTTTGTGGGCCAAACAGCCTGTAGGTTTTCTATGTTTTTCCATGTTTCTATGTTGCTGGATCTAGAGGAAAATTTTAATAGATTAGGACTTTATTCCTTGGTACATAGAAGTTTGAGGGAAGGTTTGATTAGGCATACAAATTTATGAGGGATATAGATAGGGTAAATGGAAGCAGGCTTTTTCCCACTGAGGGTGGGTGGGCCTGCAACTAGGTGAAAGGTGAAATATTTAAGAGGGACATGAGGGGGATGAGATTGAGGGTAATGAGAGTGTGGAAAGGGCTGCCAGTGCAAGTTGTGGATGGAGTTTCGATTTCAACAATTACAGATGTTTAGATAAATACATGGATGGTAGGAGTATGGGAGTCTATGGTTCAGAAATGGGGCCCTGGACTAGGCAGAATAACAGCTCAGAATGGACTAGATGGACCAAAGGACCAGTTTCTGTTCTGTAGTATTCGATGACTCTGACTCTCTGTAGAATGGTAATTTTGACAGCTCCTGTAAATGAAGGAGCTAGTAAATGGTCGATTGTAGAATGGAGCCCAGGAAAGGCGTCAAGGTGAATGGGCAGTTTTCCATTCCATTCTCACAGTTGTAGAACTACCTTGTTTTTCTTACATATACAGTGATATAAAGGTTGTTTAATTCCTTTTCAGGGTATGTTCCATTTTCAATTTCTGTTTTGCTCATGTAATATCCCACAAGCATAATCTGTTCAATAGAAAGGCCCATGTTAGTATGTTTCCCTATTACTGAACATCTATAGCCTGGATAGTAAAATCAAAGGATGAATGAAGTTTCAAGTGAATAGCATTCTGATATGACATTTAAGATATTCTATTTGAAATTGTATAAGTGATCAAAATTTCAAAACTCTTAGCTGCCTTACAAAGAAACTTCATCATCTATAGTGGAATCATCTGGTTCGCTAATTAACAGAATACACTCTGTATAGCGTTTTGTGTGAGATAAAGAACACTATCCTCATAGAACACATCACTATTCTCGAACCCCTCTTGCAGCAATTTACATAGAACTTAGGACATAGTGCACAGAACATTACAGGCTTTTCAGCCCACTGTGTTGTGCAGACCTTCTAATGTCAGGGAAGATCAATCTATCCACTCCCCCTTACATAATGCTTCATTCTTCTAACATCTATGTGCTAAGAGTTCCTTAAAGGTCCCTAATGCATCTCCACTACTTTTGTGCCATGTGCTCACCACTCCTCATAAGTTCCTGCAATCACCTCAAAATTGTGCCTCTTCGTATTAGCCATTTCCACACTGGGAAAAAGTCACTGGTTGTGCCTACTCTATCTGAGCCTCTTATTATCTCATACACCTCTATCAAATTACATCTCATCCTCCTTCACGTCCAAGAGAAAAGCCTAAGCTCGTTAAACCTATCCTCATAAGACATGCTCTCCTATCCAGGTCACACCCTGATAAATCTCCTCTGCACCCTCTCGGGTAGGCCTGACAGGTGGGCAGGAAGGGGATAAGATTTAGGATTGGGGCAGCTTTGTAAAACTGAATAGCTACATAGCGTGCAAAACAAACTGTCTCCATTGGCTCACATGTAGGTGAAATCACTGAAAAGATTCTGCCTCATTTGCCTGTCCACCCACCCACCTTAATGACTCAGGGATGAGACAGCTCACACAGGAGTCAAAAGACAGATGGGATTTAGCACTGACTGACAATCCAAAGTGCAGTCAAGCAATAGAACAGAAAAAAATAAAGACACAGAAAGAAGCTCATAAATTAATTCCCACAAAAATAATGTCATTGTTTCATTGTGGCTCATTCAGCACCTTTAACACATTCACCACCTTTAACTCATTCAGCACCTTTGAGTTTATCTACCTCAATGTGGATAATTCAAGATTGTTTACTGTCATTTCTGGTCCACAAGTGTAAAAGAGAACAAAATATAGTGTCTGGACTATGGATGTATTTTAACTTGTGTGGTATTGAAATTAGTTCCTGTGAACCATATGAGAATGATCAAATTAACAGTCTATTCAGGAAAACTAGCCTTTAGCACCAAAAAATAGTACACACAAATATCTTGACAGTATTGCTGATGACTAATAAAACTGTTCCTGCGTTCTTCTGTGTTGCTCCCAGCAACGCTCCTTTTTTTCATCAATAATGGGAGGAAGCCTGTGAGATTTTATTTTCATGAAGACCTTATGCAACTCGTGACTACAATTTATTCCTTTATTTATTAATTTAGAGATACGTCGCAGAACAATGAATCGCACCTCCCGGCAGCTCACCTATTTAACACTAGCCTAGTCACAGGACAATTTACAATAACAATACTTATTTATTTATTTTATTTAGGGATAACAAGCTGCAATGCCCAGCAACCTACCTATTTAGTACCACCTTAGTCACAGGACAATTGATAATGAACCAATTAACCTACTAACCGGTACGTCTTTGGAATGTGGGAGGAAACCAGAGGAAACCCACAATGTCACGGGAAGGACGTACAAACTTCTTACAGATGGTGCTGGAATTGAAGTCTGAACTCTGACACCTCGAACTGTAATAGCATCATGCTAACCGCCACGCTACTTTGAATTAATTCACTACATTTCTCACTTGGACGTACAAGCTACATCCTGACATTAGGGAAACATGCTGCTGTGAACCCGAATTCTTCAATTCTCTGAGATATTTTCCAAGATGGCAGCGTGACGCGGCTTGCAGCAGCCACTCCGGAGCTGATTATCTGTTATTTGTGAAGCGGGGTGCCGTGCGCAATCATAATTGATTGAAAACGGACGTGGGACCATGGAGGAACATCGGGAAATCTCCAGGAAGACCTTATTTGTTGTTGCTGCTGCTGTGAGGTCCGGGACTCTGCTGGGAAGAACAGGCCCCCAGTCCTCGGGGTCGCGTTGCTGATGGCTGTTGGCGGGGCCGTCTTAATATGCTCGGCAGAGGATGGTGCTCGGAGAAGCTGTGATGGAGGGGATGGTCGTTGGCTCGGAGGTTCAAAGGACTTGGAGTCTGCTGCTGTCAGGTCGCTTTCAGTGTGTGCTGCGTCTGCGAGGTTGGGTTCGACGGAGCTTTCATTGTGTGCTGCGTCCGCGAGGCTGGGTTCGACGGAGCTTTCATTGTGTGCTGCGTCCGCGAGGCTGGGTTCGACGGAGCTTTCATTGTGTGCTGCGTCCGCGAGGCTGGGTTTGACGGAGCTTTCATTGGGTGCTGCGTCTGCGAGGCTGAGTCGGGCAGTGCCATGGAAGTCCATAGTGGGGGTATTCCCTTCTGCCGCCGGCGTGGGATGGTGAGTCTGTCGGGACCCTGGGGACTTGTGGAAACTGTGTGGTGATTTCTTTTGAACTTATAGTCCTTTAACATCTTTGGACCATTTTTACTGTGCCCATAGTCTGTTTTTTATCAATTATGCTATTGTTTACACTGTTGTAACTATATGTTGTAACTATGTGGTTTTGTGCAGGTCTTATAGCTTTAGTTTTTGGTCTTGTTTTGTCTGGTGGATTTGGAGCTCCTTTTCGGGGAACGCGCTGAGACGGTAGCACGATATTAATACGCAGCAGCCTCTCTGGACTCTGGATTGGGGATTGCCAAATATTACGTGGATTTTCTGGTGTAGTCTGTTTTGTCATGTGCTTTTGTGATATCATTCTGGGGGAACATTGTCTCATTTTTTAACTGCATTGCATTTGTGGTTTCTAAATGACAATAAACTGAATCTGAATCTGAATATTTTCAGTGGCTATTTATTAACCCAAGCCTGCCTGGCAATTTCTAATAAGGAAACTCAATTGGCTCTCCTCAATGCATTGCAAGTTGATAAATGCCACAAGTCCTGAGTTGCCAGCTTACTAAGTACTGGGGCCAGTTCACTGCAAGGTTCAATGGGTTTTGCATTCAGAGATGTTCTTCTGTATGCACTGTTGTAAAGTGGTTATTTCAGACAGTCGCCTTCCTGTCAACTTGAATTAGTCTGGCCATCCTCCTCTGACCTCTGTAAATGACAGGGCATTTTCACCCTTAGAACTGCCATTGATTTGATGTTTTGTATTTCACACCATTCTCTGTAAACTTTAGAGTCTGCAATGTATGAAATTTCCAGGAGATCAGCAGATTCTAAGATTCTCAAACCACACCGTATAGCATCAACAATCATTTCACAGTCAAAGATCACTTTTCTCCCCCATTCTGCTGTTTGGTCTGAACAGCCACTGAACCTCTTGACTATGTCTGCATGCTTTTATGCATTGAGTTACTGCCGGATAATTGACGGATTAGATATTTGTATTAACGAGCCAGTGTACAGGTGTACCCAATAAAGTGGCCACTGAGTGTACGTTATCCATATTCATGGCAATTTTTCTAACCTTTTTGAGGTCTCTGTTATTTTGTACTTATAAAAATCTCTCAGAACTAAATAATGACCTGCATGTATTTTGGAGAACTTTTGGAAGTGTCAATATCAAGGAACAAGACTTAAAAATGTATGAAACTTGTGCAAAAGTGGCCCTTTACAATGAGTGCCATTCCATAAGTACATGGATGATCCAGTCTCACACTGAGTGCCACTTTCACATATTGTTTCCGTAGCTCTTGACTTCAAATATCTATCAGTCGCTGCATTGAATATAGAACATAGAATATGGAATGTTATGTACAGTACAGGCCCTTCTGCCCAAGATGCTTATTGATTTATTTATTGACATACAGCACCATAAGAAATAGGAGCAAAACCAGGCCTTTGGGCACATCAAGCCTGCTCCACCATTTCATCATGGATGATTTATTATCCCTCCTGCCTTTTCCCTGTAACCTTTGACACCCTTACTAATCAGGAACCTATCACCCTCCACTTTAAATACTCTGCGATTTGTAAACCATATCTCATCATATGTTTATTCCTCCTTATGTCTATTTTTAAATATCAACATCTTGTTTTAAACTTTGTACCTTGAATCTCTTTTGTTTTGTTTTGTTTCATATAGAAAAACTGTATGTTGGGTTATATGAATAATCAATTTGTTAACTTGTAGAAAATAGGTTAATCTATAGAACCAGTAATGCACTAAATTTCTAGTTATGGAAATATAGTAAGCAGGAATTACCACTTACAAAATGCTACTTAAAGTACTGTGTTCAGTTCTGGTCACCTCATTATAGGAAGGATGTGGAAACTTTAGAGAAGGTGCAGAGGAGATTTACCAGGATGCTGCCTGGATTAGAGATCATGTTATGAGGAAAGGTTGAGTGAGCTGGGGCTTTTCTTTGGATCAAAGGAGGTTAAGAAATGACTTCAAAAGAGGTGTACAAGATGATAAGAGGCACAGATTGAGCGGACAGTCAGAGACTTTTTCCTGGGGGTAAATGATAAATACCAGAGTGGATAATTTTAAGGTGATTGGAGCAAAGTATAGGAGGGGATGTCAAAGTTAAGTCTTTTACACAGACATGGAACATCTTGTCAGGGATGGTGGTCGAGGAAGGTACTTTAGAGACATTTAAGAGACTTTTAGATAGGTACATGGATGATAGGAATATGGAGGGTTATGGATGTAAAAGGGTTAGATTGTTCTGAGAGTAGTTGAAGATGTCAGCATAAACATCATGAGCGGAGGACATGTACTGCCCTGTAGTGTTCTCAGATATAGAACATAGAACAGTACAGCACTGAAACAGCTCTTATAGCCCACAATTTTGTACTGAACCAACTAAATTAGTAGTCAAATGGCCAACTCAACTCATCTCTTCTGCCTATACAATGTCCATTTCTCTCACATTTATGTGCCTGCCTAATCATCTGTTTTTAGTCTCTAATGTACCTGCCTCTAACACCAGCCTAGACAACATATCCCGGGCACCCACCACTCTCCATGTAAAAATCTTGCCCCTCACATCTCCTTTGAAATGATGCCTTCTCGCCTTAAATGCATGCACTCTGGTATTAGACATTTCAATCCTGAGAAAGAGGTCCAACTCACCATAGATCCAATACATCTTAATCTTCTGGTAGAGCCTCCCATGAGGCACCCTGTCAAATGCCTTACTAAAATCCATTTACACAATGTCCACAACTCTGCCTTCATCAATCACCCTCATCAGCTCGTTTTAAAAAAAACTTAATCATGTTCTATATTCCATGTTCTCTGAGATGTGATGAGTGTTATCTTGTCTGATGAAACGTAATTGATTTTGTTGAAGAAAATAAAGTCACAGAAAGGAAGCCATGGAGGATATTCTTGAGGGTTTCCAGAAAATACTTGATAAAGACCTTTGCCCGCTAATGTTGAATTTTAAAAAAATCATTGAAATGGCAAAGAAAAATTGGAAGGGGAATCAGGATACAGAGAGAGGGACAGAGTGCATTTGATGACTCCCCTGTATGATGTGAGTTTGTTTTGTGATTACTTGCTGCAGTTATAAATGACCAGCTGATGAAATAGACCAACTAAAGGCTTTATAGACTTATTGGTCTGCCAAAGGGATACCTTAGTTTTAAATTGTTTAAACTTAAATACATTTTAAATTTATTTTAGTAATTGACACATTGGCGCAGCATTTAGGTGATTCCACCTCTCAGCTTAGAGTCTGCTGTCATGAACAGCCTTTGCAGAGTTTGCATGTTCCCACCACATTATGTGGAGCTCCTCTGAGTGCCATGTTCCACTCCAGCACGTGCTCAGAGATTAACTGTAACTTATCTCATCATGTAGCTTATGATATGGGCCGACATTGGAGTGCAGCAGTTAGCGAAACTGCTTTACAACACCAGCCAACATCAATTAGGTTTTGATTCTTAATGCAGTGTGTCAGAAGTTTGAATGTTTTCCCCTGACTGTGCAGGGATTCCTCTGGGTACACTGGTTTCTTCCCACATTACAAAGTACAGTTAGTGTCGATGAGTTGTAGCCATATTCTATTAACATCAGCAGCCTGACGACACTTGTTGACAACCAGCACATCACAAACGATGAAACAATGCCATTCACTGTGTCAATGTTTTGATATACAAGTGACAAGTAAAGCTGTCATTGGGTATGTGTTATAGGAGCCTGAGAAAACACAATTGATGTTTTAGGAACGGATTTTTCTCTTCCACCATCAGATTTCTGAATGGTCCATGAGCTCACAAACACTACTTCACTATTTTGCTCATATAACCATATAACAATTACAGCACGGAAACAGGCCATCTCGGCCCTTCTAGTCCGTGCCAACGCTTACTCTCACCTAGTCCCACTGACCCGCACTCAGCCCATAACCCTCCATTCCTTTCCTGTCCTTATACCTATCCAATTTTACTTTAAATGACAATACCGAACCTGCCTCTACCACTTCTACTGGAAGCTCATTCCACACAGCTACCACTCTCTGAGTAAAGAGATTCCCCCTCGTGTTACCCTTAAACTTTTACCCCCTAACTCTCAAATCATGTCCTCTTGTTTGAATCTCCCCTACTTTCAATGGAAAAAGCATGTCAACTCTATCTATCCCCCTCATTATTTTAAATACTTCTATCAAGTCCCCCCTCAACCTTCTATGCTCCAAAGAATAAAGACCTAACTTGTTCAACCTTTCCCTGTAACTTAGGTGCTGAAACCCAGGTAACATTCTAGTAAATCTTCTCTGTACTCTCTCTATTTTGTTGACATCTTTCCTATAATTTGGTGACCGGAACTGTACACAGTACTCCAAATTTGGCCTTACCAATGCCTTGTACAATTTTAACATTACATTCCAACTCCTATACTCAATGCTCTGATTTATAAAGGCCAGCATACCAAAAGCTTTCTTCACCACCCTATCCACATGAGATTCCACCTTCAGGGAACTATGCACCATTATTCCTAGATCACTCTGTTCTACTGCATTCTTTTTTTTATATTTTTTATTAAATTTTTAAGAGAATTACATACAATGAATAGAATAATAATGTACTGCATTCTTCTATGCCCTACCATTTACCATTTACCATATATGTCCTTTCATTGATTGAATGTCAATGTCAATGTCCTTTCATTTCATTGATCTCACTATTCATTGATATTTTTAAATACATTTATGTACAGTATTGTTCTGTACTGCTACCAAAAAACAACATATTTGTGAAAATGTTTGTGAAAACATATTTGTCACAGTGTCTCTGAGTTGCAGAGCGACCAATCAGCAAAAGGGATTAATTCAGGTGCAAGCAGAGCAGCCATTCTTCTAAGTGCCAGTCTTTAGAGCGGCTTTGGTTCATCAGGCTTAGTGGAAATGAGGGTTGAAGTAAGATAAACTGTCTTGAAAGTTACTCTCTCTCTGTACTTATGAGGTTTTGGAGTGCTTGGAGACTAATGATAAAATAAGTCAAAATGACCTTTTAAAACAGAGGCAAAGAGGAATTTTTTTAGCTAAAGAGTGCTGAATCTCTGGACTGCTCTGCTACAGGCAGCGGCATCCATCATCATGAAGTGTTTCCAGAGGCTCGTCATGAGGCATATCAAGACCCTGCTGCCCCCCTCTCTGGACCCCGGCAGTTTGCGTACCGTCCCAACCGCTCAACAGATGACGCCATTGCCATCACCCTCCACCTGGCCCTAATCCACCTGGATAAAAAAGACACATACATTCGGATGCTGTTCATAGACTTTAGTTCAGCATTCAACACAATCATCCCTCAGAAACTGATTGGAAAGCTGAGCCTACTGGGCCTGTACACCTCCCTCTGCACTGGATCCTAGACTTCCTGACTGGGAGACCTCAGTCAGTCTGGATCAGGAGCAGCATCTCCAACACCATCACACTAAGCACGGGGGCTCCCCAGGGCTGCGTGCTCAGTCCACTGCTGTTCACTCTGCTGACCCACGACTGTGCTGCAACACACAGCTCGAACCACATCATCAAGTTCGCCGATGACACGACCGTGGTGGGTTTCATCAGCAAGAACGACGAATCAGCTTACAGAGAGGAGGTGCAGCGGCTAACGGACTGGTGCAGAGCCAACAACCTGTCTCTTAATGTGAACAAAACACAAGAGATGGTTGTTGACTTCAGGAGGGCACGGCGCGACCACTCCCCGCTGAACATCGACGGCTCCTTGGTAGAGATCGTAAAAAGCACCAAATCTCTTGGTGTTTACCTGACAGAGAATCTCACCTGGTTCCTTAACACCAGCTCCATAGCAAAGAAAGCCCAGCAGTGTCTCTACTTTTTGCGAAGACTGAGGAAAGTCCATCTCCTACCTCCCATCCTCATCACATTCTACAGGGGTTGTATTGAGAGCATCCAGAGCAGCTGCATCACTGCCTGGTTCGGAAATTGCACCATCTCGGATCACAAGACCCTGCAGCGGATAGTGAGGTCAGCTGAGAAGATCATCGGGGTCTCTCTTCCCGCCATCACGGACATTTACACTACACGCTGCATCCACAAAGGAAACAGCATTATGAAGGATCCCATGCACTCCTCATACAATCTCTTCTCCCTCCTGCCATCTGGGAAAAGGCTCCGAAGCATTCGGGCTCTCAGGACCAGACTATGTAACAGTTTCTTCCTCCAAGCTATCAGACTCCTCAATACCCGAAGCCTGGACTGACACCTTGCCTTGTTTATTATTTATTGTAATGCCAGTACTGTTTTTGTGCACTTTATGCAGTGCAGTGTAGGTCTGTAGTCTAGTATAGCTTTCTCTGTGTTTTTTTTTATTATGTAGGTCAATCTAGTTTTTGTACTGTGTCATGTAAACCATGGTCCTGAAAAATGTTGTCTCATTTTTACTATGCACTGTACCAGCAGTTATGGTTGAAATGACAATAAAAGTTGACTTGACTTGACTTGACTTGACTTGACTTGACTTGAATGCCAAGTCCATGGATATATTAAAAGCAGAGGTTGATAGTTTCCTAATTGATCAGGCCATCAAAGGATATGGTGAGAGACAGGTGCATGGAGTTGAGTGTGGTCTGGAATTAGCCATGATGGAATAGCTCTAATAAAAGGCCTAATTCTGCTTTTATGGTCTACTGTAGGTAAACTTGCAACACTGTTGCAGATTGGCAGGTATGATGTTGTAGGCATCACTGAATCATCAATGAAAGAAGATTATGGCTAGGAGCTTAATGTCCAAGAATACACATTGTATCAAAAAGTTAAAAGTTAGAGTCTGTCCCGAGCCTTATAGGTTCATCAGGCCAGTGCTTATGCTGGTTTCCGTGGCGTGAAGCGACTGAGAGTTCTGTGAGCAAAAATGCCTTGATAATGAGAGAGGTCAATGGAGAATGGCCAGAATGGTTCAAGCTGACAAATAACCATGCACTACAATTCTTCTCTTCTTCTCTTCGGTTGTCCATCGGAATCCGATGATGACATCACTCCTTTAATGGTGAGATCTTTGATGCCTATACAGTCCTATCCTGGACCCACAAGTTCTACTGCAAGTGGGACATGTATATGTGGTAGTGGTGGTAGTGATGGCAACCATGGCTGCATCACTCCTGGCTCTCTTCTGCTGTCTTCTGGTTGTTCTTCCCATCTCCAGAATACAAAACCCATCCCTACACAGCTGTCGTCAAGTGTTACGGTCAGCAGCAACATCCTCCAGGTCCTCAGGTCTGATCTTGCACTTATTAAAGCATTCTTCATTTGATCCTTATAGCGCTTCTTCACCCTCCAGCTGAGCGTCAACCATGATGTAGCTGGTCGTATAACACTCTGCGGGGTAGCCGACATAGGAGCATCCTTATCACGTGCCCCAGCCGCTGCAACTGACGCTGGGTGATCAGGGCCTCAATACTTCTGCAATTGATCTTTACAAGTATTTCAGTTTGAGGCACCCACTCACACCAGGTGATTCCCAGGATGCACTGAAGGCAGCTTATGTGGAAGCGCTCCAAGGACAATGTGATGGCTGTAGGTTACCCAAGCTTCACAGCCATAAAGGAGGGTGGTGACACAGACCGATTGGTATAAGGTGACCTTTGTGGAGGGACGAAGGCTCCTGTTCTGAAAGACTCTACGCTGAAGTCTCCCAAAGGCAGCTGATGCCTGTTTAAAGTGGCTCTGGATGACGTTGTCAATGCCGCTATCCTCAGAGAGAATGCTCCCAGGTATCTGACAGATGGCACTACTGACAGCTTTTCATCACCAACAGTGAAGGCAGGTAGGGTGGGTGGGACACTGGTACTCCACTGGCAAACCACTTCTGTCTTGTTGGTATTGACAGTCAGTCCCATCCTGCTGTACACTCTCACCGCCACAGCAAGGACAGTCTGAAGATCCTCCAGAGTATGGGCCACAAGAGCACAGTCATCTGCATACTGCAGTTCCAGGACCCATTCTCTATGGAGTTTGGTCGTTGCGTGGAGCCTCCTGACGTCAAAGAGGTTGCCATCTAATCTGACGTCCACTGCCACACCGCTGCTATCCTCAATCTTGTTGTGCAGAAGCTTGGTAACAAGAGGAAGATGTTAAAAAGCACTGGTGCTAGCACACACCCCTGCCTCACCCTGTGCATACAAGGAAGGGCTCGGACTCTTGTCCTCCTATGGTCACCCGAGCAGTCATCCCATCATGGAACTGGCAGAGGATGTTATCAAATTTATTGGGACAGCCAAACCTGAGGAGAACATCCCATAAGAGCTCTCTTTGCACAGTGTCAAATGCTTTGGAGAGGTCGACAAAGGCCATGAACAGGTCTTGATTTTGCTCCCGGCACTTTTCCTGATCCTAAAGATCATGTCAATCGTGCTCCTGTTCTTCCTAAATCCACACTGCAATTCAGGCAGCGTTGACTCGGTGATGTTGCTGATGAGCCTCTGAAGCATCACCTTAGCCAGGACCTTTCTAGCAACAGAAAGAAGTGATATGCCCATGCTATTGCCGCAGATGGCCTTGTCACCCATGTTCTTATAAATGACAATGATGTTTGCATTTCTCCCTTGCTGTGGGATATTCTCATCAGTCCAGGCCTTGGTAATGATGCATTACAACAGTGCTGTGCAGAAGAGCAACTCTGAAAGCACAAAACATCAAATCTTGAAGTGACACGCACAACACGCTGAAGGAACTCAGCAGGTCAGGCAGCATCCGCGGAAACGAACAGTCAACATTTTGGGACGAGACCCTTCGTCAGGACTGATCCCAGTGCACTTGCAGGAAAACAGAATCCTAAAGTGGATGGGCTACAGCAGCAGAAGACCACAAACATATAACCGTATAACAATTACAGCACGGAAACAGGCCATCTCAGCCCTTCTAGTCCGTGCTGAATGCTTACTCTCACCTAGTCCCACTGACCTGCACTCAGCCCATAACGCTCCATTCCTTTCCTGTCATTATACCTATCCAATTTTACTTTAAATGACAATACCGAACCTGCCTCTACCACTTCTACTGGAAGCTCACAGTTTCCAGAAGCTTCCAGCTTCTACACACAGCTACCACTCTATGAATAAAGAAATTCCCCCTCGTGTTACCCCTAAACTTTTGCCCCTTAACTCTCAACTCATGTCCTCTTGTTTGAATCTCGCCTACTCTCAATGGAAAAAGCCTATCCAAGTCAACTCGATCTATCCCCCTCATAATTTTAAATACCTCTATCAAGTCCCCCCTCAACCTTCTACACTCCAAAGAATAAAGACCTAACTTGTTCAACCTTTCTCTGTAACTTAGGTGCTGAAACCCAGGTAACATTCTAGTAAATCTTCTCTGTACTCTCTCTATTTTGTTGACATCTTTCCTATAATTCGGTGACCAGAAATGTACACAATACTCCAAATTCGGCCTTACCAATGCCTTGTACAATTTTAACATTACATCCCAACTCCTATACTCAATGCTCTGATTTATAAAGGCCAGCATACCAAAAGCTTTCTTCACTACCCTATCCACATGAGATTCCACCTTCAGGGAACTATGCACCATTATTCCTAGATCACTCTGTTCTACTGCATTTTTCAATGCCCTACCATTTACCATGCATGTCCTATTTTGATTATTCTTACCAAAATGTAGCACCTCACACTTATCAGCATTAAACTCCATCTGCCATCGTTCAGCCCACTCTTCTAACTGGCCTAACATAACCTCAGTGGCCACTTTATTAGGAACAGGAGCTACCTAATAACTTGGCCACAGAGTGTAATTTACTGCATTTGTGAGGTAATCTTGAAGAAACAAGATCTGCAGTATTATCGGGTTTTGAGTCCATAGAGAATTAAAGGAAAATTTACTGGCTCGTAACTCTGAAAAATGATTAGATTTGTAATACTAACAAGCAGCTTTTAAAGTCCTTTGGTATTTTTGTGCAGATAAATATATTCGATCAGTAGAGAGAGGAATTAATGTGTTCACCAGTTAATATCAGTAACATTAATTTTTAGAGTTTTTTAAAGAAGGCAGCGTGTATGTCAAGGTCAGGACTATTTCTGCTCTTGAAATCCCAGTGCACCTGCAGGAAAGCAGGAGTTTTATTTGCCCCAAAGGCCCATTTTTGACCCAGGCCAATCTTCAGGGAGCAGGCTTGTTTAAATAACATCAGCAGGCGCCTGGCAGGATTCTGCTTTCATCTGGGAGCGCACCTCAGGGTAGAGAAGAAAATCTTTGCAGCAGGTCTTGGGAACAGCTGCATCCTCAGCAGATGAAGCTGAATGCAGGTTATTCCCGCTGAATTTTTCAATGGTCATCATGTAATCATTCTAATTTCATTTGGACCTTTTAAATTAAAATCTTCCTCCTTTATATACCAGGGCAATGTTAAAACTGGCAATTAATCATTTTTCAGGCACTTAGATTTCTATGCAGAACCCTTATCCCCTGTATATCTCTACATATACAGCACTGTCTTAAGCATATATATAGAGAACCTAAGACTTTTGCACAGCACTGTAGTAATTTTATGTATTGCACTGAACTGCTGCCACAAAAAAACTAATCTCATGATGTAGGTGAGTGATGATAAACCAGATTCTGATATGGGTCTCTATTGTGGATTGAGAGTGGGAAGGGGGTATATATATATCTAAGACTTTTGCACAGTACTGTATTTTCATTCATACTACAGCTGTATTATCTTCAGTACAAACACTGAATGAAATATTATTTGCTGTGGTGGCATTGCTCTAAATTTTGACAATTTGTGATTATTGTTTCTGTTTAACATCCAGAGGTTGTTTACAAGAATGAAACTGTTAATGTATGAGTAGCGTTTGATGGCTCACTGTTTAGAAGAATGAAAGGTGACCTCATTGAAACCTATTGAATATTGGAAGGCCTAGACAGAGTGAACGCATAGAGCAGAGGTTTCCAGACTGGGGCCCAGGGACCCCTTGCTTAATGGTATTGGTCCATGGCATATCAAGGGTTGGGAACCCCTGGCACATTTAAGGGGCAGCTTGATAGGTTCTTGCTTCATCAGGGCATCAAAGGTTACGGGGAGAAGACAGGAGAATGCGGTTGAGAGGGAAAATAAGTTAGTCATGATGGGCTGGTGGGACAGACACAATGGGCTGAATGGCCTAGTTCTGCTCCTCTGCATTATGGTTTAAACATTCTCAACAATAGCACAAGGAAATCCAACAATTCACATGTTAAAACAATATCACTTTGTGACTGAAGAACTTATAGCTTCATCAACAATACAATATATTTCCTTGATTCGGTCTCCATGACAAGGTCTTCCTTTTCCATCACCCAGTTTTACTGGTGAAGCACCATGATAGGACTTACACAACATGTGTCTCACCTGACTAGAATACACCTCAAAGTTGTCACAGAGCCAAAGGTCAAAACTGGACTTAACAAATAAGGACAATTATACAACTTATCTTTCTACATATTGCATTGAGTTTGGTGAAGTTAATTAAGAATGATGTTCCTTTCAGGGTGGAAGGAATGAAGCTAAAATTCCAATACAGCAATTCCTCTCAGAATATACAAAAACTACAGTGGTTGTCAGGTCAGCAGAAAAGCTCATCGGCTGAACTCTACTATCATTATAGGACTTTTACATCTGGAGAAGGGAAGATCATTGTGGACGCTACCCACCCTGCAAACAAACTTTTCTAAAAGCTCCCTTCTGGAAAACCTTACAGGGCAATTAAAACAAAAACTTCACTCCATCTTAAAAGTTTCCTCCCCCAAGCTGTAATCTGATCAACCATTCATTAGCCCCTCCCACCACCCCACTCTCGCTATTACCCCACCACTGCATTGCACTGTCAACACTCCCAATGACTTTTTATAATGCTGTGTACATTGTGACTACATGGTGGTATTTAAGTATTTCTTACATATCCATACTTAAAACTTTAACAATATTTCTTATAAAAGTATTTGTCTTTATATTTGTTGAATGTTGTTTTGCGTGTTGCTCCTTAATCAACACACCACAGTAAATTCCTAAGTCATGTAAATGATTATGGTGAATAAAGTTGATCCTTGATCATATCAAGATTAATTGGACAGAAATCGTTCACAGGTGTGGCACAAAGTGATCAGGGTCAGATCAGCGGCCTGTTAAATCTAGTGTCTGATATTTAATTCCACTAGAGATTAGACTGCTGAAATTTGCAAGCACTAACTGAGATGAACTTCCATCAAATCACCAAGGAACACTGGCCATTTTATTAGGTGCCTCCTGTACACATAAGCTGCCGTACCCGTTCACTACAAGGTTTAATGTGTTGTGCACTCAGAGATGCTCTTCTGCACACCGTTGTTGCAATGCTGTCTTCCTGTCAGCTTGAACCAGCCTGACTATTCTCCTCTAACCTCTCCCAACAACAAGGCATTTTCACCCACTGAACTGATTGGATGTTTTTTTAAAAAAAATTCTGCTCAATTTTCTGTAAACTCTAAAGACTGCTGTGTGTGAAAATCCCAGGTGATCAGCAGTTTCTGAGATACTCAAATCACCCCATTTGGCACCAATAATCATTCCATGGTCAAATTCACTTAGATCACAATTCTATCCCATTCTGATGTTTGAACTGAAAAAACAACTGAACCTCTTGATCATGACTACATGCTTTTATGCATTGAGTTGCTGCCACATGATTGGCTGATTAGATATTTACATTAGTGAGCAGGTGTACAGGTGTACCTATAAAGTGGCCACTGAGTGAAGATTGCCTAATACATCGGCATAATGGTTTGAAGAAAACAAATCTGTATGAAGAGTACAAACAATAAGACAAAGGTTAGTGACCTAGCTGTGGGAAATATTCTTTCTGAATCACACCTTCAATAAACAAGAATGTACATAAGCTCACTTTCTTTCAAACCAAAGTAAAACTGAAGACAGTGCTTATGTAGTGAGAAATAATTGCACAGACTCAGCTTTTCTTTGCAGAGAAAATTAAAGATCTGCTCTTGCTAACACTTGAGCACAACCTCGCTGACACTTAAACGCAGAGGAGGGTGCGACATCCTGCCCTATCTGCCTCCCGCTAATTAATCACTCTGGTATTTAAGACCACTCAAGCAGGCAAATAAATGGAGAATAATTAGTGTATCTTTGTTCTGACCCAATTATGTTTGCCAGGCTCTGAGGGGAAGTTAAAAACTTGGGAGAAACGGAGGTATTAGTATGCAGCGCATCCCTTCTTTTATTCAAGTTCCGGGGAGATTAAGTAGAAAACTAAATTAGCAAACCTGTGACTGGGGTTAAGTCTCAGAAACAGACAGAGAACTCTCTCCTTTTCTTTCCCTTCTCGTATTATAATACAGTGTTTTCAACATCCCCACTCCCACTCAGATATTAATTTGCCATTCTTGTATTGGTAACAAAACAATATCAAATATGATTCCAAGCTCAGAATAGTTGTCATCTTATTTAAATTTCACTTGCTGTCTAAATCATTATGTATAGCTTCTTCTAAAGCAGCTGTTGTATTAAGAAGAGAGAAAATAACCTTTGATAAGATTTTTAAAATAATAAAGTTTTAATCATAATATTTTCCTCCTATTACTATAACAAAATCAGTTTTAATGTCAATGACATTTGTTGTGAAATTTGTTGTTTTGCAGAAGCAATACAGTGCAATACATAAAAACAAGCTATAAATTACAATCTTCCCTCAATCTTCTACATTCCAGAGAATAAAGTCCTAACCCATTCAACCTTTCCCGAGAATTCAGGTCCTCCAGTCCCAGCAACATCCTTGTAAATGTTCTTTGTATGCTTTCACTCTTACTTACATCTTTCTTGTAGGTAGGTGACTGAAATTGCTCACAGTACTCCAAATTAGGACTCACTAGCATCTTATACAACTTCAACGTAGCATCCCACATCCTGATTTATAAAAACCAACGTGCCAAAAGCTTTCTTTATGACCCCATCTACCTATAACGTCATTTTCAATGAATTATGGACCTGTATTACCGGATCTCTTTATTCTACCACATTCCTCAGTGCCCCACTGTTCACCATGTAATAAATCAATAAAGTATGTCTGTCTGTCTGTCTGTCTGTAAGACCTACCCTGATTGTTCCTACTGGATGCAGCACCTCACACTCACCTGCATTAAATTCTAAATGCCATTTTTCAGCTGGTCCAAATCCTGCTGCAAGCTTTGATAATCTCCCTTGCTAACCACTACACCACCAATCTTGGTGACATCTGCAAATATACTGGTCTAGTTAACCACGTCATCATCCAGATCATTGATTAGATGACAAACAATAATGGAGTCAGCACCAATCACTCTGGCATTCCATTAGTCACAAGCCTCCAGTCAGAGATGCAACAATCTACTACCACCCTGTGGCTTCTTCCACAAAGGAATGTCTAATTGAATTTACTATCTCAACTTGAATGCCAGGTGACTGAAGCTTCTTGACCAGCCTTCCATGGAGTATCTTGTCAAAAGCCTTGCTAAAATCCATATAGATAACATTCACCTCCTTGCCTTCAACAACTTCCCTGATAACTTCCTTGAAAAACTCTTTAAAGTTGGTTAGATGCAACTTACCATGCACAGAGCCATGTTAATGAACCCTGAACCGTCCTTGTCTATCCAAATACTTATATGTCCAGTCCTTTAGACCACCTTCCCATAGCCTTCCCACTGCTGATGTCAGGCATGTAATTTCCTGGCTTATTCTTAGAGCCTTTCTTAAACAACAGAACAAGATTGGCTATTGTCCAATCCTCCAGCATCTCACCTGTGGCTAAGGATGTTTTAAATATCTCTGCTACGATCCCTGCAATTTCTGCTCCAGCCTCCTGTGGGGTCCAAGGAAGCATATTGTCATGTCCTGGTGATTTATGCACCTTGATTTGCCTCAACACAGCAAGCACTTCCTCCTCAGGAATCTGAATAGGATCTATGACCACACTGCTGCATTATCTCACTTCCATAGACTCCTGAGTAAATACGTTTACTAAGAATTCTTTTATAATCTCTCTCTTCTCTTTTAGTTCCATGCATAGATTACAACTCTGATCTTGCAGAGGGCCAATCTTTTTCCCTGCTCTTAATATATCTTCAGCCTCTCCTCCACCTTGTCTGCTAGGGCAACCTCATGTCTTCTTTTAACTCCTTTGCTTTCCTTCTTAAGTGTTCACTCACA
Source organism: Hemitrygon akajei (assembly GCF_048418815.1). Taxonomy (NCBI): domain Eukaryota; kingdom Metazoa; phylum Chordata; class Chondrichthyes; order Myliobatiformes; family Dasyatidae; genus Hemitrygon; species Hemitrygon akajei. The sequence continues at coordinate 175,204,656 of NC_133132.1, read as the reverse complement.
TTTCTTACAATCAGTAAGTAACTGTTCCTACCTGCCTATACCGGCACTACTGCACCTCCTTGTTTTTCTTAACCGGGGCCTCGTGACATGACATTAAATGACTTCAAACAATATTAATTTGACTTGAGATTAGGAGTTGCATTCAGCTACTCTGATCTTCATACAAGTTCTGCCAGTTAATCATAAGTACAAAAGATTCTGCAGGTTCTGGAAATCTTCAGCAATGCTGGAGGAACTAATCAGGTCAGGCAACATCTATGGATGGGAGCTATGCAACCGTTCTCCTGCAAATATATAGTTAATGTTTTCCTATTGATTATGGAATAGAGTGGGCAATTATCCTAATTTGGCTGCTGGTTTCCCTTTGGACTTCCTGGAAAAATGTCAAGGTTGGGACATTTCAGAGTGCAGTTTCACGAAAGGAGTGATCTGATATTGGACCTGCAAGTGTCAGAGAAAAAAATATTAATGTTGTACTAGCTGACAAACTTTAGAATGTGAGAGATAAAACATCACCCAGGTACAAGAACCTGCAAAAATTTTGGTGCAAATTATCATTAAAATTTCACTGTCTTACTAAGGTACAATTATGCTTTAAATTTCTGAGCTCATTTGCACATAGCACAAGTTAAAATCTTCTTTGAATCAGTGTAACATAATTGAACATATTGATTTATTTTGTTCTTATAATGTTGAAGTATATTTCTAGTTTAAGGAGCAGCTAGCAAGAGTAGTTTTAGAAATAAGTTTGATAATGGGGCTAATACAAAAATAATTAAAGGAACAGTTTGCACAACTAGCAATCGGCTTTGGTAAGAAAAGGAAATGTTATTTATTTGTTTGTTTGTTTATTTATTTAGAGTTGCAGCATGGAACGGACCCTTCTGGCCCAATGAGCCTCCCTGCCCAGTAACCCATGTATTTATCCCTAGACTAGTAACGGGGCAATTTGCTGTGACCAATTAACTTGGACTATGTGAGGAAGCTGGAAAACTCGGAGGAAACCCTTGTGTTCACGGGGAGGGGACATACAAACTTCTTACAGAACTGAACTCCGAATCTGATGCCCCGAGATGTAACAGTGTCATGCCACTGATTGAAAAATTTTGCTAACAGATCTATTTTCTTTTTATTGTTCAGATGAAGTGGATGATGTTGTCAGAAATGCCATCTGTTGATTCCCCTCAATAAATATTGCCTGACTTGCTGAGTTCTTCCAGCAGTTTGCGTATGTTGCTCTCAATATTCAACATCTGTAGAATTTTGTGTACCTAGTAAACAATATTATAGCACTCCCCTCAATTCACTCTTACAGGTTTTAACTCTTTAGAGTAAAGTAATAACAAAAGTCAGTCTGCTCTGTGTTCATCTGGGAAAATCCCTTTCTAATTTGCATGGATTACAAACTGAGGAGCAATTTAGAATTGAACAGAGCAGTGACCTTCCTGTGAGTATGGTGACAACTAAAAATAAAGCTGGATTTTAATTATTATTTATGTTCACAATGCAGATTGAATTGATTATGTATTTGACTTTTACTTTTTGGAGGCAATTAATTTATTTATTACTATTGTGAATGGTTTACAAGTTTCACTGTTTACATATGTGACATCAGACAAACCAGATTCCTTCTCTCTCAGCCCTTCCACCTATCACCTCCCAGTTTCTTGCTTCATTCCCCCTTTGCCACCCATCCAGCTTCCCCCTCACCTGGTTTCACCTATCACTTGCCAGCTTGTACTCCTTCGCCTCCTCTCACCTTCTTATTCTCGCTTCTACCACCTTCCTTTTCAGTCCTGATGATCGTTGAAGCCCAAAGAATCGAACGTTCACTCCCCACCATAGATGCTGCCTGACCTTCTGAGTTTCTTCAGCATTTTATGCATGTCTTACTCTGGATTTCCAGCATCTACAGGATCTCTTCCGTTTATATTTGGCTCTTCACTTTTAAATTCTTTAAATAGCATTGCAAAGAAATTTATGTCTTTTAAATCTACCTGTATTTATATAATGTTGTTAGTTGTCTTTGAAATTTAGTATTCAGGAACCCCACAATGAAACAAAATAAAGATCAGTAATTATTCCTTTGCCGAAAGGGTATGGTGTGATATAATGTTGCTTTGGAAATTCTGCATCTGTATAACCTCGTGTTTATGTGCAAAGCAATGTTTCAAAGGGGGTGCAGAACAAATCCTCCTAATAATGGATGCAGGTTTGATTTCAACATTTATGAGAGGACTGGATAAGCACATGGAAGGGAGGGATATGAAGCAGGTGCAGGTCGATGGGACAACAGATTAATGGTTCAGCACGCACTAGATGGGCTGAAGTGCCTGCTTCTATGGTATGGGTTTCAATGACTTCACTTCTAGCATTGGAAATGTGTTCAATTACAGTGGTAGTTCCCAACCAACTGAAATGAAAACAAAGCTTTTTCTACTCAATGCAATCTGAATGCTATTATGTAGCATGATAGGATAACGGCTAGCATAACGCATTACAGTTCTAGTCACTCAGCTTCAATTCCACTGAATTGCCAGTTAGAAGTTTGTACGGTCTCCCTGTAACTCCATGGGCTTGCTCCAGGTGCTCTGCTTTCCTCTCATGTTCCGAAGACATGCAGTTTAGGCTGGGTATGCTATGTTGGCGGGGAAACATGGTGACACTTGCAGCCAGCCCCCAGCTCATTCTCGAACTATGTTGGTCGTTAACACAAATGAGACATTTCACTGTGTGCTTCAATATTTGCTGTGCATGTGACAAATAAAGCTAATTTTTGCAAAGAACAGCAGAGTTTTTAACTTCCTTTGTCTGCATCATGAGCCCATTGCAGCTTTCCCGGTGTGGACTCTTTACTAAGAATGAGAGAGGGAGCGAGAACCCCTTTCACTAAACATTCTCAGATGTGACTCCGGCCCTTTTCCAGGCTGACCCAGAAACATCCTCAGACTGTGTTGGTCTTTGACACAAATTCAATTTTTCTATGTACATGTGACAAATAAAGCTTATCTTTAAGATATAAGATCAGGGTTCAAGATAGCTTAATGTCATTTCGAGTACACAAGTGTAAAGGCAAACAAAATAATTGTTACTCTGGATCCAATGCAGAATGAAAAAAACACAATAAAAGAACAATAAACAAAAATATGTAAGATAGCTTATATACATAGGTTGATTTTATGGCTATAAAGTGATGCAAGGCACAGGGAATGTCTACATAACATGACTCTGACAGGAAATTATAAAGTAGTGGTGGGGGTAGTCATGTTATTTTTCAATTATATCTTAAGCCAATTTGGACTGAAAACAAAGGTTTTTGACTCAATGCAAGTGGAATGCCATATTGCTTGTAACATATACAGTATATGTGCTACCTGTGAGGTTCTGTTCTTTTCTTCGTGCACGTTTCCCTGTCCCCCCACCATCCCAATATTCATGGATCACTCATGTCAGTCCATCCTTTCAGAATTAGAAACTGTATGCATATTCAGGTAGGTCACCAGGTGTGAAAAATGGCATTCCCCGTCTTTGCTATTCCTGTACACGATTCAGCTCACCCTGGAGATAGAAAGCTCGACCTAGATCTACTACACGTAACATGTGATACACCGAATATATTACTGAGCAACTTATTGTGTTAAAAAAAGTTAAATAGTTCAAGGTCTACTGGCTCATTTATATTAATTATTTCATATATTTACATAAAGAAAATGAAACTGAGACAGTGACTAAAGGGCAACCACTCAACATCTAGTTTGTATGTTTTAAATAGAACAGAATTATTAAGAGCTGATTATTAATTTATCTGTAGTAAGTCAAAGATAAAGTAGAATAAATTAGTCATTAAATGAAAGATCAAGATCATGTTTAATTAAAGGACTTGAAATTCCACAACATCACAGCAAAATTATGCATGGTTATGTCATTTGTGTTGCCAGCAGCAACTAAATGACCAATTTGTACAGTTCCAGTTTCCTGTCAATCAGGTTGGCGTGGTGACATCTGTGATGTGCTCCTTTCATTTTCCCTACAGCAGTTCATGGCAAAGGAAGATGCCCTTCTTCTCCCTGACCCTCATTTATTCAATGTAGTGTATCTGCTGGCAACCTCTGCATCCTATTCTGCATACATTCATTTCATAGTACTTTGAGTTGGCCTTGGCTCCCAACCCCTGTGCAGTACTGGACTATATCTATTACACCAGTGCGCACAAAATTCCTACAAGCACTATTTAGAGTCATAGAAGACTACCGCTCAGAAACAGGCCATTGGGCCCATCTATCTCATGCTGAATCAGCATAGTCTCATTGATATAGAGCTCTTAAAGACAGCGGAGTCAAGGGATATGGGGAGAAGGCAGGAATGGGGTACAGATTGTGGATGATCAGCCATGATCACATCGAATGGCGGTGCTGGCTCAAAGGGCCGAATGGCCGACTCCTGCACCTATTGTCTGTTGACTGGAACTTGGACGATACCTCTCCCATCCATGTAGTCATCCAAATATCTCCTAAATGTTGAAATCGAATCCACTACTTCCACTAACAGCTGGTTCCACACAATCACCACCTTCTGAGTGAAAAATTTAAGACCATAAGATAGAGAAGCAGATTTAAGCCATTTGGCCTATCGAGTCTGTACTGCTATTTCATCATGGCTGATCCATTTTTCCCCTCAGCCCCTAGATCCTGCCTTAGACCATAAGATCATAAGACATAGGAGCAGAATTAGGCCATTTGACCCATCAAGTCTGCCCCACCATTCAATCATGGCTGATCTTTTCTTACCCTCCTCAGCCCCTCTCTCCAGCCTTCTCCCTTTGATGCCATGCTGAATCAGGAACCTATACTCTGCCTTAAGTACCCCTAACAACCTAACCTCCACAGCTGCCTGTGGTAACAAATTCACCACACTCTGACTATAAAGAATTTTTCCACATCTCTGTTTTAAATGAATTATCTCTATCCTGAGGCAGTGCCTTCTTGTCCTAGACTCCTCCACCATGGGAAAAATCCTGTCCACATCTACTCTGTCCAGGCCTTTCAACATTCCAAATTATTCAATGAGGTTTCCCTTCATTCTCCTGAATTCCAGCGAGTACAGAGCCAGAGCTATCAAATATTCTTTGTATGATTATGCTTTCATTCCCGGAATCATCCTTGTGAACCTCCTCTGAAACCTCTCCAAGGCCAGCACATCTCTTCTTAGATGAGGAGCTCAAAACTGTTCACATTACTCCTGATTAAGTGCCTTGTAAAGCCTTAGCATCACATCGTTGCTCTTGTATTGTAGACCTCTAGAAATTAATGCTAACATTGCATTTGCCTTCCTTACAACTGATTCAACCTGCAAGTTAAAACTTAGGGTGTTCTGCACAAGGACTTCCAAGCCCCTTGGATCTCAGATTTTTCGATTTTCTTCCCACTTAGAAAATAGTCCACACATTTATTTCTATTACCAAAGTGCATGACCATGCACTTTCCAACATTGTATTTCTTTTGCCACTTTCTTGCCCATTCTCCTAATCTAAGTCTTTCTGTGGCCTTCTCTTTGTATCCCTTCATGCCCTGACTAATCAAAAATCTATCAACATCTACCTTAAATGTACATACAGATTTGATCTCCACAGATGCCCGTGGCAAAGAATTCTACAGATTTACCACTGTCTGGTAAAAAAAAAGATTCTTCCTCGTCTCCATTCTAGAAGGATGCTCCTCTATTCTGACGCTACGTCTTCTGGTCTTAGACTCTCCACCACATGAAACATTATCTCCACATCCACTCTATTGATTTCTTCCAACATTCAATAGATTTCAATAAGGTCACCCCTCATTCTTCTAAATTCAAACATCTCATAGTCAAGTTTTTCAATCCTGGAATTATTTTCATGAACATCCTTTGAGCTCTCTCCAGTTTCAGCTCATCCCCTCTTAGATAAGGGGCCCAAAACTTCATGAGGCCTCACCAGTGCTTTGTAAAATCTCAAAAGTACATCCTTGCTTTTATATTCTAGTCCTCTTGAAATGAATGCTAACATTACATTTGCCATCCTCACCACAGGCTCAATCTGCAAATTAACCTTTACAGAATCCTGCACAAGTACTCCCAAGTACCTTTATACCTTAGATATTTTTAATTTTCTCTCCATTTCGGAAATAGCTTACCCTTTTATTTCTTCTTCCAAAGTGTATGAACATACACTTCCTGACATCTGGCACTTCCCTGCCCATTCTCCCTTGCCCATTCTTCCCTGCCCATTCTCCCTCGCTCATTCTTCCTTGCCCATTCTTCCCTGCCCGTTCTTCCCTGCCCATTCTCCCTTGCCAATTCTCTCAATTTGTCCAAGCCCTTCTGTAGCATCTCTACCTCTTGCCCCCCACCTATCTTTGTATTGTCCGCAAACTTTGTCACAAAACCATCAATTCTGTCATCCAAGTCATTGACGTATAATGTAAAAAGAAGCGGTCTCAACAAAGACCCTGGTGGAAAACCACACTTTGCCTGCAGCAATCAGTTACTGCTTTATCCATGCTAGAATCTTTCCTGTAATATCATGGGCTCTCACCTTGTTAAGCAGCCTTATATGCAATACTTTGTCAAAGGCCTTCTGAAAATCCAAATACACAACATCAAATGATTCCTCTTTATCTATCCTGCTTGTTATTTCTTTAAAGAATTCCAATAAGTTTGTCAGACTAGATTCTTCCTTGAGGAAATCATAGTGACAACAGCCCTTTTTATCCTGTACCTTTAAATTCCCCAAAGTCACATCCTGAACAATTGACTCCAACAGCTTCCCAAACACTGAGATCAGTAACCAACCTATATTTACCTTTCTTCTACCTCTCTCCCCTGTTGAAGAGTGGAGTGATATTTCCAATTTTCCATTCCTCCAGAACCATTCCATAAGTCACACGTTTCCCTAAACATTTCATCTTTTGTACTTAACCCATGACTTCTAGTTCTAGTCTCACCTGACCTCAGTGAAAAAGCATGCTTGCATTTACCTTATCTATATTCTTCATAACACTGTATATCTCTATCAATTACCTCCTCATTCTGTTACACTCTAGGGTGTAAGTCCTAACAAATACATCCTTTTTCTAGAGTCCAGCCCTCAAGTCCCTGCAACATCCTGGTACACATTCAAACTATTGGTATCTTTCCGATAGGTGTGTGACCAGAACTGCAAATTAGGCCTCAACGTCATCTTACACAACTTAAATATAGCATCACAATACCTGTACTTAATACTTCCTACACTCCAGGAGATCCTAGCTGTATAGGCATGGGGAGTCACGGAATACAAATCACATGTCGAATCTTCTCTTCTTCTTAGTTGGTACTGAAGGTGAAGGGTGGGTTATGTTCATTCCATTTCTGTGGGTTCTGACATAGTTGATGAGGGTTTTGTAGAATCCACAGATTCATATATGATATTTACATTAGGCAGATGTCCCTCAACATCCAATCTACATCCTCGTCACGAGAGGTGGAAAAGGGCAAGGCCAGCTAACAGGGCCCTGGTGAAGCTGCATAGGCCAATCCCTGTACCGTGGATGTGACGGATTACCAAAACATTAATGAACTCAAATCTTACCATTGACTTTGCAGAGGATGTTGGAGATGGGAGGTCATTGATGGCCAATGCTCCGCTGGGAGGTCAGGGCCCAAGAAGACATTAAACAGATACATTAAGGACATTTAAGAAACTTTTATATGTGCACATCAATGATAGAAAGGTGGAGGGCTATGTGGAAGGGAAGGGTTAGATTGATCTTAGAGTAGGTTAAAAGGTTGGCAAAACATTGTTGTCTGAAGGGACCGTACTGTGGTGTATATGTTATGTTCTACATTCCAAGATTTTTCGATCTATTCTCAGATTTCTGCTGTAATGTGTTACGTTGGTAGACTTGACAGAATGCCCATATCTTTCTTGTGTTTATTTTACAAACATTGAAGCAGGGAAATCCTGATTTTTCTCATGTGTTTAATTTTGTCTTTCCTCCCAGTCAATGCACTCAAAGTAGAAAATAAGCTTTCACAATGTGGGGATTTCATCTGTTTCTCTCTTCAATGTAATGTACCATGTTTGACTAGGTGAGTTAGGTGGTGTTTAACATGGTAGATATGTTTGTACATAGGAGGTGTTGGGTTTCTTCCATTAGTATTGTTTGGCTTCTACTTATTAATGCAGACATCTAATCAGCCAATCATGTGGCAGCAATTCAATGCATAAAAGCATGCAGACATGGTCAAGAGGTTCAGTTGTTCAGACCAAACATTAGAAAGGGGAAGCAATGTGATCTAAGTGACTTTGACCATCGAATGATTGTTAGCGCCAGACAGGGTGGTCTGAGTATCTCTGGAACTGCTGAGCTCCTTGGATTTTCACACACAAAGGTGAAAGTAACTCAAATAACTACATGTTACAATAGTGGTTTGCAGAAGAGCATCTCTGAATGAACAACATGTCAAAGCTTGATGTGGATGGGCTACAGCAGATGAAGACCATAAACATACACTCTATGGCTGCTTTCTTATCTACAGAAGGTAGTTAATAAAGTGGCCTAAGTGTATATTTCCAGCAAAACTCTACAATATTCACGTCACCTTTATGGAAGATTCCACTCTTTTTTTGGATGATCAGGACGGAATGAAAGAAATGCCCACAACTGGAGAAATTGTAATATATTTGCAGGTTGGCCTTGAAAAGCTCTTTGAATTTTTTGACCATCCAATTGAGTTGATGTTTGGGGCTCACATCCATGTCCCATATGTAATTTATCTTTCCTATGCTTGCTTGTATTTTTCTATAATCACTGAGATAAATATTTCAGTGGATGGTCCAGTGGTGTACCTGCTCTATATTTTTCAAGAAACATCTTATTTGTCTGTAGCAGGTTTCAAGCCGCTTGAATCTGGCTATTAATTGTTATCGATGGACTCACATGAAGTAGACCATCTCTTGATGGGCAGACTCCACAATGTGACTCAGATAATAGATCGCTGACTACTGAGAAAAAGTGGTTGAAAATAAACATGTTGTTGGCAGCAGAGAATGAAGGACTGGGTAGTAAAGATCTTGAAGAAGGTTTTAGCCCAAAACGTTGACTGTTTATTCCCCTGTATACATGGTGCCTGACCTGCTGAGTTCCTCCAGCATTTTGTGTGTGCTACTCTGGATTTCCAGCATCTCATGTTTTTCAATTCCTGATTATGTGACCACTGATGCCAGGCAGACAATCACTGAAGAGTATTGATAAACGCTGGGATCATCCATCTTGTGAAGATATTGCCCAGTATTGAATTGACTTACACCCTTCACATACATGGAGTAAAAATCTTTACATTACATCTCGGTCTGAATGTGCAATGTGCATATTATACACTGTAAAGTTGGTGTGGAGCTCACAACACATCTGCGGTATGTGGCGCCATCTTGGAATGCAAAAAAGGCAATGGCAGGCCATTTCTGCAGAAGAATTTGCCAAGAATAATCATATGGAAAGACCATGATTGCCCATGTCATACGATGAGGTACATAACAAACAAATGAAACTGTGTTTATGAAGGTATGTGAAAGATGTGTAGGAACAGCCCATTTAGACCATAAAACCAGAAGATGTAGGAGCAGAATTGCACCATTTGGCACATAGGGTCTGCTCCACTATTCCCTCATAGCTGATTTATTATCCCTCCCATCTCATTCTTCCGACTTCTTCCCCTAATCTTTAATGTCCTGACTAATCAAGAACCTATCTACCTCAACTTTAAATATGTTCAATAACTTGGCCTCCACAAGCATCCATGGCAATGAATTCCACAGACTTTTCACCCTCTGGCTAAAGAAGTTCCTCCTCATATCTGTTCCAAATGGACATCCCTCTAATCCGAAGCTGTGCTTTCTGGTAATGCATCTGATAGTAGAGAAGCATCATCATCTCCACATCTACTCCATCAAGGCCTTTCAATATTGGATAGGTTTCAGTGAGATCCCCCCCCCCCCCCATTCTTCTAAACTCCAGTGAGTACAGACCCAGAGACATCAAATGCTCCTCAAAACTTTTCAGTCTAGGAATCATTCTCATATACTTCCTCTGGCCCTCTCCAGAGCCAACCCATTTTTTCTTAAATAAAGAGACAAAAACTTTTTCCAACAAGTCTTACTACAAGTCTGAGCTTTAATTTACATTTTGAAAATATCCAGTAAGTACACGCAGGAAATGTTGGCTCAGGCATAGCAGGTAAGGTTCATTAGCACAAAAGTAGCAGCCACTCTAAAATAATTATGTGATTGGCACAGTGTGTGGGATTGCACATTTCAACAGACTGAAAACAATTGGGGTCTGTAACTACCCGACAAGTATCCAGGTGCAAGCCTCCAACTATTATCTGAAGAGAATATCTGAGTCATGGCTGCTACTATCGGACACACTACCAGCTGAAAACTAATCATAAAACAGAGTAACCTTAGTAAAAATCATATATATGTTTCACTCCACTGTAGAAATTGTCTGTTGTATTATTTATAGTTTTGCAGATAAACAACCCCGAAAGTTATAACAAAAAAGGGTTTGAAAATCTCCATCATGGACAATCCTGAGCCCAGTTGTGAAAGGAAATAAGTTGGGTTTGGGGCTCGCATTCATGTCCCATAAATCAAGAGCTACCTAACCGTAGATACATTCTGTTGTAAAGAAAGCTTTTGGCGCATTGACCTTGATAAACCAAAGTATTGAGTACAAGACATAGGATTTTATGTTGAAGTTGTATGAGACATTGGTGAGGCCTCATTTGGAGTACTGATCACCAAGTTTGAAAAGTACAGAGAAAATTTACAAGGATGTTGCAGCTCTGAAGGACTGGATTTATAAGGAAAGATTAAATAGCTCATGGCTTTACTCCTTAGAATGTAGAAGAATGAGAGGAAATTTGATAGGCATATATGAAATCTTGAGGGGTAAAGGTAAAGTAAATGCAAGCAGACTTTTTTCCACTGGGGTCAGGTGGGACTACAACCAGAGGTCATGGGTTAAGGGTAAAATGTGAAAGTTTAAAGGGAACATGAGGGGAGACTTCTTCACTAAGACGGGCAAGAATGTCTGGAATGAGCTGCCAGCACAAGTGGAGTGGTGTATGTAAGCTTGATTTCAACATTTAAGGGAAGTTTGGATAGGTACATGGATGGTAGGTGTATGGAGGGCTATGGTCCTGGTGCAGGTCAATGGGATTAGGCAGTTTAAATGTTTTGGCATGGATTAGATGGACTGAAGGGCCTGTTTCTGTGCTGTACTTTTCTAAGACTCTCTGATGCTATAGAGCTGCCAACAGGAGTTCCAAACAACTCATCCATGGGAGAGGAAGGATCTTCAAAGATGGGTTACACCTGGGGACAACTTGAAAGACTGATCCAAGTTAGAAGATTCTGGTGGGATGCTGTCAGCAGCCTGTGCTCCAGTAGGGGTGATGAGCTTAAGAAGAAGAAGAAGAAGGGTTTGAAAGAAAGGTTGCTATGTACTTTTGATGTATTGATATTCAAAATGAAATTGGAATTGGTTTATTATTTGCAGATGTACCAAGGCATAGAGAAAATTCTGTTTTGCAATTTTTCGTACAGATCAAATAATAATTCACCAAATATTCCTGATGGAAAAGAATACCATCTGTATTACAGTGCTTTGATAAAGCCACCATTGGGAAACCCTTGTCACCATGGACATAATGTAGATCAATGAGATTAACACACACAAAATGCTGGAAGAATTCAATGGGCCAGGCAGCATCTACAGAAAGGAATAAAGAGTTGACATATCAGGCCAATGCCTTTCATCAGTATCAACTTTGTATTCTGGTTTCTGCCCTGTTCCTTTCCAGTCCTGATGAAGGGTGTCAAATTGAAATATCAACTCTTTATTCCTCTCCATGGATGCTGCCTGATCTGCTCAGTTCCTCCAGCATTTTGACTGTGTTGCTCTAGATTTCCAGCATCTGTAGAATTTCTTGTATTGAAGATATTAGTATGGGATCAGCAGAGTGCTTTCCATATCATACTGCCTGGTTTGTGTATCATATAGACAACAGGAACATAACATCCATGGTCACCCCAACCAATGGATGGGCCTCAAGTATAAGGTGTCATGGAAACGATGGGCCGAAGTGGCCATGCAATGGGGAGTATGGGAACGATGGGCCGAAGAGCCCATACAATGGGGAGTATGGGAACGATGGGCCGAAGAGCCCATACAATGGGGAGTATGGGAACGATGGGCCGAAGAGCCCATACAATGGGGAGCCTGGGAACGATGGGCCGAAGAGCCCATACAATGGGGAGTATGGGAACGATGGGCCGAAGAGCCCATACAATGGGGAGTATGGGAACGATGGGCCGAAGAGCCCATACAATGGGGAGTATGGGAACGATGGGCCGAAGAGCCCATACAATGGGGAGTATGGGAACGATGGGCCGAAGAGCCCATACAATGGGGAGCCTGGGAACGATGGGCCGAAGAGCCCATACAATGGGGAGTATGGGAACGATGGACCGAAGAGCCCATACAATGGGGAGCATGGGAACGATGGGCCAAAAGTTCTATTTTTATGTTGTGCAGCTCCATGACTTTGTGACTGACGATGATGTTGGTGGTGGTGGTGATGATGATGATGATGACTATGCAAATTACATACAAGGGCTTTCTACACAGCTGCACTCCATGACATTTGCCGTTCAGGGAGCTCTTGGTTCCAAGAGAAGAACCACCCTTGTTGAATTAAATGTCAGCACAGAGTGTAACAAAATAATTTAATCATTTACCCTTGTACCCAAAGTAATGGTCTCTCATTCCCTCTATTCTGTCCTGCAGGTAGACACAGTTGATATTGGTTATATCTACTGCAGCTGCTTTTAGTGAGCTGCAGGCAAAACATTTCACTATGAATGCTTTAAGCCTCTTTTTATGTAGGCAAATCATTTAACAGGACTTTCCATATTAAATCCTTGGTAAGAGTTCTTGTTTCTGAATCAGAATCAAAATCAGGTTTATTATCACTGACATAGTATTACATTGAATTTTTAAAAATTCCTTTAGGCTTCTAAGGATTTAAGTTGGAACTCAACTCTGGAATTAAGGTACAGGTTAGAGAACATGTGGCAGAAGTTATTTTTTGCCTGTACATTCAGTACTTGCTCTAATCTGACAGAAGAAACTGTCAGCAACAAGACACATGAATTTTGAAGACGCAAGAGGGTCTGCAGATGTTAGTAACTAATGCGCGCAAAAGGAACTCAACAGGTCGAGCAGCAGCAGTGAAAGGAACTTTTGAGCCAAGACCCTTCATCAGAACTGATCAAACACTCCTCATACATTAGTCCTTTCCTCCTCTGGATCCTCTCTGGCACATCTGTTCTTAGATAAGGGGCCCAAAAGTGCCCTAGGATTCCCAACTCCTGAGAATCGGACTTAGGCACCCTTCCATTTGCCCCCTGTTATAGAGTTTGCTGAGCGGAGGGAGGTAAATTGCAGACGTCCATTTTATCTCTGATATTTCGGTCACTGCAAGGAACTGCATGCAGAGTTGATGTTTCTTCAGCAAAACGAAGTACAGAGCTGGTAGGATAGGAAGGTGTGTGGTTATTATTGATACAGTACTGTACAAAAGTCTGAGACACCCTAGTCTGCAGAAGAACTGTGGCAAGTTCTCAAAGATGCTTGGAACAACTTACCAGCTGATTTTCTCCACAACAGTGTACCAAAGAGAATTGATGCAGTTTTAAATGCAAAGGATGGTCACACCAAGGACAAAGGGTCTCGGCCTGAAACATCGACAGTGCTTCTCCCTGTAGGTGCTGCCTGGCCTGCTGTGTTCCACCAGCATTTTGTGTGTGTTGTTGTTTGAATTTCCAGCATCTGCAGATTTCCTCCTGTTTGATTTTATTTAGGTTTTTTTTTACCATTTATTGTTCTTTATAATATTTTTTTGGTATTTAGAAACTTCTCATTTCAGAATTTTTGAAAGCACCTTTGCTTTCAGATTTTTTTATATATGCTCACGTCTTTTGCACAGTTCAATATTTGTAGAGATCGAGCACAGTAACAAGCCCTTCCAGCCCAACATGCTGCAAGAGCAAGAAACCCGCCTATTGAACCCGAGCCTAACCGAGGGACAATTTACAATGACCATGAAGCAGTTCCCCTTTGGATTGCGGGAGGACACCAGAACACCTGGAACAAACCCACACATTCACAGGGAGGACGTACTGACAGAGGACACTGGAATTGAACTCGGAACTCTGCCACACTGAGCTGTAATAGTGCCGGGCTTTTACTTAGAGATAGAGCATGATAACAGGCTCTTCCAGCCCAACGAACCATGGCACCCAATTACAATTAACCTACCTATCCATACATCACTGGGATGAAACAGGGGCAGTCGGAGGAAACGCACACAAATATGGGGAGAACATACAAACTTCTTACAAAGAGGTCACTGTAATAGTGTTATGTTAACAGTGGGATGAAACAGGTTCAGCCAGAGGAAACACACACACTCACAGGGAGAATGTACACACTTGTTAAAGAGAGTGGTGGGAAATGAACCCAGGTCACTGTAATAGTGAGCTGCTACATTATCTTACCACCCCAACTCAGACAAACCATAACTTCTTCACTTACTTCATGAGAAAGATTGGCTGCATGATGGTAAATTTAGAGCCCATTTCCTATTGCTGGAAAATGATAAGGGTCTGCCAATGTTTGTAAGAGATGTACGAGAAATATTTTAATAACCTTTACAGATTTTGATGAATAAACCTCGAACTTACAAACTCCATACCGACAACGCTGTGATATGAACCCAGGCCGCAGTGCTGTAATAACATTATGTTCACCACAACGATATCACCCCCAATATAGAGAGGGTGCTGGCCATGGACAAGAGGAGGTGGGGAATGGTGGGGGAAGCTGCCTGTCCACTCTGTTATTCCCACTACAGAAAAACATGCATACGGACATCAAATTAACAGCTTGAGGTCTTTCTACCTTCTTCGCAGAGGTTCATGTGTGCAGTGGTTTCAGCTGCAAGCATTTTCTATACCTCATTTAATGGTATAAAAAAGTTAAAATCCCATCACAGATGAGACACACATTAAAATATGAGGTCACACCTCGTGGGCATGGACCCAAACAGATCTCCGACAGTGCCTAATCCTCATTAAAGGAGAGCTGGCTGCTTCAAAGAGGCTGCACTTGCATCAAGGGATCAAGACGGTGCTGAAAGCAGCCTGATCTGTGACTGCTGCCAACAGCACACTGTAATTTATCCACAGCAGCGGGGGCACAGGTCAATGGCTTTATATTAATGGTGATCACAATGGCTGGAAACCGCGGCGTGAGCTCACAAACAAGCATCATACATGGCAGCAAGCCGCACTCTGTGGAAGGAAATGAGTTCTGCATGAATTTCTCTGTGTCTTGTCCATGAAATTAGTTGTAAATGTATGTGCAAGGGGAAAACAATGAAAAATAAACAAAAATTCAACTTCAGAATGAAATGTGAGGTGTTCAACAGCTGCAGAGTATCGGTCAGCATCATTTTCCTTTTGAAGGACAAGGGCGTTCGGGAAAACGGCAAGACTTGAAATTTAACCCTCAGGATCAGAATCAGAAACATGTTTATTATCACTGACATATGCTCAGAGGCCACTTTATCAGTTATCATCTGCATCTAATATAGTGGCCTCTGTGTGTATGTTCAGGATCTTCTTCGGCTGCTGTCACCCATCCACCTCAAGGTTGGATGTATTGTGCATTCAGAGATGCTCTTCTGCACATCACTGCTGTAACGTGTGGTTGTTTGAATTGCTGTCACCTTCCTGTCAGCTTGAACCAATCTGGCCATTCTCATCCAACCTCTCTCATTAACAAGGTGTTTTCACCAACAGAGCTGCCATTCACTGGAGATTTTTTTTGCTCTTCACACCATTCTCTGTAAACTCTTGAGACTATTGTGTGTGAAAATCCCAGGAAGTCAGCAGTTTCTGAGATACGCAAACCACTCCATCTAGCACCAACAATCATTCCATGATCAAAGTCACTTAGATCACATTCTCTCCCCATTCTGATGTCTGGCCTGAACAACAGCTGAACCCCTTGATCATGTCTGCATTGATTTTAACAAGCAGATGTACAGATGTACCTAATAAAGTGACAACTGAATGTAGGGTGTGAAACTTGTTGTTTTGCAGCCGCAGTAAAAAATACAATTATAACCATATAACCATATAACAATTACAGCATGGAAACAGGCCATCTCAGCCCTTCTAGTCCGTGCCGAACGCTTACTCTCACCTAGTCCCACTAACCTGCACTCAGCCCATAACCCTCTATTCCTTTCCTGTCCATATACCTATCCAATTTTACTTTAAATGACAATACCGAACCTACCTGTACCACTTCTACTGGAAGCTCATTCCACACAGCTACCACTCTCTGAGTAAAGAAATTCCCCTCGTTTTACCCCTAAACTTTTGCCCCCTAACTCTCAACTCATGTCCTCTTGTTTGAATCTCCCCTACTCTCAATGGAAAAAGCCTATCCATGTCAACTCTCTTCCCCTCATAATTTTAAATACCTCTATCAAGTCCTCACTCAACCTTCTACACTTCAAAGGATAAATACCTAACTTGTTCAAATTTTCCCTGTAACTTAGATGCTGAAACCCAGGTAACATTCTAGTAACTCTTCTCTGTACTCTCTCTATTTTGTTCACATCTTTCCTATAATTCAGTGGTCAAAACTGTACATAATACTCCAAATTCGGCCTTACCAATACTTTGTACAGTTTTAACATTACATCCCAACTCCTATACTCAGTGCTCTTATTTATAAAGCCTAGCATACCAAAAGCTTTCTTCACCATCCTATCCACAAAAGATTCCACTTTCAGGGAACTATGCACCATTATTCCTAGATCACTCTGTTCTACTGCATTTTTCAATACCCTACCATTTACCATGTATGTCCTATTTGGAATATTCCTATCAAAATGTAGCACCTCACACTTATCAGCATTAAACTCCATCTGCCATCATTCAGCCCACTCTTCTAACTGGCCTAAATCTCTCTGCAAGCTTTGAAAACCTACTCCATTATCCACAACGCCACCTATCTTAGTATCATCTGCATACTTACTAATCCAATTTACCACCCCATCATCCAGATCATTAATATATATGACAAACAACATTGGACCCAGTACAGATCTCTGAGGCACACCACTAGTCACCGGCCTCCAACCTGACAAACAGTTATCCACAACTGCTCTCTGGCATCTCCCATCTAGCCACTGTTGAATCCATTTTACTACTTCAATATTAATACCTAACGATTGAACCCTCCTAACTAACCTTCTGTGTGGAACCTTGTCAAAAGCCTTACTGAAGTCCATATAGACAACATCCACTGCTTTACCCTCATCAACTTTCCTCATAACCTCTTCAAAAAATTCAATAAGATTTGTCAAACATGACCTTCCACGCACAAATCCATGTTGACTGTTCCTAATCATACCCTGTCTATCCAGATAACTATATATACCATCTCTAAGAATACTTTCTATTAATTTACCCACCACTGACATCAAACTGGCAGGTCTATAATTGCTAGGTTTACTCTTAGAACCCTTTTTAAACAATGGAACCACATGAGCAATACGCCAATCCTCTAGCACCATCCCCGTTTCTAATGACATTTGAAATATTTCTGTCAGAGCCCCTGCTATTTCTACACTAACTTTCCTCAAATTCCTAGGGAATATCCTGTCCAGAGATTTATCCACATTTATATTCCTTAAAAGTGCCAGTACTTCCTCCTCTTTAATCATCATAGTTTCCATAACTTCCCTACTTGTTTCCCTTACCTTACACAATTCAATATCCTTCTCCTTAGTGAATACCAAAGAAAAGAAATTGTTCAAAATCTCTCCCATCTCTTTCGGCTCCACACATAGCTGCCCACTCTGATTTTCTAAGGGACCAATTTTATCCCTCACTATCCTTTTGCTATTAATATAACTGTAGAAACCCTTTGGATTTAATTTCACCTTACTTGCCAAAGTAACCTAGTATCTTTTAGCTTTTCTAATTTCTTTCTTAAGATTCTTCTTACACTCTTTATATTCCTCGAGCACCTCATTTACTCCATGCTGCCTATATATATTGTAAATATCTCTCTTTTTCCTAACCAAGTTTCCAATATCCCTTGAAAACAATGGCTCTCTCAAACTTTTAACATGTCATTTCAACCTAACAGGATCATAAAGATTCTGTACCCTCAAAATTTCACCTTTAAATGACCTCCATTTCTCTATTACATCCTTCCCATAAAACAAATTGTCCCAATCCACTCCTTCTAAATCCTTTTGCATCTCCTTAAAGTTAGCCTCTCTCCAATCAAAAATCCCAACCCTGGGTGCTGTTCTATTCTTTTCCATAATTATATTGAAACTAATGGTATTGTGATCACTGCACCCAACATGCTCCCCAACACATACCTCCGTCACCTGACCTATTTCATTCCCTAGCAGGAGATCCAACACTGCCCCTTCTCTAGTTGGTACCGCTATGTATTGCTGCAAAAAACTATCCTGCACACATTTTACAAACTCCAAACCATCCAGCCCTTTTACAGTATTGGCTTCCCAGTCTATGTGTGGTAAATTAAAATCTCCCACAATCACAACCCTGTGCTTACTACAAATATCTGCTATCTCCTTGCAAATTTGCTCCTCCAATTCTCGCTCCCCATTAGGTGGTCTATAATACAACCCTATAAGTGTTACTATACCTTTCCCATTCCTCAACTCCACCCAAATAGTCTCCCTAGACGAGCCCTCTAATCTATCCTGCCAGAGCACAGCTGTAATATTTTCTCTGACAAGCAATGCAACACCTCCCCCTCTTGTTCCTCTTCCTCTCTGTTTATCTCTAAAGAACTTTACTGTCCTCTTTTTCTTCCTTCTCCCATACATCTGTTCCTACACTCTGGTTCCCCTCCCCCCTCGTATCTAGTTTACATCTACTGGAGCCTCTCTAGCAAACCTAATTCAAAATGTCTTCCCGCCGGGAATCCTTAGGTGCTCTCCCGCTGCCTTCCTGTTCCGAATTGTTGTCAGAAAGTTGATTCTGAATGATATATTCTAAATGAGCCTTGATGAAAGGTCTCATCCTGAAACACGGCTCTTTATTCCTTTCCATAGATGCTGCCTGACCTATTGATTTCCTCCAAGACTCTGTGTGAGTTATTGTGAATGATACGTACTATTTCCACCATACTTAGCCATAGGGAGTATAACAATTAGTTACAGTGCAGAAACAGGTCCTTCATCCCTCTTCAGCATCACTCTCTGTTTGTGCTTCAACACCCATTGTCATCTAACCAAAACATATGTCACACACCCCCACCCATCCATCTTCACTCTCACCTGGCTTGCCTATCACCTGTCAGTTTGTGTTCCTTTCCCTCCCCACACCTTCTTATTCCGGCTTCGGCCCTCTTCCTTTCTAGTCCCGATGAAGTTGGCTGTTTATTCGTCTCCTGACCTGCTGGGTCCCTCCAGCATTTTGTGTGTTACTATGGAATTCCAGCATCCTCAGAACCTCTTGCATTTATCAAATTGTCCTTTTCTGCACATTTGGCATCAAATTCTGCCCGGAATGCCCATATTTGCATCAAATGCTCTCAGTGTTACGTCCCACCCATAACTCCAAATGAAGAAATATTCCAGAAAATCTCTGATAGTTTGAACTAAAATCTATGGAACTGCATCTGAACCATAAGATAATGAGATATAGGAGCAGAATTAGGCCACTAGGTCCATTGAGTCTGCTCCGCCATTTCATCCATTTCCCCTCTCAGCCCCAATCTCCTGTTTTCTCCCTGTATCCCTTCATACCCTGACCAATCAACAATATCAACCTCAATACTCAATCATCTGGCTTCCATATCCTCCTGTGGCAATGAACTCCATAGATTCACCATTCTGGCTAAAGAAATTCTATTATTCTATTCATTCTATGTAATTATCTTAAAAATTGAATAAAAAATATATTTTTAAAAAATTCCTCTTCATTTATGTTCTAAATGGATGTCCCTCCATTCTGAGGCTGTGCCCTCTGATCATACACTCCCCCACCACAGGAAACTGACACATCTCACAAAGGCCGTTGTTTTGCGGCAGCAGTTTTCTACAATACATGAAAAATGTATGTTAGAATAAGAATATATAATAGATAGATAGATAGATAGATAGATAGATAGATAGATAGATAGATAAAGCTAAAGAGAGCAAAACAGTGAGGTGTATTCTTCTTCGTGGATTGTCACCTTGTCGTGGTGGAGAAGCTTGTGTGGTCCTGAGATCCCGAGAGCTATGTCATCTGGAGCTACGCTCCTGGTAGGGTCACCCATGGCGGTAAGGTCGAGGGTGAGGTCCCTGACAAAGAACAATCCAACCAAGACCTCAACGGTGGAACAGGTGGATGAAGTTACTTCAAACTCAATGGCTGTGAAGGCAGATGAAGGCTATTTATCTCTCAGTCTACCCACCCAACTACCTACCTATCTACCTACCTATAGGTCTGTCTATCTATCCATGATGGCAGTAAAGAGAAGATAATATGTCCTGGTGTCTTGTCATGTTGGAGAAGGCTTGACATTGCCATGACTGACTTCAACACAGCTAAGGTAAAAAAGAGAAGAACTAATCTGGGCTCACATGTGATTACTCTGGATAAAGTGGAAATACCATGGCTAAGGAGATGATTGGGCTTCATTGTGATACCCATCACAGCCAAACAACACATAAACCTATTCATGTACAATGGATAGCTGGCTGAAATTCCATAGGTTCCCTCTGTAGACAACTCTGGGTAATACCCAGGAGGGTCACTGTGTTTATAGATGAAGGGAATCAAAACTGCGGAATAAAAGGCTCAGAACTCTTATAATGGAAAAGCTTCAACTGATTCCTTAGTCTTCTAAGTGAAAAGAATCTTGATCAGGATGAGGTCGAAGTAGAGCAGGCCTGTGTGCTTGTTAATGTGGAGATTAAGGAAGAAGAAGTGCTGGATCTTCTTAAAAACATTAAGATTGTTAAATCCCCAGGGCTGGATATGATACACCCCAGGTTGTTGTGGGAGTTGAGAGAAGAGTTCACAGGAGCATTAGCTATTATCTTTGAATCCTCTTTGGCTGCAGGGGAAGTGCCGGAGGACTGGAGAATGGCAAATGTAGTTCCCTTGTTTAAAAAAGGTAATAGGGAGAAACCTGGGAACTATAGACTGGTGAGTCTTACGTTGGTGGTATGAAAACTACTGGAAAGGATTCTTAAGGATAGGATCTATGAGCATTTGGGGAAGTACAGTCTACTCATGGATAGTCAACATGGCTTTGTGAAGGGAAGATCGTGCCTCACAAGCCTGATTGAGTTTTTTGAAGAGGTAACGAAAGAAATTGATGAGGGTAGGGCAGTGGATGTGGTTTACATAGACTTCAGCAAAGCATTTGACAAGGTCCCTCATGAGAGACTCATCCAGAAAGTCATGAGGCATGAGGTTAATTCCTGGGATGTCTGGACTGTCTCACGAGGTTAATTCCTGGGATGTCTGGACTGTCTTACGCAGAGAGGTTAGAGAGACTGGGCTTGTACACGCTGGAATTAAGGAGATTGAGAGGAGATCTGATTGAAACATATAAGATTATTAAGGGATTGGACAAGATAGAGGCAGGAAATATGTTCAAGATGCTGGGAGAGTCCAGTACCAGAGGGCATGGTTTGAGAATAAGGGGTAGGTCATTTAGGACAGAGTTAAGGAAAAACTTCTTCTCCCAGAGAGTTGTGGGGGTCTGGAATGCTCTGCCTTGGAAGGTAGTGGAGGCCAATTCTCTGGATGCTTTCAAGAAGGAGCTAGATAGGTATCTTATGGATAGGGGAATCAAGGGATATGGGGACAAGGCAGGAACTGGGTATTGATAGTAATTGATCAGCCATGATCTCAAAATGGTGGTGCAGGCTCGAAGGGCTGAATGGTCTACTTCTGCACCTATTGTCTATTGTCTATTGTCTATAAGTGAAACCTTAGCTGTTTGGATAAAAAATTGGCTTAAAGGAAGAAAGCAGAGAGTAGTTGTGAAAGGAAAGTATTCTGCCTGGAGGCCGGTGACTAGTGGAGTGCCGCAGGGATCTGTCCTGGGACGCCTGCTATTTGTGATTTTTATAAATGTCCTGGATGTAGAGGTGGAAGGATGGGTAAGTAAGTTTGCAGATGACACGAAGATTGGAGGAGTTGTGGATGGAGCTATAGGTGGTTGAAGGTTACGAGGAGATATAGACAGGCTGCAGAGTTGGGCAGAAAAATGGCAGATGGAGTTCAATCCGGACAAGTGTGAGGTGATGCATTTTGGAAGGACAAACCAGAAGACTGAGTACAGGATTAATGATCAGTTACTTAAGAGTGTGAATGAACAAAGGGACCTTAGGGTTCAAATCCATACATCCCTCAAGGTCGCTGCACAGGTTGATAGGGTAGTTAAGAAGGCCTATGAGACGCTAGGCTTCATTAACAGGGGGATTGAGTTCAAGAGTAGAGAGGTCATGTTGCAACTCTACAAATCTCCGGTGAGACTGCACTTAGAGTATTGTTTTCAATTCTGGTCACCTCATTATAGGAAGGATGTGAAAGCTATGGAGCGGGTGCAGAGGAGATTTACCAGGATGTTGCCTGGTTTGGAGAACAAGTCATATGAAGCAAGGTTAGCAGAGCTGGGACTTTTCTCCTTGGAGCGTAGAAGAATGAGAGGGGATTTGACAGAGGTCTACAAGATTATGAGAGGCATAGATAGGGTGGATAGTCAGTACCTGTTTCCCAGGGCACCAATAACAAACACCAGAGGGCATATGTACAAAATTAAGGGAGGGAAGTTTAGGGAAGACATCAGGGGTAAGTTTTTTACACAGAGGGTTGTGAGTGCCTGGAATGACTTGCCAGGGATGGTGGTGGAGGCTAAAACATTAGGGGTATTTAAGAGCCTCTTGGACAGGCACATGGATGAAAAAAATGGAGGGTTATGGGGTAGTGTGGGTTTAGTGCTCTTTTTTTAAGGATTATGTGGATCGGCACGACATGGAAGGCTGAAGGGCCTGTACTGTGCTGTAGTGTTCTATGGTTCTATGGTTCTTCTGGAATTATTCAACCATTTTGTTCCATGTGCACAGTGGAGCAAACTGACAAGTACAAACAAGATGGACAGAATGGCCATTTCTTTCCTGTTTTGTTTTTGTGGAAGGAGGCATTCATTGTGCTAGGGAGAGAATGAGAGTGACAGACCAGTTTAGGTATTAGTCAAATAGTACTAAACACTCACAGACTGAGTGTTCTTCCAATTGTGACACCACACTTAGCTAATAATATCTCTCATGGTAGGCCATGTATTGAAGGTGAGAGGAGGTAATTTCAAAGGAGATGTGAGGGTTCACGGCATGCACTGTCTGGGGTGGTGGTACAGATAGATCCTCTAGGGACCTTTAAGAGACATTTAGATAGCCACATGAATGTGAGGAAAATTGAAGGATATGGACATGGTGTGCAGAAGAGATTATAGTAGTTTATTTGGCCACTTGACAACCAATTTAATTGGTTTGACACACTATTGTAGGTTGAAGGGCTTGTTCCTGTGCTGTACTCTTCTATATTCTATATTCTAGCTATCATTGTTTAAACATTATGTTAAATAGTCTAATAATTTATACTATTTGGAGATAACAATACAAAACAGACCCTTCCGACCCAACAAGCCTCACTGCCCAGCAACCCTCCTACTTAATCGCAGCCTGGTCACGAGACAATTTGCAGTGACCAATTAACCCAATAGCCAGTATGTCAATAGATTGTGGAAGGAAACTGGAGTACCAGAAGGAAACCTACACATTTGAGTGGAGGAAGGTACAAACTCCTTACAGATGTCAGAATTTAACTCTAAACTCCAATGCCTCGAAATGTAATAATGTTGAGTTAATCACTACATTGTTGTGGCACTCCAAAAGTCTATACATATCACCAAATAAAAAGAAATAACTAACAGCATATTAAAGGAAGGTGAAGTCTGTCAGCAACTGTATCTCTGTTTACTATCAGAATTAAATGCTGCTACTCAGCAGAATATAGTTCAGAGAACTTCCTTCCGGAACTACTACAGAGCCAGATGCTTCAACTCCTAAACAATAATTACAATTCAGTATATCACCCGCCTGTTAAATATATAAAATATTCTTATGTTCACATCAGATTGTAATTTATTTTCATTCAGATCTGTCCATGCATGAAGCAGGTGCCACAATAAATGGAAAAGTAACGGATGTATTGCAAAGTCTTTTCACCCTGAACTATCAACGTCGTACATATAGCGCAGATACATTCCATTATAGTTTCTCAGCAGTCTTGCACTCATGGAGTTAGAGCACAGAAACAGGCCCTTAGGCCCATCTAGTTCATGTTCTACTGTTTCCTATAGTGGGAGATTCTAGGACCAGAGGAGACAGAATAGAGGGAGATCCATATAGAACAGAGATGAGGAATTTCTTTAGCCAGCGGGTGGTGAATCTGTGGAACGTTTTGCCACTGACAGCAGATTCATTTAAAACAAAGATTGATAGGTTCTTGATTAGCAAAAAGAGATCACAGGGAGAAGGTACGAAAATGGTGTTGAGAAGGAAAATAATTGATAGAATGGTGGGGCAGACTCGATGGGCTGAATGACCTAATTCTACTCCTATGTCTTATGGTCCTATGGTACTGTTATTTTGTTTAGTTCCATTGATCAGCATAATCCTCCATTACCCTCACGTCAATCTACCTTAGCCACACTGATTTTGTTTCATATTTATTTAGAGATACAACAGGGTAATAGTTGTTTCTGGCCCAAACAGCCTGTGACACCCAATTATGCCCATGTGACCAATAACCTATTAAGCCATACGTCTTTGAACTGTGGGAGGAAGCCTGCATGGTCATGGGGAGATGGTAGAAATACCTTAACCTGTCCAGCAAATACAGTTTTACTTGCTGACAAACTTCACCTTCCTGAACATGCTGTTAGTTATTTCTCTTTTTTTGGTATTACTTTTGACCATTATGTTTAAACAGCGATATTATTTGCTATGTTGTAGTCTCACATCAGATGGGAAGAACACTCAAACTGTGAGGTTTAGTACCTTTTGATTAATAACATCACCAATCGATCACACTCTTCGAGCTTAGTGGCTCCTTCCACAGAATTAAAAGGAAAGAAAAGGCCATAAACACAAGAGATTCTGTAGATGTGGGAAATCCAGAGCAATACACACAAAATGGTAAAGGAAATCAGCAGGTCAGCTAGCTTCTATGGAGAGGAATAAGCAGTCAACGTTTAGGGCAGAGACTTTTCTTCAGGACTGGAAAGGAAGGGGGAAGACAAGAGAACAAAAAGGTGGTGGGAAGGAAAGGAGGATATCTGGAAGGTGACTGATGAAGCCAGGTGGATTGGAAAGGAAGGGCTGGAGAGGAAATAATCTGATAGATGGAGACGGGGAATGAGGAGGGGCACCAAGTGGAAGTGATAGGCTGGTGATGAGAAGAGATAAGAGGCCAGAGTGCGGAACAGAAGAGGGAAGCGGGAGGGAAAATATTACCAGAAGGAGAAACTGATGATTATCAGGTGGGAGGCTACCCAGACAGAATATGAGATGTTTCTTTTCCACCCTTAGTGTGGCAAAGCTGAGGCCACAGACTGACATCTTGAAATGAAGATGGGGATACGAATTAAAATGGTTGGCCACTGGGAAATACCACTTTTGGTGAATGGAGTGGAGATGTTCAACAAAGTGTTGCACCAAATTACATCGGGTCTCACCAATGTAAAGGAGTTTGCACCGGAGCACCAGATACAATCAACAATCCCAACAGGGGAAGTGCTACCTCACCTGGAAGGATGGCTTGGGCCCTTGAATGGAGGTGAGGGAGGAGATGAATTGATAGGTGTATATTTATGATGCTTGCAGGGGTAAATGCCAAGTGGGAGATTAGTGGGCTGGGCTAAATGAACAAGGGAGAGATTGAGAAAAGAGGTGAGGCAGAGACCAAGTCTTCTCCCTTTTTCTCATTTTTTATTGTCTCCGCCACATCTGTTCCCAGGATGAGGCTTTCCTTTGCGGGGCATCAGAGATGTCCTTCTGCTTCAAAGAACCGGCTTTCCCTTCCTACACCATTGATACTGCCCTGTCTTGCATTTCCTCCATTTACCCGCAAATCTGATTCTCCAAGTGCGACCTCCTCTACATCAGTGAGACCCAATGTAAAATAAGGGACCACTTTGTAGAGGACCTCTGCTCCATCTGCCTAAAGAGGAATTTCCTGGTGGCCAAATATTTTAATTCCAATCCCCATTCCCAACATGTCAGTCCATGGCCTCCTCTAGTGTCGTGATTTGGCCACCCTCAGGATGGAGTAGCCTCCAACCTGATAGCATGAACATCAATTTCATCATCAGTTAATTTCTTTCCCTTCCCACTTCCTTCATCTTCTGTTCCCCACTCTGGCTTGCTGCCTCTTCCTCTTACCTGCCTATCACTTCCCCCCGTCCCATTGCTCCTTTCCTTTCTCCCCTGGTCCACTTTCCACTCCAATCAGATCCCTTCTCCAGCCCTTTACCTTTCCCACCCACTTGGCTTCATCTATCATCTTTGAACTTGTCCTCCCTCCCCTCACCCCTCATTTTATTCTGGCATTTTCCAGTCCTGGGGGAGTGTCTCAGCTGAGTAAAGGCCATTCTGTCCATCTTGCTTGTACTTGTAAGTTTGCTGTGGAAACTGAGATCGTCAGAATTGGACCCTGGTTACTGACACTGTGACTGCTAGGTTACTGCGCACCTCAAACTAGTGTGCAACTACAAAAAGCCGAAGGTATAAAGCCTCCTGCAACCAGGCTTTATTTTTTAGTTTCAGTGTAGTCTTTTAAATCGAATGCAATAGTGATCACGATTTAGCAACATCATCAGAACTGGACAATGGGGGCTCTGGGCCAGCTGTTCCTTCCCCTCCATTGTGTTCTGTACATATGTTTTATTCCAGTATTAATTAAAGTGCTGTGAAATGTATTTCAACATATCTGCTTGGCATACCTCACTGGTCACAATTCATAAATCAATACCATGCAAAATCTGATACAATTTTTATACTCCTATCCAGTGAGTGTTTACATCTGTGTTTCAAGCGCGGATGTAACGTGTATTTGGACAATAGCATTTAATGAACAGAATACAATATCTAGTTTTTCCTTCTAAATGATTAGATTACTCAGCCATGGAGTTGAATTGAGGCAAGGCAGGTGGATGCAACGTAGAGTCAAGATGACTGCCCCCAGGCCCAGGCCCAAGAGCAAGGGAAGACCCAAGGTCTGATTGATTTAAGCTCTGTGCCAGATTGAAAAGTTCAGGGTGTCAGGATTGGAGGTGAAGGTCGGTCTGGTTCAGCTCACTGCTCTGTCAGCTTTACAGTTTCTGCACTGAGCTGAGACTGTGGTCTGCAACTAACGGGTTCCTCAATCAGCTGCAGTCATGCCTGGCTTTCTGGACTTACTTTTCATTTCTGAATGTTATTTGCTTACTTCTATTGTTTGTTCGATTTGCTTTTTTTTATCTGCACATTCTGACTGTCTGCTTTTTTTTAATGGGTTCTTTTGGGTTTCATTGTTTCATGGCTGCCTGTTAGGAGACATATCTCAAGGTTGTTTACCTTCAATAATATATGTACTTTGAACTTTAAGCTTTGGAAGGGAATTCTTAATTTTTTTTTCTTTTTTGTCAGTGATATCAAAGGCTAATCTTCAGTATTGAATCAAAGAACAGATCTTATTGTAGGAAGAAACCAGCAAGCAAAGTGGAAACTCTTTCTGTTGTAGGTAGTACCCAAGGTGAAGATCGAACTCCAGACGCTGGAATGGTGAGGTAGCAGTATCAACTGTTGTGCCTCTAAGTAGATAAAACCCTAACTGGGTAGCACTGATTGAGTTCAACTCCAGCAACTTTGATTGGATCCATCTTCAGCCGCTCTCTTCTTGAATCCAACTCTAGCCCTTTTCTGATTGGTTCCAACTCCAACCCTTCACTGATTGGATCGATCTCCAGCCCTGCTCTGACTGGTTCCAACTCTGGCCACTCTCTTTTTGGTTCCAACTCCAGCCCTTCACTGATTGGATCGATCTCCAGCCCTGCTCTGACTGGTTCCAACTCTGGCCACTCTCTTTTTGGTTCCAACTCCAGCCCTTCACTGATTGGATCAATCTCCAGCCCTGCTCTGACTGGTTCCAACTCCAACCTTTCTCTGATTGGAACAATCTCCTGCCTTGTCTGTGTATGGCCACAAGAGGTTTACAGTGGCACAATATTAATCAGCTCTTCATTTGGCTTGGGAGCACCTGAACAAGAGTAATATCAATGGCACGTTGCTGCTTAATAATTACAGCTGAGTGCTCAACACAACCATACTCTCAGTACTAATCAACAAGCTTCAAAACCAGGGCCACAGTACCCTTCTCCCCAACTGAATCCTTGACTTCTTCACCAGGAGACCACAATCTGTGTCGATCAGAAATAACATCTCACCTCACCGACAATCAACACTGGTGCACTTCAAGGATGTGTGCTTAGTGCAATACTCTCTCGACACCCATGACTGTGTCACTAGACACAGCTCAAACACCATCTACAAATTCACCAATAACATAACTGTTGTTAGTAGAATTTCAGATGGTGATGAGGAAGAGAACAGGAGTGAGAATCATCAGCTGGTTGAGTGGTGCAACACCATCAACCTTGCGCTCAATGTCAGTAACACCTAGGAATTGATTGTAAACCTCAGGAAGGGGAAGTCAAGGGAACACACACCAGTCCTCATTCAGAAATCACAATGGAAAGGACAAGCTGTTTCATGTTCCTAGGTATCAACATCTCTGAAGATTTCTCCTCCCTATTCTCCCTGCACTCATTCCGATTCTGCTTCTGAGTTGAGTTAGCAATATGTAGCATGGTGACCCAACTACAAGCTGTGCTTATGTTTTACTGGGAATGTAGGACAGTGCAGGAATGGAAGACTCTTCTAGCCAATTAATCTTGTCTCAGTAGTATAGTAGTTTGTGCAATTGCTTTAAAGCACCATCAATCACAGATTGGGGTTTGATTCCTACTTCTGTCTGTAAGGAATTTGTACTTTCTCCCCAAAACCACGTGCATTTCTTCTGTGTGCTCCGCTTTCCTCCCACATTCCAAAGGTGTGCCATCAGGGTTTGTGAGGAGTGTGCATGCTATGATGCTGGATACGTGGTGAGAGCTGAGGGCTGTCCCCAGCACAATCCTCTTTAAGTGCTGGAGGAACTCAGCAGGCCAGACAGCATCCATGGAAAAGAGTAAACAGTCGATGTTTCATGCTGAGATCCTCCAGCATTTTGTGTGTGTTGTTTTGGAGTTCCAGCATCTGCAGAATTCTTCATATTTACAATCCTCATTGATTTGATTTGGCACAAATGATGAATTTCACTCCATGCTTCAATGTTTTGATGTACATGTGATGTTTAACTTTTAAAATATTTTCAAGAATAAAGTGCATGTCCAGCCTCATAATTACACTGTTTAAATAGTTTTTTCAGAAAGTTGGAGAAGGATTGAAGTCTGAGCTCACTGGGGCCACAGTTAGTCTGGGGATACGATAAGGGGGAAAATCTCATTTGTTTTGTTTGGTAAAAGGGGTTTAGAATGTGTGGTGGGAGGAGAAAGCACATCAACCTCTCTGAGGTGGGGTTCTGCAGAAAGTGGTTTTGGGAGCCTCTTATTTAAAGGCTTTAGGCAAAACAAAAGGCTGCTATTGCAAAGCTCACACAAGAGAAGCTAACGACCACTCTGTCAGATGGTTTTCACAAATTCCCCACATCAAACCTGGCAACAATACTCCTTTAAAAGCCTGATGTGGGTCTAAAACGGATAGTTGAATGTCTCACTCTGGCAAGTACACAAGTGAAGAATACTCATGAGGCTGTGTGTCATGGTGACAATTAATGGTGTGCACTGAACCAGAGCTGATAACTGACCAGTGCTTTTTGCAGCTGTTTCTATTGCTTTAGAATGGGAACTCTGTGAAAGAGAGTCTCCCCTCCTCCACCTCCCAATCCCCGGTTCCCACACGTTAACACTCCCTGTCACCTCCAGCGCTGTTACTGACCCATGTTGAGCATCAGTAAAGGATGATGAGTTTCCTACTTTCGCCCCTGTCCTAAGGGGCTACACATTATCCCATCAACCATCAGTAGCCATTTCTCCGGGATATTTGTCAACCTAAGAGGCCTTTTAAGACAAATGAAATAAGCGACAACTTAACCAATGTAATTTTTTTCCAGAAGAATTGGATGGAGACTTTTGGTGGTGTAGCAGTAATACATAACCACCTGAGGCAGAGTGCAGTGGTTTTTAAATTAAAAATGACAAGGTCACTTTTTGCAGTGTACTCACTGAGCTCTTTCATAAATAAAAAAAAATCTTCTCGCCTTCTTTGTTGCCATTTTTCTTATTTATATGTGAATCAGTCTTTAAAAAAATTCTCCCAATAGGAAATCACTGTTGTTTCAAGATTGTTTATTATCATTTTCAGTACACAAGTAAGAAGGAGAATGAAGTAATTGTTGCTCTGGATCCAATGCCGCACAAAAAAAAAACAATAAGATAAAGAACACAATAATTAAATTGTATGCCTATAAAATAATGCCAGGCACAGGAGTGTCTGTACATAAGGTGACTGTGACAGGAAATGATAAAGTAGTGATGGTTGGGGGAGTGGTGGGGTGGGTTAGTGGGTGGAGGTGTTGATCAGCCTTACTGCTTGGGGAAAGTAGCTGTTTTGGAGTCTGGTGTGGATGCTATGTAGCCTCATTCCTGATGGGAGTGGGACAAATGTGCAGGGTGGGTGATGTTACTGGCTCTTTTCCAGTGCCATTCTGTATATATGTCTTTGATGGCAGTTAAGCTGGTGCGATGGGCAATTTTGATTACCCATTGCAGAGTCTTTCTCTCTGTTTATTCCATACACTTTTTCCCTGAGCAATCTATATTTTTAAAAGAAAGAACTGTCTATTGGAACTCTGTTGTCAAATTGTACTGAATGATTTAGCACACAGCTCATCTATTCACAGCCTGCACAATTTGTGATGCAAATTTGCAGTCAACAGGGATGTGTGTACTGAACATTTATCCGAATAACATTACTAATTGTACATTTTGTGTATCTTGACTCAGTTCTGGTAGAATTTTCCATCAAGGTTTCAGCCATGACTCAGTAGTGGTGCTTTACTGTGAGTCAGAAGCCTGAAGGTTCATTCCCACACCAGAGATTTCAGAAGATCAGAATCCTGAAGGTTCATGACTCAGTTAGTGGTGCTTGACTGTCAATCAGAAGCCTGAAGGTTCATGTTCCACCACAGAAACTTCAACGTAAACATCTCGGCTGATAATCTGGTGAAGTGCTGAGAGAAGATTACACTGATAGAGATGCCATTTTTCAAATGAGATATTAACACAGTATTAACATGGATGTTGCCTGACCTGCTGAGTTCCTCCAGCATTTTATTTGTGTTGTTCTGAACATCCAGCGTCAGCAGGATCTCTTGTGTTTATTAACACAGTCATGTGGTGGTTAGTGTAACCCAGTGACCTGGGTTCGGTTCCCCTGCTGTTTGCAAGTTCTCCCTGAGACCATGTAGGTTTCCTTTGGGAGCTCCAGTTCCACCACCACCCCCCCCCCCTCACCCTCTACTGATGTACCAGTTAGCAGGTCAATTGGTCACATGGGTGAAACTGGGCAGCATGGGCTAATAAGCCAGAGTGCTCTGTTACTGTGCTATATCTCAAATAAAAATAAATACATTAAACTGAGGTCTACAAAAACCTGGTGGACATAAAAGGCCCAATGGTACTACCTCTGGTCTACTGGGTGTCATTTCTCCAAGCCCAACACCAGAACATGTCAGCTCGCCAAGAGTATCCTAAGCACTGATGTTACACAAGGCTGTGACCTCAGCCTCCGACTCTGCTCTCTGTACACTCTGACTACGTGGCCAGATTTTATTCTAACTTCATCTACAAGTTTGCAGATGATACCAGTGTAGTAGGTAGTATTTCAAAAAATGATAAATTGGAGCACAGGAAGGAGGAGAAGAGTTTAAGTGAGAAAGTGTCATGACAACAACTTTTCCTTCAATGTCAACAAAAGAGCTGGTCATTGACTTACCAAAGGGGGATGATACAGATGCTTTGGTCTACAACAACAGTATTGAGGTTGAGGGGGTTGAAAGCTTCAAGTTTATAGTAGTGAATATCACCAATAACCTGTCGTAGTCCAAATACATTGAAGTCCCAGACAAGAAGATTCATCAACTCTTACCATTTTTTTGATGCACCATAGAAAGCATTCTATCTGGATGCACAATAGCTTTGAATGGCAACTGTTCTGTGAGTGACCGCAGGAACCTACAGCAAGATTAGGACACCGCTCAGCACATCACAGAAATTAGCTTGCCTTCCATAGATGATGTTTACACTTCGCACTGCCTCAGTATAGCAGCAAGCATAATCAAAGATCTCACCCACCCCAATCTTCTCTCTTCTCCCCTCTCCCATCAGCAGGAGATATAAAAACCTCAAAGCATGCACCACCAGACTCAAGGACATCTCCTTTCCAGTTGTTATCAGACTCTTGAATGGATCTCTTGTGCAATAAGATGGGCTCTTGACCTTACAATCTACCTCACTATAATCTTGCAATTTATCATTTACTGGCACAGTACTTGTTCAGTAGCTTTATTCTGCATCGTAACACATAACATGCTGGAGGGAATCTGCAGGTCAGATAGTATCAATGAAAACTAACAAACAGGGATCCTGTTTGATCTTTGAGACCTAGTATTTGGGATCCCAGTAATCAGTGAGTCTGGCATTTAATGGTGGTTCTCCTCAGCAAGAACAACAAGTCAGCTTACAGAGAGGAGGTGCAGTGGCTAACGGACTGATGCAGAGCCAACAACCTGTCTCTGAATGTGAACAAAACACAAGAGATGGTTGTTGACTTCAGGAGGGTTTGGAGCGACCACTCTCCACTGAACATTGACTGCTCCTCTGTAGAGATCGTTAAGAGCACCAAATTTCTTGGTGTTCACCTGACGGAGAATCTCACCTGGTCCCTCAACACCAGCTCCATAGCAAAAAAAGTGTCTCTACTTTCTACAAAGACTGAGAAAAGTCCATCTCCCACCCCCCATCCTCATTACATTCTAGAGGGGTTGTATTGAGAGCATACTGAGCAGCTGCATCACTGCCTGGTTTGGAAATTTTACCATCTCGGATCACAAGACCCTGAGGTGGATAGTGAGGTCAGCTAAGAAGATCATCAGGGTCTCTCTTCCCGCCATCACGGACACTTACACTACACGCTACATCCGCAAAGGAAACAGCATTATGAAGAACTCCACGCACCCCTCATACAAACTCTTCTCCCTCCTGCCATCTGGGAAAAGGCACCAAAGCATTGAGGCTCTCATGACCAGACTATGTAACAGTTTCTTCCCCCAAGCCATCAGACTCCTCAATACCCAGAGCCTGCACTGACACCTATTGTCCTGTTTATTATTTATTGTAATGCCTACACTGTTTTGTGCACTTTATGCAGTCCTGGGTACACCTGTAGTCTAGTGTAGTTGTTTTTTTTTCTCTCTGTGTTATTTTTTACGTAGTTCAGTCTAGTTTTTGTACTGTGTCATGTAACACCATGGTCCTGAAAAACGTTGTCTCATTTTTACTATGTACTGTACATAGCAGTTATGGTCGAAATGACAATAAAAGTGACTTGACTTGACTTGACTTGACTAATGTTTAGTGTTCAGGGTCCTGGTAATAAGAGAATCTGGTGTTCGGGGCCCTGATAATTAGAGAGTTCAGCATTTGAGGCCTAGTATTTGGGGTCCTGTTAATCAGAGTCTGGCTTTTGAGGTATAGTGTTCTAGGTCTTGGTAATCGGGTGGTCCAAAGTTTGAGGCCTAGTGTTCAGGCTTCTGTACCAGAGTGTCCAGAGTTTGAGCTCTAGTGCTTGGTAATCAGAGAATGTGGCATTTGAGACTAAGTATTTAGGGTTCTGGTCATCAAAGAATCTGGGGTTCAAGGCCTAGTCTTCAGACTCCTCATCTATCATCATTGGTGAGTCCTGGGTCGATATCGTCTTGCCTTTTGCTTGACACGGAGGCTAATTTGCTTTCAAAAATACAAAATTTCGTAGCATTTACAAGACTACAGGAAAATGCTCCTTCGATTTCTTTACTTCTTCATTCTATTACATTGTTCCGGTGATCAGATCCCAACTGATGTCACCTGAATCAACCTTCCTAATTGATTCAGTTGTAAGAAAGAACTGTGAGGACAGGAAGTTGACAATAACGTAAATAACCTCACATGTTACAACAGTGATGTGCAGAAGAGGATCTCGGAGTGCACATCATTTCAAACCTTGAAGTGGATGGGCTACAGCCGCAGAAGACCATGAACATACATTTGGTGGCCACTTTTTTAAGTACTGTGGTGAACTACATATACCTGTCTGGACTGCTCCTGTGGCTCCTCCCACAGACCCCTGCTGACTGCTCCTGTGGCTCTTCCCACAGACCCCTGTATAAAGGCGATTGAGGCCTGATGCCCGGCCTCATTCTCTAGGATGTAGTGTTGTTCATTCTTCCAGTCAATAAAAGCCAATATCTCGCTTCTTACATCTCAGAGTGAGTTATTGATGGTGCTTCAAGTACACCTGCTTGTTAATGCAAATATTTAATCAGTCAACCATGTGGCAGCAACTCAATACATAAAGTAATGCAGACATGCTCAAGAGATCCATTTGTCATTCAGAACAAACATCAGAATAGGGATTGTGGAATGATTGTTGGTGTCAGACAGGGTGGTTTGAGTATCTCTAAAATCACTGATCACCTGGGATTTTCACACACAACGGTTTCTGGAGCTTAAAGAAAATGGTGCAAAAAACAAAAAACATCCAGTGAGTGGCAGTTCTGTGAACAAAAACACCTTGATCATCCTTGATTATGTGTGAGCTCACAGGAGAATGGTCAGACTGGTTCAAGCTAACAGGAAGGTGACAGTAACTCAATTAACCACACGTTACAACAGTGGCATGCAGAAGAGCATCTCTGAATGAACTACATGTTGAACCTTTAAGTAGTTGGGCTACAGCAGCAGAAGACCTTGAACATACACTCAGCGGCCACTTTAATAAGCACAGGAGGCAAAGTGGCCACTGCATGTCTGAGTTAGGGTTAGTATACTGGAAGCAAGCTATCTTAGCATTTGGCTTTTGTACATTGGTTGTTTATCTATAGTTTTTTTCATAAATTCATGTATTTCTTTATTTTCCTTCAAATATCTGCAAGAAAATGAATTTCAATATAGTATATAGTAACATATACTGTACATACTTTAATAACAAATTTACTTTGACTGACTTTGAACACATGCAGACTGCCCCCAGCACATCTCAGACTGTGCTGGTTGTTGATGCAAACAACACATTTCAATGTACGTGTCAATGTTTCAATGTACACGTGACAGATAAAGATCATCTTTCTTTTCTTAATAAACAATCAGAATCAGATTTATTAGCACTGGCATGTGACGTGAAATTTGTTAACTTAGCATCAGCAGTTCAATGTAATATAAATAAATAAATAAATAAATAAATAAACAAGTAAATCAATTACATATATGGAATAGATTTTTTTTAAATGCAAAAACAGAAATACTGCATATTCTTTAAAAAAGTGAGGTAGTGTCCAAAGATTTAATGTCCATTTAGAAATCAGATGGCAGAGGAAAAGAAGCTGTTCCTGAATCACTGAGTGTGTGCCTTCAGGCTTCTGTACCTCCTACCTGATGGTAACAGTGAGAAAAGGGCATGCCCTGGGTGCTGGAGGTCCTTAATGATGGACACTGCTTTTCTGAGACACCGCTTCTTGAGAGTGTCCTGGGTACTTTGTAGGCTAGTACCCAAGATGGAGCAGACTAGATTTACAACCTCCTTCAGCTTTTTTAGGTCCTGTGCAGTAGCCCCTCCATACCAGACAGTGATGCAGCCTGTCAGTATGCTCTCCACGGTACATCTATAGAAGTTTTTGAGTGCATTTTTTGATATTCCAAATCTCTTCAAACTCCTCATAAAGTATAGCCACTGTCTTGCCTTCTTCATAACTACATTGATATGTTGGGACCAGGTTAGATTCTCAGAGATCTTGACACCCAGGAACTTGAAGCTGCTCACCCTCTCTGCTTCTGATCCCTCGATGAGGATTGCTATGTGTTCCTTCGTCTTACCCTTCCTGAAGTCCACAATCAGCTCTTTCATCTCACTGATGTTGAGTGCCAGGTTGTTGCTGCGACACCACTCCACTAGTTGGCATATCTCACTCCTGTACACCTTCGTCACCATCTGAGATTCTACCATCAATGTTTGGATCATCAGCAAATTTCTAGAGGGTATTTGAGCTATGCCTAGCCACACAGTCATGTGTATATAGAGAGTAGAGCAGAGGGCTAAGCACATACCCCTGAGGTGCGCCAGTGTTGATCGTCAGCGAGGAGGATACGTTATCACCAATCCGCACAGATTGTGGTCTTCCGGTTGGGAAGTTGAGGATCCAATTGCAGAGGGAGGTACAGAGACCAAGGTTCTCAACTCCTCAATCAGGATTGTGGGAATGATGGTATTAAATGCTGAGCTATAGTCAATGATCAGAGTCCTGGCATAGGTGTTTGTGTATTGTCCAGGTGGTCTAAAGCCGTGTGGAGAGCCATTGACCTACTGTGGCCATAGAAGCTTGAAATGTCGGGATCCTTCCTGATGCAGTGGCTCAGCCCAAAATATTAGCTCTTTATTCCTCTCTGTGGTTGCTGCCTGACCTACCGAGTTCCTCCAGCATTTTGTGAGTCTATGGACTTCCAGCATCTGTAGAATCTCTTGTGTTTCTCCCTTATAGCATAATTTCCAAGAAGGAAAAAAGTATCAAAATTCCTATACTGGGCTTTGCAAAAGTATAGTTATCCCCCATCACCCAGGACATGCTCTATTCTCATTGCTGCTGTCCAGGAGCCTGAAGACACACACTTAATGCTTCAGCAACTGCTTCTTCCCTCTGCCATCAGATTTCTGAATGTACAAACACTATTTCAGTATCTTTTGTCTTTTTTTGCATTTTTAAACTACTTACAGTATTGTGCAGATGTCTTAGTCACATACATATAGCTAGGGTGCCAAAGACGTTTGCATAGTACTGTATTTGTGTGGTAATGCACTTTGGGAGAAGAAATGAAAGGTTTGACTATTTTCTAAATACAGAGAAAACAGAAAAAAAACACTGAGGTGCAAAGGGACTTGGGAGTCCTTGTGCAGAATTCCCTAAAGATTAATTTACAGGTTGAGTCTGTGGTGAGGAAGGCAAATGCAATGCTAGCATTCATTTCATGAAGACTGGAATATAAAAGCAAGGATGTAATGTTGAGACTTTATAAAGCACAGGTGAGGTCTCACTTGGAGTGTTGTAAGCAGGTCTGCGCCCCTTTTCTTAGAATGGATATATTGAAACTAGAGAAGGTTCAAAGGAGTTTCACCAAAATGATTCCAGGATTAAATGGTTTGTCATATGAAGAGCGTTTGATGACTCTGGGCCTGTATTCACTGGAAATCAGAAGAATGAGGGGTGATCTAATTGAAACCTATCAAATGGTGAAAGGCCTTGATAGAGTGGATGTCAAGACGATGTTTCCTATGGTGGAGGAGCCTAAGACCAGAGGACACAGCCTCAGAATAGAGGGGCATCCTTTTAGAACAGTATTGAGGAGCAATTTATTTCACCAGAGAGTGGTGTATCAGTGAAATTTGTTGCCACAGGCAGCTCTGGAGACCACACCTTTATGTACATGTAACGCTCAGCCTTATCAGCTCGTACGCATCTAGGGGAGACCCCGTCCCCCGCCCAACCTTGTCTCACGGTTGCGTTGGTTGCTGTGCAATGCCACCTGATACGGCCTCAAACATCAATCATCAGCCAGCACACAATGTACATTTTACAAATTTCACTTTATAAATCTTACTAGAACTGGGTAATTAATAGTGATATAATATATGAAAGAAAAGAAAGAAAAGGTGCCAAAACTTATCAGAGTTCAGTCAATTCGTGCACAGCCATTGGAGCTCAATTATCGAAGTCTTTGGTCCACTATTCGATCTTCTCCGACCTCCTCAACCCGCTGCCTGGGACCAACCTCGGTGATCGACCAGAGCGCATCCAACACGTCCTCTTTCCTCGCGATCTCCCCTCCAACTCCCCAAAAGTCCACGCAACACTGCCTTACAGGCCCACAAGAAAGAATAACATCTATCCCAATTGATTAACAAATGAATCCAACTCTTGTTATCAGTAATTATAACCCAAACAAGCTGCGAGAGAAAGCACTCTCTCACCTGTTAACATAACAAAGAAGCCATTTTGATTAACTTACGCAGTAACATAAAGAAGAAACCCCTTACATACATTTACGGCAGTAGTTGATAGATAAAGCATATGGGGAGAGGGCAGGATATTGGGGCTGAGAGGGAAAATGGATTGGCCGTGACGAAATGGCGAGCAAACTCAAAGGGCCAAATGGCCTAATTCTGCTCTTATATTTTATGGGTTTATGGTCTTTTCCCAACCATGATTCCCACTCCCGGCCCCTCCCACTCTCAGTCCACAATAGAGACCCATATCAGAATCAGGTTTATCATCACTCACACTTGTCATGAAATTTGTTTTTTGTGTGGCAGCAGTACAGTGTAACACATAAAACTACTACAGTACTGTGCAAAGGTCTTGAGCACCCTAGCCTAAGACTTTAGCACAGTACTGTGTCTAATTTAATTATATATATATATATTTCTTATCGTAATTTAGAGATTTTATTATTAGGTATTGCAAAATACTGCTGCTGCAAAATGACACATTTCATAACATATACCAATGATATTTAACCTGATTCTGATTCTGAATTTACTCCAAAGAAATACCAATGTAAAGAATTGGAACAGCTGTAGTTTTTATTTCAGTACAATACACATTATCTTCTGCCTCATTTATCAGGGTCTCAATACTGTGAAATTTTTCAACTCTATTTTCATCCTACAGCTGGCAGAGTCTCCAGACCCAAACTTGGTGTCACTTTATCACCTCGCATGGACTTGTCTATTCTCCTCTGTGCTCCAGCCCATCGGAGCGGCGACCCTTCACCAAGGCTTCTCAAGAAAAAGGGTAACAATGTATTGCGATGAAAATGCGTTGGCTCGGATTACCCAGAGAAAAGCAGCTTCAGACACGGGTCACAAAATAACAGAGTGAGAAGTGGAGACAATCCTGCTCTGCGTAATACAGGGCTTATTCCACAATCTGGTCCTCACGGTGGGGAAGCCACAAGGGCTATAACACTGTAGCCCCGTGTCTCCAACTGTTCCTCCATCAAGTCTGGCTCCCTGTGGTGAACATGGGATTGCTATCCCACAGTTCCCAGTTGCACTCAATAGGATTGTGCAATGAATAACGCCACTAAATTCACAAGAAAAGCAGAAAGTCATAAAATCTGAACTAATTACTCTGTCCACAGGAAAGACTGACTGCAGGCACTTTATTGGGCTGTTCACAACAAACGATGAGAAAATAAATATTTTTTAAAAAAGCAGAGAAGCAAAAACACACTGTGTGCACCCGTCGTGTGCATTGTAATTAAGTGGGATGTATATGATATGATAATTTATATGACATTGGTGACAGTGACAACATATTATATCTCATTATTTCTGCACAGTGACATATGACATGAACATACCTTGTGTCACAGGTTTCCAATCATCTGAGTTATTTTTTATTGTGTCTCTGAAGTTTGAAAGGGCTCATTACTGTGATGCTGTGTGAGTTTGTGTGTGTATGTATGTGTGTGCATGTGGCTGTGTGTGTGGGTGTGTGTGTGCGTGTGTGTGTGTGTGTGTGTGTGTGTGTGTGTGTGTGTGTGCGTGCGTGTGTTTGTGTGTGTGTATGTGGCTGTGTGTGAGTGTGTGTGTGTGTGTGTGTGTGTGTGTGTGGCAGTGTGTGTGTGTGTGTGCATGTGGCTGTGTGTCTGTGT
This sequence comes from Hemitrygon akajei, assembly GCF_048418815.1. Lineage (NCBI taxonomy): Eukaryota > Metazoa > Chordata > Chondrichthyes > Myliobatiformes > Dasyatidae > Hemitrygon > Hemitrygon akajei. The sequence continues at coordinate 175,164,331 of NC_133132.1, read as the reverse complement.
GTGTGAGTGTGTCTGTGGCAGTGTGTGTGTGTGTGAGTGTGTCTGTGGCAGTGTGTGTGTGTGTGTGTGTGTGTATGTGGCTGTGTGTGTGTGTGTATGTGTGTCTGTGGCAGTGTGTGTGTGTATGTGGCTTTGTGTGAGTGTGTGTGTATGTGTCTGTGTGTGTGAGTGTGTGTGTGTCTGTGTGTGTGTGTGTGTGTGTGTGTGTGTGTGTGTGTGTCTGTGTGTGTGTGTGTGTGTGTGTGTGTGTGTCTGTGTGGGTGAGTAGGTGTGTGTATGTGTGTGTGTGTCCGTGTATGTTTCTACATGTGTATATATATATGTGTACGTGTGTATGTCTGTGTGTCTGTGTATGTATGTTTGATTGTGTGAGTGAGTGTATATATATATATGTGTGTGTGTGTGTGTGTGTGTGTGTCTGTCTGTCCGTGTGTGTGTGTGTTTGTCTGCAAGGTAGTTTAATAACAGCCATCGTATCTCACCCACATGGATGGATTTTTGGGAAGTATTAGATTAAAGGGATTTGTAGCATTAGAAATTTGAGGGGCATAGTCAGAAGTATCTGCAGAAAGACAACAGATCAATGGACTATAATATATTCTGCCAAATCTAATTAGCCCTGAAAAAAATTGGACACTTTAATGGGTAAAAGGAGTGAGCGACAGAGAAAGTAAAACTGGGATCGTAGAGTATCCCACTCCATTTGAAACATTTATACTTCAAGTGTCTTGCCAAGATCATGGCATTCAACAGGAGGTATTAAATAAAAACGATTGTGCGAAAGTGGTTAGTTTCAGTCAAGTCTTTCCCAGATATTTCAGTTATTTATCTTTGAAACTTTTCCGTTAAAATCACAGCACACACCCCTGAATATCTTCAAAATAATTCTGCTTTACACAAAGGACTTTTCTTTTCAATCTCAAGTCAAATAACTGAAGTCAATGCAATTACAAACAAGCTTCAGAGCATATGATCCACGCAAACATAAAATAAAACAATATTTTTCAGTGGATGGTGTTTTAGATGTGACATGATGAAGAGATATTTTTTCCGCACTCAAATGTCTGATTTAAGCAGGCAACGCCATCTTGTGTATTTTCTGTGCTGTGACTAGCACCAACCACAGAAAGCTGCTGTTCTGTCTTGGAAAGAACAGGTGCCAGTTAGTGAGATTGAGATAAGAACCTTAAAATATGATCCATCTCTCTATAAAAATTATATTGAAAGAAAAAAGAAACAAACTCCAAGCTTAGTGTAGGCTGGAGTCAAGAAAAATAATTGGAAATTCATCTCAAAAGTAAGTTCAAAGTTCAAAGTAAATTTATTACAAAGTGAAGTACATATATGTCACCCTATACTACCCTAAGATTAGTTTTCTTGCAGACATTCACAGTAGAAATACAATTGAATCAATGACAAACTACACATAAAGACTGACAAACAACTAATGTGCAAAAGAAGAAAAACTGCAAATACAAAAAAAAATTTAAAATTAAATAAGTAAATAAATGACATTGAGAACATGAGTTGTAGAGTCTTTGAAAGTGGATCCTGGCTTGTAGGATCAGTTCAGAGTTGTGGTGAAAGATATCTATGCTGGTTCAGGATCCTGATGGTTAAAAGGTAATCACTGCTCCCGAATTTGGTTACTTGGAACCCAAGGATCCTAAACCCTCTTCCTGAAGGAAATAGCAAGGAGAGAGCAAGGCCTGATGGTGGGGTTGGACAATCCTTGTTGGTGGATTTTGCTTTTTTGTGGAAGCATTCCTTGTAGATGTGCTCAATGGTGGAGAGGACATTTCCTGTGATGGATTCCAAGTCAACTCAAGTTTATTGTCATTTAACTATATACATGTATATAAAACCATACTATGTATATAGAAACAAGACAATGTTTCTTCAAACTAGGATGTAAAAAACAGTAGTACACATAAAACATAACACACAATAACTTATGAAGTTATGGATAAAATCTACAGATGAATCACATAAATCACTAGCATGAACAGCATATTTAATAGCCAGCAGCATTTTCTGATCATAACTAAGATGTATAGGACATGGATGAATAATCACGCCCGGAGCCGAAATGGTCGCTATGTCTGCACACAATACCATCTTGGTTTTTGTAGCCTTTTCCATTCTTGGGTATTGGTGCTTCCATACCAGTCCATGATGCAACCAGTCAGGATACTCTCTACTGTGCATCGAAAGAGTACATTTTAAAAACTGGAAAGCCTAGCAATTACTCTTTCAGCATTTCCTGCTGGCATTTCTCCCAGAGTTAAAAAAAAACACAGAATGGCTCATTTAAATATGAGTTCAATTTTAATTTAGCCAGGCATAGAGCCAGTGGGGAAAACAGCAGCATTTCACCATGGGTAAAATATCTACAGAAAAGACCAGGCAAATTGTGCCAAGCGACAACAAGAAAGAATGTCCTGAAGGGCTAACGATCAACTTCTCCTGAATTTCTGTAACTCATATGCAGATTTTTATACCTGATTGAAAACATGAATTTGTGCAGAAAAAGGAACTGATCTATTAAAAGATTATTAGTCTGCTTTTGCAAGCAGTCTATTAAAACACAGTGACCCCTTTACCTCCTGTACCTAATAAAGTGGCCACTGAGTGCATGTTTGTGTTCTTCTGCTGCTGTAGCCCATCCACTTCAAGCTTTGACGTGTTGTGCATTCAGAGATGCTCTTCTGCACACCACCATTGTAACATCTGGTTCTCTGAGTTACTGTCACCTTCTTGTTAGTTTGAACCGGTGTGCCTATTCTCCTCTGAGCTCTCTCATTAACAAGATGGTTTCAGCCACAGAACTGCTGCTCACTGGATGCTTTTTGTTTTTTGCAACATTCTCCGGAAACTGTCACATGTGAAATTCCCAGATCAGCAGTTTCTGAGATACTCAAACCACCTTGTCTGGAACCAACAATCATTCCACAGTCAGACACTTCAATCATATTTCTTCCCTATTCTGATGTTTGGTCTGAACAACAGCTGAATCTCTGGACCATATCCCAAGCTTTATGCATTGAGTTGCTGCCACGTGATTATTTGATTTGCATCAAAAAGCAAGTGTACAGGTATACCTAATAAAGTGGCCACTGGGTGTACACTGGGGAGTGGCTTGATATTTCATCCTCTAAGCAATAAGGAAAACCTTGCACTGGGTAAAAAACAGGCTGAATTGTTTTAACAATATATTCTCTTTCCCTGTCTGTCTGCCTGATTACCTCTCTCTTTGTACAAATGAATCTTTCCAGTTCCCCCACCCACTGTCACCAACAGATACTGACTGCCTCCTGCTGAGCACAATCTACCCTCTGCTATTTTTTTCAAATGATCCTTAGGGGTGTGAACTGAGCCATTGACTATCGGCTGAATTATCATTGCAAACTGACTGCTGTCCTGATACTATCGACACAAAAAGTGTTGTCAATAGACTTTGAACAGATAAAGTGAGTGGAAGTCTTAAATGGCTGGGAAACCCTCAGCAGGTCAGAAAGATCTGGGCTTGAGGCCCGAAAATCAAAGACCCATGATCGGTGAGTCCTGTGGTTGATAGCCAAATGTCAGTAAAGTCCGGAGTTCGAAGTCCAAGGATCAGCAAGTTTGGAAGCTGAACTCTGAAGGTAAATGATGAAGTCAGTGAGTCCATAGGTCAATGCCCAATGGTCAAAGTCCTGTGATCGCCACGTTCTGGGGTTCTGGGGTCGATATGCAGAGGTTAGTGCAGTCAGAAGTTTGAAGCCAGAGGTTGGTTTTTAGGGAACGGTGGGTCCTGAGGTCAAAGCCTGAATGACAAAGACCAGTCAGCATGTCCTGAGGTTGAAGCCCCTGGATAAACATGTCTAGAGGTCAGAGGACTGTGGATCTGAGAGTCCAGGCCAGGGACAAGGGGCTGGAGGTCCTGTGTGTATGAGTCTGAGCTTCTGGTGTTGTGAGGGTCAGAGGCAGCCTGACCTGGACTTGGAGGTGTGTCTGTATGTGTGAGTGGATGTGTGGGGGGGGGGGGGGACAGGGTTTGTTTAGTTCTGGTTTTGTTTGTGTTGTTCTGCCGAACATTGAGGACATGCTATCTTGGTGCCAGAATGTGTGGCAACACTTAACGGGCTGCACCCAACACATCCTTAGGTTGCGTTGGTTGTTAGTACAAACAACACCCTTCACTGTTTCAATGTACATGTGATAAATAAATTAATCATTAAAAAACAAATGAATGTGAACAGCACTACCTAATCTTAAACTCGATTCATTTCATGTTGGATCAAGGATTCACCAAGTGACCCAGATACACAGCTTGATTCTCACGCAATGTCCAGAGAGACAATGTCCAGGGAGACAATGTCCAGAGAGACAATGTCCAGAGAGACAATGTCCGGGGAGACAATGTCCAGGGAGACATTGCCCGGGGAGACAATGAGTAGAAAGGTAAGTGTTTTGCATTAGATTGAACCAGCAGGTTCCTGTCTGAGCTACCGAGTCCTGTGGAAGACACACAAAGCTTTCTTTAGGGCAGGGGAGGGATTTGCAACCTTTTTTATGCCATGGACCAATACCATTAAGCAAGGTATCTGTGAACCCCAGTTTGGGAACCCCTGCTCTGGGCGGACATTTTGAGGACAAACTTTTAAAGTGAGTGGAGAAACATTGAGGGGAGATGTCAGCGGTAGTTTTGGAATTCACTGCCTGCTTGGTGGTTGAGGCAGATACGTTAGGGACATTTAAGAGAATATTAAATAAGCACATGGATGATAGAAAAATGCAGAGCTATGGGTTACATGGGAGGGAAGGCTTTGATTGATCTTGGAATAGGTTAAATATCAGCACAACATTGTGGACTACAAGGCCTGTATTGTTCTATGTTCTGAGGACGTTACTAAGTTCCTTATGTAGACTCATAAAGTCAAGCGATTTTGCAGATGTTGGAAACTCAGAGCAACTCGCACGCAATGTTGGAGAAACTCAGTAGCATCTATGGAGGGGAACAAATATCAACATTTCAGACAATGAAACTTCATCAAGACTCGAAAGGAAGGGGCAGAAGCCAGAGAAAGAAGCAGATCGAGGGACAGGTAGACAGGCGAGAGGTGAAACTAGGTGAGGGGGAAGGTGTTTGGGTGGGGAGAGTGCACCTCCCAGTTTCACACTTCACCCCTCCCCCATTCACCTGGTTTCACCCATCACCTTCTGATGCACCATCAATAACTCACGCCGAGACTTAGGAAGTGAGATTATCGGCTTTTATTGACTGAAGGACAACACTACATCCTGGGGAAAATGAGGGAGAGCAGCAGGCCACAGTCGCCTTTATACAGGGGTCTGTGGGAGGAGCCACAGGGGTAGTCAGCAGGGTCTTGGGAGGAGCCACAGGAGCAGTCAGACAGGTATATCTAGTTCACCACACCTTCTGCCCTGTACTGATTTGTTTCCTTTCTGTTCTCCTGCCTTCTCCCCATGACTTGGATGCCCTGACTAATCAAGAACCTATCAATCTCTGCTTTAAATGACTTAGCCTCCGTAGTCATCCGCAGCAACAAATTCCACAGATTTGCCAACCTTTGGCTAAAGAAATTCCCCCTCTTCTCCTTTCTAATTGGACACCCCTCTATTCTGAGGCTATGATCTCTGGTCCTATACTCCTCCACTATAAGGTACATATTGCCCACATCCACTCTATCGAGGCCTTTCAATATTTGATAGTGAGCCCCCCCCCATTCTTCTAAATTCCAATAAATATAAGCCAAGAGCCATCAAACAGTCCTCATGCAATAACCTTCAGATGTGTGGTAGCACGCTCACTACTTGCTCTCTTATCTTGAGAATATCAAAAAAAGATGAAAGAAACTTTCTTTTTTGAAATACAGAACATTCACAGAAAATAGAGGCTATACAGAGATTATTCTTTTCTTTAAATACTAGTGGATTCCTCAAGGATTCCACTCTCAGTGTTTGGGATGCAAGTGAAACTGCTGACTGTCTCTGGGAGTTAGCGTGCCTTCATCACTGTTTGTAAAGGAATGTGGTTTTTCGAGCTGCTTTCCAACGCTCTATGCAGAGAGACTGCCTAGATAGCTGGAAGTGATGTCTGACATGATAAATACCTTGCCAAGAAAGGTCAGGCCAGGCGATGATAATTCACACCCTAAGGGGCATGAAGTAAATCTTATGTAATCAAAAGCAGTAAACAGAGGCCAAATGCACAAACATCCACATTGGAGAAGGGAAAAAAAGCCCTCATTAACCCTCTGAGTACTGGTGCTGCTCTGACATAGTGGTCACCGTGACACTAATTGGTTATTGACTGAATATATTGCAGCTGAGAGGAAAATATAGAGGAAGGTGAAAAAAAAACAGAAGCCAAGGTTAACATTCTTTTAATGCGTGGTACTTCACCATTTCCTTTCCTTTCTGCAGACGATAAAGATTAAAAGCAACACACACAAAATGCTGGAGGAACTCAGCAGTTCAAGCAGCATCTGTGGAAATGAATAAACAGTCAATGTTTCAGGCTGTCATCTGGGTTAAAGTTGGAAATCAGAACCAGAAACTCTTTAATATCACTGCTGTATGTTGTGAATCTCATTGCTTTGTGGCAGCAGTACAGTGTAATACATAATTGTAAAAAAAATTATAAAACTACAAACATTTTTAAAAAATTAAGTTGTGCATGAGAACAAAAAAAATTTTTTAAATAGTGAGGTGAAATACTGTACATTGCCCATTCAGATGCCTGATATTGACTCATTTTGCAAGCATTTAGGAATTAAAATATTCCAAAGGAAGTTTGAAAAGCAAGTCTTTTTTTGGTGAGTTACAAATGGGGACGGAAATCAACTGTTATTTTGATTTGTGACAATTTGCTACTGATTGCAATGTTTATATGCCAGCTGCAGCAGTGAGACAGAGCACTTTTGAACTGTATCTGATGCCAAACCTCTCGCTGAACCAGAGCAGTGGCAAGCCACGTTGCTAAGCAGAGACCTGCCTTCATCTCTAGCTCTACAACAGGTAGTCAAAACTGCCCAATGCATCACCAGTACCAGCCTACAAGAACATACAGTATATACAGAAAGGTACCAGGAAAGGGCCGATAACACCATGAAGGGACCTACCCCACCACTGATTGTAGATTGTTTGTCACACTCCCATCAGGGAGAGGCTACCAGGACCACCAAACTCAAAGACAGTTACTTTCTCAAAGCAGTAAGGCTGATCAACACCTCCACCCACAAACTAGATGAGAGGTGACCAGATAGAAGCATACAAGGTAATGAGAGGCATTGATCGTGTGGCTAGTCAGAGTCTTTTTCACAGGGTTGAATAAGGTGCTTGGAAGTAGGTACAGAGGAGATGTCAGGGGTAAGTTTTTTATGCAGAGAGCGGTGAGTGTGTGGAATGGGCTGCCGGTGATGGTAGTGGAGTCGGATACAATAGGGTCTTTTAAGGGACTTTTGGATAGGTACATGAAGCTTAGAAAACTAGAGGGCTTTGGGTGACCCTAGGTAGTTCTAAGGTAGGGACATGTTCGGCACAGCTTTGTGGGCTGAAGGGCCTGTTTTGTGCTGTAGGTTTTCTGTGTTTCTATGTTTCTAACCAACCCCTCCACACCCCCAAGCACCATTACTTTATTATTTCCTTAACTACAGACAATCCTATGCCTAGCGCCATTTTATGGCCATCAATCTATGTCTCTCAGCTACCTGATGTATTTATACTTATTGTGTTTTTTATGATTGTGTTCTTTATCTCATTGTGGTGCTTTTTTGTGCTGCATTCGATCCAGAGTAACAGTTATTTTGTTCTCCTTTATAGTTTAAACTGAGTGGTGAACATCAACATCACACCAAGGGGTGCCTTTGCCAAAAAGCCAGCACATTAGTTTGACATCATTTCTGCTCAGCTTTGGTCTTTTATACAGATTCTGACCAGCTAGAAAAATGGCAGATGGAATTTAATGCATGCAGGTGTGGAGTGTTGCACTTTGGTAGGATTGAGTAGGGTAGGTCTTATACAGTGAACAGTGGGGCACAGAGGGAGTGCTGTAGAACAAAGGGACCTGGGAATACTGGTCCATAATTCATTGAAGGTGGTGTCAAAAGTAGATAGGGTTGTAAAGAAAGCTTTTGGCACATTGGCCTTCAGAAATCAAGGTCTAGAGTACAGGAGAATGGATGTTAGGTTGAAGTTGTATAGTACTTTGGTGAGGCTAATTTGGAGTACTGAGTGCAGTTCTGGCCGCCTACTTTCTAGAAAGATGTCAATGAGACTGAAAGAATGCAGAAAGAAGTTACAAGGATGTTGCTGGGACTTGAGAAACCCAGTTATAGGGAAAAGTTGAAAAGGGTAATATTTTTTTCCCAAAATGAGGAGAGATTTGATAGAGGTATACAAAATTATGAGGGATATAGATAGGGCAAATGCAAGCAGGCTTTTTCCCCTGAGGATGGGTCTGTCTGGCACTAGAGGTCATAGGTTAAGGCTGAAAGGTAAAAGATTTTATTGGAACCTGAAAAGGGATCTTCTTCATTCAAAGGGAGGTGAGTGTGGAATGATCTGTCAGCAGAAGTAGTGGATATAGGTCCGATTGCAACATTAAAGAGAAGCTTGGATAATGATATGATGGGAAGCATAAGGAGAGCAATGGTTCAGGTGCAGGTCAATAGGACCTTTTCCCAGGGTGGAAAATGTTAATACAAGGGCATAATTTTAAGATGATTGGGGAAAGTTAAGGGGGGATGACAGAGAAGTGTTTTACACGGAGAATGGTGCAGCAGACTCTCGGGCATTCAGAACTCTTACATAGGCACATGGATGATAGGAAAATGGAGGGCTACTGTATGTAGGAGGGAAGAGTTAGATTGATCTGAGAGTTCGTTAAAGATGCGGCACAACATTGTGGGTCAAAGGGCCTGTACTACACAGAAACATAGAAAACCTACAGCACAATACAGGTCCTTTTCTGAAGCTGTGCCCTCTGGTTCGAGAGTCTCCCACTAATGCAAACATCATAGAATCATGGAGTTATAGAATGGAGTCACAGGACATGTACTTACTTTAGAAATTACCTCAGGTAACCCATAGCCCTCTACTTTTCTGAGCTCAATGTACCTATCCAGGAGTTTCTTAAAAGTCTCTGACGAATCCGCTCAGCCATCGTTGCTGGCAGCCCATTCCACACACTCACCACTCTCTGCATAAAAAACTTACCCCTGACATCTCCTCTGTACCTACTCCCCAGCACCTTAAACCTGTGCTACAATGTTTTATGTTCTAGTATCCTCTTACCTTTCAGTATTGCAGAAGAGTTGTTTTTTTTCCATAAACAATAATGAAGATCACTCAGAATTTTAATCACTCTTAGGATTGGACCTGCTACCACAAGAAGAAGCTGGAAAGAAGCCAATAAAGTTCTACCTCAGAGGCTAGGTAAAAAACAAAGCTGGCAACCAGAAACCAGATTGATTACTGGAAAACAAGTTCTGTTCTCTGGGGAAATATTAGGTGGATCAAACCTCCATCCCTTTGAATTTAGAACAATGACAGATGATTTGAGATTCATAAGGCTGTTAAGAGAGTTTGAGAAGGTGAATGCTAAGATGCACTTGCCCCAAATTGAATTAAGGGGCTATTTTCCAGATAAAAGTTTGGCTCTTTAGACCAGAAGACACAGGAGCAGAATTAGGCCATTCCGCCCCTCGAGTCTGCTTCACCATTTGATCATGGCTGACTTATTATCCCTCTCAATCCCAATCTTCTGCCTTCTCCCCGTAACCTTTGATGCCCTGACTAATCAAGGAACTATCAACCTCCGCTTTCAATATACTCAATGACTTGGCCTCCACACTGTCAATGGCAATAAATTCCTCTGTCTAAAGAAATTCCTAATCATTTCTATTCTACAGGGGCATCCTTCTATTCCGGAGCAGTGCCCTCTGGTTTGAGAGTCTCTCACTAATGCAAACATTGTAGGTCAGTGTCAGTCAGTGTCACAGGAACAGGTGGTGGACGGTTGTATGAGCAGCCGGGGCATATCACAAGTCCTGATTATGTGACCACTGACGCCACTGAAGAGGGTGATAATGGCTGGCGTCACCCATCTTGTAAATACACTGCCCAGAAGAAAGCAATGACAAAATACTTCTGTAGAAAAATTTGCCACGAACGATCGAGGTCATGGAAAGACCATGACCAACGACAAGGCACACAACGATGGCGATGATGTCAGAAACTGTGCAGACATATTAGGAAGGAGCCAGTTGCCCATCTTAACAGATGTCAAAATAACAAAGTTAAGAGAAAGTAGAAAATAAAATGAGAATCAGAATCAGGTTTATATCACTGGCAAATGTTGTGAAATTTGTTACTTTGAAGCAACAGTACATTGCAATACATAATAAAAATAAAAAAGTATAAATTACAATGAGAAATACAGAGTGAAATGAGAAAAATGGTGAGGTAGTGTACATGGGTTATTTGTCCATTCAGAGAGCTGATGGCAGAGGGAAAGAAGCTGTTCCTGAAGCATTGAGTGATTAGCTTCAGGTTCCTGTAGTCCTCCCTGATGGTAGCAATGAGAAGAGGACCTGTCTTGGGTAATGGGGCCCTTAATGATGGATGCTACCTTTTGAAAATGTCCTTGATGCAGAGGAGGCGAGAGCCTGTGATGTAGCTGACTGTGGTTACAACTTTCTGCAGCTTTTTCTCATCCTTTGCAGTGCCCCTCCCCCAATAATTCAAACGCTGAGCAAGTCGGGTGGTGGGGGAACAGAGCATAGGATCAATAATTCAAGTGCTCTTTCTACCATCAGTTCCTGATATGCTCAGCATTTTCATCATCTTCGGTGCTAAAACGGTAGATCTTGGTAATTGGGGCAACTCCTTACTTGGGACAGCTTGTTAAGAACAAAAACTAATGGAGAAAATTGTTGGAATTCCCTTCATTTATTTGGGACAAAATTCCACTTAATTGGGGCAGGAAACTGCGGCAAATAGATTCTAACTAACATCAGTCACACACACTTGTGTGGCCTTTGGACGCTACACTGTGTTTAGAGTGGTAAGCAGTGATTTTTGTCACTGCTAGTTGGCAAGAAGTGAGCAGTAAGACAATTCAGAACTGTTTTGCTCACTGTGGTTTCAAGTATTCAGGCTTGGAGATGCTAGAAACAGTGGGGAGTGAAAATGAAATGATTTCACTACTTCAAGTTAGGGACTACAAAAATATCGACATCATCTTGTGTGTTACAATGAAAATGAAAATCATCACATGTATGAAGGCAGTCCATTTTTTACACTGGCTGTGATGATTTTGTTCTTTGCATACACTGACTGGATTCCTACATTGATAACTATTCAGAACTAATACAGTTTTGTAGTACAGTAGTACTATTACCAGTGTTTTAATTTGTTCTGCATTGCATTTACATACATAACTGTTACCCAGTTTCTCTTTATTATACCTTAACTATTTCCATGAAATCAGCTAACTGTGGTAGCCACCTAACTGGGCCAAAGTGTACTGGTCACAATGTGCCCCAGTTAACCAGAATCCACTGTATTTAAAACACTTATCAACAAGGAAATTGATACAAGCAAATATTTTGGGAAATATCAAAGTATGTTATGTGATATTTCAATCTCCTTTCAATCAACTGCCGGAAAGCCCTACTGACAATTGAATTGATTCAAACAGTTCTTTCTCAAATATTGTTCAGAAATTAAAAAGAGGCCATTTTAAGCACACTCACATGCAGTGCATTGTCAGGCCTGCACAGACAGATTCCTCAAAGTCCCCACCCAGTTAACAGGAGTCACCAGTCATTCATTTCCAACTCTTCACCTGCAGCCTATTTAAACCCGGCTCTCATCAATAATTGTTTGTTCACCCATCAAACCAGCCAGTCCCAATCAGTTGCTCCCAGCCTTCAGTTATCTTGTTGCTTTGTTGTGTTAAGTATCTGTTTTTTCTTGTCCTGTGGCCCCTCATGTCATGCTATTTTGCAGTTTATTATTAAAGTTTTCACTTAACCCTCAATCACCTCTGTGGCTCTGCTTTTGGGTCAAGTGTCCTCTGTGTTTTGTAACAGGTGCTGGCAGCCTCACATCAGCTACCTAAATATCTGCACTGATTTCCAACACACCCACATGCAGATCTCCTGTAATCAGTATATTAAATCTATTATTTTTGAATTAAAAGAAGCTGACTCGGCCCTAAATTCTCTTGTAAAGTCATGATAATTATAGGTTATGGCTGTGAAGAGAGAGAGACTAAATGAGAGGCATTTTTGACAAGTGTTTAAATCTATCTTACAGCTCAAGAAAAAAGGAGCTTTGTATCTTTAAAATATTTTAAATTGGGTGCCACAGTAGCATAAAAAGTCCGTATGACGTTATTACAGCTCACGACGTTCTGGAGTTCAGAGTCCAGTTCCAGCACCCTCTTTAAAGAGTTTGCATGTTCTTCCCGTGTGCACATGGGTTCCCACTAGGTTCTCCTGTTAACCCCCTCAGCGCAAGGATGTCCGGGTCAGTAGGTTACCGTAATTGGTGATTGTAAACCGTCCTGTATTAGGCTCGGATTAAATAGTATTGCTGGGTGGTATGGCTCAAATGGGCTGCAAGAGCCTATTCCACACTGTATCTCTAAATAAACAACTGAAGAGGAAAGAAAACTGAAAACTTTTACGGGCAGTTCTCTAAATAATCAAAGAATGACACATGCTTTTGAAATCAGATTTTACATAAAAGGACTGTTGAATAGCTTAATTAAAAGTACGGGAAATGCTTGTTTTGTAAAATAAAAGCCAACTGGCTTTACAATGTAATGGTACTTCACTACACACAGATACAGTTAGTATCATCCTTCTATCAGAAAGAACAGGCATTTAAGGTAATGACTGGAGAAGCTGAAAGGAAATGAGGTTCAATTGAATGATACATTTCCTTCTAATAATATTCCAACAAGATGTAAAATAAATTCCTTGCTTGTTACATATTTTATTATTTTTGAAAGGATGGAAAATGCCACAGTAGATCTCAAATGAAGCAGCAACAGTTTTTGCATTCATTGGACTCTGAAAGTGTGTCTTTAAATCTGGCTCTGAGGACACATATGCAGTAAGCCTCATCAGCCATTGTCACGGTTACCCCAGGGTACATCTTCTGCTCAGAAGCCAGCTACACTTCCTGAATCCCAAAGTACCAGCTACCCATCACCTCTTCCCCGCACGCAGCGCCAGGGACCCTGCCGAGAAATCAGCATGCAGCCAGCAAAAGCAGTCTTTCGTCTGGAATAAAAATTAATATTACTTGTCATTTTTCATGTCTGAGCTCTTTTCATGCTTTATCCTCTGGTAATGAGGGCTAAATTGCAAATATTAGCAGATTTTCATGGCTAGCACAGAAAGAGCTGTTACCAGAATAAATGTTTGCCTTGCTTCTGTAGGATGCAAGCTTTGCTAATGTAGGACTGCTAATTATTTTCTAAATAGGCAATAATCTACATCCCCCCAGTGTTGGGTAGCAATTGGCCACGTACCTGCTACTTCCCTTATTTACATGTTTTACAACTTTATCAACTACACTAATTACACTCTGAGCACTGTTTAAAATTTTCTGTTAATAGAGATACAATGATGCACCAGAGGATGTGTATTTATGCTGTAATTACGCCTCTGTTCCTACGATGCGGTCTCCAATTAGCTGTCGACAGTGGCACAAGCAGCTGCCTGATATTCTAAGGCAGTGAAACATCTGCACGGCGGATGATATGCTCGCATGAATTTTTGAGCCTGGAAATTCACACCCAGGGGAGCACAGACAAACAGGAGCCTGTCATGTGCGCGGACGATTAGGAATCCTCACCATGGCAACCTGGGAGCAGCCAAGGCCTGGAACAAGGGGACACATGCCCAGCTTTGGGAATATATATTACATTACATATACGTGTATATTGTATAGAACGATAGATGTTCGGCATCTCCAGCTTTTCAAAAAAAGGAATTTTTAAAGAAGGTTAAAAATCTAAAACATGGCTTTGAAAGAGATAAATCAGGGCTACTAGTTTAAATTTCAAGACAAAATCAATCTTAAAAAGATACCATCTGTTTCCATTGCTTTAATATTATTTATTTTGAATATTGATCACAGATTTACATTATTGGAATATAATTTAAACAAACAAGTGAAAACAGAGAATAAAGGATTTCTTTCATTGCTCTCTTTGCAGTGTTTATTTAATTTTGTGTATATATTTCTTATTGTAATTTATAGTTTTTTATTATTATTATTATTATTATATATTGTACTATAAATGCTGCTGCAAAACAACAGATTTCCTGACATATGCCAGTGATGTTAAACCTGACTCTGATTCGGATTCTGTTTCTGAGTTGCACATGATGCTGAGGAGGGTCTGTGTTCAGAAGAGTACTTCTGCAGAGTTGTAGACATGGCTCAGCAAGGGGTAGGGGAAATGAAAGCATTAAAATATTGCAATCTATTTATTGCCTTTTAAGAACTACTACCTCATTATACAGTAAATGTCAAGTTATTTAAGGTATACGTAATAACCGGATACAAAAGTAACTCAGGGCCAATGAAAGGGATAAGACTCATCCATTGTGTTGTAGCTAAGTACAGGATTATTTTGTTTTAACTCTGTTTCATGGGAAAAGAAAATCTTTTATTCATTGCCCAAACATCAAATGTGGTGGACACTCATTACTATTATTCAGGTTGATTTTTAAATGTTAAAAAAAATAAAATTCAGAAATGCTTTTTGAAGAAAATAAATACGGAAGACATGGTCTCTTTAAAAATTAGAACACAAGCACGCTGGAAATAATGTGTCAGCTGTGAAATTAAAGTATGTACTCCAAAAAATGAAATAACAGCCTTTAGGCCTTGCACAAGGTCCATTAAGCCTGCGACTTGTGAGGACAATAATTATCTTTGGACCACAGTCAGCAAGAGGCCGCTGCAGCAGCTGTGAAACTTCTGAAAGCTGTGTGTTATATTTTCTGCACAGCCCAACTTTAAAGTAATATTCAAACACTAAAGTCAGACCAGTCAGAAATATGTCTTTGATCCACCGTCTCCAAATAAATCCATGGCCAACTGCACCCGGCAGGCCAACCTTGAATATTACATGCCCATACTTCTATGTTAAAAAATTAACATGCCGCATTCAAACCCATTCTGTGGCCACTTTATTAGGTACACCGGTACACCTGCTGATTTATGCAAATTTTTAATCAGCCAATCATTTGTCAACAACTCAATACAGACATGGTCAAGACATTCCATTGTTGTTCAGGCCAAATGTTAGAATGGGGAAGAAATGTGATCAAAGTGACTTTGACCGTGAAATGATTGTTGGTGTCAGACGGGATACCTCAGAAACTGCTGATCTCCTGGAATTTTCATCCATAATTGTCTCCAGAGTTTACAGAAAATGGTGTGAAAAATAAAAGAAAAACATTTAATGAGCAGCAGTTCTGTGGGTGAAAACACCTTGTTAATGAGAGAGGTCAGAGGAGAATGACCAGACTGGTTCAAGCTGACAGGAAGGCGACAGTAACTCAAATGACCACATGTTACCACAGTGGCGTGCAGAAAAGCATCTCTGATAGCACAACACATTGTATCTGGAAGTGGATGGGCTACAGAGGCAGAAGACAACGAACATACAGAAATACACTCAGTGACCACTTTATTAGGTACCTCATGCACTGATAAAGTGGCTGCTGAGTCTTCCGTTAATGTTCTTTCTCAGAGTACAACCAGGGTGAGTGAGAGAGCAGGCCAACCTTGAGGATTATATGGCTACATTCTATTGCTACATTTTAGATGCAGCTACAGTCCCGCCGAATCTCTTCAAAACTGTTTATTTTCAAGAAAAGCAAAACAGTTTGAAAACTACCCAGGTGAATTTATATCGATTTCTGGTTGATAACTATAGTCCGTTTAATGTGCTTGAATATACCTTGGTGTACAAATTTCACGCTAATATTGTTAATTAACATTGTGTGTAAGACTGGTAAGCTGAGAAGATCATCAGTGTCTCTCTTCCCGCCATCACGGACATTTACACTACACACTGCATCCGCAAAGGAAACAGCATTATGAAGGACCCCACTCACCCCTCATACAAACTCTTCTCCCTCCTGCCGTCTGGGAAAAGGCTCCGAAGCATTCAGGCTCTCACGACCAGACTATATAACAGTTTCTTCCCCCAGCTATCAGACTCCTCAATACCCAAAGCCTGGACTGACAGCTTGCCCTATTGTCCTGTTTATTATTTATTGTAATGCCTGCACTGTTCACTGTTTTTGTGCACTTTATGCAGTCCTGTGTAGGTCTGTAGTCTAGTGTAGCTTTCTCTGTGTTGTTGGTTTTTTTTTATGTAGTTCAGTCCAGTTTTCGTACTGCGTCATGTAACACCATGGTCCTGAAAAACGTTGTCTCATTTTTACTATGCACTGTACCAGCAGTTATGGTCGAAATGACAATAAAAGTGACTTGACTTGACTTGGTATAGGCATGATCTGGAATGGATCATTTCAAAGCCATGAAAGCGAAGACATGACTTTGACCTTTCTTAAGTGAACCGTCAGTTTAAACACATAAATATTTTAAGACTTAGCAGACACAGAGGGGATCGTTCCTATAGTGGATGGGTCTTGAACAGAGGGCACAGCCTCAGGCGAGAGGGACATCCATTTAAAGCATAGGAGAAATTTCTATACCTAGAGTGAGGTGGATCGGTGGAATTCATATGGCTGTGGAGGCTGAGTCATTGGGTACATTTAAAGTGGAGGTTAGTAAATTCTTGATTAGTAAGGACATCAAAGATTATGGAGAGGAGGCAAGAGATTGGGGTTGAGAGGGATAACAAATCAGCCATTATGGAATGGGAGAGCATATTCAATGGGCTGAATGGCCTAATTCTGGTCCTATGTCTTATGCTCTTTAACTTCCTTAAAGTCATACATGAAAGTTGTAAAATTACCATTCATGCATTCAGAAAGGAAATTGTTTGCTTGGGATACACTCGCAACTTTTGCATCACATTGCACTGCAGAATAAAGCTGGCACAGAACCCAACTGAGCATCTGTGCTTCTAATAGTGAGTATCAAACCAAGATCAATCAGATTGAAACCCTTTCCTGTGCGCTTCAAAATAAACAATGATCTCTTCAACCCCGCTGTTGCCAGGTCACCAAGTCTTTGCGTTCTGACGTTTCTACACCTCATTGTTAAACGTATTCTCCAGGCGTGGCTCGAGTAGCAGGGATGGGCGAGTTCTGTGCAGTCTGGTTGACACACACTTCTGCAAAGAGTGGATCTCTTGCAAAAGAGGCGTTCCAGATTATTCCTGGAGCGAATTATATCAATTTTGCTTCCTACTTATTTACAAGTGGTCCTGACCAGAATCAGGTTTAATATCATTGGCATATGTTGTGAAATGTCTTGTTATGCATTAACAGTATATTACAAAATATAATAACTATAAATTAGAAATGAGATATAGATTTTCAAAATAAATTAAATACGTAATGCAAAAAGAGAGCAAAAAAGATTTTAAAGATAGTGAGGTGGTGTTGATGGGTTCACTGTCAATTCAGAAATCTCATGGTGGAGGGGAAGAAACTCTTTCTGAAACACTGAGTGGGTCTCAGACTCCTGTACCTGCTCCCAAGGAGAAGAGGGCATGTTCAGGGTGATGGGGATCCTTAATGATGGGTATTGCCTTTCTGAGGCATTGCCTGTTGAAGGTGTCCACAACATTGAGGAGGTTAGTGCCCGTGATGGAGTTGGCTGAGCTTGCAACCTTCTGCAGCTATTTCCATTCCTGTGCGGTGTCTCTTAGTTATCAGTACAAGTTTAAGGGACAATTCTCTAATTCATTCTGAATCCCTCAGCAAAATGACTTCCCTGATTACTTTCCATAGCTGTGGGTCACATGGTACATGGGACATTTGAGAGACTCTTGGATAGGCACATGGATGATAGAAAAATGGAGGGCAATGTAGTAGTGAAGGGTTAGATTGATCTTGGAGTAGATTCAAAGGTCAGTACAACATTGTGGAACAAAGAGCCTGTACTGTGCTGTAATATTCAATGTTTTATGTTCTATTTTTGCTGGGCATCCAGGTAAGCTTCAATACCCCAGTTGTTTCCTCTCACCAATAGCACAGTTTCACATTACCTGTTCTTGTGCTATTGGCCCATTTAAGAGACTCTTAGATAGGCACATGGGTGATAGAAAAATGGTGGGCTATGTGGGAAGGGAAGGAAAGGTTAGATTGATCTTAGAGTAGGTTAAAAGGCCAGTACAGTATCATGGGCCAAAGGGCCTGTGGTGAGCCGTGGTGTTTTGTACTTTTAATTTTATTTAGTTAGAGATACAGTGTTGAACAGGCCCTTCTGGCCTTATGAGCTGCACCTCCCAGCAACTCATCTATTTAACCCTTGCCTAGTCACACGACAACTTACAATGACCAATTAACCTACAAAACCAGTATGTCTTTAGACTGTGTTAGGAAACTGGAACACCCGGAGGAAATCCATGGAGAGAACGTACAGACGGCACTGGAATTGAACTCTGATGACCCGTGCTGCAATCGTGTTACACTAACCGCGACGCCACCATGGCACTCCTATTTTCAATGTCCCGAAACATGGAACATTCTGCCTTACTGATTCTAGTTATTAGTACATGGTAAGGGAACAGCTGTTGATGCTTATTTCAGGATAAGTAAAACAGATTTACTTTCTCCGATTGTAACAGTAATTGAAAACTGAATATGAATTATTGAAAATTATGTGGCAACATTTTCTGCTTCGTATGACTGTATAAAGATGTAAGACAGACTCTTCAGTAAAAGTATCCCAGTAGCACCTAGTAGTTGTACTCCAAACAGAAATTAGATTCATTTCCACCTGAGTGGAATCTGTAATCCCGTGGTACAAGACAAAAAAACTTAAACAAGGTGTAAACCTGAAGTGTAGTCTTATCGTTTTGCAATCTCACATTTAAGGTTCAAAGTAAATTTACTATCAAAGTACATATATACCTCCGTATACAACACTGAAATTCATTTTGCTCTGGGCGTTCACAAGGAGCAAGGAGTAATTACAAGGAACACAATAGACTCAATGAAAGTCCTTGCCCAAAAGTATGGACAAACAACCAGTGTGCAAAAGACAACATACAGTGGAAATATCAAAACAAATTTTTAAAATAATAATAAATAATAATAATAATAATCATCATCATCATAAATAAGCATTAAGTACAGGGAACATGAGATGAAGTGTCCTTGAAAGTGAGTCTTTAGGTTGTGGGACGGAACTCAATGTTTGGATGACAATTTCGGTACCTGGCCAGATTGAAAAGGTCAGGGTGTTGGGGCCCGAGGCGAGGGACGGGCTGTTTCAGTTCACCACTATGCAAAGTTTACTTGGTTCTGCGGTCTGTAGATGGACTCCCTTTGTGGACTTCAGGTCAGAACTTTATTTGCTTGCTTTTATTTTTTTTGTTTGATGGCTGCCTGTAAGGAGACAAATCTCAAGTTTGTATGCAGTATACATACTCTGATAATAAATGTACTTTGAGCTTTAAACATATTGATGCAATACTTCATTAGGAGTTTGAGGAGATTTGGTATGTCACTAAAAATGCTATCTCAGAATGGAAAGCATCTTGACAGGTTGCATCACTCCCTGGTACGGAGGGGCCCCTGCACAGGATGGAAAGAGACTGCAGAATGTTGTTGACTAAACCAGCTTCATCATGGGCACTAACCTCCCGACCATCGTCATGAAGATGGCATCCATTGTTAAGGACCCTCCCCATCCAGGACATGCCCTTTTCTCATCACTGCATCAGTGTAGAGATACAGGAGGCCGACAACACATACAGTACTCAATATCTTAGAAACACCATCAGATTTCTGAACACTACCTCACTATTTTCTCTCTTTCTGCACTATTTATTTGTAGTACATTTATTAGAATTTTTATCCATTGCAGAGTACTGCTGTCAGAAAACAACAGATCTTATGACATATGTCTGTGAGAATAAACCTAATTCTGATTCGGACACTTGTCATAGCAGAGCAGGATGGTTTGAGGGGTAAATGAAAGAGTGTCACAATGAAGTCATAAGTTGGCAAGAGATTTTAAATTCTAACATTACCTTGTATTGTTTAAAATCAACCAATAATTTTGAAGTTAATTTTCCTTTTACAAGAACAAGACTGCTCTTGGCATGAGGCCAATATATCACTGCTGAACTACAATCTCCTAAAGCCTATTACAGCCCACTGCTAGTTTGAATTGGTGCCACAGCTGTGTTTATTTGGTGCTTACAACAATTCTAGCAAAATTCTGACTACATATTAATGTCTCGAGATTCTAATATAGATAATGAAGCATGTCGTATGGGTATGAGCTGTTAGCCCCTCTGCTGGAAGCTTTGCTCTTCTAAGAACTTTGTATGTGTAACTGTTAACTGTGATGGCTTGTTATCTAAAACTTTGACAAACTTCTATACATGTGTGGTGGAGTATAAACTGACTTGTTCAATCCATCCTGGTATAGAAATACTAATGCCTTGAAAAGGAAAAAAATTAAGAAAAAGTGGTAGATACAGCCCAGTCCATCACAGGTAAACCCTCCCCACCAATCAGCACATTTACAAGGAGCGCTGTCACAGGAAAGCAGCATCCATCATCAAAAACCCCCACCATGCTGCCTTCTCATTGCTTCTCCATGGATTGTCACCTTGTCGTGGTGGAGAAGCCTGTGTGGTCCTGAGATCCTGAGAGCGATGCCGTCTGGAGCTATGCTCCTGGTAGGGTCACCCATGGCGGTAAGGTCGAGGGTGAGGTCCCTGACAAAGAACAATCCAACCAAGAACTCAATGGTGGAACAGGCGGTCGAAGTTGCTTCGAACTCAACAGCTGTGAAGGTGGATGAAGGCTGCAACAAATCCATCAGCTCCAATTGTCATGGTCTCCATGTCATTGGAATCATTTGGTTGATTTGTGAAGTATCATGTGCTTCTTGGAGTGCAACATCATGTACACGTTAAACAAATACATGCACAGGCGTCTTCGCTCTGTGATAGATCAACGGAACAAAGACCATCATCCTCGACCTTGAGGGATAGCCACGACGGCCATCAGGAAGGAGGCACAGGAGCCTCAGGACCCACACCACCAGATTTAGGAACAGTCATTACCCCTCAACCATCAGGCTCTTGAACCCAAGGGGCTAACTCCACTCACATCAACACTAAACTGATTCCACAACCTATGGACTAACTTTCAAGGACTCTATAATTCATATTTTTGATACTTTATTTACTTATTTATTTGTTTTAATTTCTATTTGTGTAATTTGTTGTCTTTTTCGTGGTGGTTGGTTGTCTGTCTTTGTATGCATCTTTCATTGATTCTATTGTATTTCTTTCTTTTTACTGTGAATACCCACAAGAAAATGAATCTTAGGGTAGTAGCAAATTTCTACAGATGTACCATGGAGAGCATCACCTCCTGGTTTAGAAGCTCCAATGATAATAAATTTACTTTGAACTTTTGTCCTTCTTTCTGAGAATGTGCTCCAGGTAATGAAAACCATGGATTTGTCTTTGTCTCTGCTAGTGAGTTTGGTGATGAAAAGGGTAGTGGGTAGATAGGACTGGCTGAGCATTGTGGGAAGGATCAACCAGGAGAGTCAGAAATGTTGGAATGTGAAAATTTGGGCTTTGGATGGATGGGAAAGAAGAGAAATATTAGATGAGTAAGGTTCAAAGGGAGAAGAAAAACTAGAGGTTTGACCTACCTCTGGCCACATGCTGAGGCTATTGAGGAGAGAGATAATTATTTCATGGGACAGAACAGCACAGGGCTGAGTGGGAGCATGTTGAACAGATGCTAGTGGTAAAGTGGTGGGGTGTGGTGAGGGATTGTGCTCTGCATTCTACTGTAAAAGACCAAAAGGTGGAGGGAAGTAAGTTGTTTAATTCGCAAATAGCATAGTCAAACACTGTGTTGAGTGCCTGAAGGGTGCCAACAAGACATGGTAAAGCATAGTTTCAACTCACTGTCAGAAGTGTCTTTTCAATTTCCAAAGCAATGCAAAACAACACAGTAGTGGTCACTCTGAATAAAAAAAAACAAACTCAATCTTCATTTGCATTGTACTGAAAACAGACAGCAAATACAATTGAATATTAGAAAATATATTCAAATTCAGAAGACAAAATGAAATTACCAAACATATTCTATGAATGTTGAACACTTTGATATGAATCGTGGGAACAGTGAATTGTACAATATTCCAGAGAGATCTATTTTGATGTTTCATCCAAATAAAAACAGAAAGAGAGATAGCCTAAACATTTGGAGAACATCAGCTTGGATTTATTTATTTGCTTGTTTATTTATTGGGATACGGCACAGAACAGACCCCTCAGGCCCCTTCGTGCTGTGTTGCCCAACAATCCCAATTTAGCCCTAGTCTAATCAGAGGAAAATTTACAAATCGACCCACTAAGCTTTGGACTGTAAGAGGAAGTCGGAGCCGCAGGAGGAAACCCACGTGGTAATGGGAAAACAGACAAACCCCTTACAGGCAGCAAAGGAATTGAACCTAACCCGCTTATACTGTTGGTGATTAATAGTGACTGGAAAATAAGCAGAGTTACCCATTGGAATGTGATTAATAAGGGCCAGGAAAGGAGGTTTTCTTATTGAAGTAGAGTTCAAAGTTAGCGATGAATTGCTCATTTGTCATAGAATGATATGCATTTGAGTGAGGAGTGCAATGGTAACCAATTGTTGCTAGCACTGTTTCACTTTCTCCCAACTCCTAAATCATATTTTAAAACTTTGGTTTGCTGGTTCAGCCTTATTACTAGACCTCTGTCATGTCTCGCGATGAAAGGATACCAACTGATTTATCTGCAGAAGAAATGATTATTATCATTGCAATGGTGGTCACCTCCACTCATTTACTTTCTGAATGGCAGAAGCTTATTTGTGATTAAAGATGAGATTACACTCTCTAATTGCTTTTTTTGAATTATTTTATTTAGTGATACATTGTGGAGCAGGCACTTCTGGCCAACAAGCTGCACTGCTCAACAACCCTCCAACTTAACTAGGGCTAGGGTATCATCACAGGACAATTTACAATGACCAATTAACTTACTATCTGGTTGCTTTGGGACTGTGGGAGGAAACCCACATAGATTCGGGGAGAGTGTACATACTCCATATAGATGGCGCCAAAATCCATCCTGAACTCTGGAATGCCCTGAACTGTAATTGCATTGTGCTAACCGTTACATTACCATGGATATCTGAGGGAGACTATTTAATCCATAAAAGATTGTTATCATATGATTAAATTTCTAGGCCACTGATAATGATTGGTTTCATTATAACCCCTGTCTAAAATGTACTCAATCACTCAGCCAATGTTTCATAAATAAATATATCTATCCAATCATTCACCTAATATTTGATAATCTACCCAATTGCTCAGCTAATATTCATAATATGCTACCATCAGCAATGCCAATTTTCCCAAGATTGTCTGAGGACCTCAATAAAAGGTTCATCTTGTGTGAGGTAACCATGGAAGCATTAACAAAATTGAGTACCTTTTCATTTTCTCAGAACTATCTTTTGGGTTTACCATGAGTGTCAATATCTGTCCTTAACAATCAAGGCCATTTTGACAGAGTATGACATTAAGGAGCCCTGGTGAAAATGAGGTCGATGGGAATCAAAGTAATCATCTCTAGACTAGCTGGAGTTGTAAGTAGCACAGAGAAAATAGTTGCTGGATCAACTCTGCTCTCAGTCACCATGGTAGAAGCTCATCTCTTGCCTGACCATGCTTCATAACCTCAACTAAAGCTTCCCTTCCTTATGAAGTTGGATGTTAGAACATAGAACAATACAGCACAGTACAGGCCCTTCGGCCCACAAAGTTGTGCTGACCCTTAAACCGTGCTTCCCATATAACCCTCCACCTTAAATTCCTCCATATACCTGTCTAGTAGTCTCTTAAATTTCACTAGTGTATCTGCCTCCACCACTGACTCAGGCAGTGCATTCCACGCACCAATCACTCTGAGTAAAAAATCTTCCTCTAATATCCCCTTTGAACTTCCCACCCCTTACCTTAAAGCCATGTCCTCTTGTACTGAGCAGTGGTGCCCTGGGGAAGAGGTGCTGGCTATCCACTCTGTCTATTCCTCTTAACATCTTGTATACCTCTATCATGTCTCCTCTCATCCTCCTTCTCTCCAGAGAGCAAAGTCCTAGCTCCCTTAATCCCTGATCATAATGCACACACTCTAAACCAGGCAGCATCCTGGTAAATCTCCTCTGTACCCTTTCCAATACTCCCACATCCTTCCTATAGTCAGGCGACCAGAACTGGACACAGTATTCCAAGTGTGGCCTAACTATAGTTTTATAGAGCTGCATCATTACATCGCGTCTCTTAAACTCTATTCCTTGATTTATGAAAGCTAACACCCCATAAGCTTTCTTAACTACCCTATCTACCTGTGAGGCAACTTACAGGGATCCGTGGACATGTACCCCCCAGATCTCTCTGCTCCTCCACACTTCCAAGTATCCTGCCATTTACTTTATACTCTGCCTTTGAGTTTGTCCTTCCAAAGTATACCACCCCACACTTCTCTGGGTTGAACTCCATCTGCCACTTCTCAGCCCACTTCTGCATCCTATCAAAGTCTCTGCAATTTTTGGCAATCCTCTACACTATCTACAACATCACCAACCTTTGTGTCGTCTGCAAACTTGTCAACCCACCCTTCCACCCCCACATCCAGGCCATTAATAAAAAAATCACGAAAAGTAGAGGTCCCAGAACCGATCCTCGTGGGACACCACTAGTTACAACCCTCCAATCCGAATGTACTCCCTCCATCACGACCCTCTGCTTTCTGCAGGCAAGCCAATTCTGAATCTACCCGGCCAAACCTCCCCAGATCCCATGCCTTCTGACTTTTTGGATAAGCCTACCGTGTGGAACCCGTGTTTGGGATTATTTTTTGGGTGTGCTCACTCGAGTCAAGTATAATGTTCTCCCAAGGGGTTATTCCTTCATGGAGATTGCAGTGTGTAACTTTTGTTTAACTTGAGGAGGTTAATGGATGGGCAGCCACTGCACAGTCCTTGACAGATCAGGGTCAGGACCCAGAGACATGGAGTGTAGGACAATGAGGGACCCTTCACTACTGCAGCCTACCTCCGCCTTCACTGCCATTGTGATTTTTCATCCTCTTCCACCAGCTCCATCGTTGTGGTCTTGTTTGGATTGCTCTTTCTCTGGAACCTTCCCCGTGAACTTACCACCATGGCTGACCTTACCAGAAATTATGCTTTAGTCAGCTTAGTTCTCCAGATCTCAGGAATTCACAAGCTTTTCCATCATGACAAAGTGACAATCCTCACAGAAGCTTAGGGATGCATGAAGATGAATCCGGGGGGTGGGGGGGGGGTGCATTTTTCATGCAAAGTGAGTTGCAAGTTCTTTACGCAGAGAGTGGTAGGTGATTGGAATAGCTTACCGGGGTAGTGGGGGTAGCAGGAAATTTACTGAAATTTAGGAAACATTTAGATAAACATGTGGATATTAAGGGTATGTACTGTATGACGCACAGGTGGAGGACATTTAATATAAATTAGCATCAAGTTTGACACAACATTCTGTGCAGACTAGCCTTTCCAGGAGGGCACTGTTCTATTTTCAATGTCTATGTTCTACATTAGGCTGTGGACAACAGATTTTGACTTCAAGTTTGAGAAGTGCTGAATGCATGAGGGAATTCTTTGGAAATAGCTACATCCACATCTAACAATGGCCCAGTTGAAGTTTTCACCATCAGAGGAGCTGACACCAAGAACAATCAGGTCAAGCTATATAGATCAAATCTTACATTCATAATAATAGAGCTCCAAAAGATTATCCTGCACTCAGGAGCATAAAAGGGAAGGTACCACAGAGGTCGTACATAAGTACAATAGGCATGTGTTCAAAGTTCAAAGCAAATTTATTTCCTAAGTATGCATGTGGAGGAGATGGTATGAATTGAGAAGCTGGGAGGTGATAGGTGGAAAAGGTAAAGGGCTGGAGAAGAAAGCCCTGATAAAAGAGGTGAGGAGAGGGGAAGGAAGAGGGGTACTAGAGGAGGTGATAGGTTGGTGAGGAGAAGATGTAAGAGGCCAGGGTGGGGAAAGGAAGAAGATGGAAAAGGGAGTGGGGAAAACAGTACTGGACATTAGAGAAAACATGGAGAAAAATCCCCTCCAAGCTTCTAATTTCATTCTCACTCACCCACCCACCTGGCTTTAAATATCACCTCCTTCCCCACCTTCTAATTCTGGCATCTCCCCCTTCCATTCCAGCCCTGATGAATGGTCTCAGCCCAAAATATTGACTGCTTATTCATTTGCATTGATGCTGCCTGACCTGAGTTCCTCCTGCATTGTGTGTGTATTGCTGTGGATTTCCAGCATCTGTAGAACCTCCTATGTTAAAAAGCAAGCACACACACATAGGAGAAGCTTTGGGAAGATAACCCAATTCAGCCAAGCAGGTTCACCCTCATTTTTCTGAGGCTGTCCAACAGTTGGAAACCAACAGAAGTTACCAATTTGCCTCTGAATGATTGAACGAGGAAGGAACTTGAATTCCACTCTATCATATTAGTGGGATATAAATGTAGTTGCATAAAGGAAAAGCAACACTGTTATCTGCAGTTTCTCGCTCTGCAGGTAACAAGCATACCTTTGGAGTCTCATTAGCATATTAACCCTGCCAGCATAATGATGAGATCTTCATTTAAATTCTGCCATTCAACTGCAAAACATCTACCAACAAAAAGACCATCAGAAAGGTAGTTTACAAGTATATTGAGGCAATGCAAATGAAAAATTACATTCATTTTGAAGAGAATATTGTTATTTGTTGCAATTTTAAGTTGTTTGTTTTACTGGGAATCAAATCAATCTGCAAGTACTATTCAGTCTAGACAGACTATTGTCAAAGCTTGTATCTGAATTATGCCTTGGCATGTTGATTTATAGCAAAGAGCTTCACTACTTTTAACAATATATAGTTGAATATAGACAATTCACACAGTAGCACGGCCAAGTGCAAGGCTTGAAAGTAATCTGACAAAGAGCTCGGGGCTGGAACATAACAAATACTGAATAGGCCATTGAATTGAGGCTTTTTGGGCCTCATCTGTGGATTAATTATATTAGATTGATGTTACATTGGAAATTAGCTCAAATATGCAATTCACCTCAAAGTCAGAGGGCTCTTTGGCAAGTGTCTGTTACTTCACAGGCTGCCAAAATCATTTTTTGTGGTAATTACATCTCAAAAATCATTATTCATGTATATAATTAATAATAGACTACAGGTGTCAGAAGGGTTATGATACTGATTATTTAAATAGTTGATTATTATATTAAAGGACTATTTAAATTCAATTTAGTGGACTCAAGCCCAAATCTTGCAAAATGATTTCAATCTAGTCGCGCAAAGTACAATATAAAAGTATGATTATTCACAGTTCGAATAGATACGACAGCGTAGCGGTTAGCATGACACCATTACAGCTCAGGGCACCAGAGATCAGATTTCATTTCCAGTGTCTGCTGTAAGGAGCTTCTACATCTTCCCCATGAACCATGTGGGTTTCCTCCTGATGCTCCAGTTTCCTCCCACAATCCAAAGATGTACCAGTTGGTAGGTTATTTGGTCATTTAAAAGTGTCCCGTGATTAGATTAGGGATAAATAGGTGGGTTCCTGTGTGGTGCAGCTCGTTGTGTTGGAAGGGCCTGTTTCACACAGTCTGTCTAGGTACCATATCCGACGCGAACGTTGGTGACAATGGTTTTCCATACAGATTTATCCCTTTTTCTTTGGATGACTTCCATTTCCTGGATGTGTAGCCCCCTGGCCTGGCTTTTGATGTACACAAGCTGAGGTCTTCCTCTCGATTTTCTCCCCTCGATCTTTCCAGAGAGTTTGAGTTTTTCTAGATCATCTTTCCGCATGATGTGTCCTAGGATTCTGAGTTGTCTTTCTCCTGTTGTTGGTATGAGTG
Organism: Hemitrygon akajei; assembly: GCF_048418815.1. Lineage (NCBI taxonomy): Eukaryota > Metazoa > Chordata > Chondrichthyes > Myliobatiformes > Dasyatidae > Hemitrygon > Hemitrygon akajei. The sequence continues at coordinate 175,136,141 of NC_133132.1, read as the reverse complement.
ATCTAACTGCTTGGGCTCTTCTGAGAACTTCTTTATTTGATGTGTGTGTAGTCCCTGATATTTTTAACATTCTCCTGTAGAACCATAATTCAGCTGCTTCTAGTCTCTTTTCCATTGCTGGGGAAATGGTCCAGCATCCACTTCCATAACTCAGGTAGAATAAATGTAGCACTGCAGTATTCTGTTTTTAGTGTACACTATATCTTTAAATAAATGAAAAAGGAAAAATACAAAATAAAACAACAATAAAGTAATAAATAAGGAAAGAACAAATGAAAGAAAGAATGAAAGGTAGAACATGGAATATAGAACAGTACAGCACATTGGCCCTCAATGTCCTGCCGAAACAATTAAATTCGTAATCAAACTAATCCCTTCTACCTACACAATATCCACATCCTTCCATTTTCCTCAACATTCACGTGCCATCTAAATGTTGTTTAAAAGTGCCACCACCCCAGGCAGCACATTCCAGGCACTCACCATTCACTGTATAAAAAACTTTGCTTATTAATTTATATTTCATTTTAGATATACAGCGTGGGCTAGGCCTACCGGCTCAATGAACCCCACTGGCCTATAACCCATATTTTTAACATTAGCCTAATTACTGCACAACATGGAATAACCAAGTAACTTATTAAGCAGTACGTCTTTGGACTGTAGGAGGAAACCGGATCACCCGGAGGGAACCCACACATTCATGGAGAGAATGTACAATCTCCTTATAAATTATGTTGGAGTTGAACTCCAAAGTCTGACCTTCCGAGCGTCTTGCAAAGTGCAAATCCTGCAAAGTGATTTCAATCTAACCATTTGAAATACAACATAAAAACAGAATTAATTACAGTTTGAATAGTCATTGCTAACATTTCATCTATGAGATTTCTACCTCTCAGTATTTCTGGAGCAGCAGCTGGATGACCTTCGACTCATAAGGGAGAATGAGGCAGTCATAGATGAGAGCTACAGGGAGGTAGTCACACCTAGGCTGCAGGAAGCAGGTCGTTGGGTGACAGTCCGAGGGGGGAAAGCGAAGGAGAGTAGACAGGTAGTGCAGAGCACCCCTGTAGCCAATCCCCTGAATAATAAGTTTACCATCCTGGATGCTGTTGGCGGGGACGACCGACCAGGTGTGAGCCACAGTGGCAGGGCCTCTGGCACTGAGTCTGACCCTGTGGTGCAGAAGGATGGGACGGAGAAGAGGAAAGCTGTCGTCATTGGAGACTCTATAGTCAGGGGAGCAGACAGGAGATTTTGTGGACATGAGATTTAAAAGTGGATAAATCTCCGGGTCCTGACAGGATATTCCCCAGGACATTGAGGGAAGTTTGTGTAGAGATAGCAGGAGCTCTGACGGAGATCTTTCAGATGTCATTAGAAACGGGGATTGTGCCGGAGGATTGTCGTATTGCTCATGTGGTTCCATTGTTTAAAAAGGGTTCTAGAAGTAAGCTTAGCAATTATAGACCTGTCAGTTTGACATCAGTGGTGGGTAAATTAATGGAAAGTATTCTTAGAGATAGTACTTATAATTATCTGGATAGACAGGATCTGATTAGGAGTAGCCAGCATGGATTTGTGCGTGGAAGGTCATGTTTGACAAACCTTATTGAATTTTTTGAAGAAGTTACGAGGAATGTTGACGAGGGTAAGGCAGTGGATGTAGTCTATATGGACTTCAGCAAGGCCTTTGACAAAGTTCCACATGGAAGGTTAGTTAAGAAGGTTCAGTCGTTAGGTATTAATGCTGGAGTAATAAAATGGATTCAACAGTGGCTAGATGGGAGATGCCAGAGAGTAGTGGTGGATAATTGTTTATCGGGATGGAGGCCGGTGACTAGTGGGGTGCCTCAGGGATCTGTTTTGGGCCCAATGTTGTTTGTAATATACATAAATGATCTGGATGATGGGGTGGTAAATTGGATTAGTAAGTATGCCGATGATACTAAGGTAGGAGGTGTTGTGGATAATGAAGTGGGTTTTCAAAGCTTGCAGGGAGATTTATGCCGGTTAAAAGAACGGGGTGAACGTTGGCAGATGGAGTTTAATGCTGAGAAGTATGAGGTTCTACATTTTGGCAGGAATAATCCAAAGAACATACAGGGTAAATGGTAGGGCATTGAGGAATGCAGTGGAACAGAGAGATCTAGGAATAACAGTGCATAGTTCCCTGAAGGTGGAGTCTCATGTAGATAGGGTGGTGAAGAAGGCTTTTGGAATGCTGGCCTTTATAAATCAGAGCATTGAGTACAGAAGTTGGGATGTAATGTTAAAATTGTACAAGGCATTGGTAAGGCCAAATTTGGAATATTGTGTACAGTTCTGGTCACCGAATTATAGGAAAGTTATCAATAAATTAGAGAGAGTGCAGAGACGATTTACTAGGATGTTACCTGGGTTTCAGCACTTAAGTTACAGAGAAAGGTTGAACAAGTTAGGTCTCTATTAATTGGAGCGTAGAAGGTTGAGGGGGGATTTGATCGAGGTATTTAAAATATTGAGAGTGATAGATAGAGTTGACGTGAATAGGCTGTTTCCATTGAGAGTAGGGGAGATTCAAACGAGAGGACATGATTTGAGAGTTAGGGGGCAAAAGTTTAAGGGAAACACGAGGGGGTATTTCTTTACTCAGAGAGTGATAGCTGTGTGGAATGAGCTTCCTGTAGAAGTAGTAGAGGCCAGTTCAGTTGTGTCATTTAAGGTAAAATTGGATAGGTATATGGACAGGAAAGGAGTGGAGGGTTATGGGCTGAGTGCGGGTAGGTGGGACTAGGTGAGATTAAGAGTTCGGCACGGACTAGGAGGGCCGAGATGGCCTGTTTCTGTGCTGTGATTGTTATATATGTTATGAGAAGGAAACCCGCATGGTTTGTTGCCTCCTGGGTGCCAGGGTCCAGGATGTCTCTGACTGGGTGCATGACATCCTGGTACGAGAGGGAAAGCAACCAGAAGTCGTGATACATGTTGGGACCAACAACATAGGCAGGAAGAGGGATGAGGTCCTGAAGTGTGAGTTTCGGGAACTAGGCAGAAGGCTGAAGAACAGGACCTCAAGGGTGGCGTTCTCAGGATTGCTGCCAGTACTACGTGATAGTGATGGTAAGAATTGGAGGAGATGGCAGTTGAATGCGTGGCTGAGGAGTTGGTGCAGGGGGCAGGGTTTTAGATTTTTGGACCATTGGTATCTCTTCTGGGGAAGGTGGGACATGTATAGATTGGATGGGTTGCACCTGAACTCGAGTGGGAGCAATATCCTTGCTGGTAGGTTTGCTAGCATGGTTCGGGAGGGTTTAAACTAATTTGCAAGAGGGATGGGACCCGGAGCGATAGAGCAGTGAAAAAAGTGCATGGAGTAAAGCCAGAACTAACATATAGAGAGGCTTTGAGGAAAGAGCAGCAGAATAAAGGGTGTAAAGGTAGTAAGGTAGAAGGGCTAAAGTGTGTGTACTTCAATGCAAGAAGCATCAGGAACAAAGGTGATGAACTGAGAGCTTGGATACATACATGGAATTATGATGTAGTGGCCATTACGGAGATTTGGCTGGCACCAGGGCAGGAATGGATTCTCAATATTCCTGGATTTCAGTGCTTTAAAAGGGATAGAGAGGGGGGAAAAGGGGAGGAGCGGTGGCATTACTGGTCAGGGATACTATTACAGCTGCAGAAAGGGTGGGTAATGTAGCAGGATCCTCTTTTGAGTCAGTATGGGTGGAAGTCAGAAACAGGAAGGGAGAAGTTACTCTACTGGGGTATTCTATAGGCCCCCTGGTAGCAGCAGAGATACCGAGGAGCAGATTGGGAGGCAGATTTTGGAAATGTGCAAAAATAACAGGGTTGTTATCATAGGTGACTTTAACTTCCCTAATATTGATTGGCACTTGATTAGTTCCAAGGGTTTAGATGGGGCAGAATTTGTTAAGTGTGTCCAGGATGGATTCCTGTCACAGTATGTTGACAGGCTAACTAGGGGGAATGCCATACTAGATCTAGTATTAGGTAATGAACGGGGTCAGTTCACAGATCTGTCAGTGGGTGAGCATCTGGGGGACAGTGATCACCGCTCCCTGACCTTTAGCATTATCATGGAAAAGGATAGAATCAGAGAGGATAGGAAAATTTTTAATTGGGGAAGGGCAAATTATGAGGCTATAAGGCTAGAACTTGCAGGTGTGAATTGGGATGATGTTTTTGCAGGGAAATGTACTATGGACATGTGGTCGATGTTTAAGGATCTCTTGCAAGATGTTAGGGATAAATTTGTCCCGGTGAGGAAGATAAAGAACGGTAGGGTGAAGGAACCATGGGTGACAAGTGAAGTGGAAGAAGTCATAGTCAGGTGGAAGAAGGCAGCATACACGAGGTTTAGGAAGCAAGGATCAGATGGGTCTATTGAGGAATATAGGGTAGCAAGAAAGGAGCTTAAGAAGGGGCTGAGAAGAGCAAGAAGGGAGCATGAGAAGGCCTTGGCGAGTAGGGTAAAGGAAAACCCCAAGGCATTCTTCAATTATGTGAAGAACAAAAGGATGACAGGAATGAAGGTAGGACCGACTAGAGATAAAAGTGGGAAGATGTGCCTGGAGGCTGTGGAAGTGAACGAGGTCCTCAATGAATACTTCTCTTCGGTATTCACCACTGAGAGGGAACTTGATGACGGTGAGGACAATATGAGTGAGGTTGATGTTCTGGAGCATGTTGATATTAAGGGAGAGGAGGTGTTGGAGTTGTTAAAATACATTTGTAACGGATAGGTCACCGGGGCCTGATGGAATATTCCCCAGGCTGCTCCACGAGGTAGGGGAAGAGATTGCTGAACCTCTGGCTAGGATCTTTATGTCCTCGTTGCCCACGGGAATGGTACCGGAGCATTGGAGGGAGGCTAATGTTGTCCCCTTGTTCAAAAAAAGTAGTAGGGATAGTCCAGGTAATTATAGACCAGTGAGCCTTACGTCTGTGGTGGGAAAGCTGTTGGAAAAGATTCTTAGAGATAGAGTCTATGGGCACTTAGAGAATCATGGTCTGATCAGGGACAGTCAGCATGGTTTTGTGAAGGGCAGATCGTGCCTAACAAGCCTGATAGAGTTCTTTGAGGAGGTGACCAGGCATATAGATGAGGGTAGTGCAGTGGATGTGATCTACATGGATTTTAGTAAGGCATTTGACAAGGTTCCACACGGTAGGCTTATTCAGAAAGTCAGAAGGCATGGGATCCAGGGAAGCTTGGCCAGGTGGATTCAGAATTGGCTTGCCTGCAGAAGGCAGAGGGTCGTGGTGGAGGGAGTACATTCAGAATGGAGGGTTGTGATTAGTGGTGTCCCACAAGGATCTGTTCTGGGACCTCTACTTTTTGAGATTTTTATTAACGACCTGGATGTGGGGTTAGAAGGGTGGGTTGGCAAGTTTGCAGACGACACAGAGGTTCGTGGTGTTGTAGATAGTGTAGAGGATTGTCGAAGATTGCAGAGAGACATTGATAGGATGCAGAAGTGGGCTGAGAAGTGGCAGATGGAGTTCAACTCGGAGAAATGTGAGGTGGTACACTTTGGAAGGACAAACTCCAAGGCAGAGTACAAAGTAAATGGCAGGATACTTGGTAGTGTGGAGGAGCAGAGGGATCTGGGGGTACATGTCCACAGATCCCTTTAAGTTGCCTCACAGGTAGATAGGGGAGTTAAGAAAGCTTATGGGGTGTTAGCTTTCATAAGTCAAGGGATAGAGTTTAAAAGACGCAATGTAATGATGCAGCTCTATAAAACTCTAGTTAGGCGCCATTTGGAGTACTGTGTCCAGTTCTGGTCGCCTCACTATAGGAAGGATGTGGAAGCGTTGGAAAGGGTACAGAGGAGATTTACCAGGATGCTGCCTGGTTTAGAGAGTATGGATTATGATCAAAGTTTAAGGGAGTTAGGGCTTTACTCTTTGGAGAGAAGGAGGATAAGAGGAGACATGATAGAGGTGTACAAGATATTAATAGACAGAGTGGACAGCCAGTGCCTCTTCCCCATGGCACCACTGCTCAGTACAAGAGGACATGGCTTTAAGGTAAGAGGAGGGAAGTTCAAGGGGGATATTAGAGGAAGGTTTTTCACTCAGAGAGTGGTTGGTGCATGGAATGCACTGCCTGAGTCAGTGGTGGAGGCAGATACACTAGTGAAGTTTAAGAGACTACTAGACAGGTATATGGAGGAATTTAAGGTGGGGGTTATATGGGAGGCAGGGCTTGATGGTCGGCACAATATTGTGGGCCGAAGGGCCTGTACTGTGCTGTACTGTTCTATGTTCTATTTCCCAAAACTTTGATCTGAAGGGTAATTAAGATCACAGAAGTCCTATAATAAATAGATATTTCAATAAACGAATAGCTTCCCAGTGTGGAGGTTCACGAGAGCAGCCTTTCCTCTGAGAATGGTCCTCTGACAGATAAACCTCCAAATTTGTCCTGCCCTCCCCCAACGCACATGCTCACTACAAACTAAAATTGGATGAGGTGTTGTTGTGTTTTGCAGGATTAATGGATATTCTCATGTTAATGGATGTTTATGGTGTGGCTTGGAATTATCACGTGGTGGCTTGGACCTTCTGGTCCCCCTGTGGCCACAGCTCCTCCATCAGCATGCCAAGTAATTAACTATCTCTTTTTTCTCCCAATATGTTTTCAGATCCCTAATGAGTTGCGGAAAAAGCAGCCGGAGAGGCTCCCGCCACATGCCACATCAATTTATTCACTATTATGGTTCTGCATGTCACAATAGAAAAATTACATTACCAGAGCTGCAACAGTCTTTAATATGAAAACAAAACCATTGTATGAAGCCACACTTAACAGAGGCACTACAAGGTTGATGACGGATCTTAAAGCAGGACTGGAGCTCATTACTTTTCCCAATTGTTATGAAGTTAATTGTAATGCGGAAAACAAGTCGACAATGTTTCCACATCATTCATTAGCAGACTGCTTCGTTTGAATTTTAGTGTTTCCCACCAAAGATTCTGAGACTACGTGACCAGACGAGTAAAAAGAGGCATATTTTAACAAAACATAACATCAGTACAAAGGTAAACACAAGAGAATCTGAAGATGCTGGAAATCCAGAGCAACATAGACAGATGCTGGAGGAAATCAGCAGGTCAGGAGTCCTGATGAAGGGTCTCAGCCAGAAATGTCTCTCCATAGATAATGCCTAACCTGCTAAGATCCTCCAGCATTTTGTGTATGTTCATCATTCAAAACATGCTCTTTGAAACCCACTCATTGGATCCTAATTTGAATACCATTCACGGTATTGTAATGGTTGCCGTAACATTTTGCAGCACCCATGACCTGAATTCAATTCCTGCTACTGGCCATAAGGAGTTTACATTCTCCCTGCTGCCGCGTGTGTTTCCTATGGGTGTTCTGTCTTCGAGTTAGTGAGTTGTGAGCACCGGGAGTACGGTAACACTTGAGAGCTGCCTCCAGTGCATCCTCGCAGTGTGTTGATCATTGAAGCAATGATGAATAAACTCTTCACGGACTTCCAGCTGGGTACAGGTACTGAAGATAACCAACATTTCCATAACAGGGCCTGCCATCTTCTTCAGAGATCATGTGCATAGTCCGTCCCTCCTGATTGGGTAGTCCTCATCCATCTTGCTTTCATTCTAGAACTGGAATTCAATTGTACTGTATACAAGTTGGGAGAGCGGAAACCTGATGTACATACATGTCACCATCCAGGACATCAACAAGCAGCGATGCCTCCAAAAGATGGCATTCATCAATAAGGGTGAGGTCATGTCCCCATCGCCCAGGACATGACCTCTTCTCATTACTACCAGCAGGGAGAAGGATTTTTCCCCTCTGCCATCAGATTTCTGAATGTACATTGAACCTCTGAAAACCACCTTACTACTTTTCCTTCTCTTTTTGCACTACTTATTTAATTGAAATATTTTGTATTATGGTAAGAAGTGTATACACACTTACTGTAATTTACAGTGTTTCTTGTCATGTATTGCACTGTACTGCTGCTGCATAACAACTGATTTCACAATATATGCCAGAGATAATAAACCTGATTCTGATTCACATACAACCCCGAGGTAGTTTTTCTTGCAGGCGTACTTAATAAATCCATAGAATGACAACCATAACAGAATTAATGAAGCTAGTTATTTATTGCCCTTTATGCCACTCACGTTTAGGGCAACAATAAAGTTCCCCAACTTTGGTCTATCCTTGGTCATATACCATTGCACACAGATATAGAGAAATTTCATTGCTGTTTCCATTACAATTTTTTTGGCCAGTCAGGATTGTTAGCCCTGAGTTGAACCCCCGAACCTGGAGGACCGTTGGACCACTCTTAGTCAGGCCTCTACCCTTTGAACTGTTTGTTCTGGGTGACCTTATTAAGAGCCAGAGCATAAAGCCCTGATTCCAGCCACATAGTTCTCTGAGTCATTGAGGCATGCAAGCCTCCAAACCTTACAATGAGCTAGTGATCCTCTTAAGAATCAATGAAGGACTGCACCAACTTGGGAGTTCAAGCAGTGTGCAGTGTACAGTGCAGTGCAGTGTACAATGTTCACTGTATGTTCCATTGTACATTACCAAACCAATGCTAATCAAGTTATCAAATCACAAACAAGAGAAAATCTGCAGGTGCTGGAAATCCAGGCAAATTACATTCAGCAAGCCAGGCAGCATCTGTGGAAAAAAGTACAGTCGACATTTTGGGCTGAAACCCTTCAACAGGACTGGAGAAAAAAAGCTGAAGAATAGATTCAAAAAGTGGGGGGGGGGGGGGGGGAGAGGAGAAGGAAACACCAGGCGATAGGTAAAACTTAGAAGAGTAGGGATGAAGCAAAGAGCTAGGAAGTTGATTGGTGATGTCAAAGATTTGGAGAGCAGCAGAGATCAGAGCAGGGGGGCAGTGAGAGAGAATTTCACTAAACTCCTGTTGAAGATAAGGTCTCGGTGAGACCCAACGTAGATTGGGAGACTGCTTCACCGAGTATCTATGCTCCGTCCACCAGAACAAGTGGGATCTCCCGGTGGCCATCTATTTTAATTCCACTTCCCATTCCCATTCCGATATGTCCATCCATGACCTCTTCCACTGTCAGGATAGGGCCACACTTAGGTTGGGGGAACAACACCTTATATTATGTTTGGGTAGCCTCCTACCTGAATTGTACATCAATTTCTCAAACTTCCACTCCTCCTTCACCATTTCCCATCCCCTTGACCCTCTCTCATGTTATCAGCATGGCTGCCCATGGAGCTCCTCCCCCTTTCTTCTTTCTTCCATGGCCTTCTGTCCCTTTCACCAATCTATTTCCCAGCTCTTTGCATCATCCCTCTCCCTCCAGGTTTCACTTTTCACCTGGTGTTTCTGTCTCCCTCCCTTCACCTTTCAAATCTACTCATCAACTTTTTTTTTCTCGAGTCCTGCTGAAGAGTTTTGGCCTGAAACATCCACTGTATTTTTTTCCATAGATGCTGCCTGGCCTGCTGAGTTCTTCCAGCGTTTTGTGTGTGTTGCTAATCATTTCATTGTTCTAACAAGAACAAAATGATCCTAACTGTATCCAGCAGGGTAAAACTGCTTATTTTGGAAGAGGAATAAAAAGTTTTTTTCAATGTAAGTAAGTTACCAAGTACAAGATTTCTGTTCATGTTGAAGTATGACTTGCAAGCATTCAATTGTTTATAAGATATGATGGAATGATTTTTCTATTGATTCCAATACTTGCCTCTAACTGCCAGAAAGTGAAATAATCAGAGAGAATATTAGTAATAAATTGCAAAAGCTCAAAGAGAGGTTGGCAGAACAGCAAATTGGGGGACAAATGAAATTTAATACAGAGAAGTATGAAGTCATGCACTTCAGCAGAATAAACAAGGTGGGACGACATAGATTAAATGGAGAAACCAGACTTTCTGCAGATGCCGAAATCCAGACACTCACAAAGATTGCAGGAACTTAGCAGGTCAGGCAGCATCTACATAAAGGAATAAGCACAAGAGATTCTGCAGATGCTGAAAATCCAGAGCAGCACACAAAATGCTGGAGGAACTCAGAAGGTCAGGCAGCACTTGTGGAGAGGAATAAACAGTCACATATCAGGCCAAGACCTTTCAACAGGTGTACAGATCTAAACACTGGCCAGGAACAGAGAGATCTGGGTGTTTAAATGCATAAATCAGAGCATGTGAGAGATGGTTATTAAAGAGATCCAGATTCTGACATTCATAGTTTGATGTTTGAGTATAAATGTTGGAGAGGTATAATGAAATGATATAAAACCTTTCTAAAACGGGGAGTAATGCATTGCATCCCATCACCCACCATCTGTATCTTCTCCCCGTGATGGTGTCCGTTTCTTCTAAATGCTCCGGTTTCCTCCCACATTGCAAACACACACAGCCTAGGGTTAGTAAGTTGTGGGCATGCTATGTTGACATTGGAAACAAGACAACACTTGCTGGCTCCACCCAGTACATCCTTGCGCTGGACACAAACAATGCACTGTTTGTTTCAATGTACATGTGATAAATAAAGCTAATCTTTATTTATTTACTTATTGTGATAAAGTGCAAAATAGACCCTTCAAATTGTGCCGCCCAGCAATCTCTCAGTTTTACTCTAGCCTAATGACAGAACGCTTACAATGACCTACCAGCCAGTACGTCTTTGGACTGTGGGAGGAAATCAGAGCACCCAGAAGAAAGCCACCCAGTCACGGGGATTACAAACAAACTCCTCACAGGCAGCAGTGGGTATTGAACCTGGGTCGCTGGTACTGTGAAATACTTTGCTAACCACTACGCCACTGAGCCGCTCCTTAAACTGCCTTCACAGAGTCTTTGATACTCATTTGAGTCAATGCCAGTGTCCGCTCCCAGAACAATATCCCCATAAGCGAGACCCGAATTACACACAAGCAGCTATATAGATCAGACCATGTCATCCGCTTACCTAAGACTAGACCCCCAAACTACCTTCCCAATGGCAGCAGCCAGAAGAGAGCATGGCCTGGGTGCTGACTTTGCACACCTCATAGATGTGCTCAATGGCGGGGAGCATTTTGCCTGTGATGGACTGGGCCATATTCACCACTTTCTGTAGACTTTGCGTTTCCTGGGCATTTGTGTTTCCATACCAGGGCATGATGCAACCAGTCAGGAATTCTCCAGTGTGAAGCCCAATGGGGATTTTGATTTTTTTTTGTGTGTTACTCTGTAATGCTGTAGGTGTGAGATGGCTGGCATCCAATCCCACTTAATTGGTGGTCTGTGACTCAGAGAGATGAAGCAAGTATCATATGTTCTTAGACAGAAGGTGATCCATATGTAAAACTGCTTTTCAGCCAAGTTCACGATTCTATCTAGTATACTTCTCACTTCCTTCAAATAACGGGAGATTCAAACTTTCCTTCTGATACACAATTGGTTCATCATTAACAACAGTATTCTCAACATAGAAATGTTGATTAGAAGCCTTTTTTTCGGATAATACATGTATAACTGAAAAGGGGACAGAAAGCAAGAGCAGGAGCATCTCCTAAACCAAATGCTTCCATGTCAGTTTTAGATTTTGTTTTAGACCATAAGACCCAGGAGAAGAATTAGGCCAATAAATGTACTTTAATTCTTTAAATCTTTGAACATTAGTTACAAAATGTTAAATAAATTTCTCATTTAATTGAGTGTTTACTTATCTGAAAAGGAATGTGATACTTGAGCCTAAAGTACACTCCACATTCGCCCGTACCCCAAGCAAACTTGGCTTCACCCTGTTTGTAGTCCAGCTAACTGTTGCTTATCTGTGCTTTTTCTCTTTGGAGCGAAGGAGGATGAGAGGTGACTTGATAGAGGTGTATAAGATGATAAGAATGGACAGCCAGCGTGTTTTTTCCCAGGGGAAAGTGTTTGGAGGAAGGTATAGGGGAAGTCAAGGGCAGTTTTTTTACACACAGAGTGGGAGGTGTGTGAAACGTCCTGTCAGGCTGGTGGTAGAGGCAGATACATTAGGGATAATTAACAGACTCTTACATGGTGGCATCCATTAGTGTTGTGAGAGCATGGATCTGCACCTGGAAAGTTTACTGGAGTGTCCTCTCCAGGGCGCAGGCCTGGGCAACGTTGTATGGAAGACCAGCAGCTGCCCATGCAGCAAGTCTCCCCTCTCCACAACACCGATGTTGTCCAAGGGAAGGGCAAGTGCCGACACAGCTTGGCACCAGTGACGACACAGGAGTTGCCAGAGCGAGGGTGAAGGCAACGTCGGACTGTCTTAGGGATTCCAGCTCTGGATTTGTCCTCAGGGTTTACTCCCGAAGCCTTTCCCATGAGTGGATATGGCCGCAAGTCAGTGGAGGTTTGAAATCAGAGTTTTCCCTCTCCTAGGTGGACTGCCTTCCCAGGCTGGTGAGCTCCATCTACCCGAAGCACTGGTTTTAAGGTGCCAGGACCCGCCTTCGTCCCTTCTCCTGTCAGTATAAACAGTTCCGCCGGGCTTAGAGGCTAAGCCACACAAGAAGACCAGGAGTTGGACTTGGTTGTCAGAGGCTATTTGAGGTGCATGCTGTGAGGAGCACTTTTAGGTAGTGGGAGCTTGTCCTCACTACCACTCCTCAGCTTGACAACCTTGGGACCAAGGTTCCAAGACCCTTAGATAGACACGTGGATAAAAGAAGAATGGACTATTATGTGGGAGGAACTGAGCAGGTCAAGAAGCATCAATGAAGAGCAATAAACACACCTGATGAAGTCCTGATAAAGGGTCTTTGCCAAAAACATCAGCTATTTATTCCTCTCCATAGATCTGCCTGACCTGCTGAGTTTCTCCGGCATTTTGTTTATGTTACTTTGGACTTCCAACAACTGTAGAATCTCTTGTGTATGTGACTATGTGGGGTGAAAGGGTTAGATTTCTCTCAAGTGTGTTAAAGGTAGGCACAACACCGTGGGCCGAAGGGCCTTTACTGTTCTGTATTGTTCTATGTTCTAAATTCCAAATATAAATACAGATTGTTGTTGTTGAGCCTGATTTAGTTAACTTCTCAAGGTATATTTTGAGTAAACACCATTGGATAGATAAGATACTGAAGTCCTAATCTGCCTTCTATCTTTGAAACAGTTGAGGCTAATTACCAAGAACACAGTTGCAACCTGTTACTCGATGTTCATTAGATAAGATGAGCTAAGTAGGCAGTTAAGACATTTGGAGCCAGAAATATATCGCAGAAATCCCAGGCTCACAATGCTAATTATATCCTTTTGATTTGATGCGTGACATCCTATTTCACCATTCTAGACTGACCAGCTGTACAGTCAAAGAAACATTAATCAAAATCATGTTCAGCATATTTGCCAATGAAATATTGCATTAATACATCCATGTAAATTCATAAAATTTCAAAACACTTAAGAACATCCTGATAATAAATTCCCCATTAAAAAATTCTTACGTAAAGTCTTCCCGCGGTAGAGTAGCGGTTCAGAGAGTCGGAGTTCAGAGCTCAATTCTGGTGTCATTGCAATAAAGTCTGTACACATCACCGATAATCTTACCTGGACTGTACACACAGGCGGTGTGGCAAAAACAGCACAACAGCGTCTCTTCCACTTCAGGTGACTGAAAGAAGTTTGGCATGGGCCCCCAAATCCTCAAGTCTTCTACAGTATCACTATTGAGAGCATACTGACTGACTGACTGACTGTATCACCACCTGGTACAGGAACTGCATCAACCTTGATTGCTGGCATAGCAGAGAATGGTACAAACAGCCCAGCACATCTGTAGATGTAAACCTCCCTCCACTGAGGACATTTATAGCAGCCGGTACGTAAAGAAAGCCCGGAAGATCATCGGGGACACCAGTCACCCCAACCATAAACTGTTCCAGCTGCTTCCGTCTGGAAAATGGTATTGCACCATTAAAGCCAGCACCACCAGGCTACAAGGCAGTTTCTTTCTGCAGACCATTAGACATTTAAATTCACATGTCTGCACATTGCGACAGAGTCATAAAGCAAAGATTTTTACTTCCTCACGTTGTGGGATGGATGTAAGATTTAAATAAATTCTAATTCTAATTGGTCATTGCAAATTGTCTGGTGTTTAGGCTAGTGTTAAATGGGTGGTTTGCTGGGCAGTGTTGCTCGTTGGCCCAGACGGACCTGTTACCATAGTGAATCATAACTAAGTAAATAAATATAAATAAATTAAAATAGATGAGCTTGAAGGGAGGGTGGCATTGAGGCCCAAGTGAGTTTAAAGAGGACGCCGGGAATATCACCATGTAAGACGGGTGCCGATCCACAGGGATTTCCGAACAATCGGATAGATGATTGTTGGAGTTAGGCCATAAGACCATAAGATATAAGAGCAGAAGTAGGCCATTCAGCCCATCAAGTTTGCTCCGCCATTCAATCATGGGCTGATCCAATTCTTCCAGTCATCCCCACTCCACTGCCTTCTCCCTATACCCTTTGATGCCCTGGCTAATCAAGAACCTATGTATCTCTGCCTTAAACGCACCCAATGACTTGACCTCCACAGCTGCTCATGGCATCAAATTCCACAGATTTACCACCCTCTAACAAAAGTAATTTCTCCACATCTCTGTTCTAAATGGACGTCCTTCAATCCTGAAGGCATGCCTTCTTGTCTTAGACTCTCCTTCCATGGGAAATAACTTTGCCATATTTAATCTGTTCAGGCCTTTTAACACTTGAAATGTTTCTATGATATCCCCCCTCATTCTCCTGAACTCCAGAGAATACCGCCCACGAGCTGCCAGACGTTCTTCATACAGTAACCCTTTCATTCCTGGAATCATTCTTGTGAATCTTCTCTGAACCCTCTCCAATATATCCTTTCTAAAATAAGGACCCCAAACTGCACACAATACTCCAAGTGTGGTCTCATGAGTGCCTTATAGAGCCTCAACATCACATCCCTGCTCTTATATTCTATACCTCTAGAAATGAATACCAACATTGTATTCGTCTTCTTCACCACTGACTCAACCTGGAGGTTAACCTTCAGGGTATCCCGCACAAGGACTCCCGAGTCTCTTTGCATCTCTGCATTTTGAATTCTCTCCTCATCTAAATAATAGTCTACCTGTTTTATTTCTTCCACCAAAGTGCCTGACCATACTCTTTCCAACATTGTATTTCATAAATTCTAGCTGAATTGATCTAGGAATATGGGGGGAGGGGGAAGCAAGGACTGCGATCTGATGCTGGATAATTCGCAATGATCTTACTTATTTACTTATTTAGAGATAGAGTGTGGAACAGGCCCTTTGAGCTACGCTGCCCAACACCACCCCCCCCCCCACACACACACCTTTAACCCTAGACTAATCACAGGACAATTTACAATGTACAATTAACCTATTATCTGGTACATCTTTGGACAGTGGGAGGAAACCGAAGCGCCTGAAGGAAACCCAGTTGAACGGTAAGCTTGAAGGATGAATAGAGACAGCATGGTAGCATTATGGTAAAAATATCAAGCTAATCAACACATTTCACTGTACGTCTCAATGTTTTGATGTACATGTGACACATAAAGCTAATCTTTACTCTTACTCCGCAGTTTGGTGCCTCTATATTTCTGCTGAAGTATTTGCTGTCAGGAGAACTTTCAGGAGCAGTCATCATTTACATGAACCAATTTAGGCCAACAGCTAGCTTCTGTTTGGTTACTTTGATGTCTTGATGACATAACGAGATGCCAATCTTGTTTGGATTTTTAATTAAGGTACATCTATGCGTGGACTGGGCAAGATACAAAACCAAAGAACAAGTTCCTTTCCCTCAGGCATCTAAGAACTTCTCTTCTGAAAGCAGCCTTGTCTCTGCTTCTGTTATCTTTACCAGGCATGGCTTCCAGATCATAATGCATCAGAATTACACATCACATGCTGATGATAATAAACCTGATTCGGATTCTGAATCTGAATCAGGTTCTATATCACTGGTAGATGTTGCAAAATTTATTGTTTTGCAGTAGTACAATGGTACACTAAATCATTTAAAAAACTATAAATTACAATAAAGTTCAAAGTAAATTTATTAATGGTTGAGGGTGATAACTGTTCCTGAACCTGAAGCTACAAGTCCTGAGACTCCTGTACCTTGTTCCTGACAGTTGCAGTGAGATGACAGAATGGCCGGAGTGGTGAGGGTCTCTGATGATTAATGCTGCTTTCCCGCAACAGTACTCTGTAAATGTGCTCAATGGTGGGGACATTGAGTACATAATACATAAGAAATATGTATTTGAAAAATTAAATGGTAGTTTATCAGCCAACTCCCCATACTGTGT
This sequence comes from Hemitrygon akajei, assembly GCF_048418815.1. Lineage (NCBI taxonomy): Eukaryota > Metazoa > Chordata > Chondrichthyes > Myliobatiformes > Dasyatidae > Hemitrygon > Hemitrygon akajei. The sequence goes on along the minus strand of NC_133132.1, from coordinate 175,119,810 downwards.
TTGCACTTAATAAACTGCTCTGCCTTCTCACTTTTTAGAAAAGAATGAATTACAAGTAGACATTATTTTCAGATTTAATTATTGACAAGTTTTGAGTCACTTTCATTTTCTCAAAAGAATTACTGTCATTGATGCTGTCAGCAGTCCTTGACCAGAAGGTGATTAAAACAATGACTTGGTTCAAAAGAATTTTGAGATGCTCCTGTGAGTAAATTTGATAATAAAATGAGTTAATTCAAATAAGGAAAGTGTTTTCTGTAGCATGGGGTACTGTTTTGAGTTTTAAGTGACATTTTTCTCTTCTGCAGTTACAACTTTGTCTTTCAGTATGGAGCAGTGATTTTATTAAACTTCCAGGAGGACGGAACATCCCTCAGTCTCTGGAGCAAAAGGTAACAACAAAATACTGAAAAGGTGGTGGTTCTCTGCATTAAAATGGTTCTGTCACTGGTTAACTCAACTTCTTTATGTGCCCGCCCGCTGCCTGTTACAGTTCAAGGTCGTACACAGGGCCCATATGTCTAAAACTAAATTACCTCGCATTTACCCAGATGTTAATCCCTGCTGTGACAAATGCAAAAGGGGCGAGGCTTCCCTTATTCACGTGTACTGGACATGCCCTAGCTTGGAAAAATACTGGAAAGATGTTTTCCAAACTCTATCCCAAATACTTAATTGCAATGTGGAACCTAACCCTTTGATTGCTCTTTCCGGCACCTCCGGAGAGGGGGACACGCACCTAAGTCCGACCAAATGTCGCATACTGTCTTTTGCCTCTCTTTTGGCCGGGCATGCAGTCTTGCTCAGGTGGAGGGATGCTGCCCCACCCACCTATGCTCAGTGGCTCAGGGACATCATGTCCAGCCTATACCTTGAAAGATCCATTATTCAACTCTCAGTTCGGACATGAAGTTCCAAAAGGTGTGGAACCTTTCTTGAATATTTTCAGAATTCCCAGCCAAACTAAAAGCATATCCCTTCTTCCTTTCCCCTGCACATAACTCCCTGCCTTTCAGCATTCTCCGGTAAAATTCTACAAACTCAGACCTGTAAACATACAACAGTTTATGTGTTAGGAAAATACACCTTCTCTATACCGATGCAGCTCTGTGGGGATAAAGGTTCTGTTTAACCCTTTTTGCAAATGCAATAGTGACTTGGAAATGGGAATTAAGAGGGGTAGGTCAGGCATGGAGGCAACCAAAATGTAATTGTACTATGGGTGCATCTCTTTCATAGATGTGAATTGTACATTTGTTATGTACTGCACAAACCTCCTTTGTACTATGCTTTCTTGATTTAAAAAACAATAAAAATATTGCTGAGGAAATGGTTCTGTCACAAAACTTTAGAATCATATGTGTTAGTCCTTGAATGATCAACTAATAGAAATAGTTTCCCACCATTTAACTAATCTACTGCATATCAGACATGATTTAGTCTCAATGCTTTCTCCAAGGAGAACTCACGCATCTTCTCCAGTTTCAACCACACAAAAATCTAGAGGAACTCAGCAGGTTAGTCAGCATCCATGGAAGTGAATAAACATAACCACTCGAGATTCTGCAGATACTGGAAATCCAGAGCAACACAGACAAAATGGAGCAGGAACTCAACAGATCAGGCAGCTTTGATGGAGAGGAATAAGCAGTCAACCTTTTATCCCTTTACATATATGCTCTCTGGCTGACCAGGGAAATAAGCAGTCAATGTCTTCATTAGGACCACCAGTTTCTCCAGCTTAACCCACTGGAACTATTCCAGTAACGTCCATTTCTGCACCCTCTTTTAAATATTTACATCTTCGCAAAATTAAAGATTATCTTTATTTATCACATGTATATGAAAGCATCGAAACATACTTGCTAACCTATATGGCTTTGGAGTGTGGGAGGAAACCCACACAGTCACAGGGAGAATGTTAAAACTGTTTCAGACAGCAGTGAGAATTGAAGCCTGATACTTGGTACTGTAAATCATTGTGCTAACCACAGTGCTACCCATGCTGGTAATACCTTGCCAGCGTTTTAAAGGTGACTACCAAAACAAAGAACGTAGAACACAGAACAGTACAGCACAGGAACAGGCCCTTCATCCCACAATATTATACCAAACCAATTAAATTAGAAATCAAATGGCCAATTAAACTAATTTCTTCTGACTACACAATGTCCATCCTTCTATTTTCCTCACATTTATGTGCCTGTATAAACACCTCCTAAAAATCCCTAATGTCTCAGCCTCTACCCCTACCCCAGGTAACACACTCCAAGCCCCCAACCAGTCTCTGCATAAAAAACTTGTCCCTCACATCTCCCCTCTCACTATAAATGCATGCCCTCTGCTATTAGACATTTCAACCCTGGGAAGAAGATACTGTCTGTCTACTCTGTCTATGCCTCTCATAATCTTATAAACCTCGATCAGACCTCCCCTCAGCCTCCACCACTCCAGAGGAAATTGTAGGGAATAAATTCATGGACAGTAGTGGTTTAGAAAGCTATACCCCAAACATGGCTTGGTGGGCACCATGGTCAGCATAAGTGTGTTGGACAGAAAGGCCTCTCTCTATGCTGTACTACTGTGTGTGTGTGTGTGTGTGTGTGTGTGTGTGTGTGTGTGTGTGTGTGTGTGTGTGTGTGTGTGTGTGTGTGTGTGTGTGTGCGTGTGTGTGTGTGTGTATGCGTGTGCGTGTGTGCATGTGTGTGTGTGTGTGTGTGTGTGTGCGTGTGCGTGTGTGTATGCGTGCCATTAACTCCTGGTGGAGTCGTCGGGGTGCCGTCATGACAAGCTTTTTGCACTGATCTTTTTGGTGATTGCTCATCATATGCCGTGTCTTGGGCATCTGAAACCTGGCGGTGCCCATCCCTCTCCAGGTTTGCTGTACCTGGAGGTTTGTGTTAGATCATAAGCTAAAGGAGCAGAAGTAGGCCATTCAGCCCATCGAGTCTGCTCCGCCATTCAATCATCGGCTGATCCAATTCTTCCAGTCATCCCCACTCCCCTGCTTTCCCCCCATACCCTTTGATGCCCTGGCTAATCAAGAACCTACCTATCTCTTCCTTAAATGCACCCAATGACTTGGCCTCCACAGTTACTTGTGACAAAAAAGTCCACAGATTTACCACCCTCTGACAAAAGTAATTTCTCTGCATCACAGTTCTAAATGGACATCCTTTAGTCCTGAAGCCATGCCCTATTGTCCTAGACTCCCCTACCACTTTGCCATATCTAATCTTTTCAGGCCTTTTAACATTCGGAATGTTTCTATGAGATGCCCCCTCATTCTCCTGAACTCCAGGGAGTATAGCTCAAGAGCTGTCAGACGTTCCTCATATGGTAACCTGTGATTCTAAATGGTAGTCAATGCTCAGTAACAATATACATGCAGACAGAAAACACTGAAATTACTCTCTCTGATTCCCTTAGTGTTTACATTGAGAATAGGCAACAGCTAGATACAAAAGTAGTCCTTCAAAGCAAAATCATGCAGATACCGTGAGACTGAAATAAAACCAGGAGTTCAAGGAAAGACTGAGCAAGTTAGGTGGCACCTCAACTGAGAGAAAAAAAAATCTGGCTGATAGTCTTTTGCAAGAACTGGGAAAATTATGAGTTAAACAGATTTTTTTTGCGTTTATTTAGAGGTAAAGTACAGTTCAAGGCTCTTCTAGCCCATGTGTCCAGACAACCCACTTACACCCATGTGAGCAATTAACATACTAACACATACATCTTTGGAATCTGGAAGGAAACCAAGGAAACCCATGCAGTCACGTGTTTTTAAAATACATAGGATGCCCACTGTGTAATGTAGTGCTGTTGGATAGGATGAAAAAGATTACCAGTGATAGGATGGAAGGGAATTCCTGTGTCAGGATTGGATGGAATACCTGTGGCAGAATGGAATGGAACACCTGTGATAGGATGGAAGGGAATACCTGTGATAGGATGGAAGGGAATACCTATGACAGGATGGAAGTAAGAAAGCATTTGATATTGAGAAGGATGTTTATGCTGGGGAAAAGAAATCATAATAAGAAAGATGAAGAAACCAAAGTTCATTGTGGATATGGTATAAATAGGGGATCTAGAATCAATACCAGAAATTTCCAAAGGAAATTGTTATGAATACTTTTCAATCTGAATGGGAAATGCTGGAAATGCTGATTATCTGAAATTATTGAATGGAACATTAAGCCTGTAAGGCATGTTGTCAATGTGAAGGACTCCAATTTGCATAACAAAATCATACAGCCATCTGTTTCAGGTTAAACCTCTGGTGAATCAATTTTTCCTGATTCAATGCTTGCATGGGGGGCACATCCAAGGTCAACTAAGTGCACTCCAATTCTTAACCCATTTTGTCAAATACATCAACATTTTCACATTCATTCTTTTACCAGGGTAACGGCAATCATCAGGAACATGCCACTGGCTAAATTTTGTCTCCCTTTTCCCGAAAGTTCTCTCTGTGTTCAGTTATAAGGTCTGTCTACAGTTCTGGCTGAAATCAAGTCATTTTAAGAGAACATAGAGGAGTACAGCATAGTATATGCCTTTCAGCGCACAGTGTTGTTGATCCTTTAACATAATCCAAGATCAATCTGACTTTTCCTTCCTACAAAGCTCTCCATTATTATTACCTCCATGTGCCTGTCTAAGAATGTTTAAATATTCTTATTTTATTTTATTTAGAGATATAACACAGAACAGGCCCTTCTGGTCCAGCGACCCACCTATTAGCCTAATTACGCAACATCCTACAATGACCAATTAACCCACCTACCATCTTTGTTCCATGGGAGGTAACCAGAGCATCTGAGGATGCAATGTGATTGCAGCAGGACTTAAACAAGTTTGAAGAATGGGTAAAATAGTGGCACATAGAATGCAGTGTTGGGAAATGTATGATAATGCATTTTGGTAAAACAAACAACAGTGTGGACTATTATCCAAATGGGGAGAAAGTTCAAACAACAAAGGTGCAGAGAAACTTAGGAGTCCTCGTGCAAGACTCTCCAAAAGTTAATTTACAGGTTGAGTGTCTGGTAGAAGGCAAATGCAATGTTGGCATTTATATCCCGGGGAATAGAATATAAAAGGAAGGAGATAATGCTGAACATTCATAAGACACTAGTCAGGCTGCACTCTGAGTATTGTTAACAATTTTGCGCCCCATATCTCAGAGAGAGTCAAGAAAGGTGTAATAATAAGTGTGGCCGTGGTGGGAGATTTTAATTTCCCAGATATCGATTGGCATCTCCCTAGAGTGAGGTGTTTAGATGGTGTGGAGTTTGTTAGGTGTGTGCAGGAAGGTTTCCTGACACAATATATAGATAAGCCTACAAGAGGAGAGGCTGTACTTGATCTGGTATTGGGAAATGAACCTGGTCAGGTGTCAGGTCTCTCAGTGGGAGAGCGTTTTGGAGATGGTGATCACAATTCTATTTCCTTTACAATAGCATTGGAGAGGGATAGGAGCCGACAAGTTAGGAAGGTGTTTAATTGGAGTAAGGGGAAATATGAAGCTATCAGGCAGGAACTTGGAAGCATGAATTGGGAACAGATGTCCTCAGGGAAATGTCCGGCAGAAATGTAGCAAATGTTCAGGGGATATTTGTGTGGCGTTCTGCCTACGTTCGTTTCAATGAGTCAGCGAAAGGATGGTAGGATACAGGAACCATGGTGTACAAAGGCTGTTGAAAATCCAGTCAAGAAGAAAAGAAAAGCTTACCAAAGGTTCAAAAAACTAGGTAATGATAGAGATCTAAAAGATTATAAGGCTAGCAGAAAGGAGTTTAAGAATGTAATTAGGAGAGCCAGAAGGGGCATGAGCAGGATTAAAGAAAACCCCAATGCATTCTACAAGTATGTAAGTAGCAAGAGGACAAGACGTGAGAGAATAGGACCAATCAAGTGTGACAGTGGAAAAAGTGTGTATGGAACCGGAGGAGATAGCAGAGGTACTTAATGAATACTTTGCTTCAGTATTCACTACGGAAGAAGATCTTGGCGATTGTACAGATGACTTACAGCGGATTGAAAAGCTTGAACATATGGACATTAAGAAAGAGGATGTGCTGGAGCTTTTGGAAGGATCAAGTTGGATAAGTCTCCGTGACCGGACAAGATGTACCCCAGGCTACTGTGGGAGGCAAGGGAGGAGATGGCTGAGCCTCAAGCAATGATCTTTGCATCATCAATGGGGACGGGAGAGGTTCTGAGAATTGGAAAGTTGCAGATGTTGTTCCCTTATTCAAGAAAGGGAGTAGAGATGCATGGAGGTCAGTGACCAGTGGTATGCCTCAGGGATCTCTTCTGGGACCTCTTCTCTTTGTGATTTTTATAAATGACCTAGATGAGGAAGTGGAAGGATTGTTAGTAAATTTGAGATGACACAAAGGCTGAGGGTTTTGTGGATAGTGTGGAGGGCTGTCAGAGGTTACATCGATAAGATGCAAAACTAGGCTGAGAAGTGGCAGATGGTGTTTAACCCAGATAAACGTGAGGTGGTTCATTTTGGTAGGCCAAATACAATGGCAGAATATAGTATTAATGCTAAGACTCTTGGCAGTGTGGAAGATCAGAGGGATCTTGGGGTCCGAGTCCATAGGACACTCAAAGCAGCTGCGCAGGTTGACTCTGTGGTTAAGAAGGCATATGGCCTTCATCAACCGTGGGATTGAGTTTATGAGTTGAGAGGTAATGTTATAGCTATATAGGATCCTGGTCAGATCTATTTCCATTGAGAGTAGGGGAGATTCAAACAAGAGGACATGAGTTGAGAGTTAGGGGGCAAAAGTTTAAGGGTAACACGAGGGGGAATTTCTTTACTCAGAGAGTGGTAGCTGTGTGGAATGAGCTTCCAGTAGAAGTGGTAGAGGCAGGTTCGGTATTGTCATTTCAAGTAAAATTGGATAAGTATATGGACAGGAAAGGAATGGAGGGTTATGGGCTGAGTGCGGGCCAGTGGGACTAGGTGAGAGTAAGCATTTGGCATGGACTAGAAGGGCTGAGATGGCCTGTTTCCGTGCTGTAATTGTTATATGGTTATATGATTATATTATATCCCACTTGGAGTACTGTGATCATTTCTGGTCACCTTACTACAGGAAAAATGTGGAAACTATAGAAAGGATATTGCCTGGATTGGGGAGCATGCCTTATGAGAATAGGTTAAGTGAACTCAGCCTTTTCTCCTTGGAGCGAAGGAGGATGAGAGGTGACCTGATAGAGCTGTACAAAATGATGAGAGGTATTGATTCTGTGGGTGGTCAGAGGCTTTTTCCCAGGGCTGAAATGGCTACCACGAGAGGGCACAGTTTTAAGGTGCTTGGATGTAGGTAGAGGAGATATCAGGGGTAATTTTTTTACGTAGAGAGTGGTGAGTGTGTGGAATGGGCTGTTGGCGATGGTGGTAGAGACGGAGACGATAGGGTCTTTTAAGAGACTCCTGAATAGGTACATGGAGATTAGAAAAATAGAGGGCTATGGGTAACCCTAGGTAATTTCTGAAGTAGATACCTGTTTGGCACAGCATTGTGGGCCAAATGCCCTGTAGGTTTTCTGTTTCTAAGAGGTTCATGAGGATGATTCTGGGAATGAAGGGATTAACAAATGAGGAGCATTTGGCAGCTTTGTGTCTGTACTCACTGAAACTCAGAAGAATGCAGGGGATCTCATTGAAACCTACTGAATGTTGAAAGAACAAGATAGTGTTAATGTGGAGAGGATATTTTCTATGGTGGGGGTATCCAGAACAGCATGAAAATTAATGGGCGATCTTTTAGAACAGAGGTAAGGAGGATTTTTTTTTTGTCTGAAAGTACTGAAACTGTGGAATGCTCTGCCAGAGACTGTGGTGGAGGCCAGGTCTGTGTGTATACTTAAGGTGGAATTTGACCATTTCCTGATCGGTCAAGGCATGCAAGGTTATGGTGAGAAGGCAGATGTATTTGGTTGAGTGGGATCCAGGATCAGCCATGATGGAATGGTGGAGCAGACTCGATGGGCTGAATGGCCTAATTCTGCTCCGATATCTCATGGTCTTATAATGGCCCTCTAACCTCATAAGACATGTTATTTTTGGTGATATCATTTGTTGGTAAGGTCAGAAATGGATATTAATTGCAAAATATTGTCATTAGATGAGTGTGCTCAATGCCAGGAAAACATCAGCTGCATCAATGTAAATCATACACAGAAGAGTCCAGACTAATTTCAAGTCTGCAGTGATTTCATCAAGAGTCTACATTGTCATCTGGAGTTTGGAATTGCGAAACAGATGCCCAAAGTAAATGGGTTAATTAAATTCATAAAATTCAACCTGTTAAAGAGACATCTAAACATTCTTCAGGATATGAATGATCCATGGTGACAGGTGTGTAAAATTAATGATGAAGTCATTCAATTAGATTCAGGAAGAAGAGGCAAGTCAGTCCAATTCTATATTAGCCTGATCCCTGCCTTGGGAGGCATACAGGTTATCACAGAATCCTTCACCTGCACCTGTTGATGTATCCTGGAGATTTGTTTCTACCTGTAAATTTGTGCCACACCAAACATTAGTACCTTCCTTGTCTGTGACCCTCTCCCTGGTGCTCTTCCTTCTTCCCTTTCTTCCATTGTTCACTCTCCTCTCCTCTCAGAATCCTTCTTCAGCCCTTTATCTTTCCCACCAACCTGGCTTCACCTATCTTCCTCTAGCCAGTCCTCCGTTCCCCTCCCCTACTGTGAGGTAGTGTACATGAGTTCATTGTCCGTTCAGAAATCTGTTGGCAGAGGGGAAGAAGCTCTTCCTAAAATGCTGAGTATCTTCTGGCTCCTGTACCTTATAACCAATGGATTTCCAACATGTGCAGAATCTCTTGTGTTTATGATTTGTTGCTCCACAGCAAAGTCTCTTCAAGATGTGCCTATCCTGAGAAGTTTAAAGCTGCTCTTCAATGGGAGTTCAGTGAGACCCTCTCTCACTGCTTCCTCTCTATAATCCCTGATGCTCTTCAGCCCTTCGACATGTGCTCACTCAGGCACACACCTATCACCTGCAGGTTGTTGTCATGAGCCCTGTGGCTTGCTGTATTATAGAGCATTGAGCTTCCAGGGGTTCTGAGCACCTGCATTTACTAGAGCTGTTAAGACCTTGTGTTTTGGTTTAATCTTGACAAGTCAATTGTGGCTGGCACATGTTTTGCACATTCTATGATCATTGACAGAGGTCTCCCATTCAGTGTCTTAGTGGGATCATTGTGTCAGAGAAGATGAATTGCCTTGTGGTGTCGCTCTGTCACTCCTCCGTGGGTCTGATTCTGATCTCTGGTTATCTTCCTGCCTCTCCTCCACACCCATGTCCAGTATTTCGAGAGTGCACTATGACAGTTGTACACCTTTCTCTCCACCCACATCTGGGTTCCTCCCCCTTCCTTTCCAGTCATGAGAAGGGTCTTGGCCTGAAACTTTGACTCTATATTCCACCCCATAGATGCTGCCTGGCCTGCTGAGTTAATCGGGGATTTTGTGTTTGTTACTTAGTCTGTGTGTCTCAGTTGCTGACATGTGGCACACTCATACCAGAACTGGTGCAGTACCCGGGATAGGGGGTGTTTCTTCCACATCACATTTTAAAACAAATTTCTGAATTCACATCAGAGGCCATTGAACCATTCTGAAAGTATTTATTATGCTTCTTGCATCGCTTAATAACTGATGTTGAAGTGGATGACTTAAAAAAAAACGGTTTGTAGACAATTAGTGTACAAATAACAGTGACTTTATAACAAGGCTAATTGCTCTTGCATGCATAAATCAAAAAAAACATTTGAATTAATTGCTGAAAATATTTGGCAGAAATGATGATTACTGAGTATGTTGGAATTGTCCTGTAACCACAGGTCAATTCTGTTGTCACACATGTCTATGGAGTTCCCTCTACAGACGGCCAAGGCCATTCTTTTGTGATGTTGCATGATTTAACAGTATTCATTAGCTTAAGCATGGATTGGAGTATACAGTAATGTATATTGATAACTTTTTCTACACCTCTAAGCAAGAGATTTTGAAAAAAATGTAATTCTTCTTTGTAGAAGGCTACATGCCCTATTTTGACATTAAGATCATAAGATATAGGAACAGAACTAGGACATTTGGCCCATTGAGTCCACTCCACCATTTCATCATGGCTGATCCAATTTCTCTCTTAGCCCCAATCTCCTGCCTTCTCTCTGTATCTCTCCATGCCCTGACCAATCAAGAATCTATCAAACTCTGCTTAAATATACATAAAGATTTGGCCTCCACAACTGTCTGTGGCAAAGAATTCCACAGATTCACCACTCTCTGGCTGAAGAAATTCCTCTTCATCTCTTTTCTAAAAGGACGTCCCTCTATTCTGAAGCTGTGTCTCCCTGGCCTTAGACTCTCCCACTATAGGAAACATCCTCTTCACATCCACCCTATCGAGGCCATTTGATAGGTTTCAGTGAGGTCAGCTTCATTCTTCTGAATAAGCAAATTAACCTTTAGGGAATCCTGCACAAGGACTCCTTTGCACCTCAGATTTTTGTACTTTCTCTCCATTTAGAAAATAGTCAACCCTTTCATGACATGACCATACACTTCCTGGCACTGTATTCTCTCTGCCATTTCATTGCCCATTCTCTCAAACTAAGTCCTTCTGTAGCCTCTCTACTTCCTCAAAACTACCTGTCCCTCCACCTCTCATCATATCATCTGCAAACTTTGCATCAAAGCTAGCAACTCCATCACCCAAATCACTGATATAGACAATAAAAGGATCAGTCTCAACAGACCCCTGTAGAACAGCACTAGTCATGACCAGCTAGACAGAAAAGGTTCCCTTTATTCTCACTCTTTACCTCCTGCCAATCAGCCACTGTTTTATCCATGCTGGAATCTTTCCTCTAACACCATGGGCTCATAGCTTGTTAAGCAGCCTCATATGTGGCACCTTGTCAGAGGCCTTCTGAAAATGCAAGTACGCAACATCAAACAGATTCCTTTGTCAATCCTGCTTGTTATTTCTTCAAATAATTCCAACAGATTTGTCAAGTAAGATTGTCCCTTAAGGAAACCATGCTGATTGTTGCCTATGTTACCATGTGCCATACTCTGAGACCTCATCCTTAATAATTGACACCAACATCTCCCCAACCACTGAGGTCAGACGAACTGGCCTATAGTTTCTTTTCGTCTGCCTCTTTCCCTTTTTTAAGAGTGGGGTGACATTTGCAATTTTCCAGTATTCTGGAACCATTCCAGAATCTAGTGATTCTTGAAAGATCATTACTAATGCCTCCACAATCTCTTCAGCCACCTCTTTCAGAACTCTGGGATATACACCATCTGGTCCAGGTGACTTACCTACTTTCAGACCTTTCAGTTTTCCAAGAACCTTCTTTCTACTTATGGTATCTGCACACACTTCATGCCCCTGACACCTGGGACATCCACCATTCTGTTGGTGTCTTACACAGTAAAGACTGATGTAAAATACTTATCCAGTTCATCTGCTGTTTCATTGTCCCGTCCCCCAGTACGACTGCTCCAGCACCATTTTCCTCCTCTGAAGATGAATCTAAATAATATTTTGGTATCCTCTTTAATATTATTGTCTAGCTTAAGGAAAAATACTTTGCAATATGGACAATCCTGTCTTCTTTGAGTGCAGAATAGTCCTTTCATTACATATCTTTGAATGGTGGCATGGTAGCACAATCTGTGTTTGATTCCAGCCACTGTTTGTAAGGAATTTGGTCAATGATAATAACCCGATTCTGATTCTCTCCATCTGCCAGTTTCCATGCTTGTTTCCAGCTAATACTTACCTGTTTTTGTCTATCAACCCCATCCCTCCTCTTCCCTGACCCGACTACTTCCATCCACCTTCCTAATCCCTGCTCAGTCTGTCTACCAGCTCCTATCTTACTCGTCCCAATCAGGCTACCCTCCCTCTGTATTCTCAAAGTTGCAGATGCTTTTGGACCCATTGAATTCCTCCTGCAATTTAGAGTTTTAGTGTTATAGAGTCAGAGAAAAGTACAGCACAGAAACAGTGCATTCGGCCCATCTAGTCCATATTGAAACCACTTAAACTGCCTACTCCCATCAGCCTGCACCGGCACCACAGCCCTCCATATCCCTGCCATCCACGTACCTATCCAAACTTCTCTTAAATGTTGAAATCAGGCCTGCATGCACCACTTGTGCTGGCAGCTCATTCTACACTCTTACAAACCTCAGAGAGAAGAAGGTTCCTCTCATGTTCCCCTTAAACTTTCTCTTCTAACCCATGACCGCTGGTTGTAGTCCCACCCAACTTCAGTGGAAAAAGCCTGCTTACGTTTAACCTATCTATGCCTTTCATAATATTGTAACTGCTATCAAATCTCCACCCCATCTCCTACGTTCTACAGAATACAGTCTTAACCTATTCAATTTTTTCTCATAACTCAGGCTCTCTAGATCTGGCAACATCCTTGTAAATTTTCTCGGGAGTCTTTCATTCTTGTTTGCTTCCTTCCTGTGGGTAGGTGATCAAAACTGCACACACCACTCCAACATCTATGGAAATGAGTAAACAGTCAACATTTCGGGCCAACATCCTTCATCAGGCATGGAAAAAAAGATGTGAAGTCAGCGTAAGGAGCTGGGGGGAGTGGAGGAAGAAGTACAAGGTGGTAGGTTATAGGTGAAGCTGGGAGAGGGGAGGGTGGAGTAAAGAGCTGGGAAGTTGATTGGTGAAAGAGATAAAGGGCTGGAGAAGGGAGAATCTGATACGAGAGAACAGAAGACCATGGAAGAAAGGGAAGGGGGAGGAGCACCAGAGGGAGATGACAGGCAGGTAAGGAGACAAGGTGAGAGAGGGAATCAGGAATGGGGAGTGGTGATGGAAGTGGGGGCATTACCGGAAGTTCAAAAAATTGATGTTCAAGCCATCGGGTTGGAGGCTACCCAGACGGAATATCAGGTATTGCTCCTCCAACCTGAGTGTGGCTTCATCCTCATAGAGGATGCCATTCACTGATATCACTCCCCAACTTTTTCTACTCTGCATTGATAACTGCACTGGGGCTGCTTCCTGTACCCACGCTGAGCTCATCGAATTCATCAACTTTGCCTCCAACCCACCCTGCCCTCAAGTTACCTGGTCTATTTCTGACACCAAATTCCCCTTTCTCAACCTCTCCATCTCTATCTCTGGAGACAGTTTACCTCCTGATTCCGTTCATAAACCCACAGACTCTCACCTGGGCTATACCTCTTCCCACCCTGTCACTTGTAAAAATGCTATCCCCTTCTCTCATTTCCTCCATCCCCACCGCATCTGCTCTCAGGATGAGGCTTTTCTTTCCAAAACTAATGAGATGTCCTCCTTTTTCAAAGAAAGAGGCTTGCCTTCCTCCACTATCAATGCTGCCCTCACCCCCTCTCTTCCACTTTGCACACATCTGCCCTCACCCTTGTCTGTCCTCCTGCCACCCCACCAGAGACAGAGTTCCTCTTGTCCTCACCGATCACCCCACTAGCCTCTGCATCCAGCACATATCTCTCTGCAACTTTTGACATTTCCAATTGGATCCCACCACCAAGCCCATCTTTTCCTCCTCCACAACTCCCCCACCCCCATTTCTACATTCTGCAGTGACTTCTCCTTCCATGCCTCCCCACTGACCTCCCTCATGATCCTTGCAAATGCAACAAGTGTCACAACTGCCCCTACACCTGCACTCTCATCACCAGTCAGGGCCCCAAACAGTCCTTCCTGGAGAGCCGACACTTCACCTGTGAGTCTACTGGTGCCATCTGCAGTATCCAATACCCAATGTAGCCTTTTGTACATTGGCGTGACCTGATGTAGATTGGGAGACCACCTTGGCACCAGAAAAAGCGGGACCTCCCGGTGGCCACCCATTTCTATTCCACTTCCTATTGCTATTCCAACATTCCTATTCCATTCCTTCCTCTACTGTCGTGATGAGGCCACACTCAGATTGGAGGAGCAATACCTTATATTCAGTCTGGGTTACCACCAACCTGATGCCATGAACATCAATTTCTCAAACTTCCATTAATAGCTCCCCTCTCTCCTTCACCATTCCTCATTCCTATTTCACTCTCTCATCTTAACTCCTTTCCTGACCATCACCTCCCTCCGGTGCTCCTCCCCTTCACTTTCTTCCATGGTCTTCTTCCCTCTCCTATCCCATTCTCCCTTCTCCAGTCCTTTATCTCCTTCACTAATCAACTTCCCAGCTCTTTACACCACCCTCCCCCTCTGCTGGTTTTACCTATCTCCTTGTACGTCCTCCTCCCCTCCCCCCACCTCCTTACTCTGACTTCTCATCATTTTTCCAGTCCTGATGAAGGGTCTCATCTCGAAATGTTGATTGATTATTCTTTTCCATAATGCTACCTGGCCTGTCGAGTTCTTCCAGTATTCATGTGTGTTACTTGGATTTCTAGCATCTACATATTTTCTTGTGTTTGTGACACAATACTTCAAATTAGGCCTCACCAATTTTTTATACAGTTTCAACATAACATCCCGTCTGCTGTCCTCAGTACATTGATTTATGAAGACCAATGTGCCAAAAGCTTTATTTATGACCCTACCTCTCTGTGACATCACTTTCAATGAGTTATGTATCTGTATTTCCAGATCCCTTTGTTCTACCACACTCCTCAGTACCCTACTGTCACTGTGTAGAACCTAGCCTGGTTGGTCCTACCAAAGTGCAAAACCTCGCTCGTCTCTGAATTAAATTAAATCTGCCATTTCTCAGCCCATTTTTCCAGCTGTTGCAGATCCCTCTGCAAGCCATGATACAAACATTGAAAGATAGAAAATCTACAGCACAATACAGGCCCTTCAGCCCACAAAGCTGTGCCGAACATGTCCCTACCTTAGAAATTACTAGGTTTACCTATAGCCCTCTATTTTACTAAGCTCCATGTACCTATCTAAAAGCCTCTTAAAAGACCCTATCGTATCCACCTCCACCACTGTTGCCAGCAGCCCATTCTACACACTCACCACTCTCTGAGTAAAACACTTACCCCTGACATCTCCTCTGTACCTACTCCCCAGCACATTAAACCTGTGTCCTCTTGTGGCAACCATTTCAACCCTGGGAAAAAGTCTCTGACTATCCACATGATCAATGCCTCTCATCATCCTATATGCCTCTATCAGGTCACCCCTCATCCTCTGTTGCTCCAAGGAGAAAAGGCAAATTCACTCAACCTATTCTCATAAGGCATGCTCCCCAATCCAGGCAACATCCTTGTAAATCTTCTCTGCACCCTTTCTATTGCTTCCACATCCTTCCTGTACTGAGGCACTAGCCCTCCTCACTATCCACTACACCCCCAATCTTAGCGTCTCACTATCCACTACACCCCCAATCTTAGTGTCATCTGCAAATCTGCTGACCCAGTTAATCATATTATCATCCAGATCATTGCTATAAATGTCAAACAACAATGGACCCAACACTGATCCCTGCAGCACACCACTAGTCACAGGCCTCCAGTCAGAGAGGCAACCCTCGACTACCACTCTCTGGTTTCTCCCACAGAGCCAGTGTCTAATCCAATTTAATTCGTATTTATTTTATTTGTTTTTTTTTTGTATTTCCTACATCATCTTAAATGCTGAGCGACTGAACCTCCTTGACCAGTCTCCCATGTGGGAACTTGTCTATCCTCCAATTATGCAGTTCGTTTGATTAACTGGTTTTCATGAAATCACAGTCCTGTTGAAAAACATTACATGGAAGGTGTATTTACTGGGTTCCTGTGCTTCATGCAAATTTCAGACTCAGTCAACAACTCAAAGTTCAAAGTTCAATGTAAATGTATTATAAAGTACAGACATGTGTATCGATGTGCAATGGCAAAGTAGGAACCCAAGTGTAGAGAAAAGACAGATTCTGGTGTAGAGACGGCAACTGAGTTTATTCATAATGTTTCCAAAAGAACAACAGTGTCTCGACCGAGCGAAACTGCAAGAAGTAACATTCCCAAAACTAGGACCCCGCGATTAGTGCTAATCAGGCGTCCACTTAAATAAAACAAATAACATGTAATCCCTGAGCCTATCAAAATAAACCTAAGTTAAAACAGAAAACACTAAGAAACTACAAAGAGTGTGTTGCTGGAGAAAAAAAAACCCACATGTAATTCTGAATGATTAATGATGCTCGTTAGACAACAATTAACCAATTCAGGTGCTCTAAAAACCTTGGAGCCCAATGGTTTCCTGCTTCCTGCACAAGCCTGAAGAGCTTATTACATTATGTTACCATATACGACACTGATCTATTTCCTTGCAGGCATTCATAGTAGAACAGAGAAAAACAATAGAATCAGTGAAAAACTACACACAAACAAAAACTGACAAACAATGTGCAGAAAGACGAATTGTGGAAAAATAAATTAAAACTAATAGACAGGTGCACAAACAGACAGATAGATAAATTGAAAAATGATAAATAAAATCAGTTCCCTGTTGAGTTGAGTGAAGTTACTGGTTCAGAAGCCTAATGGCTGAATATTCAATCAATTTATCACTCTAAACCCAACTTAATATGCCCCACATAAGGAACAACTCTTTAAAATTTGACAATAGGTGAAGAATTTACAATAAAAACTGGATCTTTCTTCCAGGTGAAGGACAGATGGCAACAGATACTGCAGCAAAAATAGATAAAAAATGGTATCTCTAGGGTGTTATGGCATTGGCTGCACATGCCCTATGCTATGAATGGAAATGTCGATGTGGCCAGAAGTCACAGACAGCAGACAGTGCTCAACATGAAGAAGAGCACAGAGACTGAAAGAGCAGAGACCAAGAAATGAGGGAGAGGTCAGAGAGCAAAAAGAAGATAGACAGGTGCAAGACAGGTTGGGGGAGGGAATAAGTTGTGAAGGGAAATTTCAACAATCAGTTCAGAATCAAGAGAAAATCAGAGGCTTTGCAAATTTTAAAAAGCACAAGAAACAAAAATTGGGAACTTATTTCACCAGAACAAACAAAAACTTTAGAAGTTTTTCAATTGAAAAAAAGTTTATTGTTGCAAACTGAGGGGAAGCTTGTATTTATTTGTTACTTTTATTTAGCAATACAGCATGGAACATGCCCTTCCAGCCCAACGAGCCACACCGCCCAGTGACCCACCAAACTACAATGACCTTTTAACCTACTAATTGCTATGCCTTTGGACTATGGGAGGAAACCCGAGCACCTGGGGAAACCGACGCGGCTCACAGGGAGAACGTACAGAGCCCTTGCGGACTGTGCCAGAATGGAACATTGAACTCTGATGCGCCAAACTGTAATGAAGTTGGGCTAACTGCACAAAACTGAGAGAGCATGTTTAAATCTGCATATTTAACAGGAGAATGAGTACTGACAAAAATATTAGAATGGAAATGCAATAATAAACTGAAATTGAACCTGCCGTCAGAAAGATTAAAATTAATGTGAAAGATACTGATGTAATGATAAATAAGATTTAAATAAAATGAACAGTGAAAAAAATCACTTATCATGGTGAATAGTTATTTCCTGAGGGTTTTTTTAAAATCATAGAGCCAACTGACAACGTACCATTCAAGATAAAAAATAGATGTAAGACAGGACTTGCAGGGGAAGTTGGCAGAGCTTGAGGCACTAGACACATTGAAGAAATTGAGGTGGATATGTCAAAACTTTGAGGCAAAAGAAGCCAAGCATTCTGATTCCGAAACAACTCCCTAACCTTGTAAAAAAAAATTTACTTCACAGAGGGCACCAAGGTAGCGCAGCAGTTAGTGCAATACTGTTACAGCTCAGGAGTCAAAGTTTGGAGTTCAATACCGGTGTCCTTTGTAAGCAAGTTTGTACGTTCCTTCCCGTGTGCATGTGGGTTTCCTCTCACAGTCCAACTACTTACTGATTAGTAGATTAATTGGTCATTGTCAATTGTCCTGTGAGTTGACTAGGGTTAAATCAGTGTGCTGTTGGGAGGTGCAGCTTGAAAGGCCAGAAGGGCCTGTTCCACGAAATGTCACTAAATAAATAAATAAATAAATATAAAGCGTAAGGAAATACGAACAATGAGATCAATCTCTAATGAAGGGTCTCAGCTCGAAACATCGACTCTTTAGTCCCTTCTATGGATGCTGCCTGAACTGCTGAGATCCTCCAGCATGTGTTGTTCTGGATTTCCAGCATCCGCAGAAACTCTTGTGCTAATAGATAGATAGATACTTTATTCATCCCCATGGGGAAATTCAACTTTTTTCCAATGTCCCATACACTTGTTGTAGCAAAACTAATTACATACAATACTTAACTCAGTAAAAAATATGATATGCATCTAAATCACTATCTCAAAAAGCATTAATAATAGCTTTTAAAAAGTTCTTAAGTCCTGGCGGTTGAATTGTAAAGCCTAATGGCATTGGGGAGTATTGACCTCTTCATCCTGTCTGAGATCAATCTTATTTAAGTTCAAGACTGGACCAGGTTAGACAAAATTGTTGATAACTATGACACACTCCACACTTGTGTAGTTAAATCTAATTTACCCGCAACTTGCTATCATTAAATTTCTTTTTCAAAATATTAAATGAATTAGTTTTAATATAATTCATGGACTCATGTTTCAACAAGGCTTTTGTTAATGATTTTGATACTATGAAAGGAAATGTGCAGGTGAGTCATAGAATGATCCACATGTTGCACGTATTCGCTTGTTGGAAGGCAAACTGGATTGCGTATGTGCGTGTACTTTTGTCTGCCTTCTTCTGAAAGCTGCTTGTTTTGCAACAACACCAATGCACCATCAGCTTACAGGACAAAGGGAATTGAGCTACACATATTTTTGCTGTCTGACTGTATGTTACTGCTGTCTCATATATGCTAAGTGCGCTTGTGCTGTCGATGACTATTGGTACTGTGTGTTGCACCTTGGCCTGGGAGGAACACTGTTCGGTTTGCTGTATCCATGGGTATTCGTGTATGGTTGAATGACAATTAAACTTGAACAAAAATTTGTTTTTAGCACATGATATAAGTGTTGTCGGGCTGCTTATTCTGAAATTTCGGGCAAATCCGAGGAATAGCTAGCAAATGCCAGTTCTACAAAAGTGCTCACCAATCACAGATCTTCAAGAGTGACTCAAAGATCACTGATCTACAAAAGTGACTCACAGATCACAGATAAGATCATAAGGCCATAAGATATAGGAGCAGAATTAAGCCATTCAGCCCATTGAGTCTGCTCCACCATTCCATCATGACTGATCCTGGATCCCACTCAATTCCATGCGCCTGTTCTCTCGTCATATCCTTTGATGCCCTGACTGAGCAGAAGCGATCAACTTCTGCCTTAAATATACCCACGGACTTGGCTTCCATCAAAGTCTGTAGCAGAGCATTACACAGACTTACTACTCTCTGGCTAACAGAATTCCTCCTTACTTCTGTTCTAAAAGGTTGCACCTCAGTTTTGAGGCTGTTCCCTCTAGTTCTGGATACCCCCACCATAAGAAACATCCTCTACACATCCACCCTATCTAGCTCTTTCAACATTTGGTAGGTTTCAAAGAGATTGCTCTGCGTTCTATATTCCAATGAGGACAGACCCAAAGATGTTCCTCATGTGTTAACCCCTTTATTCCCAGAATAATCTTCGTGAACATCCTCTGGACTCTCTCCAATGACAACACATCCTTTTCTGAGAAAAGGGACCTAAAACTGTCGACAATACCCCAAGTGTGGTCTGACTAGTGTTTTATAAAGGCTCAGCATTATCTCCACACACTCAATTTGTAACTTAATCTCTGGGAGTCTTCATGAAGACTCTTAAGTCCCTCTGTACCTCTGATGTTTGAACCTTCTCCCCAATTAGATAATAGTCTGCACGATTGATCCTTTTAGAGTAATGCCAAAGGGATTCGGCCCGAAGCATTGTCTGTACTTTTTTCCGTACACGCTGCCTGGGCTACTGAGTTCCTCCAGCATTTTGTGCGTGTTGTTTCCTTTTACCAAAATGCATTTTCATACATTTCTCAACACTGTACACTGGATCAGTGATCACAATATAATTGAACTCAACTTGAAATTTGATAGGGAGAAAGTAAAGTCTGATGTAGCAGTATTTCAGTGGAGTGAGGGAAATTACAGTGGCATGACAGAGGAGTTGGCCAAAGTAAATTTGAAGGAGATACTGTCAGGGATGTCAGCAGAGCAGCAATGGTGGGAGTTCTGGGAAAAATGAGGAAGGTGCAGAATAGATATCTTCCAAAAACAAAGAAATACTCAAATGGTAGAATAGTACAACCGTGGCTGATAAGGGAAGTCAAAACAAATGTAAGAGCAAAAGAGAAGGCATACAACACAGCAAAACTTAGTGTGAAGACAGAGGATTGAGCAGCTTTTAAAATCCGACAGAGAGCAACTAAAAGAATTATTAGGAGGGAAAAGATGAAATACGAAAGCAAGCTAGCAATCAATATCAAAGTGAATAGTAAAAGCTTTTTCAAGTATGAAAAAAAAATAAGAGAGATGCGAGCGGATATAGGACTGCTGGAAAATAAGGCCAGAGAAATAATAATGGGGGCCAAGGAGAGGGTGGATGAACTAAATCAGTATCTTGTATCAGTCTCCACTGTGGAAGACACTAGCTTTGTGCCAAATGTTGAATGGTGTGAGGGAAGAGAAGTGAGTGCAATTACTATTACAAGGGAGAAGGTGCCCAAAAAGCGGAAAGACCTAAAGGTAGATAAGTCAGCTGGACCAGATGAACTGCATCCTAGGGTTTTGAAAGACCATAGAACCATAGAACGATAGAACACTGCGGCACAGTACAGGCCCTCCAGCCCTCCATGTTGTGCCGACCCATATAATCCTTTAAAAAAAGTACTAAACCCAAACTACCCCATAACCCCGCAATTTTCTTTCATCCATGTGCCTGTCCAAGAGGCTCTTAAATACCCCTAATGTTTTAGCCTCCACCACCATCCCTGGCAAGTCTTTTTATGCTGTATATAAATGATTTAGATAATGGAATAGATGGCTTTGTTGCCAAGTTTGCAGATGATATGAAGCTTGGTGGAGGGACAGGTAGTGTCGCGGAAACAGGTAGGATGCAGGAGGACTCAGACAGATTAGGAGAATGGGCAAGAAAGTGGCAAATGAAATGCAGTATTGGAAAATGCATGGTCATGCACTTTGGTAGTAGAAAGAAAAGTGCAGGCTATTTTCTAAAAGGGAAGAAAATTGAAAAATATGAGATGCAAGGGGACTTGGGAGTCCTTGTGCAGAACAACCTAAAGGTTAAATTGCAGGTGGAGTCAGTGGTGAAGAAGGCAAATGCAATGTTAGTATTTATTTCAAGGGAATTAGAATACAAGAGCAGGAATGTGATGCTGAGGCTATATAAGGCACTGATGAGGTCTCACCTTGAGAATTGTGAAGTGTTTTGGACACCCTATCTAAGGAAAGCTGTGCTAGCATTGGAGAAGTTTCAGAGGAGATTCAGAAGGATGATTTTGGGAATGGAAGGGTTACCATACAAGGAATGTTTGATGGCTCTGGGTCTGTACTCACTGGAATTTAGAAGGATGAGGGGGGATCTCATTGAAACTTTTCAAATGTTGAAAGGCCCAGGCAGAGTAGATGTGGAAAGGATGTTTATTATGGTGGGGGAGTCTAGGACAAGAGGGCATGACCTCAGGATAGAGGGGCGTCCATTCAAAACAGAGATGTTGAAAATTTTCTTTAGCCAGTGGGTGGCGAACCTGTGGAATTTGTTACTGCAGGCATCAGCGGAGGCCAGGTCATTGGGTATTTTTAAGGCAAAGCTTGACAGGTTGTTGATTGGACACAGTATCAAAGGTTATAGGGAGAAGGCTGGGGAATGGGGCTGAGGAGGGAAAAAGAGGATCAGCCATGTCAGAATGGTGGAACAGACCTGATGGACCAAATGGCCTAATTCTGCTCCAATATCTTATGGTCTTATGATCTTACTCCATCTGCCACTTTTTTGCCCATACTTCCAATTTCTCTAAGTCCTGCTGCAATCACATTGCCTCCTCAGCACTACCTACCCCTCCACCTATCTTTGTATTAACCACAAATTTTGCATAAAACCATCAATTCCATTATCTAAATCATTGATAAACAATGTGAAAATTAGCAGTTCCAGTATTGATTCCTGAGGAACACTCCTAGTCATCAGCAGCCAACCAGGAAAGGCCCCTTTATTCCCACTTACTGCTTCCTGCCTGTCAGCCATTCCGCTATCCTTGGCAGTATCTTTCCTGTAACACCATACAATGTCAACTTGTTAAGCAGTGTCATGTGTGGGACCTTATCAAATGCCTTCTGAAAATCCAGGTAAATTACATCCACTGCCTCTCAATTGTCCACCCTGCTTGTTTCGTTCTCAAAACTCTAAGATTATAACCAGATTTGTCAGGCAAGATTTCACTTTACAGAAACCATGCTGACTTAATAGTCCACACTACTGTTCCTTTACCAAAATACATTATCATACATTTCCCAGCACTGTATTCCATCAGCCACCTTTTTGCCAATTCTTCCAATTTGTCTAAGTCCTGCTGCAATCGCATTGCTTCCTCAGCACTACCTACCCCTCCACCTACCTTTGCATCATCTGCAAACTTTGCCACAAAGCCATCAATTCCATTCTCCAAGTAATTGACAAACAGTGAAAAGTAGCGGTCCCAATACTGACCTGTGAGTAACACCACTAGTCACTGGCAGCCAACTAGAAAAGGCCTCTCACTGCCTCCTGCCTGCCAGCCATTCCTCTATCCATGATAGTATATTTCCTGTAATGGCACAGGATTTTATTTTATTAAGCAGCCTCATGTCTGGCACCTTATCAAATGTCTTCTGAAAATCCAAGTAAAGGACGTCCACTGTCTCTCCTTTGTCCATCGTGCTTCTTATTTCCTCAAAGAACTCTAACAGATCTGTCATGCAAGAATTTCCTTAACAAAAACCATGCTGACTGAGTTATTTTATCATTAGTCTCCAAGTACCCCAAAACCTAATCCTTAATAATAGACTTCAACATTTTCCCAACCACTGAGGTTAGGCTAACTGGCCTATAATTTCCTTTCTTTTGCCTTTATCCCTTCCTAAAGAGTGGAATGACATTTGCAATCTTGCAGTCCTCTGGGACCATGCCAGAATCAAGTGATTCTTGAAAGATCATGACCAATGTGTCCATTATCTCTTCAGCAACATCTCTCAGGACTCAAGGATGTAATCCATCAGATTCACGTGACTTATCCACTTTAATATCTTTGAGTTTTTCCTTTCTAATAGTAATGGCGCTTACTTATGCTCCCTGACACTCACAGACCTCTGGAACACTGCTTGAGTCTTCCACAGTGAAGATAGTTGCAAACTATCTATTAAGTACATCTGCCATTTCTTTGTCCCTCGTTAAAACCTCACCAGCATCATTTTCTGGTCCATTATCAACTCTCACCGCCCTTTTATTCTTATATAACTGAAAAAAGCTTTGAGTATCCTGTTTTATATTACTGGCTAATTTGCCCTTATATTTCATTTTTTTCTTCTTATTGCTTTTTTAGTTGCCTTTTGTTGGATTTTAAAAGCTTCCCAGTCATCCAATTTCCCACTCACTTTTGCCACCTTATATGCCCTTTCCTTGGCACATCAACAACAGTGGCTCACGGATCACTAATCAACAACAGTGGCTCACAGATCACTAATCTACAACAGTGGCTCACAGATCACTAATCTACAACAGTGTCTCACAGATCACTAATCTACAACAGTGGCTCACAGATCACTAATCTACAACAGTGGCTCACAGATCACTAATCTACAACAGTGGCTCACAGATCACTAATCTACAACAGTGTCTCACCAATCACACATCTACAAAATTGGCTCACAGATCACTGATCTACAACAGTGGCTCACAGATCACTAATCTACAACTGTCTCACAATCACACATCTACAAAATTGGCTCACAGATCACTGATCTACAACAGTGTCTTGCCAATCACACATCTAAAAAAGTGTCTCACAGGTCACAGATTTACAAAAGTGTCTTACCAATCGCACATCTACAAAAGTGACTGACAGATCACTGATCTACAAAACGTCTCACAGGTCACACACCTACAAAATGTCGCACAGGTCACAGATCTACAAGATGTCGCACAGGTCACTTCCCAGTTTCTGGAGCTGGCAACAACTATAATGAAAGCATCAATGCACACAGGGCCAGAAATGAACCTTCTTGAAACATCTATTGAGCATTGTGGGCTTCATGATAGGGATCATGAAACTCTGCTGTTTGGTGAGAGGATTTAATTGGGGCGTTGAAGCTTTCCTGGATGTGCCACGAAAATAGTACATCAAACATAGATAGAACTTTACAGCTCAATACCGACACTTTGACCTGTGATCTTTTGCCGACCTTTTAACCTGCTCTAAGATTAATCTAACCTTTCCTTCTCATATACCCCTCCATTTATCTATCGTCTGTGTGACAGCAGCAAATAGAAAGACACTAGTAGTGAATAGGAGTGTTCAGTATTATGCAGTGAAGCTTCGAGTACAGAAGAGCTGCAGTTCAAGAGAGAAACAAAACCAGATAGAGGTTCAAAACCCAAATGTAGAATGCACACAGAGGCAACCTCGGAACACAAGTCAAGCATATGATTTGGTAGTGTACATGGAAAAAAAGGGAAATTCAAGATTCATGATTGGTTAATGTTATTTCCAGTACACAAGCGTAAGGAGAAAAAAAGTATTGTTATTCCAGATCCAAAGCAGATCACAAAAAAACACAATTAGATATTAATCCCTCCGATGGCTGGCTTGACCATTGATATTGTGTCATAGGTCTCTACATGATACACAAGCAAGCCGGGGCAGTACAATATAGAGAGCCCATCCAGCTTGTGCCCCCTCGCCACACAGCTAATGAATGCAAGGGAATGGCAGAGACCAATACAGTTTGGCATCAGCAGCATCACAAAGGTTGTTAGTCAGTATTGAACTCCACATTGGGACTCCAGCTCCAGATTTTTCCTCAGAATTTAATCTCAGAGCCTTCTCCCATGAGAGGCATTAGCTGTAAGGCAGAGAAGGTTTGAGATCAGGATTTTCTAGATGAGCTGCTAACAATGACTGACAAGTCCTGTCTGCCCAAAGTAACTGATTGCAAGGAGCCAGTAACATAACTTTGCCCCTTCTACTGTCTGTAGAAAGGGTTCCACCGGGATTAATGGTTAAGCCTCATCTGAAGGGCAGGAGGTGGATTTGGTAGCCAGAGGCTATTTGAAATGCACACCATTGGAAACATTTAATAGGTAGTGGGAGCTTCTCACCACCATCAACCACGGCTATAACAACCTTAAAGAACCATAGTAAGATAAAGAGAACAATGATAAAAACACAATAAATACAAATACACAATTCAGTGGCCAAATCAGAAGTGGTGATAAATCAGAATATAGGAGTGAGATGGAAACTCTGGCTGAGTGTTGCCACAACAACCTCTCGCTCAATGCCAGCAAGACCAAGGAGATCATCACCGACTCAGAAGGAGGAAACTGGAAGTCCATTGAGCCAGTACTATCAGAAGGAATCAGAGGTAGGGAGGGTCACCAACTTTAAATTCCTTCGTGGTATCATTTCTGTCCAGGGACTAGCAAGTAAGTGCCATTACAAAGAAAGCACAGCCATGCCTCTACTAGATTCAGTCTCTGAACACTTTGACAAGCTTCTATAGAAGCCTGCTGGAGAGTACGTTAACTGACTGCAGAACTGCCTGGTATGCATTAGAGTTGCAGTTAAGGTTGTATCAAAACACCAATGTCCTTGAACGAAAAATCCTTCAGAAGTAATGGATAAAGCTCAGTCTATCACGGGCAAAGCCGTCCACAGCATTGAACACATCTATATTTTATTGTTTCCTTGTATTTACTGTGAATGTCCGCAAGAAAATGCATATGGTGACATATACCTGCATGTACCCTGTTATTAAATTTAAATTTATTTTGAACTTTGAAAGCTTCTATACATAAAATGTTTGTATGTCCATAAAGTGTTGCTAGATACAGGAGTGTCTGTACAGGAAATGTCTGTACTGTAAGGTGACTCTGACAAGAAATGATAAAAGTAGTGGTGGTTGGGGATGTGGAAGGCTGGGTTAGACATGGAGGTGTTGATCAGCCTTACTGCTTGGGGAAAGTAACTGTTTCTGAGTCTGGTGGTCCTGGCGTGGATGGTGCGTAGTCTCTACCTCGACTGGAGTGGATCTCATGTTGCTAATAATATTCTGGACATAGAGATAACATCGAGAATGCAAGGGAACTGAGTACAGTTGGCACTGGTACTGTTATTGTGCTATGCTAACTGCTACACCTAATTCTGGTTCTGGTATACATTGCATAAACACAATCTTCATCTTCATACTCGAAGAGAGTGACTTTCCAGTCAGAACTGCAGAAATAATTGAGACAACACAAAGCAATGAACTTCTGAAATGGGTCCCTGAACGCATAGTAAAAAGATGATCCCATTCAGATCACTGTCCAAATGGTAAACATGACCAGAATCAGGTTTAATATCACTGGCTACTCTTTGATTCAAAGATACCTAGTTTACAATGGTAAGTACATTGATTTTTTTTCAGAATGATGGTGAAAACTTACTAGCCCTGATCAACATCCATATTAGTAGAGTGGCAAGCAGATTTGTGATATATTATACCTTAGAGATAGACCAATCCTCATAGAGGGATCAGAAGTGGAGAGAGTGAGCAGTTTCAAGTTCCTGGGTATCAAGATCTCTAAGGATCTAAGCTGGTCCCAGCATATCGTTGTGATGACACAAAGGTTGGATGCTTTGTGGATAGTGGGGAGGGTTGTCAGAGGTTACAATCGGACATTGATAGGATGCAAAAATGAGCTGAGAAGTGGCAGATGGAGTTCAACCCAGATAAGTGTGAAGTGGTTCATTTTGGTAGGTCAAATATGATGGCAGAATATAGTATTAATGGTAAGACTCTTGGCAGTGTGGAGGATCAGAGGGATCTTGGGGTCTGAGTCCATAGGACACTCAAAGCTGCTGTGCAGGTTGATTCTGTGGTTAAGAAAGCATACTGTGCATTGGCCTTCATCCATCGTGGGATTGAGTTGAAGAGCCAAGAGGTAAAGTTGCAGCTATATAGCACCCTGCTCAGACCCCACTTGGAGTACTGTGCTCAATTCTGGTCGCCTCACTATAAGAAGGACATGGAAACCATAGAAACGGTGCAGATCAGATTTACAAAGATGTTGCCTGGATTGGGGAGCATGCCTTATGAGAATAGGTTGAGTGAACTCGGTCTTTTCTCCTTGGAGCAACAGAGGATGAGAGGTGACCTGATAGAGGTGTACAAGATAATGGGAGGCATTGATCATGTGGATACAGACAGACAGACAGACATACTTTATTGATCCCAAGGGAAATTGGGTTTCGTTACAGCCACACCAACCAAGAATAGTGTAGAAATATAGCAATATAAAACCATAAATAATTAAATAGTAATAAGTAAATTATTCCAAGTGGAAATAAGTCCAGGACCAGCCTATTGGCTCAGGGTGTCTGACACTCCGAGGGAGGAATTGTAAAGTTTGATGGCCACAGGCAGGAATGACTTCCTATGACGCTCAGTGTTGCATCTCGGTGGAATGAGTCTCTGGCTGAACGTACTCCTGTGCCTAACCAGTACATTATGGAGTGAATGGGAGGCATTGCACAAGATGGCATGCAACTTCGACAGCATCTTCTTTTCAGACACCACCGTCAGAGAGTCCAGTTCCACCCCTACATCACTGGCCTTACAAATGAGTTTGTTGATTCTGTTGGTGTCTGCTACCCTCAGCCTGCTGCCCCAGTATACAACAGCAAACATGATAACACTGGCCACCACAGACTCGTAGAACATCCTCAGCATCGTCCGGCAGATGTTAAAGGACCTCAGTCTTCTCAGGAAGTAAAGAAGGCTCTGACCCTTCTTGTAGACAGCCTCCGTGTTCTTTGACCATTCCAGTTTATTGTCAATTCGTATCCCCAGGTATTTGTAATCCTCCACCATGTCCACACTGACCCCTTGGATGGAAACAGGGGTCGCAGGTGCCTTACCCCTCCTCAGGTCCACCACCAGCTCCTTAGTCTTTTTCACATTAAGCTGCAGATGATTCTACTCACACCATGTGACAAAGTTTCCCACCGTAGCCCTGTACTCTGCCTCATCTCCCTTGCTGATGCATCCAACTATGGCTGAGTCATCAGAAAACTTCTGAAGATGGCAAGACTCTGTGCAGTAGTTGAAGTCCGAGGTGTAGATGGTGAAGAGAAAGGGAGACAGGACAGTCCTCTGTGGAGCCCCAGTGCTGCTGACCACTCTGTCTGACACACAGTCAGACAGACTGGATAGTCAGAGGCTTTTCCCCAGGGCTGAAATGGCTAACACGAGAGGGCACAGTTTTAAGGTGCTGGGGAGTAGGTACAGAGGAGATGTCAGGGGTAAGTTTTTTACACAGAGTGGTGAGTGCGTGGAATGGGCTGCCAGCGGCGGTGGTGGAGGTGGAAATGTTAGGGTCTTTTAAGAGACTCCTGGATAGGTACATGGAGCTTAGAAAAACAGAGGGCTATGGGTAAAGCCTAGGTAGTTCTAAGGTAGGGACACGTTTGGCACAGCTTTGTGGGCCGAAGGGCCTGTATTGTGCTGTAGGTTTTCTATGTTCTATGTTTTCTATATCGATGTAGATATAAAGAAGGCAAGACAGCATATATATTTCATTAGGAGTTTGAAGAGATTTGGCATGTCAACAAATACACTCAAAAACTTTTATATTTGTACCATGAAGAGCATTCTGACAGGCTGCATCACTGTCTGATATGGGGGGGCTACTGCACAGGAGCGAAAGAAGCCACAGAGAGTTGTAAATCTAGTCAGCTCCATCTTGGGTACTAGCCTACAAAGTACCCAGGACATCTTCAGGGAGCGGTGTCTCAGAAAGGCAGCGTCCATTATTAAAGACCTCCAGCACCCAGGGCATGTCCGTTCCTCACTGTTACCATCAGGTAGGAGGTACAGAGGTTCGAGAGCATACACTCATCGATTCAGGAACATCTTCTTACCCTCTGCTATCTGATTCATGGATGGATATTGAATCCTTGGACACTACCTCACTTTTTTAATATACGGTATTTCTGTTTTTTTCACTTTTTTAATCTATTAAATTTATGTATACAGTACTGTAATTGATTTACTTGTTTATTTATTTTTTAAAATTTTATTTATTATTTTTTCTCTCTCTGTTAGATTATGTATTGCATTGAACTGCTGTTGCTAAATTAACAAATTTCATGTCACATGCCCGTGATAATAAACCTGATTCTGATTTAAGATATTGAAAGATTTAGATGAGTGGATGTGGAGAGGATGCTTCCTACAATGGGGTTGTCAAGGACCAGAGGGGTGCAGCTTCATAGTATGAGGATGTCCCTTTACAATAGAGATGAGAAGGAATTTCTTTAGCCAGAGGGTGGTGAATTTATTGCCACAGAGGGCAGTAGAGGCCATGTCATTGGGTATATTTAAAGTAGAAGTTGATAGGTTCTTAATTAATAAGGGCATCAAAGGTTATGAGGAGAAGGCAGGAGGATGGGGTTGAGAGGGATAATAAATCAGCCATGATGGAATGATGGAGCAGACTCATTGGCCTAATTCTGCTCCTATATCTATGATCAAAAGAAAGTGAGTTGACTACTAGTAAAGTGTATCAGAAAATCAGCACTGAGAGAAGAAGATTAACAATTTAGAAGTTTCTTTAAGGAAGTAAGGAGAGAGATTAAGAGTTTTTTTCAGATGTTAAACAGAAAATTATTCACTATAAGTACAGACTGTGCCAGAGATCAATAGAGTTTTTAACTCATCAGTAAGCTCAAGCTGAGCTGAACCACAGATCACAAGAGTCAGACATTGGCACAATCTAGCCTGCTGATGAATTGGGTCTGTGCCTAGTAAAAATTGTTAGGCTGTTTGGACATGCAAGCAAAGAACCTAATGCCTGTTGAAGTTCTGTATGCAATGAGTCTGAGAATGTGGCTTTTATACTTAAAACAGAGAATGGTGGTTTGGAACAAATATTTCAAAGGTAAAACTCAATTTATTATCAAATTACATACATGTTACCATATACTAGCCTGATATTCATTTTTTGCAGGCAGTCATAGGAAAATATATGAAAATGTATATAAAACAAAGACTGATAAATAACCAATGTGCAAAAGAAAACAAATCGTGCAAATTAAAAAAATGTAATTCTAAGAACACGAGTTGTAAAGAATCCTTTAAAGTGAATCTGTCAGTTGTAGAATCAATCCAATGTACAGGTGAGTGAAGTTAATATGCTGGTTCAGGAGCCTGATGGTTGAATGTTAGTAACTGGTCCTGAACCTGGAGGTGTGGGACCTAAGGCCCCTCACTCCCCATACTCCTGCAACATATTCTCTCTCATCTCCCCCTTGATTCTTTTTGTCATTAAATCCCTTTAATTATTAGTCACAGTGTATAAATGATCTATTGGGGTGTGAGATGAAACCAGAGCACCAGGAGGAAACCCATGTGAGCACCAGGGGATACGCAAGCTCCACACAGACTAAATCAGATAGCGGAAGGGAAGAAGCTGTTCCTGAAGCACTGAGTGTGTGTCTTCAGGCTCCTCTACCACCCCCATGATGGTAGCAATGAGAAAATTTTTTTGAGAATCTTCTCAATGAGAAGATTTCTGAGATTTTTTTTCCTTTACAAAAAAAGAAAGTGAGAGTAAGCATTTGGCACGGACTAGAAGGGCCGAGATGGCCTGTTTCTGTGCTGTAATTGTTATATGGTTATATATGGTTAAGGGGACTTGTCCTGGGCGATGGATGTCCTTAATGATTGATGCTGCCTTTTGAAGGTGTTCTCATGGCGGGGAGGTTAATGCTCATGATGGGGTGACTGAGTTTACAACTTTCTGCCGTTGTTCCCAATGCTGTGCAGTGGACCCTCCATACCAGACGGTGATGCAGCCAGTCAGAATGCTCTCCATGGTACATCTGTACTAAATTGAGTGTCCTTGGTGACATACCAAGTTTCCTCAAACTCCTAATGAAATATAGCCAGTGACATATCTTACTTGCAATTGCATCAATATGTTGTAGTTGATGAATGTTGGCAATGAAAATACATGCTATTGACTGTACCAAAATCAAGCATACTGATAAAGCTGAAAAGTGATATGTCTTGGAAGCCACATTAAAGTATATATCTAGGCATAAATTTTTTCTCTGGTTTCCAATAGAGATAAAATACACTCAGTGGTCACTTTATTAGGTATCTCCTGTCTCAATTAAAGTGGCCACTTGTGTATTTTTGTGATCTGCTGCTGCGGCCCATCCAATTCAAGGTGCAACATGTTGTGCATTCAGACATGCTCTTCTGCACATCACTGTTGTAACCTGTGATTATTTGAGTCACTGTCACCTTCCTGTCAGCTTGAACCAGTCTGTCCATTCTCCTCTGATCTCTCGCATTAATGAGGCATTTTCAGCCACAGAACTGCTGATCACTGTTTTTTTTTTTGTTTTTATCATCCTTCTCTGTAAGCTCCAGAGACTGCTGTGTGTGAAAATCCCAGAAGATCAGCAGTTTCTGACATACTCAAACCTCCCCATCTGGCGCAAACAATCATTCCACAGTCAAAGTCATTTAGTTCAGGCTTCTTCCCCATTCTGATGCTTGGTATGAACAACTGAACCTCTTGACTATGCCTGCACACTTTTATGCATTGAGTTGCTACCACATGATTGGCTGATTAGATATTTACATCAATGGTCAGGTGTACTAATGCCTTAAATGTCACACAAATACCTGCACACCTCAACGTCTTCTCCAGTTCATGGATAAGCCACTAGATGGAGAAATATTGCAGATACCAGATTCTTGGAGCCTTGATATGACAAAAATGTCCATTTGATTTAACTTTGACACCCAGCGGCCAATCACAATTAAATAATTACATAAGTGGAGATTTGTCTCCACTTCCTGCATCAAGGAATATGGAGAAACATCAAGCCATCTAACTTACTTAAGCTAGAAGATGAAGATGATGTGCTGGCTGTCTTCAAGTGAGTGAATCCAAGGACAATATCTGGTCTGGATGGAGTACCTGGCCAAGTACTGAAGATTTGTTGCCGACCAACTGGCTGGGGCATTCAAAGATATCTTCAACCTCTCGCTCCTGCAGTGTGTTATGCCCATCTGCTTCAAGCTGGCTTCAATTGAACTGGTGCCCAAAAAGAGCATGGTAACCTGTCTAAATGACTATCGCCCAGTTGCACTTAGATCCACAGTGATTATGTATTTTGAGAGGCTGGTGTTGAAGCATATCAGCGCCTGTCTGAATGGTGACTTGGATCTGCTCTAATTTGCCTACTAAAGCAACAGGTCTATAACAGATGCTATCTCAAAGGCTCTTCACACAACCTTGGAACAACTGGACAGCGAAAGTGCATACATCAGGATGCTCTTTATTGATTACAGATCAGTATTTAACTCCATCATCCCCTCAAAACTAATCAGTAAACTCCAAGATCTGGGCCTCAATACCCCTTTGTGCAATTGGATCCTGGATTTTCTCACTTGTAGACCCCAGTCAATTTGAATTGGCAAAAACATCTCCTCCACAATCTCCATCAGCACAGCAGAGCTGTAGGGATAGGTATTTAGCCCCTTGCTCGACTCAGAATCAGAATCAGTTTAATATCACTCTAATCTGACGTGAAATTTGTTAACTTAGCAGCAGTAGTTCAATGCAATATGTAATCTAGCAGAGAGAGAGAAAAAAATAACAAAAGTAAATAAAACATAATAAATAAACAAGTAAATCAATTACGTATATTGAATAGATTATTTAAAAATGTGCAAAAACAGAAATACTGTATCTTAAAAAAGTGAGGTAGTGTCCAAGGGTTCATTGTCCATTTAGGAATCGGATTGCAGAGGGGAAGAAGCTGTTCCTGAATCACTGAGTGTGTGCGTTCAGGCTTCTGTACCTCCTTCCTGATGGTAACAGTGAGAAAAGGACATGCCCTGGGTGCTGGAGGTCTTAATAATGGACGCAGCCTTTCCAAGACACCGCTCCCTAAAGATGTCCTGGGTGCTTTGTAGGCTAGTACCCAAGATAGAGCTGACTAGATTTACAACCTTCTGCTGCTTCTTTTGGTCCTGTGCAGTAGCCCCTCCATACCAGACAGTGATGCAGCCTACCAATTGCTCTCCACAGTACAACTATACAAGTTTTTGAGCGTATTTGTTGACATGCCAAATCGTTTCAAACTTGCTTTACACCTATGACTGTGTGGCTAAGCACAGCTCCAACACCATAAATAAGTTTGCTGATGACACCACTGTTGTGGGCTGTATCACAGGGGTGATGAATCAGCGTACAGGAGGGAGACTGGTAACTAGGTTGAGTGCGGTGATAACTACAACCTCTCATGCAATGCCAATAAGACCAAGGAACTGAGTGTAGCCTTCAGGAAAGGGAAACCAGAGGTCCATGAGCCAGTATCTATTGGAGGGTCAGAGCTGCAGAGAGTCAGTAGTTTTCAGTTCCTGGGTGTCACTATCTCAGAGGACCTGTCCTGGACCCATCGTATAAATGAATTGAATTGACTTGACTTTATTTATTACATCCTTCACATACGTGAGGAGTAAAAATCTTTACATTATGTCTCCATCTAAATGTGCAATCATAGTAATTTATAATAAATAAAACAATCTACGTAACAGAAATACACTCAAATCAGCGTGAGTTCATCAGTCTGATGGTCTGGTGGAAAAAGCTGTCTCAGAGCCTGTTAGTCCTGGTTTCTATGCTGCGGTACCATTTCCCAGATGGCAGCAGCTGGAACAGATTGTGGTTGGGGGACTCAGGTCCCCAATGATCCTTCAGGCCCTTTTTACACACCCGTCTTCGTAAATGTCCTGAATCATGGGAAGTTCACAACTGTAGATGCGCTGGGCTGTCCACACCACTCTCTGCAGAATCCTGCGATTAAGGGAGGTACAGTTCCCATACATGGTGGTGATGCAGCCAGTCAGGATGCTCTCAATTGTGCCCCTGTAGAAAGATCTTTGATTTTGGGGGCCCATACCAAACTCCCTCAACTGTCTGAGACCATAAGACAAAGGCGCAGAAGTTGGCCATTTGGCCCATCGAGTCTGCTCCGCCATTTCATCATGAGCTGATCCAATCTCCCCTTTAGTACCATTCCCCCGCCTTCTCACCATAACCTTTGATGCCCTGACTACTCAGATACCTATCAAGCTCTGCCTTAAATACACCCAATGACTTGGCCTCCACTGCCGCCTGTGGCAACAAATTCCAAAGGTTCACCACCCTCTGGCTAAAAATTTTTTTTCGCATCTCTGTTCTGAATGGGCGCCCTTCAATCCTCAAGTCATGTCCTCTCGTACTAGACTGCCCCACCATGGGAAACAACTTTGCCACATCCACTCTGTCCATGCCTTTCAACATTCAAAATGTTTCTATGAGGTCCCCCCTCATTCTTCTAAACTCCAAGGAGTACAGTCCAAGAGCGGTCAAACATTCCTCATATGTTAACCCTCTCATTCCTAGAATCATTCTAGTGAATCTTCTCTGAACCCTCTCCAATGTCAGCACATCCTTCCTTAAATAAGGACCCCAAAACTGCACACAGTATTCCAAGTGAGGTCTTACCAGTACCTTATAGAGCCTCAACATCACATCCCTGCTCCTATACTCTATTCCACTAGAAATGAATGCCAACATTGCATTCGCCTTCTTCACCACCGACTCAACCCAGAGGTTAACCTTAAGGGTATCCTGCATGAGGACTTCCAAGTCCTGTTGCATCTCAGAACTTTGAATTCTCTC
This sequence comes from Hemitrygon akajei, assembly GCF_048418815.1. Lineage (NCBI taxonomy): Eukaryota > Metazoa > Chordata > Chondrichthyes > Myliobatiformes > Dasyatidae > Hemitrygon > Hemitrygon akajei. The sequence continues at coordinate 175,084,762 of NC_133132.1, read as the reverse complement.
CCCATTTAAATAAGAGTCTGCCCGTTTATTTCTTCTACCAAGATGCATGACTGTACACTTTCCAACATTGTAATTCATTTGCCACTTCTTTGCTCATTCCCCCAATTTATCCAAGTCTCTCTGCAGACTCTCTGTTTCCTCAGCACTACCGGCCCCTCCACCTATCTTTGTATCATCAGCAAACTTAGCCACAAAACTATCTATTCCATAATCCAAATCGTTGATATACAATGTAAAAAGAAGCGGCCCCAACACGGACCCCTGTGGTACACCACTGGTAACCGGCAGCCAACCATAATGGGATCCCTTTATTCCCACTCTCTGTTTCCTGCCAATCAACGAACGCTCTATCCCCGTATGTAACTTTCCCGTAATTCCATGGACTCTTACCTTGTTTAGCAGCCTCATGTGCGGCACCTTGTCAAAGGCCTTCTGAAAATCCAAATACACAACATCCACTGCATCTCCCTTGTCTAGCCTACTTGTAATTTCCTCAAAAAATTGCACTAGGTTTGTCAGGCAGGATTTTCCTTTAAGGAAACCATGCTGAGTTCTGCCTATCTTGTCATATGCCTCCAGGTACTCCGTAACCTCATCCTTGACAATTGACTCCAGCAACTTCCCAACCACCGATGTCAAGCTAACAGGTCTATAATTTCCTTTTTGCTTCCTTTCCCCCTTCTTAAATAGCAGAGTGACATTTGCAATCTTTCAGTCCTCCAGAACCAGGCCAGGATCTATCGACTTTTGAAAGATCATTGCTAATGCCTCCGCAATCTCCACTGCTACTTCCTTCAGAACACGAGGGTGCATTCCATCTGGTCCAGGAGATTTATCTACCCTTAGACTATAGATGAAAGAGGTTCTGTTGTGCCTTTTTCACCACGCAGCTGATGTGCACAGACCATGTGAGTTTCTCGGTGATGTGGATGCTGAGGAATTTAAAGCTGTTTACCCTCTCAACCCCAGATCCATTGATGTCAATTGGGGTTAGCCTGTCTCCATTCCTCCTGTAATCCACAACCAGCTCCTTTGTTTTTGCGACATTGAGGGAGAGGTTGTTTTCTTGACACCATTGTGTCAAAGAGATATTATTACAAAGAAAGCACGCTGGCACCTCTACTTACTCAGAAGACTGCGGAGGCTTGGCATATCATTGAAAACCATGGCAAATTCACGTAGATGTGTGGTGGAAAGTGTGTTGACTGGCTGCATTACAGCCACTAGTGCCTTTCAGCAGAAAATCCGACATAGGTCGTGGATTTGGCCCAGTACGTCAGAGGTAAAACCCTCTTAACCAGTGAGCATATCTACATGAAACATAGCCGTAGGAAAGCAGCATCCATCATCAAAGATCCTCACCGCCCAGGCCATGCTCTTTTCTCACTGCTGCCATCAGAGAGAAGGTACAACAGCCTCAGGACTTGCTTGCATTACCTGGTTGAAGAACAGTTACTACCCCTCAACCGTCAGGCTCTTGGACAGAAGTGGATTGCTACTCAGTTATGGCCTCAGTTATATTGATATTTCCTGCTTGTTATTTATTGCTGTTTATTTATATCTGCATTTGTACAGTTTCTTTACAGTTTACAGTTGAAACGGAACAAGAGGGCAGTGGGAGAGCACCTAAGGATTTCCAGCGGGAAGACATTTTGAGTTCTCGGGGGAAGAGAGAGGCCAGACTGTGCAGGCGCGTGACGGCAGCCAGTTAAGCGCAAACAGTTTAAAAAGAAGGCAGCCATATACAGCGGACAGCGGAGTGAGAGGCAGCAGAGTGAAAGGGCTTTGGCTCCACGGGCTTCTGCGGTAACAGGACGAGGTGAGGCAGTTGTTGATTGCAAAAGGAGGTAGTATGTGTGTGAGGCCAGTTTTCTGTGGTCCGTGTCAGATGTGGGAGGTCCTGGAGTCTCCCAGTGTCCCGGATGGCCACATCTGCACCCGGTGCATCGAGATGCAACTCCTAAGGAACCGTGTTAAGGAACTGGAGCTGCAGCTTGATGACCTTTGTCTGGTCAGGGAGAGTGAGGAGGTGATAGAGAGGAGTTACAGACAGGTGGTCACTCTGGGGCCACGGGGAACAGAGAAATGGGTCACAGTCAGGAGAGGGAAGGGGAAGAGTCAGGTACTAGAGAGTACCTCTGTGGCTGTACCCCTTGACAATAAGTACTCCTATTTGAGTACTGTTGGGGGGGACAGCCTACCTGGGGGAAGCGACAGTGGCCGTGCCTCTGGCACAGAGTCTGGCCCTGTGGCTCAGAAGAGTAGGGAAAGGAAGAGGAAGGCAGTAGTGATAGGGGTCTCTATAGTCAGGGGGTCAGACAGGCGATTCTGTGGACACAGGAAAGAAACTCTGATGGTAGTTTGCCTCCCAGGTGCCAGGGTCCGGGATGTTTTGGATCGAGTCCAAGATATCCTGCGGTGGGAGGGAGAACAGCCAGAGGTCGTGGTACATATTGGTACCAATGACATAGATAGGAAAAGGGAAGAGGTCCTGAAAAAAGACTACAGGGAGTTAGGAAGGAAGTTGAAAAGCAGGACCCCGAAGGTAGTAGTCTCGGGATTACTGCCTGTGCCACGCGACAGTGAGAGTAGGAATAGAATGAGGTGGAGGATAAATGCGTGGCTGAGGGATTGGAGCAGGAGGCAGGGATTCAGATTTCTGAATCATTGGGACCTCTTTTGGGGCGGGTGTGACCTCTGGGTGGAAGTCAGAAATAGGAAGGGACCCTAACCACTCCACGAGTTGGTATATCTCATTCCTGTACACCCTCTCATCTCCATCTGAGATTCTACTAACAATGTTTCCACCTCATCCTTAACAATTGACTCCATCTTCCAAACCACTGGGGTCAGACTAACTGGTCTACAATTTCCTTTCTGTTGCATCCCTCCTTTCCTAAAGAGTGGAGTAACATTTGCAATTTTCCAATCCTCTGGCACCACGCCAGAGTCCAATAATTTTTGATACATCATATTTAATGCCTCCACAATAAATAAATAAATAAATAAATAAATAAATAAATAAATAAATAATACATAATTAGATAGATAGATAGATAGATAAATAAATAAATAAATAAATGCCTCCCCGATCCCTACCACTACGTCTAGGTGGTACTGAAGGACAGGCAGGGGACAGAACATAATTGTAGCCAGTTAAAGGGGTTGAAATGTGTCTATTTCAATGCTAGGAGTATTAGGAACAAGGAGAATGAACTTAGAGCATGGATTAGTACGTGGAATTACGATGTTGTGGCCGTTACTGAAACTTGGTTGGAGGAAGGGCAGGATTGGATGACAATGCAGGTACCGGGGTTTAGGTGTTTTAAAAGGAATAGGATGGGAGGTAGGAAAGGGGGGGGGAGTGGCATTGCTGGTCAGGGATAGTATCACAGCTATAGAAAGGGAGGACGCTGCAGAAGGAGTGTCCACGGAGTCAGTCTGGGTGGAAGTCAGAAATAGGAAGGGATCAATCACTGTGCTGGGAGTAGTCTATAGGCCCTCAGATAGCCCTCTAAACACTAAGGAGCAGATAAGCAGGCAGATTTTAGAATGGTGCAGAAAATACGGGATAGTAGTTATGGGTGATTTCAACTTCCCTCATATTGACTGAGTGCAAGGGGGATAGATGGGCTGAATGTGTCAGGTGTGTTCAAGAAGGATTCCTGACACAGTATATGGACCGGCCGATGAGAGGAGAGGCTATACTGGATCCAGTTCTGGGTAATGAACCTGGTCAACTGACAGACCTCTTGGTGGGGGAGCACTTTAGTGAGAGTGACCACAACTCCCTTAGCTTCAGCATAGCTATGGAAAGGGATAAAATCAGACGAAATGGTAAAGTGCTTAACTGGGGAAGGGCTAACTTTGAAGGGATGAGGCAGGAACTAGCAAGAGTAAATTGGAAACAGATGTTCAAAGGGGAAAGCACAGAAGTAATGTGGGAGAAGTTTAGGGACCACTTGAGCTGGGTTCAGGATAGGTTTGTCCCACTGAGGCAAGGAAAAAATGGTAGGAAAAGGGAACCTTGGCTGACGAAACATGTGAGGCAACTCGTCAAGAGAAAAAGGGAAGCATATGTGAGATATAAGAAGCAGGAAGTAGGAGGGGCTTATGAGAAATATAGGGTAGCCAGGAAGGAGCTAAAGGGAGGACTTAGGAGAGCTCAAAGGGGGCATGAGAAGGCCTTGGCATGGAGGATTAAGGAGAACCCCAAGGCATTCTATGTGTATGTGAAGAATAAGAGGACGACAAGAACGAAGGTGGGACCGCTAAAGGATAAAGAGGGCAACATGTGCATGGAGGCAGAGGAGGTTGGGGAGGTCCTAAATTAATACTTTGCTTCAGTATTCACAAGTGAAAAGGATCTTGATCAGGATGAGGTTGAAGTAGAGCAGGCCTGTGTGCTGGACAATGTGGAGATTTGGAAGGAGGAGTGCTGGATCTTCTTAAAAACATTAAGATTGATAAATCCCCAGGGCCAGAAATGATACACCCCAGGTTGTTGTGAGAATTGAGAGAAGAGATCGCAGGAGCATTAGCTATGATCTTTGAATCCTCTTTGGCTGCAAGAGAAGTTCTGGAGGATTTGAGAATAGCAAATATAGTTCCCTTGTTTAAAAAAGGTAATGGGGGAAACCTGGGAACTATAGACCGGTTAGTCTTACGTCGGCAGTATGAAAACTACTGGAAAGGATTCTTAAGGATAGGATCTACGAGCATTTGGAGAAGTACAGTCTACTCACGGATAGTCAACATGGCTTTGTGAAGGGAAGATCGTGCCTCACGAGCTTGATTGAGTTTTTTGAAGAGGTAACAAAAGAAGTTGATGAGGGTAGGGCAGTGGATGTGGTCTACATGGACTTTAGCAAAACATTTGACAAGGTCCCTCATGAGAGACTCATCCAGAAAGTCATGAGGCATGGGATAAGTGGAACTTTGGCTGTTTGGATAAAAAATTGGCTTAAAGGAAGAAAGCAGAGGGTAGTTGTGGAAGGAAAGTATTTTGCCTGGAGGTCAGTGACTAGTGGAGTGCCACGGGGATCTGTTCGGGGATGCCTGCTATTTGTGATTTTTATAAATGACCTGGATGTAGAGGCGGAAGGATGGGTGAGTAAATTTGTGGATGACACGAAGATTGGAGGAGTTGTTGATGGAGCTGTAGGTTGTCGAAGGTTACAAGAGGATATAGATAGGTTGCAGAGTTGGGCAGAAAAATGGCAGATGGATTTCAAACCGGACAGGTGTGAGTTGATGCATTTTGGAAGGACAAACCAGAAGACTGAGTACAGGATTAATGGTCAGTTTCTTAACAGTGTAGATGAACAAAGGGACCTTGGGGTTCAAATCCATACATCCCTCAAGGTCACTGCACAGGTTGATAGGTTAGTTAAGAAGGCCTATGGGATGCTAGGCTTCATTAACAGGGTGACTGAGTTCAAGAGTAGAGAGGTCATGTTGCAACTCTACAAATGTCTGGTGAGACCGCACTTAGGGTATTTTGTTCAATTCTGGTCACCTCATTATAGGAAGAATGTGGAAGCTATTGAGAGGGTGCAGAGGAGATTCACCAGGATGCTGCCTTGTTTGGAGAACAAGTCATATGAAGCAAGATTAGCAGAGCTGGGGCTTTTCTCTTTGGAGCGTAGAAGAATGAGAGGGGATTTGACAGAGGTCTACAAGATTATGAGAGGCATAGATAGGGTGGATAGTCAGTACCTGTTTCCCAGGGCACCAATAGCAAACACCAGAGGGCATAGGTACAAAATTAAGGGAGGGAAGTTTAGGGCAGACATCAGGGGTAAGTTTTTTTACACAGAGGGTTGTGGGTGCCTGGAATGACTTGCCAGGGATGGTGGTGGTGGCTAAAACATTAGGGGTATTTAAGAGCCTCTTGGACAGGCACATGGATGAAAGGAAAATGGAGGGTTATGGGGTAATGTGGGTTTAGTACTTTTTTTAAGGATTATATGGGTCGGCACAATATGGAGGGCTGAAGGGCCTGTACTGTGCCGTAGTGTTCTATGGTTCTATGGTTCTAGTCACTGTTCTACAGATTTGCTTGGTATGCCTACAGAAAATTAACCTCAGGGTTGTAATGTGGTGGCGTGTATGTACTCCAATAATAAATTTTACTTTGAACTTTACTAAAGATAAAGATTAGCTTTATTTGTCACATGTACATTGAAACATCAAAACATACCTTGAAATGTGGCATTTACATCAAATCAAATCATCGAGGATCGTGCTGGACAAGTGGCAAGTATTGTGCTGGCAGCCCACAAGAATCACCATGATTCTGGCACCAGTGTAACATGCCCACAACCCGATAACCCCCTCCTATATGTCTTTGGAATGGGGGGTGAAACCAGTGCACCCAAAGGAAACCCAGATGGTCATGGGGAGAATGTACAGGCAGCGGCAGGAGTCAAAACCCGGTTTTCAGTTGACACAGTGAATTGTCACACTAGCCACTGCACTGCCATCCAAACTAATTGGTTTTCTTGGAGATTACCCCCCCCCTCCCCAAATAGCCTACATGACTTTCATTTTAGCATTGGTCATTAGCTTTTCAAAATTTATATTTATATTAAAAAATTTATTGAGTACATAATAAATATCATCCTTGGGGTTTCTTACCTCCTGGAAAATAAATCAATTAGCACTTGAATGTGAGCCATGAACATAATGCTACACTCTTGAAAAGCAATTTCATATTCAGAAAATATAGATCAAATGATCTCTTTGCTCCTTGATTGATTTTAGCCGGCAGAAGCGGGTAGAATAAATTCCCACCTCATGTTGTGTTTTAATTCAATGAAAACTGAACTTCTTTTCAGATGCGGTGTGCAACAGAGAATTTCAATGGACAGATGTAGAACTCGGGTGGGTAGTTACCTGCAGTTTTATGTGAAACTTGCAAAATGGCGGTGTATGTACAATGTATGATTGAATAACCATTAAACTTGACCTTGAATTTGAATTTGACATATGTTCTCAGCACATGACATTAGCTGGATCATCACAGTCCAATATGAATATCAAATCAGCCTTGCACGAGGGTTGTCACTGCAGCCTGTCAACTCTACACGTGATGCACATGCGTACAACTATCTTTCCAGACATGGAGAATAACTTGAATCACCACAATAATGTAATTGCACAAAATTCTAAACTAATGAAACTGCAAAGAGCCAAAACGATGATTGTCGTGAAGCCTGATTTCATGGCCAATTGCTCTGATCTCAGCAAATCTTTCAATTTCATGTTTATTGTCATCTGCCTGTACATATATACAACCAAATGAAACAATACAACCCTAGACCATGACAAAACATTAATCGCACACAGCACATAAAACAAAATATTACCACAAATAATTTAATAAACATATTACAAAATGCATGTAGTGCCCAACACAGGTAAACAGTAAACAGATCACTGTGCCAGTGCCCAGACCTCAGCAGTAGCAGGATATTCATTCCTCTCACAGCCTGAGGGAAGAAGCTGTTACCCAGTCTGGCAGTCCTAGTCCTGATGCTCATGTACCTCCTTCCTGACAGCACTGGGTCGAAGAAATTGTGGACTGTGTTCTAGGGATCCTCAACACTGCGTCAGGCCCCTTGTCTACAATCTTCCTGGTAAATATCACAAAGAGGGGGTAGGACCATGACGAAGCTCTCAGCAGTTTTTACCGGCCTCTGAAGGGACTTGTGATCCAATGTCTCGCAGCTTCTGTAGCACACAATGATGTAGTCAAACGGGACACTCAATAATTTACATCACTGAACCTTTATAATCCCCTGAAACAAGGAAGCTCACTCTGCCCTGAATTTTAAAGTGTTGATGAAGGAAAATGTAGGCTATTTAATTCTCACACAGTCTATGTTTAAGTTAAAGTGCTTTGTGTTTGATATATTCAGAAACATCAATGGAATATCACAAGATCTAATCAGGGCACGCATGCACAAACATGTTAGTAATGCAGATCCAAAGCTGTTCCGACAGAAATCAGGTGCAAACATATCCCTGGAGGACTGAGGGAGAAGATGTAACACCAATCCTATCTAAATCACACAGTATGCACTCTCTAGGGGTTCGTGATATAATGCTTAATAAACAGAGCGACTGAATAACCTTACAACACCACAACTTCCAAAACCTAAATCAAAGCATTGGTACCAGTGCATCACGGAGACCCACTCAGCTGTAAGGAGCTCATCGTACTGCAATGCATACGCCATTAATTTTTCTCACTGCGGGAAAATATTGGTCTCATCAACAAACAACATTTCTCCAAGCTGCAGTGTTTAGTTTATAGGTTGCATACCATTTCCAGGGACTCCCTACCAGTTAAAAAAATTATGGGTGTCTTTGAACGGCATGATCGTCAGTAGAGACAGAAACTGCAGAACGGCACACTTTCAATCTCGCTGCCATCACATACCAACAGATGCCAGTCCTTGGAGACAGCGTAAGGAAATGGGCAGACTCACTCAAAGTGGGAGAAATGGTGTAAATGATATTACAATTACATTGCAGGGCAATTTTCACGATGAATGAAGAGCAATACAATTTAAGAGCATTCAGAAGCGGTGAATGAAGTTCATTATCCATTTATAATATCAACAGCTTCAGGACAACCACGCCAAACAACAAAATGATGCAAACCATTTCACCCAATCAGAACTGAATGAAAAAAGTGTTTAAGCAAGGCATATCACATTGCAGCTGCACAAGAATGGCAAGGACACACCTCCAGAGGTTCTCAAATGACATTTGTAAGAAATTTTTGATATACTTTGAAAAGTGGTGGACTTTTAGAACTAAGAAAAAATTACCGATGCAAATCCATTGCAGAAGACCATAAGACATAGGAGCAGAATTAGGCCATTCAGCCCATCGAGTCTGCTCCACCATTCCATCATGGCTGACCCTGGATCCCACTCAACCCAATCACCTGCCTTCTCGCCATATCCTTTGATGCCCTGTCCAATCAGCAAACAACCAACTTCCACTTTAAATATTTCCATGAACCTGACCTCCACTGCAGTCTATGGCAGAGCATTCCATAGATTTACTACTCTCTGGCAAAACAAATTCCTTCTTACCTATATCCTAAAGGGTTGCCCCTCAATTTTGAGGCTGTGCCCTCCAGTTCTAGATACTCCCACCACAGGAAACATCCTTTCCACATCAACCCTCTCTAGTCCTTTCAACGTTTGGTGTATGGTGTATTGGCCTTCATCAGCCATGGGGTTGAGTTCAAGAGCCAAGAGGTAATGTTACAGCTATATAGGACCCTGGTCAGACCCCACTTGGAGTACTGTGCTCAGTTCTGGTCACCTCACTAGAGGAAGGACGTGGAAACCATAGAAAGGGTGCAGAGGAGATTTACAAGGATGTTGCCTGGATTGGAAAGCATGCCTTATGACAATAGGTTGAGTGAACTCGGCCTTTTCTCCTTGGAGCGGCGGAGGATGAGAGGTGACCTGATAGAGGTGTATAAGATGATGAGAGGCATTGATCATGTAGATAGTCAGAGGCTTTTTCCCAGGACTAAAATGGCTAAAACAAGAGGCTACAGTTTTAAGGTGCTTGGAAGAGGGTATAGAGGAGATGTCAGGGACAAGTTTCTTATGTAGAGAATGGTGAGTGCGTGGAATGGGCTGCCAGCGATGGTGGTGGAGACAGATACGATAGAGTCTTTTAAGAGACTCCTGGATAGGTACATGGAGCTTAGAAAAATGGAGGGCTATGGGTAACCCCAGGTAATTTCTAAAGTAAGTACATGTTTGGCACAGCTTTGTGGGCTGAAGGGCCTGTATTGTGCTGTAGATTTTCTATGTTTCTAAAATGTGGCACATTTAATATAATTTATAAGGGTAAGAAATTTTGCCAAGAATTATATCCATGTCACGTAGTTCTCAATACTCTTCTCTGGCCACCCAGCAAAAAAAATCCAAAAAATCTTTTAAGGGTTATGACAATGAGTACTATTATTGCAAAATTATCACCATCACAATTCATCCAAGATGCTGTAACAAGATTACCACAGCAACAATCCTTCTAAATGCTAACCATTTAAGTATTCCTTGAACAGTACAGTTTCTTCCCGAAACTGTTTCAAAATCCAAGCAGTGCACATCTTGCACAATCTCTCATGTTCACTAAACACATCCAACACAGTAAGAAAAGCTCTTCAATGCTTGTATTTTTTGAGGAAATTAAAGAGAGCAGGACTTTGCACATCTACACTCACATCAATTCTACAGATGTGCAGTGGAGATCCTCCTGACATGTCGCACCACTGCACGGTACAGAAGCTGCCCACTGATGGACAGGAAGGCTTTACAATGGGTAGTCAAAACTGCCCAACTTATCACCGGTTCCAGCCTACCCACCATCATGGACATATACACAGAAAGGTGCTGGCTGAGGACCATTATCGTCATGAAGAATTCCACACACTCTTCTCCCATCAGCGTTGAAGCTACATAATATCCATGCCAGGACCAAGACTTAAAGCAGTTACTTTCCCCAGGCAGTAAAGCTGATCAACACTTCCACCCACTAACCACCCCTCCACACCCCCAAACACCACTACTTTATCACTTCCTGTCAGAATCACCCTTAAGTACAGACAATCCTGTACCCAGCATCACTTTATGGATGTACAATTTATCTATGACTAAGCTATTCATGTGTTTATATTTATTGTGTTTTAAATGGTGTTTTCTTTATCTTATTCTGTGTTTTTTTTGCACTGCATTTGATCCAGAGTAACAATTATTTTGTCCTCCTTAAACTTGTGTACTGGAAATGACATTACTGTAATCCAATTTGAAAAAAATAAATATCATTCAGGTATGTTCAGGTTAATAATCACTGAAGATACATTGGAACACACATTTCTCAAACGCTGTGCTAGGTAGATCTGCTGCATCACAAAAGTCGATCCTGTACCCAGTATATTGATGCAATTTTTCAAAGAGGGCATGACAGTGGGATATTTCCTTAGAAGTCTGAGCAGATTTCATATGTCACCAAAGACTCTGGCAAATTTCTACAGACGTACAGTGGAGAGCGTTCTGACTGGTTGCGTCATTGTCTGGTATGGAGCGTCCGCTGAATGGTCATGAGGGAGGGCAGATGTCGCATTCATTCCACTTGCAAGGATAAGTGCCTGGAGGGAGGTCAGTGGGGAGGGACGAACGGACAAGGGAGTTGCGTAGGGAGCAATCCTGCGGAAAGCAGAAAGTGGGGGGATCTTGATGGAGATGGCGGAAGTTCTAGAGAATTATGTGCTGGATGCGGAGGCTGTTGGGGTGGTAGGTGAAGATAAGAGGAAGGGTAGGGTGGTGTGCAGACGTGCATGAAATGGAAGAGTTGTGGTTGAGGGCAGCGTTGATCATGCTGGAAGGGGAGCCCATTTTTTTGAAAAAAGAGGACATTTCCTTTGTTCTAAAATTAAAAGCCTCATCCTGAGAGCTGATGTGGTGGAGCCAGAAGAATTGAGAGAAGAATTTGGCATTTTTGCAAGCAACAGGGTGGGGACAGGTATAGTTAAGGTAGCCGTGCAAGTCTTAGGGTTTATAATAGACATCAGTAGATTAGCTGTCTCCAGAGATAGAGACAGAGAAATCAAGAAAGGGAAATAAGGTGTCAGAAATGGACCAGGTAAATTTGAGGGCAGGGTGGAAGTTGGAGGCAAAGTTGATGAAGTCGATGAGCTCTGCATGGGAGCAGGAAGCAGCGCCAATGTAGTTGTCGATATAGCATAGAAAAAGTGGGGGATGGACACCTCTGTAGGCTTGGAACTTAGACTGCTCCATGTAGCTGACAAGAAGGCAGGCATAGCTGGGAGCCATGCGAGTGCCCATGGCTACACATTTTGTTTGAAGGAAGTGGGAGGAACCAAATGAGAAATTATTAAGAGTGAAGACAAATTCCATTAGACAGAGGAGAGCAGTAGTGCAGGGGAACTGGTCAGGTCTGGTGTCCAGAAAGAAACGGAGAGCTTTGAGGCCTTCCTGTTAGGGATGGAGGTGTATTGGGACAGGACATCCTTAATGCACTTGCCTTCCTTACCACCAACTCAGCCTGCAAGTTAACCTTTAGGAAACCCTGGGCAAGGGCTCCCAATGTTGGAAATACTCAACAAATCAGGTAGCATCAGAGAAACATTGTTTATTTTTCATGGATCAGAAGTGGAAAGGGTGAGCAATTTTAAGTTCCTGAGAGTCTGAGGATCTATCCTGGGCCCAATATATCAATGCAGCTACAAAGAAGGCACAAGAACAGTTATATGTCATTAGGAGTTTGAGGAGATTTGGTATATTACCAAATTCTCGCAAAATTCTACAGATGTACCGTGGAGAGCATTCTAACTGGTGGAGAGCATTACAGCCTGGTATGGGTGTGGGGGTGCAGGGTGGAGGGGGGCGCTACAGCACAGGATCAAAATAAGCTCCAGAAAGTTGTAAACGGTCAGCTGTGTAGTATCCAGGACATCTTTGATAAGGTCCCATAAAGGAGATTAGTGGGCAAAATTAGAGCACATGGTATTGGGGGTAGGGTACTGACATGGATTGAAAATTGGCTGGCTAACAGGAAACAAAGAGTAGGGATTAACGGGTCCTTTTCAGAATGGCAGGTAGTGACCAGTGGGGTACCGCAAGGCTCAATGCTGGAACCCCAGCTATTTACAATATACATTAATGATTTAGATGAGGGAATTAAAAGTAACATTAGCAAATTTGCAGATGACACAAAGCTGGGTGGCAGTGTGAAATATGAGGAGGATGTTAGGAGAATGCAGGGTGACTTGGACAGGTTGGGTGAGTGGGCAGATGCATGGAAGATGCAGTTTAATGTAGATAAATGTGAGGTTATCCACTTTGGTGGCAAGAACAGGAAGGCAGATTACTATCTGAATGGTGTCAAGTTAGGAAAAGGGGAAGTACAATGAGATCTAAGTGTCCTTGTTCATCAGTCACTGAAAGTAAGCATGCAGGTACAGCAGACAGTGAAGAAAGCCAATGGCATGTTGGCCTTCATAACAAGGGAAGTTGAGTATAGGAGCAAAGAGGTCCTTCTGCTGTTGTACAGGGCCCTGGTGAGACCACACCTGGTGTATTGTGTTCAGTTTTGGTCTCCAAATTTGAGGAAGGACATTCTTGCTATTGGGGGAGTGCAGTGTAGGTTCATGAAGTTAATTCCCCGGATGGCGGGACTGTCACATGTTGAAAGATTGGAGCGAGTGGGCTTGAATACATTGGAATTTAGGAGGATGAGAGGGGATCTGATTGAAACATATAAGATTATTAAGGGATTGGACATGCTAAAGGCAGGAATCATGTTCCCGATGTTGGGGGAGTCCAGAACCAGAGGCCATAGTTTAAGAATAAGGGATAGGCCATTTAGAACAGTTGTGGATCTATGGAATGCTCTGTCTCTGAAGGCAGTGGAGACTAATTCTCTGGATGCTTTCAAGAAAGAGTTAGATAGAAATCTTAAAGATAGCGGAGTTGAGGGATATGGCGAGAAGGCAGGAACGGGTTACTGATGGTGGATGATCAGCCATGATCACATTGAATGGCGCACCTATTGTCTATTATCTTCAAGCAGCAATGCCTCAAATTATTATTTTGTATTGCATAGCATTTCTGCCTCATATGCAACATATGCAACATTCAAGTCAAAACCCATCCATGAAGAAGGCAGGAGAATGGAGGTGAGAGGGTTAATCTGTTCCCCCTTTAGAAAATAGTCTACAAGAGGCAATAACAGAACAAAGATGCTCCAATCAATACACAAAAAATGCTGGTGGAACACAGCAGGCCAGGCAGCATCTATATGGAGAAGCACTATCGATGTTTTGGGCCGAGACCCTTCGTCAGAACTAACTGAAAGGAAAGATAGTAAGAGATTTGAAAGTAGGAGGGGGAGGGGAAAATGCGAAATGATAGGAGAAGATCGGAGGGGGTGGGGTGAAGCTGAGAGCCAGAAAGGGGATTGGCAAAAGGGATACAGAGCTGGAGAAGGGAAAGGATCATGGGATGGGAGGCCTACGGAAAAAGAAAGGGGGAGGGGGGTAATTCTTTATAGTGAGGTTGGGATTGGTGCGGAGGGAGCAGAGAGCAGAATGTTCGGAAGGAGTGAGGTTGGAATTGGAACATGGTGTGGTGAAGTCCAGATGGTTGATGTCCCGTCGGCAATTAGCAATAAAGAGATCCAGAGCAGGCAGAAGACCAGAGCGAGGTGTCCATGAAGAGGAGGAGGGTTGAAGATGGGAGAAGGGGTCATCGGTGGGGGTAAGAGAGTCCTTGCCAAAGAAGTAAGCTCGGAGACGGAGCCAGCAGAAGAAGAGTTCAGCGTCATGGCGTATGAGGAACTCACTGAGGTGTGGGCGAAGAGGGATAAAGCTGAGGCCCTTACTGAGGACAGAACGCTCTGCCTCAGAGAGCTGAAGGTCGGATGGAATGGTAAAGACCCGGCACAGATGAGAGATGGGAACAGAGGGGGGAGGGAGGCCGGTGGTGTCGGTGAAGAGGGGAGGGTTGGGGCGAGAGGAAGATGGAGCCTCTGAGGGCCCAGAAGCTGACAATGGGATCTGAGGCAGAGTGGTAGTGGGGGGAGGGGAGACGGGATTTCTTTTTGAATTTTTTTTTGATATTTGTTTTTGAATTCCTTAAGCGACTGAGATCTGTTAGGATAGCTCCTGGATTAGGTGACATTCACTATTTGATCAGAAATATGGCGAATGTTGGTCTTTCAACAGAACAGTGCTCAGCTTATTACATTAAAACACCTCTTATTGACATGGAAGTCTAACAGCTTGTCCAGTTAAATAGATATACACCAATGAAAAAAGGAGTAAGTGTTTTTGTGTAAAACCATTAAAAAAACACATTGCGTTATAAATGCTCCTGACCATCAACTCTCACAGGAGAAATTTTAAAGATTAGCTTTACTTCTCATGTGTGCATTAAAACATTGAAACATACAGTAAATGCATTGTTTTTGCATCAAGTTAAACCAATGAGGATTGTGCTGGGTAGCCTGCAAGTTTTGTTGTAGTCCTGGTGCCACCGTGGCATCCCCAAAAATACATTTATTTGTTTAGAGGTACGGCCCAGCGACAGGCCATTCCAACCCGTATCGTCCAGTGACACCCATGTGACCAACTAACCTACTAACCCACACACCTTTGGAGTGTGGGAAGAAGCTGGAGCACAGTCACAAGGAGAACATGCAAATCCTTACACATAGCAGCAGGAACTGAACACCGATCCTACTGCTGACACGGTACTGCTACGCTAGCATGTTGCCCAAACATTGTTGGAAATACTCAACAGGTCAGGTCACGTATCATCTGAGAAACATGGTTTATACTTTAGGCCAAAGGACAAAGTAAGTTTATTATCAAAGTACCTATATGCCACCATACGCTATCTTGAGATTCATTTTCTTACAAGCATTCACAGCACAACAAAATAATACAACAGAATCAATGAAAAGCTGTACACAACAAAGATGGACAAAGAACCAACATGCAAAAGAAGACAAACTTTTCAAATACAAAAATAACAATCAATAAGTAAATAGATAGACAGATAAATGAATAAATAAATAAACAAACAAGCAAGCAATATCAAGAACAAGTTGTAGAATACACAGATTGTGGAATCAGTTCAGCGTCAAATAAGAAAATGGATTACCACTGCAAAATAAAAAATTGAATAGAGATTAATCTTTGTATTTTATTTTATGCACGCAAACACAATTTTAAAACTGCTTTTTGAGAGAGATGGGTGCTGGGAAAATACTTGCAGGTGAGGGAATGGTTTGGTAAAATGTTCTTTATGCATATTTTTCGATTAAATCTAATGCAAACATAAAGAAGTCCCCAGTCTAATTGAAGGATTCTGTTTCTCAGACGTGACTTCGGGCCATCTGTTCCTCACTGAGCCAGTCACAGAGCTGATCGGAATATTTAAAAAACAGGAGGAGCGGATACCATTCCAGCCTTCAAATCTCAGATATGGGATTTTATAAAAGCGACACATAATTTGAAGTAAATAATGTTCAGTAAATAGTTCTTAAGGGTGTTATTGAAAGTCATTTAAAAAATATATTAGAGTGTGTTTCAGAATGCATCTGCCTTCCTGTTTACATTGTTCACTGAATGCTACGCAAATGACACATTGATTGTATAAACAATAAAAACAGCAGTGCAAATGAAAATATAGGTTAATACCATCCAGGGGGCATTTCAATCACCCCTAAACGCTATACAGTGCATCATGCACCACAGCCTGTAAGGGGCAGGCAAAGGGATTGCTTTTCAAATAGGAAACTCTGTGTAAGCCATAAACACTCAGTAGCCTCTTTATTGGGAGCCTCTTGAACCTTCTGAATGTCTTGAACCTCCTGTACCCCCTGAACCTCAGAACCTCTTATACCTCCTGATCCTGTGCAGTCTGAACCTCCTGCACATAATGAAGTGGCCACTGAGTGCATATTCGTGGTTTCTGCTGCATCCACTTTAAGGTTCAACATGTTGTGCATTCACAGATGCTCCTCTACACACCACTGTTGTAACGTCTGGTTACTTGAGTTACTATTCCCTTCCTATCAGCTTGAACCAGTCTGGCCATTTTCGTCTAACCTCTCTCATTAACAAGGCATTCCGCCCACACTGGTTGAGTTTTATTTTCTGCACCGTTCTCTGTAACTCTAGAGACTGTTGTGTGTGAAAATCCCAGGAGATCAGCAGTTTCTGAGATACTCAAACCACCCCATCTGGCACCAACAATCATTCCATGGTCAACATCACTTAGATCTAATTTCTTCCCCATTCTGATGTTTTGCAGCAGCAGTGGAGTGCAAAAGCATAAAATCCCCATAAACTACAAAAATAAATAAATTGTGAAAAAAATCAGAGGCATAGCCTCAGAACAGAAAAATGTCCCTTTAGAACAGAGATGAGGAGGAATTTCTTTAGGCAGAAGGTGGTGAATCTGTGGAATTCATTGGCACAGACGGCTGTGGAGGCCAAATTATTGGGTATATTTAAAGTGGAGGTTGATAGTTTCTTGATTAGTCAGGGTATCGAAGGTCATGGGGAGAAGGCAGGAGATTGAGGTTAAGAGGGAGAATAAATCAACTATGATGGAATGGTGGAGCAGACTCGATTGGCTAAATGGCCTAATTCTGCTCCTGTGTCTTATGGTGTAAGTAAAAGGAAAAATGAGGTAGTATTGATGAATCATTCAGAAATCTGTTGGCAGAGGGGAAGGTGCTGTTTCTGAATTAAAGGTCCTTAGGTTTCCTCATCCCCTCCTCAACCTTAGTAATGAGAATAGGGCATGTACCGACCAGAATCATTTGCTTAATTGAGAAAAACAAAAGACACATGAAAAATAAAGGGCCTTGAAGATATAATTCTTCTCCCATCATTCTGACACAAGAGGAAAGATTACCACCGCCAGCACAAACAGAATGGCTGGTGGTAGAGAGGGTTCTGCTGTTGCACAACGAGAGATTCTGCTCAGTCTTGTAAACTGTGGAGAGCACAGCATCACTGGTTTGGTGGGGCTTAGATAAGACTGTTTGGAAATGTGTACAATTTTCCCAAAAGAAAAGCCTACAGCATGACGACCAGTCACTCATTGGACTATCAAGTTCATGCTCTCTGGTCGATCTTCTCCACTAAATCTTTAAATCTGGCAGAATAATAGAATGGGAAACGTTGGCAGTGAATGACAGGGCACTGTTGGAGCAGAGGAATCTGGGAATACAAAGTTCAAAGTAAATCTATTATCAAAGTACATATTTGTCACATATACAACCCTGAATTTCATTCTCTTGTGGACATTCACAGTAAATACAAAGAAACACAATAGATTCAATGAAAATCTACACCCAAAGACTGACAAACAACCAATGTACAAAAAAAATTATAATAATAAATAGGAAAGTGATATTGAGAAGATGAAACACGAGGAAATCTGCAGATGCTGGAAATTCAAACAACAACACACACAAATTGCTGGTGGAACACAGCAGGCCAGGCAGCATCTATAGGGAGAAGCACTGTCGACGTTTCAGGCCAAGACCCTTCGTCAGGACCTGTCGACAGTGCTTCCCCCTATAGATGCTGCCTGGCCTGCTGTGTTCCACCAGCATTTTGTGTGTGTTGTTGTTTGAGAAGATGAGTTGTAGAATGCACAGATCCATAATTCCTTAATTTGGTTTTAGAGGTAGAGGGTCATAAAGAGAGCTTTTGGCACATCAGCCTTCAGAAATTAAAGTATTGAGTAAAGGAGTTGTGATGTTATATTGAAGTTGCATTAGCTTCAGATTCAGATTTATTTATAACATGTACATCAAAACATACAGTGAAATACATTGTTTCTGTTAACAACCAACATACCCAAGGATATGCTGCCCACAATAGTCGGCAGAACAACACAGAACACAACAACAACAAAACAAGCCCGTTCTTCCCTCCCTCTCCGATGTTGGTGAGGACAAATTTGGAGTATTGTGTACAGTTCTAGTCACCTGCCTACAGGAAAGATATCAATAAGACTGAAAGAGTGCAGAGCAAACTTGGACTTCATGGATGTTGCCTGGTCTTCCTGAAGTGAGTTATGGGGAAAATTTGATTAGGATAACACTTTATTCAATGTAAAGCAGGAGAATGAGGAGAGATTTGATGGAGGTATATAAAATTACAAATATACTGTAGATAAGGTAAATGCAAGCAGGCATTTTCAAAGTTGGGTGGGAATAGAGGTCATGGGCTAAGTGCAAAATGTAAAATATTTAAAGGAAACCTGAGGAGGAACAACTTCTCTCAGAAGGCATAGCAAGTGTGGAACAAGTCACCAGCAGAAGTGATTTCAATATTTAAGAGAATTTTGGATAGGTAAGTGGCTGAGAAGTTTTGGAGGGCTATGGTCCTGATGTGGGTTAAGGGGATTGGGCTGAATAACAGTTTGGCACTGACTAGAAGGGCTGAATAGACTGTCTCTGCACTGTATTGCTCCGTGACTCTGTGACTTTCAATCTTCCACATGCTACTCTACTGCCTTCCTTCTGCCAAAGGAATGTAGAGACTTCATTTCATTAGGAAAATCTGTCCTGGCACAGAATTTGAAAATCCTTTCTGCTCTCTCGCACATGCTTCGGAATGTAGAGCCTTTCCCCTGTTGCCCACCCTTCTCAGAATAATACCCTGCAGGCTAAGAAAAACAACCGTCTTATAATTAAGTGGACTTCTCTTGACCAAAAGGTCTTGGACCTGGACAACACTGGGTTGTATGTTCCTGAATTGGTAAACAGAAAACACTATAAACTACTGGCTTTATAATGGCAGAGAAATGGTTAATAAGCACCATCTGCACACTTTGCGCCGTCAGTCACTAATTGCATGCTACTTCACAGTTATACCATAGTGTCAGAACAAGGATTTGACAGAACTGATATAGTCTCTGTTCCAGCAGGTGCCCAACATTCTATACACAATCTTCTATTATTGTTTCAATGTGTACTCCAATTCTGGTGCCCATTCGTCACTGCATAACTTTATAGATCAAATAAAACTTTTGTTGCTTTTACTTTTCAGCTGTAGAAAAATAAGGATTCAAGATTAACTCATTTAAAACCACATGCAATATCAGATGCTTTAAAAGATCAAAAAAGCAGCCAGTTCAAAGGAAGATGACCCAACACCTCTTAAACACAAGAGATTCTGCAGATGCTGGAAATCCAGAGCAATTTACACAAAATGCTCAAGAAACTCAGCCAGTCAGACAGCATCTATGGAGGGAAATAAACAGTTGATGTTTTGGGCTGAAGGCCCTGCATCAGGACTGGAAAAGAACCGAGAAGAAGCCAGAGTAAGGAGGATGGGGGGATGGAAAAGAGGACAAGTCTGTAGATAAAAGGTGACACCAGGTGAGCAGGGAAGGTGGGTGAGGGAATGGAGTAGGAGGTTGGGAGGTGATAGGTAGAGGAGGTAAAGGGATGAGGAGAAAGGAATCTGATGGGAGAGGAGTGTGGACCATCCAAGAAAGGGAGGAGAAGCGGCTCCACAGAGAGGTGACAAGCTGGATGAAGAGTCTCACTGGGAATTAAGGGTGGTTTATTCCTCTGACCGGCTGAGGTCCTCCAGCATTTTGACCCAACATCTGTCCGGAATGGGCTGCCCCCCATCCCAGCACATCTTAGGTGCGTTAGTTGTTAATGCAAATGATGCATTTAATTGACTGTTTCAAAGTACACGTAATAAATCAATCTGAAAGTGAATCTATATGGTTTTAATCATGCGCCACTCTCTGAGTTAAGACGCACCTTAAAAATAAACAAATAACAAGAAACCAGGTTATTTTAATGTTCAGTGAATATGTCAATGTTTCAAGAGAATTTTATATCCCAAAGTCTATTTCAGATTGTGGAACAGTTCATAAAACAAAACATAGAAGACTTTAGGGTCATCATACTGTGGCTATATACACGCAGTGACCACTTCATTACGTTCCACCTGTACCTAATAGAATGGTCACTGAGTGTATGTTCGTGATCTGCTGCTGTAGCCCGTCCACTTCGCTGTTTGACATGTTGAGCATTCGGAGATGCTCTTCCACCCACCACGGTTGTAACTCGCGGTTAGTTGAGTTATTGTCATCTTCCTGTCAACTTGAATCAGTCTGGCCATTCTCCTCAGACACTCACTGAATTTGTTTTTGCACTCTAGAATTGCTGTGCATGAAGTTCCCAGAAGATCTGCAGTTTCTGAGTTTCTCAAACCATCCTGTCTGGCACCAACAATCATTCCACAATCAAAATGACTTGGACCACATTTCTTCTCCAATTTGATGTTTGGTCCAAACAACAAATGAACCTCTTGACTACGTCGGCATGCTTTTACGTATTGTGTTGATCTGCCACATGATTGGGTGATTAGATTTTGCATTACCGAGCAGGTGTACCGGTGCATCTAACAAAGTGTCCACTGAGACCTCTGCATATGTAATCGGTTGACAGGTGGGAGGGCTGTGGGGATCTTTGTTACATAGTAAAATAACACATCTCATGTAAAACTCCATAAACAAACAGAAAAGTGGGGGGGGGGGTCTGCAAGCAGTGTTTATAAAGCAATCTGTGACTTACAGTATAAAATTTTTATCCTAATGAAGATTGATGGTGGTGTCGTTCCTTCAGCCGAATGCAGTTTGGCACGATTCTTCACTTTATAGTTTGATTTCCAGCACAGGCTGAAACTATAAAATGCAGAATAGCTGTGATCTGCATTGAGCTGCAGGAGCACCACTGCCATCAATCTTCATTACAGCAACATTTTTATACCATGCGCTAGCGATCTCTTTATAAACACTGACGACTTCCCTCTTTGCACTGTGTTTTACTGCCAGGATTGTTTAGTTCTTCCCTTGCCTGAGTGGCTGTGCCACATCTCTCTGTAGTTCACAGCCCACAACAGGATCACAGAACAACACAACATCACAGACGTGAATAAGATCATCATCACGCTGATGTGGTAAACTGTTTCATTCAATCAAGGCAGGATACAGCCTCCAAACTATTGCCACGCACATGAGAAGGGAGTTTTAGGAGGATGGTGTGTTACAACTGAGATGAGGAGGAATTTCTTTAGGCAGGGGGTGAATCTGTGGAATACGTCAGCTCTTTATTACTTTCCATAGATATCACCTGAACTATATAGCCACTGTAACCTATTTTTTGAGATGTTAGGTCTGAGGTTATTATTCCATTTCCTCTCTGAAGTTAGCCTAGCTATGCAGCTGTACAACATGGCATTGTGCAAGGGTTTATGATGTCTCTTGATATTTTTAAGTTTGTGTGTCCAGGTTTATCATATAAATTGGGAATATGAAAATAAATGGGGGAGTTTTTGATCTGCTATTTTAGTTTGTTGTGATGTAATGAGACTCTACTTTCGTACCAATCGACTAACTGAGGGTTAGTAAGTTGTCAGCATGCTCTTTCGGTGCCAGAAATGTGGTGACACTTGTGAGCTGCCTCAGCCCATTCTCAGACTGTGCTGACTGTTGGCTTTTTGTCCCCTGCCATCAGGGAGGAGGCTACGTAGCATCCACACCAGGACAACCAGACTCAAAAACAGTTACTTTCCCCAAGCAGTAAGGCTGATCAACACCTCCACCCACTAACCTATCCTCCACTCCCCCAACCACCACTACTTTATCATTTCCTGTCAGACTCACCTTATGTACAGACACTCCTGTGCCTATCATCACACAATCTATGTATAAAGCTATCTTAGGTATTTATATTTATTTAGTAACAATTATTTCATTCTCTTTTACAGTTGTGTACTGGAAATTACATTAAACAATTATGAAGCTTAAATTTTGTTGACACAGACACACATTTCAATATATGTGTCCATGTTTCAATGTACACGTGACAAATAAAACTCATCTTTTAAATCTTTCATGCTTGATCTCATGAAAAAGACGATGCAGTTTAAGTATATCAACAGACCAACATTCACCCCATATATCCTGAGGACTCTCTGATCTGTGGGCTGTTTCCAGGGATATACACAGTGATGAACATCAAGTGCTGTTGGAAGATCATCGTCTCGCTGAAAGACCCTCATTGGTCTGTTCAAAACTCGTTGATGTGCCAGCGCTTCGAGACATCTGTGGAGGAATGGCACATTGCAACTGCAGGAGAACGTGCTGAGGGAGGCACTGAAGCTCGGTGCAGCCACTGCAAGGGCCCGGTGGGGAAGGACCACGGTGTACAGTTCTTCTCCTACTGGAGAGGAAGGGGCTGGGTTGCGTGAAGAAGTCCCTTAATTATTGAGGCTTTGTACCACCTCAGGAGGACACATGAGTGACAGCAGTCCTATTGGTTTTAGGGAATTAAATTGAATGTGAGCCTATAAATGTTCAAAGTTCAACACTCAAAGTATATTATCAAGGTATACCTTTGTCACCCTGATATTCATTTTCTTGCAGGCATTCTCAATAAATCAAAGAATCTTAACAGACTCATTGAAAGACCACATTAACTAGCGTGCAAAGTACATAAAACTGTGCAATTACAAAAAGAAATCAATAATAATAATAAAGTGAGTCCATAGGTCGTGGGAACAGTTTAGTGATGGGGCAAGTGAAGTTACCCCCTCTGGTTCAGGAGCCTGATGGTTGAGGGGTAATAACTGTTCATGAAACTGGTGCTGTGAATCCTGAGGCTCCTGTACCTTCTTCCTGATGGCAGCAGTGCGAAGGGAGCATGGCCGGTAGTGTGGGTCCCTGATGATGGATGCTGCTTTCCTGTGACAATGTTCCGTGTAGATGTGCTCAGTGGTGGGAATGCTTTACCCCTGATGGACTGGATTGTATCCAATACTTTTTACAGGGATTTCTATTCAAGGGCATTGGTGTTTCCCTACCAGCTGTAATTCAACCAATCAACATACTTCCCACCACACATCTACAGAACTTTATCAAAAGTTTTAGGTGTCATGCTGAATCTTTGCAAACTCCGGAGGAAGTAGAGATGCTACTGTGCTTTCTTTGTATTTGCACTTACGTGCTGGGCCCAGAACACAGTGATGACACTGAGGAATTTTAAGTTGCCTACTCTCTTCACCCCTGATCCCCTCATGGCCCATGGACCTCTGGTTTCCTCCTCCTGGTCAATGATCACTTCCTTGGTCTTGTTGACACTGAGTGAGAGGTTGTTGTTATGACACCACTCAGCCAGGTTTTCAATCTCCCTCCTCTTCTGTATGCTGTTTTATTGCTACCTGTGATCTGGCCGACAGCAAACTTGAATATAGCATTGGAGCTGTGCTTAACTTCACAGTCATAGGTGTAAAGCAGGAAGAGCAGGGGAAAGGAAAAGGAATTGCACAGTTTATTCTTGCAATTTTTAACATTATGAATAATGTTTATTTTGGTAAAAAAAACACAGATGTGGGTGATGACAATGCATTTGCACCAAACTTAGGCCTGCCCAAAACTGAGTGCAACATGTGAGATAAGTTGATGTTATGACCAGCGGTAAAGAGGAAAACATGTGACTTCATCCACTTTGGTGGACCTAGCAGGGAAAACAAAACTGTGTATTTGTTAAATGGTGACCCGAGGGAGACTACAAGTGCTGGAAATTTGGAAATTGCCAAGTGGTGAATGCTTAGAGGCATTCAGAACAAAGCAAATAGGGTTCTGGGCATTATAGGAATCAGTAAGTATAGGGATGGTTCTGGAAAAGCAAAGATCAGCCAGAATCCTAAAGCTAGCAGAGGCATGCTGGACAGGTATGCATACTGCTCCTCTTCCTAATCCCTGATGAAGGCAATGAGCAGGTTGTGAGGGCAGTGGGTGGGGAAGGGAAGGAAGGTGTAAGTGGGTCACAGGGTAAGGGAAAGCACAAGGGAAGGTGAGGAAGGGGGAACAGAGGGCAGTGATTGCTAGCATGACCCCTGTTACTGATAACTAAAAGTTACTAGAAAAGATACAGAAGCAATTGTACCATAATTACTGGAAAACCTACTGAACAATTACATACATGTAAGTGATTATTTAAAAATACAAGCAAGCATAGGAAAGTTAAACTATGAGAGAAATACAAGAAAAATAAATATTAGAACATAGAATAGTACAGCACAGTACAGACCCTTCAGCCTACAATGTTGTGCTGACCCTTAAACCCTGCCTCCCATATAACCCCCCACCTTAAATTCCTCCATATACCTGTCTAGTTGTCTCTTAAATTTCACTAGTGTATCTGCCTCCACCACTGACTCAGGCAGTGCATTCCACGAACCAGCCACTCTCTGAGTGAAAAACCTTCCTTTAATATCCCCCTTGAACTTCTCTCCCCTTACCTTAAAGCCATGTCCTCTTGTACTGAGCAGTGGTGCCCTGGGGAGAAGGCGCTGGCTGTCCACTCTGTCTATTCCTTTTAATATCTTGTATATTACACCCCAGTCCAACAAATCTAATCCTCAGCTGTCTGCCAGAACCTTTACCTCACTGGAGGAACAAGAAAGGAAGAAACCTCAGGTCAAAAATGAAATCAGCACCAATTACAAGGGTTTGCAACTTACATTGAGTGGACACTTTATTCAGTACATGCACACACTTCCTTGTTAATGTAAATATCTAATCAGCCCATCATCCAGCAGTAACTCAATGCATAAAAGCATGCAAATATGGTCAAGAGGTTCAGCTGTTAGTCAGACCAACATCAGAATGGGGAAGAAATGTGATCGAAGTGACTTTGACCATGGAATGTTTGTTAGTGCCAGACAAGGTGGGTTGAGTTAGAGGAGTGGTGTGCAGAATAACACCTCCAAACTCACAACATGTTAAACCTTGAAGTAGATGGGTTTCAGCAGCAGAAGGCTACCATTATCTTATTAGGTTCTTGAATATTCGAGGTATCAGAGGTTACAGAGTGAAGGCAGGAAAGTGGGGTTGTGTGGGATAATAAATTGGCCATGATGGAATGGCTGAGCAGACTCAATAGGCGGAATAGCCTAATTCTGCTCAACGTTTTATAGAGTCCAACACACACTCAGTGGTCATTTCATTATGTACAGGAGGTACTGAATGAAATGGGTCTGAGTGTATTTCAGAAATGAACTTCTCTGGGGGAAATAGTTACTGCCCAAACACTCCTACTTTTAATCATTAATACAAATCAAAATTATGAGAAATATGAAATGGCCACCATCATTTCTAGATGCATAAATCAAAATCCACCATCAAACAAAAGATGAAATTACAAAGAGAAAGGTGAGTTAATAACAGATAATTGACATGGGCTTTAAACAGGTTTAAATAAGTTTATAAAATTCTTTGAGAAATAACAGGAGACTTTAAGGAAATTAGGTGATCATGATTTATGTGGATTTCAAAAGCATTTGTGGCTGGAAGTTTGATTGTGTAATTCTCCTTTCTTTCTGTCCCATGTTTATGAGAATCGATGTTTTCCAGAGCATAACCTATTTTCAGCCACTCCCGGAGTCAGACGTGCTCTAATCATGCTAATCATGCTTGTGCAGCTGAGGTTCAGATGTAAACGTGGTTGATGACTTTCTTTGCATTGAATATTACCAGCAGAAATAACGTACTTGAGGTACCCAATAAAGTGACTGTTGAGTGTATGTTCATGATCTTCTGTTACTGTAGCCCATCCACTTCAAGGTTTCAAAGTACATTCATTACCATGTATGTACACAGTATACAACCTTGGCATTCATCCTCCTGCGGGCGGCTATGGAGAAAAGAAACACCAGGGAACCCATTTCAAAGAAAACGTCAACCATGCAAAGCGCGGGGGTAAAAAACCCAAATCGTGCAAACAGTAAAAAGCGAACAAATAACACACAGAATTTTAAACTGCCAGATGAAGTGATGAATGTGGGCTCACTTTTGACATTTAAGAAAAACTTGGACAGGTATATGGATGAGAGGGGTTTGGAGGGATATGGCCCAGGTGCAGGTCAGTGGGACTAGGCAGAAAAATAATTTGGCACAGCCAAGAAGGGCCAGAAGGCCTGTTTCTGTGTTGTAATGTTCTACGGTTCTATCAAACCACAGAATCCTTGAAACAGTCCAGGAGCCACAGCCATCAGGTCAGTTCAGTTTAGCGTTATGTTGATGACTGCAAGCCTCAGCCACAGAGCCTGTTCAGAGCCAGTCATCCAAATCACACAAATAGCAAAAGACAAGTGACCAGAAACACATGAAACATGAAGCAGAGAGACCTCCAGAAAAGAGTCCACAACCGTGGAGCACATTCAGTGCTGAAGACATTAAACATCAAACCATTGACTTCCCCAGAAAGAGAGTCCCACGGCCACAAATCGTGTCAGGTGATTGAATGAGTACATTACTCCAGCTGCAGGCCCAGAGAAAACGCTCAAACGCCTGCCTGTCTTCCACTCTCATCCTCGTTGTTTTCAATCTTGCTCAACACTTTAATCAGTGAGGAGTAACGGAGCTAACCATGGGTTCACATTCCACCTCTGGGAAATGATGACTGCACACTCTGCACTCAAGTTTGCCCAATTCCCCAGAAGACAGCAAAAGCCCTAGGTCACTCAGTCAGTCCAAATATACATTATCAAAATAGAAATAACAGGCTGCAGTCAACCACAGTTCAGGAGAAGAAGCATGTTTAAAAGAAGAGGTAGAAGCAGTTCCGTAATCTATCTGCAGGATGTTGCCGTCGGTTGCTGATGCCTTCTGTTTGACATTCGATGTGATGTGCATTCAGAGACGCTCTTCTGCACACCACAGACGTGTGGGTATTTGAGTTACTTTTCCCTTCTTGTCAGCTTGAACTAGTCTGGCCATTTTTCTCTGACCTCTCTCAAAAATAAGGCATTTTTGTCCACAGAACTAGATGTCTTTTGTTTTTCAAACCATTCTATGTAAACACTAGGGATGTTGTGTGTGAAAAGCCCTGGAGATCAGCATTTTCTGAGATAGCCCTGTCTAGCACCAACAATCATTTCATGGTCAAAGTCACTTAGGTCACATTTCTGCTCCATTCTGATGTTTTATTTGAGCAACAACTGAACTTTTTGACCATGTCTGCGTGCTTTTATGCATTGAGTTGCTGCCATGTGATTGGCTGATTAGATATTTGCATTAATGAGCACGTGTACAGATGTACCTAATAAAGTGGCCACTGAGTGTATTTGTAGTTGGAGTTTTTTTAAATTAATTTTATTTGTCACATGCACATCAAAACATACATCAGTTCAAATCATGATTGTGCAGGGCAGCCCCTAAGTGTCACAGACACAGCGTGCTCACGACTGAACGTACATCCTCCGAATGGAACTGGAGCACGCTGAGTGAAACCACAGAGTCACAGGGAGGGCACACAAACTCTTTACAGGCAGCAACGGGAATTGAACCCTGATCGTGGATGCTTTGGTGTTGTAAAGAAATGAGTTAGCTGTTATACTAACATGCCAGCCATGCTAACATAAATCGTGTTATATTAAAATAAATCATGTTATACTTTCAACACAAAGCAGAGTTTTTAAAATGCTTTTTGTTCTGCAAGATCAGCTGATAAGGTGCCTCTCTCCATTGGTGTCAGGTCAATGAATCTGTGTAATTTACTCACTTGCCTTTTCTCCTTCAAGCCCCACCTCACCGGGATATTGATCACCAAATCAAACAGGATCATTGTCCCGACTGAACCATATCCCATCACCCAAACCCTTGGCATCAACCTCATGACCCCAATGGCATCTATCAGTTCACAACATTCACACTGCAACAGTGGTTACTGACTTCATACAAGTGGCTTTCTTTACTATAATACACGTTGAAACTCAGTAGGTCAGGCAGCATCTATGGAAAAGAGTAAACAGTCGACGTTTCAGGTCATTTCTTGTGAGCATAGATTCATTGATTCTATTGTGGCTATTGGATTTATTGAGTATGCCCAGAAGAAAATGAATCTCAGGATTGTATATGGTGACATATATGTACTTCTACTTTGAACTCTTTGTCAAGACTGGAAAGGGAAGTGGAAGGAGGTGGGCGAGGGGAAGTGCAGACTAGAAGGTGATAGGTGAAGCCACGTAGGTGGGGGATAGGGCTGAAGTAAGAAGGGGGGAAGTGACAGATGGAATAGGTATCGGGCTGAAGAAACCCAGTACAGTACCTGCAGAATCCCTTCTGTTTACAGCTTTTTTTTCTGCCTGTGCATCAGCCTCCCCGTGTCAGACAAAGCCACTCATAGGCATTCTCTATCAAGGAAAACCACTCAGAGAACTTCATTCTCAACTCCAGGATGAAATTTCCGAGTCACGCACCTCGGAGGGGGATCCTATAGATAGAGTGTTGTCATCTGCTTGTTATCCTTGACTTTTTTGTTGTTGAGGGTCACAGGACTGAAGAGGGCTGTCTCAATTTTTTGGAATAGTGCATTGTCATATGGTGTAATTCTGTAAAGTTGCAAGATTTAGTTGTTTGTATTGACTGAACAAAACATCTCAATCTTTCATCCAATTCATTATGGTTAGCGGGGTGGAGATGCATCTCCACCAAAGGAGGTGTAAGGTGCTCCTGCCCTCTTCTAGCCTGCAGGTCACCCTTGGGCAAGGTACAGCACCCGGTCAGGATCACGTGAAGTCATGGGAGCAGGTGGTGGATGGTTATACGAGCAGCTGATGCATATCACAAGTCCTGGTTATACAACCCTGGCAGACGATCTCCGAGGAGTATTGATAACGGCCGGGGTCACCCATCTTGTAAAGACACTGCCCAGGAGAAAGCAATAGCAAACCACTTCTGTAGAAAATTTTGTCAAAAATAATTATGGTCATGGAAAGACCACGATCAGACATGTCATATGACACAGTGCGGCACGTAACGATTATGATGAATTCATTACTCTTCAAATATTAATAATATCATTAATTATCATTTATCTGTGAAACTTTTCACAGATACTTTCAGTTAGTGTTAAACTCCTATTTATTTCTCAGTACTCATCACAGAACATAGAGCACTACAGCAGAGTACAACACAGGATGTTCTGCTAACTCTTATAAACCCAACTCCATGATATCTTCAGTGTCCTTTTAGTTAGGACCTCTTAAATCCAATTTTTGATTCTTTGAAAGCCATCCATTTTAAAAGGTTAGTCTATCAGTCAATTGAGTGTCAGAAAACTGTCAATACTGACACCATTGTCAGAATATATTCTTTCTAAACTAAACATTACCAAGGAAAAGTCTGTGAACAATTTTAAATTCTTGAGACATTACATTAAATCTCAGGGTTGTGTACTGCTTACATACTTCGATAAATTTACTTTGAATCTTTAAGTGTTCTGGAAATTAAAGAGAGTTTAGCTTTATTTGTCAAATATTTACTGAAACATGCAGTGAAATACGTCATGAAGCTGCACCATCTGAGGACTGTGCTGAAGGCAGCTATCAGAGGTGCCACACCTCTGACACCAGCATAGCACGTCCACCACTCACCAACCCTACCGTCATTGCAGTGTGGGAGTCAACCAAAGCATTCATCAGAGGTGGCACACCTCTGACACCAGCATAGCACGTCCACCACTCACCAACCCTACCGTCATTGCAGTGTGGGAGTCAACCAAAGCATTCAAAAGCAATACACAGAGAACGTTCAAACTCCTTACAGAAACCAGTGGGAGTTGTGTTAATAGTGGGTCAAGAAATAAAAGTAGTCTCAAAAATATTAATTTTTAGAAATAAAGAAATAAAATAAAGAAAGAAAAATAAAGTTAGAGATTAAAGCACAGATATAGATTTAAATATGCATAACACATAAATACCAACATACATTTGTACATTGAGAGTAGGGGAGATTCAAACGAGAGGACATGATTTGAGAGTTAGGGGGCAAAAGTTTAAGGGAAACACGAGGGGGTATTTCTTTACTCAGAGAGTGATAGCTGTGTGGAATGAGCTTCCTGTAGAAGTAGTAGAGGCCAGTTCAGTTGTGTCATTTAAGGTAAAATTGGATAGGTATATGGACAGGAAAGGAATGGAGGGTTATGGGCTGAGTGCGGGTAGGTGGGACTAGGTGAGATTAAGAGTTCGGCACGGACTAGGAGGGCCGGAATGGCCTGTTTCCGTGCTGTGATTGTTATATGGTTATATGGACAATGTAAACAACATTTTAACAAGTTTTTAAAATTGTTTACAGTGCAGGGCAATAGAAGGGGAGGGTGCATAAGGTGGATTTCATTTTTTATATATTTCATGAAGTGGTGGTGTTTGTCAATTAATGAAGTTGAATAAGGGGAGTATACACTGATGCCACACTGCTCACATGAAGTGTTTGAGGCTAGGAGCCATATAGTATGGCAGCAGGACATCATGGAGGTTACAATGTTAACTCCACTGCCGAACATACAAAAACTCCAAATTTCCAAAGGCAACTAATAATAAGCAAGGTAATAATGTCTGCAAGTTCAAAGTTCATAGTAAATTTATTATCGAGGTATATATGTCACAAAATACTACTCTGAGATTCATTTTCTTGTGGGCATTCACAATAAACACAAAGAAATACAATAGAATCATGAAAAACAATATTGTTGACAAGTTGTAAATATGACAGTTGTAAATATGATATGAAGAACTTCCCACAACTGTTAGTTTCCCTTTCCTCCTCTCTCCAAACATTAATAAAAATCTCTTATATTAACATCGGTGACAGTGATTTGAGCTGAAAGTCTTCATCCCCACTCCCCTCCATCTCGCTACATCTCCCCCACCCCCACCATTACTAAGATCTGGCTTTATCTCCTGCTGTCTCACATCACAATAAAGATGACATGCTAATTAAGTGACTTGTAATTTCCGTGATAGAGAGAGAAGTGCTATAGTCCTTTCTTTGTGATGTCGGGTTCGTGGGCCGATCTACAGACAGCAAGGTGGGGGTGGGGTGGGGAGCAGAGATTTTCTGACAACCAACCGAATGGTGCCGAAGGGGAGAGAAAGTCACTGATAGTCCTCCACCACTCTGGCAGTTTCAATCGAGCTGCTTTTGCTGCTGTGTCCAGATTCATTGTCATTCACAGCTAATTGTCCCATTAATGTTTATCATGGTGGATCCACCAGGGAGCTGATAAGCTTCTCTGCAATGATATACACTATCTCACTGATCTTTAAACATTTTGCTCTTTTTTGTGGTACGATGCTCACTATTGCTCCACGTTCACCGTCTCTTTCCCCGTCACCCCAACAGCAAAACTACAACTTAATCAAGGCACTGACAATGGTATCTAAGCAGACATAATCAAGCCGCTCGGAAAATGTTCGCAACACAGGAAAGTCATGTGCGAACAGTGTAATTGAGGCAGTTGGTTCATTCTACCACCTGCTGTTGGCGGCTTGGGTTAATTAGAAGTTTACACCAACCAAAATCCAAATGAGGTCCTATTCCTGCTGCTAAGGATGGAAAACAGTTCTTAACCCTTTGTGAGGCTTACTGCATATGCTTTTGTGCCACTCAAAAATAATTCTCTTTGATAACAAAGCATTTGTATCCTTTTTGTAGAATTCAGCAATGTAAATTACTAATACCTACTTGAAGATGTACTGTAAAGCTATTCAAGTGTTCAGTGGCTAAGAGGCCTGTGGTAGTTACTGGCATTTTCAAATGTCCATGAGAGAATAAGTCTTAGACCTCTGAATTCATTTTTCCAAATTAGTTTTTTAACTCAGCGTTTTACATTAACCAGCCCTCCACACCCCAACAATCTCTACTTTATCATTTTCAGTTAATCACCTTATATTTATTGTATTTGCTTTATTATTGTGTCCTTTATCTCATAGAGGTTTTTGTGCTGCATCAGATCCAGAGTGGCATTAATTTTGTTCTCCTTCACACTTGTGTACTGGAAATGACATTAAACCAGCTTGAATCTTGAATTCTACATCTTTAGGAACAGCTTCTTCCGCTCTACCATCAGATTTCTGAAATTACTTAATTTATATATATCTTATTCCAGCCTAACGAGCTACATCACTAGCCTAGGAGAGAGTGAGCAGCTTCAAGTTCCTGGGTGTCAAAATCTCTGAGGATCTAACCTGGTCCCAACATATTGATGCAGTTATAAAGAAGGCAAGACAGTGGCTATACTTTATTAGGAGTTTGAAGAGATTTGGCATGTCAACAAATACACTCAGAAACTTCTACAGATGTACTGTGGAGAGCATTCTGACAGGCTGCATCACTGTCTGGTATGGAGGGGCTACTGCACAGGACCGAAAGAAGCTGCAGAAGGTTTTAAATCAAGTCAGCTCCATCTTGGGCACTAGCTTACAAGTACCCAGGTCATCTTCAGGGAGCGGTGTCTCAGAAAAAACATGCCCTTTTCCCACTGCACGATCAGGAAGAAAGTACAGAAGCCTGAAGGCACACACTCAGTGATTCAAGGACAGCTTCTTCCCCTCTGCCATCCGATTCCTAAATGGATATTGAATTTTTGGACACTACCTCACTTTTTTACCTCAAATACAGTATTCCTGTTTTTGCATGTTTTTAAAATCTATTCAATATACCTCATTGATTTACTTTTTTATTTATTATTATTATTTTTATTTTATTTATTATTTTTTTCTCTCTCTGCTAGATTATGTATCGCGTTGAACTGCTGCTACTAGGATAACAAATTTCACGTCACATGGCGGTGATAATGAACCTGATTCTGATTCTAATCACAGGACAATTTACAATGACCAATTAACCTACTAACCAGTACATCTTTGGACTGTGGGAGGAAACTGGAGCACCCGGAGGAAACCCACATGGACACATGATTCTGTACAAATGGTGTCGGAACTGAATTCCGAACTCGGACGCCAGATCAATAATAGAGTCGTGTTAACAACTACATTACCATGGCGACTTAAATTCTGATTCTGATTCTTATTTGTCACAATCTGAAATACAACAAAAAAAACAGGACAGAATGGAATAACAGAGATACCCTAGGAAAGGATAACTTATTAAAATTTAATAACAAAAATTATTACCTTCTACGCATATTACTTGAGACCTCAAAATGTGAAGACAGTAATGAAACAAAACACAATTTAAAAAAATTACACAGAGCAACCATGTCAGTGCTGGCTGAATATACACTTCAGATGACAAACAATTTATTTACTATTTAAAACAATTAATAAACATTTGTAAAGCTCTGTTTAATATATGGAGAAAAATGTAAAACAAGCAGAAAATCTTTCCATTGTATCTTTTGATTTTCTACTGAAGTAATAACTGCTTCAGTATAAACTGGTTAATATAATGTCAGAACTCAATCACCTTTCTGAGTGGCAGAGCTCGGTCACCATTATGAATATCAGAACTCGATCACCATTGCGACTGTCAGAACTCAGTCACTATTGTGAATCTCAGAACTCGGTCACCATTATGAATATCAGAACTCAGTCACTATTGTGAATCTCAGAACTCGGTCACCATTATGAATATCAGAACTCAGTCACTATTGTGAATCTCAGAACTCGGTCACCATTATGAATATCAGAACTCAGTCACTATTGTGAATCTCAGAACTCGGTCACCATTATGAATATCAGAACTCAGTCACTATTGTGAATGTCAGAACTCAATCACCTTTCTGAATGGCAGAGCTCGGTCACCATTATGAATATCAGAACTTGGTCACCATTGTGAATCTCAGAACTCAGTCACTATTGTGAATGTCAGAACTCAGTCACTGTTTAAATTGGAGCAAGTGGCTGAGAATTAAGGAGAAGGAATAGAGAGAGTTCAGAGGAGATTTACGAGAATGTTACCTGGGTTTCAGCACCTAAGTTACAGGGAAAGTTTGAACAAGTTAGGTCTTTATTCTTTGGAGCGTAGAAGGCTGAGGGGGGACTTGATAGAGGTATTTAAAATTATGAGGGAGATAGATAGATTTGACGTGGATAGGCTTTTTCTATTGAGAGTAGGGGAGATTCAAACAAGAGGACATGATTTGAGAGTTAGGGGGAAAAAGTTTAGGGGTAACACGAGCGGAACTTCTTTACTCAGAGAGTGGTAGCTGTGTGGAACGAGCTTAGAGTAGGTGGTAGAGGCAGGTTCAGTATTGTCATTTAAAGTAAAATTGGATAGGTATATGGACAGAAAAGGAATGAAGGGTTATGGGCTGAGTGCAGGTTGGTGGGACTAAATGAGAGTAAGTGTTCGGCATGGACTAGAAGGGCCGAGATGGCCTGTTTCCATGCTGAAATTGTTATATGGTTATATGAGTAAGGAATCTCAGAGAGAAGCCTTTTTTTATTACACTGCTCGGGAAAAAGAGGCTGGACTGTGCAGGCGCGTGACATAGAGCACCAAAGGTTTCAAAAGGTAACCACCATATCCAGTGGGTAGCGTTGAGAGCAGGCAGCAGAGTGAGAGGGAGCAGAGTGGGGCGGCTTTGGCTCAACGGGCTTCGGCGTGAACAGGCAGAGACGAGGGTAGGTCCCGGTAAGTTTTGTTTTGTTTGTTTAGAGTAGAGAGAATGCCAGGTAGGATGTTGGAATGCTCCTCTTGCAGGATGTGGGATGTCAGGGATGCCTCTGGTGTCCCTGACAGTGACACCTGCAGGTCCGAACAAACCGTGTTCGGGAACTGGAGCAGGAGCTGGATGACCTCCAGATCATTCAGGAGAATGAGGGGTTTATAGATAGTAGCTTCAGGGAGGTAGTTACGCCAAAGGAGCAACGCACAGGTAATTGGGTTACCGTCAGGCGAGGGAAGGGGAAAGGGCAGGCAGAGCAGGGTTACCCTGTGGCCATTCCCCTTGACAACAAGTATACCAATTTGGATACTGTTGGGGGGGATGGCTTACCTGGGACAAGCTACGGTAGCCGGATCTCTGGCACTGAGTCTGGTTCTGCAGTGCAGAAGGGAGGGAGGAAGAAGAGGAGAGTGGTAGTGATAGGGGACTCCATAGTCAGGGGTACAGACAGGAGATTCTGTGGTCGTGACAGAGACTCCCGGATGGTTTGTTGCCTCACGGGTGCCAGGGTCAGGGATGTCTCTGATCGTGTGCACAGCATTCTGAAGTGGGAGGGTGATCAGCCAGATGTCATGGTACACATCGGTACCAATGATGTAGGAAGAAAGAGTGAGGAGGTCCTGAAGAGTGAGTATAGAGAGCTTGGTAGTAAGTTAAAAAGCAGGACCTCGAGGGTGGTAATCTCATGATTGCTACCTGTGTCACGTGCCAGTGAGGGTAAGAATAGGATGCTCTGGGGGATGAACACGTGGCTGAGGAACTGGTGAGGGGGCAGGGTTTCAGATTTCAGGATCATTGGGACCTCTTCTGGGGCAGGTGGGAGCTGTACAAAAGAGACAGGTTACACCTGAACTACAGGGGGACCAATATCCTTGCAGGGAGGTTTGTTAGTGCTATTGGGGAGGGTTTAAACTAGATTTGCAGGGGGATGGGAACCAGAGTGACAGAGCAGATAGTGGAGTGGGGTGGTGAAAATAAATGACATTAAAGGTTCATGCAAAGTCACAAATAGAAGGTTTGTGTGTGGTGGTAATGATCTTCTGAGGTGTGTCTATTTCAATGCGAGGAGTATTGTGGGGAAGGCAGATGAGCTGAGGGTGTGGATTGACACATGGAATTATGACATTACAGCCATTAGAGAAACTTGGCTACAGGACTGGCAGCTCAATGTTCCAGGGTTCCGATGTTTCAGACGTGATAGAGGCAGAGGGATGAAGGGTGGTGGCGGGGGGGGGGGGGGGGGGGGGGGAGGCGGGTGGCATTGCTAGTCAGGGAAAATGTTACAGCAGTGCTCAGGCAGGACAGATTAGAGGGTTTGTCTACCGAGGCCATATGAGTGGAGCTGAGAAACAGGAAAGGTATGATCACATTAATGGGGTTGTATTATAGACCACCTAATAGTCAGAGAGAATTGGAAGAGCAAATCTGCAGAGACATAGCAGACAACTGCAGGAAACATAAAGTTGTGATAATAGGGGATTTTAATTTTCCACATATTGATTGGGACTCCTATACTGTTAAAGGCCTAGACGGATTAGAATTTGTAAAATGTATTCAGGAAAGTTTTCTAAATCAATATATAGAGGTACCGACTAGAGAGGATGCAATATTAGATCTCCTATTAGGAAATGAGTTAGGACAGGTGACGGAAGTGTATGTAGGGGAACACTTTGGTTCCAGTGATCATAACACCATTAGTTTCAACTTGATCATGGATAAAGATCGATCTGGTCTTCGGATTGAGGTTCTAAACTGGAAACTGGCCAAATTTGAAGAAATGAGAAAGGATCTAAAAAGTGTGGATTGGGACAGGTTGTTCTCTGGCAAGGATGTGATTGGTAAGTGGGAGGCCTTCAAAGGAGAAATTTTTGAGAGTGCAGAGTTTTGTCAGAGTTTGTTCCTGTCAGGATTAAAGGAAAAGTGAGTAAGAATAAGGAACCTTGGTTCTCGAGGGATATTGGAACTCTGATAAAGAAGAAGAGAGAGATGTATAACATGTATAGGCAACTAAGGTGCTTGAGGAGTATAAAAGGTGCAAAAAAATACTTAAGAAAGAAATCAGGAAGGCAAAACGAAGACATGAGGTTGCTTTGGCAGTCAAGGTGAAGGATAATCCTAAGAGCTTCTACCGGTATATTAAGAGCAAAAAGATAGTAAGGAATAAAACTGGTCCTCTTGAAGATCAGAGTTGTCGGCAATGTATGTAACCAAAAGAAATGGGGGAGATCTTAAATGGGTTTTTTGCATCTGTATTTACTAAGGAAACTGGAATGGAGTCTATAGAAATAAGGCAAACAGGTAGTGAGGTCACAGAACCTATACAGATTGAAGAGGAGGAGGTGCTTGATGTCTTGAGGGAAATCAGAATAGATAAATCCATGGGACCTGACAGGGTATTCCCTTGGACCTTGAGGGAGACTAGTATTGAAATTGCATGGGCCCTGGCAGATATATTTAAAATGTCGGTATCTACAGGTGAGGTGCCGGAGGATTGGAGGATGGCTCATGTTGTTCCGTTGTTTAAAAAACGCTCTAAAGGTAATCCGGGAAGTTATAGGCCGGTAAATTGGCACAATACTCTCGGCTGAAGAGTCTGTACTGTGCTGTTGTGATCTAAGTTCAGTGATTACAAAATTGAAAATTAAAGAGAGATTAGTTTTATTTGTCACATGTACATTGAAACATCGCAACATAACAGTGAAATATATCGCTTGCATCAACAACCAACGCAGTCCAAGGATTGGGCTGGGGGCAGTCCACAACTGTTGTCACACTTCCTGCGCCAACACAGCATGTCCAGAACTTACTAACCTTAACCCTAACCATATGCCTTTGAAATGTGGAATGATAAAGATTTAGCAAAACTTCGTTGGCCAAAGGATCTGTACTATGCTGCAGTGTTCTATGTTATAGACCTACAGTATGTATGTTCTATGCACAGGAAAGAAAGCACATGAAGAAGATATATGAAAGGTTTACAAATTCTCTTCATACTATTTTTGCAATTGTATTGTGTTACTGTGCAAAGATACAATGGAGGAATGGTACGATCTTTAATTCAATGGGTAAAATGAAATTAGGTTAGGTTGCACAGAAACCTGGGACCTACTGACTCCCAACATCAAATCTGTCATTCATCAACAGTGTGACCGCCCTTCCACCATTTGTGCCATTAGCGAGCATTATCCCCCATGCCTTGACTTTATAAATATATAGACATCTATTGATATCTGTTTCAAATAGTTCTATCATCTCAGTCTCCAGAGGTGTCTGTGCTAGTGAATTACAAAGGTTCACCGTGCTCTGAGCTTGAACAATTTTGTCAGTATCTGTGCATATTTTTTCAGAAATTCTGTTGTGTTTCTTTATTTTCTAGCACGTGCCAGGAAGAAAATTAATCTGAAGACCATAAGACATAATGGGTGGCACGGTATCATAGTCGACAGCACAACGCTTTACAGTACCAGTGACCTGGGTTCAATTCCCACCGCTGCCTGGCAGAAGTTTGTACATTCTCCCCGTGACTGCATGACTGCACTGTAAGTTGTCCCATGATTAGGCTTGGGTTAAATCAGGGGTTGCTGGGCAGTATTGCTTGAAGGGCCAGAACTACTGTACACTGTGGCTCAAAAATAATTTTAAATAAATAAATAAATAGATAGATAGATAGATAGATAGATAGATAGATAGATAGATAGATAGATAGATAGATAGATAGATAAATAAATCAATAAGATCTAGGAGCTGAATTAAACCTTTTGGGCCATTGAGTCTGCTCCACAATTCCATAATGGCTGATTTTATTATCTCTCTCAACCCCATTCTTCTGCCATCTCCTCACAACCTTTCACACCCCGACTAATCAAGAACCTTTCAATCTCCATTTTAACTGTACCCAATGACTTGGCATCCTCAGCCATCTGAGGCAATAAATTCTACAGTTTCACTATTCTCCGGGTAAAGACAATTTTCCTCATCTCTGTTCTAAAGGAACATCTATTCTGAGTTGGTCCCCTCTGATCTTAGACTCCCCCAGTATAAGAAATATGCTCTCCGTCCACTCTATCTAGGCCTTTCAAGATACAATATCTCAGGGTTGTATATGGTGATAGATACTGTACGTGCTTTGATGATAAGTTTACTTTGAGTTTTACTCAATCTGTACCCTACTCCATGGGTATCTGCAGGAGGGCATTTGAGAAGTATTCTGTCATGCTCCTGCAAATGGTGGGAATGCCCTGCAGTTTGAGCAGATTCAGTACTTCACTGAAGACTCTCCCAAATTTCTACAGAAGTAGAAAGAAGAACATTCCCACAGCCTGGAGGGAAGCCTCCAGTTGGCAGGGCCGGAGCAGGCTCCCAAGGGTTGTGGACACAGGTAGTTTCATCACTGGTGCTAGCTCTTTATTGAGCACATGATAAAGCAGTCTCCATCATCAAGCACTCCCACCGCTCATGGTATGGAGGTCCCACACCACCAGGTTCAGGAACACTTATATCAATCAGGCTTCTAAACCAGTGTGCATAACTTCAGTCATCTCAACTCTGAACAGACTCCACAACCTTTCAATGACCCCTTACAACTCACGTGCTCTGTGTTATCTTATACTTGCACAGTTTGTTTTTGCACATTGGTGGTAGGTCAGTCTTTGGTTATGCATAGTTTTATTTGTTAATTCTATTGTATACTTTATTCCTGTAAATGCCTGCATGAAAATCAATCTCAATGATAACATGTACATTTAGTGGCCACTTTATTAGCTACCTCCTGTGCTTAATAAAGTAGCCACTAGTACATGTTGGTGGTCTTCTACTGCTGTATGCAACCTCTTCTGCACATCACTATGATAACGTCTGGTTATCTGACTTACTGTCAGCTTGAAACAGTCTGGCCATTCTCCTCCGACCTCTCTCATTAACCAAGTGTTTTTGCCCGCTGAACAGTCACTCACTGGATTTTTAATTGTTTTTCACACCATTCATGGAGACCATTGTGCATGAAAATCCCAGCAGATCAGCTGTTTCTGAGATACTCAAATCACCTCGTCTGGCATTAATGGTCTGAGTCACTTAGGTCATATTATTCCCCCATTCTGATGTTCTGTCTGAACAATAATTGAACCTCTTGACCATGTTTTAAGCATTGAGTTGCTGCCACATGATTGGCTGAGTAGATATTTGCATTAATGAGCAGGTGTACTGGTGTGCCTAATTCAGTGGCCACTTGATAACAAATTTATTTTGAAATGTGAACTTCAGATTCTACCCACTGGAGTTTTTCTTTTCTTTTGATAGTGATAGACTTCAGTTTACGAAGATTCCTTGACTTTACACTTAGCCAAAACACAGCCTTGAAGTTAAGGGCAGTCAATCTTGTCTCTCCTGCAGAATTTAGCTCTTTGGACCATAAGACCATAAGATATAGGAATAGAAGTAGGCCATTTGGCCCTTTGAGTCTGCCCCACCATTCAATCATCGGCTAATCCAATTCTTACAGTCATCCTCATTCCCCTGCCTTCTCCCCATACCCTTTGATGCCCTGGCTAATCAAGAACCAATCTATCTCTGCCTTAAATACAACCAATGACTTGGCATCGACAGCCGCTTTATCTCCTCTTCAACCTCAGTTTCCAGCCTTCTCCACGTAGCCTTTGATGCCATGTCCAATCAAGAAGCTATCTATCTCTGCCTTAAATACACCCAACGACCTGGCCTCCACAGCCGCTCGTGGCAACA
Source organism: Hemitrygon akajei (assembly GCF_048418815.1). Classification (NCBI taxonomy): domain Eukaryota; kingdom Metazoa; phylum Chordata; class Chondrichthyes; order Myliobatiformes; family Dasyatidae; genus Hemitrygon; species Hemitrygon akajei. The sequence goes on along the minus strand of NC_133132.1, from coordinate 175,043,941 downwards.
AATTCCAGAGATTTACCACCATCTGACTAAAGTAATTTCTCTACTTCTTCAATCTTGAAGTCATGCCCTCTTGTCCTAGACTCCCCTATCATGGGAAATAACTTTGCCATATCTAGTCTGTTCACACCTTTTAATATTTGGAATGTTTCAATTAGATCCCCTTAATTCTCCTGAACTCCAGGGGATACAGCTCAAGAGCTGCCAGATGTTTCTCATATGGTAACCCTTTCATCCCTGGATAGACTGTGTGGATGAAGGTAATGATGGGGTGTGGAACGGGATGTGCTAGGCAAAACTCAAACTGTACAGCGGCAGGTTTGTTACTGGGAGTAAGTGTTGTGTGACAGCCTTGCTAATAGCACTTTCCATCACTTTGTTAATGCTTGTGGGTAACCTGATTGGCTGTAATTAGCTTCTCATGAATAAGAAACATCTGGGCAATTTTCCATGTTGTGGGGTAGAGACTCGAGCTGCAGATTGACTATGCCAGGTTGCCTAAATGTGCTGAGTAGGGTATTGGAGCTAGACAGCAAGGATTCAGGCCATACGGCACAATCCACACACACTGGCCAAGTTGTCTACATGAACACAATCCTTATCATCTAAATCTTCCCTATGTACCTATCTAAATATCATTTAAACATTGTCATTGTACTTGGTCTGGCAGTTGGTTCGACATAGCCACCACCCTCTGAATGAAAATGTTGATCCTCAGGGTCTCTTTGAATATTTCCCCTCTCCTCTCCCCTATGCCCTCTACTAGTAGACTCTACATCCCTGGGAGAGGACTGTGACCTTTCACCCTATCTATACCCACCAGCCCCCTTTGTCAAGTCCCCCAGTGTCCATAACTCATTAGCATGAATCTTTCCGGATTAATAACATTCTGTACAGCTTGGTGATCAGAACTATGCAAAACACTCAGATTCAGGCTCCTTTATTTGTCACATGTACATTGAAACACACAGTGAAATGCGTCCTTTACATTAACAACCGACACAACCTGCAGAAGGCCATCTGACAAGGCTGCTTAGCAGGATAAGAACCCATGGAATTACAGGGAAGTTACTAGTGTGCGTAGAACATTGGCTGATCGTCTGAAAACAGAGGGTGGGAATAAAGGGATCCTATCTGGCTGGCTGCCGGTTACCAGTGGAGTTCCACAGGGATTGGTGCTGGGACTACTGCTTTTTACGATGTATGCCAATGATTTGAACTATGGGATTAATGGATTTGTGGCTAAATTTGCCGATGATACAAAGATAGGTGGAGGAGCAGGTAGTGTTGAGGAAACAGAGAGCCTGCAGAGAGACTTAGATAGTTTAGGGGAATGGGCAAAGAAGTGGCAAATGAAATACAATATTGGAAAGTGAATGGTCATGCACTTTGGTGAAAGAAATAAATGGGCAAACTATTACTTAGATGGGGAGACAATTCGAAATGCAGAGATGCTAAAGGACTTGGGAGTCCTTGTGCAGGATATCCTAAAGGTTGAATTGGTAGTGAAGAAGGCGAATGCAATGTTGGCATTCATTTCTAGAGGTATAGAATATAAGAGCAGGGATGTGATGTTGAGGCTCTAAAAGGCACTCGTGAGACCACACTTAGAGTATGGTGTGCAGTTTTGGGCTCCTTATTTTAGAAAGAATATAGTGACATTGGAGAGGGTTCAGAAGAGATTCATGAGAATGATTCCAGGAATGAAAGGGTTACTGTATGAGGAATGTCTGGCAGCTCGTGGGCTGTATTCCCTGGAGTTCAGGAGAATGAGGGAGCATCTCATAGAAAACCTACAGCACAATACAGGCCCTTTGGCCCACAAAACTGTGCCAAACATGTCCCTACTTTAGGCTTTACCCATAGCCCTTTATTTTTCTAAACTCCATGTAGCCATCCAGGAGTCTCTTAAAAGACCCTATTGTTTCCGCCTCCACCACCGTCGCCGGCAGCTCATTCCAAGCACTCACCACTCTCTGTGTAAAATACTTAGCCCTGACATCTCCTCTGTACCTACCTCTAAGCACCTTAAAACTGTGCCCTCTCATGTTAGCCATTTCAGCCCCTGGGGAAAAACCTCTGACTATACACACGATCAATGCCTCTCATCATTTTATACACCTCTATCAGGTCACCGCTCATCCTCCGTCACTCCAAGGAGAAAAGGTCAACTTCACTCAACCTATTCTCATAAGGCATGCTCCCCAAAACAGGCAACGTCCTTGTAAACCTCCTCTAACCCTTGCTATGGTTTCCACATATCTGCATGTCTCATAGAAACATTCCGAATGGTAAAAGGCTGAACAGATTAGATATGACAAAGCTATTTCCCACAGTAGGGGAGTCTAGGACAAGAGGGCACGACTTCAGGATTGAAGAGTATCCATTTAGAATAGAGATGCAGAGAAGTTACTATAGTCAGAGGGAATTTAGTTTCTGGAATTTGTTGTCACAAGTGGCTATGGAGGCCAGTCATTGGGTGCATTTAAGCTCTTGATTAGCCAGTGCATCAAAGAGTAAGCGGAGAAGGCAGGGGAGTGGGGATGACATGATTGAATGGCGCAGCAGACTCAATGGTCTACTTCTGCTCCCTTATCTTATGGTCTTAAGTGCTGAGAGCAAGAGTTATCACACTGGTATAGTCTCACAGGTATCTTGTGTAGTTTTAAAGATTAGCTTTATTTGTCACATGTACTTTGTACATTGAAACATGCCTTACATGATTAACTGTCATGAACGAACAGGATGTTACAGTTTGCTTAATTAAATAAACTGTCATGGCAAAAATGAAATGTCTGCCTGTGTTTGACTTGTCTTCCTCTCTTCCCACGACTACCATTGGGCAGGAGGTACCAGAGTCTTGGGTCCCACACTGCCAGTTTCTGGAGCAGTTATTACCTTGCAACCATCAGGCTCCTGGACCAATTACATCCCTCAACCAGCTGCAGAGCCTGTGGACTCACTTTCCCAAACTCAGTAAGTTATGCTCTCAGTATTATATGTTTACCTGATTTGAGCACTTTTGCCGTTAGTTGTTTGTCAGCCTTTGTTCTCTGTGGTTTTTCTATTTTTATTTTATTGTATTATACACCAAATTATAGGAAAGATGTCAACAAAATAGAGAGAGTACAGAGAAGAGTTACTAGAATGTTACCTGGGTTTCAGCACCTAAGTTACAGGGAAAGGTTGAACAAGTTAGGTCTTTATTCTTTGGAGCGTAGAAGGTTGAGGGGGGACTTGATAGAGGTATTTAAACTAATGAGGGGGATAGATAGAGTTGATGTGGATGGGCTTTTTCCATTGAGAGTAGGGGAGATTCAAACAAAAGGACATGAGTTGAGACTTAGGGGGCAAAAGTTTAAGGGTAACACGAGGGGGAATTTTTTTACTCAGAGAGTGGTAGCTGTGTGGAACGAGCTTCCAGTAGAAGTGGTAGAGACAGGTCCGATATTGTCATTTAAAGTAAAATTGGATAGGTATATGGACAGGAAAGGAATGGAGGGTTATGGGCTGAGTGCGGGTCAGTGGGAATTTTGTATGTAATTAGTTTTGCTACAACAAGTGTATGGGACTGTGGTGAACTAGATATACCTGTCTGACTGCTCCTGTGGCTCCTCCCACAGACCCCTGTATAAAGGCGACTGTGGTCTGCTGCTCTCCCTCATTTTCCCAGGATGTAGTGTTGTTCTTCAGTCAATAAAAGCCGATATCTCACTTCCTAAGTCTCAGCGTGAGTTATTGATGGTGCATCAGGGACATTGGAAAAAAAGTTGAATTTCCCCATGGGGATGAATAAAGTATCTATCTATCTATCTATCTATCTATCTATCTATCTAGATGAGAGTAAGCGTTCAGCACGGACTAGAAGGCCCGAGATGGCCTGTTGCCGTGCTGTTATTGTTATATGGTTATACGTATTTCTTTACTTCCACTGGGTGCCAGCAAGAAAATGAATCTCAAAGTTGTGTATAAATTAGATAATAAATTCACTTTGACTTTGAACTTTGAATGCTCACCTCTGTGGTTCTTAAATGTGCAGTAGTGGCGTCTTTGAGCAGGCAGGGCAGGGTGACAAGTGTATCTCTTTGTTAAGCTTATAATTACAATAAAATGTTCCACAGCTGCTCTATACAAATGCACAAGCCTCAAGTGACCACTGATTAGTGGGAAGGACCTCGAGTTTCTATTCAAGGATGTATTGTACCTGTCAGCAGCCATGAAATAAACATCGTCTCACACAGTAGAGGATGTGCTGTTCTAGAGAACATCTTTATATCCTTAACACACTGCCAAGTTCATGCTGAAACCAATCTGCAATTTGCAGTGATATGGCACAAAGTTGGCACTTGCAAACCCAAAACAATTAGACAGTCTAACCTCTTACCAGCGTGAAAATCTGGCATGGGGCTTTGCGGAATAAATACTGAAATATTGAAAGGCCTAGAGAAACTGCATGTGGAGAGGAGTTTTGCAAAGGTGGGGGAGTCTACGAACAGACGGCGCAGCCTTGGAATAGTGGGATGTCCATTTAAAACAGAGATGAGGAGGAATTTCTTTAGCAGAGAGTGATGAATTTGTGGAATTAATTTTCACAGATATATGAGGAGGCCAAGTCATTGGGTATATTTAAAGTGGACGTTGATAGGTTCTTGATTGGGTTCCCAAAGGTAATGGGGAGAAGGCAGGAGAATGGGGTCGAGAAGTATAATAAATCAGCCATGATGGAATAGTGGAGCAGACTCAATGGGCCGAATGGCCTAAATCTGCTCTTATAACTTATGAAACAGTCAAAGAGAGCAGCTGTCAGAGTGTGTAATCAGAAGCATAGATCTCTGGCCTAATAAACAGGCTTCAGTCACAATCTGGATGTGTTGAGGAATTAGCTCTATAAAGTGAGATTACAAAATAATTCCTCACATTCATATCCAGTCACAGCAGTACTTTTAAACACAAGAGATTCATACAAGAGCATGAAGATCCGTACGGCCAGATTTGGGAACAGCTTCTTTCCAACTGTGATAAGACTACTGAACAGATCCTGACCCCGATCTGGGCCGTACCTTCCAAATATCTGGACCTGACTTGCACTACCATACTTTCCCTTTTCTATTTTCTAATTATGATTTATAATTTAAATTTTTGTTATACTTACTTCGATTTGTACTTCAGGGAGCACGAAGCGCAGAAACAAATATCACTGAAGATTGTACACTCTAGTACCAATTGTTTGGTGACAATAAAGTAAGTAAGATTCTGCAGATGTTAGATATCTTGAGCAATGCACACAAAATGCTGGAGGATCTCAGCAGGTCAAGCAGCATTTATGGAGGGAAATAAAAAAGTCAATGTTTCAGACAAAGACCCTACTTCAAGACAGAAAGGAAGGAGGAAGATCTCAAAATCAGAAAGCTGGGGAGTACAAGCTGGCAGGCGATAGTTAAGACCAGTTTAAACCAATTGTTTTAAAAACCCTATAGTGCTTTTCAGATGGGAGCTTTCAGATTGGTGCCTTTCTATTTGTTGTCAGATTAATTATTTCTTCCTTTTTCCCTTTGTCCCCTGGTCTACTCTCCTCTCCTATCAAATTCCCTCCTCTTTACCTTTCCCATACACCTGGCTTCACCTATCACCTTCTACCTATCTTCCTTCACCTATCCCACCTTTTTTATGACATCTTTACCCTTCCTTTCCAGTTCTGAAGAAGGATCTTGTCCTGAAATGTTACTGTTTATTCATTTTCATAAGTGCCACCTGACCTGCTGAGTTCCTCCAGCATTTTGTGTGTGTTGCTCTGGATTTCCAGCATCTGCACAATGTCCTGCATTTATGATTAACTATTTATTTTGTTTATTTCAAGGTATAGCACAGTAACAGGCCCTTCCAGCTGAATGAGCCCATGACATCCAATTACACTATGTGACCAGTTAACCTACTGACTTATACATCTTCGGAGTGTGGGAGGAAACCAGAGCACTCAGCGGAAACCTACACTGTTATGAGGAGAACATGATAGATAGTTTTTTTGTGTGTTTCTTTTTGAAGCATCAGATCTGGAGTAACAATTATTTCATTCTCATATATTTGTGTATAAGAAATTGCATTAAACAATCTTAAATCTTCAATCTTCAATGATAACTTTACATAATTCCATCAGATCTCCTATTATACTAACAATTAACTAATCTCTGAATTTCTGGCTCCTACTTTTCCCACTTGTGTCTTATCAGACCTTTCATTATCTTAAAGTCATCACTTACTCCATTATTTTCCAGAAGATAAAAACCCCATATTGGCCAATCTATCTTCAAAAGTATCACATATTTAGTTTGGAATCATCCCATTATAAAGTGGCAAATTTAGATATGCCACTTTGTTGAACACCTACCCTTCCAAGGAATTCAAGGCATTATTAGCCATTAACATGTACACATATGACGAATTTGCTCTGGTGTGTTGGTCAGGGTACAACATACAACAAAACACAACAACATTCAGCAATTATATACAATACATAATTATATAAAATGAAGACCATAAGATATAGGAATATAATTCGGCCATGTGGCCCTTTCAAGTCTGCTCCATCATGACTGAGAGTTATTTTCTTCCCAACCACAATCTCCTGTCTTCCCCTCCATATCCCCTTATTCCCTGACGTCAAGAATCTAACAAATTCTCTGTTAAATATACATACCAATTTGGCCTCCACAGCTGCCCATGGCAACAAATTTCACAGATTTACAAATTACTCCTCATCATCCAAAAGGATGCCTCTCTATTCTGAGGCTGTGTCCTCTGGTCTCAGATTTTTGCATCATAGGAAATCCACCTGCAAATTCACCTTTAAGGAATCCTAAAGGTTCATCCACTAGGACTCCCAACTCCCCTTGTACCTCATTTTTTTTTTGTATTTTCTCTCCCTTTGTAAAACAGTCAACCCTTGCATTTCTTCCACCAAAGTGCATGTCCATACCTTACCGCCACTGTGTTCCGTCTGCTGCTTCTTTAACCATTCTCCTAACCTTCTCTGTCTTTCTGTAGCCACTCTAATTCCTCAAAACTACCTGCCCATCCACCTATCTTTATTCCATCTGCAAACTTTGCAACAAAGCCATCAATTCCATCACCCAAATCATTAACATATAATGTAAAAAGAATCGGTCCCAACACAGACCCCTGTAGAACATCTCTAGCCAACCAGAAAAGCTTCCCTTTATTACCATTCTTTGCCCCCTGTCAATCAGCCACTGCTTTATCCATGCTAAGATCTTCCCAGTAATACCATGGCATTGTAGCTTGTTAAACAGCCTCATGTGCAAATGCAAGCACAAATATAGACAGAGCAAAGAGTTAAATTGTACTACAGAGACAAAATTAAAAAGGGTGAAGAATGCAGCACTGAAGGTGCTCTATTTAGCATTCAGAATAAGCTGGATGAACTCGTCGTGCAATTAGAAATGTATGACGTTGTGGGCATCACTGAGTCATGCCTCAAAGGAGGCCATAGTTGGGAGCTTAGCATGAAGGGATCTGCTTGTATTGAAGGGACAGGCAGGAAGGCATAGACAGTGGTGTGGTTCTGTTGGTAAGAGATGGAATTACATCTTCAGAAAGAGGTGACATAGGGTCAGAGAATGTTGAATCTTTATGGGTGGAGTTAAGAAACTGCAAAGATAAAAAAAAAATTACGGGAATCATAGGCCTCCAAATAGTACCCAAGGCGTGGGGTTGAAATTGCAAAGTGTGCTGGAAAAGGCATGTAATAGGGTAATGAGATAATTGTAATGTGGGACTTCATTATGTAAAGGGATTAGGAAATTCAGGCTCCAACCACACTGGACCGGATAATTTTGAAAACGCCGGTTTCACGTAAAACCGATAGGTGATCACACTATGAGTTTTTAAAAATATCTCTATCCACATTGAAATGGAAATTTCGGCGAATCTCCTCCTACTGCGCATGCACAGGACACATCTACCGAAAACAAGCGACAGCATTTTTAAATTTCTCCGGTTACTCCGTCCACACTGATCTGCTGAATCAGCTTTTTCGAAAATACCCACCCTGGAGAGTGTTTCTGAAAAGCTCTGGTTTCGGGGACGAAAACAGTGTTTTAGTGTGGACGGAGGGTAAAAACGAAGAGAAAAAATTTTGGTTACGGATTTATCCGGCGTAGTGTGGACGTAGCTTCAGATTGGTGTCAGATCGCAAGAGAGGGAATTTGGTGAACGCTTATGAGATGGCTTTTTAGAGCAGCCTGTGCTTGATCCTAATCATGGAAACGTTACCTTAGAGTGGGTGTTAACCCAGACCTTATTAGGGAGCTTAGTGTAAAGGAACTCTTAGGATGCAGTGATCATAATATGACTGAGTTCATAATTATCTGGATAGACAGGGTCTGATTAGGAATAGTCCGCATGGATTTGTGCGTGGAAGGTCATGTTTGATAAATCTTATTGAATTTTTTGAAGAGGTTATGAGGAAAGTTGATGAAGGTAAAGCAGTGCAGGTTGTCTATATGGATTTCAGTAAGGCCTTTGACAAGGTTCCGCACGGAAGGTTAGTTAGGAAGGTTCAATCGTTAGGTATTAATATTGAAGTAGTAAAATGGATTCAACACTGGCTGGATGGGAGATGCCAGAGAGTGATGATGGATAACTGTTTGTCAGGTCGGAGGCCGGTGACTAGTGGTGTGCCTCAGGGATCTGTACTGGGTCCAATGTTGTTTGTCATATACATTAATGATCTGGATGATGGGATGGTAAATAGGATTAGTAAGTATGCAGATGATACTAAGGTAGGTGGCATTCTGGATAATGAAGTAGGTTTTCAAAGTTTGCAGAGAGATTTAGGCCAGTTAGAAGAGTGGGCTGAAAGATGGCAAATGGAGTTTAATGCTGATAAGTGTGAGGTGCTACATTTTGGTAGGAATAATCCAAATAGGACATACATGGTAAATGGTAGGGCATTGAAGAATGCGGTAGAACAGAGTGATCTAGGAATAATGGTGCATAGTTCCCTGAAGGTGCAATCTCATGTGGATAGGGTGGTGGAGAAAGCTTTTGGTATGTTGGCCTTTATAAATCAGAGCATTGAGTATAGGAGTTGGGATGTAATGTTAAAACTGTACAAGGCATTGATAAGGCCGAATTTGGAGTACTGTGTACAGTTCTGGTCACTGAATTATAGGAAAGATATCAACAAAATAGAGAGAGTACAGAGAAGATTTACTAGAATGTTACCTGGTTTTCAGCACCTAAGTTACAGGGAAAGGCTGAACAAGTTAGGTCTTTATTCTTTGGAATGTAGAAGGTTAAGGGGGTATTTGATAGAGGTATTTAAAATAATGAGGGGTATAGATCAAATTGACGTGGATAGGCTTTTTCCATTGAGAGTAGGGGAGATTCAAATAAGAGGACATGATTTGAGAGTTAGGGGGCAAAAGTTTAAGGGGAAGGAATGGAGGGTTATGGGCTGAGTGCGGGCCAGTGGGACTAGGTGAGTGTAAGTGTCGGCATGGACTAGAAGGGCCGAGTTGGCCTGTTTCCGTGCTGTAATAGTTATGTGGTTATATGGTTATACTGCAATTTAAGAGGGAGAAGCATAAGTCACATGTATCGGTATTGCAATGGAATAAAGGGAATTACAGAGGCATGAGAGAGGAGCTTATCCAGGTAAATTGGAAGAGGATATGAGCAGGGATGATGGTGGAGCAGAGGTAGCTGAAGCTTCTGGAAAGAGTTCACAAGGCGCAGGATAGATATGTCCCACAGAAGGAGATGTTCTCAAATGGCAGGGGTAGGCAACCATAGCTAACAAGCGAAGTTAAGAACTGCATAAAAGCCAAGGAAAGGGCATATAAGATAGCAAACGTTAGCAGAAAGTTAGATGATTAGGAAGCTTTCAAATACGACAAAAGGCAACTAAACAAGTTATAAGAAGGGAAAGGATGAAATATGAGGGCAAGCTACCCAATAATATAAAGCAGGATACAAAATTTTTTCAGTTATATAAAAAAGGTGTGAGTTGATATTGGATCACTGGAAAAAAAATGCTGGTGAGGTAGTAATGGGGGACAAGAAATGGCAGATGAACCTAATGGGTACTTTGCATCTGTCTTCACTGTGGAAGACACTAGCTGTGTGCCAGAGGTTCATGAGTGTCAGGGAGCTGGAGTGAGTGCCATTGTTATTACAAAGGAAAACAGCTAACAAACTCAAAGGTCTTAAGGTGGATGTCACCTGGGTCAGATGGACTACATCCCAGAGTCCTGAAAGAGGTTGCTGAAGAGATAATGGATTATTGGCATTGGCATTGGTCATGGCCTTTTAAGAATGACTTGATTCTGGCATGGACCGAAAGGACTGGAAGATTGCAAATGTCACTCCACTCTTTAAGAAGGGACGAAGGCAAAAGAAAGGAAATTATAGGCCAGATAGCCTAACCTCAGTGGTTGGGAAAGTGTTGGAGTCTATTATTAAGGATGGGGTTTTGGGGTACTTGGAGAATAATGATAGAATAAGTCAAAGTCAGCATGGTTTCTGTCAATGGAAATCTTGTCTGACAAATCTGTTAGAGGTCTTTGAGGAAGTAACACACAGGGTGGAGAAAGAAAAGACAGTAGATGTTATTTACTTGGATTTCCAGAAGGTATTCGATAAGATGCCGCATATGAGGCTGCTTAACAACAGAAAATTCTATGGTATTATAGGAAAGCTACTGGAATGGATAGAGGAATGGATGACAAGCAAGAGACAGTGAGTGGGAATAAAAGGGGCCTTTTCTGGTTGGCTGCCAGTGACTACTGATGTTCCTTAGGGATCAGTATTGGAACCGTTACTTCTCACATCATTGTGAATGATTTAGATAATGGAATTGATGACTTTGTGGCAAAGTTTGTGGATGGTATGAAGATAGGTGGAGGTGTAGGTAGTGCTGAGGAAGCAATGCAATTTCAGCAGTACTTAGACAAATTGGAAGTATGGGCAAAAAAGTGGCAGATGGAATACAGTTTTGGGATATGTATGATAATACATTTCGGTAAAAGAAACAATAATGTGGACTATTATCTAAATGTGGAGAAGGTTCAAATATCAGACGTGCAGAGGAATTTAAGAGTCCTCATGCAAGCTTCTCAGAAGGTTAATTTAGCAGTTAAAAGTATGGTAGAGTAGGCATATGCAATGTTAGCATTTATTTTAAAGGGAATAGAATATATAAGCAAGCAGATACTGTTCTTTTATAAGACACTAGTCAGGCCGCTCTTAGAGTATTGTCAACAGTTTTGGGCCCCATATTTCAGAAAAGACCTATTTTCATTGGAGAGAGACCCGTGGAGGTTCACGAGGAAGATTCTGGGAATGAAGGGGTTAACATATGAGGAGCGTTTGGCAGCTTTGGGCCTGTACTTACTGAAATTTAGAAGAATATGTGGGGGACCTCATCGAAACTTGCTGGATGTTAAAAGGATAGTGTGGATGTGGAGAGGATGTTTCCGATGGTGGGGATATCCAGAACTAGAGGGCCCAGCCTCAAAGCTGAGGAATGGCCCTTCAGAACAAAGGTAAGAAGGAATTCTTTCAGCCAGAGAGTAGTGAACCTGTGGAATGCTCTGGCACAGACTGTGGTGGAGGCCAAGTTCGTGGGTATATTTAAGGCAGAATTTGATCATTTCCTGATCAGTCAGGGCATCAAAGGATATGGCGAGAAGGCAGGTGTGTGGAGTTGAGTAGGATTTGGAATCAGCCATGATGGAATGGTGGAGCAGACTCATTCAGCTTTATTCAGCTCCTGTGTCTTCTGGTTTTATGTGTGGCACCTGCCTGTTATTTCTTCAAAGAATTCCAATAAATTTGTCAAGCAGGACTGTCCCTTGAGGAAAGAATGCTGAATTTGGCCTATTTTATCATGTGCCTTCAAATACTCCAAAACCAAATCCTAATGTAGCCTCCGTGCCCCCAGTTGACCCCTGTTCGTCTAGGGTAAACTGCCTTTGCCCCGCCAGTAGTGCAATACTTCTGTGCAAATACAGTGTAATGCCCCCCCAGTACACACTCACAAGGCAAATTCCAGACAATGCCCAAAAGCGAGTAAATAATTGCAACTTTATAGTAATTTCTTAGTGATGGGTTAGTAGAAACAGATAACCTAAAGGCGCCAAAGTAATAATCAGTTTGTCAGTTTATGCACATATTTTAATACGTTGGAGCTCGTGCCTCCGGTTCCCTTCCACAACAACCTTCCGAGCCTTCAGCCACCGTTCCAGAATCCGTTGCTCTGGAACGCTGCCCACTCCACACATGTCCGTCCTCCTCGCTTTCCTCCCCCAAAAAAAACAAAAGACCGCGAACTCCCACTCAGCTTACACAGACAAGATAGCATAACAATCCTCCATTGGTTAGTTTTCCCCTTATCAATACCCATAACCCAAACATATGAGACACAGGATCCCATTACAGCATTACAAAGAAGCCATTTTGTTAGCCTGAACAGTTAACACCACTCTTACTGGTACTGAGAACCCTACACGTAATAATCGACTCCAATATCTTCTGAGCCACAGGCCTATAGTTTTCTTTCTTCTGCCTCTCTCCCTTCTTGAAGAGTGGAGTGACATTTGCAATTTTCCATTCTTCCGGAATCATGCCAGAATCTAGAGATTCTCGAATGATCATTACTAATGCCTCCACAATCTCTTTCAGAACTCTGGGGTGTACACCATCTCCTCCAGTTAACTTATCTACCTTCGATCACTTTCTGAGGAACCTTCCCACTAGTAATGGTAACTTCACACACTTCATGATTTCATGACATACTTCATCGATTTTGAAAGACTTGTAGTCAAGATGCCATCTGTGTATAATTCTGCTTCGTTCGACATCTTCTGGATGGATCAGAAACCATATATTCATTTCTTTTATGTCTTTTACATTTGTTTTTCTTCTTGAATGTGATTCTGGAACTGTTGAGCCTGTTACCTGTTGTAGTTTGGATATTATTTGGGTGTTACAGTGCTCTGCAGTCTCCGAGGGGATTTCGGGAGGCAGGGGCAGAGTACAGGAACCTTATGGCAAGAAGGCTGCGAGCCGATGTTTGACTCCTTTTCGCCAATTAAAGCTTCCATTGTTTGGTGATTAAAGCAATAATGGAGTTTGGAATGCTTGCTGCCTGCTTTTTTATGGCTGGTGAGGTCGCTCTGCATGGAGAGGGGAGACAGCTTTTTTATCACAGGTGAGATCACTCTGTGATGGAGAGGGATAATGTTACCCAGATTTTCTGTGTTTTGAATGTGGACTTTTCTCAGTCTCATGGATTTTTTGTATTCTGTATTTTTCACCTGATCTTTCTTGTTTTTTTTTGTGTTCGTGAGAGGGGGAATTGGGTGTTGATGTGGGTCTGTTCCAGTTTTTGTTTGTTTTGTGTGAAGAGGAGAGATTTGGGGTTTGATGATAGTACTGGCTATCTTTTCTTTCTTAGTTTCATGACTATCTGGAGAAGAAGAATTTCAGAGTTATATACTTTGATAATAAATAAATGAAGTTTTAAACCTCTGGCACCTGGCACTTCCACCGTGCTGCTTATGTCTTCCACAGTAAAGACCGATGCAAAAGTTAGAGCTTAAAGTATGGACATAGAATAAAATAGGCATAGATACATAAATACCAGCGAGTGTTTCAAAGTTAGCTATAAAAAGTGGTTTAAAATGTGAGGAACAATAGATAGGGGTGGGTTACTAACTAGACTGGTTGATCACATTAACTCCCTAGGGAAAGAAACTTTTAAGATGTTGTGAAGATTTTTTTTTTGTTTTAATAACCCTATTGCACTTTCCAGAAGGGATCTTTTGAAAAAGTCATCTTGCAGGGTGGGTAGCTCTTTCTCTTGTTCTTGTAGCCATTGGGTTGCAGAGTCACAATGTACAATAAATAAGTGAGACATTACTCTTCATTCCCCAAAATGATGTAAGAAGGTTCAAATTACAATCACCAGTTAAACTAAGTCACAAGAAAGTTTTATATTCACTAGATATGTTATCTTAAAGACCACAGAATTAAATGATCATGCCTACATCAAAACAGACAGACAGACAGAGAAGAAATAGAATAAACAAAATTAAAACTGTATTTAAATCCATAAGCCTGGAAATTAGTGCAGGCAATTTATAGTGAATGAGTGAATGACTTGATTAAAATAACGGTGCCAAGGACTTAATACAAAAGCACTAAATGTTTGCAGAATAATATTGTTACAGTAATTTCCAGGCTATGTTCTCACTTAATTAGAAAGAAAAGTAAATTAAATTAATTGAACTCTGGTCAACATAATTTGAACAGAGTTGGAATTACAAATGCAAACAGGGCCATTGAGACTTGTTCAGTTTGACAACATATTTTCCAAATTCAAAGCAACTTATTTTTCTCTGCCTTACTTAAGAAAGCAATGTCAATGTCATTAATTATTGCGAGAAAAGCAGATAACTTTTATATTATAATCTAAACAAAAATACAATCAGTGGCCACTTCATTAGGTAAACCAGAACAACTGCCCATTAGCACAAATATCTAATCAAATGGCAGCAACTCAATGCATAAAAATATGCAGACATGGTCAAGAAGGTCATTTGTTATTCAGACTAACCATCAGAATGGGGAAGAAATGTGATTTAAGTGACTTTGATTGTGGAATGATAATCGTTGATACCCAACGAGGTGATCTGAGTATCTCAGAAACTACAGATATCCTAGGATTTTCATGCACAACAGTCCCTAGAGTTTACAGAGAATGGTGTGAAAAAAAAATCCAGTGAGCAGCAGTTCTGTGGGCAAAACCACCTTGTTAATGAGAGAGGTCAGAGGTGAATGGCCAGACTGGTTCAAGCTGATAGGACAGCAACAGTAACTCAGAATACTGTGCATTGCAACAGTGATGTGCAGAAGAGCCTCTCTGAACACACAACATGTCGAACCTTGAAGTGGATGGGCTAAAACAGCTGAAGACAATGAAGTGACCACTTTATTAAGTACAGGAAACACAGGGGATATCTTATCAGGTGGTCACTGAGTGTGTGTCAATGTCATTTGCTCATTGTGCGAAAAAAGATAACTTGTTATATTGAAATCTCAACAAGTATATTTGGAGCTACATTTAAATCTAAGATTGTCAATGAAGTGTGTCCGTTATTGAGAACAATGTATATCTATGGGCTGATTATCGGATTAACAAGTCGCTGGTTGCCTGGGTTTGTTGCTCTCATATTCTGCCAAGCCATTTCATGTGGGATTGGATCAACACTCTGCTCGAGCTCTCAGTTCATCTTCCACTGCTCTCTTAAATTTAAACCATCTCAATCAAAAGATAACAGGTAGGTCAGCTTTTGTTGAACTACACTCCTCAATACCTAAAACTATAAGAACTGTAGACTCAGTTGACACTTAAACATCAGCTCTAAATCTATTTATTTAACCTTGCTTTTAACTAACATCTTTTTCTCTTTTATTTTCATGTTTTCATGTTTTATTTTTATTTTGTTTTCATATTTTTACTTTAAAATGAGGCCACTTATTTTCAACCTTTCAATTTTTACTGTGCTAAAGGGAAGAATGGAGATTTGTACACAGTAGCCACACTTTTTTATGCAACTGAATCAGAATCAGAGTCAAAATCGAGTTTATTATCACAGTGAAATCTGTCAGTCGTAAAGCTATTCCATTTTAAATAATTAAAACAAGTTTAAGCACTAATAAATAATTAAAGTAAAATATTAACATGAAGAAAGATATTCAGAATCAGATTTATTATCACAGATATAAGTTGTGATATATAAAAATTACTATAAGTTACAATAAGACACGTAAAAAATAAATAAGCAGTGCTAAGAGAGAGCAAAAGTGATTTAGTGTTCATAGATTCATTGCCTGTTCAGAAGATAGACAGAAAGAATTTGTTCCTAAAATGTTGAGAGGGTGTGTGTTTGTCCTCTTCATCTTCATCTTCATCAATCAACCTCATTGTTGTTGAAAGATTATGCAAACCAAGAATGTGATTTGCAGATGAAAAATTACCTACGTCAATCAGGTTTCAACACCCTCCTTTATGCTTATTACTGAATAGTAAGTCCAAAGACATTATAGGGAATATCCTACATTTATGTAATTATTTATTTTTGGTTTAAATAATTGAAAGAGGAATTGGTTTATTATTATTACTTGTAAAAAGTTCAATGTTCAAAGTTCAAAGTAAATATTATTATTGAAGTACATATATATATAACTCTGAAATTTATTTTCTTGTGAGCATACTCAATATTTTATAGAATAATAACCATAAGCAAGTCAATGAAAGAGTGCCCAACCAGAGTGTTCAACCAAAGTGCAGACAGCAACAAACTATGCAAAAGCAAAATTAAGAAATAATAATAATAAATAAATAAGCAATAAATATCGAGGATGTGAGATGAATAGTCCTTGGAAGTCAGTCCATTGGTTGTGGGAGCATTTCAAAGCTGGGGAAAGTGAAGATGAGTGAAATTATCCTCTTTGGTTCAAGAGCCTGATGCTTGAGGGGTAATAACTATTCCTGAACTGGTGCAGTAAAGATCATGTCTTGCATACTGTTCCTATAGATCAAAGACAGTACATTGAGGTACAACAAGATAGAACAATAACAGTGCAGAATAAAGCTACAAAGAAAGTACAGTGCAGGTTGACAATAAGGTGTATGACCACAATGAGATAAACTGGGAGGTCAAGTGCCTATTTTATCATACTAAGGAACCATTCAAAAGTCTCATAGTGGGGTGGTAGAATCAATGATACATTGCTGCTCCTCAGTGCTCTCTCCGGGGCAGATTCATTACAACTGAGTTAAGAAATGTACTTCAAATATTGCCCAACTCTGCATTGCCAGGCAAAAGTTTGAGAAAGTACCTGTAGGTACTATGACCAGTGCATTGAACAAGCCAAACAAACCATTGAATGAAAATATACACACAATATAAATAACAAACTAAAATAAAATCTTACTTATGTTCACACTTTGTAACAACTTTGTTTTCTATTATAAATTCCAATTTCCATTTTTATGGGAAACAGTCAATGTGAATATGTTGTCCTGTGATTACAACTTCTTGGCACAGAAGATGCTGCACCACCGATTTTAGAAGTGGAATTACAGAACGATACCTTCCATTGTATATATGGACTGAGAAAATGATAATGAAAATATAAAAATAAGGACAGAATGCATTACTTTAATATGGGGACTGAATTGCTTCTATGCTGGATGCATTATTTCCCACCTTTTACTCTAGCTACCAAATGAAAATGACACATGTTTTGATTCCCCATTCATATCGCCCCGGGACAGCAACTGGTGGATATACAGTATATATATTTTTTTTAAAGTTGCAATATTAGAAGTGTAGTAATTTCTGACCAAACTAACAATACATTTCTAACATTCTGTGTAAGTGAAAAACACAGCTCACAAAACTACCAGATGTACACTCTGTGGCCACTTTATTAGGACCACCTGCTTGTTCATGCAAATATCTAATCAGACAATTGTGTGGCAGCAACTCAATGCATTAAAGCATGCAGACGTGGTCAAGAGATTCAGTGATTTTTACTTTGCTCATTATGTTTATTTTGCACATTGGTTGTTTGCTAGTCTTTGTTTCTGGAAAGCTTTTATAAATTATGTTGTATTTCTTAATTTTCCTGTAAATGCCTTGAAGAAAATGAATCTCAAAGAATTTGGTGACATATACATATTGAGCACAATTACACAGAGCGCTGTTGCAGGAAAGCGGCATCTATCACCCGGAATTGCCATCACCCAGGTTATGATCTCTTCTTGCTGTTGCCATCAGGAAGGAGGTGCAGGAGCCTCAGGACTCACACAACTAGGTTCAGGAACAGTTATTATCCATCAACTGTCTGGCTTTTGAACCAGTGAGGATGACCTCACTCAATTTCATTTCCTCCATCACTGAACTGTTCCCACAACATATGGACTCACTTTCCAGGACTCTGTATTTCATGTTCTCGATATTTATTGCTTATTTACTGTATGTATTATTATTATTTTTTTTTCTCTTCTGTATTTGCACAGTTTGTCATCTTTTGCATTGGTTGTTGTCTGCCCTGTTGGGTGCAGTCTTTCATTGATTTTATCATGCTTCTTGAATACCCACAGGAAAATTAATCTGAGGTTTGCATATCGAGGCATATATTTATTTTGATAATAAATTTACTTTGAACTTTGAATGGAATTGATGTGCAACCCATTAGACTCCAGTAAAAAAAAACCACAGAAGATACTTTGCTGGAACTGCTGTGTTTTGTTTTAATGAGCCATTTTAATTATTCCATTGGGTTTAATTTTTTTCAATTACAACTATTGTTATTTTGAACCACTGAATACAAAGTAAATCTGCCCACCACTTAGTTAGCTGTCCATTAACTCTGCGATGGAGCGTATTGGATCTAATTTTATAATTTGTCACATGAAAGTGAATGACATTAATTTTAAAAAGGAATACTTGCCCTGTGTGTCAGAATGATTTTGTAAGAAACAGCAGTATCAGAACTCAAAGCATCCAACCAGATCCTGTGTCTAGCACTGCAGAAAATAGATCTGTTATTCTTGTCTAATTGTTCTTGGAGCTGAATAATATCAGTAATGGGAAGTCAATACACATCTGGCTTTCAAAAAGATTGTCATTGTTGTGAGGTCAGGAGTCCATTTTGCAAGTGCTGGTGAATAGTTTCCCAAAACCTACAGAGTGCAGTAGTCGACTACACTTTTTGTCCGAAATGTCATCTGTACTTTTTTCTATAGATGCTGCCTGGCCTGCTGAGTTCCTCCAGCAGTTTGTGTGTGTTCTTGGATTTCTAGCATTTGTAGATTTTCTTTTGTTTGTATTGAGGGTGCAGTAGCGTTGCTGTTAAAAATTCATCTGGTTGACTAAACCTTTCAGTCATCCTTATCTCGTTTAACTTATACTGTATGTGAATTGCAGACACAGTATTGTTGCTTCTTAAGTGCTCTATAAAATGTCTAAGAAGTCACTCAGTTGCACCTTAACTGTGAGACATAGGGGCAGAATAAAGCCATTCTGCCTAACACTGCCTAAATAAAATATGTTTGGAAAAGTGCACAGAAAATTTACAAGGATGACCACTCTCTGCTGAACATCGACGGCTCCTCAGTAGAGATCGTTAAGAGCACTGAATTTCTTGGTGTTCACCTGGCAGAGAATCTCACCAGGTCCCTCAACACCAGCTCCATAGCAGAGACTGCCCAGCAGCGTCTCTACTTTCTGCAAAGGCAGAGAAAAGTCCATCTCCCACCCCCCCATCCTCATCACATTCTCCAGGGGTTGTATTGAGAGCATCCTGAGCAGCTGCATCACTGCCTGGTTTGGAAATTGCACCATCCCGGATTGCAAGACCCTGCAGCGGATAGTGAGGTCAGCTGAGAAGATCATTGGGGTCTCTCTTCTTCATTGTGGCTAGTGAAACCAATTGAGGACTGGACGAAATTTAAAAATTTACAGAAGGAAACTAAGAAAGTCATTAGGAAAGAAAAGATGAATTATGAAAGGAAATTAGCAATTAACATAAAAAAGGACACTAAGTTTTTTTTTAATATATGAAGAGTAAAAGAGTGACACGAGTAGATATAGGACCTATTGAAAAGGATGCTGGAGAAATTATAATGGGTAACAAAGATGGCAGAGGAACTAAATGAGTATTTTGCATCAGTCTTCACAGTGGAAGACATTAGCAACATACTTGATAGCCAGAGGTCTCAGGGAATAGAATTAGGTACAGACAAGATTACTAGAGAGAAAATGCTTGAGAAGATAAATGGACTGAGGATAGATAAGTCTCCTGGACCGGATGAAGTGCATCCATGGGTTCTGAAGGAGGTGGCTTTGGAGATTGTGGGAGGCATTGGAAATAATCTTCCAGGAATCAGTAGACTCAGGCACGGTTCTGGAGGACTGGAAGGTCGCAAATGTAGTTCCATTGTTTAAGAAAGGGGGGAGGCAGCAAAAAGAAAATTACAGATCTATTAGTCTGACGTTGGTAGTTGGAAAATTATTGGAGTTGATCTTCAAGGACGAGGTTATGAAATACCTTGAGGTGCGTGACAAAATAGGCCCAAGCCAGCATGGTTTCATGAAGGGAAGATCCTGCCTCACCAACCTATTGGAATTTTATGAGATAATCCCAAATAAAATTGACAAGGGAGAGGCTGTGGATGTTGTGTATTTGGATTTTCAAAAGGCCTTTGACAAGGTGCCGCATAAGAAGCTGCTTAATAAAATTAGGGCCCATGGAATTACAGGAAGCATATTGGAATGGGTGGAGCATTGGCTGATAGGCAGAAAGCAAGGAGTGGGAATACAGGGATCCTATTCTGGTTGGTTGCCGGTCACTAGTGATGTGATGTTCTGCAGGAGTCGGTGTTGGGGCCTCTTCTTTTTACACTGTATATCGATGATTTAGATTGTGGATTAAATGGTTTTGTGGCTAAGATTGCGGATGACACCAGGATAGGTGGAGGAGCAAGAAATGTTGAAGAAACGGAAAGGTTGCAGAGAGACTTGGTCAGCTTAGGAGAGTGGGCAAAGAAATGGCAGATGAGATACAATGTTGAGAAGTGTGCGGTTGTACATTTTGGAAGAAGAAACAATCGGGCAGATTATTATTTAGATGAAGAGAAAATTCAAAAATCGGAAGTGCAAAGGGACTTGGGAGTCCTAGTGCAGGATACCCTAAAGGTTAACCACCAGGTTGGATCGGCAGTAAGGAAAGCGAATGCTATGTTGGCATTCATTTCAAGAAGAATAGTGTGTAAGAGTAAGGAGGTGTTGATGAGGCTCTATGGGGCACTGGTGAGACCCCATTTGGAATACGGTGTGCAGTTTTGGACCCCCTATCTTAGAAAGGATGTGCTGATGTTGGAGAGAGTTCAGAGAAGATTCACGAGGATGATTCCTGGAATGCAGGGACTAACATATGAGGAGCGTTTATCGGCTCTTGGATTGTATTCATTAGAGTATAGAAGAATGAGAGAGGATCTCATAGAAACATTTCGAATGTTGAAAGGGTTGGACAGAGTAGATGTGGAAAGGCTGTTTCCCTTGGTGGGTGAGTCCAGGACAAGAGGTCACAGTCTTAGAGTTAGAGGGTACCCATTTAAAACAGAGATGAGGAGAAATTTTTTTAGCCAGAGGGTCGTGGATTTATGGAATTCTTTGCCACATACAGCTGTGGAGGCCCAATCATTGAGGGTGTTTAAGGAGGAAATTGATAAGTATCTAATTAGTCAGGGTATCAAGAGATATGGGAAAAAAGCTGGAAATTGGAACTAGACGGAAGAATAGTTTAGCTCATGGTGGAGTGGCAGAGCAGACTCGATGGGCGGAATGGCCTACTTCTGCTCCTTTGTCTTGTGATTTTGTGATCTTGTGATTTGGTGTAGCACATTTGAATACTGTCCCATTGAAATTGCACAGGGGAAGACAATTACTGAATGTTCCTGCAATTAGCTGATTGATAAAGTTGTACCTCCATCACCTAATACACAGCTCAGGACGGATCTGGTTAGTTGTCTATTCATGAAGACATCCTTCAACTCTAGTATATTTTGGGTGTCTGGAATTTGTACTCAGAGGCTTTTGGAATAAACAATAGCATTAAATATTCAAAATCATTAGGTGTTCTGCTCATTGGATGTGCTACCATTGTAAATATATAATCCTGTAATTCTACCTGACTACTCTCAGTGGCTATTTATTAGGTACATCTATACTCCTGCTGGTTAATCCAAATATCTAATGAGCCAATCACGTGGCTGCAACTCAATGCATAAAGGCATGAATCATGGTCAAGAGGTTCAGTTGTGATTCAGAGCAAATGATGGAAATGAATAAACAATCATCGTTTTGGATTGAGATCTTTTAGGTCTCTAGAGAATGTTATGAATAACAAAAAAAAACATCAAATGAGTAACAGTTCTGTGAACAAAATTGACTTGTTAATGAGAGTGGTCAGAGGAGAATGGCCAGACTGGTTCAAGCTGACAGGAAGACAGCAATAACTCAAATGACCACACGTTACAACAGTGGTGTGCAGAAGAGCATCTCTGAATGCACGTTCAAATCCTCAAGTGGATGGCTACAGCAGCAAAAATTTACACACATACACTCAGTGACCAGGTTATTGGGTACAGGAGGCACAGAATGAAGTGGCCTCTGAGCTTATATCTCAAATATTAAAGTAGGTGGAAATTCCTTACAATGGGACCAGGCCTGGGAGAAGCTTTTTCCACACATAGAAAGAGCTGAAAGCATGCAAAAGTATAATCATTCTCAATAATGCCAAATTTCACACTTAAGATCAGTGCCACCCTCACATCAAAAAATATAGCAATTTAAATTATATTCTATTCAGTTCAATCACCTGGTCCATCTCCTTATACTGTAATTACTTTTTAATAAAATCAGCTGTGATTAGAATCTTCCGCACTGCAAATCAGCTCAACTGTTACCTGTGTACGGCCTGAGGATTAAGTTAGTGGATGTGTTCCAAATGTCAGGACAGATCCACTTATTTTTAATTATTATGTAAACACTATCGACTCAACTTGGAAACAAGTCTTGTTGATTTCTTCTGAGGTTACCAAGGTCAATAAATTAGAATTACCCTGACATACAACCTTGACATTGGGAAGGGGTTAGTGAACAATCTGCCCTCATCTGGCTATGGAAAGAGGTGACCCCAAAATAACACCATTAGACCAAAAGATATAAGAGTAGAATCAGGCCATTTGGCCCATCAAGTCTATGCCGCTATTTCATCACGGCTGATCATTTTTTTTCTCAGCCCCAATCTCTTGCCTTCTCCCCGTATCCCTTCATGCCCTGATTGATCAAGAATTATCAACCTCTGCCTTAAATATATACAATGACTTGTCCTCCATAGTAGCTTGTGGTAAAGAATTTCACAGATTCTCCACTGTGACTGTGTGGCTAGGCATAGCTCAAATACTATCTATAAATTTGCTGATGATACAACCATTGTTTGTAGAATCTTGGGTGATGACGAGAGGGCGTACAGGAGTGAGATATGCCAACTAGTGGAATGGTGTCGCAGCAACCACCTGGCACTCAGCATCAGTAAGACGAAAGAAGTGATTGTGGACTTCAGGAAGGGTAAGACGAAGGAGTACATACTAATTCTCATAGAGGAATCAGAAGTGGAGAGAGTGAGCAGTTTCAAGTTACTGGGTTTCAAGATCTCTGAGGATCTAACCTGGTCCCAACATATTGATGTAGTTATAAAGAAGGCAAGACAGCAGCTATACTTCATTAGGAGTTTGAAGAGATTTGGCATGTCAACAAATACACTCAAAAACTTCTGTAGTTGTACCGTGGAGAGCATTCTGACAGGCTGCATCACTGTCTGGTATGGAGGAGCTACTGCACAGGACCGAAAAAAGCTACAGAGGGTTGTAAATCTAGTCAGCTCCATCTTGGGAACTAGCCTACAAAGTACCCAGGACATCTTTAGGGAGCGGTGTCTCAGAAAGGCAGTGTCCATTATTAAGGACCTCCAGCACCCAGGGCATGCCCTTTTCTCACTGTTACCATCAGGTAGGAGGTACAGAAACCTGAAGGCACACACTCAGTGATTCAGGAACAGCTTCTTCCCCTCTGCCATCTGATTCCTAAATGGACATTGAACCCTTGGACACTACCTCACTTTTTTTAATATATAGTATTTCTGTTTTTTTAGCACATTTTTGTTTAATCTGTTCAATATACGTATACTGTAATTGATTTACTTGTTTATTTATTATTTTTCTCTGCTAGATTATGTATTGCATTGAACTGCTGCTGCTAAATTAACAAATTTCATGTCACATGTCAGTGATAATAACCTGATTCTGATTCTCTCTGGCTCCCAGCAGAACTGGACCCTGCTCTGCTTTTCAGACGAATCCAGAGCTCATGGGTGGCATGGTAGTACAACACTTTTGCAGCACCAGCGACCCTTGGTCAATTCCTGCCGCAGTCTGCAAGGAGTTGGTATGCTCTCCCCATGACCATGTGGGTTTCCTCCCTTCAAGGTACATTTATATTGGAGTATGTATACAGTATACAGCCCTGAGATTCGTCTTCATTTCATTTTTCATTGTCAATGTTTTTTTTATATTGGTTTTAAACAAAAAAAAGGATACAAATCAGAGGAGAAGTTATAACAAACACATAATGATGCAAAAAGTGTACAAACACCAAAAGGGATATATACTGTCCAAGTCATATAATAATCAGCTATTGTATATAAACAAAAAAACACACCTCCTCCTGGCAAATCATAGAAAAAAAAATTGGAAATTTTTAATAAAGGAAAAAACCCCACTAACCTAACCTAAAACAAACAAAAGAGACTGGGCAGTCCATTTGAGGATCACAGTTAAAAAAAGAAAAAAGAATACATCCTTCTGGTCAGTTCTGAACCTTTATAGATGAAGAGGGACAAAACAAACAAAAAATTTAAAAAAGGAATTTTTTACCTAAAAAAAGAGGAAAAAAATTAAACCAAATGAAAATATTGAATATAAGGTCATCAGGCTTGTTCAAAATTAAAAGATGTGTCAAACGTCCGGCTTCTAATTTTCTCCAAATTTAAGCAGGACATAATGGAGGAGAGCCAATGAAAAACAGTAGGTGGATTAGAATCTTTCCAGTATAACAAGATAGCTCTCCCAGCCAGTAAGGTTGAAAAAACATGTTGACAGGAAGCAGGAACACTTCCTGTTTCCTGTGGAATAATCCTAAAAATTGCCGTAAGTGAGTTAGATTGTAAGTCCACACCAATGACTTTTGATGACGTTCTAACAATATCCCTCCAAAAATTGTTTAACTTTGTACAGGACCAAAACATATGAGTTAGAGTAGCCACCTCGGAGTTGCATCTGTCACAGGTAGGGCTTATGTTAGAAAAAATATGCGCTAGTTTATTTTTTGACATATGCGCCCTGTGTACTATCTTAAACTGAATTAAGGAGTGACATGCGTGAATAGATGAATTATTAACTAGATAATAAATTTTACTCCATTGATCATCTGAAAGGGAGTGCTGAAGTTCCATTTCCCAGGCACGTTTAACTTTATCATTAGGCATCATACGAGTATTCATTAACTGTTTATATATAATGGCTGTTAATCGTTTTTTAAGTGGTTTGAGTTGAAAAATAACATGTATCATATTTGGTAATTCTTTCAGGCAGTCACAAAACAAAGAAACACCATGGAACCCATCGCAGCCAACATATTTCGGAATTGTTTTCAACCCTCTTGATTTGTGACGATCAGACATTGATCTCAGCCTATCAGTGAGAAATGTTCTGCAAAGCTGATATTTTCCCCAATTGCATACATCAAACTTTGTGTAAAATGACATTGAAAATGGCAGATGACAGAAGAGAAATAAACTTTAAAAAATTAAGAAAACATACGAAGATTGAACCTCTTTAATGTGCATAATTTAGTTTTTTACATGTTTTTAATCTTTGTTGGAACAAAAACTATGAAACTTATGATAAATTAAATCAAATGTATCATTAACATTTCTGACAGTGATCAGATTTGATCTTACAAAGGTTCCACTGTATTAATTCACCAACATTGCAAGCTGTCCATGCAAGGCTGTCCTGTACACAGCAACAGCTGCCGCTAGAACAGCGCTGCATGAAGTACCGGTGACAGCTGCTGATAAAAAATATATTCTAAAATTTGTAAAATTCACTAATTGCCATACTTCTTGCTTAATAATGTAGATCTTTATGCAAATAAGCAGATTATGCAATTAAGCAATCATCATTTTACTGAACGTTGAAGTTGACATACAGTGCACCATTCCTCTATATTTACATTAGGATATTTAATAAAAGAGCTTTGGGCCCATTACTCATAATGGAAATGCTCTAAAATCATTAAAACACTGCAAAGTACTGCAACATCACACAAATTTCTTTACATTTTGTTTTGGTTTTGATTGATGCAGGAGTGAATGGATAGCTTAAAAACAAACAGAGCTTGCTGTGACAAAATATTAATTTTAAATAGTGATCGACACATTGCACATATTGGAATGCACATACTTGGCACTATGGTTAGCATGTCGGCATTACAGCTTGTGGTATCAGAGTTCAGAGTTCAATTCTGGCACCCTTTGTATGAGTTTTTGTATGTTCACCCCATGAAACCTATGGGTTTCCTCTGGGTGCTCCAGTTTCCTCCCATATTCAAAAGACGTACCGGTTAGTAGGTTAACTGGTCACGGTAAATTGCCCTGTGATTAGGCTAGGGATAAATTGGGGGTTGCTGGGCAGCATGGTTCAAAGGGCCAGAAGGGCCTATTCCACACTGTATCCCTAAATAAAGGAAAATAAAATTTTATTTGAATTATAGGCTGAGCAGCAAAAATATTCAATTGCAAATGTGTATATTCTTGCTTTAGTAATTTGAGTATTCTCTGAAAGGAAGTGGGTTAAGTGACAGGGACCCACAGTTTGTTCTACAGGTCAGACACAAGGCAGGTGATAAAAAGCTAGTGAGTGCACAAAAGCAGATGGACCACAGAAGCATGCCAGACCTAATGGTCTGGAGGAGACTCCTGTCAATGGCGATTTGAATCAGGATTCTACTTAGCCAGAGTAGTTGTATTGGTCTTCAGAGGCCTCTTGGAGATTTGCTAAACTATGCTTGACCTTGAAAGGTACCCAGCAGACAGCTCCTCCTTTCCTGAAGCAGGCAGTGTGAAACTCTGACACAAACACAAGTTGAAGGCTAACCTATCAGACCATAAGACATAGCTGCAGAAATAGGCTATTCGGCCCATTGATTCTGGACTAGATGGAGAATGTTTCTGTGCTGACCTTCTCAATGACTCTATTCCATCATCACTGATTTCAGGATTCAGATTCAAGATAGTTTATTGTCATTCTTCAGCAAATGAGTATAAAGGGAGAATGAAATGACTGTTATTTTGGATCCGATGCAGCATAAAGTAAAACATGGTAATCATACAAAGCAAAATAAATACAAATGTTAAAGCAATCCTATAAAACAGCATATACAAGAAACATACAAAGTGCTGGAGGAACTCAGCATGTCAGGCAGCATCTATGGAAATAAATAAAGCGTCAACGTTACAGGCCAAGACCCTTCTTCAGGACTGGAAAGGAAGAGGGAAGATGCCCGAATAAAAAGGTGTCGGGGGAGGGGAAGGAAGAGAGCTAGAAGGTGATAGGTGAGACCACGTGGGTGGGGATGATCCCAATGAAGGGTCTCAGCCTGAAATGGCAACCATACTCTGCCTGGTCTGCTTAATTTCTTCCAGCATTTTATTTGTATTGCTTGGATTTTTAGCATCTGCAGATTTTCTCTTGCTTGGGGTGGGAATGGTAAAGGGCCGGAGAGGAAGGAATCTGATTGGAGAGGAGGGTGAACCATAGGTGAAAGAGAAGGAGGAAGTGATAGGCAGGTGAGAAGAGATACAGAAGAGGGGAGGGTGAGGGAAATTTTTTTACTGGAAGGAAAAACTGATATTCCTGCCATCAGTCTGGAGGCTACCCACACCAAACATAAGATATTGTTCCTCCACCCTCATTGTGGCACAAGAGGAGGCCATGGACTAATATGTCGGAATAGGAACGGGAATGGGAATTAAAACATTTGGCCACAGGGAGGTTGAGCTTTTGGCAGTTGAAGCAGAGGTGTTCGATGAAGTGGTCCTCCAATTTACGATGGGACTCACCAATGTAAGTGTAATTGTAAAGTGGCAGTGCATGGGAGTTACAGGATGCAGTGGGGTTGTCTAGAGGAGGGCCAGTGTGGATGTAGCTGTGGAGGGTCATGGTAGGGTGTGTTAATGGGTAGAGATGTTGATCTGCCTGACGGCTGGGAGAAGTAAATGTTTTTGAGTCTGGTAGTGTGAGTGGCCTCCACCCTGATAGGAGTGGGACAAACAGTCTATGAGCAGGGTCTGTGGAATCCTTCATGATATTGCTGGCTTCTTTCTGTATGTATGTCCTTGATTGCTGGTAGGTGGGATAGCAGTTATTTATTATCCCTCTCAACCTCACTCTCAAGCCCCTCTCCACATAACCTTTGACACTCTTAATAATCAAGAACCTATCAACCTCTGCTTTAAGTGAACCTAATGACTCAGCCTCCAAGATAAAATCCATAAATTCACCACCGTACTCTGTTGTAAGTCTGTAGATGGTCCTGCAGGTCCATTCACACCAGATGCAAACATGCATCATAACCGTTCTATTTTTATATTCCATACCTATTCCAAATAAAAAGGCTAACATTCCATTTGATTTTCCAATTCCCCACTGAACTACGGTGAGAGTGGGGGAATACAAGAGTAACATTTGGGTTCATATTGCCTAAAGCTAGCCTACTCCGAGAGCAGGCTATTGGAATCAGAATAGGCTCTCTTAAAGTTTGTATAACAGGGGAATCATTAGCGACCAGCACAGCATGGGAGAGACTGGGCACCAAAACTTGCGACATGAGACGTAACGGTTAGCATAATGCTTTGTGGCGCCAGTGGTCGGGTTTCAATTCCTGCTGTTCTCTGGAAGGTGTTTGGACATTCTCCGAGCGACTGCATGGGAGAGTTTAGGCATCAAAACTTACATCACAATAACAAAGCAGTTAGTGTAATGCTTTACAGTGCCAATGATTCAGTTCATATTCTTGTTGCTGTCTATGAGGAGTTGGTATGTTCTCTCTGTGACTACTTGGGTTTCCTCCGGGTGCTCCAGTTTCCTCCCACAATCCTAAAGGTTAGGATTAATAAGTTGTTGGAATGCTACTGCATAGTAGTACATTTAACCATGAGGTTAATTCCTGGGATGTCCGGACTGTCTTACACAGAGAGGTTAGAGAGACTGGGCTTGTACACGCTGGAATTAAGGAGATTGAGAGGGGATCTGATTGCAACATATAAGATTATTAAAGGATTGGACAAGATAGAGGCAGGAAATATGTTCCAGCTGCTGGGAGAGTCCAGTACCAGAGGGCATGGTTTGAGAATAAGGGGTAGGTCATTTAGGACAGAGTTAAGGAAAAACTTCTTCTCCCAGAGAGTTGTGGGGGTCTGGAATGCACTGCCTCAGAAGGCAGTGGAGGCCAATTCTCTGGATGCTTTCAAGAAGGAGCTAGATAGGTATCTTATGGATAGGGGAATCAAGGGATATGGGGACAAGGCAGGAACCGGGTATTGATAGTAGATGATCAGCCATGATCTCAAAATGGTGGTGCAGGCTCAAAGGGCTGAATGGTCTACTTCTGCACCTATTGTCTATTGTCTATTTATGAATTGCACTGTATTGCTGCTGTGAAATTAAAAAACTAATTTCATAAGATTTGTGCATGATGATAAACCTGACTCTGATATATGAACTGAGAGTGGGAAGGGGGCAGGGCAAGGGAATCATGGTTGGGAAAAGGGAAGGGAGAGGGGAGGGTGTGGGAAGCACTAATGAATACCCTGGCACCACCAAGGCCTTGTATTCGGACAGCAAGCTGTTTACTGTTTGCTGTTTACTGTTTACCTGTGCTGGGCACTTCACATGCATTTTGAATTTTATTTTATTAACTTATTTTGTTTTATGTGTTGTCTGTGATTTTTGTTTTGTGGATGCTCTGTAGCCCGAAGGAAAGTTGTTTCGTCTGGTTGTATGTATAATCAGATGACAATAAACAATCTTGAACTATGATGGCTTTACATACTTTGACAAGATCAGTGAACTATGATATCCCATTAATTGTTTTCCCAGCCTCATACATACTGTGGCATGGTATTGTAGCAGTCAGTATGACACTATGAAGGCACCAGCTATCCACACTCAATTGCCACCGTTGCCCATGTCAAGTTTGTATGTCTCTCTGTGACCATGTGGGTTTCCTCCAGGTGCTTCAAGTTCCTCTCACAGTCGAAACATGTACGGGTTAGTAAGTTAATTGGTCACATGGGTGTAATGGATGGTGTCGGCTCGTTGGGCCAGAAGGACCTGTTACTATGCTGTATCTCTAAATAAAAATAAAAATAGCTCGGTCCACCACACTTGTCTCAGAGAGCTGCCTTTACAGTTCTAGATTACAGGATAAGAGTCTAAGCTGAAATCCCCATGGTCCCTGTTGGAGCTGCTACCTTGCAGATAAAATTTTAAACCAAGTTTCTGCATGTTCTTTCTGGAGGATATAAATTCCTCAAGAGGAAGAGGCTGAGGAGTTACTCCCTTTGTGTTTTTCAATACTTTTCCTTCACTCAATGCAACCAAATGCAGACTTTATTAGGTACAGTACACCTTACACCTGCACACATGTCCGTTAATGCAGATATCTAATCAGCCAATCATGTGGCAGCAACTCAATGTATAAAACCATGCAGATAAGGTCAAGAGGTTCAGTTGTTGTTTAGACCAGACATCAGGATGGGGAAGAAATGTGATCTAAGTAGCTTTGACCGTGGAATGAGTGCTGGTGCTAGATGGGGTGGTTTGAGTATCTGAGAAAGTGCTAATCTCCTAGGATTTTCCCACCCAACAGTCTCTAGACTTTACAGAAAATGGTGCAAAAAAAAAAACCCTTCTAGAAATCAGCAGTTCTGTGGGTAAAAATGGTTTGTCTGTGAGAGAGGTCAGAGGTGAATGGCCAGACTTGTTCAAGCTGATAGGAAGGATCTTATTTGAGTGGAATAATAAATCAGCCATGTTAGAATGATGGAGAAGACTCGATGGGCTGAATGGCCTAATTCAGCTCTTATGTCTTATGGTCTATGCCCAGGCAGCAGCGCTAATCACACACTTTGACAATATCAATGTTCTTCTGTACTTCATTACAAACACCCCATGGAAGAAATTTGAGGGCAAAGTACAATATGCTGACACTCCATTATAACACATTTAAAATGACTGATCAGGTGAATTACTTGGCAGTTACCTGCTCTTTTAAATTGTTGGTTGTGGGGTCTTCCAGGTCTGACATTTAAAATGTTATAAAGACAGCCTATTAAATCTTAACTTTGTCCTTGAGAACTCTTTGTGGAATATTAATGAAAATTCATATAAAGGCAAACTCCAGACTATCCTGATGAAGCATGACTGCTGTTTCAGAAGGCAGTTTGAACACATAGGAAGGGAAGAGGCTGCAGAGAGAATCGGGGTCTGCCCAGACTCCAAAATCTAGCCTGCACTGATGAATCTTGGTCAGTTAGTACAGTAACTGGCAGATCAGGCAGATCTGCTGACAATACTCCGTGTGGTCTGACTAGTGCCTCATAAAGCCTCAGTGTTACATCCTTCCTGTTGCATACTAGTCCTCTCAAAATGAATGCAAGCTTTACGTTTGCCTTACAGCCTACCACATCAACCTGCAAGTTGACCTTCAGGGAATTCTGCACAAGGACTCCCAAATCTCTTGACACCGTGGATTTTTGTTTTCTTTTCCCATTTAGAAAATAGTCTACTCCTTTAATCCATCTGCTAATGTGCATGGCCATACACTTCCCTACATTATATTCCATCTGCCACTTCTTTGCCCATTCGTCCTATCTGTCTATGTTTGTCATTTGGCTTCATCAACATTACCTGCCCCTTCACCTGTCTTCATATCATCTGCAAACTTGGCCACAAGATCATCAGTTCCATCATCCAAGTCATTGACATATAACGTGAGAGGAAGCAGTCTACACTGATCACTAGTACTAGCACGTCACTTTTTTGGCCAGAACAGGCCCCTTTTCTTTCCACTCCTTGCTTCTCTTCAATCCATGTCTGTAATACCGTGGGCTCTTATCTTGTTAAGCAACCTCATGTGTGGCACCTTGTCAAAGGCCTTCTGAAAATGTAAGTACACAACATCCACCCACCTGGCTTTTCCTAGCACCTTCTAGATTGTCCTGCTCACTTTCGTCCTCTATCTTCTTATTTTGGCATTTTCCCCTTCCTTCCAGTTCAGAAGAAGGGTTCACAGACTGAAATGTCAACTGTTTTTCTTTCTCAGGCAGATCAAACCTCTTCCAACCTGCTACCTTTGCCTGCCTTGGACCAATGGCACAGAATAGGCCATTTAAGAACACCTGAACACTAGTCCCTCCTACTTACACCGTGTCCATATCCCTCCATCTTCCTTACATCCATGTGCAGATCCCAACGTCTCAAAGTCCAATCCATTTTCCACTGCCACTATACCAGGCAGCGCATTCCAGGCAGTGAAGAACTTACCACTACATCCCCTTTGAACCTATCCCCTCTCACTTTCACTGCATACCCCCTGGAATTAGAGATTTCAACCCTGGGAAACAGATACTCCCTGTCCACTCTATCTATGCCTCTCATAATCTTGTAAACCTCTAGTAGATCTCCCCTCAGCCTCCGGTGCTCCAGAGAAAACAGCCCAAGTTTATCCTGCCTCTCGTGACAGCACATGCCTTTCAAACCAGGCAACATTCTGGTAAACCTCTTCTGCACCCTCAACATCCTACCTACTCATAGTGAGGCGACCAGAACTGTATTCAATACTCCAGATGTGGCCTAACCAGAGTTTTATAAAGTTACAACATTATCTCTTGACTCTTGAACTTAATGCCTCGACTAATAAAAGCAAGCATTCTATTAGCCTTCTTAACCACCTTATCGACCTGTGAATCCACCTTCAAGGAGCTATGAACTTGGACTCCAAGTTCTCTCTGCTCTGCAACACTGTTTAGGATCTTGCCCTTAACAGTGTAGTCTCCTGGCATTTGCCCTACTGAAGTGCAATAGCTCACATTTATCAGGGTTAAAGACCATCTGCTATTTCTCTGCCCATATCTGTAATTGATTTATATCAGTATTATTGCCCATCTTCTACACTATCCACAACTTCACCAACTTCGGTATCATCCACAAACTTACTAACTTTCATTCCCTTCTGATTCAAAGTGGGAGTTTTGAAGTTCAACATTCAAAGTTCAAAGCAAGTTTATTGTCAAAGTAAATATATATCACCATCTTAAAGGCATACTCAATAAATCTATAGAACATAACAGAATCAATGAAAGACTGCCCAATTTGGACATTTAACCAGAATGCCGAAGACAACAAATTGTGCAAATACTAACTAACTAACTAACTAAATAAATAAATAAATAAACAAGCAATAAGTATCGACAACATGAGATATAGAGTCCTTGAAAGTGAGTCCATAGGTTGTGGGAACAGTTAAGTGAAGCAGGGAGATGTTAACCCCATTGGTTCAGAAGCCTGATGGATGAAGGGTGATAGCTGTTCCTGAACCTGGTGGTGTGAGTGCTCAGGCTCCTGTACATTCTGCCACCAGGCAGTAGTGAGAAGAGAGCATGTCCTGGGCAGTGGAAGTCGCTCACTGAAAGTATTTTGATGGAAGAATACAAAATAGCCAGTGGCTATTTTATTAGGTACACCTGTACACTTCTCATCAATGCAAATATTTAATCAGCTAATCATGTGGCAGTAACTCAATTCATAAAAGCATGCAAACATGGTCAAGAGGTTCAGTTGTAGTTCAGACCAGAGATTAGAATGGGGAACAAATGTGATCTAAGTGACTTTGACCGTGGAATGATTGTTGGTGCCAGACAGGGTGGTTTGAGTATTTTAGAAACTGCTGATCTCCTGCGATTTTCATGCACAGCATTCTCTAGAGATTACAGAGACTGGTGCAAGAAACAAAAACAAAATATCCAGTGAGTGGCAGTTCTGTGGGCGAAAATGCCATGTTAATGAGAGAGCTCAGAGGAGAATGGCCTGATAGGTAGGTGACAGTAAGACAAATTACCACATGGTACAACAATGATGTGGAGAAGATCATCTCTGAATGCACAAATATGCCAGAGCTTGACTTGGCTAGGCTACAGCAGCAGAAGAACACAAACATACAGAAATGCGGTCAGTGGCCCCTTTATTAGGTACAGGAGGTACCTAATAAATTGGCCATTGTCTATTAACTTCTTCTTGAATGTAATATCTTCACTTTTTCAATATAGTCATGAAAAAGATGAGAAAAAGAGTTAAAATAGAAATGGCTCTTGCAGATCTTGTCAATCATCCAAGAGAGCCACACCCTTGTTTTGGTTTGAAGGCTCGATTGCCTCAATGACCTGGAGAATTATGTCGGCTGGGGTCAGGGCTTTATGGTTTAGCTCTTGGAAGAGTCACCCATGCCAAACAGGTCAAAGGGTAGAGGCCAGAACCTGCTCCTCCAGGTTCTGGGGTTTGTCCCAGGGCTAACAACACAGTTGGGTCAAACAAAACTTACAGAAACAGCAATGAATAATACATTTACACCTGAGTGTGATGGTATTCCTGAGTCTTCACCTGGGAGTTGCATTGCTCAGAAGATGCTACTGGTACAGTGAAGGAAACCCTGAACACACCGCCAAGACCAAAACCGATGGACAGACAGAAATGGAGGACCTTCATTGGTGCCTTAAAAACCATCAACATAATGGACAGTAAGTAAGATCTCATTAAGGATATTGACTGCTTTTCATTAATAATCAATCACCCAAGTTTGTCTAGCTCTGCTCTAAGAGTGTGGAACCAGCAAGTGGTACCATTTGGAGAGGCATAGTATGATTAGGAATAGCCAGCATGGCTTTGTGAAAGGCAAGTTGTGCCTTACGAGCCTAATTGAATTTTTTGAGGATGTGACTAAACACATTGATGAAGGAAGAGCAGTAGATGTAGTGTATATGGATTTCAGCAAGGCATTTGACAAGGTACCCCATGCAAGGCTGATTGAGAAAGTAAGGAGGCATGGGATCCAAGGGAACATTGCTTTGTGGATCCAGAACTAGCTTGCCCACAGAAAGCAAAGAGTGGTTGTAGATGGGTTATATTCTGCATAGAATCTGGTCACCAGTGTTGTGCCTCGGGGATCTGTTCTGGGACCCCTATTCTTTGTGATTTTTATAAATGACCTGGATGAGGAATTGGAGGGATGAGTTAGTAAATTTGCAGATGACACAAAGGTCGGGGGTGTTGTGGATAGTGTGGAGCGCTGTCAGAGGTTACAGCGGGACATTGATAGGATGCAAAACTGGGCTGAGAAGTGGCAGATAGAGTTCAACCCAGATAAGTGTGAGGTGGTTCATTTTGGTAGGTCAAATATGAGAGCAGAATATTGTACTAATGGTAAGACTCTTGGCAGTGTGGAGGATCACTGGGATCTTGTGGTCCGAGTCCATAGGACGCTCAAAGCATCTGTGCAGGTTGACTCTGTGGTTAAGCAGGTGTATGGTGGTTTGGCCTCCATCAATCGTTGAATTGAATTTAGGAGCCGAGCGGTAATGTTGCAGCGAGATAGGACCCTGGTCAGACCCCACTTGGAGTACTGTGCTCAGTTCTGGTCGCCTCACTACAGGAAGGATGTGGAAGCCATAGAAAGGGTGCAGAGGAGATTTAGAAGGATGTTGCCTGGATTGGGGAGCATGCATAATGAGAATAGGCTGAGTGAACTCAGCCTTTTCTCCTTGGAGCGACGGAGGATGAGAGGTGACCTGATAGAGGTGTATAAGATGATGAGAGGTATTGATCATGTGGATAGTCAGAGGCTTTTTCCCAGGGCTGAAATAGCTTGCACGAGAGGGCACAGTTTTAAGGTGCTTGGAAGTAGGTACAGAGGAGACATCAGGGGGATGTTTTTTATGAAGAGGATAGTGAGTGCGTGGAATGGGCTGCCGGCGATGGTGGTGGAGACGAATATGATAAGGTCTTTTAAGAGACTCCTAGACAGGTATGTGGAGCTCAGAAAAATAGAGTTCTATGGGTAACCCGAGGTTATTTCTAAGGTAAGGACATGTTCGGCATAGCTTTGTGGGCCAAAGGGCCTGTATTGTGCTGTAGGTTTTCTATGTTTCTGTGTTGATTGGACCTTCTTTGAGCAGCAAGGCCACAACTGGCCTAAAGTCCTACCTTTATGCAGTAAATTTCTAGGTTTCTGCACTGTAGTGAAGATTAGCAGAAGCAAAATATTCATATAAAGTCCTTGGAAGAGTGGATTAGGTTTCTTTTCAAAATTGCATTTTCTCCATTTCCCTATTCATGCCAGCAATATAGGGAAGACAGTTAAAATTGCTCAAGGTATTGAACTCTGCCTACTACATCACAAGCACATCCTCTGCACCATCAGTGGTATCTATGGAAGGTGATACCTCAAGAAGGTAGCATCCTCCATAAAATATCACCACCATCTGTGCTATGCCATCACTTCACAGCCACCTTCGAGCAGGAGGTACAGAAGCCTGAAGTCCCACACCGACAGGCACTTCCCTTCAACCATTTATTCTTGAACCAACCAGCAAAACCATACAGCTTACTTTATTATTCAATTGTGTTTTCTTGTAAAATATTGTGTATAATTTATGTTTTTCTTCTGAAAGGTGCTTACATGATGATATGTGTGGGCAGGAGGAATCCTTACAGACACTACCCACTGTACAAACTATCTTTTCCAAAATCTCCATTCTGGAAAGTGTTACCAGGCTATTAAAACAAAAACTTTGTGCCATCTTAAAAGTTTCTTCTCCCAGGCAGTTAATCTGATCAATCCATCTTGTTAGCCCCCACTGTCTATGACCTCAGTCTCTGCACTGCACAGTAAACACATTAAACCACTTTCTGTAATACAGTTTGCATTCTGAATACATGCTGGTACTTATACATTTATTCCATATCTGGACATAAAACTCTAACTTTATTTTTTATATAATTCTTTATTCTTTATAATTGTTGAAAACTGGTTTTTGTTGCATGTCACACCACAGCAAATTCCTAATACATGCAAATATATAGAACATGGAACATAGAACATTGCAACACAGGTACAGGCCCTTAAGCCCATATTTGTGTGTCATCCTTTTAACCTATTCTAAGATCAATCTAACCCTTCCCTCCTACATAGCCCTTCATTTTTCTATCATCTATGTCCCTATGTAAGAGCTCTTTAAATGCCCTAATGTATCTGCCTCTACTACTGCCCCTGGCCGGGCATTATTTACACTCAATTTACCATGAATATGGCAAATAAAGTTTATGCTTGAACCTTGTAAAATGTATCCCACAATGCCTTTGAACTCTACCATCAAACAGGAAGTACTGTAGCGTTAGAACAAGGACTGTTAGGATGGGAAACAGCTTTTTCCCCTGAGGGCATGAGACGACTAGACCCTCTGCCACCACCCAGCTCCCATCACATATGAAGCGCCAGTACTGTAGTGCTATACTGTTATATTGTCTTGAGGAAGGGTCTTGGCCCAAAATGTCTGACCTTCTGAGTTCCTCCAGCATGCTGTGATCGTTACGATGTTTACTTTTTAACTTGTGTTGTAAATGTACTTTATCCT
Source organism: Hemitrygon akajei (assembly GCF_048418815.1). NCBI lineage: Eukaryota > Metazoa > Chordata > Chondrichthyes > Myliobatiformes > Dasyatidae > Hemitrygon > Hemitrygon akajei. Next base: position 175,006,477 of record NC_133132.1, on the reverse strand, counting down.
AAATGTCAATGTTGTGAAATATATTTCATTTGTTTGTTAATTTATTTTTGGCAATATTACTTTATGTGTTGTGTATGTGAGTTATGTGTACTGTTTCGTGCACCTTGGCCCGGAGGAACATTGTTTTGTTTGGTGGTATACATGTATAAGGTTGAACAACAATAGATTTGAACTGGACCCTAAATGTACAGGAAAGATTCAAGATTGTTTAATGTCATTTCCAGTACACAAGAGTAAAGGAGAACAAAATAATTGCTACTCTGGATCTGAGGCAGCACCAAAATACACAATGAGATAAAGAACCTATTAATAAAAAAAACCCATAAATATAACTACATAAGATAACTTATACTGTATACATAGATTGATTGTATGTACATGAAGTGGCACTGAGCACAGGTGTGTCTGTAAATAAGGTGACTGACAGGAAATGATAAAGTAGTGGTGGTTGGGGTGTGGAGGGGTGGGTTAGTGGGTGGAGGTGTTACTGTTTAGGGATAGTAAACTATTTTTAAGCCTGGTAGTCCTGGAGTAGATGTTACATAGCTTCTTCCGTGATGCGAGTGGGCAAGCAGTCCACAAGCAGGTTGGTGGGATTCTTCACAATACTGCTGTTCTTTTTTTCCAGCACCTTTCTGTATATATGTCCTTGATGGTGGATAGGCAGAATGGCTGCTAATTATTATTCCTCTCATAGAGTTATAGAGAAGTACAGCACAGAAACAAGCCCTTTGGCCCATCTAGTCCATGCCAAAGCCATTTAAATTGCCTTGTCACAGCATCCTGCACCGAGACCATAGCCCTCCAAATCCCCACTATCCATGTCCTATCCAAACTTTTCTTAAATGTTGATATCATGCTCACATCCATCACTTGTGCTGGCAGTTCATTCCATACTCTCACCACCCTCTAAGAGAAGAAGTTTCCCCTCATGTTCCACTTAAATTCTTCACCTTTCACCTTTAACACATGACCTCTCGAAGTAGTCCCACCCAATCTCAGCGGAAAAAGCTTGCTTGATTTACCCTATCTATACTACTCATAATTTTGTATACCTCTATCAAATCTCCTCCCAGTTTTCTATGTTCTAAATAATACAGTCCTACCTTATTCAATCTTTCCTTGTAACTTGGGTCTTCTAGATGCAGTAACATACTTGTAAATTTTCATTGCACTCTTTCAACCTTGTTTACATCTTTCTTGTAGATAGGTGACTAAAACTGCACACAATAATCCAGATTAGGCCACACTAACGTCTTATTCAACTTCAACATAACATCCCATCTCTACTCAATACGTGATTTATGATTCGCTGTGTAAGATCTACCCTGGTTGGTCCTACCAAAGTGCAAAACCTTGAACTTGTCGGCATTAAATTCCATCTGCCACTTTGTTATCACTTTTCCAGCTGATGCAGATCCCTCTGTCTGCCATGATGGCCTTCCTCGCTGTCCACCACATCCCCAATCTTGGTGTCATTCGCAAATTTGCTGATCCAATTGACCACACTGTCATTAGATCATTGATATAGATGACAAACAACAAAGGATACAGCACTAGTCACAGGCCTCAAGTTAGAGAGGAAACTATTTAATATCAGTCTCTGTCTTCTCTCATAAAGCCTGTGTCTTATCTAATTTACTACCTCATCCCGAATGCTGAGTGACTAAACCTACTTGACCAGCCTCCCAACCCAATCTCAAGCTTTTTCCCTGTAACTTTTGATGCCATGACTAATCAAAAGCCTGTCAACTTCCACTTTAAATATTCTCAATGACCTGGCCTCCACAGCTGTCTGTGACAATGAATTCCACAGATTCACCACAGGTTCTATGTTCTATTGCTGTACACAGTCCTTCAGGCCCAATCTCCCCAGTGTTCGACAAACATGTATTTGATTATTATACTCCAAACCCATTATAAAGGAAGAGTGATATTGTAATTGCTTTACCAATTCTCTACTGAAATGCAGTGAGGGTGGGGTGGGGGTACAAGAGTAAGGTTCAAAAACATTCAAGACCATATAGGAGATGAATTAGGCCATTTGGCCCATCAAGTCTGCTTGTCCATTCCATTATGGCTGATCTATTTCCCTCTCAGCCCCAATCCCCTGTATCCCTTCGTGCCCTGACCCATCAAGAATCTATCAACCACTGCCTTAAATATATGTAAAGACTTGGCCTCCACAGCTGCCTGCTGCAACAAATTCCATATATTCACCACTCTTTGGCTGAAAAAATTTCTCCTCACCTCCATTCTAAATGGACATCCCTCTATTTTGAAGCTGTGTACCCTGGTCTTAGACTCTCCACCATAGAAAACATCATCTCCACATTCACTCTATGAAGGCCGTTCAACATTTGATAAGTTTCAATGAGATTCCTCCCCCCCCCCCTGCCCCAACCACCATTCTTCTGAATTCCAGTGAGTACAGACCCAGAGCCATCAAATGCTCTTCATATGACAAGCCATTCAATTCTGGAATCGTGGACCTCCTTTGAACCCTCTCCAATGTCAGCACATCCTTTCTATGATAAGCTGCACATAATATTGCAAATGAGGCCACAGCAGTGCCATATAAAGCTTCAATAGAGCATTTTGTATGTGTTGCTTGGATTTCCAGCACCTGTTGTTGTTCTTTTGCTCACCATGACATCCTTGCTTTTATATTCTTGAAATGAATACTGACATTGCATTTGCTTTCCTCGCGACAGGCTCAAGCTGAAAATTAACCTTTGGGAATCCTGCATGAAGCTCGGTGATGCAGATATCTAATCAGCCAGTTTTGTGACAGCAAGTCAATACATAAAAGCATTCGGACACGGGCAAGAGCTTCAGTTGTTGTTCAAAGCAAACATCGGAATGGTGAAGAAATGTGATCAAAGTGACTTTGACCATGGAGTATTTGTTGGTGCCAGACAGGGTGGTTGGATTACACTAATTTCCTGGGATTTTCACGCACAATATTCTCTAGAGTTTACAGAGAATGGTGCAAAAAACAAAAAAAAAACCCAGTGAGCAGCAGTTCTGTGGGTGAAAATGTCTTATTAATGTGGGAGGTCAGAAGAGAATGGCCAGATTGGTTCAAACCGACAGGAAGGCAACAGTTCACATTATGGTCTTATTCGAGAGGCATAATAAATTAGCTATGATGGAATGATGAAGAAGACTCAATGGGCTGAATGGCATAATTCAGCTCATATGTCTTATGGTCTATTCCCAGGCAGCAGCGCTAATCACATACTTTGACAATATCAATGTTCTTCTGTACTTCATTACAAACACCCCATGGAAGAAATTTGAGGGCAAAGTACAATGTGCTGACACTCCATTATAACACATTTAAAATGACTGATCAGGTGAATTACTTAGCAGTTATCTGCTCTTTTAAATTGTTGGTTGTGGGATCTTCTAGGTCTGACATTTAAAATGTTATAAAGATATAGCCTATTAAATCTTAACTTTGTCCTTGAGAACTCTCTTTCTCTCTTTGTGGAATATTAACTAAAATTCATGTAAAGGCAAAATCTAGCCTACCCTGATGGTTTGAACAACACACACAAAGGGCTAGAGGAACTCAGCAACATGAGCCAATTCTTCGGGCCAAAACCCTTCAGTTCTGAAGAAGAATCTTGGCCTGAAGCATTGACTGTTTATTCCTCTCCATAGTCACAGCCTGACATGCTGAGTTCGTCCAGCATTTTGTGTGTATTTCTCTGGATTTTCAGCCTTTGTAAGAATCTCTTGTGTTTATGATGTTTCAGAAGACAGTTTGAATGCAGAGAAATGGAAGAGGCTACAGAGAGTATCAGACTCCACCCAAGAGTCCAAATGTGAGCCTATACTAATCAAATCACAAACATAATTTCACTCACACAAATCTGAATTGATTCTACAACCTACAAACTCACTTTCAAAAACTCTTTGCAATTCACGTTCTCAGTGTTATTTTTATTGACACAGTTTGTCTTCATTTGCAGATGGTATGTGTTAACCTTTGTTTATGATAGTTTTTTTTGGAAAATTCCACAGTATTTCATTTTTTTTTATTGCAAATACCACCGAATCTGAAAGTACTACTTATATGCTAACATCCAGCATACGTACTTTGATAATAAATTTACTTTGAACTTTGAACTGATAGGGGTACGTATAGAAATCTGTTGTCTTGCACAGCTTGGAAATTGTGTAGGAATATGTCTTTTCCTCGAATAATGATCCATAACTAAATATAGTTCACATTTACAGGAAAATATTATTATCCATAATTTTGCTTGTATCTTAACTGTGGTGGAATGAATGACCACCTGTAATTAATTTGATTATTAAGATATTTATCCTAACATTCAAGATAAAATTAGATACACACTCAGTGGCCACTTTATTAGGTACACATGTACACCTGCTCATTAACGGAAATATCTAATCAGCCAATCGTGTGCCAGCAACTCAATGCATAAAAGCATGCAGACTTGGTTAAAAGGTTTAGTTGTTGTTCAGGCCAAACAGCAGAATGGGGAAGAACTATAATCTAAGTGGATTTTTGGCAGTATACATGCATACAATGACAACAGACAGACAGACATACTTTATTGATCCCGAGGGAAATCGGGTTGAACTTGAAAAGCAGTGCATTGAGCTGAGGAAGGTTACTGGGGTAAGAGCAGATTAAGAGTAAAGGAGTATCCAAACTGTGCCGATGGTGTATAACTGGACACGTGACCATCAGGTCGGGAGCTATAGTTCCAGTCCATGGCTGGCCATCATTACAATTCATTTAAGCTCGGGTGGAATTCTCCTCAGCTCTTGCGCAGTCTCCCACGTGGGGAACTGCAAAGTTTTCAGCACTAACACTGACTAACTTATTTCACTGCACTGTGCCACCTGATCTGACTGTGTCACTGATGCCTCAAGACATTCTGAACTGATGAGCCACATTATTGAAAAATGTGAAAGAAAATTATTTTTTTGTTGCTGTTGGGGAGGAAGGTAAACTCCTCACAAAACTGGTGGAATAGCTTTGACGGAGAAAGAGAAATGTAAATTGAAATGATTATATCAAATTTTCTGTCACCTCTGGGATTAGCTCACCTCTACAGCCGACCATCTGTTCAGCAAAGATTCTCTGCTCTTCATAATCTCTTTCCCATTTTGCAGCCCATATTAAGCAGAAGAAAAACAGGCCGTAACACTACTCCGTGAGTACAGCAGTTAAAGAACTTCATCAACTTAGCTGCAAATCTGTTTTCCATGTTAATTCTCCAGTAAAATTAGAACTTACCATAAAATGCAAAACTTTGAAAAGCAAAGCAAGCTTTTAGTTAATTTCTGTAAAATTCCATTAAAATGACCACTGAAATTAGAATTAAAATTAAAGCCAGAAATGCAACAGGGCACTGGTATCATGCAGTGTGATGGTGTAGCAGTTCATACATGACTTTAGAGCACCACAATCACTAATCAGGGTTCGAGATGTAGCGGTTACTAAATTATGGGCATGCTGCATTGGTGCCAGAAGTAGGACAACACTTGTGAACAGCCCAGCGCAATCCTAACTCATTTGAAGTGACACAAAACAAAGCATTGATATATCAATGTGTACATGACAAATAAAACTAGTCTTTACAATAAAATAGTTATAAATTCACAAAGCTAAAAACCTTCACAATGTTCAAAACCGTGTGATGTAAGTAAAACCCAATTAATATGTACAGCTTAATAGAAACATAGAATAGTACAGCACATTACAGGCCCTTCAGCCCACAATGTTGTGCCGACCCTCAAACCCTGCCTCCCATATAACCCCCCACCTTAAATTCCTCCTTATACCTGTCTAGTAGTCTCTTAAACTTCACTAGTGTATCTGCCTCCACCTCTGACTCAGGCAATGCATTCCATGCATCAACCACTCTCTGAGTGCAAAACCTTCCTCTAATATCCCCCTTGAACTTCCCTCCCCTTAGCTTAAAGCCATGTCCTCTTGTACTGAGCAGTGGTGCCCTGGGAACGAGGCGCTGGCTGTCCACTCTGTCTATTCCTCTTAATATTTTGTACACCTCTATCATGTCTCCTCATGAACTAAATCTATCTGCTTTCATAGGTTTTACATACAATGGTTAAATTATTGCAATTCACAGCCTACACTCAACTGTCACTTTATTAGGTACACCTGTACACCTGCCTGTTAATGCAAATATCTAATCAACCAATCATGTGGCTGGATCTACCAACAAACCCGATCGACAGATGACGCAACAGCCACTGCTCTACACACCATCCTTACTCATCTGGAGAAGAAGGATGCTTACGTGAGAATGCTGTTCTTAGACTAGAGTTCAGCATTCAACACCATAATAATAAGAATAAGGGGTAGGCCATTTAGAACAGAGATGCGGAAAAAAATTTTCACCCAGAGAGTGGTGGATATGTGGAATGCTCTGCCCCAGAAGGCAGTGGAGGCCAAGTCTCTGGATGCATTCAAGAGAGAGTTAGATAGAGCTCTTACAGATAGCGGGGTCAAGGGATATGGGGAAAGGGCAGGAACGGGGTACTGATTGTGTATGATCAGCCATGATCACAGTGAATGGTGGTGCTGGCTAGAAGGGCTGAATGGCCTACTCCTGCACCTACTGTCTATTGTCTATAATTCCCTCCAGGGTTGACAAGAGCTTCATCTTGCCTTGTGCAGCTGGATCCTGGACTTTCTGTCAGATCGCTGGCAGGTGATAAGAGTGGGCTCCCTCATCTCTGCCTCTCTGACCCTCAACACAGGTGCCCTTCAGGGCTGTGTACTAAGCCCCCTCTCTGTGTTCCCATAACTGTGTCATCACCCACAGCTCCAATCTGCTAATTAAATTTGCTGACGACACTACACTGTTTGGTCTAATCTCAAATAATAATGAGGCAGTCGACAGAGAAGTTATCACCCTGACACAGTGGTGTCAAGAAAACAACCTCCCCTTCAATGTCACAAAAACAAAGGAGCTGGTTGTGGACTACAGGAGGAATGGAGACAGGCTAGCCGCTATTGACATCAATGTATGTGGGGTTGAGAGGGTGAACAGCTTTACGTAACTCAGCATAAATATCACCAAGGATCTCACGTGATCTGTACATACCGGCTGTGTGGTGAAAAAAGCACAACAGCGCCTCTTTTACCTCAGATGGTTGAAGAAGTTTGGTATGGGTCCCCAAATCCTAAGAACTTTCTATAGGTGCACGATTGAGAGCATCCTGACTGGCTACATCACTGCCTGGTATGGGAACTGTATTTTCCTCAATCACAGGACTCTGCAGAGAGTGGTGTGGACAGCCCAGCGCATCTCTAGATGTGAACTTCCCACAGGACATTTACAAAGACAGGTGTGTAAAAAGGCCCAAAGGATCATTGGGGACCAGAGTCACCCCAACCACAAACTGTTCCGGCTGCCATCATCCAGGAAATAGTACTGCAGTCTAAAAGCCAGGAGCAACAGGCTCTGGGACAGCTTCTTCCTCCAGGCCATCAGACTGCTTAATTCATGCTGACACAACTGTATTTCTATGTTATATTGACTATCCTGTTGTACATACTATTTATTATAAATTACTATAATTGCACATTGCACATTTTGATGGTATGTCAAGATTTTTACTCCTTATGTATGTGAAGGATGTAAATAATATAGTCAATTCAATTCAATTCAATTAATTAAAGCATGCAGACATGGTCAAGAGGTTCTGTTGGTGTTCAGACCAAACATCAGAATGAGGAAGAAATGTGATCTAAGTGACTTTGACCATGGAATGATTGTTGGTGCTGGTTGGGGTGGTTTGACTATCTCAGAAACTGCTGATCTCCTGGGACTTTCACGCACAACCATCTCTAGAGTTTACAAAAAAAAACATCCAGTAAGTGGCAGTTCTGTGGATGAAAATGTCTTGCTAATGAGAGAGATCAGAGGAGAATGGCCAGACTGGTTCAAGCTGACTTGAAAGCGAGAGGAAGGTAACTCTAATAACCACAAGTTACAGAGAGCATCTATGAAAGCATAAAATGTCGATCCATGAAGTGGATGGGTGACAACAACAGAAGACCATGAACTCAGCAGCCACGTTAGTAGATGTAGGAGTTACCTAATAAAGTGTCCACTGAGTGTGTATACTGATACAGTTGGTACTGAAAAAAATGGTTTAGTAAGACCACGATAAACCACAGGAAGAAAGATCCTCCTATCACGTGACTAGTATTTGGTTTGCTTTTTTAGAATGCTTTAACCTTTTAAACATTTTAACCTTTTATGTTAGCCAATTGATTGAAAGTGGAAGGCAATTCTAACTCTATGAAGATGATGATGAATGGGTTAATTTAAGTTAGTTCATTATTAGGGGGACTGATGGCTTGAATAGAATGAGTTGAAAGTTCAAAGTAAATTTAGTATCAAAGTACATATATGTCACTACATATAATCCTGATGATTTGTTTCTTATAGACATTCACAGTTGACAAAGAAACACAATAGAATTAATGAAATCTATAAAGTCTGACAATCAGTGCACAAAAGAAAACAAACTCTGCAGATATGAAAAAACTAATAATAATAATAATAATAATAATAATAAATTCTTAAGTAAGCAGCTGAGAACATGAGTTGTTAAGTCCTTGAAAGTGAGTCCATAGTGGTGAGTGTCATGATGAGGGAAAGAGCCTGACGGTGGAGAGGTAATAACTGTTCCTGAACCTGGTGGTGTGGGACCTGACGGTGGAGAGGTAATAACTGTTCCTGAACCTGGTGATGTGGGACCTGACGGTGGAGAGGTAATAACTGTTCCTGAACCTGGTGGTGTGGGACCTGATGGTTGTAGGGTAATAACTGTTCCTGAACCTGGTGGTGTGGGACCTGACGGTGGAGAGGTAATAACTGTTCCTGAACCTGGTGGTGTGGGACCTGACGGTGGAGAGGTAATAACTGTTCCTGAACCTGGTGGTGTGGGACCTGATGGTTGTAGGGTAATAACTGTTCCTGAACCTGGTGGTGTGGGACCTGACGGTGGAGAGGTAATAACTGTTCCTGAACCTGGTGGTGTGGGACCTGATGGTGGAGAGGTAATAACTGTTCCTGAACCTGGTGGTGTGGGACCTGACGGTGGAGAGGTAATAACTGTTCCTGAACCTGGTGGTGTGGGACCTGACGGTGGAGAGGTAATAACTGTTCCTGAACCTGGTGGTGTGGGACCTGACGGTGGAGAGGTAATAACTGTTCCTGAACCTGGTGATGTGGGACCTGACGGTGGAGAGGTAATAACTGTTCCTGAACCTGGTGGTGTGGGACCTGACGGTGGAGAGGTAATAACTGTTCCTGAACCTGGTGGTGTGGGACCTGATGGTGGAGAGGTAATAACTGTTCCTGAACCTGGTGATGTGGGACCTGATGGTGGAGAGGTAATAACTGTTCCTGAACCTGGTGATGTGGGACCTGATGGTGGAGAGGTAATAACTGTTCCTGAACCTGGTGGTGTGGGACCTGACGGTGGAGAGGTAATAACTGTTCCTGAACCTGGTGGTGTGGGACCTGATGGTTGTAGGGTAATAACTGTTCCTGAACCTGGTGGTGTGGGACCTGACGGTGGAGAGGTAATAACTGTTCCTGAACCTGGTGGTGTGGGACCTGATGGTTGTAGGGTAATAACTGTTCCTGAACCTGGTGGTGTGGGACCTGATGGTTGTAGGGTAATAACTGTTCCTGAACCTGGTGGTGTGGGACCTGACGGTGGAGAGGTAATAACTGTTCCTGAACCTGGTGGTGTGGGACCTGATGGTGGAGAGGTAATAACTGTTCCTGAACCTGGTGATGTGGGACCTGATGGTGGAGAGGTAATAACTGTTCCTGAACCTGGTGATGTGGGACCTGATGGTGGAGAGGTAATAACTGTTCCTGAACCTGGTGGTGTGGGACCTGACGGTGGAGAGGTAATAACTGTTCCTGAACCTGGTGGTGTGGGACCTGACGGTGGAGAGGTAATAACTGTTCCTGAACCTGGTGGTGTGGGACCTGATGGTTGTAGGGTAATAACTGTTCCTGAACCTGGTGGTGTGGGACCTGACGGTGGAGAGGTAATAACTGTTCCTGAACCTGGTGGTGTGGGACCTGATGGTGGAGAGGTAATAACTGTTCCTGAACCTGGTGATGTGGGACCTGATGGTGGAGAGGTAATAACTGTTCCTGAACCTGGTGATGTGGGACCTGATGGTGGAGAGGTAATAACTGTTCCTGAACCTGGTGGTGTGGGACCTGACGGTGGAGAGGTAATAACTGTTCCTGAACCTGGTGGTGTGGGACCTGACGGTGGAGAGGTAATAACTGTTCCTGAACCTGGTGGTGTGGGACCTGATGGTGGAGAGGTAATAACTGTTCCTGAACCTGGTGGTGTGGGACCTGACGGTGGAGAGGTAATAACTGTTCCTGAACCTGGTGATGTGGGACCTGATGGTGGAGAGGTAATAACTGTTCCTGAACCTGGTGGTGTGGGACCTGATGGTTGAGGGGTAATAACTGTTCCTGAACCTGGTGGTGTGGGACCTGATGGTGGAGAGGTAATAACTGTTCCTGAACCTGGTGGTGTGGGACCTGATGGTGGAGAGGTAATAACTGTTCCTGAACCTGGTGGTGTAGGACCTGACGGTGGAGAGGTAATAACTGTTCCTGAACCTGGTGGTGTAGGACCTGACGGTGGAGAGGTAATAATTGTTCCTGAACCTGGTGGTGTGGGACCTGATGGTGGAGAGGTAATAACTGTTCCTGAACCTGGTGGTGTGGGACCTGATGGTGGAGAGGTAATAACTGTTCCTGAACCTGGTGGTGTGGGACCTGACGGTGGAGAGGTAATAACTGTTCCTGAACCTGGTGGTGTGGGACCTGACGGTGGAGAGGTAATAACTGTTCCTGAACCTGGTGATGTGGGACCTGATGGTGGAGAGGTAATAACTGTTCCTGAACCTGGTGGTGTGGGACCTGATGGTGGAGAGGTAATAACTGTTCCTGAACCTGGTGATGTGGGACCTGATGGTTGTAGGGTAATAACTGTTCCTGAACCTGGTGGTGTAGGACCTGACGGTGGAGAGGTAATAACTGTTCCTGAACCTGGTGGTGTGGGACCTGATGGTGGAGAGGTAATAACTGTTCCTGAACCTGGTGGTGTGGGACCTGATGGTGAAGAGGTAATAACTGTTCCTGAACCTGGTGGTGTAGGACCTGACGGTGGAGAGGTAATAACTGTTCCTGAACCTGGTGGTGTAGGACCTGACGGTGGAGAGGTAATAATTGTTCCTGAACCTGGTGGTGTGGGACCTGATGGTGGAGAGGTAATAACTGTTCCTGAACCTGGTGGTGTGGGACCTGATGGTGGAGAGGTAATAACTGTTCCTGAACCTGGTGGTGTGGGACCTGACGGTGGAGAGGTAATAACTGTTCCTGAACCTGGTGGTGTGGGACCTGACGGTGGAGAGGTAATAACTGTTCCTGAACCTGGTGATGTGGGACCTGATGGTGGAGAGGTAATAACTGTTCCTGAACCTGGTGGTGTGGGACCTGACGGTGGAGAGGTAATAACTGTTCCTGAACCTGGTGATGTGGGACCTGTCCAATTGAAGAGAACATGGCCTGAATGCTAGGAATCCTTGATGATCAATGTTGATTATGGATTATTGATGAGTTTTATACCTCATCAACAATCTCCTCATTTTAGCAGACATTCAGAACCTCTTCATGCAGGGATGGATACTTTTGGCATTATCCATAATTCCAATGCCCATTCTCAGGAATTTGATGGCGAAAGGAAGAAGCTGTCCCTAAAACATCCAGTGTGTGTCTTCTGGCTCCTGTACTTCCTCCCCAATGATAGCAATAAGAAGAGAACAGTCCTAAATGATGGATGTCATCAATAATGCATACCATGTTATTGAGACATCATCTTTTCAAGATGTCCTGGACCCTGGGGAGGCTAGTTTCCCATGGTGGAGCTGACTGGGTTTACAACATTTTGCATCTCTTTCCAATTATGTGACATGCCCCCTCCATACCAGACAGTGATGCAACCAATTAGAATGCTCCTTATGGTACATCTGTAGAAACTTGTGAGAGTCTTTGGTGTCATAGCAATTCTCCTCCAGTCCCTAATGAAATATAGCCACTGTTGTACCTTCTTTGTAATAGCATCAATATGCTGGGCCTAGGGTAGATCATCAGAGACACTGACACCAGAAACTCTTTCCACTTCTGGTCCCTCGATGAGCACCTGCTGTGTATTTCCTCATCTTACCCTTTCTGAATTCCTTGGCCTTACTGACATTGAGTGTAAGGTTGCTGCTGTAACACTGCTCAACTAACAGCTGCATCTCACTCCTGCATGCCCTCCCATCACCATCTGAAATTTTGCCAACACTTTGTCATCAGCAAAGTTATAGATGGCATTTGAGATGTGCCTAGCCACGCAGTGGAGAGCCAGTAAGAATATGTCTGCTGTAGACCTATTGTGGCAATAGGCAAGTTGCAGCGGGTCCATGTTATTGCTTAGGAAGAGGTTGATTTTAGCCACATCCATCTTTATCATAGTAGACGTGAGTGCCACAGGGGATAGTCATTGAGGCAGTTACCCCTGGCTCTTCTTGGACACGATTAAAGAAATGGATATATATGAGAACAGAGCATGACACTGGGCTGGACTTAGGAAATCAAAGATTCAAGATTTGAAAGCATATTTATTATCAAAGACTGTATACAACTTTGACATTTGTTTTCTTAAAAGTAACCACAAAGCAAGAAACCCGAAAGTACCAATTTAAAAAAAAGATCAATAAGCAATGTGCAGAGAAAGGGGTCAGAAAAGAGAAATCATACAAACAATAGAAGTGAGCAACAGCATTCTGAACCAAAATGGGTCCTTAGGCCTGAACCCCGGAGTAGGCACTAACCTCGGCATCAGTACATCTGTTAGCAGGCATGGAACAGCAGCTGGGAGCAGTTCTCATAGCCTCAGCGTATAGAAGAAGAGAGGTGTGAACATCGGGGGAGAGCGAGTGAAATTGGCTCTCGCCTCCCATCCCAGCGTCTTGTCTTTCCAGTATATTGCTTAAATTGTCAAATCAGTTGTGATCGTTTACATCATGGAGTGTTAGAGTTCAGCTAAGTAAGTCAGACGTGCTGGAATAGCAGATCAGACTCGATGGGCCAAATAGCCAAATTCTGCTCCAATGTCTTATGATCTAACATGATGTCCCAAACTTTGATGCATGGTGTAGGAGGCTCGTAGGACCAAATGACTACCTACTCCTATTCCTTATGTTCTTATGTTGCTCTGCCATTTCAATCGAAACTGATTTAATGCGGGGCACAAAAGAAAATAGCAACAATCTTATAGGTTCTTTGACAGGTCAGCAAGATTAAAGTTAACCTCTCAATTCAAGTGGCAGTCTGATTTTCTGCAATATGACAATTTCTACTTCATGTGCGGAGGTGAACAGTTTTGAGTAAATGAGTCCTGGGATACAAATGTCATTAAAATGGGACAGTGCAAAGACTGAAATTTCAAACAAAATTCTTCACAAAATACCAGAATCTTTCCTAGTAAGTATATGTTGCAAATGTCACTCCACTCCTTAAGAAAGGAGAAGGAAAAAGAAAGGAAATTATAGGCCTAACCTTAGTGTTGGGAAAGTGTTGGATTCTATTATTAAGGATGCGGTTTCAAGGAGCTTGGAGATTAATGATACATTAAATCAAAGTGATCATGGTTTCTGTAAAAGGAAATCTTGACTGACATATCTGTTAGAGATCTTTGAGGAAGTAACAAGCATGGTGGACAAAGGAGAGGCAGTGGATGTCATTCACAGAGTCTTACTTCAGTGATTGGTAAGCTGATGGAGAAGATCCTGATAAGCAGGATTTATGAACATTTGGAGAGGTATAATATGATTAGGAATAGTCGGCATGGCTTTGTCAAAGGCAGGTCATGTCTTACGAGTCTGAATGAATTTTTTGAGGATGTGACTAAGCACATTGATGAAGGTAGAGCCGTAGATGTAGTGTACATGGATTTCAGCAAGGCATTTGATAAGGTACCCCGTACAAGGCTTATTGAGAAAGTAAGGAGGCATGGGATCCATGAGGACCTTGTTTTGTGGATCCAGAATTGGCTTGCCTACAGAAGGCAAAGAGTGGTTGTAGATGGGTCATATTCTGCATGGAGGTCGGTGATCACTGGTGTGCCTCAGGGATCTGTTCTGGGACCCCTTCTCTGTGATTTTTATAAATGACCTGGATGAGGAAGTTGGGGTATGGTCAGTAAATTTGCAGATGACACAAAGGTTGGGGGTGTTGTGGATAGTGTGGAGGGCTGTCAGAGGTTACAGAGGGACATTGATAGGATGCAAAACTGGGCTGAGAAGTGGCAGATGGAGTTCAACCCACATAACTGTGAGGTGGTTTATTTTGATAGGTCAAATATGATGGCAGAATACAGCATTAATGGTAAGACTTTTGGCAGTATGGAGGATCACTGGGATCTTGAGGTCTGAGTCCAAAGGACAATCAAAATCACATTGGCCTTCATCAATGTGGGATTGAGTTTAAGAGCCGTGAGGTAAAGTTGCAGCTATATAGAACCCTGGTCAGACCCCACTCGGAGTACTGTGCTCAGTTCTCGTTGCCTCACTACAGGAAGGATGTGGAAGCCATAGAAAGGGTCCAGAGGAGATTTACAAGGATGTTGCCTGGATTGGGGAGCATGCCTTATGAGAACAGGTTGAGTGAACCTGGCCTGTTTTCCTCGGAGCAACGGAGGATGAGAGGTGACCTGATAGAGGTGTATAAGATGGTGAGAGGCATTGATCGTGTGGATAGTCAGAGGCTTTTTCCCAGGGCTGAAATGGCTAACGTGAGAGGGCATAGATTTAAGGTGCTCGGAAGTAGGTACAGAGGAGATGTCAAGGGTAAGTTTTCTTACGCAGAGAGTGGTGAGTGCGTGGAACGAGCTGCCGCCAGCGGTGGTAGAAGCAGCTATGACGAAGTCTTTTAAGAGACTTTCGGATAGGCACATGGAGCTTAGAAAAATAGAGGGCTATGGGTAAGCCTAGGTACTTCTAAGGTAAGGACATGTTCAGCACAGATTTGTGGGCCAAAGGGCCTGTATTTTGCTGTAGGTTTTCTATTCTATGTTTCTATTTACTTGTATTTTTAGAGGGCATTTGATAAGGTGCCACACATGAGTCTACTTAACAAGATAAATCCTATGGGATTTCAGGAAAGATTCTGGTATGGATAGGAGAACACTGACAGCCAGAAGGCAGCGAGTGGGAATAAAAGAGGCCTTTTCTGGTTGGCTGCCGGTGACTAGTGGTGTTCGTCAGGAGTCAGTATTGGGACCTCTACTTTTCACATTGTTTGTCAATGTTTTAAATAATGGAACTGATGGCTCTGTGGCAAAATTTGTAGATGATATGAAGATAGGTGGAGGGATAGATAGCGCTGAGGAAGTAATGTGATTGTAGCAGGGCTTAGGCAATTGGAAGAATGGGCAAAAAAGGAGCAGATGAAATGCAGTGTTGGGAAATGTAAGGTAATCCATTTTAGTAAAAGGAGTAATAGTACATACTACTACTTAAATGGGGAGAAATTTCAAGCATCAGATGTGCAAAGGGATTTTTGGGTCCTCATTCAAAACTGCCAGAAGATTAATTTACAGTTTGAGTCTGTGGTAAAGAGGCAAATGCAATGCTGGCATTTATTTCAAGGGGAATAGAATATAAAAACAAGGAGATAATGCTGAGGCTTTATCAGACAATAGTTAGGCTGCACTTGGAGTATTGTCTAGAGGGTTGGTCCCATATCTCAGAAAGGATGTGTTGTTATTAGAGAGAGTCCAGAGGAGATTCATGAGTATGATTCTGGGAAAAAAAGGGGTTAACATATGAGGAGTGTTTGGCAGCTTTTGGCCTGTACTCACTGGAATGTAGAAAAATGCTGGGGGATCTCATTGAAACCTATGAAATGTTGAAAGGACTAGATTGGGTGTATGTGGAGAGGATGTTTCCAATGGTGGGGGTATCCAGAACTAGAGGGTACAGCCTCAAAATTGAGAGGTGACCTTTTAGAACAGAGGTAAGGAGTTTTAGCCAGAGAGTAGTGAACCTGTGGAATGCTCTGCCACAGAGTGCGGTGGAGGCCAAGTTCATCGCTATATTTAAAGGAGAAGTAGATTGTTTCCTGATAGGTCAGGGCATCAAAGGATATGGCGAGAAGGCAGGTGTATGGGGTTGAGTGGGATCTGGGTTCAGCTAGGATGCAATGGCAGAGGAGACTCGATTAGCTGAATGGCCTAATTCTGCTCCATTGTCTTATGGTCTTCTATTTATCTAACCTATAATATTATCTATCATCAGGGCAGCATTTCATAGCCAAAAATAAACGATTTATTTAATTTCTATTTAAAAAATTACAATGGCTACACATAATCACAAAACTTTAGTGATACACAAGAATCTGAGGAGTAGATTTTTAAAAATATTAACTCCATTCAATACATCTTTACATGAAGGTTATTCAATGCTAAACAGCACTACAATATTTTTCAGTTTCATTCCAGTTCTTGTTGTAATCCTCATTGAAAGGTGAGATATTTAAGGGGAACCTGACAGAGAACTTCTTCAATCAGATGGTGTTAAGAGTGTGTAAGTGGTGAATGTGGGTTTGATTTCAAATTTAAAGAGAAATTTGGATAGGTACATGAATGGGAGGAATATGGAGGATTGGGATTAGAGAGATAAATAGTCTGTAGGCCAAAGGCCTGTTTCTGTGCTGTTATTTTCTATGACTCTGTGGCTCCTACTGACTAAAAATAAAGCATTACAGTGTAATACTGTTCAGGGTTGATTTTGACATGTTAATATTTTGTCTGGGTGTCAGGGTCTCTACCAAAGGAGGTGTAAGGCACTCCTTCCCTCTGCTAGTCTGCAGGTCACCCTTGGACAAGGTGTAGCACCTGCTTAGCACCCCCACCTCCCCCGATTAGGGTCATGATAAGGAATGGGAGCAGGTGGTGGATGGCACAATCCTGGTTATGTGATGACAGACACCAGGCAGACAATCTTTGCAGGGTATTGATCATTGCTGAGGTCACCTGTCTTGTAAAGACACTGCCCAGATGAAGGCAATGGCAAACCTCTTCTGTAAAAAAATTTGCCAAGAACAATCATGGTCAAGACAATGTTTGCTCCCGTCATGTGACACAGCACTAACAAGTGAATGAATTGGTATGCACATCACAATTGTTATCCAACTGATTGAAAGTGGAAAGGATAGAATTCTGATTCCCTTGTTGACTTGTTTCTGAAACTCAGGCACAATTGAGTGAAGTGAGTGATACAGTCAAATCGCATTACTCAAATGCAGACTCAATGATGGCAAAGGGCAAAGACTGGCATTTGTCTTCTACTGATAATGTTTCTGGAACTAGTTCAGGGACAATCACACTCGTAGGGCTGGGGTTACAGTGCAGTCTGGGTGATGGAGGCCGACAGAAGGCAGCACAGCACAGCCCTTTGGTCAGTAATATTGCACCAACGTTTTACTGGGATCAATCTAACTTTCCTCCTACATTGCCCTCCATTTCTCTATCATCCCTGTGCTTCTCTGAGCTTCTTAAGTGCCCTTAGTGTATTGTCTCCGCCAGCACCCCAGACAGGGCATGACACTCACCCATCATTCTCTGTGTCAAAAACCTACCTCTGATATCCCTCTATACTTTCCTTCGATCACCTTGAAATTATACCATTTGGTATTTATCATTTTCTCACTGGGAAAATGTCTCAGTCTGTCCACACAAACTCTGCCTCTTCCCATCTTGTGCACACCATCAAGTCACCTCTCATCCTCCTTCGTTCCAATGAGAAAAGCCCTCGCTCGCTCAACCTCTCCTCACAAGACATTTCCTTTCCTGAAAGACGTTAGTGAGCCAGATGGGTATTTATAACAATGTGACATGGTGAGGACGAGGTGATGGGTGGAAATTAGAGAAGAATTGACAGGGTAGTTGTTGCGCTTGGCCCGCTTTCAGTCTCTGCGTGTGCCGGAACCAGGTGGCCTGAAGATCATCTGGGATTGGATTGTGGGCATCATCTACATATTCAGGACAAGCTGCCAGTGCGTTGCACCTCTCCAGGCAGCTTGTCAGACAAGAATAATCAACTTTCGGCTGCCTGCCTCGTGACTAACACTCTCCTGCTCATCCTGGTTTACAGAAAGTTTTAATTTCAGAAAAAAAACACATTTAAATGGCACTTGCCATGAGTTGGCAGCCACAGAGATGACTGGAGAATCCACCACCTGTCTCAGGCTTCACCAATTTTCGACAGACTCCATTCACCAGGTATTTTACCCTCCTAATTAGCATATGCAAGGAGCTACCAGGAACATCCAAACATCTGGCATCTCAGAACTCAACAGTGCTGTGTACAAAAGGAATGGAGACTAGCAGATGACTAAAGTGATGTGCTTTTTGCTTTGACTATAAGACCATAAAACACAGGAGCAGAATTAGACCATTCAGCCCATCGAGTCTGCTTCACCATTCCATAATGGCTGATTTATTATCCTCCTCAACCCCATTCTCCTGCCTTCTCCCTGAAACATTTGACGTCCTGATTAATCAAGAACCTTTCAACTCTGCCTTAAGTACACTGAATGACTTAGCCTGCACAGCCGTTTGAGGCAACGAATTCCACAGATTCACCACCCTCTGCATAAAGAAATTCTGCCTCACCTCTGTTCTGAGGCCGAGGCTCCCCAACTATAGGAAACATCCTCTCCACTTCCAATCTATACAGACCTTTCAATATTCAATAGGTCTCTCTGAGATCACCCATCATTCGTAACTCTTCAAATGTGTCAGCTCGAAAAGGTAGCATTCGACATTAAGGACGCTCTCTTCCAGGACATGCCCTCTTCTCATTGCTGTCATCAGGGAGCAGGTACAGAGGCCTAAAGACCCACACTCAATGTTTTATGAAAAGCTTCTTCCCCTTTGCCATCAAATTTCTGAACAGTCCATGAGCCCATGAAAACTACTTCACTATTTTGCTATAATAATTTTTAAAAATGTGTTATTGTAACTTACAAACAAATTTGTATTAAGTATTGCACTTTACTGCATATTTCACAACTCTTGCCAGTGGTAGTAAACCTGACTCTGATTGGAGATGATCAGACTACTAAACTAGTACTAAAAGGTGATTGGAGGAAATTATAGGGGGGATGTCAAAGGTAGGTAATTGCATAGAGAGATTGGCGGGCGCGTGGAACACCCTGCCAGGAGTGGTGGTAGAGGCCGATACATTAGGAACTTTTAAAGGACTCTTGGATAGGCACATGGGTAATAGGAAAATGATGGGTTATGTAGGAGGGAAGGGTTAGGTTGACCTTAGATCAGGTTAAAAGTTTGGCACAACATTGTAGGACGAAGAGCCGGTACTGTGCTGTAATGTTTTCTGTTCTACTTCAATTGCAATTGGAATTGTAAAATGTGGTCTCATTTCTGACCTGAGAGGTGTATAAGGCAGGGAGTTATGGATCCATTTATTTATTCGTTTAGAGGTACAATGCAGAACAGGCTATTCTAGACAAAGAGTTGCACCACTCAGCAACCCACCTACTTAACCCCAGTTCAATCACAGGACAATTTATAATGACCAGTTAATCAACTAACTGCTACGTCTTTAGTCTGTGGGAGGAAACCAGAGCACCTGGAGGAAACCCACATGGCTAATGGGAAGAACATACAAACTCTGGAATTGATCTCAGGACTCCAGAATGCCCTGAGCTGTAATTTATAGCAGGAGATTTCACCTCGCTGGAAACTTATGTGATCGCATAGGAAAATCTTTTGAAAAAATTAGGAACTATTATTTGAGTAATAGTCTGTCCCTACTCACTTTGTGCTGGAGAATGGAACTGAAGAAAGCATGCTATGAAGAGGAATGAGTTACAAGAATGATGTTGCAGGTATCGTTTGGTTCGGCCAGTGTGGCCTTCAGGAAGAGCCAGCAGCTTTTTCTGATGGATTGAGTTTGAACATTTTTGTTACATGTTAGCTTGACATTTAAAAGAATCTTGCTCAAATCCTTCTTCCACTTTATCTTGTTTATAACAGGCACAGGATGAATCATATTGATTGAGTAAAAGACAAGGCATCATCCCAAAGTAGCAGCAAGTTAAGTTCATGGCTCAACACTCACGGTAAAGTAAGCGCTGGGATAACAGATGCTGAGGTTCGAAGGTCACTGTAAAACATATTTTGAAATGTCTTGTGAAAGCTCGTGAATTTTCTGCAATCAAATATTATTTTTATTGATATGAGGCTTTTTGAAAGAAAACTAGATTTGTATTTTACTGTGTAGAGAGACCATTGACTTTTATTTTGGAACATAATGAGATAGTTTGGAACTGTAGGATGAAAACTACAATAAATCAATATTTATTTTGATATATTCAGAGCAATTGGGCTTGTATGAATACTTTATTTTCTATTGCTGGGCTGAATGTTTATTATGTATTTACTTTTTTTTGTATTTGCACAGTCTGTCTTTTTGCCCATTGGTTGTTTATCAACCATTGTGTGTAGTTTTTCATTGATTCTATTATAATTCTCTGCTCCACTGCAAAATAGATGCAAGAAAACGGAATCTCAAGGTTGTATATGGTGACAGATATGTACTTCGATAATAAATATACTTTGAACTTTGAATGTTTTACTTTCAATTCACCACACCTAGTCCAGTGAGCCTTCCTACCGGTGATCAACAGTACAAGCAGTGGAGAAACACCTTCATGTTACATTCCTATCAACACATCAGAAAAACCTATGCTAACCCTGCACACTATCTTCTTCTGCATAAGCTACCCAAGCCTTATGAGGAAAGGTTAAGTGAGCTTGAGCTTTTCTCTTTGGAGCAAAGGAGGATGAGAGGTGACTTGATAGAGATGTGCAAGATGATAAGATGCATAGTTGGTGTAAACAACCAAAGACTTTTATTTCCCCAGCACAAAAATGCTTGAAGGCATTTGAAGGCAAGTATAGATGGAATCTGAGGTAAGGTTTTTACGCAGAGCAGGGAGTGTATGGAGCGTCCTGTCTGGGGTGGTGATAGAGCAGATATACATGGGACATTTCAGAGATTCCTAGGTAGGCATGTAGATGCTAGGAAAATGGAGGGCTATGTGGGAGGGAAGGGTTAGAATGATCTTAAAGTATCAGCACAATGTTGTGGGCCAAAGGTAATATTCAATGTCCTGTGTAATTAGGATGTTATGGCCTGATCACCATTTAACTCTCAAAAAAAATAATTTAACTGAATATGCTCATATTTACCATGGGCAACACGGTAGCGTAATGGTTCGAGCGATGCTCTTATAGATTGGGGTGCCAGTGTTCAACTCTGGCATCCTCTCTAAGAAATTTTATGTTCTTCCCATGAACGCATGTTTCCTCTGAGTGCTCCGGTGTCCTCCAAAAAAGACCAAGGACATACTGGTTAGTAGGTTACTATAGAGAGAGAGCAGAGGAGATTTACAAGGATGTTGCCTAGATTGGAGGGAATACCTTATGAGAATAGGTTGAGTGAACTCGGCCTTTTCTCCTTGGAGTGACGGAGGATGAGAGGTGACCTGATAGAGGTGTATAAGATCGCGTGGATAGCCAGAGGCTTTTTTCCAGGGCTGAAATGGCTAACACGATGGGGCACAGTTTTAAGGTGCTTGGATTTAGGTACAGAGGAGATGTCAGCGGTAAGTTTTTCACACTTAGAATGGAAGGTGTGTGCAATGCACTGCTGGTGGCGGCGGTGGAAACGGATACAATAGGGTCTTTTAAGAGTCTCTTGGATAGATACATGGAGCATAGTAAAACAGAAAGCTATGCACTCGGGAAGTTCTAGGCAGTTTCTAGAGTAGGTTACGTGGTCGGCACAACATTGTGGGCTGAAAGGCCTGTAATGTGTTGTAGATTTCTATGTTCTATGTTAATTGGTCAATGTAAATTGATCTGTGATGGTTAAACAGGGGGTTTGCTGGGCGGCGCGTGGATCGACGGGCAGTTTATTTCCACACTGATTTACATTTTGTTTAACTATTCAGGATGAGGAAGAGAGATGGTGGTTTGGGATATTTCAGGGCAGGCTTCTGTGAGTTAAAATGTACTCTATCAGGAAATGTGAAGTTGATCAGAACACTGTTACCACAATTCATATTGCTTGACTTACACAGATGATGCCACTACTGAACCTTTGCTTGAGTAGAACATTTAAAGATATAGTTAAATTAATACAAAGACAGAAACAAATCACATTAAGCCAAATAATTACTCTCTAATGGAACTGCAAGTTCATTCATACTCATAGCTGGTTAATTTATTATTTCACTTAATCTTCCTTCGAAACCCATGAACACTACCTACTATTCCCAAATGGCCTCCTCTACAATTGTGAAACCCGTCATAAATTGGGGGATGGTTTCGTCGAGCACCTCCACTCCTCCCACCGGGGGCCAATCATTTTAATTCCGATTCCCATTCCTGTTGTGACGTAACTTGGCCTGAAATGTCGACTATTTATTCAGTTCCATAGACGCTGCCTGACCAGCTGAGTTCCTCCCTCATTTTGTTTGTTCTCACTATTCCTTTTTTATGTGCTTGAGCAAGGATTCCCAACCTGGGATCTATGGACACTTTGGTTAATGGTAGGGGTCCATGGCAAAACAAAGATTGGGAACTCCCTGTACTGGAACACAGAACACAGCACAGTACAGGCCTTCAGCCCACAGTGTAGTTCCAACCTTTAACCTACTGAAGGACAATCTAACCCTTCCCTCCTGCTTACTTAATTTATAGTCATTTTATGTATTTACTCTACTACTGCTGCAAAAGAATGAATTTCATATCTGATATCATATACACCTTCTATGGCTGCTTTGAAAGGGAGAATATAACTGCAGCTGTGAAGATCCCTGCTGCACCTGGTAATCCTGTGATCGCTGTCTCAAAGGCGTGAACCTCTCAAGGCAGAAGGCCCCAAAGGAGTACCTGGTAAGGCTCTGAAAACCTATGTCAACTGACTGGCGGGAGTATTCAAGGACATTTTCAACCTCTCACTGCTACGAGTGGAAGTTCCCACTTTAAAAAGGCAACAATTATACCAGTGCCTAAGAAGAATAATGTGAACTGCCTTAATACCTATTACCCAGTAGCACTCACATCTACAGTGATGAAATGCTTTGAGAGGTTGGTCATGACTAGACTGAACTCCTGTCTCAGCAAGGACCTGGACCTACTGCAATTTGCCTATCAGCATAATAGGTCAATGACAGACACAATATCAAAGGCTATTCACACGGCCTTAGACAACCTGGATAATACAAACACCAACGTCAGGATGCTATTCATAGCTCAGCATTTAACACCATCATCCTGATTGATAAGTTACAGAACCTGGGCCTCTGTACCTTCCTCTGCCATTGGATCCTCGACTTCTGAACTGGAAGACTCTGATCTACATGGATTGGTGATAATATCTCCTCCTCGCTGACAATCAACACTGGTGCACCTCAGAGGTGTGTACTTAGCCCACTGCTCTACTCTCTCTATACCCATGACTGTGTGGCTGGGCACAGTTCAAATACCATCTATAAATTTGCTGATGGTAGACCATTGATGGTAGAGCCTCAGATTGAGATAAAAGAGTGTACAGGAGTGAGATATACCAACTAGTGAAGTGGTGTCGCAGCACAACCTTACACTCAACATCAGTAAGACAAAAGAGCTGATTGTGGACTTCAGGAAGGGTAAGATGAAGGAACACATACCAATCTTCGTAGAGGGATCAGAAGTGGAGAGTGTGAGCAGTTTCAAGTTCCTGGGTGTCAAGATCTCAGAGGACATAACCTGGTCCCAACATATCAAGGTAAAGAAGGTAGAACAGCGGCTATACTTTATTAGGAGTTTGAAGAGATTTGGTATGTCAACAAACACACTCAAAAACCTCTATAGATGTACCATGGAGAGCATTCTGACAGGCTGCATTACTGTCTAGTATGGGGGGTGGGTGCTACTGCACAGGACCAACAGAAGCTGCAGAGGGTTGTAAATTTAGTTGGCTCCATCTTGCACAGTGTTTGTCCACAGCATGAAGACAAGAGATTCCAGGGCAGCACATGCAAAATGCTGGAGGAACTCAGCAGGTCAGGCAGCATCTATTGATTTTGTTGGTGTTCCTCTCTGTGCTATGTGATGCATCAGGCAGAAACCTTGTCATTTCTTTAGCATTTTGTCTGTTGTATATGAGGTTGAGTTGCTAGCTTGATACTCAACTCAGCACAGATGGAAAACATTCAAGGAACTGGCTGGGTTCTAACCTGGGACCATTCACCTCGAATTCTGGTGCAATGCTATTATACCAGCAGCTGGAGAGAAATAAACAGTCGACCAGCTCCAGGCTCTCATCCCAAAATGTCAGCTGTTTATTCCTCAACATAAATGTTGCCTGCTGAGTTTGTCCAGTACTTAGGGTGCGTTGCTCTATCCATAGCATGGATTAGAGTGTCAATGTGGTGGGAAAGCAAGGCTGCAATCTCATTTGTCCTGATGAAAGGTCTCAGCCCAAAATGTCAACTGTTTATTCCTTTCCGTGGATGCTGCCTGCCCTGCTGAGTTTCTCCAGCATTTTGTGTGTGTTTCTCTGGATTTCCAGCATCTGCAGAATCTCTTGTCTTTATGAATCACACTTATAGTTGTCAGTGGACTAATGCTGAACGTGTGTGTGTGTGTGTGTGTGTGTGTGTGTGTGTGTGTGTGTGTGTGTGTGTGTGTGTGTGTGTGTGTGTGTGTGTGTGTGTGTGTGTGTGTGTGTGTGTGTGTGTGTGTGTGTGTGTGTGTGTGTGTGTTACATACTGTGTTCTGGATTGTTTCATTTGGCGGTATACGGCTGAATGACAATAAACGTGAACTTGAACTTCCTTCTAATCCATTCAGTGCAACAATTTCATGGCATCAAAAAAAAATGAAAATGGAAACTAAACAGCTGCAAAGTTTGCTGAAAACTTTTCTACCATTTCAATAGCAGCTTCTCTTTTGAAGACACTGTAATATTCTGCAGATTAGATAATTGAAAAGAAAGTCAGTGCCAGCTCTGTAGCGATGTTATTGCATGTGACTAATAGAGACTCTGTAAATATGACAAAGATCAAGTAACACTGATAGATAAAGTGATGTCTTAATTGCATTTTGCCGATTTTCAAACCGTTGAAATATGATTTGAAAAGCAATGCTCCCCAAGCTGACGAGCAAAACGGCTGTTAATACCATTTAAAGGAACTTCTTTTTATGCTGGAACAGCTTTGCCTGAAGACTCTGTCACAATGTGAGCATTCTTGATTCATTTAAAATAAATTTATTTTTATCTTGGTTGAGCTGAAGCTCAGGCAGAGAATAAATGTGTTTGTCAGTGTTATGATGTTTCAATAATAAAAAAATAAATACAAGTTCCCAAAGCAAACCCAAAATTGGGATTCTGTTCTCACGGGTGAACTGCAGAGGCAATCTTATAAGTCAAAGTCAAGGTACATCTATTATCAAAGTATTTATACTCTCTGTTACCATATACTACCTTCAGGTTTACTTTCTTGCAGGCATTTTACAAGAAAATAAAGAAATACTGTACCATTAATGAGAAGAACTATACATAAGCAAAGACTGGCAAACAACCAAAAGAAGTCAAATTGTACAAATAAAAACACAATTCTGTACTGAGAACATGAGTCTTAGAGTCCTTGAAAATGAATCTGTAGTTTGCAGAATCAGTTCAGTGTTGAAGTTATCTATGCCGAATTCAGAAGCCTGATGGTTTAGGGTAATAACTGTTTCTGAACCTGCAGTGCAGGATCTTAGGCTTCGAGCTTCACTATCAACATTTGGACTAGCCGATGATGGGACCCCAGACTCCAGCCTTGAACAGGACCGTTATACTATGTGGCAACACTTAGGAGCTACTCCCACCGCATCCCTAGGTTGTGCTTATTGTGAACACAAATGACGCTTTTCACTATATGCTTCAATGCACATGTGTGAAATAAATCTGAAACTCTGGGGAAAAAGCAGATGCCAAAATGTGTTGAAAGAGTTTGCCGTGACCAAAGGACATATCTCCAAATGAACTGCAATACCCACAAATTTAGATGAGAAGGAAAACAAAAACAGAACCTAATTCCCCAACTCGGTTGGATAGACTGAAGTTTTCCTTCCCCGTGTTCAACCGTTTCTGTTTAATAGGATCAAAATGGAGGATTGGGTATGTTTGGCACTTAATATGGTTTGTATCCAGTCTGTAATTAATGTGCCATAATTTAAAGATTAACTTTACCTATCACATGTTCATCAAAACATACAGTGAAATGCACCATTTTGCGTCTACGACCAATACAATCTGAGGTAATGGTGTGTGTGGGGGGGGGGGGCAGCCCACAAGGTTCACCATCTTTCCAGTGCCAAGTGAGTATGCCCACAGTTCACTAACCCTAACTTGAATGTCTATGGAATGTGGGAGGAAACTGGAGGACTTAGAGGAAACCCAAGTTTTAATGGGGAGAACATACAAATTCCTATGCATACTTATTCCTTACAGGTGGTGTAGAGGTAGAGCGTCACACTAACCACTACACTGCCGTGTATTACACGGCAGAAACATCAGTTCTGGTGAACCATGTAGTATGAAATAAATGCCTTCAGGACAAGAGGGGAATCAAAAATTCTGAATGATGTGATAGAAAAAGTCTACCATCTCTAATCAAAGCTGAAACATAGATACAACAAGGAGGAGAGAAGAGTAGATTAACTCTCCCTCCATCTCTATCCTGACTCAAGTATAGGTCAGTTTTGAACAGGGTGAATGGACAGATGCTGTATATCTGCATAATTAAATCTACAGAACCTCATATTGCAGAGTGATACATTTAGAGATATCTCACTCATGTCTACCTCACTTCAGCAGCAACATTGACGATAGTTTATTTATAAACTGCTTATGGCAAACTCTGAATGTTTCATGATCAGCATTGGAAATACCTTCTAGTAAATTATTTAAAATGCTTCTTGTTGTCATTTCTCTCCAGGTCTCTAGATATAAATACTGTATATAGTATATCCATCAACCTGTTGAAGAACAACAGGCACCAGCATAGCATACAAAACTGACTAAAGCAAACTGGTACTGTGTGTCTTTGGACTGAGGGAGGAAACAGGAACACCCAAGGAAACCTACACAGCCACAGCAGAACATGCAAACTCCTTACAGGAAGTGGCAGAACTGAACTCAGGTGGCTGGTGCTGTAATAGTATGATGCCACGGTGGGGAGAATGTACAAACTCCTAACAGACAGTAGTGGGAATTGAAGCCAAGGTATATATATCTGCACACACACATATTTATATACTGTACGTATAGATATAGATTTATATGCAGTATATACTATATTTTACATATAGCTCTGTGTGTGTGTGTGTATATATATATATATATATATATATATATATATATATATATATACATATATGTATATAATATTAGTAGATATTTATATATATTTACACACAAAAGCAAAGCCAGAAAAGTCATATTCCGGTGAGTACATTGAACTCCCAAGGCAGCATCATGTTGTTACTACATGTTTACTGCCAAAAGAACACGTGTTTTTTCCATATTATTTCACAAATCCCTTTCCTTGAACGCAGCATTATTTAGTGAGGCCTCATGCAAGGCTCATGAATGATTTAGGATGCTAACGGCAGGAGAAGAAATAGGTCAGGTAAAAAAGAGACGGAGGATTTCAGCAAACTCCGCTTATTACTTATGCATGATTATGCATAATTTAGTGTGGTGCTGAATATGCAGGAGATGCATAATTGTTTACCAAAATATTTACTCAGCTGCATTTTTCCTTGCACTGAAAATAATTCGGTTCGACCATCACTGTCTAATCACTTCCTAAACATTTGAAAGATCTCTATCTGACCCATTTGGTGCCTGGACTGATACATGGAAAACATAATTCTTCACTAGGAAATTACACTCCATCATTCACGACTTGTGCTCCTTGTTGCCTGCCTCCCTTTTCTCTCTATCTCCGATATCTCCTGTGTGGGCGGCTGGTGGATCCTCTCAATAATAAATGATAACGCTTTGTAATCTGCCTTGGAGTGTTGGTACTATGTCACATTTCTGTCGCCTGTTGCAATGCGGAAAGGTAAAAGTTGCATCTGCTACCCCCAGAGACACGGGGACCCACCTGAAATGTATTTATTCAGTGCCTTGGGAGACAGCAGCAATGAATGCTATTTTTATGTGGCAGCAGATGGTGTTGTGTTTGTATGAATAGCAATTATTTACTGGAAGAGCTGGACCACCAGACTCAAAAGAGGACCACCAGACTCAAAAATAGATTCTTTTTCCAAGCAGTAAAGCTGATCAACACCTCCACTCACTAATACGCCTCTCCATACTCCCAATCACTACTTCTTTATCATTTCCTGTCAGTCACCTTATGTGCAGATGCTCCTGTACCTACTGTCCTAGTACCTAATGCACATACAATCAATTTATATATTTAAGCTATCTTATGTATTTATACTTACTGTATTTTTTGATTTTTTTTGTATTCTTTATCTTTTGTGGGTTTTTGTGCAGCAACAGATATGGAATAACAATTATTTTGTTCTCTGTCAACTCATGTACTGGGCATGACATTAAACAGACCTGAATCTTGAATCTTGAGTTCTCACTCCTTTCTATTCCTACTCAATGCATGATCGACTTGTGTTCATGCTTTTCTGCTAAGTGACATCAGAAATGATGCCCACACCTCACACACCAATTCCCTGGCTTTCAAAATTGCTAGCATTAACAACCTCATCGAGCTGTCCTCATCACAGGGTCAATAGTGGAAAGGGTGAGCAGTTCAAAGTTCTTGGGTGTCAACATCTTTGAAGATTTACCCTGAGCCCAACAATTTGATGCAATTACAAAGAAGGCATGAAAGTAGCCATATTTCATTAGGAGCTTGAGAAGACTATTAATGTCGGCAAAGACTCTTAGCGAATGTCTACAGATGTACCATGGAGGAATTCTATCTGGTTGCATTACCGCCTAATATGGATGAACCACTGTACAGGATTGGGAAATCCTGCAGAGAGTTGTAAGCTCATCCAGCTCCAACATGGGCACTAGCCTCCCTAGCATCCAGGACACCTTGAAAATGTGATGCTCTGAAGAGGTGGCATCCATCATTTAGGACCCCATCACTCAGGTCATGCCTTCTTCTCAATACTACCATCAGGAGGAAATGTTGCAACTCTATAAAACCCTGGTTAGACCACACTTTTTCAGTTCTGGCTGCCTCATAATCGGAAGGATATGGAAGCTTAGAGAGGTTACAGAGAAGATTCACCAGGATGCTGCCCGGATTAGAGAACATTTCTAATAGGTTGAGCAAGAGGCTTTAGAGTGAAGGAGGATACAGGGTGATCTGATAGAGGTATACAAGATGGTAAGAGTCATGTGGATAGCCATAGACATTTTCCCGGGGTGGAAATGGCTTAAACGAAGGTGCATAATTTTAGGATGGCTGGATGCAACTATACTTGGGATGTCAGAAGTAAGTTATTTTACACAGAAACTGTGTATCACACTGCCAGGAGTGGTGGTCGAGGTAAATTCATCAGGGATATTTAAGAAACTGTTAAGAAACTGGATGAAAGGATATGGAGAACTTTGTGGGATGGAAGGGTTAGACTGATTTTACAAGAAACATGCAACATAACAGCACAATACAGACCTTTCAGACTACAATGTTGTGCTGGCCTACTCTAAGATCAATCTAACCCTTCCATCCTACATAGCCCTTAATTTTTCTATCATCCATCTGCATATCCAAGAGTTTTTGAATGTCCTTAATGTATCTGCATCTACCACCACCCCAGAAGGGCATTCCATGCACCCACCTTGAGGCTCTCCATTGGTCAGGGTGGACTATGGATGTTGTATTTCAGCTGTCTACATGATATGCAAGCCAGGCCAATATGATATGGAGAGCAAGCTGTTGCTCGTGCAGAAGGAACTTCTCCTCCTCCACACAGCTGATGAATCCAAAGGAAAGGCAGAGACTGATACAGTCAACATCCTGACATTTTAGACTATAAGACATAGTAGACAATCTTATCTGACCAATCTGTTGGAATTATTTGAGGAAATAACAATCAGGATAGACAAAGGAGAATCAATTGATGTTGTGCATTTGGATCTTCAGAAGACCATTGACAAACTGCCACAAGAAGACATAGTTGAATTAGGCCATTCAGCCCATTGAGTCTGCTCCACCATTCCATCATGGCCGATCCCAGATCCCACTCAAACCCATATACCTGCCTTTTTGCCATATCCTTTGATGCCCTGAATGATCAGGAAATGGTCAGCTTCTGCCTTAAATATACCTATGGACTTGAACTCCACTGCAGTCCATGCTAGAACATTCCACAGATTAACTATTCTCGGCTAAAAAAAATGCCTCCATACCTCTGTTCTAACGGCTCACCCCTCAACTTTGAGGCTGTGGCCTATAGAACAGGAGACCCCCATCATAGGAAACATCCTCTCAACATCGACCCTATCTAGTCTTTTCAACATTTGGTAGGTTTAAATTAGATCTCCATGTATTCTTCTAAATTCCATGTATTCTTCTAAATTCCACTGAGTACAGGCCCAAAACTACCAAACGCGCCTCATATATTAACCCCTTCATTCCCAGAATCATCCTCATGAACCTCCTCTGGATTCTCTCCAATGACAACACATCCTTTCTGAGATATGGTGCCCAAAGCTGTTAATAGTACTCCAAGTGCAGCCTGACTGGTGCTTTATAAAGGCTCAGCATTATCTCCTTGCTTTCTATTCCCCTTGAAATAAATGCCAACATTGCATTTGCCTTCTTTACCACCTATAAATTAACCTTCTGGGAGTCTTGTACAAGGACTCCTAAGTCCCTCTGCACATCTGATGTTTGAACCTTCTCCCCATTTAGACAGTAGTCCACACGATTGTTTCTTTTACCAAAATGCATTATCATATATTTCCCAACACTGTATTCCATTTGCCACCTTTTTGCACATTCTGACAATTTGACCATGTCCTGCTGGAATCACATTGCTTCCTCAGCACTACCTACCCCTCCACCTATAGTTATATCATCCACAAATTTGCCACAAAGCCATCAATTCCATTATCCAAATTACTGACAATGTGAAAAGTAGCAATCGCAATGCTGACCCCCTGAGTAACACCACCAGTCACTGGCAGCCAACCAGAAAGGCCCTTTTATTCCCACTCACTGCCTCCTGAGTGTCAGCCATTCCCCTATCCATGCCAGTATCTTTCCTGTAAAGCCATAGGACTCTATCTTGTGAGGATGTTAGCACCTTACAAATGCCTTCAGAAAATCTAAGTAAACGACATCCACTGACTCTCCTTTATCCACTCTGCTTGTTCCTCCTCGAAGAACCCCAACAGATTTCTCAGGCAAGATTTCCCTTGACAGAAACCATGCTGACTTTGACTTATTTTATCGTTCATCTCCAAGTACCCCAAAACCTTAGCCTTCATAATAGTCTCCAAAACTTTCCCAACCACTGAGGTTTAGGCTAACTGGCCTGTAATTTTCTTTCTTTTGAATTCCTCCCTTCTTAAAGAGTGGAGTGACATTTGCAATTTTCTATTTCTCTGGAACCAAACCAGCATCAAGTATTTCTTGACAGGTCATGACCAATGCATTGGTTACCTCTTCAGTAACCTCCTTCTGGACTCTGGGATCTAGTCCATTTGGTCCATGTGATTTATCCACCTTAAGCCCTTTGAGTTTGCCTGACACTTTTTCCTTTGTAATAGCAATGGCACTCACTCCTGTTCCCTAACTCTCACAGACCTCAGGCACACTGCTACTCTCCTCATCAGTGAAGATAGATGCAAAGTTCATCTGCCATTTCTTTGTCCCCCATTAGTATATCACCAGCAACATTTTCCAGTGGTCCAATATCAACTCTCACCTTGCTTTTACTCTTTATATAACTGAAAAAAGTTTTCATATCCTGCTTGATATTATTGGCTAGTTTGACCTCATTATGTTTTCCCTTATAGCTTTTTAGTTGTCTTTTGATGGATTTTAAAAGCTTCCCAATCATCCAATTTTCCAATCATTTTTGCTACCTTATATGCCTTTTCCTTGGCTTTTATACAGTCCTTGTCAATTTCACTTGGCAACCATGGTTGCTTACTCCTACCATTTGAGAACTTCTTCAGTGAGACATATCTATCTTGCGTCTTGTGAACTACTCCCAGAAACTTCTGCCATCTCTTCTGTGCTGTCATCCCCACCAGTATTCTCATCCAATGCACCTGGGCAAGCTCCTCTCTCGTGCCTCTGTAATTCCCTTTATTCTATTGTGATACTGATACATGTGACTTATGCTTCTCCCTCTCATATTGCAGTATGAATTCCATCATATTAAGATCGCTGTTTCCTCAGGGTTCCTTTATGTTAAGCTCCCTTATAAGATCTGGGTTATTACACAACACCCAATGAGCGAGCCTTTCCCTGAGTAGGCTCAAGTGCAAGCTGCTTTAAAAATCCAACAACAGCATGTCACCTCTTTCTAAAGGTGGCATTCCATCCCTTACGAGCTGAACCATTCCACCTACTATGGCTTCCTGCCTATCCTATCAATTCAAAGTATATCCTTTGATGTTAAACTCCAACTGTGGCCTTCTTTCAGCTATGACTCAGTGATGTCCACAACCTCATCCTGACAAGTCTCTAATTGCACCATGGTTTCATATTCTGAATGCGACGTGCATTTAAATGCTGCACTTTCAGTCCTGCATTCTTCGCCTTTTTGAATTTTGCATCTGTGGTACAATCTATCTCTTTGCCATGTCTGCATTTGTATCCAATCATTGGCTTGTCTTTTCTTACATTCATGCTACATCCATCACAAAAAAAAACAAAGAAATCTATAGCACATTACAGGCCCTTCACCCCACAATG
The DNA here is from genome assembly GCF_048418815.1 of Hemitrygon akajei. NCBI lineage: Eukaryota > Metazoa > Chordata > Chondrichthyes > Myliobatiformes > Dasyatidae > Hemitrygon > Hemitrygon akajei. The sequence goes on along the minus strand of NC_133132.1, from coordinate 174,973,319 downwards.
TTGTGCCGACTATGTAACCTACTCCAGAAACTGCCTAGAATTTCCCTACCGCATAGTCCTCTGTTTTTGTAAGCTCCATGTACCTATCTAAATCTCTTAATAGACCCTATTGTATCTGCCTCTACCACCTTCATTGGCAGTGCGTTCCACACACCCACCACTCTCTGGTGAAAAACTTACCCCTGACAGCCCCTTGGTACCTATTTCCAAGCATCTTAACACTATGCCCCTTCGTGTTAGCCATTTCAGCCCTGGGAAAAAAGCCTCTAGCTATCCACACAATCAATGCCTCTCGTCATCTTACACACCTCTATCAGGTCACCTCTCATCCTCTGTCGCTCCAGTGAGAAAAGGCCAATTTCACTCAACCTATTCTCATAAGGCATGCACCCCGATCCAGGCAACATCCTTGTAAATCTCCTCTGCACCCTTTCTATGGCTACCACATCCTTCCTGTAGTGAGGCGACCAGAACGGAACACAGTGCTCCGAGTGGGGTCTGACTAAGATCTTATATCATTGTAACTTCACCTCATGGCTCATGAGCTCAATCTCACAGTTGATGAAAGCCAACACACCATACGCCTTCTTAACAACACTGTCAACCTGCGCAGCAGCTTTGAGTGTCCTAATGACACAGACCCCAAGATCTTTCAGATCCTCCACACTGCCAAGTCTTACCATTAACATTATATTCTGTCTTCTAAGTTGACCTACTAAAATGAACCACTTCTCACTGATCTGGGTTGAACTCCATCTGCCACTTATCAGTCCAGTTCTGCATCCCATCGATGTCCAGTGGTAATCTCTGGCAACCCTCCAGTATTCAAAACACCCCCAACTTTTCTGTCATCAGTAATCTTGATAACCCACCCTTCTTCCTCCTCATCATTTATAAAACTCACAAAGAAAAGGGGTCCCAGAAGAGATCCCTGTGGAACAAACTGCTCACTGACCTCCATGCAGGATACGAACCACCTATGACCACCCTTTACCTTCTGTGAGCAAGCCTATGCTTGATCCACAGAGCAAGGTCTCCTTGGATCCCATGCCTCCTTACTTTCTGAATAAGCTTTGCATGGGGAACCTTATCAAATGCCTTACTGAAATCCATATACACTACATCCACTGCTCTACCTTCATCAATTTGTTTTGTTACATTCTCAGAATATTCAATTAGGCTCGTAAGGCATGAACTGTTCTTGACAAAGCCATGCTGACTATCCCTAGTCAGATTATGCCTCTCCAAATGCTCATCAATCCTGCCTCTCAGGATCTTCTCCAACAACTTGCTCACCACTGAAGTAAAACTCACTAGTTTATAATTTCATTTTATAATTATAATATATTTATAATTTATATTTATAATTATAATATAATATATTTTATAATTTATAATAAATATAATAAGGCAGTGAAGAAAGCTAATGGCATGCTGGCCTTTATAACAAGAGGAATTGAGTATAGGAGTAAAGAGGTCCTTCTGCAGCTGTACAGGGCCCTGGTGAGACCCCACCTGGAGTATTGTGTGCAGTTTTGGTCTCCAAATTTGAGGAAGGACATTCTTGCTATTGAGGGAGTGCAGCGTAGGTTCACGAGGTTAATTCCCGGAATGGTGGGACTGTCATATGTTGAAAGATTGGAGCGACTGGGCTTGTATACACTGGAATTTAGAAGGATGAGAGGGGATCTGATTGAAACATATAAGATTATTAAGGGATTGGACACGCTGGAGGCAGGAAGCATGTTCCCGCTGATGGGTGAGTCCAGAACTAGAGGCCATAGTTTAAGAATAAGGGGTAAGCCATTTAGAACAGAGATGGTGAAAAACTTTTTCACTCAGAGAGTGGTGGATATGTGGAATGCTCTGCCCCAGAAGGCAGTGGAGGCCAAGTCTCTGGATGCTTTCAAGAGAGAGTTAGATAGAGCTCTTATAGATAGTGGGGTCAAGGGATATGGAGAGAGGGCAGGAACGGGGTACTGATTGTGTATGATCAGCCATGATCACAGTGAATGGTGGTGCTGGTTAGAAGGGCCAAATGGCCTACTCCTGCACCTACTGTCTATTGTCTATTGTCTATTTCCTGGGTTATCTCTACTCCCCTGCTTGAACAAGGGAACAACATTTGCAACCCTCTTATCCCCCGGTACTCTCCCATCCCTATTTATGATGCAAAGATCATTGCCAGAGGCTCAGCAATCTCCTCCCTCGCCTCCCACAGTAGCCTAGGGTACATCTCCTCTGGATTGACAGACTTATCTAACTTAATGCTTTTCAAAAGCTCCAGCATATCCTCTTTCTTAATGTCTATATGCTCAAGCTGTTCAGTCAACTGTAAATCATCCCCACAATTACCTTTTCCCTGGTAAATACTGAAGCAAAGTATTTATTAAGCACCTCCACTACCTCCTCTGGCTCCATACACATGTTTCCACTATCCAACCTGATTGGTCCGATTTTCACAGGGCTCATCTTCTTGCTCTTCACATACCTGTAGAATGCCTTGGGGTTTTCCTTAACCCTGCTTGCTAAGGTCTTCTCATGGCTCTTTCCAGCTCTCCTATTTTCATTCTTAAGCTCCTTCCTAGCACCCTTGTCATTTTCTAGAGCTCTAACAGTACATTGTTTCTTGAACCTTCTTAACTAGATTTTCTGCATCCTTTGTACACCTTGATTATTTTACCATCCTTTCCCTGCCTCAATGGAACATACCTATGGAGAACACCATGCAAATGTTCCCTGAACATTTGCCACATTTGTGCCGTGCATTTTCCTGAGAACATCTGCTCCCAATTTATAATTCCAACTTTCTGCCTAATAGCATCATATTTCTCCCAGTCCCTCTCCATCGCTAAGGTAAAGGAGACAGAATTGTGATCATTATCTCCAAAGTCGTCTCCCACTGAGAGATCTGACACCTGACCAGGTTTATTTCCCAATACCAGTACCGCCTCTCGTCTCATTGGCCTATCTACATATTGCATCAGGAAACCTCCCTGAACTCACCTATCAAACTCCACCCCACCCAAACCCCTTGTTTTAAGGAGATGCCAGTCAATATTTGGAAAGTTAAAATCACCCATCATAACAACCCTATTATTATTGCATCGTTCCAGAATCTGTCTCCCAATCTGCTCCTGGGTGTCTCTGTTACTATTGGGGAGGGGGGATCAATAAAAACTCACAGTAGAGTTAATGCCTGCTTCCTGTTTCTGACTTCCACCCACAATGACTCAGTAGACAATCCCTCCGTGACTTCCTCCTTTTCTGCAGCCGTGATACTATTCCTGATCAGCAATGCTGCACCCCCACCTCTCTTGCCTCCCTCTCTTGTTCTTTTTGAAGCATCTAAAGCCTGGCACACTCAGCAGCCTTTCCTGCCCCTGAGATATCCAAGTCTCTGTAATGGCCACAATGTCATAGTTCCACATATTGATCCACGCTCTAAGTTCATCCGTCTTGTTTATGATGCTCCTTGCATTCAAATGGAAACATCCCAAACCATCTGGTTGAATGCATCTTTGCTCTATCATCTGTCTATCCTTCCTCACAAACTCCCTACAAACTGTCTCTACTTGTGTGCTAATCATCCCATCATATGCCTCTTCACTTCAGTTCCCATCCCTCTGCAAATCTAGTTTTAACCCTCCCCTATAGCATTAGCAAACATCCCTCCCAGAATATTGGCTCCCCTCCAATTCAGGTGCAACCCATCCCATTTGTACAGGTCACCCCTTCCCCAGAAAATGTTCCAATGATCCAAGAACTTGAAACCCTGCCCTTTGCGACGTCTCCTCAGCCACTTGCTCATCTGTGTTATCTTCTTGTTCTGACCTTCCCTAGCTTGTGATACTGGGAGTAATCTGAAGATTACCACCTTGGAGGTCCTGCTTTTCAGGCTCCTTCCTAACTCCCTAAACTTACTGTGCAGGACCTCTACCCCTCTCCTGCCTATGTCATTGGTATCAACATGTACCACGACCTCTGGCTGCTCACCCTCCCCTTCAAGAATATTCCATAACAGCTCAGAGACCTCATCACCCTGGAGGCACCACATTATCTTGGCATCTATTTTGCAGCCACAGAATCTCCTATCTGTCCCCCTAATTAACCCAGCACTGACCTCTTGCTCCTCTCCATGTTCACCCATCTACTTCCTGAATTCTGTACTCACCTGCTCAGCAGTCATATCTATCAATCGTTTTGCCTCCCGGATTATCCTAAATTCATCCAACTCCAGCTCCAGCTCCTTAACACGGTCTTTCATGAGCTGGAGTTGTCTGTGCTTCCCATGGGTGTAGTCATCAGGGAGACTATCAGGTTCCATGAATTCCCACATCCAACAGGAGGAGCATTCCACTGCCGTATCTGACAGCCTGCCTGCACTGTACAATGGACAACCGAGACCAAATCAGCAACAATGAAAGGAAAAACCTACCCTTGATACCTGTTTCGTTGGTCTCAGCCTCTTCTCGTTGAAGCCTCTAAGTTCACACTCTGACTCTAGCCCCCGCTCCAACGATGGCTGCTCTGCAAGTCCCTCTCTCTCTTTTATAGTTTAAAAATAAGAAAAACCCCCACACAAGGAGAAAGAACGCACCCTATTTGGTGGTGTTCCGCCTGCCTTCTGCTGCTGCCAATGTCTCTGATGCTTCCCGCACTTACGCACTAAGAAAGACTTCCACACAAGGAGAAAGGACTCACTTTTCTCAGATCGTCTACTTGTAAACCTGTTAGCTCATCCTCAGCTCTATCATCCTGGTTCCCATCCCCCCCCCCCCCCCCCGCCATATTAGGTTAAACTACTCCCAACAGCTCTAGTAAACCTACCCGCAGGAATATTTGTCCCCTTCAGATTCAAGTGCAACCTATCCATTTTGTACAGATCACACCTGCCCCAGAAGAGGTCCCAATTATCCAGAAATCTGAATCCCTGTACCCTGCTCCAAATCTTCAGCCACACATTTACCTACCACCTCATTCTATTCCTATCTCCACTGTCACGTGGCACAGGCAGTAATCCCGAGATTACTATCCTTGAGCTCCTGCTTCTCACTGGCTGTTCACTCAAAGTATGACTCTTATTGGCCTGTACACCTCTATCAAGTCACATCTCACCCTGTTTTTCTCCAAACAGAAAAGTCTTCACTCACTAAACCAATCTTCAGAAGACTGATTTATAATCCAGACATCATCCTCTGCACCCTCTCTAAAGATACCAAAATACACTCAAAACACTCTAACCTTTTCTTATCAAAGTTATTGGGCACTTAGTCACCTCCCAAATCCATGCCAACTTTCTCCATCTCTTCCAATTTAAATCCATCCACTCAGAGGTACATATTCCCACAGCAAAGTATATCAACGCTGAGATTTTCTGTCACTATTATATGCCCTACTTGACTTCTTTGTGAAAACCAACACAATCAATTGCACCTTCCCCATACAATGCATCTCCTGGCTTGTCCAGTTCACTTGGAATCCTTGTTTTGTTTCCTATTGGCCTATTTCTTATTGTCTCCTCTCACTATTACCATTGGGAAGGAGGTACAGGAGGCTGACATCCCACATCATGAGGTTCAGGAAGGGTTATTACCCTTCAGCTATCAGTCTCTGGGCAGGTGTGGATAACTTCACTCACCACAACACCGAACACAGCCTATCAATTCACTTTGAAGGACATCATCTTAGCATTATTTATTATTTGTATCTGCACAATTTGTCTTCTTTTGTAGTTTGGTTGTTTGTCAGTCATTGTTATTTATAGCTTTTCATAAATTCTGTTGTGTTTGGTTACATTTCCTGCAAATGCCCGCAAGACAATGAATCTTAGGGTTGTATAGGTGACATGCATCTGTTTTGATAATAGATTTATTTTAACCATATAACCATATAACAATTACAGCACAGAAACAGGCAATCTCGATCCTTCTAGTCCGTGCCGAACGTTTGCTCTCACCTAGTCCCACCGACCGGCACTCAGCCCATAACCCTCCATTCCTTTCCTGTCCATATACCTATCCAATTTTTTTTTAAATGACAATATCGAACCAACCTCTACCACTTCTACTGGAAGCTCGTTCCACACAGCTACCACTCTCTGAGTACAGAAGTTCCTACTCGTGTTACCCTTAAACTTTTGCCCCCTAACTTATTTTGACCTTGATCTATATAATTTCAGTCAAAGCAATTAAGATTATAACATACACAAAGTATCTGTAAAAACGTCTTCTTTTATTCTAACAAGTTTTACTTCAAGAAGCGGATTTGTAGTAAAGTGGGCCAGTTTACAAGATTATCCAAACTATCAACATGTCTCACCTCTATTAACAAATCGGCATCATGGTAGTGCAGTGAACAGCATGTAGCTGTTACAGCATAGGGCTTTCTGGAGTCAGCACTGTTCTATAAGGAGTTTGTGTGTCCTCCCTGTGGAATGCGTGGGTCTTCCCCAGTACTCCCCCAATCCAAAGACATGCCGGGTAAATGAATTGGTCATTGCGAGTTGTCCTGTGATTAGGTTAGAGTTCATTGGAGTTTTCGGGGATCACTGGGGTGGCGTGACTCCAAGGGGCAGGAAGGCATATTCTGCGGTGTGTCGCTAAATAAAATAACTAAAGGCAGCTTCCCTATATTGCAATGAGAACTTGGAATTCTGACATTTTCTTGTGAGAATCCGGAAATTGCTGTCCGTGATTGAACACCGAGCGCGAAGCTGCAAACCACTCCCAGACTCTTCACTGAGCTCCATGTGAGAAACAGAGACTGAGCAGCAACTCCCTGCTCTTCACACCATGGGATCAGATCACTCAGGGAGCTTCTACAAGGTGAGGGGAGATGGGCCGGAGCGGGACACCTCTTTCTGTTTGCAAACCTCTAAACTCTCCACACCTCCGAGTAGGTTATCCTCGATGTCTCCCCTTCAGCAAGGCAAGGTGGAAATCAGATACAAGTGATTCAAAGGGTAACCAGAGAAAAAGCTGAAGACACACACTCAAGAGTTTCTTCCCCCCTGCCATCCGATTTCTGAACGGTCCATGAACCCATGAACATTACCTTCCTGTTTTGCTCCTGTTTGAACTAATTATATTTATATGTATTTCTTATCGTAATTTATAGTATTTTTTTACATATTGCATAGTACTACTGCCACAAAACAACAAATTTCACAACATCAGTGATAGTAAACCTGATTCTGATTCTGAGGCACAGATCTGGAAGCTTAAGTACAGAAAGTGAACAGGAAACTGGCTTTAGATTAGGCTGAGGACACAAAAAATTTCTATGTTAATATATGCTGATGACACAAAGGTTGGAGGTGTTGTGGATAGTGTGGAGGGCTGTCAGAGGTTACAGTGGGACATCAATAGGATGCAAAACTGAGCTGAGAAGCGGCAGATGGAGTTCAATCCAGGTAAGTGTGAGGTGGTTCATTTTGGTAGGTCAAATATGATGGCAGAATATAGTATTAATGGTAAGATTCTTGGCAGTGTGGAGGATCAGGGGGATCTTGGAGTCCGAGTCCATAGGACACTCAAAGCAGTTGCACAGGTTGACTCTGTGGTTAAGAAGGCATACGGTGTATTGGCCTTCATCAATAGTGGAATTGAATTTAGGAGTCGAGAGGTAATGTTGCAGATATATAGGACACTGGTCAGACCCCACTTGGAGTACTGTGCTCAGTTCTGGTCACCTCACTACAGGAAGGATGTGGAAACCATAGAAAGGGTGCAGAGGAGATTTACAAGGATGTTGCCTGGATTGGAAAGCATGCCTAATGAGAATAGGTTGAGTGAACTCGGCCTTTTCTCCTTGGAGTGACAGAGGATGAGAGGTGACCTGATAGAGGTGTATAAGATGATGAGAGGCATTGATCATGTAAATAGTCAGAGGCTTTTTCCCAGGGCTGAAATGATTGCCACAAGAGGACACAGGTTTAAGGTGCTGGGGAGTAGGTACAGAGGAGATGTCAGGGGTAAGTTTTTTACTCAGAGAGTGGTGAGTGTGTGGAATGGGCTGCCGGCAACAGTGGTGGGGGTGGATATGGTAGGGTCTTTTATTTAGATAGGTGCATGGAGCTTAGTAAAATAGAGGGCTATAGGTAAGCCTAGTAATTTCTAGGGTAAGGACATGTTCAGCACAACTTTGTGGGCCGAAGGGCCTGTATTCTGCTGCAGGTTTTTCATGTTTCTATACAATCCAACGTACTGCAAATGAGTTCTGAATATCTGTTAATTGTGTATCACACTCCATAATTCCAGCATTTATGCAGCATAGAAAATTATAGCAGAATAAAGGCCTTCTGCACACGATGTTGTGTCAAACTTTTAACCTACTCTAAAATCAATCTCACCCTTCACTCTACATAGCCCTCTATTTTCTATCATCCATGTGTCCATCGAAGAGATTCTTAAATAAATGTATTGCCTCCACCATCACTATGGGAAGGATGTTCCACACACCATCCAATCCCTCTGTTAAAAAACCTACCTCAGACATCCCCCATGTACTTTCCTCAAATCACCTTAAATTTGTTCCCTCTTATATTAGCCATTTTCCACCCTGGAAATAAAAATGTCTCATTCAATCTATGCCTCTTATCATCTTGTCCACCTCGGTCACATATTTTCAGATTTTACAGCCTAAAAATAATTAACTATATAACATACAACCAGACATTCTCATGAGAAAATGTGGTAAATTTTAGAACTGCTTTCGTTTTTATCCCTGCTGCATATAGATCAAGAGTATTGTGCAATTCCTATGAAGCAACGTGTATATAAGATCACAGAACAAGACAAAGGATGTAGATTTAATTGAAAAAGCTTTCCAATTAATAAAATATGAATTTTCTATCAGTATGAGCACTTAAATGTCAAAAGGAAACCACAGATGACTACTTTAGGAAAGTACTCTGGTTGGTCACCAGTTTCTAATTCAATTTCAATTTGTTTTCCAATTTCTCTAAGTAGTAGCATTTAGCCTGGAGATTGATATGATGCAGTGCTCCTTACTTTCTGTAAATCCCTCTGCTAATCCCGCCGAAAGGACAACAAAGAGATCATTTAGTGATAGCTGATGTCGATCAAAAGAAAAGAAAACAAGACAAACCCACGGTATGAGAACGACAGACAGGCATAATAAAAAGCAGAACCTAAGATCCAGGTAAACATGAGATCGTGCAGGTGCCAGACTTCCAGGAAGATGACAGTGCCCTCAGACACAGAGGCTTCTACAGGGCCAACCGAAGATGTTATGGACATTTATTAAATGTGTCTTTATGATCACAAGACACTGCTGGACATTAAGAACATGAAGTGCTGCAGGTCTGCCCCATTAGTGAGTTGCTCACTGGCGGAGAAACTGGAGGAACTGGATGATGCAGATCGTGCTGCTGCCTGCAACGGAGAGGTGTCGGCGCGTGAAGACAGCGTGCAGCCTAGGAGCGAGTGATCCTCTTAGTCGCTTTTCTTGTGATCACAACACCCTGTTGGACAATGTTAATGTGGAATGCAGCAAGTGCAATTCACTGATTTATTAAGGGATGTCAGGGATTGGGACTGAAATTGTTATCCAACAGGAAATTCTGCTTTTTGCAGATGGAACTGAGGTGCTCGACAGAGTGATCCCCCAATCTACATCAGGTCTCACCAAGGTAGAGGAGGCCACATTGGGTGCACCAGCCTCAGAACATGGCCCCGACAGATTTGCAGGTGAAGTGTTGCCTCACCTGGAAGGCCTGTTTAGGGGCCTGAAATATTCATAAGCAATATTCAGAGATTCACTTTACTATTTGTCACAGGTAAACCGAAACATCAAAATATACACCAAAATCATAAACACAAGAGATTCTGCAAATGCTGGAAATCCGGAGAGCCCGCACAAAATATTGAATGAACTCAGCAGATTAGGCAGCATTATGGAAATGAATAAATAGTTGAAGTGTCAGATCTGGAAAACAGTCCTGATGAAATATCTCGGCCTGAAACGTCAACTGTTTATTCCTCTATATAGATGTGGCTTGCCCTGCAGATTCACCACCCTCCAGCTAAAGAAATTTCTCCTCATTTTATTCTTCTATTCGGAAGCCATGCCTTGTGGTCCTACATTCCCTCATTAGAAGAAACATCCACTCTATCTAGGACTTTGGATACTCAATAGGTTTCACAATCCCCTCTCATTCTTCTAAACTCTAGCAAGTACAGCCCAAAGCCATCAAACACTTCTCATACATTCCTGGGGTCATCCTCATTATCCCCATCTGGATCAACTCCAAACCCACATATCCTTTCTTAGATATTTCCTGCAATCAAGGGGTATGGTTTAAAAACTGTTTAGTAATCAGGCAGCATCTGTGGAAAGAGAAACAGGGTTGACAGCTTAGGTTGATGACTCTTTGTCAGAACTTGGAATGAGCTCGGCCAGAGTTTTGCTGGCTGTAGAACTTTCAGCAACGTTTTGTAGTAGGCTTTTTCAGTTGTTCCCTCTTGCCCAAGCTCCATTCTAGCCCATGCCCCTGGAGTCCAGGTTGCATCAGGGCAGCAGAAAAGCTCATCTGCCTTTCCACCCGCGATTGCGGTAACCACGAGCAGTGAGTTTGGTTATATATAAGGTACACTATATAAAGATACACTCCAGTTAACTGAGACACACTGGGACCAGTACATTTTGCCCCAATTAAGTAGCTGTCACATGGAAATAGTTAAAAAGTATATTAAAAAAATCTGAGTAACAAATTATGCATTTAAATGAAATACAGAACAAACTAGAACACTGGCAAACTATTACATAATTCTAAAGCTGTGTAATAGAAGCAGAATTAGGCCATTTGTTACATCATGTCTGCTCTGCCATGTTATCACGGCTGATCCAATTTTCCTCTCAGCTCCAATCTCCTGCCTTCTCCCCGTATCCCTTCATGCCCTGACCAATCAAGAACCTGTCAACCTCTGCCTTAAATATACATAAAGACTCGGCCGCCACAGCTGCCTGTGGCAATGAATTCCACAGATCCACCAAATTTCTGCTCATCTCTGTTCTAAAAGGATGCCCCTCTACTCTGAGGCTGTGTAAACGCACATAACCCTGAGATTCATTTCAGTGGGCATACTTAGCAGATCTATAGAACGATAACTGTAAACAGGATCAATGGACAACAAACTGTGCAAATACAGATATAAATAAATAGCAATAAATAACAAGAGCATGAAATAACAAGATAAAAGAGTCCTTAAAAGAGTGTAGTTATGCCCTTTTCTTGAAGAGGGGTAGTAACTGTTCTTGAACCTGGTGGTGCAAGTCCTGAGGCTCCTGTACCTTCTTCCTGATGGCAGCAGTGAGAAAAGAGCCTGGCCTGGGTGGTGACAATCCTTGATGATGGATGCTACTTCCCTACAACAGCGCCTCATGTAGGGGTGCTCAATGGTTGGAAGGGCTTTACCCATGATGTACTGGGTTAAATCCACTACCTTTCGTAGGATTTTCTGCTCAAAGACACAGGTGTTCCCGCACCAGGCCATAATGCAGCCAGTCAGCACACTTTCCACCACACATCTATAGAAGTTTACCAAAGTTTTTGATGACATGTCGAATCTCCGTGGACTCCTGAGGAAGTAGAGGCACTGTTGTGGAATTATATTTATATGATCTTCCAGGACTGGGCTTCTGAGACAGTGACACCCAGGAACTTAAAGTTACTGACCCTCTCCACCTCTGATCCTCCGATGATTACTGGCTCATGGGCCTCTGGTTTCCCTCTCCTGAAGTCTACAATCACTTCCTTGGTCTTATTGATATTGAGTAAGATATACAACCCTGAGATTCATTTTCTTGCAGGCATTTACAGGAAAATAAAGTATACAATAGAATTTAAGAAAAATTACACGTAGACAAAGTGCAAAAGAAGACAAACTGTGCAATTAAAAAATAATACTGAGAACATGGAAGTGTATCTGCAGGTTATGGCACCATTTCAGAGTCTTGGTGAGTGAAGTTATCCACACTGGTTCAGGAGCCTGATGGTTGAGGGGTAATAACTGTTCCTGGAGCTGCTGGTGCAGAACCTAAGGTTGCTGTAGCTCCTGCCCGATGGCAGGAGCGAGAAGAGAATGGCCTGGAATGGTTGCAGTCCTTTCTGTGGTAGCACTCCATGTAGATGCAGTTAATGGTGGAGAGGACTTTTCCTGTGGTGCACTGGGTGTATCCACCACTTGACTGTGAGACATTACACGATGCTTAGGCTGACAGTATTTAAATAGCTTCAGATGCATGCACTGGTGTGGCCACTAGACATTCACTGAGATAATTCAAACAGTTTTTCAATGACTTGGCCTCCACAGCTGCCTGTGGCAACAAATTCCACAGAATTATCACACACTGGCTAAAGGGATTCCTCTTCATCTCTGTTCTAAAGGAAAATCCTTGTATTCTGGTCCTGGACTCCCCCACTATAGAAAACAACATCTGACTGTCTACTCTATCTCGGTCTTTCAATATTTGATAGGTTTCAATGAGAACCCCCCCCCCCTCCATACAATAACACCATAATATGTCCCACATTCTGAACAAAGTCAGATTCCACAATACTGCTGAGATAGGTTCTCACAGACCACGTAAATACAGTAAAGGTGGGAATAGTGGATGACAAAATAAAAACATTAATAATTCAACTGATTTAACATGGGATGCATATTATAGAAATATATTAGAGAAATAAATCCTGTGCATTCATGAAACTGCCTAATTCTCCTGACTGTATGGGGTGAATATAGGATGGCTGTACCATTCTTTTTTGTGTTAACCTATCGCTGATTCTTCTGGACAGGACATCACTCCACAAACACAACACCACACCACCACCTCTGATTGCAGCACATACATTTTCTGTGTTTTCCCTTCTTGCCAAAAATATATTGTTTTACAAATGCAGTCTTGTGGTTCTCACTTTATACAGCATCTTCACATCCAGTTAATCTGATACGTTTGAACTATCAACAGATTTTGTGCTGTAATTCATTGTTGCTTAAGCAGTTGCTAAATAAATGTCTCAAACTCTGCTTTTCTCCCCAACTCATTTCATAGAATTGTATATGTGTGTGTGTGTATGCATGTGCATGTGTGTGTGTGTGTGTGTGTGTGTGTGTGTGTGTGTATGTGTGTGTGTGTGTGTGTGTGTGTATATGTTGGTGGGTGTGTACGTGTGTGTGTGTGTGCGCGTATGTGTATATGTTGGTGGGTGCGCATGTGTGTGTGTGTGTGTATGCATGTGCATATGCCTGTGTGTACGTGTACGTGTGTGTACGTGTACGTGTGTGTGTGTGTATGTGTGTGTGTGCATGTGTGTGTGTGCATGTGTGTGTGTGTGTGTGTGTGTGTGTGTGTGTGCATATGTGTATATGTTGGTGGGTGCGCATGTGTGTGTGTGTGTGTGTGTATGCATGTGCATATGCCTGTGTGTACGTGTACGTGTACGTGTGTGTGTGTGTGTGTGTGTGCATATGTGTATATGTTGGTGGGTTTGCGTGTGTGTGTGTGTGTGTGTGTGTGTGTGTGTGTGTGTGTGTGCATATGTGTATATGTTGGTGGGTTTGCATGTGTGTGTGTGTGCATATGTGTATATGTTGGTGGGTTTGCATGTGTGTGTGTGTGTATAGCTGTGCCTGCTTGTGGGTGGGCGGTGTTCAGTAATGTCACAAAGGCGACATTCTGTCTTTTTGAAGTCAAGTAGAGATGAAAACAAAGCAGAGAGCACTGATGAACGGTTGCTTTACAGACTGGAGGAAGCTCCCGAGGGGTCAGCATTAGGACCAATTAGCAGATAAATATAATCCGCATTTGAAGTTAGTGGCCGGCTCCGTGACTCTGCAATCATTTATATGCAGTAGGTAAGCTTCTGAGCTTATGCCAGAGAGACCTAGGGATGGAAAATTGCAGCAACAGGAGGAAGCCAACTGCTGAACAGTTGGAAGTAAAAAAAGAGTATTTAAAAAAAAGAGCGTGCTGCTGATGGAGCCTGTGATATGAGAATACTTGCAGAGTCCACTCCTTAGCTGAATACCTGGTGGCTGTATGTCCAACGTTCAAAGTGGGCAGATGGCGAGAGACACTCCGGAGTCTGTGCTTTCTTCATTTGCATTGCATTTACCCCCATATGGACACGTGAGGTTCGTGCAGCCAGCAATGCCTTCTGGAAGGAAAAGTGTGGATTGTGCAGTGGCAGTCTCTCCCCCAACACACTACCGTATTGTTTGAAGAAAACTGTGCCATTGCTCCCCTTTAGGGGTCATTCTGGAGATACGACGCTATGGATTAACTAAAACAAGAGCCAGTCTTGGAGTGACATGGTAGTGTAGTGGTTAGCACGATGCTTTACAGTACCAGAGACTCAGGTGCATTTCCCACTGCTGATGTGAGTTTCCTCCAGGTGCTACTGGCACTGGTGACTAGTGGAGTGCCGTAGGGATCTGTCCTGGGACGCCTGCTATTTGTGATTTTTATAAATGACCTGGATGTAGAGGTGGAAGGATGGGTGAGTAAGTTTGCGGATGACACAAAGATTGGAGGAGTTGTGGATGGAGTTGTAGGTTGTCGAAGGATACAAGAGGATATAGACAGGCTGCAGAGTTGGGCAGAAAAATGGCAGATGGAGTTCAATCCGGACAAGTGTGAGGTGATGCATTTTGGAAGGACAAACCAGAAGACTGAGTACAGGATTAATGGTCAGTTACTTTAGAGTGTGGATGAACAAAGGGACCTTGGAGTTCAAATCCATACATCCCTCAAGGTCACTGCACAGGTTGATAGGGTACTTAAGAAGGCCAGTGGGATGCTAGGCTTCATGAACAGGGGGATTGAGTTCAAGAGTAGAGAGGTCATGTTGCAACTCTACAAATCTCTGGTGAGACCACACTTAGAGTACTGTGTTCAATTCTGGTCACCTCATTATAGGAAGGATGTGGAAGCTATGGAGAGGGTGCAGAGGAGATTTACCAGGATGTTGCCTGGTTTGGAGAACAAGTCATATGAAGCAAGGTTAGCAGAGCTGGGACTTTTCTCTTTGGAGCGTAGAAAAATGAGAGGGGACTTGACAGAGGTCTACAAGATTATGAGAGGCATAGATAGGGTGGATAGTCAGTACTTGTTTCCCAGGGCACTAATAACAAACACCAGAGGGCATATGTACAAAATTAAGGGAGGAAAATTTAGGGGAGACATCAGGGGTAAGTTTTTTACACAGAGAGCTGTGAGTGCCTGGAATGACTTGCCGGGGATGGTGGTGGAGGCTAAAACATTAGGGGTATTTAAGAACCTCTTGGACAGGCACATGGATGAAAGAAAAATGGAGGGTCATGGGGTAGTGTGAGTTTAGTACTTTTTTTTAAGGATTATATGGGTCGGCACAACATGGAGGGCTGAAGGGCCTGTACTGTGCCGTAGTGTTCTATGGTTCTATGGTTCTGCAGGTTCCTCTCACATCCCAAAGATCTGCCAGTTGGTAGATGAATTAATCATTGTAAAATGTGTTGTGATTAGGCTAGGTTTAAATTGGGGGATTCCTGGGGACCTCAGCTCAAAGGGCTGGAAGGGTACTCCACACAGTATGTCAATACATCAATAAATATGAAACCTGTACACAATTTAACAGGACATTCTGATTCTGTCCCACACCACTAGGTTCAAGAACAGTTATTACCCTACAACTATCAGGCTCCTGAACCAGTGCGGATAACTTCACTCACTTCAACTCTGAACTGATTCCACAACCTACAGACTCACTTTCAAGGGCTCTACAATTCAGCTTCTCAGGTAAGGCTCCCTTAGCCAATACAAAGGCAACTATATTTTTAAATTCCCGTGTTTCAGTGCATGGGAAAGAGGAAGTGACAATATCTCCTTCTACATACCTAAGAACAAAACTAAAATTTGTCTTCAACTTCTGAACGTAGGTATTCCAAACCCCTCAAATTGACAGATTCAACCTAGTCTGGGCCAGGCCAAAGGCTTGCCAGAGTACAATTGTACTGCCTGCAATCCAGATATATTTGATTATTCTTTTAATGAGCCAAGTTTCTGGTTTGATTCAATAGTTTCCTGAAAGGCATGATGCCACAGCTCTGACAGAGAGATGACAGGACAAAGGAGGGGGCCACAGTTCTGTAGTGGTTAGCACATCATTTTACAAGGCCAGCAATTAGATTGGAGTTCGATTCCTGCCACTGTATGTAAGGATTTGTACAGGAGGGCATGGGTCCCCTCTGAGTGTTCCAGTTTCATCCTATATTCCAATGAGGTATGTTTAGGGTTAGGGTCGGTGAATTGTGGCCATGTTTTGTTGGTGCCAGAAGCATCCTTTCACTTCTGGGCCGCCCGGCATAATCCTTGCTGATTTGACTTGATGCATTTAACTCTTTGTTTCAATACACTCTACATGTGACAATGAAGCTAATCAGATCAACTAGCCATTCTAGTCCAATCCAGCTCCTCCCACTCCCCTGTACAGATCACAGAACCTGCAAAGACTTCCCTTACAGGCAATTATCCAAGTAGTTTTCAAAAGAACCTGATTCCACCACCTCTATCAAGTCAGCTCTCATCCTTCTTTGCTTCAAAGAGAAAAGCTTTAGCTCTCTCAAGCTATCCGTATAAAACATGCTCTCTAATCAAGCAAACATCCTGGTAAATCTCTTCTGCACCCTCTCAAAAGTTTTCCACATCCTTCCAGTAATGAGGCGACCAGAACTGAACATAATATTCCATGTGTGGTCTAAGTAGGGTTTTATAGGCATCCGTTAGTCTAGTGAGACCATGGATTTGCGCCTTGGAAGGTTTCCAGGGCGCAGGCCTGGGCAGGGTTGTATGGGAGACCGGCAGTGGCCCAAGCTGCAAGCCTTCTCCTCTCCACGCCACCGATGTTGTCCAAGGGAAGGGCACTAGGACCCAAGCAGCTTGGCACCGGTGTGGTCGCAGAGCAATATGTTGTTATGTATCTTGCTCAAGGACACAACACGCTGCCTCAGCTGAGGCTCGAACCAGTGACCTTCAGATCACTAGATCAAGGCCTTATCCACTAGGCCACGCGCCAACACAAGGGTTTTATAGAGCTTCAATATTACCTCATGGCTCTTGAACTCAGTCCCTTGACTAACGAAGGCCAACACACCATATGTATTCTTAACCACCCTATAAAATTTATTTACTTAGAGATGCAGCAAAAAATAGGTCCTTCTGGCATATTAGGCCTGCTGTCCAGCAACCCCTAATTTAATCCAGGCCTAATCATGGGACAATCTAGCATGACCAGTGAACCTACGAACCCATATGCCTTTGGAATGTGGGAGAAAAGCAGAGCATCCGGAGGAAACCCACACATCACACAGGGAGGACATATAAACTCTTTACAGAGGATGCTGGGATTAAACTCCAAACTGATGCCCTGAGCTGTAATAACTTCAGACTAACCACTGTGTTAGCGAGGGGGTCACTTGTGTGGCATCCTTGAAGAGTCAATGGACGTGGACCCAAAGATCCTGTTGTTCCCCCACACTGCCCAGACTGCATAGAATCCTCCGTTTTAGACTTCCTGCTGGTTTCTGTTTCTCTCTCTTTTCCTTGCCTAACTTGCCTGAACTTTTTGCAATGCACCTGGTTCAAGCTGTCCTGGAACTGGAGACAACAGCTACTCAGTTTCATCAAATGCATTCACTACAAAAAAGGAATGTGAAACTCGAACAGACCAAATCTAGGCAGATGGCTAAAGAGTTGCTAACGGCAGATCAAAACTATATAGCTTGGAAATAAAGAAGTCCAGGTAACATCTCAGATGTCCTGTCCTGTGTCCATCACAATGAAGGCTCAATAGTGCCTTGCCTTTCTTAGAAGGTAAAGGAGATTTGGCATGTCATCAAATTCTCTAACAGACTTTATTTTATTTAGTGATACGGGGGAGAAGACCCTTCTGGCCCTTCAAGCCATGCTGCCCCAGCAACTCCTAACAAATCCGATTTAAGCCTAACCTAATCACAGGACAATTTACAATGACCAATTGACTGTGCTGGTATGTGTATGGACTGTGAGAGGAAACCGGAGCACCCGAGAAAACCATGCATTCCGTGGAGCAGACATTTGGAGATTTCTTACAGAAGGGCACTGAACTGAACTGAACTGAAGCCCGAACTCCGGAACACCCTGAGCTGTAATAGCTACCATAGAGCAGATACACGAGCAATGGTGAAAGCATAAATGTGTATTGCAGCAACTTCAGCACATAGAGTAGTGAACACAGCCTGATTCAGCGTGGCATGACCCTCCTCACTGTTGACAGTATTTACAGGAGACACTGCCTTAGAAAACATAGAAAACATACGGCACAAAACAGGCCCTTCAGCCCACAAAGCTGTGCCGAACATGTCCCTACCTTAGAACTACTTAGGCTTTACCCATAGCCCTCTATTTTTCTAAGCTCCATGTACTCATCCAGGAGTCTCTTAAAAGCCCCTATCGTATCCGTCTCCACCACCGTCGCCGGCAGCCCATTCCATGCACTCACCACTCTCTGAGTAAAAAACTTAACCCCGACATTACTCTGTACCTGTTTCCGAGCACCTTAAAACTGTGCCCTCTCGTGTTAGCTATTTCAGCCCTGGGAAAAAGCCTCTGTCTATCCACGTCACCTATCACGTCACCTCTCATCCTCCATTGCTCCATGGAGAAAAGGCCGAGTTCACTCAACCTATTCTCATAAGGCATGCTCCCCAATCCAGGCAACAGCCTTGTAAATCTCCTCTACACCCTTTCTATGGTTTCCAAGTCCTTCCTATAGTGAGGCGACCAGAATTGAGCACAGTACTCCAAGTGGGTCTGACCAGGGTCCCACACAGCTGTAACGTTACCTCTTGGCTCTTAAACTCAATCCCATGATTGATGAAGGTCAATGCACCGTATGCTTTCTTAACCACAGAGTCAACCTGCGTAGCAGGTTCTAGTATCCTATTGACTTGAACCCCAAGATCCCTCTGATCCTCCACACTGCCAAGAGTCTTACCATTAATACTATATTCTGCCATCATATTTGACCTACCAAAATGAACCATCTCACACTTACCTGGATTGAACTCCATCTGTCATTTCTCAGCCCAATTATGCCCAGTATCAATGTCCCGTTGTAACCTCCACACTATCCACAACACCCCCAACCTTTGTGTCATCAGTAAATTTACTAACTCATCCCTCCACTTCCTCATCCAGGTCATTTATAAAAATCACAAAGAGTAGGGGTCTGAGAACAGATCCCTGAGGCTCTCCACTGGTGACCAACCTCCATGCAGAATATGACCCGTCTACAACCACTCTTTGCCTTCTGTGGGCAAGCCAGTTCTGGATCCACAAAGCAATGTCCCCTTGGATCCCATGCCTCCTTACTTTCTCAATAAGCCTTGTATTTGGTACCTTATCAAATGCCTTGCTGAAATCCATATACACTATGTCTACTGCTCTTCCTTCATCAATATGTTTAGTCATGTCCTCAAAAAATTCATTCAGGCTCGTAAGGCACGACCTGCCCTTGACAAAGCCATGCTGACTCTTCCTAATCAGATTATGCTTCTCCAAATGTTCATAAATCCTGCCTCTCTGGATCTTCTCCATCAATTTACCAACCACTGAAGTAAGACTCACTGGCCTGTAATTTCCTGGTCTATCCCTACTCTCTTTCTTGAATATGGGAACAATATCCGCAACCCTTCAATCCTCTGGAGCCTCTCCCATCCTCATTGATGATGCAAAGATCATTGCCAGAGGCTCAGCAATCTCCTCCCTCACTTTCCACGGTAGCCTGGGGTACATCCCATTCGTTCCTGGTGACTTTTCCAACTTGATGCTTTCCAAAAACCCCAGCACATCTTCTTCCTTAATATCTACATTTCCAAGCTTTTCAGTCTGCTACAAGTCATCCCTACAATCGTCAAGATCCTTTTCTGTAGTGAATACTGAAGCAAAATATTAATTAAATACCTCCACTATTTCCTCCGGTTCCATACGCACTTTTCCATTATCATAGTTAATTGGTCCTATTCTCTCACATCTTATCCTCTTGCTCTTCACATACTTGTAGAATGCCTTGGGACTTTCCTTGAACAGATGGCATCTATCATCAAGGATCCCCAACATTGAGGCCATGCCCGCCTCGCTCTGCTACCATCAAACACCTGAAGTCCCACCGCATCGGGTTCAGAAGCAGCTAGTTTCTTGAACCAACCAGTACAACCCTAACCTTATCTCAGCAATGGATCACAGTGGAGCACTCCTTGTATCTACCATGGCTGCTCTCCCATTGTCTTCATTGTTTCAACTTATGCCTTCTTTTGCATTGTTGTTTTTTCTTTCTTTGCACTGCCTGGTATAATTAATGTGTACTCAATGATAAGAGGTATAGATAGAGTGAGAGTCAGAGGTTTTCCAAGGCAGAAGTTGCTAATACAAGGGGCTAACTTTAAAGTGATTGGAGGAAAGATGATGTTAGGTGTAGTTTTTTTTACACAAAGAGTAGTGGGCGTGTGGGAAGCCCTGCCAGGGGTGTTTGCAGAGGCTGATACATTAGGGATATAGTGTATAAGAGACTTCAAAGGTTCTTGGAAGAAAGAAAAATGGAGGCAATGTAGGAGATAAGGATTAGATTGATCAGAATTATCAGAAAATTGTGCGCCAGTCATGACAAGCTTTTCGCACCGATCTTTTTGGTGATTGTATATCATGTCTTAGGCATCTGGTGGAGCCCAACTCTCTCCAGGTTTTTTTAAAATGAGGTCAAGTTGCTAGCTTGACACTCAACCTGGGCAAGGGAGCCGGCCGGATTCGAACTCGGGACCTCTCACCCCGAAGTCCAGCTCTGATGCCACTATGCCACCAGCCAGGTACAGTGCTCCTTGTGAACGTGCTTAATAGTGGAGCATCAAACTCAATTAGGATAATTATGGAATGGAGCAAAAAGAGTTGATATGATAATCACAGATTTGCATAAAAAATTAGACTTTTAAACCACCTGAACACCTTTTCAAAGTTCTACTGATTGAGAGGAACTTAGTGATGCACCAGCCATGGGGAGAGCACACCTCGACTGCAGATTTCAAGGAGTGTGCACTGAACGTACGGCTCCTCTCTGCGTATCGATCCATTCCCATCTCACCGTCAATGGCGTGATGGTTGGGGTGCCACGGTAGCTTAGCAGTTAGTGTGACACCATTACAGCTTGCGACATTGGAGTTCAGTTTAATTCTGGTGTCCACTCTAAGAAAGTTTGGATGTCCTACCTGTGAGCGCATGGGTTTCCTCTGGGTGCACCGGTTTCCTCCCACAGTCCAGAAACGTACTGGTATTAGGTTAATTAGGGGTCGGTGTTGGGATAGCTTCTTTTTATGCTGTATATAAATGATCCAGACGATCGAATAGATGGCTTTGTTGCCAAGTTTGCAGATGATACGAAGATTGGTTAGCGGGGCAGGTAATGTTGAGGAAACTGCTGGGCTGCAGAAGCACTTAGCCAGATTAGCAGAATGGGTAAGAAAGCGGCAAATGTAATACAAAGTTGGAAAATGCATGGCCATGCACATTCATAGATAGAACCATGCAGACTATTTTCTAAACGGGGAGAAAATCCAAAAATGTGAGATACAAAGGGACTTGGGAGTTCTTGTGCAGAACACTTTAAAGGTTAACTTGCAGGTTGAGTCAGTGGTGAGGAAGGCAAATGCAATAGAAACATAGAAACAAAGAAAACCTACAGCACAATACAGGCCCTTTGGCCTACAATGCTGTTCCAAACATATTCTTACTTTAGAAATTACCCAGGGTTACCCATAGCTCTCTATTTTTCTAAACTCTATCTATCTATCTATCTATCTATCCAGGAGTCTCTTAAAAGGCTCTATTGTATCTGCCTCCACCACCGTTGCCAGCAGCCCATTCCATGCACTCACCTCTCTCTGCATAAAAAACTTACCCCTGACATCTCCTCTGTACCTACTCCCCAGCAACTTAACCCTGTGTCCTCTTCTGGCAACCATTTCAGCCCTGGGAAAAAGCCTCTGACTATCCACAAGATCAATGCCTCTCATCATCTTGTACACCTCAATCAAGTCACCTCTCATTCTCTGTCACTCCAAGGAGAAAAGGCTGAGTTCACCCAACCTATTCTCACAAGGCATGCTCCCCATTCCAGGCAACATCCTTGTAAGTCTCCTCTGCACCCTTTCTATGGCTTCCACATCCTTCCTGTAGTGAGGTGACCAGAACTGAGCACAGTACTCAATATTAGCATTCATTTCAAGAGGTCTACAATACAAGGATGTGATGCTGAGGCTTTATAAGGCACCGGTGAGGGCTCCTCTTGTGTATTGTGAACAGTCTTAGGTTCCTCATCTAAGAAAGAATGTGCTGGCATTAGAGAGGGTCCAGAGGAGATTCACAAAGATGATTCTGGGAATGGAGGTGTTGTCATATGAGGAACGTTTAATGGCTCTGGGCCTGTACTCACTGGAACTTAGAAAGATGATGGGTGATCTCATTGAAACCTTTCGAATGTTGAAAGGCTGAGACAAAGTAGATGAAGAAAGGACTTTTCCCATGGTGAGGGAATTCTAGGACAAGAGTGTACAGCCTCAGGATAGAGGGGTATTGCAACCACCCTCCACCTGGCCCTAACCCACCTGGACAAAAAAGACACATACGTTCAGATGCTGTTCATAGACTTCAGTTCAACATTCAACACAATCATCCCTCAGAAACTGATTGGAAAGCTGAGCCTACTGGGCCTGAACACCTCCCTCTGCAACTGGATCCTAGACTTCCTGACTGGGAGACCTCAGTCAGTCTGGATCAGGAGCAGCATCTCCAACACCATCACACTGAGCATGGGGGCTCCCCAGGGCTGTGTGCTCAGTCCACTGCTGTTCATTCTGCTGACCCACAACTGTACTGCAACACACAGCTTGAACCACATTATCAAGTTCGCGATGACACGACCGTGGTGGGTCTCATCAGCAAGAACGACGAGTCAGCTTACAGAGAGGAGGTGCAGTGGCTAACAGACTGGAGCAGAGCCAACAACCTGTCTCTGAATGTGAACAAAACAAAAGAGATGGTTGTTGACTTCAGGAGGGCACAGAGCGACCACTCCCCGCTGAACATCGACAGCTCTTCGGTAGAGATCGTTAAGAGCACCAAATTTCTTGGTGTTCACCCGGCGGAGAATCTCACCTGGTCCCTCAGCACCAGCTCCATAGCAACAAAAGTCCAGCAGCATCTCTACTTTCTGCAAAGGCTGAGGAAAGTCCATCTCCCACCCCCATCCTCATCATATTCTACAGGGGTTGTATTGAGAGCATCTTGAGCAGCTGCATCACTGCCTGGTTTGGAAATTGCACCATCTTGGATCGCAAGACCCTGCAGCGGATAGTTAGGTCAGCAGAGAAGATCATCGGGGTCTCTCTTCCTGCCATCACGGACATTTACACAACACGCTGCATCTGCAAAGGAAACAGCTTTCTGAAGGACCCCATGCACCCCTCATACAAATTCTTCTCCCTCCTGCCATCTGGGAAAAGGGTCCGAAGAATTCGGGCTCTCACGACCAGACTATGTAACAGTTTCTTCCCCCAAGCTATCAGACTCCTCAATACCCAGAGTCTGGACTGACACCATCATACTGCCCTATTGTCCTGTTTATTATTTATTGTGATGCCTGCACTGTTTTTGTGTACTTTACGCAGTCCTGCGTAGGTCTGTAGTCTACTGTAGTTTTCTCTGTGTTGTTTTTTTTTACGTAGTTCAGTGTAGTTTTGTACTGTGTCGTGTAACACCATGGTCCTGAAAAACATTGTCTCATTTTTACTGTGTACTGTACCAGCAGTTATGGTCAAAATGACAATAAAAGTGACTTGACTTGACTTTGTATGCATTTGAAACAGAGGTGCAGAGAATGTTCTTTCGCCACATAGTGGTGAATTTATGGAATTTGTTACCACGGGCAGATGTGGAGGCCAGGTCATTGGGTGTATTTAAGGCAGAGCTTGACAGGTTCTTGATTAGACATGGCATCAAAGGTTATGGGGAGAAAGCCAGAGAGAGGGGATGAGGAGAGGAAAAAAGGATCAGTCATGTTTGAATGGCGGAGCAGTCTTGATGGGCCAGATGTCCTATGTCTTATGGGTTTATGAACTAGATTTGACCTGTGAGCTGGAAAGCATCAAACAATGAATGGTATTCAGGTAGAAGTAGTTTCAGAAAATGCACTGCAAGTCAAAACTCCAAACCACAAGAAGCTTGCATTCTTTTTGGTGAACAAAATTGATAATTATTTTTAGATAAAACTTTTCCTGTGAAATCAGCAGACATTGACCATCAGATGGATCCAGGGGTAAGGGGAGGGAGGAGTGTGTGTCGTTTGCATATCGGGACTGAGTTCCGGAAACATTGTTCTCTCCTCCACAGGCCGTTATGTCTGCTTTGTTGTGAATTACGTAGCATTTACAGCACAGAAAGAGGTGTTTCTACCATCAGTCCACACTAGTGTTTCAAATATCTCTCTATTTCATATTAAAGAAGGGTTATCTTTATTTGTCTGTCATTGTGCTTCGAAACATCACAGTGAAATGTGTCATTTGCATCAATGAACAAGGCTATCCAAGGATGTGCCCACAAATGCTATCACCCTTCCAGAGTCACCGCTTACTAACCCTAACACACACATCTTTGGAAAGTGGGAGGAAATCAGAGCACCCAGCCAGAACTATGTGGTCATGGAGAGAATGGAAAAAACCCATTCCAGACAGCAGCGGAATTGAACCCAGAACCTGGCATTGTTAAACTACCTGCTACGCTGGAGTGTCGCTCCTGAGCTCTGGTCTGTAGTATCGGAAGGAATGGTGGATGCAGCCTCACTAGTAACTTTTTAGAAGGAGGAAGCTATGTGCAGGAAAAGCAAAACCATGCTCAGTGAACTGATGCCAGTTCAACAGCTCTTTCAAAGAACTTTCACAAGCGAGGTCTTCATTCTGTTTGTCTACATGCAGAATAACTGAGTAACAGAATTAAGAGTTTCCTTATCCCCTGTGAATCATTACAACTGAATTTCAAGAAAGCTTACTGTAAATTTGACATGTAGCTAATTTAAAGATTTTTCATTGCTCTGCCAATTTCATTATTAAATGAATGATTACCATTAAAGAGACAGGTAATTCTGCAGCTGTTAGGATAATAATAATTATTAGTTTTATTTAGAGCTACAGCCTGGTAATAGGCCCTTCCAGCCCAATGAGGCCACACTTATGACCAATTAACTGACTAACCCATACGTCTTTGGAATGTGGGAGGGATCTGGAGCACCTGGAGGAAACGCACACAGTCACGAGGAGAGTGTACAGACCCCGTACAGAGAGCTGCTGCAGCTGACATTATTCAGCATTTTGCTAACCATGCCACCCCAATAATGGCAAACCCATTCCTGTATGTAGTTCAAAGTAAACTTACTGTCACCATATACAACCCTGAGATTCATTTTCTTGTGAGTGTTCTCAGTAAACACAAAGAAACACAATGGAATCGATGGATTACCACACACAAGACAGACAACCGATGTGCAAAAGACAACAGACAAGGCAAATGGCAAAGACAACAATCGAACAAAATAATAATGATCAATCAACACACACAAAATGCTGATGGAACACAGCAGGCCAGGCAGCATCTATAAGGAGAAGCACTGTCGACGTTTCGGGCCGAGACCCTTTGTCAGGGTCATGAGTCCTGACGAAGGGTCTCGGCCCGAAACGTCGATAGTGCTTCTCCTTATAGATGCTGCCTGGCCTGCTGTGTTCCACCAGCATTTTGTGTGTGTTGTTTGAATTTCCTGCATCTGCAGATTTCCTCGTGTTTGCTCTAATAATGATCAATGATTAAGCAGTAAATATTGAGAACATGAGATGGAAAGTCCTTGAAAGTGAGTCCATAGTGAAGATGAGTGAAGTTAGTCCCTTTGGTTGTGAGGTAATACCTGCTCCTGAATGTGGTGGTGTGGGTCTTGAGAGTCCTGGGCCTTCTGCCTGATGGCAGCAGTAAGAAGAGGGCATGGCCTGGGTGGTGGGGGATGTTAATGGTGGATGCTGCTTTCCTGCGACACCGCTCCGTGTAGAAGTGCTCAACAGTGAGGAGGGCTGAAGAATATATATCAAGAATTACAGGTGAAGCATAATTATTTTTAAATGGTTGCAGGAATTATTGTCAAAAGTATTGTGGTTATGAAAGTGTTAAAAGAAAGAAATTAAATTATTACTCTCTTTATTGCCTTCAGTGACAGGAGGTTATAGTTATCGCTGACAAAGCAAGAATGAGGGAAGGTAACCGTTTTTTTTTCTTCTTTTCCCTGTTCCATGTGCTGGTGGGAAGATTCAGGAACCACTTCACATGTCAGCATTTGCAAAACACAAATCCTCTGACATTTCACTGATGCTTACATGCAAATGTCCTAACAGCCTGCGTGAGGCAAAATCATCTTTATACCTCCTCTCTGCTTCCTCTCACTAATAAAAAAAAACAAAGGGGGGGAGAACAAATAAGTCATATTCATCAAAGTAATTGTGTGGGTACTTTCAGTTCCAAACTGACCAGGATGAAGGATTAAAGTGCTGGCGGCAGCTGTGGCAGCAATGAATCATGGTCAGTTACATCAGGGCCCCACCACCATAAAACAAAAGATGTTGGTGAAAAATGCCGCAATTAAGTGATTTGATTTCTCCTGCCCCCCTCCCCCACCCTTTCCCTTCCCTCTTCCATTGGTGCAGACCCACAAAGCAGACACTGATGGGAAACATTACTTCTAGTGATCTCTGACAGAGTCTCTGCACAAATCAAATGCATATTCGAACAGTCATGAAAAAATGTACTGTATGCTGTTTCACAAACACCCAGAGCTTAACGAGGCACGTGCACTCTTTCTTGCTGATATTCCTTGCTTAAAGAAACAGGAATGACAGCAAAAATACTTCCAAAGTGCACTTCATTAATTTGTTAAGTTATTTATGGTAATATTATCTTGTGTGTGTGTGTGTGTGTGTGTGTGTGTGTGTGTGTGTGTGTGTGTGTGTGTGTGTGTGTGTGTGAGAGAGAGAGAGAGAGAGTTATATGTGTCCTGTACCTTGGTCCAGAAGAATGCTGTTTGGTTTGGCGTTATTCATTTGATTGATATTATTTTATTTAGTGATTCAGTGCAGAGTAGGCTCGTCCAGCTCTCCAAGTCGGGCCACCCCAGCAACCCTGATTAACCCTCGCCTAATCACAGGACAATTAACAATGACTATTTAGCATACCCGGTATGTCTTTGGACTGCGGGAGGAAACTGGAGCACTCGGGGAAACCCATGCATTCCATGGGAAGGATGTACAGAGACTCCTTAATGCCAGAATTAAACTCCAGACTCCGGAACGCCCCAGCTGTAATCGTGTCATGCAAACTGCTATGCCACCATGGCAGTTGAATGACAATAAACTTCAATTTGAACTGATGTGGACTATTATCATTATTATTCATTATCCTTTCAAAGACATTTCAAGGAATTCTTATTCTATATGTAATGCTAAAGTTAATGGAGAAAAGGTAACTGTTGTGTATTTACTATTTCAATAATATTTAAGTAATATTGTAAATAAATTGTTTGATTAAGCATTCTACTTTTAAATAATTCATTATGGGTAATATATAAATGTATGCAAATGGCATACATCATCGCACCACCATGACAAAAGTGTTCATCTCACTGAAAGTAAAACCAGGAATGTACACGAGTTCTTCCTGACTCCATCTTTTCCTTTCAATTAGTTTGATGTTTTGGAGTTACAAAATGTAACAGTGGAAGTTTTAAGCAAACCTGAGATGATGATCTACCAGTTGAAGTACGGCAAAACATGTAAGTTAATACTAAAGCACAGCGAGAAGCCATCTGGCTAAAACAAAAGGTGGAACACATGTACTTTGGCAGGGAGAGACATGGTCAAGTTTTAAAAAAGGCCGAGAATGGATAAATTCATAGGTTCAAAATCAGTGAGTACCAGGTGATAATAACAATCATAAATAAAAAAAAACTGAAATGGCTGTCTACATTGCAAAGATTGACACATTTGATTACATAACAGATTGCTGGATATTGTGTACAGAATAAATTGAGCAGTATTTTAAAGCAAATAAAATAGCCAATGAGAAGTGAGTACCAATTTTGCTGAGTACATTGTATTTAAAGGCATACAGTTTGCTGAGAAGTGCTTTGCTAATATCTTAAAAGTAATGCAGGAACATTTAGAACATTTAGAACATTTAGAACCATTGTTGATTGCAAACCTCTTTATAAGCAGAATCAAAAAGAAGGGGAGTTCACTTCAGGCTTCCTCCACACTAGACAGGATTATTCTGAAAACGCCGATTTCACGTAAAAACGATAGGCGTCCACATAATGCATTTTTTAAAATATCTCTGTCCACATTGAAATGGAGATTTCGGCGAACCTCCTCCTCCTGCGCATGCGCAGGACACATCAACCGAAAACAAGCGACATGTTTGGTCTTGAATCTTGCCGTGAAAGATTTGCTGCATGTTTGTTCAGTTACAGACTAGAAAAACTTAAATGATGGGCAGCTGTTGGCTCTCGCACAGGATGACTTAAAACTAAAAAAAAACAAATACTGGAGCGTATGGAGGCAACTGACAGGAAGTTCACGGGCAGTATGACCTGGCTGACGACGAACATTGAAAAACTCTATTGCATTAATAAAGCACCTTGTTAAATGTATAAAATATGTCTGTATCAGTGTTATCTTGTATTTCCATACAATGTTACATTAGGCTGTTACACATCTATTATCAGAGAAGTACATGCATAAATAGGTAAACCAACTTCATACGAGCAAGGATAGAAAACAAGGCAAAGTGAGTATACTTATTTATTCAGTAAGTTATGGGTCAAAGTATTTGGTGAGTACATTTCTAACTCTTCTGTGGTCAGTCTCATTGCCGTCTGTTCTGCAATTGTTCGGTTGCATTCAAGAAAACAATGAAATGGCGCGCTGCCGTCTGACAGCGTTTTCAGATTTCTCCAGTTACCCCATCCACACTGATCTGCCCGAGCGGTGTTTTCAAAAATACCCACTTTGGAGAGTGTTTCTGAAAAGCTCTGGTTTCGGGGGACGAAAACACTGTTTTAGTGTGGACGGAGGGTAAAAATGAAGAGAAAAAGCTTCGGTTACGGATTTATCTGGTGTAGTGTGGACGTAGCCTCGATGTATGTGGCTGAATTGAAGAGATTATCTAAGCATTGTCAGTTCAGTAATAGGCATAATGATGCACTAAGAGGTTCCTTAATTTATGGAATCTTCAGAAAGGCTCCTAACTGAAGGACAATTTACATTTTGAAGAACAGTTAAAATAGCTGTATCAATGGAACCAGCAGATTGAATTGCAATCAGGAATGAAAGTGAGTGTGAACAAAATTACAACAACTAAACAGATGTTGTTTAGGACTCACACAATATTTACTGTTGGGCAGACAAAAATAAGTGAACTGCACAGGGAAAAGAAAAAGATAAAAAGTCTAGTTACAGTTTCAGAAAGAGCACTAATTTGCATGCTGTTGATAAAAATCTGATAATGATGAGAGTGACACAGGAATGATTAGCCTAGAGATTTTCAAAGTGAAAACTAACAATAGACAAGCAATACAGCTTACACCAGAAGGGAATGGCAAATTAATTAAAATGGAATTAGATACTGGTTCAGTTGTTTCAGTCATTCCCCAAAATGAGTTTAAGTGCCATTTCAAAAATACTGAACTGAAGCCTGAAGATACCCAACTCAGACCTTATACAGGAGAAAAGATAACTCCTGTGGAAATGACATTTGTAATAGTGAAATACAACAACCAACAAGCCACATTGGGGTTGCATGTAGTTGAAATAAAAGGACCAGCATTGAGGGGATGTAAATGGCTGAGACAACCACAAACTTAATTGGAGATCCATCCACTATTTTCATGCCACATCCCCTGCAATTGAGTCAACTGAAAGTAAATTATGAAAGGTACTGGGCAATGGCACAACTGCCTCCACACTGAACACAATGAACCATTGTCTAAGAAAGCTTCTGATACGTTACTCAGGTAGTTACTTATGAACAGTGGCTTTGTTTTAAACTGCAAGAGAATTCAAGGAC
The DNA here is from genome assembly GCF_048418815.1 of Hemitrygon akajei. NCBI lineage: Eukaryota > Metazoa > Chordata > Chondrichthyes > Myliobatiformes > Dasyatidae > Hemitrygon > Hemitrygon akajei. The sequence goes on along the minus strand of NC_133132.1, from coordinate 174,943,079 downwards.
CTTCAGGAAATTTGCAAGGATTTGGCTTTTGTAAGTATAAAGAACAAGAATCCACTCTGCATGCTTTAAGGTTATAGGATGAACTTCAAGAGTGAGTCAAAAAGCTGCTTGTAAAAATAGATACAAAGACAGACCAAAGCTCAGCTGGATGAATGGATGGCCAAAAAGAAAAGAGCCAATCAAGATATGAAATATAGGATTCGTCAGATCAAAGTTCAAAGTAAAATTTAATATCAGAGTATGTACACGTCACCACATACAACCCTGGGATTCTTTTCCCTGTGTGCATACTTAGCAAATCTATAGAATAGTAACTGTAAACAGGATCAATGAACAACAAACTGTGCATGTAAATACAAATGTTGTGGATGAGGGAACTAAGAGAAGAGTGCAGATTGTCAAGGGAGCAATAGAAGCATTAATAAAAGAATACTCCAGTGAAGAAAATGGACCTTCCCAAAACCAAGATGCCCATTCTAGAGAGCAGAAAAGAAAAAAAGAAAGGGGAGGGTGACATCAGTGCTATAGAAATGATAGAGGATAAACAAGACCTAATTTCTGGAGAAATTAGCAAATTTAGAGTTATTCACAAGAAATTAGTAGAATAAAAAGAAAGATGAGAAAACAAGGTCAAGAATTTTAAAAAAGAGAGAGACCGTGAGATTGAAATAGGGATCGAGAGTGGGATAAATAGAAAGAAAGAAACTGGGACTGGGAGAGAAGCAAATATCGTAGATCCAGAGAAAAAAACCACGAAAAGGAGAAGGAAGGTGTCCACTGCTCTCAGAACCAGTTACTGCAGTCCCAGAATCTGAGATTGATTTCACAGCCACAAGTCATTAAAATTTACTATGTTGTGGATGTCTGTATTGTAGTTGTTCTATATAGTATATTTACATATATAAGTTGAGATCCATCGTTCTATATTGAGTTGGAGTTTATAGCTAAGCGGGTAGGAGTGTTGTGTGTTTAATACTTCAGTAATATTTGAGTAATATTGTTAATATAAATATATTGTTGATTAAGCATTCTCTGTCTAACTAATTGATTACGGGTTATATGTAAAAGTACATAAATGGCATATGTTATCACACCACCACGTTATATGTGGGCAACTGGCTAAAAGTAAAACTAAGAACGTACACAAGGTATTCCTGACTCTGTTTTCTCCTTTCAATTAGTTTAATGTTTAATGTTTTGGAGTTACAAAATATAAAAATAACTATATGTGCAAGTCATATGAGGTAATAAATTTAGCTGATCTTAGAAAACAACAGAGAGGCTGTTTCACACCGAAAAGCAAACACTTTAGCTCTGAATGTTTATCCTGTTTTCATCACCATTTAAAATTTACTATTTCCACTGCAGTTTGCATCTGATATAATGCTTTTCCTGTCATTGGTAAATAATTGCTTACCTCAGTGTGCTTCACAGACATAAATTTCCATACAAACTAAGTGTTTTGAATATTTCTTGGCATCATAAATTGTCGGACGAGTGGCATTAATATTGTGTTTACTCAATGCTGTGGAAAGTTGTAAGGCCTTTCACTATCATGCCAAGCGCACTTCTGACAGATGAACCCTTTCTAAGGTTTGCACATCCTTCCTGTAGTGAGGTGACTAGACTCAGCACAGTACTCCATGTGGGGTCTGACCAGGGTCCAATATAGCTGCAACATTACTTCTTGGCTCCTATATTCAATTCCATGATTGATGAAGAACAATACACCGTATGCCTTCTTAACCACAGAGTCATCCTGCGCAGCTGCTTCGAGCATCCTATGGACTCGGACACCAAGATCCCTCTGATCCTCCATACTGGAGTCTTACCATTAATACTATATTCTGCCATCATATTTGACCTACCAAAATGAACCACTTCACACTTATCTGGATTGAACTCCATCTTCCATTTCTCAGCTCAGTTTTGCATCCTATCAATGTCTCACTGTAACAGCCCTCCACACTATCCACAACACCTCCAACCTTTGTGTCATCAGCAAACTTACTAACCCATCCCTCCACTTCCTCATCCAGGTCATTTATAAAAATTACGAAGAGTAAGGGTCCCAGAACAGATTCCTGAGGCACTCCACTGGTCACCGGCCTCCATGCAGAATATGACCCATCTACAACCACTCTTTGCATTCTGTGGGCAAGCCAGTTCTGGATCCACAAAGCAATGCCCCCTTGGATCCCATGTCTCCTTACTTTCTCAATAAGCCTTGCATGGGGTACCTTATCAAATGCCTTGCTGAAATCCATATACACTACATCTACTGCTCTTCTTTCATCAATGAAGGAAGAACTCATGTTTCAGTATTATTTATTTATTTATTTATTATCTACTTTGTACTTGCGGAGTTTGTCCATAGTTTTTTGTTGATTCTATTGTGTTGATTTGTTCTATCATGAATGCCTGCAGGAAGATGAGTCTTAAAGTAATATACAGTTATTATACTTTGACTGCTTTAGTTTCAGTTTACCAGAGCTAATTGAGTGAGCTTTACAATTTTGAAATCAGTTAGAGAATTCCTAATAAAACTTTGGAAGCAACCAACTGATAAATTAATGTAAAGATATATTTTTATAGCATCATAAGTGTACAAATACTTTATTTAAAATGTTTCATCCCTAAACAAAACACCTTAGTATCCTGGGGTACCTTACCTGGGAATCCTTTCAATTACCCTATTCAATGCAATTCGATAGCAAGATGCAGATATACCTCTACCAAAGGTAGTGTAAGGTGCTGCTTCCCTCCGCTAGACTGTAGGTCACCCTTGGGCAAGGTGTAGCACCTGCTTAGCACATGAAGCCTTAGGAGCAGATGGTGGATGGTCGTAATAGCAGTTGGTGCATATCACAAGTACTAGTTATGTGACCACTGACATCAGGCAGATAATCTCTGAAGAGTATTGATAATGGATGGGGTCATCTGTCTTGTAAAGACACCGCCCAGGAAGCAGCATTAGCAAACCACTTCTGCAGAGAGGTTTACCAGGAACATTCATGGTTCCACGTCATACAACGTGGCTCATAATAAATGAACACATTGGAACACAGCAATACACAGAAAATGCTGAAGGAACTCAGCAAGCCAGGCAGTATCTATGGAAAAGAGTAAAGAGTCGACATTTCAGACTGAGATCCTTTATCAGTCCTAATAAAGTAACTCGTCCAAAACGTCAACTGCTTCATCTTTTCCATAGATGTTGGCGGGCCTGCAGAGTTCCTCCAGCATTTACGCTTGCTACTTTGATTTCCAGCATTTTTCAATTTTCCCTAAATTGTAATAAGAGCACAGTATTTCCTTGGCAAGAAAATATTCAGTTCACACCATATTGCTGATCTCTGTGTCAATGTTTTTCAGATGTTTGTGTTGATGTTTACTCATCAATGCAACCAATCAATACATAAATAAATGAATGAGAGGTACACACTCCCCATTTTAGGAACAATGTCTTCCATGAACACTACTTCACTATTCTTTTTGCATTCACACCATATGTTAACAATAAAAAACCTGATTTAGATTCTGAAAATTATATCAAGTAAGATATAAATTAAAGTTATAACTTTACAAAAAGTTCTGACATAAGATGATGGAAATCCCCTGTGGTGAAAAGTTTATGTATCACTGAAGTAATACATAAAATTATTCCAGAAAGCATATCAGAGCACTTGCTGGATATGAATGCCTTAATTTAAGAAATTTGATATTTAGATGCCCACCTTTAGTGTACGATTTATACCAAAGTTTATAGATTATTTTCTGGTGCAGATTTGCATCATTATACTGTCCTCTGTTCACCCTTGGGATTAAAAAAACTCGGGAGACTATGAGCAAGTAATAATACAAATACAAAATTCTGAAATAAGACCATAAGATGTAGACCATACGATATAGGAGCAGAATTAGGCCACTTGGCCCATTGAGTCTGCTCCACCATTTCATCATGATCCAGTTTTCCTCTCAGTCCCAATCTCCTACCTTTTCCCCATATCCCTTCATGCCCTGACCAATCAAGAATCCGTCAACCTCTGCCTCAAATATACATAAAAAGTTGGCCTCCACAGCTGAATTCCGCAGATTCACCACTCTCTGGATAAAGACATTTTTTCCTCATCTCCATTCTAAAAGGCTGCCCTATAAAGTGAAGCTGTGTCCTCTGGTCTTAGATTCTCTCACCATAGGAAACAACCTCTCCACATCCACTCTATCAAGTCCTTTCTGCATTCAATAGGCTTTAATCAGGTCACCCCCTCATTCTTCTGAATTCTAGTGAACACAGGCCCAGAGTCATCAAAAGCTCTTCATAAGCCAAACCATTAAACCCTGGAATCATTTCCATGAGCCCTCTGCAGTTTCAGCACATCCTTTCTAACATAAGGGGCGCAAACCTGCTCACTAGTCCTCTTGAAATGAATGCTAACATCCCATTTGCCTTCCTCACTACAGACTTGACCTGTAAATTAACCTTTAGAGAATCCTGCACAAGGACTCACAAGACCCTTTGCACCTCAGTTTTTTGTACTTTTTCTCCATTTAGGAAACAGTCAATCCTTTCTTTTCTTCTATGTAAGTACATGACCATACACTTCCTGACACTGTATTCCATCTGTCACTTCTTTGACCATTCTATTAATCTTTCTAAGATCTTTTGTAGCCTCCCTACTTCCACAAAACTACCTGCTATCTTCATATTGTCTGCAAATTTTACAACAAAGCCAGGAATTCATCCAAATCATTGACATATAATGTAAAAAGAGACAGTCCTAATGGCTCCCTTTATTCTACTCTTTGCCTTCTGCCAATTGGCCACTGCTTTATCCATGCTAGAATCTTTCCTATAATACCATGAGTTTGTAGCTTGTTAAGCAGCCTCATGCATGGCACCTTGTTAACTGATTCTCCTTTGTCTATCCTGCTTGTTACTTCTTCAAAGAATTCCAACAGATTTTTCAGGCAAGACTTTCCCTTGAGGAAACCATGCTGACTATGGCCTATTTTATCATGTGCCTCCAAGTGCCCTGAGACTCATCGTTAACAATCAATTCCAACATCTTCCCAACCATTGAGATCAGACTAACTGGCCTATGGTTTCCTTTCTTCTGCCTCTTTCCCTTCTTGGAGAGTGGAGTGACATTTGCAATTATTCAGTCTTCTGGAACCATTCCAGATGCTAGGAAAATGCTGGAAAACTGAATAGAAGTTGATGGTAGTAATAAACACTTGGGATTCAGCAGATGCTGGAAATCCAGAGTGATGTGCATAAAATCCTGGAGGAACACAGCAGGTCAGGCAGCGTCTATGAAGAGGATTAAATAGTTGACGTTTTGGGGCAAGACCCTTCTTCTGTTGCTCTAAATATTCATAATATGCCAAAACAACAAGTCCGAGAAATATTCAGTAGGTCAGACAGCTTCCATGCTGAAGGATAGATTTCAAATTCCAGGCAGATGCAATCACGCCTCTGTGATGGATATTCACGGGCCATACAACCATACTGCACAGGAATACAATGCAGCCATTTGGCCCATTGAGTCTGCACTGCCATCCCATCATGGCTGATTTATTTTCCCACATAACCCCACCTTCCTGCCTTCTCCCCGTAACCTTTGATGTCCTTACTAATCAAGAACTTCCACTTTGAATATACCCAGTAAACTGGCCTCCATGAAAGTCCATGGCAAAAAATTCCATAGATTAACCATACTCTGGCCAAAGAAATTCCTCCTCATCTCTGTTCTGAGGCTGCACCCTCTGGTCCTAGATTCCCCATTATTAGAAACATCCTCTGCACATCCACTCTATCTAGACCTTTTAATATAAATATTCTTTGCTCAGCCTCTTACTGTGAGCATGAGAACAATGAGATTGTCGTTGGGCTATGCTTTAATCAAGAGGGGCTCACATTGACCTAATTAAACATCGCATTCACCTGACCTGACAAATGGGACTGAAAAACATCAAATGCAGATAGTATCAAACAATAGCAAAACCGAATAAATATGAGAAAGCAGTCAGGATAACACGAAGATCTAGAATTCATTCCTCAGCCTTCAGTTTCAGTGACGGACATCTTGTTCATCTGCAACTTGTTGGCGTGTCTTTTTAGTTTGTAAGAATTTGAATTGTACCTGTGTTTGGAGATGATTTGTAGTTTAGAGATCTTTTGTAATTTGGAAAACTAGTTTAAAGTGAATTCAAACAATTCTTTGTCTAAATTAAATATGCATCTAGAAAAATAAACTGTGTTCAAATGACACACACACAAAATGCTGGTGGAACACAGCAGGCCAGGCAGCATCTATAGGGAGAAGCACTGTCGACGTTTCCGGCCGAGACCCTTCGTCAGGACTAACTGAAAGGAAAGATAGTAAGATAGTAACAAATGACTTTGTTAGCTGGAAGTATGTCCTCCTTGAAAGGGCAGTGGGGACCCACTCAATTAGTGATTACTGACAGCGAGACATCGCAGTGGAGACTAAACCATGAAGTAAACTAGTCATTGAAGTGCAGGTGGATACAGCATAATGTCCAGAAAGTGAGGCTACTCATAGAAATTTACATCAGATTGGGTGTAAATTCCCTTAAATTTAGAGTTTACGGACAGTGAACTCGGTATCATCACACGCCTCAAATGTTAAATCTGGCTCTATTGCCGCAGTTGCTTCCTGAGTAGTTATCCAATAAAATGGAGGATAGCTATTTGTCAATTTTACGCTTAGATCCAAGTCATTTTAATCAGAACACAAATAAACTTAAAGGAAATTTAAACTACAGTAACTTGTGTCAATGAGTAAAAGCAAGAAGGTTGAAGAGATTGTGGCAACCTTAGTCACTTACAGCTGTCTGCTTTGCAAGATTGATTGACAGGAGAATTAGGGATTATTTCAAAACTGACAGCTTATACTCCATCACTATATTCAACCTTTTTGCCTTTACTTCTGATAACAATCCCTCTGTAAGGTAAAAAAGCAAAAATATTGCATATCGATAGATAGGGAACACCAAAGTCAAATTCATTCAATCGATAAAGTTGATATAAACATTGTCCTCTGAAGCTCTGTGTAAAGTGGATTCAAATTTTTGCGCTGCAGGTCAGATTTGGGTACCATGGTAGCATATCGGTTAACACGAGCTATTACAGCTCAGAGTGTCAAAGTTCAATTCCAATCTCACCTGCTGGAAGTTTGTACATCCTCCAATGAAGGGCTTTCCCTGGGCGCTCTGATTTCCTCCCACAGTCCAAAGATGTACTGGTTTGTAGGTTAATTGATCTTTGCAAATTGTCCTGGAATTAGGCTGGGGTTAAACCGATGGTTTGTTATGTGACACAGTTCGAAGTAAGATCTTATTCTGTGCTGTATATTTAAATAAGTACATTTATCTGCCATGCTTCATCAAAACATACAGTGAAATGTATCATGTGAGTCAACAACCAACATAAGGCAGCCTGCACCAACATAGCATGCCCACAATGCTTGGCAGAACACAACAGCAGAGAATACAACAAGCAACAAAACAGCAACAGCAAAGCAAACCTTGTTCCTCCCTCACACCCACACACACATACACAGCCCTCCAACCCCAAGCTCCAGCCAACTCGTGGATTTGCAGACATTAGACTTTGTCTTCCCTAGTGGACTCTGTGATGACAGCGCAGGAGATTGTAGATGCCGAGATCTGGAGCCAAAAGCAGCTGGTGAAGCTTAGTAGATCAAGTGACATTTCATCCTGAGCCCTAATGCAGGGTCTTGACCACAGAAGATGTCTGACACATTGAGTTCCTCCAGCAGTTTGATTTTTGCCCTATCCAGTAATTTCTGCTGAAGGATGCTAAAAGGACATCAGTAAGCAACGATATATTGCTTGTCTGACAGCAGCCCATTGCCAACTAGCCTGGTAAGCCTGAATATTGATTTATTAGAGATACAGTGCAGAACAGGCCCTTCTGGCCTAAGGAGAACAGTAACCCAGCTACTTAACAGAAACGTAATCACAGGACAATTGACCAAATAACCGGTCTGGCTTTAATAGTGGGAGGAAACTGGAGCGCCCGGATATTGTCGTATAAAATTGAACGTGATGGACAACAATTTTGATTATCAACAAGTAAATAAATCAAGATGTAGAGCAGCAGAAAACTTGGGAGAGCATCACCAGGAGATCAGACAAACTTATTTCTGATGTTTATCACAATCTGATGAGAAAAAAACACTTTAACTGAACAGTGGTTCCAACATTTACATTTCCTTTTAAACTTCTCCAAGGTCAGTCCATCCCTGCTCTCCCAAATAATCCTCCATTCTTTTTTATCAATGTGTCTATCTAAGAGTCTCTTAAAAATCCCGAATGTATCTGCCTCTACCACCACTTCTGTACCATGCACCTCACTACCTTCTGCATTAAAACAACTTACCTCTAACTTTCCTCCCATCAGTTGAAAATTATTCCCCTTGTATTAGTCATTGTCTCCCTGGGAGAAAGGCCCTGGTGCTTCACATTACCTATGCTTCTCATCATCTTGTTCACCTCTATCACTTGACTATCTAAGACTTCTCATCTTTCTTCACTCTAAAGCAGGAGTTCCCAATCCTTTCTTATGCCATGGACCAATACCATAAAGCAAGTGGTCCGTGGACTGTTGGTTTGGAACCATCGCTCCAATTTGAAAAGCCCTAGCTCACTAAAACTCATAGGACATGCTCTCTAATCCAGAAAGCATCCTGGTGAATCTCCTCTGCACCCTCTCTAATCCAGACAGCATCCTGGTAAATCTCCTCTGCACCCTCTCTAATCCAGACAGCATCCTGGTAAATCTCCTCTACACCCTCTCTAATCCAGACAGCATCCTGGTGAATCTCCTCTGCACCCTCTCTAATCCAGGCAGCATCCTGGTGAATCTCCTCTGCACCCTCTCTAATCCAGACAGCATCCTGGTAAATCTCCTCTGCACCCTCTCTAATCCAGACAGCATCCTGGTGAATCTCCTCTGCACCCTCTCTAATCCAGGCAGCATCCTGGTGAATCTCCTCTGCACCCTCTCTAATCCAGGCACCATCCTGGTAAATCTCCTCTGCACCCTCTCTAATCCAGAAAGAATCCTGGTAAATCTCCTCTGCACCCTCTCTAATCCAGGCAGCATCCTGGTGAATCTCCTCTGCACCCTCTCTAATCCAGGCACCATCCTGGTAAACCTCCTCTGCACCCTCTCTAATCCAGAAAGCATCCTGGTAAATCTCCTCTGCACCCTCTCTAATCCAGGCAGCATCCTGGTGAATCACCACTGCACCCTCTCTAATCCAGACAGTATCCTGGTAAATCTCCTCTGCACCCTCTCTAATCCAGGCAGCATCCTGGTAAATCTCCTCTGCACCCTCTCTAATCCAGGCAGCATCCCGGTAAATCTCCTCTGCACCCTCTCTAATCCAGGCAGCATCCTGGTAAACCTCCTCTGCACCCTCTCTAATCCAGAAAGCATCCTGGTAAATCTCCTCTGCACCCTCTCTAATCCAGGCACCATCCTGGTAAATCTCCTCTGCACCCACTCTAATCCAGGCAGCACCCCGGTAAATCTCCTCTGCACCCTCTCTAATCCAGACAGCATCCTGGTGAATCTCCTCTGCACCCTCTCTAATCCAGGCAGCATCCTGGTGAATCTCCTCTGCACCCTCTCTAATCCAGAAAGCATCCTGGTAAATCTCCTCTGCACCCTCTCTAATCCAGGCAGCATCCTGGTAAATCTCCTCTGCACCCTCTCTAATCCAGGCAGCATCCTTATGAATCTCCTCTGCACCCTCTCTAATCCAGGCAGCATCCTGGTGAATCTCCTCTACACCCTCTCTAATCCAGGCAACATCCTGGTGAATCTCCTCTGCACCCTCTCTAATCCAGGCAACATCCTGGTAAATCTCCTCTGCACCCTCTCTAATCCAGGCAGCATCCTGGTGAATCTCCTCTGCACCCTCTCTAATCCAGGCAGCATCCTGGTAAATCTCCTCTGCACCCTCTCTAATCCAGACAGCATCCTGGTGAATCTCCTCTGCACCCTCTCTAATCCAGGCACCATCCTGGTAAATCTCCTCTGCACCCTCTCTAATCCAGGCAGCATCCTTATGAATCTCCTCTGCACCCTCTCTAATCCAGGCAGCATCCTGGTGAATCTCCTGTACACCCTCTCTAATCCAGGCAACATCCTGGTGAATCTCCTCTGCACCCTCTCTAATCCAGGCAACATCCTGGTAAATCTCCTCTGCACCCTCTCTAATCCAGGCAGCATCCTGGTAAATCTCCTCTGCATCCTCTCTAATCCAGGCAGCATCCTGGTGAATCTCCTCTGCACCCTCTCTAATCCAGGCAACATCCTGGTGAATCTCCTCTGCACCCTCTCTAATCCAGGCAGCATCCTGGTAAATCTCCTCTGCACCCTCTCTAATCCAGGCAACATCCTGGTAAATCTCCTCTGCACCCTCTCTAATCCAGGCAGCATCCTGGTAAATCTCCTCTGCATCCTCTCTAATCCAGGCAGCATCCTGGTGAATCTCCTCTGCACCCTCTCTAATCCAGGCAACATCCTGGTGAATCTCCTCTGCACCCTCTCTAATCCAGGCAGCATCCTGGTAAATCTCCTCTGCACCCTCTCTAATCCAGGCAACATCCTGGTAAATCTCCTCTGCACCCGCTCCATAGCTTCCACATCTTTCCTATAATGAGGCAACCAAAAATTAACACAATATAAAAATACAAAATAGCATTGCTGACGATTTGTTTTTGCTGATACTTAAGTGATTTTAGAAACTTTTAAACTTTTATCATTCGTTTGATAAATAATATTGTTTATGAAAATAAACCTGAAAAAGTATTTTCACATGTTGAAATTTCAGAATGGTTTAAATCTTAAGGGCTACCTTCATTCCTACTCTTCAGAATCAGAATCAGGCTATTAAATTTCCTACAATTGCCTTAAAATTGTGTCCCTTCATATTAGCAATTTCCACCCTGGGATAAAGTCTCCGTCTGCCCACTCGATATGAGGGTCTTATCGTCTGTCCATTCTATCAAGCCACCTCTCAACCTTCTCATGACAAGGGACATAATGTTTGTTGCATTTCAATCTGGGGAAAAGAAATAATTTTCAATTGCAAAATACTGAAAAAGTCATAGATTTACATATAAATATAGAAAAACTACAGCACAATACAGGCCCTTCAGCCCACAATGCTGTGCAGAACATGTACTTACTTTAGAAGTTACCTAGGGTTACCCATAGCCCTCTATTTTCCTAAGCTCCATGTACCTATCCAGGAGTCTCTTAAAAGACCCTATCGTTTCTGCCTCCACCATCGTCACCGGCAGCCCATTCCACACACTCACCACTCTCTGTGTAAAAAACTTACCCCTGACATCACTGTACATACTTCCAAGCACCTTAAAATTATGCTGTCTTATGCTAGCCATTTCAGCCCTGGGATAAAACCTCTGACTATCCACACGATCAATGCCTCTCAGTTTACGATTGAACTCTTGGTATGGGATATGAAATGAAAGGTAAAGTTGTTTTTTGAGGAAGAATAAATCTCTTTTACTGAGTCTGTTTAGTAACTTGGAAGTGGACACTCTGCTATTTATTGTGTTTAACAATAATTTTTTCAAGCAAGCTATATTTTCAGTCCTGATGAAGTGTCTCAGCCCAGAATGTCGATTGTACTCCATTCCATAGATTCAGCCTGACCTGCTGGTTCCTCCAGCATTTTGTGTGTGTTATTTGAATTTCCAGCATCTGCTGATTTTCTTGTCTATAATTTCAGTTGAATATTAGTTGATGTTCAGTGATGTGCTTTGTACCTGTTCTGATGACATGATTTACTGCAATTCAGTGTACTTACCACACTGATCCATGACTTAATTATAGATTGTAAAAACACTCAGTGGCCACTTTATTCAGTACAATTGTACACTGGAACAGTCAGAGGCTGGGTAAGTAGCTGAGTTTATTCCTTATTTCTTATTTCTTTTTTCTTCTTGAAAACTCAAAGCTGCTTTGCAGGTTGACTCTGTGGTTAAGAAAGCATAAGATGCATTGGCCTTCATCAATCACAAGGATTGCATTTAGGAGCTGAGAGGTAATGTTGCAGCTATATAGGACCCTGGTCAGACCCCACTTGGAGTACTGTGCTCAGTTCTGGTTGCCTCACTACAGGAGGGATGTGGAAACCATAGAAAGGGTGCAGAGGAGATTTACAAGGATGTTGCCTCGATTGGGGAGCATGCCTTATGAGAATAGGCTGAGTGAACTCGGCCTTTTTTCCTTGGAGTGACAGAGGATGAGAGGTGACCTGATAGAGGTGTACAAGAGATTGAAAGGCATTGATCATGTGGATAGTTTTACGTACACGCAACCCTGTAAAAGTATCAGCAACAATAGAACACACCTGGAGTCTGGTTTTGCTGTTAACAATCACTATTTTATTAGTAATTATCAAATATAGAAACTTAAACCAGGTAAACCAAGACTTAGCAGTGTTATGCATATATAGGTGTAAAAGTAAAGTTCCCAAACTCATTCAAGCTCAGGTGGCAAGAGTTACAGTCCTATGATGGTATGTAAGAAAGTTCAGTCCACTTCACAGAATTGTTATTGTTGGTATGAGAGAGGTATTTGTAATTCAAATAAACAGGTGTCATCGATCTTCCTGTTGTCCTCCGAATCCTTGAAGTTAGTCAAATGGGATTCCACTGAGGGTACCATCTTCAAGTGGTAAAGCTACCAACCCCGGTGAGGGTTAGACACACCGGTAGTTCCCACAGGGTCACCCTTACACACACTGTGATAGCCACTGATCCAGTTCTATGACATACAAAATAACTCCAACAGTGATTTGCCACAGGGGTCCCTTCTTCAGTGAAATACCACATCCAAACAAGGGTAAACCCACAAGTGGTATTCATAAAGGTTTCCCCTCACCAGAGAACCCAATCCTGTGGATTAACTATGTGACAATCACACTTTCATATTTGAATGGAAACAAACTCACCCTTACGGGCTACTTGGAGAGAGAGAGTCTGAACAGTGATCTCTTTGTCACTAGGTTTCTTCTGTTTCAAACTTTCCTCTCCTCTCCTCTCTCTGCAAATTTCTTCTAGTTGCAGCACTTGTGAGAGTCATTTATCAATACTCTGGATCGATCTCAACTCACCCCTTTGGACTACTGAAAGTTTAAACCAGCGACCCACCCACTGGTGTCTTCCATTGACCGAATACACCTCGACTCTAACTGTGTGTGTCTCTGTGTCCTTGTATATTCAAAACAAGCCATGAAAAACCATAAGCATACATTGTCCATCAAATAACTCCACCTCTCTCACCATAGTAACCAAGCAATTTTGTTGTCAGCAGAAATCCAACAGTGTCCAAAAGTCAGTCTCATTCTCTGGGCATTTTAAAGTGACAGTGAACAGAAAAAATTAACCCTAGGGGTATATAACAATAGTCAGTTGCTTGTTCCCAGGGCTGAAATGGCTAGCACGAGAGGGCACAGTTTTAAGGTGCTTGGAAGTAGGTACAGAGGAGATGTCAGGGGTAAGGTTTTACGCAGAGAGTGGTGAGTGAGTGGAATGGGCTGCTGTTGACAGTGGTGGAGGCAGATACGATAGGGTCTTTTAAGAGACTCCTGGACAGGAGCATGGAGCTCAGAAAAATAGAGGGCTATGGATAACCCTAGGCAATTTCTCGGGTAAGGACGTGTTCGGCACAGCTTTGTGGGCTGAAGGGCCTGTATGGTGCTGTAGGTTTTCCATGTAATTCCTGCGAGAATAGGGGCTATGTCTGCAGAGACTGTGTTCTGTTCCGGGTGTCGGATGTGGGATTTCCAGGAGACTCCCAGCCTCCCCGATGGCCACATCTGCACTGGGTGCATCGAGGTGCAGCTCCTTCCAGACCGTGTTCGGGAACTGGAACTGCAGCTCAATGACATTCAGCTTGTTAGGGAGAGTGTAACAGTGATAGACAGGAGCTATGGGGAGGTGGTCACCCCAAGGCTACAGAAGACAGATAAATGGGTGACTGTCAGGAGAGGGAAGGGAGAATGTCAGATAGTGGAGAGGCCCCTGTGGTCTTCCCCATCAACAGTAAGTACTCAATTTTGAGTGCTGTTTGGTGTTGGAGGGGATCCAACCTGGGGGAAGCGACATTGGCCACGCCTCTGGCAAAGTCTTGCCCTGTGGCTGAGAAGGGTAGGGAACTGAAGAGGATGGCAGCAGTAATGGGGGACTTTGTAGTCAGGGGCAATTCTGTGGGATGCAAAAAGGAAACAAGGATGGTAGTTTGCCTCCCAGGTGCCAGGGACAACAATGTTTCTGAATGCGTCCACAATATCCTGAAGTGGGAGGGTGAGCAGCCAGAAATCATGGTACATATTGGTACCAACAACTTAGGTCGAAGAAGGGCAGAGGTCCTGAAAGCAGACTACAGGGAGTTAGGAAGGAAGCTGAGAAGCAGGACCTCAGAGATAGTATTCTCAGGATTGCTGCCTGTACCATGCGACAGTGAGGATAGGAATAGAAAGAGGTGGTAGATAATTACATGGCTCACGAATTGGAGCAGTGAACATGTATTCAGATTTAGAAACATAGAAATATAGCAAAACTACAGCACAATACAGGCCCTTTGGCCCATAATACTGTGCTGAACACGTACTTACTTCAGAAATTACCTATGGTTACCCATAGCCCTCTATTTTTCTAAGCTCCATGTACCTATCCAGGAGTCTCTTAAAAGACCCTATCGTATGAGAGGCTTTGATCATGTGGATAGTCAGAGACTTTTTCCCAGGACTGAAATGGTCACCACAAGAGGACACAGGTTTAAGGTGCTGGGGAGTAGGTACAGAGGAGATGTCAGGGGTAAGTTTTTTACTCAGAGAGTGGTGAGTGTGTGGAATGGGCTGCCGGCAACGGTGGTGGAGGTGGAAACAATGGGGTCTTTTAAGAGACTTTTAGATAGGTACATGGAGCTTAGAAAAATAGAGGGCTATGGGTAAGCCTAGTCATTTCTAAGGTAGGGACATGTTCGGCACAACTTTGTGCTGTAGGTTTTCTATGTTTCTGTTTTCTATGTATCCGCCTCCACCACCGTTGCTGGCAGCCCATTCCACGCACTCACCACTCTCTGTGTAAAATACTTACCCCTGATATCTCCTCTGTACCTACTTCCAAGCACTTTAAAACTGTGCCCTCTTGTGTTAGCCATTTCGGCCCTGGGAAAAAACCTGCCTATCCATGTAACATTTAACAATTCCAGCACAGAAACAGGCCATCTGATCAATATGATCAATACCTCTCATCATCTCATACATAAGCCAATGAGACACATTTCTGGATAATTTGGACCTCTTCTGGAGTAGATTGGGGCCTATACAAAAGCGATGGGTTGCATTTGAAAACGAGGAGGACCAATATCCTTGCAGGCAGGCTTACTAGAGCTGATGGGAGAGGTTTAAACGAATATGACTGGGGGATGGGAACCAGTATGATGGAGCTGACGATGAGCCAGCAGGTTTACAGGTAGATGATGGATGTAACATGAATGTAAAGAAGGGCAAGCCAATGACTGGGTACAAATGCAGACAGAGTAAAGAGTTAGATTGTACCACAGGGGCAAAATTCAAAAGGGTTAAGAATGCAGGACTGAAGGTGCTGTACTTAAATGTACATGGCATTCAGAATAATGTGGATGAACTTGTGGCGCAATTAGAGATTGGTTGATATGAGGTTATGGCCATCGCTGAGTTGTGGCAGAAAAAATGCCTAAATTGAGAGCTTATGCAGCTCTATAAAACTCTAGTTAGGCCACACTTGGAGTATTGTGTTCAGTTCTGGTCGCCTCACTATAGGAAGTATGTGGAAGCATTGGAAAGGGTGCAGAGGAGATTTACCAGGATGCTGCCTGGTTTAGAGAGTATGGATTATGATCAGAGATTAAGGGAGCTAGGGCTTTACTCTGGAGAGATGGAGGATGAGAGGAGACATGATAGAGGTGTATAAGAGATTAAGAGGAATAGACAGAGTGGACAGCCAGCGCCTCTTCCCTGGGACACCACTGCTCAGTACAAGAGGACATGGCTTTAAGGTAAGGGGAGGGAAGTTCAAGGGGGATATTAGAGGAAGGTTTTTCACTCAGAGAGTGGTTGGTGTGTGGAATGCATTGCCTGAGTCAGTGGTGGAGGCAGATACACTAGTGAAGTTTAAGAGACTACTAGACAGGTATATGGAGGAATTTAAGGTGGGGGGTTATATGGGAGGCAGTGTTTGAGGGTCAGCACAACATTGTGGGCCAAAGGGCCTGTAATGTGCTGTACTATTCTATGTTCTATGTTAACATCAAAGCTATAATTTGCATCAAAAAGACAGGCAAGAAGGCATAGGCGGTGGTGTGGCTCTGCTAGTAAGAAATGGAATTACTTCTTTAGAAAGAGGTGACAAAGGGTCAGAGAGTTCTGAATCTTTGTGGGTGGAGTTAAGAAACTTTAAGGGTTAAAAAAACATTATGGGAATCATATATAGGCCTCCAAATAGTAGCCAAGATGTGGTGTTGAGTTTGCAAAGGGAGCTGGAAAAGGCATGTAATACGGGTAATGACACAATTGTAATGGGGGATTTCAATATGCAAAGGGATTGGGAAAATGAGGCTGGCATCAGATCGCAAGAGAGGTAATTTGTTGAATACCTATAGGATGGCTTTTTAGAGCAGCTTGTGCTAGAGCCTACTTGGGGAAAGGTTATCTTAGATCGGGTGTTGTGTAATAACCTAGATCTTATTAAGGAGCTTAATGTAAAATAACTTTTAGGAGGCAGTGATCATAATATGATTGAATTTCTACCAATATTTTAGAGGTAGAGGCATGTCACATGTATCAGTATTGCAATGGAATAAAGGGAATTACAGAAGCATGAGAGAGGAGCTTGCCCAGGTGGATTGGTGGGGATGACAGCAGAGCAGAGATGGCTGAAGTTTCTGGAAATAGTTCACAAGGGGCAGGATAGATGTGTCCCACAGAAGACGATGTTCTCTAATGGCAGGGGTAGGCAACAGTGGCCAACAAGGGAAATTAAAGACTGCATGAGAGCCAAGGAAAGGGCATATAAAGTAGCAAAAGTGAATGGGAAGTTAGATGATTGGGAAGCTTTTAAAATCCAACAAAAGGCAACTAATAAAGCTATAATAACAGATAAGATGTAATATGAGGTCAAACTAGCTAATAATATAAAGCAGGATATGAAAAGTTTTTCATTTATATACAGAGTAAAAGGGAGGTGAGAGTTGATATTGGACAACTGGATAATGATACTGGTGAGGGAGTAATGGGGGACGAAGAAATTACAGATGAACTTTGCTTCAGTCTTCACTGTGTGCCAGAGGTCTGTAAGTGTCAGAGAGCAGGGGTATATTTTATTGCTACTACAAAGGAAAAAGTGCTAGACAAACTCAAAAGGCTAAAGGTGGATAAGTCAACTGGAACAGATGGACTACGTCCCAGAGTCCTGAGAGAGGTTGCTGAAGAGATAATGGATACATTGGTCATGATCTTGCAAGAATCATTTGATTCCGGCATGGTCCCCGAGGACTGGAAAATTGCAAATGTCATTCCACTCTTTAAGAAGGGAGGAAGGCAAAAGAAAGGAAATTCTAGGCCATTAGCCTAACCTCAGTGGTTGGGAAAGTATTGCAGAATGTTCTTTCGGGTGAGGTTTTGAGGTACTTGGAGACTAATAATAAATTAAGTCAAAGTCAGCATAGTTTCTGTGAAGGGAAATCTGGTTTGACAAATCGGAATTCTTTGAGGAAGTAACAAGCAGGGTGGACAAAGGAGAGGCAGTGGAGGGCATTAACTTGGATTTTCAGAAGGCATTTGATAAGGTGCCACATATGAGGCTGTTTAACAAGATAAAATCCTATGGCATAACAGGAAAGATACTGGCCTGGATAGAGGAATGGCTGACAGGCAGGAGGCAGTGAGTGGGAATAAAAGGGGTCTTTTTCTGGCTGGCTGCAAGTGACTAGTGGTTTTCCTCAGGGCTCAGTTTTGGGACTACTTTTCATATTGTTTGTCAGTGCTTTGGATAATGAATTGATGGCTTTGTGGCAAAGTTTTGTGGATGATATGAAGACAGGTGGAGGGGTAGGTAGTGCTGAGGAAGCAGTACAATTGTGACAGGATTTAGACAAATTGGAAGAATGGGCAAAATGGTGGCAAATGGAATACAGTGTTGGGAAATGTATGATAATGTCCTTTGGTAACAGGAACAATCGTGCGGACTGTTATCTAAATATGGAGAAGGTTCAAACATCAGAGGTGCAGGGGGACTTCAGAGTCCTCGTGCAAAACTCCCAGAAGGTTAATTTACAGGTTGAGTGTATGGTAAAGAAGGCCAATGTAATGTTGGCATTTATTTCAAGCAGAATCAAATATAAAATCAAGGAGATAACACTGAGCCTTTATAAGACACTAGTCACTTGGTGTACAGTCAACAGTTTTGAACCCCATATCTCAGAAAGGATGTGTTGTCATTGAAGAGAGTCCAGAGGAGGTTCATGAGGATGATTCCGGCAATGAAGGGGTTAACACATGAGGCGCGTTTTGCAGCTTTGGGCCTGTACTCAATGGAATTTAGAAGAATGTGGGGGAATCTCATTGAAACCTACCAAATGTTGAAAAGACTAGATAGGGTGGATGTGGAGAGGATGTTTCCTATGGTGGGGATATCCAGAACTATAGAGCACAGCCTCAAGTTGAGGAGCCATCTTTTAGAACAGAGGTAAGGAGGATTTTTTTAGCCAGAGAGTGGGAATCTGTGGAATGCTCTACAACAGACTGCAGTGGAGGCCAAGTTGGTAGGTATGTTTAAGCCTGAAGTTGATCATTTCCTGATGAGTCAGGGCATCAAAGGATATGGTGAGAAGGCAGGTGTATGGGGTTGAGGGGGATCCGGGGTCAGCCATGTTGGAATGGTGGAGCAGACTCAATGGGCTGAATGGCCTGTGGAAGAAAACCGGGACACCAGGACAAAATCCATGCAGTAATGGGGAGGACGTACAGACACCTGAAAGCTGAAGTCAGATTTGAACTCTGAATTCCAACATCCCGAGCTGTAATAGTGTTGTGCTAGCCATTACACTATCATGATCCACTGTATATAAAGTATACCACAACACATACAGAAATAATTGGCAATGTAAATATACCTTTGTATATATTTTTAAATTATTGTGATACAGTGTGGAGCAGGCCCTTCCAGCCCTTCGAGCCACGCCACCCAGCAATCCCCCAATTTAATCTCAGCCTAATCATGGGACAATTTACAGTGACAATTTAACCCACCAACCAGTACATCTTTGGAATGCGCAGTCGCAGAGAGAAGATATAAACTCCTTACAGGCATGGCAGGAATTGAACCCAAGTCATCTGTGAAGCGTTGTGCTAGCCACCATATTACCATGCGCCCCAAATTTGCAGAACAATGATTAAGTTACACAAACAGAACAACACATCAGAAGATTGGCATCTTGTATAAAACCAAGTTCAAAAAGGCTTGAATGCTCCATTCATTTTATCCATTCTAAATGTATCCCCATTCCATTCCCTCCATTTCCATCATATCACGTAGCAGGCAATAACAAGGAACAGGACACCCTGGCAGTACAACACCATTACAGCTCAGGCTTTCAGAGTTCAAAGTTCAATTCTGGAGTCCACTGTAAGGAGCTTGTACGTTCTCCCCATGAATATGTGGGTATCCTCCGGGTGATCCGGTTTCCTCCCATGGTCCGAAGATCTATTGGTTGATTGGTTATTGTAAATCATCCTGTGATTAGACTAGGGTTAAATAAGTGTGCTGTTGGGCAGTGTGGCTCATTGGGCCGGAAGGGTCAATTCTGCGCTGTATCTCTAAATAGGAAGAAGATTGCAATATCTCACAAACAATCATGGTTTGTGACTGCAAAGGGTTAATGAATGGAGAGAAAAATAACAAAGGGTCATGCAGTGCTAACTCTGCTAAATAAAAAAAAACTCAACACTGCCAGGAAAAACTATAAAGGAGAAACAATTGTGTTTATAGGCACTCAAGATGACAGCTTTTGGGTAAAAAATATTGCAAAGGGATGATCGCTTCTGCTTTGTTTTTGTTCCAATTCATTTTTTGAAGATGTGTAATTAAAAACTGCATTAATGGCACCAATTATGGCCTCCAAGGGACTGGAAACCCCACGTTACTGTGTGATGGAACACAAGTGAGTTGCAAACATCCATTTACCATTATAATACTCATTAATCCTGCCAAATACAACTCATTATCAGACTTCAAGGAAATCATCTCATAGGCAAACATGAGCCACAATCTATCTCTCATTAAACTCCTTACAGCACAAGTTGCATGGGAGGGGATTTGTTCAATCCATCTAATTTGTGAAGTGCAAGGGACAATATATTATTTAGTCTATAACTTTAACAAGATGGTCTGGAAAAGTACCTTCATTTAGGAAATGCATTTTACTTCCAAATGTATTACAGTTGAATGCAAATTGTTAACCGTCCATTTGAAATATAAAACACGCATTTAATTCCAGAGAAATTCCCGGTAACTAATCTCTCACTTCCTCATTATATTTAACTCAGGATTAGATTGGTATGGAAGCATCAAAGCCCAGGACCAGAAAAACCTGCAATAAGTGGTGGATACAGCCCAGTACACCACAGGAAAAGCCCTCCACACAGATCAACAGATCTACAAGGAATGATGCCGTAAGAAAGTACCATCCATCATCAAGATCCGCAGCAACCAGACCATGCTCTTTTCACACTGCTGCCATTGGGAAGGAGGTGCAGGAGCCTTACGCCCCATGCCACAAGGTTCAGGAACAATTACTGCCTCACAACCATCAGGAAGGAGGTACAGGAGCCTTATGCATCACACCACCAGGTTCAGAAACAGTTATTGCTCCTCAACCATCAGGAAGGAGCTACAGGAGCCTTATGTCTCACACTACCAGGTTCAGGAACAGTTATTACCCCTCAACCATCAGGCTCCTGAACCAGTGGTGATAACTTCACTCACCTCAACTTGAAACTGATTCCACAACCTATGGACTGATTCTCAATGACTTTACAATTTATGTTCTCAATATTATTTATTTATTTCTATTTGTGTAGTTTGTCTTATTTTGTTTGTCAGTCTTAGTGTGTAGTTTTTTATTGACTCAAATGTATTTCTTTGTTCTACTATGAGTGCTTGCAAGAAAATTAATCTCAGGGTAGCATATGGTGATGTAAGGTTTACATACTGTACTTTAATAATACTGAGAGTATTATGGACACTGTGATGAAACTGGACCAAATCAAGACAGATGAGAAGCACCCTGGGATGTGCTGTAATAATCAGAAAAAATATTGACTAATCTGCAGTGCTGGAGGAACTCAGTAAGTCAAGCAGCATCTATGAAGACATAAACATTTAATGTTTTGAGCAGTAAACATTCATCTGGATTCTGATGAAGGCTAAAGATGCAAAGGCTCTTTCCTTCTAGCTAGTGTTATATGAATACCTAAACATTTTAGCCATGAAAATTTGCACTTAAATGTATCTCACTATGTATTTTGTCCTAAGGAATGGTCTCAGCCTGAAATATCGACAGCTTATTGCTGCCGCCAGATCTACTGAGTTCCATCAACATTTTGCGTGTGATGCTCAAGATGTCCAGAATCTGCAGAAGCTCTTCTGGCTGTATAATTGAAAACTTTGTTTTTAATGTACATTCTTTTCTGTGACAAATCCCAAAATAAAAATAGCAAATGCTTGAAATATTCAGCATCTATAAATCAAATACCATTTATAAATTTGCCAATGCCACAACCATTGTTGGCAATATTTCAAAGGGTGATGTGGAGGTGTGCATGAGTGAGATAGATCAGCTGGTTGAGTGGATAGATAAATTACAGTAAATAAAAGATAGTAGGATAGATAAAGGGATGTAGTAGAGGTTGTATATTTAGACTTTCAGAAGGCCTTTGACAAGGAGTCACACTTGAGGCTGCTTTCCAAGTTAAGAGCCCATGGTATTACAGGAAAGTTACTGGCATGGATTAGAGCATTGGCTGATTGGTAGGAAGCAGCGAGTGGGAATTAAAGGATCATTTTTTGGTTGGCTGCCAGTTGCTAGTGATGTTCTGCTGTGGTCAGTGTTATGACTGCTTTTTTTATATTGTATATCAAAGATGATGGAACAGATGGCTCTATTGCCAAGTTTGCAGATGATATGTAAATTGGTGGAGGGACAGGTAGTGTTGAGGAAACAGGTAGGATGCAGAAGGACAGACAGATTTAAGAAAATGGCAAGGAAGTGGCAAATGAAATAAAAAATACAATGTTGGAAAATACATGGTCATGCACTTTGGTAGTAAAAATAAACGTGCAGACTATTTTCTAAATGGGGAGAAAATCCAGGAATCTGAGATGCAGAGCGATCTGGGAGTCCTTGTGCAGAACACCCTGAAGGTTAACTTGCAGGTTGAAACAGTGGTGAGGAAGGCAAATGCAATTTAGCATTCAATTCAAGAGGTCTAGAATACAAGAGAAAGGATGTGATGCTGAGATTTTATAAGGCACTGGTGAGGTCTCAACTTGAGTATTGTGAACAGTTTTGGGCCCCACATCTTAGAAGAGATGTGCTGGCATTGGAAAGGGTCCAGAGGAGGTTCACAAGGATGAAACCAGGAATGAAAGGGTTATCATACAAAGAACGTTTGATGGCTCTGTATCTGTACTCACTGGAATTTGGAAGGATGAGGGGGATCTTATAGAAATCTTTTGAATGTTGAAAGGCCTAGACAGAGTAGATGTGGAGAGTCAAGTCAAGTCAAGTCACTTTTTATTGTCATTTTGACCATAACTGCTGGTACAGTACATAGTTAAAATGAGACATTTTCTCAGGACCATGGTGTTACATGACACAGTACAAAAACTAGACTGAACTACGTAAAAAAAACAACACAGAAAAAATTATACTAGACTAGAGACCTACCCAGGACTGCATAAAGTGCACAAAACAGTGCAGGCATTACAATAAATAATAAACAGGACAATAGGGCAATAAGGTGTCAGTCCAGGCTCTGGGTATTGAGGAGTCTGATAGCTTTGGGGAAAAAACTGTTACATAGTCTGGTTGTGAGAACCCGAATGCTTTGGAACCTTTTCCGAGATGGCAGGAGGGAGAAGAGTTTGTATGAGGGGTGCGTGGGGTCCTTCATAATGCTGTTTGCTTTGCGGATGCAACGTGTAGTGTAAATGTCTGCAATGGCGGGAAGAGAGACCTCGATGGTCTTCTTAGCTGACCTCACTATCCTCTGCGATCTAAGATGGTGCAATTTCTGAACCAGGCAGTGATGCAGCTGCTCAGGATGCTCTCAATACAACCCCTGTAGAATGTGATGAGGATGGGGGGTGGGAGATGGACTTTCCTCGGCCTTCGCAGAAAGTAGAGATACTGCTGGGCTTTCTTTGCTATGGAGCTGATGTTGAGGGACCAGGTGCGATTCTCCGCCAGGTGAACACCAAGAAATTTGGTGCTCTTAACGATCTCTACCGAAGAGCTGTCGATGTTCAGCGGAGAGTGGTCGCTCCGCGTCCTCCTGAAGTCAACAACCATCAAGGATGTTTTCCATGGTAGGAGACTCTAGGATGAGAGGGCACAGCCTCAGGATAGAGGGGCGTCCATTTAAAACAGCGATGCGGAGAAATTTCTATAGCCAGAGAGTGGTGAATTTGTGGAATTTGTGAAGGCCAGGTTGTTGCAGGTATTTAAGGCAGAGCTTGATAGGTTTCTTGACTGGACATGGCATCAAAGGTTATGGAGAAGGCCAGGGAAGGGAGCTGAGGAGGGGGAAAAAGATTAGCCATGATTGAATGGCAGAGTAGGCTCGATGGGCCAAATGGCCTAATTCTGCTACAATATCTTATGGTCCACCGTCCTCATAACTTGCATGAAAAGAGATTGATTGGACATGACCTACCACGCACCAAGCCATGCTGACTATTCTTAATCAGTACAAGTCTATCCAAATACTTATGTATCCAGTTTCTTAGAACACCTTCCAGTAAGCTTCCCATAACTGATATCAGACTCATCAACCTATAATTTCCTGGTTTATGTTTAGAGTCTATTTTTAAACAGCATAACACCATTAGTTATCCTCTGGTAACTCGCCTGTCACTAAGGATGTTTTAAATATCTCTGCTAGAGCCCTGGCAATTTCTGAACTTGCCTCCAGTAGGGTCTGAGGGACCTTGTCAAGTCCTGGAGATATATCCACATTGATTTGCTTCATGATAGCAAACACCTTCTCCTGTGTAATCTGTACAGTATCCATGAGGTTGATGCCACTTTGCCTCACTCCTATAAACTCTGTGTGTCTCCTCAGTAAACACAGATGCAAAGAATGCATTAAGATCTTCCCCCAGCTGTTTTAGCTGCACATATGGATTACCATTCTTGTCTTCCAGTGGATCAATTTTGTCCCTTGCAATCCTTTTGCTCTTAATATATCTGTAGAACTCCTTATGATTCTTCTTCACCTTGTCTGCTAGAGCAACTTCATACCTTCTTTTAGCCCTCCTGATTTCCTCCTTAGGTGTTCTCTTACATTTCTTGTACTCCTTAAGCACCTCACTTGTCCTACTTGTTGATAGCTCCTATGCACCTCCTTTTTTCTCTTAACCAGGGCCTCAATATCTCTTGAAAACCAGGTTTCCCTACGCTTGTTATCCCTACCTTTTATTCTGACAAGCATATACAAGGTTTGTTCTCTCAGAATTTTCTTTCTTAAGACCTTCAACTTTCCAAGTACACTTTTTCCAGAAAACAGCTTGTCCCTATCCACACTTGCCAGATCATTTCCAACACCATCAAACTTAGCCTTTCTCCAAATTACAATCTCAGCCCATGGACCAGAACTATCTTTTTGCATATTGACTTTGAAACTGAAAGCATTATGGTCACTGGAGGTAAAGTGTTCCCCTACTCAAATTTCTGCCACCTGCCCTGTTTCATTCTCTAATAGCAGGTCCAGTATTGCCTGCTCTCGTTAGGACATCTACGTACTGATGAAGGAAACTTTCCAGAACATTCCATCCCATCTAGTCCTTTCACAATATGGGATTCCAAGTCAATATGTGGGAAGTTAAAATCACCCACTATGATTCTTGCAATAGCCTACGATCTCCATATAAGTTTATTCCTCTAAATTCCTAGGACTGTTGGGTGGTCTGTAATATAGTCCCATGAATATGCACCTAATAAAAACATGAAGTTTTTATTATATGTATTGCACAGTACTGCTGCCGCAAAACAACAAATTTCATGACATATGCCAGTGATATTAAACCTGATTCTGATTCTCAGTCTCATTCTGTGTATCAGGCAGCATCAGGTGAAAGGTCATGGACCTGCAACGTTTCTCCCTCTCTGGACATTGCCTGATCTACTGAATATTTAAAATAATTTCCAATTTTATTTCAAGTTCTGATCATCTTTAATATTTTACTTTTTGACTGCTGATCTAGTGTCTTGCTGGTTTCATCAAATTTGAGTTCCTTTGTTGTAGGAAAGCAGCATCCATCATCAGGGACATCTCTGCAGAACTCCCACCACCATGCCTTCATCTTGCTGCTGCCAGGATCAACACCACCATCCAATTTCCCTCTCAGCCCCAGCCTCCTGCCTTCTCCTCATATCCCTTCATGCCCTGACCAATCAACAATCTATCAGCCTCTGCCTTAAGTATACATAGAGATCTGGCCTCCACAGTTTGGAGCTCCTTTCTGGGGAACACACTAGACGGTAGCGCGATATTAATATGCAGCAGCCTCTCCGGACTCTGGATTGGGGATTGCCAAACGTTATGTGGATTTTCTCGTGTAGTCTGTTTAGGCATATGCTTTTGTGATATCATTCTGGGGGAACGTTGTCTCATTTTTTAACTGCATTGCATTTGTGGGTTCTAAATGACAATAAACTGAATCTGAATACAGTACACAGTAAAAACGAAACAACCTTCCTCCAAGACCATGGTGCTACTTGAAACAACACATAAACTACACTAGACTACGTGAAACAACACAAAACTACATTAGACTTCAGACCTACACAGGACTCCATAAAGTGCACAAAAGAGTGCAAGACAATACAATAATTAATAAACAAGACAATAGGCACAGTAAAGGGCAACTTACAATATAATAATAAATAATGTAAATGTAGATGTAAACACTGTAAACAATGTTTTAGCAGGAACTGAGAAAGAAATGAGCAAAAATTGCAAAGGGAGGAATTGGTGTGTGTGTGTGTGTGTGTGTGTGTGTGTGTGTGTGTGTGTGTGTGTGTGTGTGTGTGTGTGTGTGTGTGTGTGTGTGTGTGTGTGTGTGTGTGAGTGTGTGTGTGTGTGTGTGTGTGTGTGTGTGTGTGTGTGTGTGTGTGTGTGTGAAACTAGACTCTGGGTGTTGAGGAGTCTGATAGCTTGGGGGAAGAAACTGTTACACAGTCTGGTTGTGAGAGCCCGAATGCTTCGGAGCCTTTTCCCAGATGGCAGGAGGGAAAAGAGTTTGTATGAGGGGTACGTGGGGTCCTTCACAATGCTGTTAGCTTAGCGGATACAACGTGTAGTGTAAATGTCTGTAATGGCGGGGAGAGAGTTTTCCAGCATCTGCAGATTTTCTTTTGTTTTTGAATCTTGATTGGTGGTCGCTTGCTAAGGATCAAAAGTTGAAAGGTTCAAAGGTCCAATTTACTGTCAGAGAAATGTACACAATATACATCCTGAAATGCTTTTTCTTCACAAACATCCACAAAAACAGAGGACTGCCCCAAAAAGTTAAATGTTAGAACCATGAAGTCCCCCCCCCCCCAGGTCCCCCATCCCGTGCGTAAGTGGCAGCAAGCAACAATTCCCCTTCCCCCACCGGCAAAAAAAGCATCGGCACTCAAACGTGAGCAAAGGCACGGACTTGCAGTTACCCAAAAGACTTTGCATTTCACCCAGTTTACGGCATATCACAGGCTCTTCATTATTACATCAGATATAATAATGAAGTAAACTTTATTAGATGAACCTGTATGCTTGTCATAAATGCAAATATCATATCAGCCAATCGTGGAGCAGCAACTTAATGCATAAAAGCATGCAGACGTAGTCAAGCAATTCAGACCAAACATCAGAATGAGGAAGAAATGTGATCTAAGTAACTTTAACAGTGGAATGATTGTTGGTGGTTTGAGTATCTCAGACACTACTCATCTCAAGGGAATTTCATGCACAACAGTCTCTAGAGTTTACAGAGAATGGTGCAACAAGCAAAAAGCTTTCAACAAGTGGCAGTTCAGTGGGTGAAAATGTCTTGTTAATGAGAGAGGTCAGAGGAGATTTGCCAGACTGGTTCAAGCTGACGGGAAAACGACAGGAACTCAAACAACTACACATTACAACAGTAATGTGCAGAAGGGTATCTCTGAACACACAACACATCAAACCTTGGATCAGCCACAACAGCAGAAGACAATGAAGATACACAGTCATCACTTTATTAGATACAGGAGGTACCTTGTAAAGTGGCCATTGAGCGTGCAGATTAACTTTCTTGGCTGAGTAACAAAGCTTAAAGATCAAACAGGTAAAGGGAAAAGTGAAAGAAGAAACAATTTTTTTCTATCTTGAGAGAGAGAAATAATAAATGATCTGTCAATTCTTCAAGAGTAAAAGGTTAAATTATGCGTATAGAGCTGTGATACAAATAACTGTGACAAAGTTAAATGAGTAATGTCATTTTTTTAAAACAAATATCTATAACACAGCCTTTGGAACAGGATATAATGAGAGTACTTTATGAAATACAGATTAACAATTTTTCAGCACTAAACTACACTCAGTGACCACTGTATTAAGTGCAGGAGTATGTCTGTGGCTTTCTGCTGCTGTAGCCCATCCATTTCAAGGTTCAGCAGGTAGTAGTATTCATGAGTTTAATGTACATTCAGGTGATGGCAGAGGGAAAGAAACTGTTCTCAATTCATTGAGTGTGTGTCTCAATGGGCTGAATGAACTAGTTCTGCTCCTCTGCCTTATAGTCTTATTTCTCAGGCAGTTGTATACCAAGTAGGAGGCTATAGAAAACATAGAAAACCTACAGTACAGTAGCCGAACATATACTTACTTTAGAAACTACCTAGAGTTACCCATAGCCCTCTATTTTTCTAATCTCCACGTACCTATCCAGGAGTCTCCTAAAAGACCCTATCGTATCTGCCTCCACCACTGTAGCCGGCAGCCCAATCCAAGCACTCACCACTCTGCGTAAAAAACGTACCCCTGGCAGCTCCTCCGTACCTGCTCCCCAGCACCTTAAACCTGTGCCCTCTTGTGGCAGCCATTTCAATCCTGGGAAAAAGCATCGGACTATCCACGTGATCACTGCCTCTCATCACCTTATACACCTCTATCAGGTCACCACTCATCCTTCGTCGCTCCAAAGAAAAAAAGGCCAAGTTCACCCAACCTATTCTCGTAAGGCATGCTCCCCAATCCAGGCAACATCCTTGTAAATCTCCTCTGCACCATTTCCATAGTTTCCGCATCCTTCCTGTAGTGAGGATGCAGAAAAGATGTTTCCTATGGTGGGTGTGTCTAGGACCAGAGGGCACAGCTTCAGAATAGAGGGACATCCATCCATTTATCTATTTATTTATTTAGTGAGATACAGTACAGAGCATGTCATTCGGCCCTTCGAGACATCCCGCCTTTCTAACCTAATCTAATCACAGGACAAATTATAATCACCAATTAACCTACCAACCAGTACATCTTTGCCATCTGGGAGGAGATGGAGCACCTAGAGGAAATCCACGCACCTATGGACAGAACTCCTAACAGGCAGTAGCAGGAATTGAATTCAAGTCCCTTGTACTATAAACCGTTGTGCTAACCACGATGCTACCTTGCTGCCCCAAGTAGTTTCAGAGAACAAGTTATTGGTTTATTTAAAGCAGAGGTTAATAGGTTTTTGTTTAGTCAGTGTGTCAAAGGTTAAAGGGAGAATGGGTTAAGAAGGGTAATGTATCAGCCGGGATCGAATGGTGCAGCAGTCTTGATAGGCCAAATGGCCTAATTCTGCTTCAATGTCTTCAATGAAGAGAGGCTTCACTCAGAGAAAGCAAAGGAAATAAAAGCTCAAGTTGACTATTTTCTAAATTGAAGAGAATATACAAAAAACTGAGGAGCAAAGAGATTTGTGATTCCTTGTGCAGGATTCTCTAAAGGTTAATTTACAGGCTGAGTCTGTGGTGCGGAAGGCAAATGTGATGTTATGATTCATTTCAAGAGGACTAGAATATAAAAACAAGGATATAATGTTGAAACTTTATAAAGTGCTGGTGAGGCCTCACTTGGAGTTTTGTGAGCAGGCTTGGCCCTGTATCTCAGAAGGGATGTGCTGAAAATGCAGAGGGTTCAAAGGAGATCCACAAAAATGATTCCAGGATTGAATGGCTTGTCATATGAAGATTATTTCATAGCTCTCAGCCTGTATTCACTAGGATTCAGGAGAATGACGGGTGACTTCATTTTAACCTTTCGATAGGTGAAAGGCCTTGATACAGTGGAAGTGGAGAGTATGTTTCCTTTAGTGAGGGAGTCTAAGACCAGTGGATACAACTTCAGAATAGAGGGGCACCCTTTTAGAATAGATTTGAGGAGGAACTTCTTTAGCTAGAGAGTGGTGGATCTGTGGAATTCATTGCCACAGGCAACTGTGGTGGTTGTCTTTATGTATATTTAAGGCAGTGGTTGATAGATTCTTGACTTGTCAGGGCATGAAGGAATACAGGGAGAACAGAGGAGGTTCAGGCTGAGAGGAAATTTCGATCAGCCATGATGAAATGACGGAGCAGACTCAATGGGCTAAATGATCTAATTCTGCCCCAATATTTTATCATTTTATGGTCTTATATTATTGAAAATGTCAAATTCCTTTGTGAGAGTATCCAGAAGAAAGATTACTCTTCCAAAATAAACAAGAATTGGTGAGGTTTTCACAGCAAGCGTTGCACACTGGCATTTTGCTGACATGCACATCTCCAATCATTTGAATTCTGTATTGCAGAGGAGATGACCTGAATAATCCAATTAGCAACACAGGAAAATACACTGGCCCACTTGGTATCATGAGTTCAAGTTGAAAAAGGGACCACCGTTTCTTATTGATTATTAATAATTGCTTTCTCATTGTGTTATCAAGACAAATCTGACAACTGCGAAAAGTAGTACTACAATAAAATATTGGTTGAAAATGAAATTGAAAATTAGCAAGGTTTAAAGCAGAAAATATGCATGTCACCACAGTAAATGCTATTCATTATAACTTATAATGGTATATTGGAATGCTCGTCAGTCAACAGCACTGTTGGATGTTGATGCTTTTGTGATCCAAATGTTCATCAGAAGTCAATAATGAGGCATAAAAATTTTTGTTATCTATTTCATTAAGTATTATATCTTTCCTTTTCGTGCCTTGTGGTGCATCAGGCTGTTTCTTTAGCATTTATCTTTTTTTTACAAGGCTGAGTTCTAGCTCGATGATTAACCCTGCACGGATATAAAGCCTGCAAGGGGCCAGCTGGATTCGAACCCAAGACTATTCGCCTCAAAGTCTGGTGTGGATGCTACTACACCACTATTAAGTTGAACTGACTTTATTTCTTACATCCTTCACACACATAGAACCATAGAACATTACAGCACAGAAACAGGCCTTTAGGAGTAAAAATCTATACATCTCCATCTAAATGTGCAATGTGCAATTTATAATAAATAGAACAGTCAGTATAATATCGCGTAAACTCAAATCAGCTTGAGTTCATCAGTCTGATGGCCTGGTGGAAGAAGCCACTGATGGCCTGGTGTATGGAGTCAAAACAGGTGTGGGTGATCTTAAACGTGTTCTTTGTATATTTACTCGGGAGATGGATTGAAGTGACGGCCTAGCAGAGCTGTCAGCACAAGTGAGCTCGATTTCAACGTTGAAGAGAAGTTTGGACAGGTACGTGGATAGCAAGGGTATGGAGGGCTCTGGCACTGGTGCAAGATGATGGGAGTAAGCAGTCTAGATAGTCTCAGCATGGACTAGATGGGCCAAAGGCCTGCTTCTGTGCTTACTTCTATGAATGTTGAACTTGACTCAGACTGGAGATAACACAATTCAAATGATAACAATTAACTAATGAAATGGCTACATTCAAATGTCGTGACCTGTAGATTGGAAATAAGCTACTGTAGTTCTCATATCTGGTAACCAAACACCAAAATAAAACAGAAAAATACTGTGGCCTGAAGCATTAACTCTTTCCCATTCAAATGCCTGATGCAATGAATGTTTCCAGTATGCTCGAATCTTATTTCAGATCTACATCTACATCTCTTGATTTTCATCTGTAGTTTGATTTTGTTATTTCAGTTCCATGCAAAGCAGTTGAATCTATAAATAGTATGTACAGAAGCAAGAAATAAACAGCATTCTTAGTTTTAGATAAAGGCTCCAGCTGGCAGGCCTCCTTAATTATGTTTTTGACAAAACAACAACTTAGAATCGTAGTAAATTATATTATTGTTCATTTTATATAAATGTGTAATTTGGAATTATTAATGATGTCCAGAGGAATTGGGTACCAGAGTAAAATTTGGGCAGAAACAAGGAACTGACTGAAGGTGAGAAAGCATTGAGGTGAATGAAGGAATAACATCGAGCTCATGGCTCTTGAGCCAGTGTGGATAACTTCAGTCAATGGGTAACCTGAGGTAATGTCTGAAGTAAGGATGTATTTGGCACAGCATTGTGGGCCGAAGGGCTTGCATTGTGCTGTAGGTTTTCTATGTTTCTAGCTCTGAACTGATTCTACAACCTGCAGATGCAGTTTCAAGGACTATTGACAACTCGTTCTCAATATTATTTATTTGCACAACTCATCTTTTTTTTTGCACGTTGGTTGTTTGTCAGTCTTTATGTATAGTTTTTCATAAATTCTACAGTATTTCTTTTTTCTCTGTTAATGCCTGCAAGAAAGTGAATCTTAAGACAGTATATGCTAACATATACTGTACATACTGCGATAGAAAATTTACTTAAAACTTTTAAACTTTGATGTTTTGTGAAATAGAGCACCAAAGAGATCTTCAGATTTAAAAAATGTTAATTTTATTTTGTGATACAGCAGGAATTAGGCCCTTCTTGTCCTTCGAGCTGCATCACCCAGCAACCCCCAGTTTAACTCTAGCCTAGTCATGGGACATTTTACGATAAACAATGGACCTACTCTCCAGTATGTCTTTGAACTGTGGGAGGAAACTGGAAAATCCGGAGGAAACACACGCGTTCCCCTGGGGAGGATGTACAAACTCCTTACAGAGGACACGTGGAATGAATTCCAAACTCCAAAGCCCTGAGCATTGCGCTAACTGCTATGTTACCATGGTGTCCTTGACTTTTACAGACCTGATGTCTCTGTTGCTGTACTTGAGGCTGCTTTGTTCCTCAGCCCATCTGGTCTGAGCTTAGAGAACAAACCAGCTCTGCATCTCAGCAACAACAGCAGCCATTTCTCAGCTGCTGCCAAGCTGGTAACTTCTCAGCAGAATAAAACAAATAAGACCAAGATCGGCAGCAGTTCCTTTAAACCTAGTGTGACCTGATTTCTATTTCTGTAAGGCACGCTCCAAAATAAAGCTTCAGAAAGAATGAGAGCTGATTACAGCACAGACATACATTTAATTGCAAGAATCAGAGAGTTTAGAATGCCATACATATTTGATCAAAGCCATTTTCAGACTGTATAATGTCAGCTTGCCATCTTTTTAACAAACAGATCAACAGGTCATATATCAGACCAAGGTAGGCATGACCTTGTTATTAAAGCTTCAAATGTAATTCTACGACAATTTTTGCAGGTCACTTTTGGAAAAATATATACTTAATTATATTCTTTATTAATTATAAACTCAAAATGTCAATTTCTCACATTAGTCACATTACCAACGCTGTGTGCTTATTATTACTTTTATCTTTGAATCAGAATTCAAGCCCCACAATAGATATTGATCTGGTATTCCAGATTCATGCTGAACCATTCTTTTGGAGTTGGGCTTAAACCTCCCTGATTATTTAAATCCAGCTGAATTGTTTGATGCTAATGTTCTTCTCCATCCTCTCCCCACAATCCCTATTTACTCAGAGCTAGGGATTGGAATCCGAATCAGGATGGGATGTAAACAAACGTGTGGACCTCGATCCTGTTAATGAGCTGATGCAGGCAAAATTCCAGACCACAACACACGACGTTTGCCACACTGTCAATCAGCGACGAGATTTCTCCCCCACATCAAAATGAGTTTTGGAAATAATGTCCAATCAGCTGATTTAAAAGTATATAAAGGCCAAGCCTTGGCCACATTCAACAGCACATTGATGATGTCTCCTCTCATGGTAATGAAACATTTGCAAATGAATTGCCAAGATCGGAGAACAACGCAACCCAACCATCAACCACCTGAGCTACACAACTTCTGAATTGTTCCTGGAATGAGATTCATTGTCGCTGACTTATGTCATGAATTTTTTTGCTTTATGGTAGCATAACCAATAACTATCAATTACAATAAAACAAATAATAATTTTCGCAGAGGAATAGCAAACCAGTGCTGATGGGTTCCAAGAGGAACAAGCGGTTCAGAAAGGTTAAGTGTGGATCTTTTAAAGAAAAGAAAATGAATAAATAATAAGCACAAGAGATTCTTGAAATCCAAAGCAACAGACATAGTATATAGGAGGAACTCAGCAGTTCAGGCAGCATCCATGGAAATAAACAAACATAAATAAATGGTCCATGAATAAATTATTAATACTGTGAATGTGAATTGTAGAGTTTTTAGAATCAGGTTTAATATTACTGGCATATGTCATGAAATTTGTTGTTATGTGGCAAAGGTACATTGCAACATGTGATGACAATAACTGTGAAATACAGGAAGAAATATATATGTGTATGTGTGTGTGTATAGTTAAATAAATAGTGCAAAAAAAGAAAAAAATAAAATAGTGAGGTGGTGTACAAGGGTTCAACGTCCATTCAGAAATCAGATGGCAACGTGGAAAATGCTGTTCCTGAATCGTTGAGTGTGTGTCTTCAGCCTCTGGTACCTCCTTTGTGGTTGTATAGTGATGAGAAGAGCACATGTCCTGGGTGATTGGATTTTTGACAGTGGGCTTACCTGAGAGGAATTCTTTATTGTGCATGGCTGCAACTACATTTATTGTTACTGATGGGGAATAAATTTGGAGGCAATAGTTTTACCTTATCTACTCATTTTCTGTGGACACAGAACCTTATTGCCCCTGCAGCCAATCAGCCATGCAGACTGGGACCCGTCAGTTTTGGGTCCAACTCACTAATCAAGTTCTCAAAGATCAAGGATCAAGGATTATGAACCAAAGATTGAGAATCAATTTTATTCACCATATACTTTTACATGTTTGAGGCATTTACTGTGGTGTCAGGGTGTGACACACAACAAAATTAACAACATTATAAAGAGTGATGAATTATATAAAAATAAGTTAGCGGTTAAGGTGTGGATATAGAGTAAAAAGTACATGAATGCACAAATACCAACATGTACTATATTTACAATATAAACAGAATTATAAATAGTGGTTTAAAGTGTTTACACTGCAGTGTCGTGATGAGAAGTAATTGATAGAGGGTGTGGAGGGTAACTGGAATGGTTGACCAGATTTACTGTCTGGCGGAAGAAACATTTAAGATAGTGTGAACTTTTTGTTTTAATAGCCCTATAGCACTTTCCAGAAGAGAGCCTCTAGAAAAGTCAGTTCGCAAGGCGGATAGTGATTTTTCCTTCTGATTTTTTTTTTGTCCTCAACACATACGAGTCCTACAGTAATGATAGATTTAATGTGAAGTTTTCCAGGTTGCAAGATAAATTACTGTAATTGGGTTTCAGAATGACACTTTCCTTTTCAATGAATACTTCCAGACAATGGGCTCAGGGGAATGAGAGGGAATGTCATTGAAACCTATCGAATATTGATAGAGTGGATGTGTCCTAGAGTGAGGGAGTCTAGGATCAGAGAGCATAGCTTCAGAATAGAGGGACATCTATTTAGAACTGAGATGAGCAGGAATTTCTTTAGTCAGAGAGTGGCCAATCCATGGCATTGATTGCCAGAGATGCTTGTGGAGGGTAAATTCCTTGATAGCTGGAACTGGATGATGGACAGATGTTTGAATAATCTCCTAACTTGCAACTCTACTCTCTTCAATGAACCCAGTTACTGGAAGGTGAGCATAACTTCCAGCCAACTCTTCCTTTCCTTTGGGACTTCCACCAACAAAAACATAATCCTCTCGTAAATCCACTTCTACTTTTATTTGTCTCAATCCGCTAATACCTCTCTTTTTTCTGTTGAACTAGATGAAGTTATGAATATTATTTTCAAGAGGTTCTGCAGATACTGGAAATCCAGAGTAACACACACAAAATGCTGGAGGAACTCGTCAGGATCTCTGGAGAGGAATTAAAGAACAACATTATGGGTCAAGACCATTCATTAGGAAAGGTAACGTGGTGAAATAGATTTGAATGCAAAGGTTTATGGCTAAAGTATTGAGGTATTCACGGAATGCTGGGGGCAAGGACAGAACCTTTGAGTCTTTAAGCCTTCATCAGAGTCCTGATGAAGGTTATCAGCCTAAAACGTCAACTGTTTACTCCCACCCATAGAAGCTGGCTGACCTGCTGAGTTATTTCAGCACAATGGATGTGTTGCGTAATTAAATATTTCTATAGCACATTCCAAAGTGCTTCCCATCTGTCTTGATCATATAGGTCGCACTATGCCTTAGTTAAGATCTGGTCCAGTTTTATCATAGAGTCCACTAGACTACGAGACACATGGTAGGAACAGATTTGGGCCATTCAGCCCACCAAGTGCACCCTTCTACTTTTTATTCCTGCCTGTAGTCACTTCCAACTCTTTAATACAAAGTTTGAAGTTCAAAATAAATTTATTATCCGAGTACATTCGTATATGTCACCATATAATACTCTGAGATTCATTTTCTTTCAGGTATTTACGATAGAACAAAGAAATACAATAGAGTTAATGAAAGAATAAAGAGTCAACATTTTGGGGCGTGACCCTAAATCAGGACTGGGGAGAAGCCGGAATAAGAAGTTGTGGGGGAAGTCACAGGTGAAGCCAGGTGCAGGACTTTCTGTCCTGATGAAGGGTCTTGGTCCGAAACGTCAACTGTTTATTCCTCTCCATAGACGCCTCCTGACCTGCTGAGTTCCTCCAGCATTTTGAGCGTGTAACTCTGAATATTAACTAAATCAATAGCATTGCTTCCGAAAAGCAATAGGAACATATTATTAGACCTTACAGCCTGTTGTTCTATTTTTGTGCAGAA
Source organism: Hemitrygon akajei (assembly GCF_048418815.1). Classification (NCBI taxonomy): domain Eukaryota; kingdom Metazoa; phylum Chordata; class Chondrichthyes; order Myliobatiformes; family Dasyatidae; genus Hemitrygon; species Hemitrygon akajei. The sequence continues at coordinate 174,906,493 of NC_133132.1, read as the reverse complement.
TTTCAAGTATCAGTAATTTATAAATATAAGACAACTATTTGAAATGCACTGAAAAATGAAATAAAAATGTCAAACAGCTCCTCCGTGCACATAAATAGGCCCTAAAGGAAATAATAGCACTGAATTGCAGCTTTCACTAGGTATACTTAGTACTGAGATCTAAATAAACATATGAACCGGGGCACTCAGCGCAGGTCTTCCTCATCATTTAGTGATATTATCATTGTCGACTGTAAACATAGAAAATAGGTGCAGGAGTAGACCATTCGGCCCTTCGAGCCTGCACCGCCATTCAGTATGATCATGGCTGATCATCCAACTCAGAACCCTGTACCTGCTTTCTCTCCATACCCCCTGATTCCTTTAGCCACAAGGGCCATATCTAACTTCCTCTTAAATATAGCCAATGAACCGGCCTTAACTGTTTCCTGTGGCAGAGAATTCCACAGATTCACCACTCTCTGTGTGAAGAAGTTTTTCCTCATCTCGGTCCTAAAAGGCTTCCCCTTTATCCTTAAACTGTGACCCCTCGTTCTGGACTTCCCCAACATCGGAAACAATCTTCCTGCATCTAGCCTGTCCAATCCCTTTAGAATTTTATACGTTTCAATAAGATCCCCCCTCACTCTTCTAAATTCCAGTGAGTATAAGCCTAGTCGATCCAGTCTTTCTTCATATGAACGTCCTGCCATCCCAGGAATCAATCTGGTGAACCTTCTCTGTACTTCCTCTATGACAAGAATGTCTTTCCTCAGATTAGGGGATCAAAACTGCACACAATACTCCAGGTGCGGTCTCACCAAGGCCTTGTACAACTGCAATAGAACCTCCCTGCTCCTGTACTCAAATCCTTTTGCTATGAATGCCAACATACCATTTGCCTTTTTCACTGCCTGTTGTACCTGCATGCCCACCTTCAATGACTGGTGTACAATGACACCCAGGTCTCGTTGCATCTCCCCTTTTCCTAATCGGCCACCATTCAGATAATAATCTGTTTTCCTGTTTTTGCAACCAAAGTGGATAACTTCACATTTATCCACATTAAATTGCATCTGCCATGAATTTGCCCACTCACCTAACCTATCCAAGTCACCCTGCATCCTCTTAGCATCCTCCTCACAGCTAACACCGCCGCCCAGTTTCGTGTCATCCGCAAACTTGGAGATGCTGCATTTAATTCCCTCGTCTAAATCATTAATATATATTGTAAACAACTGGGGTCCCAGTACTGATCCTTGCGGTACCCCACTAGTCACTGCAAGTCACCGTTACTGCATTTACCTGGTAACATTTCATTCTTCATTAAATATAAAGTTAAAAATACTGACTGATCCTTTGTAGAAGAAATTTCCAAAGATTCATGATTCTGAGAGGAAAAAAACCACCAGACCTCTGGCCTTATTGATTTATTTAGTTAGTCAGAGATACAAAGCAGAACAAACCCTTCTGGCACTTTGAGCCTCGCTGCCAGTAACCCCACATTTAACGCTAGCCTAATCATGGGACAATTTACAATGCCCAATTAACCAACCAACTGGTACATCTTTGGAATGTGGGAGGAAACCGGAGCACCCGGAGGAAACCAACACAGTCACAGGGAGAACATACAAACTCTTTACAGACAGTGCTGGAAATTGAACCCAAGTCACTGGTACTGTAAAGTGTTGTCCTACCCACTCCATGACACTGCTGCCCTTATGTACATTACAGGCTTTGGGCCTGTATTCACTGGGGTCTGGAAGAATGAGGGGGATTTCACTGAAATCTATCAAATATTGGAGAGGGTGTTTTCAATAGTGAGAGAGTCTTGGAACAGAGTGCACAGCCTCAGAATACAAGGAAGTTCAAGTTCAGGTTTGTCATCTGACTGTGTATATATATGCAACCAAATGAAACAACATTCCTCCGGCCCACGGTGCACCCGCCAAAAATATATCACACACAGCACATAATATAAAATATTACTAGAAGTAAATTAATGAAATATAATTGAAAATGCATGTGAAGTGTACAGCCCAGGTAAACAGTAAACAGCTCGCTGTCCTGGTGACGAGACCTCAGTGGTACCAGGGTATTCATTAGTCTCACAACTGGTGTCAAGATCGTGGTTGCCTATGCCATAAGATGCAGCACATAACAAACAAACAAATCTTCTCCTACATTTCTCCTAGAGGCATATTGTTTAAAAGATGAAGGCAGCAGGTACCTTCACCGTCACAACGAATGGTATTAAAAGAACCCAAAGGCAGTCAAATTTGTTTATGTAGCGATAAGTGTGGACCAGGCCCTTCTGGCCCAGTGAGCTGCATTGGCCTGCTGCAACCCCCAGTTTAACCCCAGCCTGATCACAGGGTGATTTACAATGACCGATTAACCTAGCAACTGGTGTGTCTTTGGACTGTGGGAGGAAACCCACACGGTCATGCAATGTACAAACTGCTTACAAACAGTGGTGGGAATAGAACCCTGATCATATTGTTGGTGTGCTGTAAAATGTTACGCTGGCTGCTGCACCATCGTGCATAGGTTTAAAGTGAAAGGGAAAAGATTCAAAGGGGTCCGAATAGCAACTTTTTCCACTCAGAGGTTGGTGTGTATGTGGAAGGAGCTGCCGGTGGAAGTGGTTGAGACACATACAGAAACAATAGTTAGAACTCGTTTGAGCAGGTAGATGGATAGGAAAAGTTCATAGAGATGTGGGCCAAATGCAGTCAAAGGGGCCTAGCTTTGATCAGTATGCACCAGATGGATCGAAGGGCCAGCTTCCAAGTTGTGGGACTCTGTGAATTTATGAATGTTGGACTTTTGCACCTTAACATTCTAGTTTGCAGAGTGGAAAGCTAGGATCTTTCAATCATCAACTATTACAGAAATTTCTAGACAGCCCACTTAAAAAACATGACAGATGGCAACTAAAGCAGCTGTTCTCATTAATACATTTAAATGCACAGTTGTTAAGACCAACCCAAGTGTGATGTTATCTTCTCCTTAATATCTCCCACCATCGTAACTTTTCAAAACCACAGTATAATTTGGCAGTTCAGCCTGAACTAGGCTTGCTTTTACTTTTTGAAATGTGGATATATTTGATGGGCAAATTGTTACTTTCTTTATTTTATGTATTTGTATTTTATTTAGAGATACAGCTCGGAAAAGGCCCTTCTGGCCCAAATGAGCCCCACCACCCAGCAACCCACCTACTTAACCCGGCCCTAATCATAGGACAACTAACCTACCAGCCTCTGCGTCTTTTGGACTGTTGGTGGAAACCGGAGCATTCAGAGGAAGCCCACGTGGTCATGGGGAGAACGTACAAGCTCTTTACAGATGGTACCAGAAAAGAACTCTGTACTCCGACACCCTGAGATGTATTAGTGTCACGCTAATCGCTAAGCTACCGTGCTTGTTAGGTGTGTACAACATTGCCACTGAAATATTAAAGGTACCCACACAAAGTGCTGGAGGAACTCAGCAGATCAGGCAGCATCAATGGAGAGGAATAAACAGTCAACTTTTCAAGTCGAGATGCTTCCACGGTTTCAATGACTGCTCAACAAGAGTTGTTACTACACATTGTATTGATTCCTTAAGCTGATGTTTTCTGCTTCGCACGAAGCAGAAATGTGTTTTCACAAACTCTGGCCTTTTCTATATCCATTTTCCATTAGAAGCAGAATCAGAATCAGGTTTAACATCGCTGGCATCCAATATGTCAGGATTTTTTTTTGTGGCAGCAGTACAGTGCAATACTTAATAATAAACAAACTATATAAATAAATACAATAGCAAACATATATTATATAAATTAAATTAAGTGAGAATTGCTTAAATTAGAAATTAAATTAAGTAAGAAAGGGAAAACAATGCTAAGGAAGTGTTCGTGAATTCATTGTCCTTTCAGAAATCTGCTGGCAGAGGGGAAGAAACTATAAAATCAAAAGCCCATAAACAAAGGAGCAGGATTAGGCCATTTGGCCCATTGAGTCTGCTCTGCCATTCAATCATGGCTGATCCTCTTTTTCCCCTCCTCTGTCCCATTCCCCAGCCTTCTCCCTGTGATCTTTGATGTCATATCCCATCAAGAACATCTGCCTTAAATATACCAAACGATCTGGCCTTCACAGCTGCCTCTGGTTATAAATTCTGCAAATTCACCACCCTCTGGCTAAAGAAATTTCTCTGCATCATGGTTTTAAATGGATGTTCCCCTATCCTGAGACTGTGCCCTGTTGTCCTGGACTCTCCCACCACGGGAAACATCCTTTCCACATCCACTCTCTCAACCTTTCAACATTCAAAAGGTTTCAATGAGATTCCCCCCTCATCCTTTTAATTCCAGCAAGTACCAAGCCTGAGCCATCAAACATTCCTCGAATGTTAACCCTTTCATTCCTGGAATCGCCCTTGTGAACTTTCTCCAATGCCAGAACATCTTTTCTCAGATGAGGAGCCCAAAACTGATCACAACACCAGAGCCTTATAAAGCCTCAGCATCATATCCTTGATCTTCTATTCCAGACCTCTTGAAATGAATGCTAAAGACCTGTTGAAGCTGTTCCTGAAATGCTAAGTGTGTGCCTTCAGGCTCCTGTACCTCCTCCCTGATGGCGGAGGGGAAGAAGCTGTTCCTGAATCGCTGAGTGTGTGCCTTCAGGCTCCTGTACCTCCTCCCTGATGGCGGAGGGGAAGAAGCTGTTCCTGAATCGCTGAGTGTGTGCCTTCAGGCTCCTGTACCTCCTCCCTGATGGCGGAGGGGAAGAAGCTGTTCCTGAATCAGTGAATGTGTGCCTTCAGGCTCCTGTACCTCCTCCCTGATGGTAGCAACAAGAAGAGAGCATGTTCCTGGTGATGGGTAACCTTAATGATGGATGTTGCCTTTGGAAGATGCCCTCGATTCTGGGGAGGCTAGTGCCCATGATGGAGTTGGCTGAGGTTACAACTTTCTGCAGCTTTTACTGTGACCCCTCCATACTGGATGGTGATACAACCAGTTAAGATATTCCTCACAGTACAACTGTAGCTGCTGTCCATGTAATTCCATCTCCAAAGTCAATATGGTTTTTTTCAGTAGTTCATTTGGGTGCTGCTGGATTTATTTTCATAAAGTTGAACTTCCATTTCAGCTGGTCTGTTTAAACTTCACAACCTGGTGGTGTGGGGGGTCCTGAGGCAACTGCACCTTCTTCCTGATGGCAGCAGTGAGAAGAGAGCATGGCCTGTGTGTGGGGTCCCTGATCATCGATGCTACGTTCCTGAGAGTGCACTCCAATTAGGTGTGCTCAGTTGGTAATGGAGATGGCAACAGGTGGTCCAGCAGTGTACAGATGCTGAGGATGTCCTTGCCATATCTCACTTGGATAATGACACAATTTAGCAGGTGCCACTTCTTAGATCACTGACGTCGCCCCGAGGGCTGCTAATGCTATCTTTGACAAAGTAGGTTATTGCTTTTGATAATACCTTAATCTTAGCATTTTACCAGGAGGTATTTTGTTGATTGTAATGTTGTTTAAAAGCCTTATAATCTGCAGTTACAGACATTTGAACGTTAACTAACTCACAGCGAGTTCCTACATGACAATATCATGAGTAGATTTTTATTATTAAGTTCAGTTATATGTTTTTCTCAGTGAATAAAAGAACATAACCTTTATTTTGTAATTACACTTTTCTCCTCCATTGTACTGTAGTCCATTACTAATCAAAGGAAGCCTCATTACAGTGATATTTACTGAGACCAGAAGACATAGCAGCAGAATTAGGCCATTTGGCCAATTAAGTCTGCTCAACCATTCGATCCTGGCTGAGATCCCCTGTCATTCATCTAAACTCAAATGAGGACAAGCCCAGAGGCATCAAACACGCCTCAGGTATTAACCCTTTCATTCCTGGGACTTCCTCTCTCCACTTCCTGCTGAAGGGTTTTGGCCTGAAATGTCGACTGTATCCTGTTTCAAAGATGCTGCCTTGCTGCCTGGCCTGCTGTGTTCCTCCAGCATTTTGTGTGTGTTGTTTGGATTTCCAGCATCTACAGATTTTCTCCGGTTTTTAACTTGGCCTGATAACCACATAAGCATCATCCTTCTGACTGCAAGCCCTGAGCAAGTGGCTCTACCACACGTAACTCAAGATTTAATGACAGCGTAGAAGACAATGCACTGGTTCTGAACAATCTGATTGCAATGGCTGGAAAGGACGGTAGGGGGACTGGCAAGTCTGAATGTAACTGTTCATGACCGATGTTGGAAATAATGGCTGTGCCTCCGTGGACTCACTGGGAAGCCAGGCAGCCAGACTCGCATCAGTTTCAAAGTAATATGAAGAAAGGTTCAAAGTAAATTTATTATCAAAGTCCGTATATGTCACCATATACAACCATGGGATATTTTTTCTTGTGGGCATTCACAGTAGAACAGAGAAATAAAATAGAATCAATGAACTACACACAAATAAAGACTGACAAACAACCAATGTGCAAGGGAAGACTAACTGTGCAAGACAAAACAAATGTAAACAATAAATAAATAACACTGAGAACATGAGTTGTAGAATCCTTGAAAGTGAGTCCATAGGGTGAGTAATCATTTCAGAGTAGTGGTGAGTGAACTTAACCACTTTGCTTCAGGAGCCCGATGGTTGTAGGGTAATAACTGTGTTATGGTTTCGACCTCCTTCCTGATGGTAGCAGTGAGAAGAGAGAATGGGGGGGTGGGAGGGGTCCTTGATGATGGATGCTTCTTCTTTGTGACAGGGCTCCATGTAGATGTGCTCAGTGGTGGGGGGAGGGCTTTCCCTGTGATGTCTAGATGGCCGCGGATGCTCATCCTATCGTGGGTTGCACTCTTTGGAAGATCACCGCTCATTGCCTTTGTGATTTACACCGATTCCACTGAAATCAAAATGTCACCAACTGGTGAACACATCTCAATTGTTCAAATGCAGGCAATGTTTTGCCTTACAGGCTAAGTTCCTTGCATGCTGTCATTAAATCTTTAGCTATGTGCAGCAGAGGCAGAGAAGATAAACATTATTAATGGGATGCTGGATTTTTACCAACAATGAGAGATACTTTGACAAATCACCTGTAAAGATATTGTTGTGTATCATAAAATCTTACCCCCATTTCTTTTTAATACCTGTTAGGCATTAAATATTTGCATATAAAACATTCTGAATTTCCTTATGTTAACTAGGAATTTATTTCACGTGTGACTCTGTGTTTTATGTATGTAATTATACCTACACAAACCCACATATGTATGTAAAAATTGTGGCTATTAAACATCTTTAAATTCAAAATGAATTATACATTTAATAATATAATTCATTTAATTTACTACCAGCAGGGGAAAAAAAATTTCCATTTCTTTCTGAAAACAAAAATATGCATTTGAACAAGCTATATATTCGTGACTGTTTAAATTATTCAGAACTCCATTGCATGCCTTTGAGTAATTTCCACAAATATTGCCAACAGAAACTTGGTAACAAATGAGTTTTTCTATGTTTAGACTCCAAAGTAATAGCAGGTATTTTGAATTTCTACAGTCTAATACTGTCATCTATAGAATGAAGCAAAAAACAAGTGCCAAAGCATTAGCAAGTAAACTACCCTTCAGTGAGCAGAAAAATCCCCAGAGCTAGGGAACTGGTTAGTAGCAGCCTCCCCTGAGCTTACAGCAAATTACAGAAAGCAGGGCCCGCATAAAATTAAATCATAAATTATCTGTCTGATATCTCAGAGCCTTCTGATCCAGTTCTGAGAAACTGTAAGTGGGACTGACGTGAACTGTGCTCATTTGTGACTGTTGACAGTAGTCGGTGAGTGTTCAGTCCACCGTGAAGTGCCCTTTGTATCAGGGTAACCTTTGAACCCCTAAATTAATAAGCCTGGGGGATAAAAATGAAACTCTCACAGATGCTGAGTTTTGGAGTCTTTCCGTACTGTAGCACTAATTTAGGCCAGAATACTGGTCGTGCACTGCTAGCCTGTGTAAGTAATGAACCAGACACGGCAGTCAAGGCCAGCAATATCCACGAAACAAAAAGAAACAAGTGACCCTACCTCTCTTAGATTTTTCACCATGAAAAAAAAATCCTTTTTTATTCCATGTGCCACTTGTATTTCTTACACAGCATGGTGATTTATCAAAGATGCAAAGAGCATGCAGAAACAATCTTTATTACATCCATTTCCTGCTTGTCAGCTGAGATCATGTTGCCTGTTCATTAAAGAACTCATGCAGGTGAGAGGAATACATCTCGATACCTTGATAGATTGTTCTCTTCCCCGCTGTGACAGCGGCTGGATGGATTGAGCAGCGGGAAAATGAGGAAAAGCGCTGACTCCAAAGCTCGGCTGTCAGATATATTTTACATATGCAACCGTGTCACTCCCCCACACCCAAAAAAACAAACCCTTGGTGTGGGTTTAATACACTCGCTTCCACATTTGGCCCCCACATCCCCTCCCCCCCCCCTCACCTGCTACCACATAAAAATAATTAAAGATCAGGGTTGATAAGAATTTTTCAACGTAAGGTGAAATTAGAGCAGAATAATAAATTGCCAGAGACGTGTTTCTCCCATTGTTTGATTGGAAATATGAGCAGCCACCCAACATGAAAGAAAAGCCTCCAGCAAACTTGTAAATGAATGTGCAGAAAATAATTAAAACACTGAAACAAAGTGCAGCATTCTTACATGAGTGTTGGGTGCAGTAATCAGTATTAGAGCTGTCATAGTTAATAATAATGATGCTTGCGTTTTACAATTTGCCGAATCCCTTCATTGTCTCATTGCCTCAGCTCGGAATCCTCACTTCAAATTCCCATCAAAATGCAATTTGGAAAACAATATTGCACAGTAATAATGCATCCTGATTCTGTCATACCATTAAACAGGGCACAGTAGTGTGTAGGTGCACAAAGCTCCCATCAGCATTTGTTTTGAATCCTGATAATGGAATAACTGAATGTGTTTTTACCACTTTGTCACACAGAACACACTGATACACTGAGTGGCCACTTTGCTCTGAACCTCCTGTACCTAATAAAGTGGCCACTGACAGTACGTTCATGGTCTTCTGCTGCTGTAGCCCATCCACTTCAAGTTTCGATGTGTTGTGCATTTAGTGATGTACTACTGCACACCACTGTCATAATGTGTGGTCATTTGAGTTACTGTCGCCTTCCTGTCAGCTTGAACCAGTCTGGCCATTCTCCTCTGACCTCTCTCATTAACAAGGCACTTTTGCCCACAGAACTGCTGCTCACTGGATGTTTATTTTTGCTTTTTGCATCATTCTCTCTAATCTCTAGAGCAGGGGTTCTGAATCTGGGGTCCACGGACCCCAGATTCAGGGAATATAAAAAGATTGGGAACCCCTGAGCTCGAGACTGTTGTACCTGAATATCCCAGGAGATCATCAGTTTCTGAGATACATCAGGCACCTGTAATTATTATATGGACAAAGTCACTTAGGTCATATTTCTTCCTCATTCTGATGTTTGGTCTGAACAACAAATGAACCTTTTGACCATACTGACATGCTTTTATGCATTGAGTTGCTGACACATGATTGGCTGATTAGACATTTGCATTAAAGAGCAGGTGTACAGGTGAACCTAATAGAGTGGATGTTCAATCTGGTGCTCTGCCCTCACTTCGCTTTTCAATTTTGTTCAATTTTCACCCTTTTTGCACAAACGAATATTAATGTCCAGCTGGAATTAGGAGACTTGATAAGAGATTTTATTTTCAAAATGTAGGATGAAACAGTATGAATTTCAAAGTTCAATGTAAATTTATTAGCAAAGTACATATATGTCACCATTTACTACCTGTGATCCATTTTCTTGCAGGCATATACAGGAAAATAATAATACAGTAGAATTATGAAAAAAAATATAAACAAAGACTGACAAACAACTAATGTGCAGAAGAAGACAAAATGTACAAATAATAAAAATAATTAATACTGAGAACATGAGTTGTAGAGTCCTTGAAAGTGTGTCTGTAGGTGTAGAACCAGTTCAGAGCTGAGGTGAGTGAAGATATCCACTCTGGTTCAGGAGCTGTTAATGGAAATCGCTGTGAGAAAAACTGTATGATGTTGGAAGTATGCATAGTTCCATAAAAAATCTACCAATAATATGAAGTAAACACAAAAAACATTAGAGTTGTCTGGCAGGTCAAATGAAAGGTGGCTATTTTACATGCATACTATCAGATTTCCTGAATAATTTCCATGAAAAATATCAAACCAATTTTTCTCCCTTGGAGCATTGGTCATCTTCTATCTTGGGCACTGATTTGTTTAATGTCAAAGTTCTTTTCCTCTATTTTGAATCCGTGGACAGCACAGTTGCACTGAAAGCCTCCACAACCACAATGGATGTTAGAGAAATGAAGAGCTCTGTGGGAGGGAAGGATCAGATTGATCTTGAAGTAGGATAAAAGCTCAGCACAACATTATGGGTCGAAGGGCCTGTACTAAGCTCTAGTCAAGACCAAGTTTAAGTTTATTGTCATTCAACCATACACATGTATACAGCTAAAGGAAACATCATTCCTCTGGGACTGAGGCGCAAAACACAGTACATACAGTCACACACAGCACAGATAGTCACCATCCAGTACATGGAGTCACAAAATAACATTAGCACAAGTCCTGGAGTGGCAGCGCCCAAAGATCAACAAAAAGTGTAAGGTGGACGTTTACATAAGATAGTATAATGTTACTGGCACGATTATAACAAAACAATCGGTCGTATAAATATGTGAAACAGCAGCAATAGAAGATGAAAGGTGACCTGTGCAAGATGAGAGTGTGTCTGTGATTTGGAGTGTTGGGGGTGGGGTGGGGAAGCAGCAGGGCATTCTGAATGGTGTACGTGTGCTGGGTGGCACCAGGGTGTTAGGAAAGCCAACAGCCATTACTGTTAGAACATACTGTTCTATATTCTATGCTCTAACCCACTTAGATATACAATATTATAACTTCAGCAAGAGAAGATCAGGACCAGAATCAAAATCAGAATCGGGTTTAATATCATCAGCATATGTCATGAAATTTGTTGACTTTACGGCAGTAGTACAATGCAGTACTACCAGCTTAAATGCAAGGTGGACAACTTAAGTAAGTGGGCAACAGAGGTTCTGCAACATTAAAGTTCATATTACACCAAACCAAATACAGTAAGTGTATATTACTGTAAATTCAAGGTGTGCAGAAGTGAGAAAGATCAGTTGGTTGAATGGTGTCACAACAACCACCTTGCACTCAGTGTCAATAAGACCAAGGAATTGTGGACTTCAGGAAGGAGAAGTTGAGAGAACACACACCAGTCTTTGTCAAAGGATCAGCAATGGAAAGGATGAGGGACCTCAAGTTCCCCGACATCAACATCTCAGAGAATCAGTCTTGGGCCCAACATACCGATGGAATTATGAAAGCACACCATTGGCTATACCTCATTAGGAGTTTAGTGAAATTTGATATATCACCAAAGACTGTACCATGGAGAGCATTCTGACTTGTATCAATGTCTCATATAGAAGGGCATTGGAAAAAGCTGCAGAAAGTTATAAACTCAGCAGCTGCGTTATAGGTACTAGTCTCCCCATCATCAAAGATATCTCCAAAAGATTCCATTATTAATGATGTCACCATCTAGGACATGCCCTCTTCTCGTCTGGGAGGAGGTACAGGAGCCCAAAGACACAAACTCGTCATTTTAGGAACAGCTTCTTCGCTTCTGCAATCAGATTTCTAAACGGTCTATGAACCCATGAACACTATTTGCTCTCTTGTTACACTTCAATAGATTGTTATTGTAATTTATAGAAAATCTTTATGTATTGTACCATATCACTGCCACAAAACAACAGAATTTGATGCCATATGGCAATGATAATAAATCTGATTGCGATTATCTTAATTCTAGAATTTTAATTTACTGATTTGTTACTGTTAAACTTGTAATTATTATCTTTAATTATTTATAGCTACTCAAATCGTTTTGACATGCCTCTGACCATCAGAGATATTTTAGAAGTGTTAGGATCTCGATGGCAGTAGTGACTTGTGAAAGGAGTCATGATGAAAGGTCTTATTCTCCCTGTGACTATATGGATTTGTTCCGGGTGTGGGTATGCTATATTGGCACTGTGAGCATGGTGACTCTTCAGGGGCTGCCCCCAGGACATTCCCTGATTGTGTTGGCTGTCGACACAAACAATGCATTTCACTGTATGTTTTGATGCCTCAATGTACATGTGACAAATTAAGCTTTAAATTAGTAAGGGAAGTTGAAGATAATAAAAATAGCAATGTTGCCAGGGTTCTGACGCTGTTGTCAATGATTCAACAATCCTTCAAAAGTTGACTGTTATGCAGTGTTCTCCATCATAATTAGGACACATCAATGAGAAGATCTGTGAGAAATATCAATAAAGCTATTGAGTACATTAACCCTTTCATTCCTAGGAACCTCCTCTGGACTGACCGCTTCACCCCCACCACCCACCCCATGGCAATTTAAGTTCCTCTCAAACATCAGAAATGGAACCTTGTATTGGGAATGAAATCATTTGATATTCCACTTGCATGGGAACTGTAGGAGCACCTGATGCCAGGAAATGGCGGTCAAATATCCAGAGTAAGGGAGAATGGTTACTATAGTGATTCTCTCCAGATGAAATGAATTTTCAGCTCCATGCCACTAAATAAAAGTATATTGTAACTGGTTTTTAAGCCACTTGATTTTACAAATTACTCTTGCTGTTAAAACCTCAAATGTTCTCCTTTGTCTCATGAGGTATGAATGAGTTTTAATGGCTCACTAAACCACAAAGGCAATTATCTAAATTTGGAAATACTTAAGAATTATGTGAGGTTTAAAAACTATATTTAAAATGTATATTTTTAAAAATTTATACAATTTTGGATTTTAGATTAGCTCATGTAAAATATTTAAACTCTGTAAAATAATAGTTTTAAAATGAATGCTGGTTAAATATTCTACTTTTTACATCCTATAAGAGCATAAGACATAGGGGCAGAATAAGACCATTCAGCCCATTGAGTCTGCTCCACCATTCCATCATGGTTGATTTATTAACCCTCTCAACCCCATTCTCTTGCTTTCTCCCTGAAACTTTTGACACCCTTACTAGTCAGGAACCTGTCAACCTCCGCTTTAAATATAGCCGGTGGTTTGGCCTCTCCAGTTGTCCATGGTAATGAATTCCACAGATTCACCACCTTCTGGCTGATTTGGGGCACATGGCTTTCTTGATGACATCACATCTAACTGACAACAATTCTTTTGAACTGGTGAGTGTCAGTAATTAACGTCAGAAAAGAGGAAGACCATACCATAATCCACAAAATTGTTCTGGGTAGCTTTTCTCCAAACCGTCTGTGAATATGTGTAATTTGCTATGATGGCAAAGCACATATCAATGAAAACTTCAGCACTGACGCAAGTGATAATAATATAACATAGAATACAAACTCACAGCTTGCTACAAATACAAGCCTGATCCAGTCTTAGAATCGGAGTCCCACAAATTATATTATGACTGATCAGTTATTATAGACAGGACAATCCACATATAACCATCCCAATATAATAATACAGGCTAAATAAGCAAAAACAATTTACCTAATAGATACTGGCATTCTGAACACACAACACTTACAGTAATCAATAAGTGAAAAACACCAGAGATATGCTGAATTAAAAGAGGAAATTGAAAGACTTTGGAACATGAACAGTGTACACTTTGTCCCGATAGTAATATCTACAACTGGTGTCATCCCAAAATCACTCCACAATAACATCAAACAGTTAGGCCCACACCACAATATTATGTAAATCTTCAGAAAACCACAAAACTAAACACCACTAGAATAGTCTGAAAGTTCCTAGCAACTGAGAAATGATCGTGTTTGGCTATGCCCGCACCTCTGGTTTTACCAGCTTGAGCTGAGAGAAAAAAAAATACTGTGGCGACCCACTTCCCAGCGCACTCGAACCGGCTCACAAAGTGACGTGCGCCGGCATTGAGGCCGGTCCCAAAAAGGGTGCCAGGCCTTCTTCACCAGCAAGGGGAAAAGCCCACGCGCGGGACGGGACTGGGAATATGCGCCCCGTACAGCATTCCCGTCCGGGAAGGGCAGGAACAGGAAGGCTTTAAAGCGAGGCCGCGAAGTTTGAATAAATCTCTTTTTTGCAACTGCAACTCGCCGATTGCGTGTCGTTATTTCAGCGTTGTGTGTAGCACACCGCTACAATACTAACTTATATATGGAGCATTGTCCATATGAACGATGTAGTTCAAAGTGCCTTACGATGGGATAAAGAGCAAACAGAAAAATATAAGCAGCATGGCTCATGAATAAATAACAATAACAGTAAGTTATTAAGATATTATGAAATATTGTCAAGACAGTAAAGAATCTTGAATCTTGGAAGGAGGCAATAAGACCATAATATATAGAAGTAGAATTCGGCCATGTGGTCCATCGAGTTTACTTTGTCATTACATCGTGTTTGATCCAATTTTCTTCTCAGTCCCAGTCACCTGTCTTCTCTCTGTATCCCTTCATGCCCTGACCAATCAAGAATCTATCAACCTTTGCTTTAAATATGCATAAAGACTTGATCTCCACACCCTCCTGTGGCAAAGAATTCCATAGATTCACTACACTCTGGCTAAAAAATTCCTCCTCATCTCTGTTATAAAAGGACACCCCTCAATTATGAGGCTGTGTCCTCTGGTCTTAGATTCTCCCACCAGATGAAACATCCTTTACATATCCACTCTGTCAAGGCCTGTCACCATTCAATAGGTTTCAATGAGGTTGCTCCTCTTTCTTCTGAATTCCAGCAAGTACAATCCCAGAGTCATCAAATGTTCTTCATGTGACAAGCCATTCAATCCTGGAATCATTTTCGTGAACTTCCTTTAAACCCTCTCCAGTTTCAGCACATCCTTCTAAGATAAGGATTCAAAACTGTTCTCAGTAACCAAGTCTCAACATACATCCTTACTTTTATATTCTAGTCCTCTTGAAATAAATGCTAACATTGCATTTGCCTTCCTCACCACAGACTCAATCTGTAAATTAACTTTTAGGGAACTCTGCACAAGGACTCCCAAGTACCTTTGTACCTTGTTTTTTTTTTGTATTTTCTCTCCACTTAGAAAATACGCAATTCTTTTTATTTCTTTGACCAAAGTGCATCTACACTTCCTGATACTGTATTTCATCTGCCCTTTCTTTGCCCATTCTCCTAATCTAAGTCCTACTGTAGCCTCTCTACTTCCTCAAAGCTACCTACCCCTACATCTATCTTCATAGCATTTGCAAACTTTGTAATAAAGCCATCAATTCTACCATCCAAATTATTGACATATAATGTGAAAAGAAACGTTCCCAACACAGACTCCTATGGAACACCAATAGTCACCGGCAGCCAGGCAGAAAAACATCCCTTTATTCCCACTCTTTGCCTCCTGCCAATCACCCACTGCTTTATCCATGCTAGAATCTTCCCAGGAAAATCATGGACTCATAGGTTGCTCAGTAACCTCATGTGTGGCACCTTGTCAAAGGCTTTCTGAAAATCCAAGCATCAACCAATTCTCATTTGTCTATGCTGCTTGTTATTTCTTCAAAGAATTCCAAAAGATTTGTCAGGCAAGATTTTCCCTCGAGGAAACCATGCTGACTACTGCCTATTTTATCATGTGCTTCCAAGTACCCTAAGACCTCATCCTTAATAATTGACTCTAACATCTTCCCAACCACTGAGGTCAGACAAACCAGCCTATAGTTTTCTTTTTTTTGCCTCTCTCCCTTCTTGATGAGTGGAGTAATATCTACAATTTTCCAGTCTCCTGGAACCATTCCAAAATCTAGTGACTGTTTAAAGATCATTACTAATGCCTTCATGATCTCTTCAGCCACCTCTTTCAGAACTCTGGGGTGTACACCATCTACCTTCAGACCTTTCAGTTTCACAGAACCTTCTCTCTATGTACCAGTACCTTCTGCACCTATTGTCTATTGTCTATGTATAGTAATTTCTCACATGGCTTCTGACATCTGGAATATCCACCACATAGCTTGTATCTTCCACCATGAAGACAGTGGCAAAATACTTATTTAGTTCATCCGTCATTTCACTCTCCCCCATTACTACCTCTCCAGCTTTGTTTTCCAGTGGTCCGATATCCACTCTCACCTCTCTTTCATACTTTATGTATCTGAAGCAACTTTTAGTATCCACTTTGGCTAGTTTACTTTTGTTTTAATCTTTACCTTCTTAATGACTTTCATAGTTGCCTTCTGTTCATTTTTAAAAGCTTCCCAAACCTCTGACTTGTCTCTAATTTTTGCTCTATTATATGCCCTCTGTTTGGCTCTTACGTCAACTTTGACTGTTCTTAAATAAATAAGTTTTGAGCTGGCGTTTAAATATATTAACTGAATCTGCATCCCTTATAATTTTTAGGTATTGAATTCCACAGTTTAGGACCGTCATTGAAAAAAAGTTGACCTGCCAATTATATTTTGAACGGGATTGTTTACATTTAAGAGACCGGTGGAAGAACACCTGAGAGCTCGAAAAGGATTATAAAACAAAAGCGATTCTGTGATGTAGCCTGGTCCCAGACCAATGAGAGTTTAAAACAAGTAAGAAAACTTTATAATCAATTCTAAAAGATACAGGAAGCCAAGGCGGAGTAGTTAGGAGAGCAGTGACAAGCTCCCTCATCCTGGGTTTGGGTAAGAGTCCAGCAGCAGCATTCTGTGTTGCTCCAGATTTCCAGCATCTGCATAGTCTCTCATGTTTATTTACTGATGCTTCGTAACTTTCCTTGCCTCATTTTTATATTGTTTCCCTGCATGGAATCAAGGTGAATATCTCTATGGTGTAAGCTGTCCTTCTGACTTTCAAAGTTCTTGGATTAAAGATGGGATCAAAATGCATTGGCACATATGTAACCACTGTTCACGTCACATGTTCACCCTCATCTATCAACAATTTCTATGACATGAGGTCTATACATGACAAACTCACACTTACTTATGCACATTTACCACTGCATGCCATATTGTCTTAGGAGGGGAGCTTGAGTGAACTCGGGCGTACCTCTCTGGAGCAAAGGAGAATGAGAGGTGACTGATAGAGGTGTACAAGATGATGAGAGGCACAGATCAAGTGGACAACCGGAGACTTTTTCCCCCGGGTGGAAGCAACTAATAATATATAATTTGGCCTAAAATACTTAATGTACTCTAGGATCAATCTAACTCCTCCCATGTACATAGCCCTCCATTTTTCTATAATCCACGTGTCTATTTTCTTAAGTGCCCCTGATGCATCTGCCTCGACCATCACCCCTGCCAGGGCGTTCAATGTACCCACCAGTCCCTATGTAAAAACCTCCTGTCTTAAATCCCCTTTATACTTTTCTCCAATCACCAAGCCCCCTTATCATCATGTACACCTATATCTCTTTCTCCTCTCGCTCTCCTTCAGCTTGATCAACCTCTCCACATAAGGCATGCTCTCAAATCCAGGCATCATCCTGGTAAATCTCCTCTGCATCCTCTCCAAAGCTTCCATATAATCTGAAATGAATTCCAAGTGTGGTCTAGCCAGTGTTTTATAAGCTGGAACATTACCCCTGACTAAAGAATTCAATTTCCCACATCCCCTCTCCACCACATTCTCTTGCCAGTGTTCAAGCAGCACACGGTGCAAGCAGGCTCTTCTTGTTTTCAAAACACCACCGCCCTGCTAGTGAGTCATTCCTTTTCCAGATACATGAAGAATACCTGGGAGGATTGCAATGAAAAACACCAAAGACTTGCAAATTGCTTTCTAACTGGTTGCATTACCGTCTGGTATGGAGGGACCACTGCACAGGATGAGAAAAAGCTGCAGAAAGTTGTTAATTCAGCCAGCTCCATCATGGGCACTGGCCTCCCCAACATCCTGTAATCTTTGGAAAGCAACTACCCCCAAAAATGCGGAGTCCATCATTAAGGACCCCATCACTCTTCTCATCCTAGCACGAGGGAGGAGGAGGTAGCAGAGCCTCAGCACTTCAGGAACAGTTTCTTCCCCTCTGCCATCAGATTTCTGAATGGACAGTGAACCCATGGGCACTATTGCACTATTTCTTCAATTTTTCTCTCTTTTTGCACTACTTATTTAATTTAATATGTTGGATATATCTTATTGTATTTTATAGTTTATTTTATTATTATGTATTGCCATGTACTGCTGCTCTAAAACAACAAATTTCATGACGTATGCCGGTGATATTAAACCTGATTCATATTCACAACCACAAACCGCAGCGCTGCACACGGACTGAGTAGACTGGAAAGGTGGTGGGGGTGGATCCGCTCAGAAGGTGAATGGGCTCTTGAAAAAAATATGAGCAGTGGATTCCAGATGGTTTATTGTCATTGGTTTATTGACAAGAGATGCTGGAAATCCAGAGCAACACACACAAAACGCTGGAGGAGCAGTAGTCTGGCAGCTAGTGCCATGGTGTTGCAGCTTGGGGCGTTGGAGTTTGGAGGTCATTTCCACCATCCTCTGTAAAAAAAAGTTTGCATGTTCTTCTCGTGACCATATGGGTTTCCTCCGGGTGCTCCGATTTCCTCCCACAATCCAAAGATATACCTGTTAGTAGGTTATTTGGTCATTGCAATTGTCCTGTAGTTATGCTAGCATTAAACAGGTGGGTTTCTGGGCGCTAGGGCTCATTGAAGTGCCTGTTCCATGCTGGTCCTCTAAATAAATATACAAATTAACTCAGCAGGCTAGGCAGCATCTATGGAGGAAAATAAACAGTTGCAGTTTCAGGCTGAAACCCTTCATCAGGAATAGCTGAAGGAAAGGCCACTCTGAACTACATTGCTGAACATGCCTCAGCCATGCAGCCAAAAAACAACTATAATAAAGTCTATAAACACTCACATTCAACTGTGACATCAGCCTTTCCTCAACAAAAAGTTGTGCTATAGCTGACTCATAAAATGGGAATTAATAGCTTTGCTATCTGCAAGGGCTTCAATCTATCACTGAGATTTGCTTCAATATTTCTTACCAGCGTATTTACTCAAACTTATAGTTTGAGACTGGAAGTGTCAGAGTGAAAGTGCCAAGGAATTGATCAGTCAATGTTTGGACTATTTAAGTTGTACTATTTCAGCAGCCCCATGTGTGGAGGTGATCAGGGAGTAGGTAACACATATTTTATAGGACGCAACCTGGAGTAGAGGAAGTTCATCCAATTAATCATCGGGACAGCAGCCTACCTTCAAGCCTTTAAACATCTTAACTGGGGATATCATTACGTGTTAAACCTTTGAATGTTCAGTGTTCTTTGCTATTTCCAAACGGCACAGGGCTTTTCGTCACACAGACATGCATCATGTAAAAATCAGATGTTGACATGAAACATCATACAGGATTGTTCGGACATTCAGAATCAGAATCAGGTTTACTATCACCGGTATGTGATGTGAAATTTGTCAACTTAGCAGCAGCACGTCAATGCAGCACATAATCTAGCAGAGAAAAAGAATAATAATTAAAATAATAATGATAATAAATAAACAAGTAAATCAATTATGTATATTGAATAGATTTTAAAAATGTGCAAAAACAGAAATACTGTATATTAAAAAAAAGTGAGGTAGTGTCCAAGGGTTCAATGTACATTTAGGATTTGGATGGCAGAGGGGAAGAAGCTATTCCTTAAATGCTGAGTGTGTGCCTTCAGGCTTCTGTACCTCCTGTACCTTCTGTATCACTCCATCTGGCCCCAGCAGACATTCCACAGTTAAAGTTACATTTCCTCCCTATTCTGATATTGGTCTAAACGACAACTGAACCTCTTGACCATGTCTACATGCTTTTATGCATTGGGTTGCTGTCACATGATTGGCTGATTAGATATTTGCATTAACCAGCAGGTGCATAGGTGTAGTCATTGTGTGTATATGAAACATAAATTTCATCCACAAAATTAGTAAGTGGGTGTTTACATTACACTACATCCAAAGAAATGTTCCTAAAACTATATTTCAATACCAAATCATAATTATTTCTTAAACACTGTAAATATATGCAAGCAAAAAACAGCATGTGTAATTAGTAATATTTTTGTTGCCCACTAAATTGTTATTATTTCATATGTGTGAAGAGCTGAAGTGCTACTTTCCAGGTGTGAGATAACACTTAATGCTTGACAGCAGCACAGAACGTTCCTGAATTTATTTTAAGTAATACCTTTTCTTGCTGTAACAGAAGCTAGACACTTGTAAAACAAACAGCAGACTTCAACAGCATTGGCAAGCTAAGCAGCCTCTCACTGATGTGAGAGACTATCAGAACTCGAGGGGAGAGACACTTGTGAGTTATGAGTCCTGCATGCTGATGAAAGAACTGTCATAACTCACTGTAGCATGTGAGATGTTGTCTATTCGTTCAATTAACTGATTAGACTCATTCCAGCTGTTTTTCCTTTACACATTAACCAGCTACCCACACTAAACCGGTGATTTTCCTTTTGAACGTATTGCCCAAGATTCCAATTGCATAATATTATTTCTTTCAGGGTTACTCAACTGAAAATTGACTCTATGCAGAGTTAAACACAACAACACACATTCCTAGGAAGGCAACTTGTCACTCTGAAAATTCAACAAGGCATTTCCCTCTGTGATCCATGCTCAAGTGTCATAAGACCGAGGAATAGATTGTGGACTTCAGTGAGGGGAACACACTCTCCTCCCTCACTAAGGCTTCAGCAGTGGAAAGGATGAACAGATTCAAGTTCCTGGCTGTCAACCTCTCTGAAGATCTATCCTGGGCCCAACATACTGGTGTAATCATGAAGAAAGCTCTAGATTAGGTGTCAAATGTTCAGAATCAGGTTTAATGTCATTGGCATATGTCATGAAATTTGTTGCTTTGTGGCAAAAGTACATTGCAATTTGTAATTAAAAACTATAAATTACAATAAGAAATATGTATAAAAATTAAATTAACTACATAGTACAAAAAGAGAACAAAACCAAGAAAACAAATAGAGAGGTAGAGTCAACACACACAAAATGCTGGAGGAACTCAGCAGGCCAGGCAACATCTATGGAAAAGAATACAGTGGATGTTTTGGGCTAGCATTTTGGGTGTGTTGCTTGGAATTCCAGCATCTGCAGATTTTCCCTTGTTAGTGAAATAGTGTTCATGGGTTCATTGTTCATTCAGAAATGTGATGGCAGAGGGGAAGAAGCTATTCCTGAAATTTCGAGTGTGTGTCTTCAGGCTCCTGTACCTCGTCCCTGATGATAGCAATGAATAGAGGGCACGTCCTGGGTGATGGACATTCCAAGTTCCAGGAAGAATGCAGGAGAATGGGGTTGAGACAGTTAATAAACCAACTGTGATCAAAAACAACTCCAGAATTTCAAAGCCTACATGCCTAGGAAACCATATTAATTATATTTGTCATAGGAACGCAGAGAGACCTGAGTGGATAAAAGATGATTAAAGTAAGACAGATCCTCTTGAAAGGCAGTGATCCACAACCAGATGCAAAAATGCATGCAGCTCCTACCACATCTGCAAGTACAGTTTAGTCTCAAAAACAATTACTTCTAGCAAGCCGTCAGGCTGATCAACACCTCCATCCACTAAACCCCTCTCACCAGCGCTACATCCGCATCACCGAGCGTCACTTTATGTACAGTTACTCTGTGGATATCACAGTTACTTGTATGTTGAGTTTTATGGGATTGCTTTTATAGTTATATTTATTGTGTTTATATGTGTATTTTATGTTTATTCTGTTTTTTTTCATGCTGCATCAGATTTGGAAAAACTATCATTTTGTTCTCCTTTACACTTATGTACTGAAGAATGATAATGGACAATCGTGCACTTGTGCTGTCATTTGATTTAGAGGGATAGTTTGTGCCCTGAAGTTAACATGTCAACAGTTGTGAATAGAATACTGCTGCTTCCATCGACAAGGAGGTACAGGAGCCTCAGGACTCACACCACCAGGTTCAGGGACAGTTATTACTCCTCAACCATCAGGCTCCTGAACCAGTGTGGATAACTTCCCCCGTCTCAACACTGAACTGATTCCACAATCTACAGACTCACTTTCAAGAACTCTACAACTCATGTTCTCAGTTTGTTTATTTACTATTTATTTATAATTATTTATTTTATTTGTTTTTATTGTACTTTCACAGTTTGTCTTCTCACACATTGGTTGTTCTGGAAGGTAAAAGGCAATGGTGGATGAGGGAAAGGAAGACATGGTGTTGGCATTATGACCCTAAATAAATGGTGGTTACAACCCTACCATTGAGCACATCTACAAAGAGCATCCATCATCAAGGACCATCGCCAACCAGGGCACGCTCTCTTCTCGCTGCTGCCATCAGGAAGGAGGTAGAGGATCCTTAGGACTCTCACCAGGTTCAGGGACAGTTATCGCCCTTCAACCATCAGGCTCCTGAACCAGAGGGGATAACTTCACTTGCCCCATCACTGAACTGTCCTCACAACCTAAGAACTCACTGTCAAGGACTCATCTCTTGTTTTCAATCTTTATTGCTTATTTATATGATACACAGGCCAGGGCAGTACAATATGGAGAGCAAGCTGTTACCTATGTAGCAGGCTCCCCCTCTCCATGCAGCTGAAGAAACCAAAGGAATGGCAGAGACCGATATAGATATCTATCTGTGTATCAGTAGGTCGATACATCTATATATCTCCATCTATCTATCTATACATAGACATACAGTACTGCACAAATATCTTAGCACGCGTAAGAGTAAGGCTAGCCTGTCTCAGTACTGTAGTAATTTTATGCATTGCACTGTACTGCTGCCACAAACAAAATCATGACAATGTGTATGAAGAGTAACCTGATTCTGATATGGGTCTCTATCGTGGACTGAGAAGCACCAGAGAGACATTCTGTAATGATCAATAAACCAAATGTTTGGAATCAAGTGACCTTGCCTGGTGTCTCAGGGCTGGGTGTGTCTGCAACCATGCCAACCTCCAAACCTGGCACCCCTCTGCCACTTGTCCCACACCCTCTTGTGGAGCTCTGCCCTCAACATTCCCAACGTTGTTTGTTTCTGCCGGATTTCCAAACTCACTCTCTGCTCCATGTTGACAAATACAGTGCTTGTGCAGAGGTCTTAGACAGAGGTCTATGTATATGCGCCGAAGACCTTATGTGTATGTATATTTACTTATTTACAATTTGTTTTATATATTTTATTTCTCTGTCCATTCAGCTGTCCTAAACAGCTGAGTGTGTGTCTTCAAGCTCCTGATGGAGGCAATGAGAAGAGGGCACGTCCTGGGTGATGATGGATTTCACCTTTACAAGGCATCACTGATTGAAAATGTTGGTCTGCATGTGGTGAGCATGAAAATCATTAAAATACCAAAGTGAGCTTAGTAGAAATTACCAATGTTGTTAAATCGAACTGAAGTAGCTTGCCCAAGATCCAGGAGCAGATAGTTTTAGTCCATGCACTCAATCTGAAATGCTCAGCAATGAGTATAAGAGTTCAGAATCTTGCAATTCCCCAGAGAAAGTGTTTCTCACCTTGATAAGAATAAAAGTCACGTTCAAGAGAAAAGTTATAAATCAAAGGAAGGGTAATTATATGATCCAGCACTCCCAGAGAGGTTCAACACCCGCAGTGAGAGAATTTCAATACTACACATGTTTGGCAGGCCATTAGTTTTCTTCCAGATCACGGAGGCTTCTCTACAATACACTGCCTGTGGTATTTCACCCAGAAATCTACACATCAGCAATTCCAGAATCTTCTTCAGTGCACTGCAGAAGTACCATGTACAAGTAAATTACCACTTATACACTCAGTGGCCACTTTATTAGATATACCTGTAAACCTGCTCATTAATGCAAATATCTAATCAGCCAATCATGTGACAACAACTTAGTGCATAAAAGCATGCAGGAAAGGTCAAGAAGTTCAGTTGTTGTTCAGACCAAATATTTCAATGGGGATGAAATATTATCTAAGTAACTGACTGGAATAATTGTTGGTGCCAGAAGGGGTGGTTTCAGTATCTCAAAACTGCTCATCTCCTGGGATTTTCACACACAACATTCCAGAGCAGGGGTTCCCAGTCCATGGACCCCTACCATTAACTGAGGGGTTTGTGGTCCCCAAGGTCTAGAGTTTACAGAAAATGGTGCACAAAACAAAAAAATACATCCAGTGAGCAGTTGTTCCATTGATGAAAATGAGAGAGGTTCAGAGGAGAATGGCCAGACTGGTTCGAGCTGACAGGACGGTGATAGTAACACAAATAACCATGCAATACAACTGGGGTGTGCATGAGAACATGTCCAAAGGCACAACATGTTGAAACTTGAAATGGATGGATTACAACATCAGAAGACCACAAACATACACCCAGTGACCACTTTATTAGGTACAGGAGGTACAGTAGATTCCTAATAAAGTGTATCTCTGTAACTGTTTCTGCTCAGCCTATCTCAGTGGTTGCACATTGGTCCTGATTGGTTGAAATCTAATTCCACTGACTTGAATCTAAACCAAAGTTAATCCACTACAAATACACCATAAATCTCCTTTAAGTGAAAGGTAAACTAAGATGCCACCTTAGGTGAGCATAAAAAAATCAGATTTCCAGCTCTGTAGTTTTTAATGTTCTGAAACTTCTTGGCAGTAAAGTTTTTGGATAGTGCAGAGGCATAGCAGTTAGCATGATGTTATTCCAGCACCGGAGACCAGCGTTCAATTCCTGTTGCTTTCTGTAGGGAGTTTGTATGTTTTCCCCGTGACCACATGGGTTTCCGCACGTGCTCTGGTTTTCTCCTACAGCCCAAAGATATATCGGTTAGTAGGTTACTCGGTCCCATGGGTGTAACTGGGTGGTGCAGGCCCGTTGGACGAGAGGGGCCTGTTACCATGCTGTATCTCTAAATAAATTAATCCCTGATCTCCTCAGCCATACTGCTAAATATGGATATCAGATTTATAGATTCAAGAGACAAAGTGTAACAGCTTGCACTGCCTGGAGACAAGCACAGGAGCCTGGGCTGACTGAGATTGGTGAGATCACTTCTCAGCCATTGTAGAGTCATAGTCATAGACACTACAGCACAGAAATAGGCCTTTCAGTGCATCTAGTCTGTCTTGAACCTTTAATCTGTCTAGACTTCAATAATCCTTCCATCCACATTCCTATCAAAATTTCTCTTGTATGTTGAAATCAAAACTCCATCCAGCATTTGTGCTGGAAGTTTGTTCCATACTTTCACCACCCTGTGAGCGAAGAAGTTGTTCCCATTAGATATTTCTCTTTTCACTGTTAGCCCATGACCTCTGATTGTAGTCTAACCTAGCCTCAGTGGGAAAGGCCTGCTTGTAATAACCCTAACAGCACACACAAAATGCTGGAAGGGGAAGGGGAAGGATGAAGTAAATAGCTGGGAAGTTGATTGGTGAAAGAGAATCGGGGCTGGAGCACCCTCACTCAGGTTGGAGGAACAGCAACTTATATTCTGTCTGGGTAGCCATCAACCTGATGGCATAAACATCGAATTCTCCAAGTTTCGGTAATACACCTCCCCCTGTCCTTCACCATTCCCCATCCCCTTTTCCCTCTGTCATCTTATCTCCTTGCCTGCCCATCGCCTGCCTCTGGTGCACCTCCCCCTTTTCTTTCTTCCGTGGCCATCAATCCCCACCTATTGGACTCCCCTTCTCCAGCCCTGTATCTTTTTTACCAAACAACTTCCCAGCTTGTTACTACATCCTCCTCCTGGTTTCACCTCTCACCTGCGTTTCTCTCTCTCCCCTCCACCACCTTTTAAATCTGTTCCTAATATTTTTATTCTCCAGTCCTGCTGAGGGTCTTGGGACAAAATGTCGACTGTACTCTTTTCCATTGATGCTGCTGAGTTCCTGCAGCATTTTGTGTGTGTTGCTTGGATTTCCAACATCGGCAGATTTTCTCGTGTTTGCAATAACCTATCTATTCCCTCATAATTTTGTACACTTCTATCAAATCTCCCCTTGTTACCTTAAACTCCAGGGAATAAAGTCCATACCTATTCAACCTTGTCAAGTCCCAGCAACATTTTTAAAAAGTTTTCTTTGTACTCTCTCAATCTTCACAGAGTCTCAGGGTTGCACAGCACAAAAACAGGTCATTTGGCCCGCCTTGTCTGTGCCAACCCGAAAGAACAGGAACAGGATCAGCAACTTCATTAATTTTATTGGGGACTGGAAAACAATAGGTTAAGAGTCAAAAGAAAAGACTACTTATTTTCATAATTTTGTGTTATTTAATGTGTATTTTTAAAATTATGGTTAAACTTGTGTTGTTTTGATTTTGCTTGAAAAAGATTTTTAAAAATTATGTACAGTTGTTCTGCCATAAAGCAATAGTAATGCTCCTATGAAACATCACATTGCAGAAAGTCACTTTAGAGCGGAATAGGTTTTCATTGTTCAAAGTTCAAAGTAAATTTATTGTCAATGTGCATATATTGGCCTTATACCGACATTTTCTTGCAGCCATCCTCAGCAAAACAAGTACATACAGTAGGATCAATGAAAATCTACACACTAAGACTGATAAATAATGATAATGCAAAAAAGACTATCTGTGCAAATATAAAACAAACAAATAAATAAATAAATAAATAATATTGACAGCATGAGTTGTAGAGACCTACAGGTTGTGGAGTCAGTTTGCTTTTAGTTGTTTCGAGTTGTTTTCATGATCATGATCGCGTTATGACCAATGTGGCTCTATCTCCATCTTGGGCACTAGCCTACAAAGTACCCAGGACACCTTTAGGGAGCGGTGTCTCAGAAAGGCAGTGTCTCTTATTAAAGACCTCCAGCACCCAGGGCATGCCCTTTTCTCACTGTTACCATCAGGTAGGAGGTACAGAAGCCTGAAGGCACACACTCAGTGATTCAGGAACAGCTTCTTCCCCTCCGCCATCTGATTCCTAAATGGACTTTGAAGCTTTGGACACTATCTCGCTTTTTAAAAAATATACAGTATTTCTGTTTTTGCACATTTTTAAAATAATCTATTCAATATACATAATCGATCTATTTATTAATTTATTTATTATGTTTTTAAATTATTATTATTTCTCTCTCTCTCTGCTAGATTATGTATCGCATTGAACTGCTGCTGCTAAATTAACAAATTTCATGTCACATGTTGGTGACAATAAACCTGATTCTGATTCTGAATAACACACATCATAGCACAACAGTCTCTGTTTCATTATTTCAAACATTATTGTTGCACAATATTGCACATTATTGCACATTGGTAAATTAGTATTGTGTATACTATTATTCTGCACTTTTTTATTAGTTAACATTATTATTATATTTATTATTATTATTTGTTATTATTGCTAAGTGTGTATTTAAATGTTGCTGCTGTAACAAAATAATTTCCCACTTGGTATCAATTAAATACATATTATGATTATTATTATTAATGCACCAATCGCTTTAGAACTAACTCATGTCATGGAAACACATATTCGAGCAGAACTTCAATTTTAATGGTTTTTAAATGTCTCTACTGGGCTCGAGCTTTGCCAGCTGTAACAGTGCTGACAGAAGCCCTGGCACCATTGAGACCACAGTACTGGAGCTCTCAATGTTTCAGGTGATGGAAGTGTGGCCTTTGGCATCCTGCAGCTTTATTTGTAAACATATACATCAAAATATACCGTAAAATGCAGTGAATAACTCAGTCCCAGGATGTGCTGGGTGCAGCTCCTAAGTCTGACCACACTTTTGACACCAACATAGCATACCCACAACTTACTGTATGTCTTTTCAGGGAGCTCAGGAAGTAGTTGTTGGCTTGGAGGGATCATCTCACCAAGTTCTGGCCAAAGTTATCAGACGAATCTCCTTCCATGTATTGTGCCAGCAACTAAAAGTGCACATCAAAATTTTCCTGAAATTTATGCAAATATCGAAGGCTATAAGGCATAAATTTGCCTTACCTAAAATATCTATTGTACCTATCATATAAATTATGCTGCAGCCGACAACAAGACAGATGAACTCCTTGGAGTGTCCATAACTCACTCACAACTCGATCGTTGATGGGTTATCTGATCAACTTCAGTTGTGGAGATATTTATCAGCTCACGGTGCTGGCACCTCCTCTCACGGTAAATACTTGCAGTCTTTACAAATACATTACAGAGCAGCGGGTGGGTTTTTAAAAGGATAAGTGATGCAGATGGTGGTGAGTCTACTTCGACTTCCTAGAGAGGAGTGAAGTAGAGAGGTTTTTTATTGAAGATCAGTGGTCTGAGGGATTTAGAAGTGGAAAGTCATTGAAAAGATTGATGGAATTATGGCTAATTCGTGACACATGAGTATGAAGAATCTGTGGTCACTTGTCTCCTTAATTTTTTCTTGTTCATTTTGACAACCAGCGGTTCTATAACTCTAGTCGACTGCAATGATCTGATGTCTAGTATCTTCTGTTCAGGAATAAATCAAACCTCTATCATTACACCAAGGAGGTATATTTCTGGCACAGAGATGTTAAAACTTAGAGTTTTACGGATATATTGGCAATTCTTCAGTTCCTTCTTTTGAGCACCTAACTTCAATGCAATCTCTAATTAAGTACTGCAATGATTTTTAGTTCAAAAGAAAGTTCTGCAAAATCTAAGCCATGCCTTTAAACTGATAAAACTGTTCTTAATATCCCTTAAATAATTTCAATATGAAACTCCAACTGCAATTATTATGTACAACACTTAATCTATTATGATTTAATTTTCATCTGTATCTTTCTTCCATATATTTTGGCAGGAAAGATTTTGTAACTGTTATCACTATATATATCTGTGTTTATCTTGAATGTCATGAAAAATACATTGATAATCAAAATAATTATAGTTAGTTCTTCATAAATCAATTATTACACCACTGATAAGATGCAAATAAATTATGGATAATATAATTGCTGTCCTACAAATTTGAAATATACTTAGTTAATAATCATCGTTTGAAAAAGAGAAATAATCTTACATTATTCTTAATCCATACAAGACAATAGCATTCTATATATACCCCTATCAGTTCAAAGTTCAAAGTAAATTTATTATCAAATTACTGTCTGTGTACACTCAACGGCCACTTTATTAGGTAGTTCATTTACTACTGAGTGTATGTCCATGGACTTCTGCTGCTGTAGCTTGTCCATTTCAAGGTTTGAGGTGTTGTATGATCAGAGATGCTCTTCTGTATACCACAGTTGTAATGCGTGGTTAGTTGAGTTACTGTCATCTTCCTGTCAGCTTGAACCAGTCTGGCCATTTTCCTCTGAGCTCTCTCATTAACAAGGCATTTTTGCCCACAGAACTGTCACTCAATGGATGTTTTATTGTTTTTTTCATCATTTTCTGTAAACTCTAGAGATTGTTGTGTGTGAAAATCCCAGGAGATGAGTAGTTTCTGAGATACTCAAACCACCCTGTGTGGCACCAACAATCATTCCATGGTCAAAGTGACTCAGATCACATTTCTTCCCCATTCTGATGTTTGGCCTGAACAACAACTGAACTTCTTGACCACGTCTGCATGCTTTTATGCATTGAATTGCTGCCACATGATTGGCTGATTAGATATTTCCATTAATGGGCAGGTGTAAAGGTATGCCTAATAAATTGGCCACTAAGAGTGTATCTGAATTTATTTTGAATGTCAGGATAAATATCTTAACAATCAAAATAATTATAAGTGGTCATTCATTCCCCAATTATCCCACCCACTGTTAAGATACAAACAAAATTATGGATATTATAATTGTTTTCTTGTAAATGTGAACTATATTTAGTTATGGATCATTGTTTGAGGAAGAGAAATATTCCTACACAATTCCCAAGCTGTGCAAGACAATAGATTTCTATATGTACCCCTATCAGTTTAAAGTTCAAAGTAAATTTATTAACAAAGTACATATGCTATATGTTAACATATATGTAGCACCTTCAGATTCAGTGGTATTTACAAAACAAAATTAAATACATTAGATTTTTACAAAAACACTATACATAAACAGACAAAGGCTACCACACACCATCTGCAAATGAAGACAAACTGCGTCAATAAAAATAACACTGAGAACATGAATTGCAAAGAGTTTTTGAAAGTGAGTTTGTAGGTCGTTGAATCAGTTCAGATTTGAGGTGAGTGATATTATCCATGCCCGTTCAGAAACCTGCCTGCCAGTTGTAGGGTGATAACTGTTCCTTAACCTGGTGGTTCACCTGGTACTGACACATTTTATAAGGTCTAACCTTAAGACTAATATGCTTGTCTTTGGTTCCTCAATTACACTGTACAGGCCTTCAAGTGCGGGCACTCTCAATGAAAGAACCTGAAGAGATCTGATATAATGAAGTACAGTATACGTTCAAATGAACTCAAGTCACAGCCCTGAAGGCACACATGAGAATTTAAATTTGACTTTTTTTTGGAGGGGCTTGTCAAACAGATGGTGTGTTAAACTTGCACAAGCATGTGTTGGTATGCACATCCTTAATGAGGTTAATGATAATTATCAGAGGGCCCAACCCCCTGCACATATTCACACACAGTCCCAAATTTCTTCAGAGATGCGACTGGCTCACTATGGCATCCTCACTGTGAGTCCAGTTAGTGGCTGGATCCCAACTGTACTTCTCATCAAATAAATCCACAGATGTACAACAGTTCCATGGAAATTCTGCTCCCGTGTTTTATTTCTTCTTTTGGTTCTTTTGTAGGAGCCATCTTTCTACTTTCTGGCTGGCTGTATTGTACTTTGTGTTGCGTGTTTTTAAAATGGGCTACAGTAATTTAACCCATGGGTTTGGGTATATTTATTTGTTTGTTGAGGTACAGTACAGAACAGGCTCTTCGGACCAATGAACTACACAACCCAGATTTAACCCTAGCCTGATCACAATGACCAATTAACCTACTAACCCATACGTCTTTGAACTGTTGGAGGAAACTGAACTACCTGGGAGAAATCCCCGTGGCCACAGGGAGAATGCACAAACTCCTTCCAGGCAGAGTGGCAGGAAAGTGGTAGAAGCAAATGAGTATAGTCACATATTTACCCTTTGTGCCTTTTGTTCAGTCAAACACTGAGCAGGGGATCCATAGTTTTTCTTGACCGCTAATTTCACTAATTTCATTCAATTTATTAATTTTGCTATCGTTATGCTAGCTTCATTACTTTTTGTCACTATTCTTGACCATGTGCCTTTGTTACTTGTTTTGATGGTTTTGTAATAATGGATGAAACGTACATTTTTTGATTTTGGATCAGATATTTGGAAGCACATCACACACAGTCAATTCCCTCGCTCAGTCTCTCAGTGGTTCTAGTTTGTTTTTCAAATGGCCGCTATAGCAGTGGAAGCAAAATTAATCATATGCCCATGACCTCATGTGAAAGATTATCCTGATTACATGTGCATGGAACCTGGGGTGACGGGGTGGAGAAATGTTTTTACCAAAGGAAGTGTAAGTTGCCCCTTCCCTCCATTAGCCTGCAGGTCGCCCTTGGGCAAGGTGTAGCCCCTGCTTAGGCCCTGATCAGGGTCATGTGAAGCCATGAGAGCAGGTGGTGGATGGTTGTATGAGTAGCTGGTGCATGTCATGTCCTGGTTATGTGACCACTGACACCAGGCAGGCAATCTCTGAAGAGCATTGTTAATGGATGAGGTCACCCGTCTTGTAAAGACACTGCCCAGAAGAAAGCAATGGCAAAGCACTTGTGTAGAAAAACTTGCCAAGGACGATCATGATCATATGACCTTGATCAACCACGACATACAACATGGCACATAATGAACAAACATGGAAATATACAGTGAAGTGTGTCATATCAATCAACCTTCAGAGGAACAATGAGTCACTGACAACATCATCAGAACCCTGGGAACACTGCAATTTTCTTTACCTTCCATTTCCTTTTCCAAGTCAAAGATTAAAGATTTGCTTTACTTGTCACATGTACATTGAAACAGCAAAGCAGACAGTGTCAATGACCAACGCCCTTTAAGCACTGTGCTGGGAGCAGACCACAAATGTTACCACACTTCTGCTGCCCACATAGCATGCCCACAACTTACTGACCTGCCAACTTTGGAAATATTGGAGGAAACAGGGGCACCCAGAGGTAACCCATGTGACCACCCATGTAGGAGAATGTACAAACTCCTTACAGACAGTGGCAGAATTGAACTCTGACTCCTGGCACTGAGAAGTGTTATACTGTACTAGCCACTACGCTACCTTGCTGTCCACAATTTTAAATTAAAATTAATTTAGTATATACTTTAACATTTATGCAAGATTTTGCTTTTCGCACTATTCTCCGTAAACTCTAGAGACTCTTGTGTGTGAAAGTGCCAGGAGATCAGCAGTTTCTGAGATAGTCAAACTACCCCATCTGATACCAACATTTATTCCACGATCAACGTAACGTGGATTGAGTTTCTTCCCCATTCTGATATTTGGTCAAACAATAACTAAACCTCTTGACCATGTGTGGATGCATTTATGCTTTAAGTTGCTGCCACATGATTGGCTGATTAAATGTTTGCTGTAATGAGTAGGGGTACAGGTGTACCTAATGAAGTGGCCACTGTGGGAAAATGATCAAACAGTGGAGCAGACTCAATGGGCTGAAGCGCCTAATTCTAATCCTATGTCCTGTGGTGTTCTGGACAAATAAATCTGTCAAAGGGTTAATAATGAAATACCATATACAACAACACTTCTTAAAGCAGCGATCCATCCTACAGTTAGTTGTGATAATGGGTTGGTCTGTTTTATTCTTGCAACTGTATCCCAATTTTACTTCATGTAATATTACTGGATGAAATATCTAGTAGCAGGGGAAATGAACGTTGAGGATTTTATGGGATCATTCATCAAGAACTAATTGAAGCCTTCATGCACCTCACTGCTGATAAAACTGTGTATGAGCAAACAGTAAGAAAATGCTCTGGAGAAAGATTTGTTTGCGGTAAGGAAAATGGTTCAATGTCATCATAGTGTTTCCTGGTAAAAGACTCCAATTTAAGAAGGGATAAGCTCAAGCCGTTATGCATAATGACAGGGTAGACGCTGTGTCAAATGTATTAGCAGTGCTTCAGTAGTGCTATTTTCCTTGCAGATTTGTGTTATTGTGTATAATTCTGACAGACTGTACTAATGCTCAGAGGATCTCTAGTTTTTTTTAAAGGAAGGTTGCATCAATTCCATGATATTCCCTGCAGTAACATTGTCAAAGCCTTAGGCTACCAGCAGTCTACAGTGCTTTTTTAACCTCTCTCTCCCCACCTATCCACCCCCAACCAATATGCTACTTGTATCCTCAGCTGTGTTTATGATGCAGCCAATACATGAAGAGCTTTTATATTACAGTGTATTACTTTCTGTATAACAATCACTTATAAAAGACCATAAGACATTGGAGCAGAATTAGGCCATGTTCTCAGTATTTTTATTTATTTATTGAGATATAATACAGAATAGGCCCTATGGCTCTTTGATTCACATCACCCCACATCTCAATTTAATCCTAGCCTAATCACAGGACGATTTACAATGACCAATTAACGTACCTACCCATACACCTTTGGACTGTGGGAGGAAACCAGAGTACCTGGGGGAAAACCACACAGTCACGGGGAGAACGTACAAACGCCTCACAGACTGTGGTGGGAAGTGAACCCAGGTCGACTGTACTATAAAGCACTATGCTGGGACGGTGGTGACATTTGTGGGCTGGTGCTAGCCCAATTCTTGCCGATTTGATTTGGCATAAACATCACACTTTGCTGTATCTTTTGATGCACACACGACAAATAAAGCTATGTTCATCTTTATCTTTGCCCCTCAGTATTCACCATATGAAATACTGGATCTGGACCTTCAGAGGAGCAGTGAAGACTTGCCTGATGAAGTTCAAGTTTATTATCATTCAACCATGCACATGTAAACAGCTAAATGAAACATCATTCCTCTGGGTGAAGGTGCAAAACACAGTACATACAGTCACACACAGCACAGATAGTTACCATCCAGCACAGAGTCACAAAATAATAATAGCACAAGTCCCAGAGTGGCAGCACCTGAAGATTGACAGGTTGACATCAAGTATGAGGTGCATAATTATGTGAGACTGTAATGTTACTGGCACTATTATAATGGAACAAACAGTCGTATCAATATGTGAAATAGCAGCAGTAAATGATGAAAAGTGACCAGTGTGGGATGAGAGTGTGTCTGTGAGTTCAGGAGTTGGGGGTGGGAGAAGGGGACAGCTGGTGGTAGTGCATTCAGACAGGAAGCATGTATATTTATTTATGTATATTTATATCAAGAGACAGCACAGAATAAGCCCTTCTGCTCTTACAGCCACGTGACCAACAACCACGATTGAACCTTAGCCTAATCACAGGACAATTGACTTTGACCAATTAACCTACTAACCAGTAGGTCTTTAGACCTTGAGAGGAAATTGGAGCACCTGGAGGAAACCCACCTGGTCATGGAGAGAACGTCCAAACTCCTTACTCTCAGTAGCAGGAAGTGAAACTGGGTCACTGGGATGGTAAATATGCTAATCACTACACTACCAGGCTGCCTTTATGTGCTGCGTGGCATAGATTTGCAAATTCACCTGCCGTCCCGTCTTCCTTCCTGTGTCTATGTTCATTCATGATGGGAATTTAAAACATTAGCAGAAGGTTTAGCCCCAGAAGTATTAAATTATGAAATATTACCAATAAATCAGATTAGAATCTTAAGGTACAATAGGGTTCGAAATGAAAATTGACTGATTGACATATACTGGAAATTTCAAGCCTCTTAAAGAAGAGGTTTATTGGAACAAAACATCCCAGTCTGAAATGTCTGTTCCTTCCGCAGATGCTGCCTGACCACTGGAGGTTTTCTAGCACTTTAGTCATTAGCATGGCATTGACTGATTTCTGTGCATGGTGCTTTTTGTTTTTCTTTTCGTTTTTGCTTTTCTTGACATATGGCTAGAGTAGTGAGGCATGGGTATGTTGTGCTGACACCATAAATGTACAATTCCTTACGGACAGTGGTGAGAATCGAACCCTGATCAGTTATTGTGCTAACCACTGTGCTACTATGCTGGAACATAGATCAACAGTGACCTCACTTGTGCAGTAGTAAACAAACAAATATCACTTTTATGAAACAACACACACAAAATGCTGGTGGAACATAGCAGGCCAGGCAGCATCTATAAGGAGAAGCACTGTCGACGTTTCGGGCCGAGACCCTTCGTCAGGACTAACTGAAAGGAAAGATAGTTAGAGATTTGAAAGTAGTGGGGGGAGGGGGAAATGCGAAATGATAGGAGAAGACCGGAGGGGGTGGGATGAAGCTAAGAGCTGGAAAGGTGATTGGCAAAAGTGATACAGAGCTGGAGAAGGAAAAGGATCATGGGACGGGAGGCCTCGGGAGAAAGAAAGGGGGAGGGGAGCACCAGAGGGAGATGGAGAACAGGCAGGGTGATGGGGAGAGAGAGAAAAAAAAACAAACAACTAAATATGTCAGGGATGGGGTAAGAAGGGGAGGAGGGGCATTAACGGAAGTTAGAGAAGTCAATGTTCATGCCATCAGGTTGGAGGCTACCCAGCCGGAAGATAAGGTGTTGTTCCTCCAACCTGAGTTTAGATCCATTTTGACAGTAGAATCACTTTTATGATTAGCTTACCCTTATCAGTATTTGGCAGTGATCTACACCCCCTGATCAGTGTGCAGATCTCCCAGGTATACATACAGTGATCACATTATACACTCAGTTCCAGAGAATATCTGTGTCCCAGGGTTGAAATGTCTAATACCAGAGGGCATGCATTGAAGGCAAGAGGGGGTAGTTTCAATGGTGATGTGAGAGGTCAGTTTTTTTCACTCAGAGAGTGGTGGATACCTGGAATGCCTGCCTGGTATGGTGGCAGAGGCAAATTCATTAGAGGCTTTTAAGAGACTTTTGAATAGGCACATGAATGTAAGGAAGATGGGGGGGATATGGACATGGTGTAAATAGGAGGGACTAGTGTTTGAGTCTTTTAGATTTGCTTTTTAGCACAACATTGTGGGCCAAATGGCCTGTTCCAGAATGCGGTATTCTATGTTCAACGTATACTCTCAGTGTCCACATTATTAGGTAGCTCCTGTACCTAATAAAATGGCTACTGAGTGTATATTCATGTAGGCCATCCACTTCGAGGTTCAGCATGTTGTGCTTTCAGAGATGCTGTTCTGCACAGCACTGTTGTAACGTCTGGTTATTTGACATGCTGTCACCTAACTGTCAGTTTGAACCAGTCTGACCATTCTCCTCTGACCTCTCTCATTAACAAGGCATTTTGCCCACAGAATTGTCTTGTTTTTGTTTTTCACACCATTCTCTGTAAACTCTGGAGACTGCTGCACATGGAAATCCCAGGAGATCAGCAGTTTCTGAGGTACTCACATCACCCTGTCTGGCACCAACAACCATTCCACAGTCAAGGTCACTTAGATCACATTTCTTCCCCATTCTGCTGCTTGGTCTGAACAACAAATAAACCTCTTGACCATGACTGCATGCTTTTATGAGTTGAGTTGCTGCCATGTGATTGGCTGATTAACAAGCAGGTGTACCTAATAAAGTGGCCACTGAGTGTGGATGGCCGATTGAATGCAGATAACCTTACTCAAGCAAGGGCACCATTCACAGTTTATGCTGTAACCAACATATCCTCTGCTGAAAACGGAATCTGCCCTCCTTTGCCCACCTGTAAGGCCCCAGCACATTCTCTCTCAGTTATGTTACATTAGCAAGGAAATTTTCTAGCAAAGCTGGAAGCAATGCAAAGGGCTTTTCTGCTTTGTCACAATGCTCCAAGCAGCACTCAGTAACTTTTGCAAAATCCTATAAAGCATCAGAATCCTAACATCCGTCAATAGTTTAGTAAGGAGATGCAGTGAAAGTAATGTCTGATCTTGTTAAAGGCTGTTCTATGTGGAGCTGATCCTGCTACTGAAGCTGTGAGAAGCCATTAGCTGAACTGTGGCACAGAGCTGGCATTACTGACAACACAACAGGCTGGCTGAAATTCCAACTCCACCATCGACATCCAGGAGCTGTTCGCCTTCATTATGAGCAACCAAATACCCTGCAAGCAGTTGGTCAAACAGCCAGAGTTTTCAGATAAAATCATCAGTCTGTTAGTTCCTTCCGTAACTTCTAAACCATTGGATGTCATGACACTATGTGCATCATATTCTATAGCAGAAACAACTTGGCAGTTACTCCACCCAGAATGATTCTGGTAAATTGGAGCAAGCTAATAGATTTAATGTTTATGACAGTGGCTTTCTCCCGGAACGTTTGATATTGATCTGGAGCTAAGTTCACACTATTCTGAGGATGACTTGACTTGTTTTGATTACTACGGGCTCCATTGTTGTTAGCAGTAAGATCATAGATATAGAACAGCACATTTTCTTCAGCACACAATGTTGTTCCGACACAAACCTTCTCCAAGATTAATGTAACCCTTCCTTCCCACATAGCCCTCCATTTTTCTTTCACCCATGTGTCTATCTAAGAGTTTCTTAAATGCCTCTGATACAGTATGTCTGTCTCACCACCACCCTGGCAGAGTGTTTCATATTTTGGCATCCCTCCTGTACTTTCCTCCTGACACCTGAAACTGATGGTCCTCATATTTGCCATTTCTGCCCTGAGAAAAAGTCTCTGACTGTCCACTCAATCTATGTCTCTTAACAACTTGTACACCTCTATCAAGTTGCCTCTTGTTCTCCTTCACACCTAGAAGAAACTTCTAAATTTCTATCAGATTTTGTGACAGTGGGTAGTTGGAATTTGAGATACAAGCATTATTTTAATAATAACTAATTTATAGAACACTTTTCATACAGACGACGTTGTCCAAAATGTTTTACAATGGGATAAAGTGCAAACATGAAAATAAAAGAAATAAAATGTCAGCTAAAAACAGGGTTAAATAAATAGGTTTTGAACTGGTGTTTAAAAGTGTGAAATGAGTCTGCATTCCTCAGATTTTTAGGTATTGAGCTCCACAGTTTAGGAGCATAGGTCAAAAACCCTGACCTGACAATTACCTTTTGAGGCAGGTAGTTTTAAGTTCTAACGGCTGCAGAAGACCTGAGAGTACAGGATTATAAAATGAAATTTTCTGGATGTACTTTGGTCCCAGACCAATGAGAGCTGTAAAAGCAAGAAAAATTTAAGATCAGTTCTACAGGATACAGGAAGCCAATGCAGCGCCGTTAGGGTTTTGACTTTTGTCAAAACAACTTCTGGAATGGTATTGATTTGCATTAGAATTTACCATGTGTGGAACTGTTGTGATTTTGATTTTCATGTGAAGAAGAAACACACAAAAATCCAAGAGTAAGATCTCTGCTGCAGTATACAAGGGGCTGCCTGCCTCTGATTGGAGAAGATGTGGATTGAAAGATAAAAGTCATCAGGTAAAAGGATTCATTGTGTTCCACTTACGGGTCTCCTTATCATTTCCAAATTGCGTATAACAGAATAAAAGTAGTGGCTGCAGTTTTCAGAATATGAATCACAACAGCATGCATATGTACAGTACATACAAAATGCTGAAGTAACTCAGTATTTCAGAGAGAGAAATGAACAGTTGATGGTTTAGGTTGAGACCCTTCATACACAGTGTATATACATTTAAGTTAATGCAAGAAAACTTCCAGCTTTTCCTGATGGAATGTGAGCACAACCCACATAAGGATTGTCTGGACAAGGCAATTGCCTTAAGAAACACCTTAATAGAATAGATCACAAGCCCTTCAGACACAGGAGCAGACTTAGGCCATTTGGCCCATCAAATCTGCTCTGTCATTCCATCATAGAACCATAGAACAATAGAACATTACAGCACAGAAACAGGCCTATTGACCCTTCTTGGCTGTGCTGAACCATTTTTCTGCCTAGTCCCACTGACCTGCACCTGGGCCATATCCCTCCAAACCCCTCTCATCCATATACCTGTCCAAGTTTTTCTTAAATGTCAAAAGTGAGCCCGCATTCACCTCTTCATCTGGCATGGCTGATTTATATTCCTTCTTAACCCCATTCTCCTGCCTTCTCCCCGTACCCTTTGATGCCCTGACTAATCAAGAAACTATCAAACACTGCTTCAAATACACCCAAAGACTTGGCCTCCACAGTCGTCTGTGGCAATGAATTCCACAGATTCACCACTCCAGGGAGTACAGACCCAGAGGCATCAGATGTTCCTCATATGTTAACCTTTCATTGCTGGGATCATTCTCATCAACCTCCTCTGGACCCTTTCCCACACCAGCAGGATAGAACCAGACTACAGCACACAGTGAGGACTGCCGAGCGCATCATTGGAGCCTCCCTGCCCTCTATTGTGGACCTGTACTCTTCCAGGTTGAAGAAGAGGGCGGGGAACATCATAAAGGACTCCTCCCATCCTGCGCACGGACTGTTTGATCTGCTTCCGTCTGGTAAGTACTTCAGAACTCTCCAGACTAAGACTAATAGGCACTGGAGAAGTTTTTTCCCTACAGCGGTCACTTTGCTGAACAGTTAACTGCCGGTTAACTGTCGGCTAACTATTACTTGGATTGCACTACCTGCATGTATAATCTATATTTTCATTTATATTTATCATTATTATTGTTATGAGCAGAGAGACAACATCTGCCGGAAGTAAATTCTTTGTATGTGCATAGGTACTTGGCGATTAAAGTCTGATTCTGATTCTGATATCCTTTCTTAAATAAGGGCCCAAAGTTGCTCACAATACTATCGATGATTTTCATTCCCATTTGAATGTAAGGACAACATCTCATGCTCTGTCTGAGTGAGTAATTAAAAATGCACTTGGTTTACAGGGATTGCCATTTGCAAAAAATAACACATCTCTAAATATACAATATAAAAACGATATTTCAAAATGGTTTAAAAAGTGAAAGAAGGGAAAATTGAACAGTACACTCAATGGCCACTTTATTCAGTACCCTCTGCACCTAAAAAAGTCAAAATCAAAGTAAACTTGTTATCAAATTACAGATACACTCAGTGGCCACTTTATTAGGTACAGGGGTGGAATCCAGTGTGGAATTCTACTGTTGTAGCCCATCCATGTTGACGTTTGAGCTGTGCATTCAGAGATGTTCAACTACTCTAAGGTCACTGTCCTGTCAACCTGAACCAGTCTGACCTCTCTCATTAACAAGGCATTTTCGTCCACACAACTGCTACTTACTGAATGTTTTTTGTTTTCCCACTATTCATTGTAAGCTCTACAGACTGCTAAACATGAAAATCCCAGGAAATCAGCAGTTTCTGAGATACACAACAATTATTCCATGGTCAAAGTCACTTGGATCGCAATTCTTCCTCATTCTGACGTTTGGGCTGAACCTTCTGACCACGCCTGTATGCTTTTATGTGTTGCGTTGCTGCCACATGATTGGCTGGTTAGATATTTGCATTAATGAATCAGATGTACCTGATAAAGTGGCCACTGAGTGTGTAGAATGAAAATGGAGAGAGTGCAGGGAATGAGTTTTCTGATCAAAACATGGTGAAAACTTCTTAACAAGATAATAAGTTGGGAGTAACTGGATTTGACCAAATTGGGCTGAAGCCCTGGAAATGACAGAGCAGATTATATTCAAAAACAATTCAGGATTATTGTGCAGTAAGGCTGTTACAATCCTCCTCCTAAAGTTATATAACACACACAAAATGCTGGTGGAATGCAGCAGGCCAGGCAGCATCTATAGGGAGAAGCACTGTCGATGTTTCGGGCCGAGACCCTTTGTCAGGACGAAGTTATATGTTTGAAATCCATGTTTAAACATTTTATGGACAGATCTATGTGCTTTATTAAAGTTCTTGTGTTAACCAGAGCTATTTGTCTTATAGCAAATATTATGGATGGGTTGTCAAAGAGCTTATGGAATATTAACTTGTAATGCTCATTTGTCATCTTTATTACTGCGGTAACGAGAGAAGTTTTATCATATGCAGAGTTTGGATCTCTCAATAGCAAAACATTATGTGAAATGATTTTATGTTGTTTAGTACTGAAAATTATTGATAAATGCACATTTTAATAATAGATTCAAGTATTGGAAGTTCAAGTTCAAGCTTAATTGTCATTCACATGAATACAGCCAAATGAAACAACATCCTTCCAGGACCAAGGAGCGAAACACCGTAGCGACCAACAGTCAGAATCAGAATCAGGTTTATTATCACCGGCATGTGACATGTAATTTGTTAACCTAGCAGCAGCAGTTCAATGCAATACATAATCTAACAGAGAGAAAAAAAAAATAAAATAATAAATAAATAAATAAACAAGTAAATCAATTACGTATATTGAATAGGTAAAAAAGTGCAAAAAACAGAAAAACTGTATATTTAAAAAAATGAGGTAGTATCCAAGGATTCAATGTCCATTTAGGAATCAGATGGCAGAGGGGAAGAAGCTGTTCCTGAATCGCTGAGTGTGTGCCTTCAGGCTCCTGTACCTCTTACCTGATGGTAACAGTGAGAAAAGGACATGCCCCGGGTGCTGGAGGGCCTTAATAATGGACACTGCCTTTCTGAGACACTGCTCCCTGAAGATGTCCTGGGTATTTGTAGGCTAGTACCCAAGATGGAGCTGACTAAATTTACAACCTTCTGCAGCTTCTTTCAGTCCTGTGCAGTAGCCCAGCATACTAGACAGTGATGCAGCCTGTCAGAACATTCTCCACGGTACAAATATAGAAGTTTTTGAGTGTATTTGTTGACATGCCAAATCTCTTCAACTCCTAATAAAGTACAGCCACTGTCTTGCCTTCTTTTTAACTACATTGATATATTGGGACCAGGTTAGATCCTCAGAGATCTTGACAACGAGGATCATCAAGCTGCTCACTCTCTCCACTTCTGATCCCTCTATGAGGATTGGTATGTGTTCCTTCATCTTACCCTTGCTGAAGTCCACAATCAGCTCTTTGGTCTTACTGACATTGAGTGCCAGGTTGTTGCTGCAGCACCATTCCACGAGTTGGCATATCTCACTCCTGTATGCCCTCTCATCACCACCTATGATTCTACCAACAATAGTTGTATCGTCAGCAAATTTATAGATGGTATTTGAGCTATGCTTAACTACACAGTCATGTGTATATAGACAGTAGAGCAGTGGGCTAAGCACACACCCCTGAGGTTAGTCAGTGAGGAGGATATGTTATCACCAATCCGCACAGATTGTGATCTTCCAGTTAGGAAGTCGAGGATCCAGTTGCAGAGGGAGGTACAGAGGCCCAGGTTCTGCAACTCCTCAATCAGGACT
The DNA here is from genome assembly GCF_048418815.1 of Hemitrygon akajei. Lineage (NCBI taxonomy): Eukaryota > Metazoa > Chordata > Chondrichthyes > Myliobatiformes > Dasyatidae > Hemitrygon > Hemitrygon akajei. The sequence continues at coordinate 174,863,914 of NC_133132.1, read as the reverse complement.
GTGCGAATGATGGTATTAAGTGCTGAGCTATAGATGGTGAACAGCATCCTGACGTAGGTGTTTGTGTTGTCCAGGTGGTCTAAAGCCATGTGGAGAGCCATTGAGGTTGTGTCTCAGAGTTTGACCTATTGTGACGATAGGCAAATTGCAATGGGTCCAGGTCCTTGCTGAAGCAGGAGTTCAGTCTAGTCATGACCAACCTCTCAAAGCATTTCATCACTGTCGATGCGAGTGCTATGGGGCGATGGTCATTAAGGCAGCCCACATTATTCTTCTTATACTAGGCACTAGTATAATTGTTGCCCTTTTGAAGCAAGTGGGAACTCCTGCCAAAGCAGTGAGAGGTTGAAAATGTCCTTGACTACTCCTGCTAGTTGGTTGGCACAGGTTTTCAGAACCTTACCAGGTACCTTGCAGGGGTTCACTCTCTTTAACATCCCCTTCTGAGACGGTCATTAGGTGTAGCGGGGATCTTCACAGCTGTAGTTGTGTTCTCCCTTTCAAAGCAGGCATAGAAGGTGTTGAGTTCATCTGGTAGATTCATGCTATTGGGTTTCACTTTGTAGTAAGTGCATCTGATGTCACCTCCAATCTTGTTCAAAATTGTCTCTTCACCCTTGAAGTAGCCCTCCGCTAATCGTACCTGGAAGTCCGCAAGTCACACACTGCACATAGAATTACCATAGCAGAAAAATATACAGTCACAAAGTCATATTGGCCAAGTCCCTGAGTGTCATGTTGGATGGGATGTTGTCCTGGAGCCATGCTTCTGCAAGAACAAACACTCATCACACACTAGTGCCACCAAAGACAAACGCAATCCAGTGAAAAGGGATTCTTAAAGTGCAAATGGTAAAAGAAATAACCTAATGAATTTCAGATTGGTGACTGGTATTAGTGGTACATCAAAGTAAAGGAGATAGCCCAACATAAAGCTTCAAGATTCAAGATTGTTTCATGTCATTTCCAGAACACGTGTAAAGGAAAATAAAATAATTGTTACTGCAGTGCTAATTTAGGACAAAAATTACACAAAAGATAAAAATAACATAATAATAATCAAGAAACATAAAATATATACATATAAGATTGATTGCATGTCCATAAAGTGACATGAGGCACAGGAGTGTCGGTCCATAAGGTGACTGACTGGAAGTGATAAAGTAGTGGTGGTTGGGGGTGTGGTGGGTGGGTCAGTGGGTGGAGGGGTTGATCAGCCTCACTGCTTGGGGAAAGTGCCTGTTTCTGAGTCTGGGAGTGGAGGGGTGGGTCAGTGGGTGGAGGTGTTGATCAGCCTCACTGCTTGGGGAAAGTGACTGTTTCTGAGTCTGGGAGTGGAGGGGTGGGTCAGTGGGTGGAGGGGTTGATCAGCCTCACTGCTTGGGGAAAGTGCCTGTTTCTGAGTCTGGGAGTGGAGGGGTGGGTCAGTGGGTGGAGGTGTTGATCAGCCTCACTGCTTGGGGAAAGTGACTGTTTCTGAGTCTGGGAGTGGAGGGGTGGGTCAGTGGGTGGAGGGGTTGATGTAGTTAGACATTTGTCAAGTATGGTGATGATGTCATCATTCTGGGACAGGACAGCACGTGATGTGAGGAGGCATGGAAGTGAGAATGAGAAATAAAGACATGTTCAGAACTTGAAGCATCGAGTCATGATATATACACTATCGAATTCAGTACCAAGGCTTTAGATTGGCGACAAGGATACAGACTTTGAAAGTAAGCTTAACATTCATTGCTGAGAATGGAGAAATCCGGGATCCAACACTTCCAATTTCAACTCTTCCAGACAACACAGCAAGTCATGTTGCCTTGATTTAAAACTGCTTGAAACACTTCCAATGTTTTATGAAGCAGCTAGGCTAGGTGTGAGATGAATACGGTGGCTCAACTCGTGAATTTTATGCCAACAGTAAAGGACTGATTGTGGGCTAAAGCGCAACATATTAATATGAAACAAAGAAGGGGAACTCCACTTATGCACCTTGCAGGACCTGATGTGCAGGATATATTCTCAACATTGACAAACACCACGCGGCAGCGGTGGAAGCACTGAATGCTTACTCCCTTCCCCAGGTTAACACTACGTTTGCCCGGCAGCATTTTCATCAACTTGCCTAAAAACAAGGTGAGACGGTTCAGCAGTTCTCTTCTTGCAGGCAGCAAAATACTGTAAGTTTCTAATTGATACAGACAAATCATGGATGCCATCGTGGGAAAATGTAACACAGTCTATGTGCGGAGAGAACTTCTGGAGAAATTGCAGGGTCTAACGCTTGCCCACACACTGGAAATAGAGGCACAATATGAAAAGTAGAGGAACAATTGTCAGCCATGTCACTTCAAAAGAGCCAGCCAGAGTCTGTGTGCCATGTTTCACGCGTGAGAACACAACACATGAGAAAAAGACAGAGGGAAAGGGAAGTCCACTAAAGAAATGCTAATGATATTGAAACTCTGATCACCTGGGTAGAGACCCAAGGTGCCCAGCTCATGGACAGATATGCAGAAAATGCACTGGAAAGGACCACTTTGCAAAAAATGTGCCAGATAAAAGGATTAAAGACACAAAAAGTGAACAATGTTGAGAATAAACAGAAGGAATTTGCACTTATTGTTAAACAGAGTCATTAAAAAAAATCTTTTGTTATAGGGGGTGTAAATCTGTGTATGTTGGTAGATTCAAAAACCTATTGGGTGAAAATGTCTGGGAAACACAGAGAGATAAAGTGCCATTCATATATTTCTAAGCAGAAGAGAAAGCTGTCCCCATATTCATCCAGCACATCACTGAAGGTTAACAAGGGTGTTTGAACGTGAATGCTACAGCAGCAGATTCATAACACAGTCTGCAACTTTGTCAGAACGACTGAGACAATTGACCAAGTTCGGAGAAGAACAGAAACAAGTATTCAAAGCCCTAAACGAGGAGCTAGCAAGCACAGGTACAGTGGCCTATTTTGATAAAGATGCACCAACTAAGGTATAGCAGATGCCAGCCCAGTCGGACTAGGGCAGTACTCATACAAAAACAAAATGAATAAATGGTACCTGTCTGCTTTGTGAGCTGTAGTCTCACAGACTGTGAACAAAAATACTCACAGAGCGAGAATCCTTAGCACTAGAGTGGGCCAGTGAAAAACTACATCCTTATTTGTATGGGAGAAAATTTGACTTGATCACTGATCACAAACCTTTGGAGATGAATTACAGCCCAAGATCTAAATGATGCACACGCATAGAGTGGTGGGTCTTGATATTGCCACCATATGACTACAGAGTCGGGACGCAGAACAAAATAGAACATTGAAGCTGCATGCAGATGATCACAGAGGAGCATGAGAGACTACCGTAAAAGTTGGGAATGCTGTGCTTATGCTGCGAGATAAGTGGACAAATTCAGCCCACCTTTCTACACAACACCACACAGGGTGGTGAGGAAAACAGGAAATTTAAGTGTAGGTAGTATGCAAGGAACGCCATACACGTAAAACAGTTCAACACAAGAGCGACTTTCGACAAACAGGAGGAAATTGAAGGATTTGACGGTGAGGTATCGGGGCAGGAGGACAATATGATGGACAGTTACAAACAAACTCTGGTTTCCAGTGAGCAGAAGCATTAGCAGACATTGAAAGCAAAGAGAAGCTTACAGAGAGACTCAAATGGTTAGAAAACACCCTCTGAACTTTAACGATTTTGTGTGTGTTGCTAGAGCTTTAGGTTGTGTGTTTTGAAACAGTGAAAACTGTTGTAAGTTGAAAATGATGTTTTCAGTGGCAGAGTTATCAGTATGTTGAAACAGAAAACGTGTTAGTTATAGTCGTGCATATCAGTGAGTATGTGTTAAATTGAAATGGTTAAATCTGTGAGTTGAATGTGTTCGAAGTGAAATTTCTCAGTAAAGGGGGGATGTCATGTATTGAAATGGTAAGGTCAGTTAATGTAGTTTGACACTTGTCAAGTACGGTGATGATGTCATCAGTCTGGGACAGAACAGCACGTGATGTGAGGGGGCATGGAAGCGTCAATGAGAAATAACGACATATTCAAAGCATGAAGTGCCAAGTCACGATATATACACTATCTGATTACGTATTAAGATTAGTTGCAAATACACAACAGTAGGGGTCCGTGGAATTGACAAGGTTGGGAACCCCTGCTCTAACGTGTCTTTCAAGAACCACTTAACTCACTGGCTGAGGTGCAATCAAGCTTGTGGCAAAGTTGTATCTAATGGTGCCTAGAGACTTCACCATTTCTCTTGGATTACCACCGTGTATCACTGTCAGGAATAGTTCTATAATGTACTGACAATGTACTCCTCATAATCATTTAAATTATGAGGAGGAATTTATTTTACTTTATATAGGGATACAGCATGGAACAGACCCTCCTGGCCTTCGAGCCACACTGCAAGTAACCCACCAATTCAACCCTAGCCTTAATCATGGGACAATTTACAATGATGAATTAACCTACGAACTGGTACACCTTTGGAATGTGGGAAGGAACCAGAGTACCTGGAAGAAACAAACACCCGTGCTGACTTGAGGACGTACAAAGTCCTTTCAGATGCTGGTGCAAATGGAGTCTGAAGTAGAAGCATTGCGTTAACCACTGCTGTACAGTGACACCCCATTTATCCAGACGGTGATGAATCAGTGGAATTCATGGCCACAAACGGCTGCCGAGGTCAAATCATTGGGTAAAAGTGGAATTTGATAGGATCTTGATTAGTCAGAGTGTCAAAGGTTATGGGGAGAATGGGGTTGAGAGAGAAAATAATTCAGCCATGATGGAATGACGGACAAGATTCAATGGACCATGTGCTCTAATTCTGGTCCTATGTATATGGTATAATTCATACAATAATCATTCAAAGAACAATGTACAGATTCATTTTAACCAAAAACCACATTTTGGGGATTTTAAATGCTGAAATTCTGGTTCAGATAAGACCACAATAACTTCTGCCTTCTATAAATTGAAACAATGTGATAAAGGAGCTTGTTTCGAATAAGCTGCTTACAATATTTTATTTTCTATTGGTTATTCTGTCGCTGGCAACTAAACTAAAAAGGATTGTCCTGTATATCTGAAACAATATTGAAAGGAAGCTAATACATTCAAAAAGAGCAGTAAGCCATGAAACCCTTTTCAAGAGTTCTGCCTTTTTATGCAATACCTGCTCAGTTTTAGCTGCATGACAATAGCTGATTTCTGCACAGTTTGATTGTGTTCTGTGCATCTTTGTAGCAGATCAATCAGGTGTACTATCAAAATGCAACACAATCGTGGTTCAGTGAAAGTGAGGACGAAGATATCACACCCTTGAAGAATGACAATACAAATCATCATTCTTTTGGTGTTTCAGATAAGCTGTTTGATGATTGCATCCTCTTCCATTCAGCTCTTCACAATTACCATCTCCCCCTGAAATTCCAGATTTCCTCAGTTAGTAAATTTCCCTGTATTTCACTTTAACCTCTTTCATGTCAAATACTTCAGCCTTTCAATTTTAACTCTCTGAAACCCAATCACACTCAAATTATAATATAAAAATAGTCATTTAAAATGGTAAACACTGATAATCTGCCACTCTTCATCACATCGCAGACAAAACCCTCCCCACCACTGAGCACATCTACAAGGAGTGTTACCACAAAAAAGCAGCACCTATCATCATGGACCCTCAACCCCCAGGCCATGCTCTCTTCTCGCTGTTACCATCAGGACAGAAGTACAGGAGCCTCAGGTCTCACACCACCATGTTCAGGAACAGTTGTTACCATACAAACATCAGGCTTTGAAAATGCCGTGGATAACTTCACTCACCCCGACACTGAACACAGTCTATGAACTCACTTTCAAGAACTCTGTGAGTTATGTTCTTCTCAATATTATTTAGGTTTTTTAAAATTGCACAGCTTATCTTCATTTACACATTGGTTGTCAGTCTTTGTGTGCAGTTTTTCATTGATTCGATTGTGTTTTTTGTTGTACTGTGAATGCCTGAAAAAAATGAATCTTAAAAAAATCTGTCTGTTAAGATAAGAACATAAAATATATAAGCAGAAATACCATTCGGCCCATTGAATCTCTCTCCATCATTCCATCATGACTGATTAATTATCCCTCTCAATCCTATACTCCTGCATTTTCCCTGTAATCTTTGATGCCCTGATTAATCAAAAAAACTGTCAACCTCTGGTTTAAATATACTCAATGACTTGGCCTGCACAATTATCTGTGGCAATGAATTCCCCAGATTCACCACCACTGGTGAAAGAAATTCCTCCTCTAAATAGATGTCACTCAATTCTGAATGTTTGCCCTCCCATCTTGCACTCTCCCACTATAGGAAACATCATCTTCTCATCCACTCTATCTATTCAACATTTGATGGGTTTCAATGAGATTCCCCCCTTCATTCTTTGAAACTCCAGCAAGAAGAGGCCCAGAGCCATCAAACGTTCCTCATATGTTTACTCTTACATACCTGGGATCATTCTTCTGAACCTCCTCTGGACCTTCTCCAATGCCAGCACATCTTTTCTTCGTTAAGATGCCTAAAACTGCTCCACCTCCAGCTGTTCTCACCCAAAACCTGCTGAGCCGGCCAGACTAGTCGAACACCACCCCACTCACACAATGGCCACTCCAGCAATGGTCATCTTTGTACCTCTTTGGTTAAACACCCAAGTTGTTGGTGGTCTTTCATTGATTATATTATACTTATTTTTCTATTATGGATTCATTGTGTGTGCCCATAAAAATGAATCTCAGGGTTCTATATTGTGACATACATGTACTTTGATAATAAATTTACTTAAACTTTGGACTCTTGTAATATAACAATTTTTTTTCAGTGAGCCCATTGAGTTCAACAGGGCAGCAGGGTAGAGATATGTCTCTAGCAAAGGAGGTGTAAGGTGCTCCTTCCCTTTGCTAGCCTGCAGGCACCTTTGGGCAAGATATAGCCCCTGTTTAGCACCCGATCAGGGTCACATGAAGCCATGGGAACAGTTGGTGGGTGGTCATATGAACAGCTGGTGCATATCAGAAGTCCTGGTTATGTGACCATTAACACCAGACAGACAATCTCTGAAGAGTATTGATAATGGCTGGAGTCACCTGTCTTGTAAACTCACTGCCCAGAAGAAGGTAATGGGAAAGCACTTCTGCAGAAAAATTTGCCAAATGTAATCATGGTCATGGAAAGACCAGGATCATTCACATCATACAAGATGGCACATAAAAATTGAGTTCAAAGGGGGTGTGAATATACATACATGTAAGACTATGGTTCTAGGTGCAAACCTCCCCAAGGCATGTAGACCCCAACTCCAACCTCAACTCACAATCCAGAATAATGAACAAACAATTGTCAGATTATCTGTGACTCTGAGCAATTGGATATTGAATCTCCCTCCCCATGCCACGATCAG